>NC_134047.1:1308411-2616823 GCF_965140245.1 Athene noctua | reverse complement strand
AAGTGGAAAAATACAGCCAAGGAATCAAAAAACAAAGACAGAGATATGGAAAGAGAAGACAGAGGAAAATGGAGACCACAACATATAAATAAAATTGATATATTTACTTTTATATTTGTGGAAATGGATGAGACGAATATTGACTAGTAATATTCCATTTCGCCCCACTGGCATCAAAGGTTCTACACTGAAGTTATGTTAACTAACCCCATGTAAATGCATTTCAAACACATTGTAACAGCTCTTGATGTGCTAGAACACACAGATAAAATGAAGTTTTATTTTTCTCTTTAGAAATCCGATTGTAAATGTTGCTTTTTCTTCTGTAGGCTATAGGAAGCCTTTAATTTTGGGGATGACAGTTTCACAAAGCACGTGAAAAACAGATTCCTGGATTAATAATCTCATTCTATGTACTGCAAAATTTAAAATTTAAAAAAAAAAAAATCCTGCAGAATTTAACAGAAATGAAAACTAAGATTCTCTAGGAAAGTTTCATATAGGAGTCTCTAAAGGGAAAAATATGTCTTTTCTATAGGTCTTTTGAACCATTATGCTAGACTCCAAGAGCAGGACTGTAATTTTCTATTAACTTTAATGGGATGTTAAAAAAAAAAAAAAATAGGGAAAATAAATTTCTTATTAAGTTCCGTGATTATTTCTTGACACATACTGTAGTATTATTATAAATAATGATAATGTATCATTTGTATTGCACATTCCACCTTCAAAGCACTTCACAAACAGTAAGTGATATTTAACTTTTCTGATACAGTAGAAACATCATTGCTTTCCAGAGAAACAATATGAGCTTGTCACAACCTGGACTGGGATGCCAGGTGTTTATAAAGGGTCTGTGATCCCTTTGGGTCAAATTAAGGTGAAATGAGACCAAACAACTGGTTAAAATGTTTTACTTGTGGTAGAAACAACTTAAACTTGGAAGAGGATAATAAGCAATGAGGTGTCTTATAAATCTATAAGAAAGAAAAGAAAGAAAGAAAATAAAAAGAAAGGAGAGAAAGACTGAAAGGAATCCAGTCACCACCCCTGGCTCCAGCGTTATCTCAAGTCCGGTAATCTTGGGTGGTGGGTGCAGGCACAGCAAAGTTTTCTGTTGCCTTTTAATTTCATCTTATCAGTTGATTATCAAACTAGACAAAGAGAGGCAGGTATTCCATGAACTCATTTCCATGAGAGATGGGGAAAAGGTGGAGCGTGGGTTTAGTGCATGCGCTGGGGGGAAATTGGCTACAATTAACCCTTTTGCCCAATTGAGTCAGTGGTCACGATCGCCCCCTACCACCTTTATACTTTCATCAGTTTTTGTTCATTTGTATCAATTATAGCTCCATCTGGTGTCAGTAGTTTCTCTCTCTTACGAATCTTTTAGCTCTTCTTCAAGGCTATAGTCATAAATAAAGGTGTAGGCATTAACCCAAACATACGGTTTTACTCAGTCTACATCTCCTCCCTTTGAGGCTTATCTAAGGAATTTGGCTACACAACTGCAAGGGAGCAGAGCCATTCACCCTGTGCTTCTCTGGGCAGATAATTAATTCCTTAGACTAATCACAAAGGCCACAATTTGTCCTTGAGGCTTTTCATGTCGATGAATGTTTGAGGCATTAATTCCTTCAGTTCCTTACAGAGCCCTATCATCACCTCAGAACTGCATTCAGAATCATGTCTGGCTTTTCTGAATTTCATCATTCCAGTCTACTGGGGCTGAAAATATGGCAGTGAATCTAAACTTTGTCCAAAATTCAGAACTTTCAGTCATGGACTGTTAAAGAGATGCCACAAAATTAAATCTAAGTTTCTGAGCCTGGACACAGTTTCCAAGCAGCTGTCAGCACTAAGAGATGGATAGATGCAGAAAAGTTACATGGCTTGCTCAAAACTTCTGATATCAGCATTGGAAACTCTGAGTTGTTAGAATGAAGCAGTGGAAATGTGAAAAAGTGGTGACTAAAAGTGTCTGTGCCCCATAGAGTTCCCATTTAAATCAAAGGCAAAACTGACTTCAAAGGGAGCTGGAGCAGCCACAAATAATGTATGTAAAAAATGAGGAACATTTTGCTTATGAAGACAGCTAATATTTTATAACTGTGTCTGTTGTGCCTGAAGCTTATTTCTCTCTTCAGAAAGTATTCCCCAATATTTATATCCATTTATATTCACAAGGATTAAGAACAGTGGAGCTGTCTCAACCAGTTAGGAAAATCTCCCATGCAAAGACTGTAATCCTGAACATTACTGGAGTTGAATTGCAGACCATGACCCTCAAAATCTGCAGACAGCGGTTCTCCGAAATGAGCGTCAACACGGCCAACCTGGACTAAACCAGCTCCAACTGGAAATAACCTCTAAGTAAATGATACAAAATTTGATGGTCCAAATCAGCCTCTGGCTTACTGCCACCAACTTCCATGAAGCTACCCCAGGGATAAATTGTTCCATTTTGTCTAAATTAATTTGCTCATATGTCTTGCGGTTACATATTTTTATGCATGCTTTTATGAAATTCTGCATGTAACATCCACTAACCAAAAAGAACCTCAAAAGTATAGCATACTGAGTGAATTCCAAGTTCTAAATTCTTTCTGGTTTTAAAATAATCTCAGGTCATAAGCAAAGCCTCTAAATAGCCAGATTTAGATCGCATTTTTACATTTAATTCTAGATAGACCCACGCCTATTTTGCTAATAGCTTATTGCTCAGTTATTCTACTTCCTGAAAGGTAATTGCATGAAAAATCGTCAGGCTACAAAACAGACGTGATTTAAAACCAACTGTGACATGAACACAAGGGAAATAAGGTGTCATTACTCTTAATGAAATGTGATTAGAAATTATGAGATAAAAATACCAGACTTTCATTTTTAACATTATGATACAATGTCATGGGTTTTATATTTGTGTGTATGTATTTGTATATGTATTTGTAAATTCTGTCTGCAATATACTGTCATAGTTTGGCTGATCTGAGCCTAGGGAGAGGACTTTCATTTTTAAATCCGTAGGAGTTTTGTTATAGACCTCTTTGGAAAACAGATATCCTTCCTATATTATTCATAACAGTTGACACACTAAAGCCCAGAAAAAGTGAGAGGGATCTGACATGATGTGCAGGTATTATTTTTGTACTCCAGAAGTGATGCAAAGCTTTTAAAGAAAATTATACATCTTTGTTGCTTCAAAACCTCGAATATGAGGTCTTTTTAGCTTTCAGCTATAAATCGTACCAAATTTTCATTATGCCAGTTGCAGAACAAGTTGGCATCACTAAATCTGTTGAACTGTCATAGTGGTCAACTGGACCCATACGTTCAGCATAGACTTGTAAATAAAGAAAGGGAATGTTTGTGATTATATTGTGTGTACTTGTCTGGTAGTGAGTGCTTAAGAGTCCGTTACTTAGATGTTAGAAAATCCAAACACTGTCAAGCATGGGAGAGAAGGCACCAGTGTTTATCCTGCTTTTGAAACTATCTGCTTCAGTCAGACAAGCCCTTTGCCACTGCTGGGTGACAGGACAGAGTTGTCAGGAATAGGCCCTTAGTCAGTGGTTACCTTTAAAAGCTCACAACCTACTGATGTCAGAATAAAATTGGGTGACTCAGTCACTGTTTTCAACTTGATAAATACAAAATTCTTACTGGTAATAATGCAAAGGAAAAGCAGAAGATATAATTTCTTGAGGTAGAATGTTTTCTAAGTGTAATTTTCTCTGATAAGGGACCTTCATCATAAAAAATTGTCTGGAGAAATGCCAGAAGGTTGTCACTCACACAGACCTCTTCACTTTTCCAGGTTGGTGAAAGCAGTCCCTTCAGTGCACTAATTCAGAGCATCCCTAGGCTACTTTATATGGAGGAGCAGAGCTTTTGTGAAAGCCCTTTTCACAGAGTAGGAGAGATTTTACAGAACAAGAGAGATAGACAATGTTTACCTTCCTTCAAGGGGGTAATTAAAGGACCGGAATGTCTCTGTTCTGCATTGATATCGGTTAATCAGTTTCTCTATAATTACCACCATGTGCATATATAATGCAGTGCAATCCTGTATTTTCGTACATGAACCTACCATTGTTGCTCACCAGAGCTCATCAACAACACAAGTTAGAAATATGCAACAGAGATACATGCGAGAATTTTCCCCTAATGGTCTGATCCTAGCCTTTCTTCTTGGGTAAGCGTTCCTCTGCAGGCAACTGGAGCTGTGTTTCAGTAAAGACATCAGGATGAGTCCTCTGGCTTTGCTCAGCTAAAAATTTTATCTTTGCTGCCTTACCTCCATTTTAATGTTGCAAAATAAAGCACTGGAGTAGACAGGACTGAGTAGAGCTATCGCCATTGTTATAGAGGTACACCAAAACAGCTTCACACAGATAATAAACTTGAACAAACTAATTTCTAACCAAATCCAAACAGTCAAAACAGATGAGGCAATGAAGGTAATCGAAACAACTCTCCAATATCATTTAACAAACTATAGGTTCAGTATACCAGTTGGGGAAGTTATTACTACAAAACAACAATGACACATAAGAATGATAACTCCAAAGTGTGCACACGCTCACTCACTCACAAGGAAAAGTCTTGCTCAATGGTACCCAAAAGAGGTAATCACTCACCCAAAGGGGCAAGGGCTGCCTCAAGGATATCCAGAAGTATGCACTCACCAAGGGGGAGGTGAGGGCACTCAATCCTGGGAAGCTTCCTTGGGTGGCATCCCAGTTCCAAGGGGAGGGCTTCTGATCACAGACCCACTGCTCCCAGGAGAACCACTCAAAGGCAATCTCTGGTGGGGGCCCCATTTTATAGACTGGTCAGATCTGAACTGTGGTCATACATGGTCAGGGTTCCAGATACTTCTCTTGACCAAGGGCCTTGTCTGTCAACCGGAGGTCACACCTTTCTTCTCCCACCAGGGGAGATGGAGGGGCGGCCATCCTGGTCTGCACCCAGCCAGGGTGCGTACGTGGCAGCAACGACGGTGTGTGCCAGAGGTGCAGAAGTAAGGGCATGAAAGAGCAAGTGGCCACCATGTTAAAAGCCCTGGTCCCTCCAGGGGCAGGGGGAGTTGTTCTTGCCACAACCATGGCAAGGCATGGACATGAAGAATTATGGAATCAAGTAGCGGGATACATGTGTTAAATTTTCTTCTCCCCATGGCATGTGAATGCAGCTTATGTGAAACACTGCTAGAGACTCCAAATATTCTGGAGCAGTGTCTGGTGATAAGACTAAAAAAAGCTTTTAATTCAGAGACCCTTTTCTAGGAAGATATAAAAGCGAAGGTAGGAGTCCATGTTCATAAAGGACATTAATATCAGAAGCCTTTATTGCATTAGGAACTAATTCAGTTTCACACTCAGGCTATTTGAGTAAGTCTAGCTTTTTATTTTCATCAGCTGCTGTTTAATAAATGTTTGAAGCAGAAAATAATGGCAAATCATTTTCTAATTTTTAATTTAGCTCTAAGATTGTTCTGATAACCATATTGGCTTGGAAATAAACAACAATAAATGCAGATTGGCATCCACAAAAAGGATAGACAGTTCTCTAACCACTGTAATTAATATTGCTAGGATGGGTACTTTAAGGTCCCTGTATTTCTCAGAGTTGTTGTGTGCTAGCTAAAATCTGTTCAGTCAGGCTGATTTTGGCTTTCATCCACATATATTAATTTTGCCCAGAAGCATTCCAGAAACTTAATTAAGCTGGCAGGTTGTGTTCTCTTATGGTCCATCTTGAACACAGTCACATTTTTAAAACTTGAATTAGGAAAGAAATTCATTAGGCTGACTACTTAAAACTTACAGGAGGGAAAAAAAAAAAAAAAAAAAAGAAAAAAAAAAAAACACCCACAAAAAAGCAAAACAAAAATATCTTCCTTTAAAACATGATTATTTAATTTTCCACTAAAAAGCAGGGTTCTTTATACTGAATTATGTTTTTTAAGCACTCATTTTCCTGGAAGTGAAGGTGCAGACTTTGCAGTAAAAAAGTTGGTTAATGCCTCGCAGAGTGCACACAGTCTGCTGCTGGTTCCCTCCTTCAGAAGTACAGTTCATCCCCTGACATTTTGTGATATACTCAGACCTTGACTGTTTAGCTACTGGCTCAGCACTCCTAACTGTTTAAATCACCCATGACAACCTTTTTATTTACTGCTAAGCACAGTGAGAGGTGGACTTGAACCAAGACTTCAGAAGACTTTCTGAAGACTCAGAGCTGAATCTTACTCCCATGCAGGAAAAGGACATTTTTAAACATTGGAACATACTTTTAACTCCATCTCCAGAACTGTGCCTGTGCTCTAATTCAGTGAAATTCTGTGGCTAGGGACTTTCAGGTATAATTTACTCATGTTTTGTTCTAGGTTTCCTGAATAGAGTTCTCTCTTACCCTGTAAAATGAAAAATACAGAGCTGGTTAATTTTTATACCCATTTATGACAGTCACAGCACCAGTGCAGAGGTCCAGTGGTACATGTCATCCGCTGGGCCCTGGGCTGTTGTCTGTGGCAGAATGGGGTCCTCTAAGTTACTGATGTCCTTGGGAAGGCGTGCTGGCCAACAGAAAAAAAGTATGACCTAATCCAAGACAGATATAATTTACTCATTTTCCCAGATGACTGAACAAAAGGATTGGAAATTTTGGATTCGTGAAGTCTCAGCTTGTATTATTCCAAAAAGCAGGTGAAAAGAGGGACAGAAATGTCAAAAGCACATGTGCTACGTTAATAATACATTCCCTGAGTTCTATGTCAGTTTGCTTCAGTAAGAGTTAATTGATCAGGCCCTGAAAATATTTGGTTTATCTTTGAATCCTTATGTGTTGTATTTTCTGTAGGAGGATTTACATGCATTACTGTGGTAAATGGAAACTCCCATTGAGAAACCAAGCACAAGTATTATTTCACCTACAAGTGTATTGTTAATAGCTGTATAATAAATTTATTGAAAAAGATTTTAAATAAGCTAATTCGGTGAGTAGTTGATAGCAATTATGTGACTTCCCCATGCTGAACACAAGCCATCGAACAGAGAATAGATCAAAGCTCTTTGTTTTTCTTACCCATGAAGTCCCAAGCCACCTATGTTGAAATGACATATTCTCTATTCTGCCTACAGAGGACTTAACGGAAAGAAAGTGATTCCCTATCCAAAGATCAAATTAAGTCTATTCAGGAAACAAAGTTAGAAACTGAATTTCAAATCATTTAATTACACTATATAATTACTTTATAGGATCCATAAAGTATTCATTAAACAATAGTAATTCCTACCTGATTCCCACCATGACAGGTATTATGCCTTTGAAACATAGAAGACCTTAAACTTTTTCTTTTACTAAGCTAATGAAAATGTTAAATTACACTAGCAAGGGCCAACAGAGCAATTGAAACAACCATTTCAAACAGATGATTTGGGATGATACAGTGTGTTTCAAGGTGGAAAAACATTATTAAATAAATTGCTAGGGCATGAATGCAACACCCAGTGGTTAAACTCAGTGGGCCATAGATGATTCTAACTATGATTTCAGCATTATTAATGTGTTCATCTATCTCTCCAAAACAATCGGTGAAAATGGATGAATTTTTGTAGACAACTTCTGCAACAGAAAGAAGTCTCATGTTGTCATCTAGTTACCACATGCATTTATGGAGTTACAAGTTCCTGCTTGTCATTTAGATAGTAACTGATTAAAAACAAAACAAAAAAGAAAAGAAACCCTGATCATCGTTAGCTGCTATTTTGTTGTTCTTGTTCATTGGGCATTTAATTCAGATTGGAAACCCAGGCTGCATTCTGTTGTCTCAGTTGTTTCAGTGGAAATGCTGTTCGGATGTGTACTGCAGTAACTGTCCCTTCAGTCAAAATTAACTCAAGTCTCAATCCACCCACAGTGTGAGAGTCAAGCCTGCATACTCTTCTCAGAAGGAATTACAGGGTGGGTTTTCTTACTCAGCATTGAAAAACGCATATGGGAAGTGGATGTCACTGAGCGTATCTGGAATTGGAGCTTCTCAGCACTGAGGTTCGCCTCACCTTGCCACGCTTTGGCTCAGAGCACTTCAGGAACCGGCCAGGCTGCTCGCCAGACCCGAGCTTGCATCTCGCTCAGGTTTCACTGATGGCTACGTGCACATCGGCGACAGGCGGTACCATGGAAAGGGTGACTCTGGCTGAGGGTCTGTGCTGCTGGGCTCCCATCTCTGCCACACATTTCTTTGGCAAACACAGGCTGCTCGTTCTCACTATTCTTTGCTTTTCCATATCAAACAGAAATATTACTTCCATTGGTCTGTCTTCTCTATATGTACTTCCAATAGACAACAGGTGGCTGTTGGGCATGTTTACTTTTAAAATCAGGCCATCAGGTTGTGGTCCTAAAGCATTTCACATCTGTGCTGCTTTAACTACAAATTCAAGCAACAATGTCACACCACCTGAGGTCCAGAGACCCACCTCTCTTGTGATCACCACTATATCGATACTGAAAATCGGGTTGATGGGTAAAATGGGCAATCCCAGCCAGCTTCAGACTTCCCTTCTCCCCTGCTGTCCCTGCAAGAGAGGGTCCCATTTCTAGGTAGTTTAATTTAATTGTAAATGTAGCTGCACCATGTTTAAGCAGTGTCTGGCATAAGGGAGTTCCCAGTCAGATTATGACCCCTCTGGGCATTGCTGCAGCACGAATTATAAAAGCTATAAAAAGCTATACCAGTATGACAGACCAAGCTTTTCAGTAAAAAACACTGATTGCCACAGATATTGCACACAATCCCAGGGAGACCCCCAGTCAAATAGATGTCCTTGTATGAGAGCACACCAGTGCATCTTCTCTGTTATCAGTGGAATGAAAGAAACAGACTTGAAGCGGATGCATTTACAAGGACAAAACTCCTCATGCAGCTCAAGAAACTTCACGCCAAAAGTGTTTTTTTTTAGTTAGTACCAAGAGTGTGACCATTTCAGAGACTCCACAACATTTTTCCAGGCATTTTAAGCATCCTCTCAGACAGGACACTGTGACTGGTAGAGGGTACAGGGGAAAGAGCTCTTCTGAGAGTCAGGTGAGAGATGGGGTTTCTTTGAGTCTCTGCAGAGCACTTTACTTCCCACAGACCATGTGTGTGCCAGAGGCCTTCAAAATCACTTAATGGTGCTGGGAACACTCTCAGGTTTCTAGGCACCCTTCTTGCAGGTTCAACCCAAAATTGCATATCGTTTGTCCAGGATCAAGTCGCATAATTTTGTCTCACACTGTCATGGTTTGAGCTCAGAGGGTGACTGAGCACCGCGCAGCTGCTCACTCACCCCTTCCCCTTCAGGAATGGGAAGAGGAAAATAAAGCAAAAGGCTTGGGAATCGAGATCAGGACAGGGAGAGATGACTCCACCATTATGGTCATGGGCAAAAGACAGACTCTTCAGAGGAACTAAAAAGAACATCAATTTAATTCAGACTCTAAAAACAACACCACTTAACAGACAGAGTAGGACAGTGAGAAGTATAACCACATCTTAAAAACACCTTCCTCCCACCCCTCCCTTCTTCCTGGGCTCAGCTTTGCTCCTGATTTCTCTATCTCCTCTCCCCACAGCAACACAGAGGGCAGGGAATGGGGGGGTGCCGTCAGTCCTGCCACTCCTTCCTCTTCAGGGGCAGGATTCCTCACACTCTTCCCCTGCTCCAGTGTGGGGTCCCTCTCATGGGAGACAGTCCACAGATTTTCTCCAGCGAGTGCTGCCCAGGGGCTGCAGCATTTCCTGAGCCACTCTAGCGTGAGTCCCTCCTGTGTGTTGCAGTCCTCCCAGTGACAAACAACAGCAGGGGCTTCCCACAGAGTCCCATCCTTCTTCGGATGCAGCCCCCTGCTCTGACGTGGGGTCCTTCACAGGCTGCAGGTTGGCATCTGCTCCCCCAGTGACCCCCATGGGTGAGGGGCACAGCCTGACCTCTCACCACGGGATACAGGGGAGTCTCTGCTCTGGCGCACCTCCTGCCCCCCTCCTCCTCCTCCTTTCTTCCTCTGACCTTAGTGTCTGCAGAGATGTCTCCCTCACAACCCCAACTCCTCCTTCCAGATTCCCCTTCTTAAATACATTATCGCAGAGGTGCAGCCACCATCACTAATTGTCTTGGCCTTGGTCAGATGTGGATCCGACCTGGAGGTGGGGGAGCTTCGAGAAGCTTCTCACAGGGGCCACCCACCACTGTAGCCCCCTCCCCTGTTATCAAAAGCTCTACCACACACACAAACCCAACACACCCAAAGAACCGAGCATCACTTACTCACATAACAAGTGTTTCAGTTCCTCTCTCTGAATGGTTGAGTTGCAAAAGACATGGTGGCCAGTCCCACAGCACATGGTACGTGCTGAAGTGTCACCAGAATGTTCTCTCGTTAGAGCTTTCAGTGCTGCATCCAGAACTGAGACAAATCCAGAACATCATGCACACTATCAAGATGGCAAAAAACATTGCAGGAAAAATTTTGCCCAAAAATGCCCCTCAAAACGCACCAAAATGCTTAAATATATACCAAAATCCAAAAAAAACCCCACACTAAAAATGCACCCACAAAAAAACACACTAAAAATGAACCCCCAAAATTGCCAGAAGATTCAAAAAAATGTCCAAAAAGCACCGGCAAATACACCAAAAATGCCCAAAATGCCAAATCCAAACAGCCCAAAAAATGCTAGAAAATGCCAAAAATGCCAAAAAGGACCTAAAGATGTCCCAAACCACCAAAACTGTCAAATAACAAAAAATGCCATTCAATGCCAAAATCACCCAAAACAATAACAAACAAAAAAATTGAAAAGGGAAAAGTCCAAATATTTTAAAAAATAAAAGGAAAATGCAATGAGGAAACAGTTCCAAAGAGAAAAAAAAAAAAAAAAACCACACACAAATAAAAGAAAATATCCTTCTGAAATTCTGACAAAGCAGCAAAAAGCCGCAAAATGAAAAAATCCTGAAAATATCGCAAAAGAAACTCACTGAGAAGGCAAAAAACTCTTTCAAAACTGAAAAAAACAACTCCAAAACCACAAGGAAGCAAAAAATAGCACCAATACTTCCCAAAACCAGCAATAAGAAACAGCTAAAATGGAAGAACCGTGGACTAAAAACCCACCAAAAAAGCCAGATACACAAAGAATGTCTGCCAAAACCAAATGAGAACCATTCCTGGTTTTTTTATATTATGCTTCTCCAGGTTCACCCTGGGTCTGCTCAGGTCCATGACTTCCCACAGGAAAAAGGCTCCTGTGCTACAGGGAATTTTTTCTAATGCAGCAAAACAACCTTCACTGCTATTTTTACATAGCCTGGACAGCAGAATGACTGACTCCGGGACACCTGTACAAATTTGTGGACTCCAAGCCCAGGAACAAACAACAAGAACAAAAAAATAATTGAACATTCAAACTCAACTAAACTGAACATATCTCACCATGCAGTAAACTAAGACTGCTACTGATTATAGAAGACATTGAGTCAGCCTGAGTATGACTTTCTGGGGACGACCTGTCACAACATGGGTTGTCTGTGCCTTTTTAGCAAGTTGAAAACAACATGGTTTATTTTCTAAGGAAAGAAGGCTGGTGATAAACACAAAAAAAAAAAAAAAAAAAAAAAAAAGGTTACAAAATCTTATTTGTCATGAAACATTTCAATTTTCATAAAATTGGAGACTCTACTCAGCTTCTATATTTTACTTAGAGGCTGGACTTGAAACATTCCCTGCATCTATATCAGTGGGCAGGCAATAGCTGTTACTGCAATATAAATGATAAATAGTAGTAACTGGAAAGATGATAGTGCTGCACCATTTTCTTAAATTTTCCTGTTTGCTGCAGGACAAGAATACACAAATATTTAGAAAACCCCAGAAGAAAAAAATTCTAGTACATAAGAAATCAGTATAATATATTTAATTACGTAATTTACCACAATAAATTAGCCAGGCTATGAGCAGCGATATTATTTAAATAAAGGCCCAGAGCAGCTGTGGCTGCCCCCTCCCTGGCAGGGTTCAAGGCCAGGTTGGACAGGGCTTTGGGCAACCTGGGCTAGTGGAAGGTGTCCCTGCCCATGGCAGGGGGGTGGAACTGGATGATCTTTAAGGTCCCTTCCAACTCAGATCATCCTGTGATTCTATAGAGACTGTTGCTTTTGCATTTCTTCACCTAGTTTATTCTGGTTACTTCATATCTGCGCAAATGCCTTCCTAATTATGCAGACTCACAATTTGACTAAAATAGCAAAACAGAGAAAGCATCTAATATTACTATTGATGTGAAAGACTGATTTCTGTCTATAGTCATTGTTTAATTTCCTATGTTTTCTCTTCAACATGTCTGGAAAGATGCATTTGTCCAAGTGGTCATGCCATTACTTGGTCTGCAGACAGATTTGTATTGCAGCATGGAAGTGATCTAGAGGTGCGCTGTGTTCTATGTTGAAGGATCAGTTTGAAAAATGTACTTACGATTTATGGACTGCTTAACTCTAAGATATCTTGAATGAAATAATTCGCCATGGATTCAATTATAAGCAGAGCACCACCTTATCTTTACATAAAACTTTCATAGTGACTTTAGGAAATGGTAAAATACAACCATTGCCAAATAAATGAACCCAGCATTGATTTCTTACATGTGAGACTAGGGGGTCACTAGCAAAGTTTTATGGGTATGAAGCTGAAGGATATTTTACTTTCTGGTTTGTGCTGGGACTACCAGTGAACTTCTTACAGAGTAAATGGGCACTTGCTAATGATCACAGGATCAATCTACTGAGGTCAACATCGCCGGAGACAGGGCGCTCTGTGATCCACATTCCTAGAGCATATCGCCTGCAAAGTGAGGAGAAACAGCTTAATCTTTATAGAGAAAAATGAGGCTAAAAGCACAGTTGCTGTAATTCCTGCAGAATGATAGCAAGACCATGGCTAATTGGGACAGCAGATTCACAGCAGTGTTTTAAACCAGGGTAATTTGGTTGTATATTTAAGCCTAAGAAGATCTTTCACCATGTGCTGCCCCATGTCAGCTACAGTAACAGACATATATGGAATGTTTCAAAAGTGCCAGAAAGACAGGCAAAGTTTCTATGGACTGGCCCTGAAATTTAGCAGGTTTGCATTCACTGGCCTGTCTACCATTCCAGTAATAAATAAAATAGCTTATCTATACAAATTCTTAAAATGTGCTTTTACATGGTGTATCAGTAACCTCAGATTTCCGTGGCACTGGCTTGGCCTAAAATTTCTGTAGTTTCCTTCACTTTACTCACTCACTGGGAATTTCCCAGATTCCTTCCCAGTAAGTCAGGACACCAAACAAGAAAAGGCTTTCTCCAGGCCTCCATTTCTTTTGTGAGTGAGGTAGGACTACTTTCAGCATCACTTCAAAACTTTACAGACCAGCAGGCAAATGCTGACATGGCCAATACTCCACTCCCTGTTTTGGAGGCGATTCATGCAAGTCATTTGAGGGCACTGTGTTTTAGATCCCACAGAGAGGGCATATAGCTATCCATGACCATCAGCTGATTCCTACCAACATGATTCAGATATCCAACAGGCATGTAATCATGAGCTGATTACACATTCTAGGGTTTATTTTAGCTGCTGTGTCTCAGGATCAAAAATCCCCGGTCTGAGCAAAGAAATCTTTAGCTGTAGCTTTTAGGCTCTAACTCCCACCACCAGCTGTGGTTCAGAAGCTTTCAGTCTCCCAGTCCCAGCCGCGTAAAGGCTGTCTCTATTGATTGAGGATTCTTAGTTCAGAGACTTCCTCCTGCAAACACCAGCCAATAATCTGTCTGCCAGCATTTTAGTCATGCTTTGCTTCCTCCAGACTATGTTCCCGGACTTAAGGCTTCTGCTGTGACAAAAAATCCTTAATTTGAACATTGGATGACTAAACACTAACAGCTACAAAACACTAATAAATACAGAAAAGTTTGCAACTTCAGTTTGGATAATAAATTCTTCAGGCTAGATGTTTATTTAAACTTTCCAAACCTCTTCCATCATCATGTTGTTCAGGAGAGGAGTTCACTCTGCCAGAGACCTCTTAAAAAATATCAAGGCTACCTTCTATCCACTTGGAAGTATTTAAATATACACATCAGCTGCATGGGACATTCATAACTCATAAGTTTTGATAGTGCTGGCTTCTAAATTAAAAGAGTGAAAATAATTACAGATGGTTTTACTTCCTGTCATTCGACAGAAAAACCTGGTCAAGGTGCCTAATTTATGCACTTGCATGAGATGTTCTGAACTCTGAGGAAGATTTCTCAGTTGACTGATTTCACAGTGAACTAGAACCCCAAAACCCTCAAAATAGAAAACATATTTCTGATAACAGCCAATTTCCAGAAAACAACCTCAGATATTTATTTAAAGTGCATTCCTGCTTTCTTTAGTTGTCTATCTAGTCCATTTTCTTGCAAACATGTAACTGCAAAATTCACATACTTAGCAACATGAAAGCACTCTCTTTAGGGATCTGCTACTTAAAATATAAGGGACTCCCAGTTCAAACAACTTTTTTATCTTATACATTCTTAAAGGAAAGAAAACCTATAAAATTTGGCTACTGAAGGTTTGTTGTGCTTTCAACCATTAAAGACAAGATCATCTAACAGCTATTTTCATGTGCATCCTCCACAGATTGATTCAATTTTGTCTCTGTTGGTCTACGTTATTTGAGCATCTTTGTGGTCATAATATCTCTCCAAGTGTAGCAGAGGAATTACTTCCAGCAGAATAGCCTCCTGTTACTCTGATTTACTGGACAACATCAACAAAAACCCCATAGATGATTCAAAGAATCTGCATCTTGAAAGCATAAACTCCACCAGAGTTAGCAAAAAATAGACTCATACGTTTAAGGGTCTGACACAAAGGAATTTTCAAAGGTCCCCAGAGCTGACCAGAGAAACTCAGTTTTCCAAATCCTAATGAAGTGCCCTGACCATAATATTACATCTTTTGAATTCACCTTGCACAGTCAGGGATTTGATTTTCAGAAGGACGAGTTTACTAGCTGTACTTTTCCACTGCTTAGCAGAAATTTGGTTCCATCACGTCAGATAAGTGACTTGGAGATACAACAGAGTAAGAGAGACAGTATCTCAGTGAAAATTTAAAGGGATCTGAGGGACTTGAATCCGGAGAATAAACGTTTTGCCCATTCTATTACACACACACTCTGACAAGGGGACCTTGAGAGAGCAATATGGGGGGAACAGCAGTGAAGTCTGAATCCTCCCTAAACCCTTGGTGATTTTCTACTGTAGAAATCATTGGTTTCCCTGAGATGAGCAGGAGGAGTATTCACAGGAACGGTGCTGTCTGTACACATTAGGGCAGATGATCCTCAACACAATTTAAATATGAGCAGCTCTAAGATTACATGTCATAGAGAAACAGTGTATTGTCACATTCTGTTAATACTTAGTTGTTTAGAAGTAAACTTCAATATTCCAGATAAAATATGAATTTACAGAAACCATTGCAGAGGTATCACCTATTTAAACCATTTTAAACATTGTGACTGACACGTTTGTTTATGTGGGCCTTAAAATGATGGGGTTTGTGTTGCCACACTGGCCCTGTAACTGCAGATGAAAGACCAAAATGATCACATGGGGCAAAAATCAAAGCGAGATGGGTCTGAAGTGCCCTCCATTCAACAGGAAAGATGTTTAAGAAGCCTAACTTTCTATGTATAGATATACATATGAATGTATTTTATGCTATGTTTATTATATATGTATTCATATGCTTTTACATTAGAACATACACTTGTATTTTACTCTCCTAAAATGAGAGTAATAACACCAAAAGAAAACACAAATACACAAAAAATCAAACCCAAATAAACAACAGGGGCCATTGCACACTGAGTTATATTATGCCAGCACCTGACCCCAAGGTAGAGTGGTCATTTAACGGTGAAATCTGCAAGTATAATAGTTTTCAAATAAATATTTTTCTTATATTAATTATAGCAAATGATACAAATACACTAGGCAGGGTTACCCATTGTCACCACTGCTATTTGCAGTGGATTTAGATCCAGCAGCTGTGAGGATATACTGGGTATTAGAATGACTGACAGCCTATATAAATTACTTCAGGATGAGGATGGCACCCTGTAATTAACAAATGATCTGTGTGAAACTTTGCTCAGACTTCAGAGAGAGGGGTATAAAATCCTCAGGGTCTAAAAATTGGCTATTATACATCAGATAAATCACTCTGCGTAAGATTTTCCAATGTTGGTAACTATACACTTTGAGAAATGTATACACTCAATATACGCAATATGCATATAAATATCTAATTTAATATACACAAACATATGTAATATGCAACACACATATATGTGCACGTGGATACATAAAGATATGTATAAGATGTACGTCACACAGACATGGAGTTCGTTTTGAAATCAGGGACAATGCATGCTTAAAGCAAGAGTTCAGGAAAGGTGAACTTTCTGATTATCAACTTAAAACAGACATTCTGGAATTTGTTACCACTATATGCCATCTATCAACTATTTGATTTCTTTCACAAATGGCATACGCACCTACTGAAGAAGGTGTTCAATAAATTCTGCTTTGCGTTGCCCTACATTCCAGGAAATACTTCCCTTTGCATGGAATTTGCCCCTTGTACTTGGAACTATGGGTTTTCAAAAACAAGGTTCTGCCATGATTGCTTCCAAATTCACAAGATTCAGTTAGCTCATTATGCAAATCAAGCATCATCTGATAACTTAACTTGCTGCATCTTATTATAAAATACAATCAAAAGCAGACACAGTGTGATATTAAATATAAATTACTGTTGGAATAATATGAGTGCTAAGAAATAACCTGCATATAAAGATTTAAAGCTGTATAATACCAGCGGAGCCATTATGATGCCTCACAGAAATACGTAATTACAGGTATTTTGCAGAACGTGCATTATATTATCATCACTTTTTAACGTGACAATTGGGGTCCAACATTTACAGCTGTACTATAAAAGGGGTTCCTTCTAGCTGGTAGTGGAAAGAATAACTGAGTAAGAACACTGTGGCAAAGTTTAATTGAAAGCTTATTAATACTTCCATGCATCATGGTTTGATTAATTCAATTTATAGCAGATAGTTTTTAAGATATTATCATTTTTAAATTAATAAAATAATCTCCAATCTCCACAGCAAGCTGACTCTTTATCAGCTGCTTTTCATTTTATAAAGCTGTAGCCTCCATGGGTATGGAGACGTTGTGGAGATGTTAGCAATCAGGACTCATCTCTTTTCAGAGATACTTATCTGGTCTGTCTCATTAAGTTTTTTTATTATTTTTTAACTATGTGTAAATAAACTTGGCTCATGGCAAAATCATCATAATCACAGCATCCTTTTGAAAAGTTCTCTAACTTGCTTATTAGCAAGGAAATTGTGAGATCTCTTTTCTTCTTTGACCTAATTGTAAACAATTATCTCCCGGGGTAGAAGGTTAGCAGCAGGCATATGTAGGAATGGCCACTTTCCTGCAGTATTTCATATCATGATCATATATGGATTAAAAAGATTTTGTCTTTGGAAGCCATACAGTTGTTGAAAATATATATTTTTTAAAACATATAAAGCAAGTTATACAATTCTTTGTAGGGATGGTAAAACACTGCATGTTTTCAGGGGTCAGATGAGCTCCACAGCTCTAGATCACTCATGCTCCTTGGCCACAGTAGGAGCGAACGGACTCACCTGAGAACTGGGCTGGCACGTGTGGGTGCAGCCTAAGAGCTCATCAAGGCGCCTTGTTACAGCCTCAGGTGCACAGAAAGACTCAGTACAGGTCTGACTGCACAGGCTATAACTGACGTCAAAATGCAGAGTAGCAGAAACAGACACAGAGGGGGAAGAGTTCTCTTCCCTAGCAGCTCCTTTTGAGTATCACAAGAACTGGTCATGTGGATTTGTCAGTGTGATCCTAACAGTCCATCCCATCAAAATTAAACCCAGTTGAGAACAAGTGACTGAAGGTGAGAACAAGCAAACCCAAGTGGACTTCTGCTCCTGTACGTGCTAGCAGCTTTCCATGTGTTTTGAACACATAGTAACGATCACACTGCAGCAGCGAGTGCCTTGTCCAACTTAGACTTTAAATCTTTTCTAAACTACCAGTCGATAACCTGCAATTCCAAAGCTGAAATGTGAAAATCTGGTTTTGAAAGATTTGTTATACTCAGGGACCTCCTGCTTTTCAAGTAAAATTCTTTGGATTCATTTTACATTACAGTAGACAGCATCCACCTTATCTGGAAGACAGAAAGAACTGGAAAGCTTGCCAGTGGTAACAGATATACTCTCCTTACCCTTCCCAACAGGAGTGAAGCAACAAAAAGGAATAACAAAGATAGACAGAGCCATTGGAAAGGTATATCAATAAAACCCTTTGGCAACACGGCCATAACCCATGATCCTTGGAAAAAAATTCAAGTTGCCTAGAGACCTTTAGAAAGATGGAGCATGGAGACCCTGCCTAACTCAGCTTTCCTGCATTAACTATTCAGGAGCAGCAGGACTTCCACAGCTCTCACCAATTCCTTGCATTTAGATACTGTTATAGGTGCCTACATCCATTGCAGTGAGTGCTCTGAGAATGACCCAGAGTGACAGGAACCATGCAGGGAGTGGGCAAGGATTAATCTTTCCAGCAAGAAAGATTTATCTGTCTTCAAGAAGCAATGCTGTGCTCTACGTTGTTTGAGAAATCCTTGGCATCCACAGTAAAATGTACTTCACATCAAGCACAATTCGCTGTGTTATTTGCATACACACTTCTATCCTCAAACAGGCTGGCACTGCTGACAAGGGAGAAGGGGTGAGAAAGGAAGGAGAGATACAACTGAATCAAGTGTTTGGAACTTTGGTTGAGAGTAAGAATAAATCTAAAGATGATATTTGCAAATATCGATGCACATTTGGCATTTTACTTCCATGGCACATAGGAAAGTGCAGAAGCTGAGGACTATCACTGCCGGGATCCAGACAAAGGGATGGGACACACATTACTTCCTGATCCTCTACAGTGCAACATCAGCCACTCAAACCACCTTACTGGGCAGTTTTAGTTAAAACAGCCATACACTGAAGTGTGAATAGGACTAATTCAATCTATTCCCTTATACATCCTGCAGAAAGGCAGTAACTGCTACCTGAGAGAAGGGCGGAGCACCCAAGATCTGCTCTAGCTATTTGCAATGAGCAACAGGAATATGTCTGTTCCCAAGATATCTACTGAAAATTAGATTTTGCCTCATAAGTAAAAAAAAAAAAAAAAGCATTTTTGAAAATTTCACATGAAGCTTGGACAGCATTGGAATGACCTCTAAATATAACTGAATTAACTATCAAATATATATGAAACTGAAGAACCCTGAAAAAATGAGGCTTCATTCTATTTCTTTCGTACTGTAATTCTGCCATATCAGGGCCTAAAAAAGGTCTTATTAGAATAACATTCACTTGGTAACTCATCATGGGAGCGTCAATCTACTGAGGTCTAGTGTGTCAACGCTTATGGAGAACGTTTTTATTTCATGGGCCATTGAGTAACGGATGGAGCTGTTTCAGTCTGATGGGTTAATGTGGGTGCTGCTGATACACGGTGAATGCATTTACAGTATTAAAGAGCCTTACTAAATTTTTCCATGAAAAAGCACATACTCTACATTCCGAATCTTATCCTTTCAAATTTAACAAGTCAATTATTAAGATTTGTTTTTCAGAAGACGAAAAACAATTAATTCATACCATAATTTTTTTTTTTTTTTTTTTGGTAACATTTGCCACCTCTATTAAAAGGGAGAAAAAACACACTTCTTTTTCTTAAATTATGGTAGCACAGAGAGCATGTTTTAAAGGCCAGTCTTCCATACTTCTACTCATACGAGGGATAATTATACACACAAACAGCTCTGCTTTTATGATGGAGACTGTTAGTAAAGTTTTGCAAGTTTTTGCTAGTTGAGACTGAACAATTTTAAATTTCTAAAGAGGCAATCAGATTTTGCAACAGCAGCAAAAAAGGAAGTCACAGCCATCCTCCATGCAAAAGCAGTTACACCATTAAAAGGAGGTTTGGGGAATGAAACCAATGCACAGACATCTAACAGTGGTGGCACAAAGAGTGCTGCTTTAATGTTAGCCCTCCCCCAGAGCCCCCGTAACTCAGTGCTCATCCCATTTAACTCACAGAGCATGTGAAAGCCTTGAAGGTCTGGCAGCCTCACGGGAGACACTTCATTGGCATTTGTTATCTGCTGTTTTGCTGACTCTTCGTTTGGGAAATTTCAGAATATGAGAGAGATACTGACAGAAGTTCCACTGACTTTCCTTGTGAAAGCAAGTAGATGGAAAGCCAAATAGCAGCTCTCTAGGACTGCACTAATAAAAAAAAAAAATATTCCTTCATGAAGGAAGGCTTATCATTTACATGAGAACAAAGGAACAAATTAAGATAAATTTGTATGTACTTATGAAAGTCTCATTTGGTTATTTATATTTTAAGCATAACAAATCGGAAATTTGTCCACTGATGGAGTTATTTCTTTATGACATTACTCAAATAAAGACTCAGTCATCTGGGAATAAAATGGAATATTTTCACTTCACATGTCTTAGCATGACTTTCATGTCCCTTATAGATCCTTCTTACATTCTTACATTTAGGGAAAGTTTTATAATAAAATAAATCTTTCTAAGAAGCACATTAGAGAACGTGTAATATTTGTAACTTTTGCTCATGAATATTTTTGATCCAAATATATACTTAAGGGTTCATTAAGGAGAAAGGTATCTTTTGCTGCACAATCAAGATTAATATTCCAAAAGAGTCAAAGCTTGCTTTGCAAGACAGCAAAAAGAAATGTAGATAGGAAAGATGAATAGGGGTCATAAAATAAGTCCCCTTTAATTTTACAATCCCATTAAAAGTTGAAAAAGAGAGTTGACCTGTTTCCTGATGATCTTCCTCAAGAATAAGATTTTTTTTTTTAGCCGTTGATTTTCTTTAGTGTGCTTCTACTGTCTCCTTGTCTTAAAAATGCTTAGAAAATAGCATGGCCATATATTAATTTTCATTTTCAAGTTGCATCAGGGCAGATATTCTAACATTCATAAATTTACTTTCTCTTATGATTAGTATTACAGTAATACCTAGGACTAAGAAGATGGAACAAAACCTTAACTGTATCTCAGACTCAGAGCTTCAGTCTTTCATCCTCCCAACCTCTGGCACACAATTCTTTCCAAAATCATCAGTGCAACCAACTATTGAATCAAACATCCATAAAAACAATTTGAGAAAAGCTTATTTGGCTAAGAGGCTGGAAGTGGTGGTGGTAGTGCACCACATTGTGACATAGAATATGTATGAATCTGCATTTATAGAAAAGAGGGTTAGCTATGCATTTTGTGCTTCCAATGAGAACAAGTACAGTAGATGATAGACCATGTATATTAACTGGCTTATTACACCCTTTAACATTAATTCAGAATTGGTTTACCTCCTGTATTGTCATTTTGCTATTGGTAGATGAGAAGGGGGTCAATAGACAAGTGGAACCATAGTTTTCGAAAGTAATTCAGGATCTAAAATAAGAAAACAACTGCATAAGCCTTAGCTATTCTATTTTGGAAACCAAAAATGTCTTAATGTGAAATGGAAAGCCAATCTTCAGGGTAAAAATATTCAGAACAAAATGTAACTGTGTTCAAAGTGTTCAAATTATTTTTTATTCACTTAAACTGGTTTAAATCTGTAATAATGCAGTGACTAATTGTGCCCTGAGTAGGCAGAAGCGTGCCTGACTAAAAACATTGGAAATGGCAGTTAAATAATTAATGTAAAAATATGTTGATGATCCTAAATAAGAAAATGTGAGATATTTGAAATCAACTTGCTGGCATCAGGTAATCTACTTACTGCATAAGAAGCATTAGAACATCCATTAACTGCACATGCCATAAATAAACAAGCCTATGAAGGAGAGGGGAAACATTTTTCTACTTTTATTTAAGAGGAATATACCACAAAGCAGTTAGTTTTTCAACAAGTAAATAAATACCCCGGCCTATATGTATTTAAATACATTTTTAAGGCACCAATACAAACCTCACGGTTTATTTGAGAGTGAAGTTAAGATCTGAAGTACTAAAATAATTTTTTGGGGAGGGGGCAGGGGGTGATGGATGAACCAGATTATACACACTTAATTGATATTAAATGAAGATTGATATTATTGATATGTGTGCATATTGTAAAGAAAGTTAAATTAAAAGCTGTATTCAAAAAGAAAGCCAAAATAGGAAGAGGAATCCCAAGCCAGAGCTGGGAAGTAGCTGCAGCTATCTACTGAAGGTCTTTGAGAGAGTGGTAGACAAGCACCTGCCTGGTGCAGAGACAAATGACTGACCTGAAGCACCGCAAAAAATAAGTAGCATTTTGAAGTCTTCTTGAGGCTGGTTTTCATAGAAGTGTGTGGTTGTAGTTCCTCTTTGGCAGATTAGTAACATTACTCAGAGTAGTATGTGGATCAAAGCACGCTGTGGCCAGCAGCATAACAGGGCGACTTCATTATCTAGAATCAGAGTTAGCATGAAGACTGTGCAACAGCCTATGCAGCTGGGAAAGCCCTGCCTCAGAGAGCTAATGAGGCACTGCGGTAATAAACAGCCTCGGCATCCCTAAAAAAATAAATCATTCAGGTTCCTCTGCCTTCATATTCCCTCCTCTCCACCTTCTTCTTGAGCAGATAGGGTAGAGCTGGGCTTTTACTGCTGCTGTTGCTGAGTTTTATTATTGATTCCAGTGATATATTTATAATTTGAGATATATTTTGAAAGCCAGACTCCTTTTGCAGTACAATTTAGTCCTGCAGAACTTCTACCTACGTTTTAATGTGAACTCTTGGGGCTGAGCTTACAGCAGCATGTCAGAGGAGTGAGTGCTCTAAATGACACTATCCATCTTCTGGCCATGAATTTTGCAGACGAAAAGAAGGATAGATGATTTTAGACTAATCTAGTACCTGCCTAGCTAGGCCTTAACATTACTCTCATCACCATGGTAACACTGAAGGAGAAACACACAACTAATCTTTAAGTGTTAGGAATAAGGAAAACACGTGTTGTTATTTTCTTTGGGTATTTTTTTTTTCAAAAAGATAAAGAACGCAAAAGATTCAAAACCAAAGACTTCATTTACTCCCCAAACCTTGAGAGGTGAATCTAGTGTACTCCTTCTTTTGGTTTTATAAATTCAGCTTGTGCTTCAGTGGAGAAATTCTGTTGACAAAGTTGCAAATTAGGAATAATTGAAAATGTAGACTGATTTAAAACTCATGCAAGGAGCTGTATAGTAAAGTTTCTGTGACCTTGACATCATCTTGATGAATAATACAGCTTCTTTACTTCTTTCAGTCTAACAGTCAGACTGAAAACTACGCTGAGAACCTTCACTAGAAAATTACATGTATACAGCCACATATAAACCCAAAGGGAACCCTGGTCATCATAGAATGAGCCCTATAAGACTAAAATGAGAACATAGTTGTTCTATGTTCTCATTTCTACATGTAAACATCATCTTTCTACATGTAAACATCAACTGCTTCACCACAAAGACAGTTTATGTGAAAACTCACAGACATCTCTGGTCCAGGGGATTTCAGATAAAGTCTTCCACCTTACAGGTGTCAGAAGAAGTCCCGCTGAAGCAGCCCTGTTTTCCACAGAACTTGCCAGAATCACATATTCACACTGGGACAACTGCCAATAAATTCCCAACCCATAGTACTGTCTTATTACGGTGGAAAACAGGCTGTAGCTTCATTGATAGGATTAAGGTCTATTTCTGGGTCTTGTGGTGGCATCCCAGGTTTGCAATGTCCCTGTGCAATGCAAATGTGATCACGTGTTATTTAGCAAGAGCTCTGAGGAGTCTCCGTTAGGTTTTCCACACCAAACACCACCCTGACCTTGCAGAAGAGTGCCCTGGGCAAACTGCACAGCTGTCCAGATGTCTCCTGCCCTTTGACTGGAGCAGGTTGCAGAATAAACAGGACTCCACGGTTCCTCACTGCCTGCTCCAGGCAGACATCTGTGTCTTCGTGTTGGTCTGTTCATCATCTGTCAGTCTTAACCTGGGCATAGTCACCATTTGCAAAAAGTGGCTTACAATATCAGCAGAGAGTCTGTAACCATATTTCTCTTCTCTGTTGCATCTAATGCTTGTAGCAGCAAATCAAACAACAGACATATAGCATCTGAAGTCAGACAATGTGTTATGTTCCAAACACATTCAGTCTACAAATACTGGAAAATATTTTCAATAGCTAATATTATAATTTCTCCATTTTTCTTACGAAACAACCAGAAGACGATAATAAAAGTGACTACGTACCTTAAATAAATAGATGTTTATCTGTTTAGAAAAAATAAATACAACTTGAAAAAAAGGCAATAGATGCCACAGGATATCATGTATGTGTTCTGCTCTGTTTTATATCTGAATAATCAGGATCACTCTTCTTCATTTACTCACAAGTGCATGTTTTCTAACACACATTCATTTAGGAGGAGAGATTTTACTAACATTTTCATATGCTCAAGGTGAGGGCAATAAATGATGACAATGTCTAAAATTATTATTTCCCCTTGCAAGTTTCCTTTTATGTTAAATTTTCAATTTTCTAATTTCAGGTTTATCTACTAGTCCTACAGGAATGCATCTGTAGAATGTGCTTAAAAGAAGCACTAATAAAAACTACCTATTAAACTTAGCTTCTCCGCAGTTTGAAAAGAAAAATTCTCATTTAAATTTTCAACTCTAATAATGTGTAACACAAAAGAAACAGAAAACTAGAGAAAGTAAGGTCCAGAAGTCTGGTTTTATTAACATGCTACCACTCATAAACGAAGCTGTTGCCACACTAGTTCACTCAACTTCAACAATAAATTAAGAATATTTAACCTAGGCAGACACGTCACATTGTGAAAATTAGAACAGATTCATTTCAAATTTGAGCCAAAACAAGTTGTTGCATGTGAGATGTTCCCTGACATCTGATAGAAGTTTAACTAACACTCACTAAAAAGTATGACACACAAGTTTCAAATGCTTTCAAAAACTTATTCTCTAGTAGGTTAGTGGTTTTAACAAAAGCACAAATATAACCTCTCCTTCCAGCCTGCTCTTTGGTGGCTGCATTAGGAAACTTAATTTAGCTAATTATTCAGTTAATCTTTTTCTAACCACTCACATAAATCTTGAATAATATTTGAACTTTCATAGGATTTTAAATTACTTTCATCTATAGTCATGTCCAAATAAAAACAAAATACTGTAGACATTAACAGTCTAACAAAGGTATATCCAGATGGTACAACATTCTAAATTAAACAATTCTTCACATCCGTATCCTTCCTCTCCTGCCGTTTTAAAGCTGATCCAATTCTTATTTATTTCCCTTTCCCTTTCTTTATTTCCATTTTCTTGTGCAAAACTGATCGCCAAAACCCAAAAATGGCCAACAAACCTTCAGATGTTTTGTAATTAAAGTCTATCTACTTGTCTTTTATGATGGGCAATGCAAATTTTGGCTTGTAGAAATAACCTTATTAGGTATGCAGGCTTTTCTTTAGAAACACTATCATAAAAACCACAGCTAAGTCATTAATCTTTTCAAAAAGCTTGTTGAGATCCCCATAGGCATTTAAATGGATCATAACAGCCTCACATATGAAATGTAGAGCTGCAGCCAAGAGTCTGACAGAAGTGCAAATTTGGACAAATAAGACCATCAAAGCTTCAGCTGAAGAGATTTCTGTCCTCTCCACAGGACAAGGGGTTGATAAGACCCATCATGGAAAATGAAAATGTAAGTAAAGAGATAAAAACGCCAAATTCATACCAGCAAGCCACAGACTGTTAAAAGCATACCTGCCTGAAGAGATCAGCTATTAAATATCTACATCACTGCAGAGAGACTGGCACCATAGGATAAATGATGGAGTATTTGCCCAGAGGTGAGTATCCCTGTTTGACTTGGTGGATGATTATATTGCATTCACAGGAGTGAGCTGAACACCTGGTGTATTAAACCAAGCAAATTATGACATCCTCCTGCATAAATAGGGGAAAAGACAAAAAAAAAAAAGAACCCCAGAAATTAGCGGTTATAATATCCATAGACAATGAAAATTGGACCAAAGAGCTTATAAATAAACCTGTCCTCAGAAAGAAAAGGCCCAAATTTCATTATTCTTCTTTGGACTAGCTCCAGGCTACTTTCCAGATTAGGTATGTTTAGTCCAGGTTATCTTTCAAGCAAGTATTTTACCTAGAGATCCAGACACAAATCTATTGTACTCTGAAACTCAGGTAGTCAGACTCATGTATGAAAACTATTCAGGTATGACTACGAGCTGAATTAGAGTTAAGATGCTGAGAGCTTCACAGAAGCCATACGGTAAGACTGAAAAAAGTTTTACCAAATCCTGGGAAAAACATGGATTTGGCCAGAAACAGACACTCTGAAGTTGGAAATTTTTTTAATTTTTTTTTTAATAGGAAGTATGGAGTAAAAAGAATTGTTCAGGTGAGAGAGACAGCAGGTATGAGAAAAACTAAAGGTTGCAAAATGAACCTCACAGGGACAGCAAAAGTAGTAACTGAAATTTCGTAATCTCCAGGGAGGACTTTGAAAACACACACACGATTTGTTATCATAAACTATTCCAAGTTTGTGTCATCTCAGTATCAGCCGGGTAAATATGGAAGATTTCTTAAATTTAGCGTTAATTTACTATACAGAATCCCACTATTTTTCCTGCTTGCCCAGCACCAATGGAAATGCTTAATGTTGTGTAGGAAAATAAACAGCACATTATCTGGCATTTTAATAGCTATACAGCAATGAGACACAGAAGAATGTGACTCTGTGTTTGCATTCAGGAAGGAAAAATATGCAGCCTTTGTGATAAGTTATACTTTCTTACACAGGCATGCTTTCTGAGATTTCTGCAACCTCAGTAGTCAATAATCTCAGTTTTCTTTTTGAACAGAGTATAAAACAACTTGGACTTGTTGAGCCAGCCACATGGAGAATTATTTCCAGTTACAGTTAGCTTAACATGCAAATGAAGCATAGCTCTAGCATCTAATCGTGTCTCATCTTGTTATACAAGGTCTGAGGAACTCATCTGCTTTAAGTACATGCAGTATTTTTTGAGAAACACTTCATAAAAGTGTAAGTAAACTTATAAATACACAGGATTAATAAGCAGAAGAACATCTGTAGTCTTTCAACTCCGCTGCAGAGTAGCTAAGAAATCTAGTGATTGTTATGTGTCCCAGGCTCTTCATTCCCAAACCATTTCAACTCCTGCCTTTCTGTATCATCCTTGACAGCTCTGTACCACACAAGCTTGATTTCTCTACCTGAAAGTGCTGCCTCCACCCAGTGAGTTCAGACTGGCCCCATCTAACCTCAAACACTTCACCAAGGTTGCAAATTGGAGCTCTGTATCCCAAAACACTTCGGAAGTACTTCAAATGGACAATTCAGTTCAAAGGTACAGGAGATGAACCCTGGGCTGCTCCCACTGCTGAATTAATCAGCAAATGAGGAGCGCTTGCTCTTCTGAAATAGGCTGAAAAACTACTTGACTCAGGAGAGCTTTTCAAGTTTCTCAAATTTTTTCCTATCTCAATGTAGAAAGAAAAAAAAAAAAAAAGGCTGAAAACAGAAAAAAGAGACTCTATGCTGGCTTATCTGGATTGTTTGGTTTCAGTATTTTGTGTTTCATTTAATGATTTTTCTTCTTATTTTCCAGCTAGGAATTACCTTAGCTTTCTAAAAGAAAACCTATTTCAAACAAAATCCTAGAACTCCTCAATTTTGAAAATGTCAAAACAGAAAAGAGTGACAGCTCTAAAACTCTCTGCAAAATGGAAAATTAATCATAATGACTTTTTCTCCATGAAAATTATGAATTGGTGTTTTACAAGGGGCAGATATCAGAATATCACCAATGATACCTCTGTTACTGCTCTGTCACTATGCTCTGTGAGCTACAAGCGCTCACCCATCCTCTTGCTCAGAGAGAAGTCAGCTGTCAGAGACGGAGCCTGGACTGGGATGCTGTCTGGATTTCCCTCCCAAGACAAAACTGAAGCCACCCTTTCTGCTCCCTGCAACATCTAACGCTGTATAATAACTCACATTTCTCAGAGACAGCAAGAAAATAATAAAGAAAAAAATCAAAGAAAAAAAAAACCAAACCAGATTAGTCTTATTAAAGAAATGACAATTCCTATTAAAGAAATGTTTTCTACTGTCTTTTTTTTCTAAAAGCCTGTTTTCTCATTTACTCTTTCATCAAGCTGTTCATTACCAAAAGCAGTCAATAGAATTTGTCTAAAGATCATTTGAGATCTACAGAAAAATCACAATTCCTACAAAGTCCACTTTGGGACATTGCTCCTCAGCAGTTTCAATTTTTAACAGGGTTTTCTGTTTTTCCTTAAACTGACTTGTAAATTTACATCAGGAATGCAGAATCATGAAACCAAAGTTACAGATGCTTTAGAACTGATCAAAAATAAACTGCAAATACTATTTTCCTCTTCTTTATTTTTCTGTGGTCTTATTTAGAGATTTTAGATAGATTTTAATTTACATTTAGGTAATCAGAAAGCTTTTTGATGCATCAGGAATCTTCCTACTTAGAATACATTTATTTAACAAGAAAATGCTGATTTATTCAAACTGTTTGGCTGTGAATGCCTGCCTCTGCCCTAATTAATATTTAATTATTTATTCAAATTAGAGCAGCTTCTATGGGAGTGTGCCAGCCCGGAATAGCCAAGGAGCTGGGGAACAGAGTCATCACTTGCAGGAGCCCCAGGTTCAAATCCATATCCTGATTTAATTTTTGGCTTTGGGAGACAAGACAGTGACTGTCTCCCCTGTGATGAGAAGAATCACCTATGATCTGATTGGAATTCCTGCTGAGCATCTCACTGTCAAGATCCAAGATCTGTTGCCTTATATATAGAGTGGGGACAATACTAAAGCACTCCACAGAGATGTGCTGAATAATTAGCAGTTGCAGACTGTTTTGAGATTGAATCTCTCTTTGTTGGAGGAGGTAATGAAAGGATACTGTTTTGAACAGAACTTCATAGCAAGTATTCCTATGGCCTACTCATGGCAAATGTTAAATCAGAATTTGGACCAGGAAGAAGCAGGAAAAGCTTCCAGGTATATAAAGATACAATTAATGAAAAAGAAACATCACACCCTCACGTTATTAATCAATGTGATAGGCGGTTCTCAAGTCTGATTTAACAAATGAACACAAAAGTATAGAGAAATAATCCATTTGTTCCTGTCTGGTCATATTCACATTTATATTATTTTCATATTCAAGGTTGGCTTGGAATTAAATCATAAAGTTCAGGGAAACTGTCTTTTGAACAGAGGTATTATAAATAAAAAGTTTTAGTTATGCTTTTTTCCTAGAAATACTTTACATAATGTCCATTTTATATATAGAGATATATATAAAATGTCCATAAAAGTCCACGTTCACAAAATTTTAGTCTACATACAGCCCCACAGTAAAATCTTCCCTGTGTACTAGTAGAATTATCTCACCACTTCCCTAAATAATGTCCTACATTATAAAATCTCTTTGTCAGCTGCCATATGAGTATTAAGGTGGGGGGGGGGGAAAAGCACGTTAAAAAGTGCCACATCTGTAACATAAGTATGAGATGACATGACTCTTTTTTTTTTTTTTTTTTTTTTTTTTTTTCAGGAGTCATTTCCTAATCAAAGCCCAGAAGCTGTTGAGGTAATGAAAATGTCACCTGCAATTTCATGGAGATAGTTTTGATTGCCTAGGTGTCATCATGCATACTGCAGTGTTTTCTCAATTACTGAGAATATCTCATTTTCCTCCCTTGAGTACAAGGTCATTGATAAACAGAGGAATGATGCAGAGAAACATGATCTGTGTGGCTGGTGGCTAACAGCCCCTTCCAAGCACACACTTCACCAGTCCCTGAACATATCAGCTCACCTATCAGAACAAATAAAAGCTGGTTCATGGCTTTTCAGTGCCAAATGAGTTAATTGTACACCTATAGGTGTAAAATCATTGTCAGGGTAGTTTGATTCATTTTAAAAATAATGTTTCTTGAAAATGGTGTGTCAACATAATAAAGAGGGGTTTTTCAGCATTTTAAGTCTCCGATTCAAAGTGAGAGTAAGACTTGAACCTCCAGCTCCTAAATCCTATGCTGCTGTCCTAGCAATGTAAGTAAAATTTTGAACTACAGCATGCATCCAAAAATAACCATCAAAGATTTACTATAAACAAAGGAATTAGCAGATGAATACTATGGCTTTTATCCATACAAGTTGTTCACAAGATGTTCATACAAGTAATTCCCTTCCATTTTGTCAATGATAAATGAAACAAAACATGTAAATGTTGCTCTTTTGAAGGAAAAAAAAAAAAAATCACCCAGATGAACTACAACTCAAAGATCACAAAAGGCTTACTTCAACATTAGCACTGATGAATCAATTAAGTAACCTCACAAGCCCTTCAGACAGACCGGACGCAGAAATAATTATTTATTAGGACACTACCCAACAAGATTGTTGTTTTGATGAATTGGCACACATGGAACTTGGAGATGATGAATTGCACTGACGTTAATTCTATTAAAAGTTGCCTAAACGCACATAATTTGATTTAGGAATTTTTCAACATAGAAGAGCACCCTCATCTCGTATAAAGCCAAACACATTACTAAAACATAGCGATAGCACCTCACACAGGTGCTAGATATTGAATAAAATCTTCCGCTCTATAGCTCTTTACATTCTCAGCCAGCTTAATTGTGGAATATGATAATCAATACATGTATCTGCATACTTGTGAAGTCAGAACTGACTTGTCTATCATCAGAGAACGGTGAACACACCTAGTAGTTTTACATAGTCAGCAACATCTGGCCTAAGTTATTATTTGCTGAGTAGACAAACTAAATATCCTTGAGGTGTTTCTATCTCAATACACTAGGAAACATCATTTCTTAGGTTCTTTTATTCATGCAGTTCTATCATTCTCTGATCTGTAATACTCCTAACAAAGCTAAACACAATGGAATAGAATAATTCATTAAATCTAAAATGCTGCATGCTTATACATATTTGATTTACAAGCCTCTCTAGAGGCTTGTTGTCGCACGACAGAGAAGCTTCCATAAATGCCTCTTCCTATGAATCTAACTCTAAAACCTTGTATGATGTGATTTTTACTACTGCAAAAGAAGAGGGGGGAAAAAAGACACTTTATTTTATAAAGAGAAAAAATATTTTTTCCCCTTCTTCAAGGGTAACCCTGGCCACGAATATATGGATAAAACAAGTAACCTCAGAATAAACTGAAAATCACCTGGAGAAATGAGGAACTTCCAAGATGAGCCAAATATCACAGATGTCAGTATATTTGCTGGACTCTTTATTTGAGGACTCATCAGAAACTAGAGCAAAAAGCTTTAAAATGTACACAGCTAAAATACACAGGCAGAAGTAGTTCTGTACCAGCCAAATACCCTAGCAAACTAAATCTCATGCAGAAAACCATGTATGTATGTATGTATGTATGTATGTATGCAGCCTTTTTCCTGACTTATGCAGGTTGTCTTAATTCAGAAGACCAAATACCTATCTTCAGAGAACATTTGAGAGTCTTGTGGAATGGACCTAAATTCATACAGATTTGAGTACATTTGGGGCACCTATAAAAATTGTCCTTTACATTTAGGCAACATTTTGAAAAACATTCTTTTGACTCCTTTAATTTCCTTTGTAACTGTGAGACAACATGGGAGGGTCCATACTTGGAAATTTCCAGTAACAACATGGTAGTGAGCACTGATGAAGTTATACTGCCAGTTCTCCAAAGCCACATTCCACTAGCACTGTGGCTACAGCTCAGTAGGTTTTAGTTGCCAGCCAGGAGTCCCATGATGATACAGGCAAAACTTCAACCATAGCCAAACCAAGCATGTGAGAGCACCAGAGAGGTCACAGGCATGTGAAATGAAAGGTTCTATCTGAAGTTTTATGGAAAAGAGTACCATAAAAAATTCTTAGAGGATTAATTATGGGTTTTTTTCCAAAGGTCAAGAAGGATTTGATATAGTTAAGAAAAAGTTTGTTTTTGTGCTGTCTGGCCTGCTTTGTCCATCTGTAGGTGTTAACAGTTAAGAGTTCTTCCAACTGGATAGTTTAGTGGCTTCCAGTTTCTATCTCAACTCCAAAAATTATGCAGAAAACTTGCTATTCTTTGCCTCCCTGGCAATCCATCAACCTTAATTATAATTGTGCTGGGAAAACATAGCACTCTTAATAGAACTTTTTAAAGCCTGACTTGTTCTGCTGCCATTATAGGAAAACTAAACAGCTGAGCAATTTAATTTAATTTCTCCGATACTGCCTCATGTTTTCCAAACAAGAACCATAGCTCTTCTAAGTTTGAAACATCTGAAATATTGATTACACTACACTTTCTTTTGAGAGTAAAGTGGATTAAATGGGTTATTTTTGTCATTCGACAAAAGCCATAATGAACCATGGGTGACTAGAATGTGTTGTCTGTATATTTTGTCTGTCCTACTACAACTGAAGCAAAATAGAGTACTTTGGGATGAGTAAGCATGGGGTTATATATTACCACTGACAAAAGGAAGCTTATTTGCCCATAGAGAAGCTGTGCTCATAGCTATGAGCTTCCTGATATTTTGACTGGTAGGAAGGGTTTAATGAAGAGGAGTCTGTGAGCTGTAGTGTCCTGTGGAGTTTCTTGTTTCAAGGTGGGTTTATTAGATGCCTGAGGACTTTTTTTTTTCTTTTTGTCAGATCAAAGTCTTTTTTTGTAGATAGTCAACTTTTCTTTTTTTTTTTTTTTTTTTCCCCCCATGTAGATTAAAGGGGAGTTTCCAGTCCTTTCCACACTGGAATCTTTCTTTTTCTTGGTATGACAAAAGGAGAGAAAAAAGAGGTAGCCAAACACAGCCAGCATAAGTAAAAGTTACTATCTTGGTTTCATTCTCTTAGATCAGGATACTAAAAAGCAGAAGAGGAAAAAAAAAATTACAAAATGCCCCTATTTGTTGTGAATCTATAGCTTCCGTGCCTCTTTTGGGACCTGGGGAGGGGCTATATTTCAACACACACAGTGTCAGATGGATTGTGCTAAAGCAGATCAGGAAAGAATGAGACATCTTTAAGGCATTCATGCACCTTTACCTCTTAGATCTATCACCTCTGCCCAGGTCAGCTTCTATCCAGTTTTACCGATATCCCACCAAATATATGAGCCAGATAAGAAAAAATGTTGAGTATGGAAGAGCTCATGTATATGTATAAATTATAGCAAACTTGTTCAGAAGGCTGCATTCCTAGAGGTCTAATCAAAGTTAGGCAGCCATGATAGCCAAGGTATCTCAAACCAGTTGAACAAAACCAGGGAAAAGGGGGATACGGGACTGAAAAGCTTCTGATAGAAGATGAGTACAGAATCAGAGAATGAAGCAGCTGGCCACATATAGTCCTGAGAAGACCCTTCATCTTGTATAAATCAGTAAACAGAAGGAATAAGGGAATAATTACTACACTAGCTGATGGGCTTTTCCTCAAAAAATGTTGTTAGTAAACAGAAAACTTTAGCATTCATAAGACCAAGAAGCTAAAGTGGCCTTACTCTTCTCTATGACTCCCACAGGTGTCTTAAGAAACCTTAAGAACAACATGAAGTCAAAAAGACATAACTGGGTCTGTTTAACCTGGCCATTCACACCAACAGTCCTGCCTGTCAATAACTTTTCTTGTTTACTTAAGATTTTTTTGCATTGTGAACTTGATTAATGCCTGTTTTTCATGGTAAGAACTAGTTTTGCACCTCAAGAATTCTTACTTTGGCTTTTGTCAATATGAAGGACTCTTTTCACTAATAAAAGTGGTAAAAACTGAAATGGATTTTCGCTTGCAACAAAAACTTTAGGACTTTGTTAAATTTTGAAAACCCTATGCTCTATCACTTAACATTCTGGGAAGCCTAAATGAGTATATAGCAGCATTTCTTGTCAATACTCAATTTCCCATATTAATTGCATTCCAGTGGAGAAAACTACCTGGAGATACAGAAATCTGTCATATTTGCCTTCCAGATGCACAAATGACGACGACAGGTAAAATCCTCCGCAATGTACCAAGATGTCTAAAGAGTTACAGAAACAGCCACAACAAAAGAGAGATCAAAGAGACAGTTTCTTGCGATTTTCATGGTAAGCAAGCAAGGAAGTTTGAAACTTCAGTTATTTAATAAACAAGCTAAAGCATAATCAGAAAGAGCCCATCATCTAACTTCTATGCAACGTTAATGGCAAAGGATCATCTTTCTGAAATGGAACCCAATAAAAAGCTCTAGAGATAAGGAGACCCTTGCTAACAGTGTCAGTCCTCATGATCTCAAGGCTTCTTCATTTCCAGGTCTGAATTGAATCTGGATGCAGTTGGGCAGCAGATGGGATGTTACAGAAATGCTCTAACGTATCCCATAATTAAATGTCTAAATCACATTAACTATCTTAGTGTTCTTTCCCATTTCCTCCAGAGATAAGTGCAGGTAGAAACTTGCATTGATACAATTTATCCCATCAAATTTTACACACAGGAAAAGACTCACAGCTTTGAGAAGGCTGACACGGCATATTCTCTTCCTCTTAAAAAAAGATATATATATATATATATATTTATATATGCACACATACATAGCGAGAGAGAGGAGAGCAAGATTTGTCATAATCATTGCAGCAAATCATAAATGATGCATGAAATGAAAAATTCCTGTTGAGTGCACTAAGAAGTGTACAGACAGTGCCACCATGGAATCAATGTTTTCCATGTTATTCGCTTACTGGGTGCCACTGACTCAAAAGTCAACAGAATAAGCACTTATACATTTCAACTGGCACGGTATTTGTACATTTTCCATTTGTTTTCAAAATCAGTTCAAAGTAAGCATATTGCAGACTTTCAATCACATCAAGCTCTCCAAACTTCCAGTTATTAGAATCTAAAGTAGTTTTAAAACCACGTACAACAATGTGCAACAGGAATCCTAAGTTCTAAAATACTGAAATAATCATTTAAAAGCAAACTGGTAAACTGCAGTTTCATGCTTCTGTGTTAGAAATAGTGATTCCAGATTATTATAAAGGCATCTCAAGGATCAGTGGATTGCTAAATTGGGTTTTACCTGTGCAATTAAAAAAATCAAGACTTAGTTTACTCTGAGTTATTATTTGCAATCAAATTAGCTATATTTATTAGTCTGAATTTTGTCATCATAGCTATTCTGAGCAAAATCTTAATTTTAAGAAATTCATAATTGTGTAAAGATTTAACTTTGTGACCATCAAAGCTATGCAGGTATTTAAACATTTTCATTCTAGTGTCTATGGAAGAGCTGTTTCTCACTTTACTGCTCATGTCATAGCTAGAGTATTCTCTGTGTGAATAAGAAACTGAGAAACAGCTGCTCATAATGTAAGTTGATAACAATGTCTCAAGATTTGGGAAAAGGTAAAGTATCAACAGAATAGCTAAAAAGCAGACTGGAGATACTATTGAAAAAAGAGGCATTTTGGGGTATAGAGCCAGACAGGAGCATTGTTGGTCTGGTCTGACCTAATCTTCTGTAAATCATCCGGATTTTATGCTTGTGCAAACTGAGTATGTGTGAAGCGGTACACACAACACATACCACCAGCTGGAGACAAAGACACTGCCACATATCCTGCTGTACACACAGAAGTGAAAATGATGTTCAAATTTTCTAAAGGACAAGTATCCATTCAGAATATTAATCCAGTCTCAAGCACACAAAGCTCATAAATGTAAAATATTTTGCTTTCACAACTGGGGAAGACAATTCAAACATCCTCCAGGTATCATTACTGTCTATGCCTCAGAGCTAAAATGACCTAATCCCACCAGTTTGTCTCCTCTTCTGCAGGCAAATGCATATCTGCAACTTTAATTCAGGCACAGGTGCAGTTCCAGATACTTATGCTTCTAATTAAACAGTATTGAGTTGCAGGTGTAAATCAGTCAGAAGCTGATTCACATTTTAGTTGGGCTTCATTACTGGGTGCAATTTTAGTCTCTGATAAAATGTCAGTCTTAAATTTGTTCTCTCTATGCAAAAGTAAATCCAAAGAACACCTTATTCCATTACACGATATGACAGAATAATCCTAACTGACTAAATATGAAAACAAGGAATAAATTACTTTTGAGAGATGTAACATACATTAAACACAGTCAAACAGACAAAAATCTGACCACAATCAGCTTCCTTCAGCATTTCATTTGGATTTGCTTTTAAGTGAATGATTAAAGAACCAGGATGCAAAATTATGTTTAAGAATTTGCATGACAAGGCAGAAGGTAGGATTTGTATCTATACCTTTTCAGAATGCATCTCAGGATAGTACTTGCCTTCATCTCATTATGTGCACGGTATTTTCTCAGATCTGTCTTTTTTCTTGCTAACCAATACAGACATCTGAAACCCCACAAGCTTCAGAGCTGAGTCTTGAACCACTGGATTTACAGTCACAATACACTATTTTCAAAACTTCTGACATGTATTTGATCATCCTATCCAGAAGAAAAACAATTTCCAAAAGGAAAATAACCTGGAAGCCCCATTTTAAGTTCTCTTCAAACTCTCATATATTATTTATGGATTATTCATATTAAGTCAGCTTCGTATTTTTCCTTCCTCCCATCTCTATCTTGGACAGTCTCCATTAGCTGGCATCTGGCTGTAAAACCCTTCAACTTAGGCAGATATATTTGATCCAACTTATAGATGATGTTTCAAACACTGCTCAGGGACACCTCTTCCCTTTTTAAATTGCACAGGAGAATTTTTTGTAATCACATGGGAGAATTAGGCAAATCTTCCTATTAACTTAAACTTGAAATGGTGGTCTGTCACAGAGCAGGGAACCCTACTTTCTAAATAAATAGGCACAGCAACCAAACAGTCCTTTGAAACTGATGTACAACTGAAACACTAATGCAGAAAATTCACAGTCTCAACCAAGGAATTGGTTGAGACTTCCCTCCCCCTTACTCACCAGCAACTGTCTGGAAAAAATGTGGATACATGTATGCAACTGAGCATGAGGCAACCCAATAACGGAACCTCTTTATTTGTCATAGCTATAAATATCAGTATGTTTCAAGTTCTGGCCTCAAATGCCTGAGTAGTAAAACAGTGATTCAATCTAAATGAAGTTTTCTTCTTGTAGTAGATGCATTTTCTCAGAGATGGACTAATTAGTGATAGCAAATCAAGTTAGTCGTTTTGCTCAAGTGGAAGAACATGTGCTTTCAGGCCTATAAATCCAAGGTTTAAGGAATAGCTTAGCTGTGTGCAATTAAGCATACACTCAAGTGTCCTGCTAGGCTAAAGCCTCTACGTCCAAGGCAGGTCGTACACAAAGTCTCAAGCATTCATATGCATGTAGAATAAACTTCCATGAATATAAGGAATTTTTTTTTATTCCACTCTTGCTCAGCAAAAGGATATGAAATAGGAACTGAGAATTAATAATTTTAGAGATAATTGTCTACAGAAGGATTATCTACTAGCAAAATTATGGTCTAAGAAAGAAGATACTGAAAGAAGACAAACCAGACCACACTCTCTTCTCTATTTCTATACTTCTTTCACTCTGCTCAGTACCTTTTTTCTTCTCAAATGAATGCAGGAGCCATGCAGCTATGCTGTGGCAATTACACATGAGTTCTAGAATGAAATATTCCAGTAAGTACAGCGACACTGTATAGGGTAGAAAGCCTAGACTGAATGCCAATAAGTAAATAAGTATCTTAATACCTGGGGTTTCACATGCTTGGCTTTTAAAACTGAGACTCTTATGTCTAGGCAGATGCTCATTAGAACAGTCTTGGTGAATAATTCAAAACATTTATTTCCATGTAAATGCTGTTTCAGTGAAATTTATATCATTCCATGTTGAGTCAGAGGGTCAAGTACATAATATTTCCACTGAATTAGAAGATTCCGTCCCACTTGTTACACAGTCTGTTCCAGTCTGATCCCCACGTCCTTGAAATGCATTTGGCAGTCAATGCAATTAATACAATAGAAAAACCACAGGCTATTCCTAGTCTTAGATAAGGTTAAGTCATAAACCATGGTGCTCCAGCAGGCTAAGTCATTTCATTTTAGCACTAGGAAGAAGGGAATGTATCGAAGTAATTCAATTTTTCTTTGCTACAAACTCACAGCAGAATTTGACAGGCCATTGTGAACATGTGTCTTCATGATCGTCATTTCCTTCATATTCATCTTCTTAAAATATTTTGTTTCCTTATTCTTTTATACCTTTCTTGAAACTCCTCTCCAAGTCTTCTGATTTCACTACGATACTTTGCTGTTTATTAAAAAATTATTTGCTTTGATGAGAAGAACCCACATTTCTGGGGAAAAATAACAAGCAGAACATAATTTTTAAACAATGAAAAAATCAATTTTCAGGATCCCTCAAAAAGAGGGAGAGGCCTATTCTAGACTCATGGTGGAGTTACATTCTTAACTGCTGCTTTTCAGATTTAAAATACTTACAGGCAGAACATAAATTCAATTTGACAATCTTCCTCTAAAACTGGTGTGCTCATGGGAAGATTATTCTCATAGGTACTACTTAAACTATTTTGTAAATATTATTTCTGGAAAAAGTAGAAGCCAACTTTGTTTTATCTGATCACTTAAAAAACAAAACTGGGAGTTCGCTTGTTCTTAATAGCTAGAAGATTCACATACTTTGTATTAAGGACTTGCTTTTAAATAAGATATGACATTCTCCTTTTATTGCTCAGTTCGCATTGATTAACTAAAGCATAGCAAAACCAACTCTTGGGCAAAAAAAGTGAGATCCCTGTTAAAGGCAGCATCATTACAAATAATTCTGGTAAACTAAACAAGCGAAATTCTCTTAAATAATTCATACACATATCTCATTGACATCAAAAGCGCCTCTGAAACAGCACCACAGCAAAGTGCAACTGCTTGACTAATCCAGAAAAATATTATCTATACACAAAGTATACAGTTAGCAGGAAGAGAGAGCAACAGAGGAGACAAAATAACGGCTAGTATCATAGGAAATGCAGTGGTATTTCAGTTTAGTCAAGTCAACTTGAACATTTGCAACAAGAGAACAGGAACCCCAGTTATCAGGAAAGCAAAAGACATCTACAAAAAAACAGACACACAAAAAGGACATGCAATGGAAGGAAATGACTAGCAAACTCTGAATGTGTTATCAGTAAGATATACCAACATAGCAAGGATTTGTGTCAATATTCTTTTGCTGATACTTAAGACTGGGGTATAGAAGCTGAAGACCTGAATAGAAGAAAAGTCTTTCACTACAAGGCTAATGACGTGAACCCTATGAACAGGGTGGGTTTCTGACTAGTCTACCTAGTTAGGGAGTGTTTACAATTCTTACACTGCATGGCAGGATTTTAACCCATATAGTTATGCTTTCTCAGCTAGCTAAAAAGGTAAGACCTCTGAGATTTGTGTTTCTTGTTGGATCTCTGTGAAATTAAACTAATCTCTTTGTTAAGCTTCCTTAAACAGTTTTACAAAGGACATAATTAATTGGGCCATTAATCTTTATATTGCATGTATTAACCTTTTCTCCAGATGTATATCAGTCATATAACTTCCACGGAGGTCTTGTTAATTCTAAAAAATTCAGAGAGCAGAAGATAAAAAACTGTCATTCACTGAAACACACAGTGTAAGAAAGAAAATATGTAAGAACCATAACAGCAACAGTCAGAAGCACAAAAGGTGTTACTGAAGCCAACTGGTTCACTGGGAAGCTCTTTGCTTTCTCACGGTTTTTGCTCCAAAATACAGTAAAATTCTCAACAATTCTTACTGAATTTGTTGCCAGATCACACATTAAATTTAAAAGGTTGGACCTGACCATAAGTAAGAGCAGAATCAAGTTTCTCTCCATACTTCTGCTTAAAAGAAATGGTACGGTTGGAATGGTCTTTTTTACTGTTTTTCTTTTGTTCATTACAGTAGTCTTTAATCTCCAAACAATACCATTAGCCAAGACATAAACATTTACTTAAATAGGCACTTAGGAGTAAGTAAACCTACCCCACTAATGCTGTGCTGAAATTTACTCTCCCTTCTCCTGACATTTTATTTGCTCACTTGAAGAATTCTACCATACATGAATGGTGAACCAGTACAAATGCCTTGGCCAGCCCCTGATCAGAGGAAACAAAGGGGAAACAGTGCTTCATCTACCCCTCAGAAGCAGTGAGTCGAATGTTGAAAGAGTCTATAGCAATCTAAAGAATAACTGTTTACAGAATACAAGTGTGTTTCACCACTGCATGCTGATCAACCCATCTCACTTGAGGATCTATTGATGAAACTCAGAGTGAGCCGAGACCTGTGCCAGGGATGTGGGAATTCCTACAGATTCTGGCACAGCACAGATTTCACACAAGAGGACTATTTTATCCTTCTTGTGTCTAATGGGCAATTTTGCAGTGAAAAATTGAGAAGAGAAAGGGGAAAAAGTTATGCTAGTCACATTGTCACATATGGACCTGAGAGCAAGTAGAGGCAAAAAAAATCATCCAAAAGCGCAGGCAAAAGCTAATACACATGGCTATGAGAAGCTGTTTATGAAACAAAGATGTTTTGGGGAAATTCAAGAGTTGAATGATCCGCCAGAGAATTTGTTCCTGTGTGCAAAGTCTATCTTTCTGAAAGGCCAAAAAACCTTTCTTGAGAAGAATGGATTTATGAAAATTGAATAGTTTTAGATTTCATTTCAGTGCCACTGCAGATTTTGTTTGGGATATATCTGAATACGATGCTGACAGAATGGAACCTAAAACTTAAATGAAGCACAGATTTGACTGAAATCTACTGCTATCAGTAAATGTGTTTCTAGGGACCTCAACAGGATTTGGACCAAGTCCTTTATCTAACCCTTTTCTTGACATGTGGTCTCTTCATCATGGATAAAACTAAATGTTCATGTGCATTGTTACAGGCTTAGAACTTCAACATTTATCTCTTTTTGCTAAGGGCTTCTTGTTTAAAATATTGTTAAAGAGAAGAAAGGAAAAAAACAATCATTAATTGTTAATTATCTGAATACATATTTCAGAAATAGTCACAACTATGAATGCAAAAGGATTTATTTATGAAGCAAAGCAACATCCAATAAGCAGTTCATTAAAGTTAGCTTATGGTTTGCTTTCATTAAAGTTGAATAATTTCTTCCTAAGTAGAGTCACTGTATATCTAATTTTCTTGTAACTGTGGTGAATACTCATTAAACATTAGTAGATTTTGGAATCAGATAACTATTAAGGTCAAAGTTATTTTTAGTATTTATTACACTGTAAAAAAGAAGTGACACTGTAAATAAGTTCATATTTTATTAAAAAAACAGAACAGTTGTGTTTTCCAAGGCAAACTTTCAGTTAGCAGAAAGCCTAAGATCTGAATAATTCTGGTAGAGTTACTAGCAATAAGCTAGCTGGACCTTGTATATCAACATTAATGAAGGACAAGCAAAAAAACCATTGCTCCTCAGAGGCTGAGGGTTTCCAATGTTCTTACTATACTAGGTTATGTCATCTACTTCCAAATATGTTCTGAGGAACAAGTTTGTCAGGGATAGTAAGCTGTGATGAGTGTTACGCAAACTGATATACTTTGTGTCTTTCCAGATGCTGAAAAGAGGCAGAAATTTCTTTATGTGATGAAATTCATAAATGTGTGAGCAAGCTCTTCCTTATAAATTACATCAGTCACCCAGGTCACCTTTTCCAAATCTTCATACTTATCCCAGTGCAACGCAAGGCCTGTAACTTTATTTTTACATACTGAATTACAACTGCATGGATTTTCAAAGGACTGGAGATTTCCAAATTCCACTCAAGTTTCAGAGATTTTCAACTGCTCTATGGCATTAGAAAACCTGGATTTTTATATTAATTTTCCAATATTAATTCACTTCACAACTTAAGGCACCCAGTTTTTAACATACTGATCTAATGGTATTTGTACCACTTCAGCAAATTGCAATGTACAGCCAATATCTTGCACCTTTATTTAAAACAAAATATAAAATATAGAACAAAATATAAAATATATAAAGTTCATGGGGTGGTTTATTCCCAAGGAGAAGGAAGGCTCCATGAGGGAAATAGGGTTTACAATATTTAAATGTTAGAATACCTCTGGATCTGTTACCTTTATATATGTTAGTGGCTAAACGAAAACAGAAAGCTTTAGAATCTGTAGCATCACTAAGAACAAGGAGGACTAGTTTCTCATTTACAACGTAAAACAAGCCTGACAATGTAAAGGTGCATATTAATATTGTCCTGGTTGTTTGACTAGAGGGACTTGCAGGGGTAGCTGCACCCATACGGCAAGAGGTTGACTGTTAAGTCTGCTCTGAAAAAGTCTGACACGAGAAATGAAAGAAGTTTCAGCTGCAACTACAAAAATCAGTGTTTGCAAAGTGTTTAAGCAAGAGCCTCTTCAAGTTCAACATCAGTGATAATAGCAGGGAAGGAAAGATTGCACAATCTTCTAGTGAGAAAAAGTGATAATACATGATTTTAAAGAATCATAAATAATATTTACCAAACTGATTTCACATAAGGTGAACTCAATGAGACACCAAACTCATGTGCTCAAGTGATCACTATGCAGCTAAGTTTCTTAAAAATAATATAGACTTCAATCTGAAATGTGTTTTGAATGGAATGATACTGCCTGTCTCAGAGAACGTCATTACCTTTATTAGGTGTGACCTATTTGATGGAAAGGGACTTAAAGGGTATGAATAAATATGCCAAACAAATTTAATACACATTTTTCTGACTTTATGCTTATACAAGCCAAAGTGCACTTGGTGTAAAGTACTCCATAGAAATAGAATAGAAACAAAAGTAAGCAACTTCCATCATGGAATTAAATAACTGAGAGTGCAGTCGATGTAGTAATGACACCTTCCCATAGCAAATGCCCTGTAAAATTCCCTGTAAGCCTAATTTAAAAGTAAATGTTGGGTTTTTAGTAATAATTGCTCATGTAAAAGTGAATAAACAAAGACACACAGATTCTCAGGTCATGATCCTTTGTGGCTCTGAAATAATTGCAAAGTTAGTATTTGTCAAAATTGCTGTTTTGAATTGTGTTTTAAATATCCAATCCCGTTCGTTAGCAAATAAAATGGAAAATCTATTAAATCAGAAAAGAATACATGCAGCTTTGGCACATTTATATTTTTCCCAATTATTAGAGGGCATTTGGAATTTCCTTTCACTACATCTTTTCATGTGACTATTTTCTTCAGTGTCTCATGCATTTGCTCATAACTCCTCCCAGCTATATTGTACAACATAATTCACTGCTGAAGGAATGATGCCCAACAAGTATCCTTATGGACATTGTAGATGTCCTTATTGCTTAACATATCATAAAAGCAGTTAACTCCCAAACAAGAAATCATCAGATGTGTCAGAATTCTTTTGCTAGAGCCATTATCTCAAAAATATCACGCACAGCAGCACGTGTTTCAGAAGTCTAAAAGAGTCTTCACAGACCTTATTACAAACCACCCAGTGTTAAAAATATCAGGGACGGCTCTGAAAACATAAGGAGACAGTTTTTGTTAACAAAAGCCTCTGTAGGAGAATCGGATATTAAGAGAACTGTTCTTAGTGTCTCCTCATTGGGCTGTTACAACTGTTAGCTTGTTCTCACCAAATGTGGCACCTGATTTCCCAATGTTCCGATATGGAAGCAAGAAACAGAATTTAATGATGGAACAGAACAACTGTGAGTGCAGTATGTTTCCTTTCAGTCATTTTGTGCAACCTTGAGAAAGAATATTTCACTCTTCCACAGATATCCCCTTCTTTTCTTTAAGGAATCCTATAAAACAATATTCGTTATGCCACAGTAGCAACATCTATACTGTTCACGGTATGGCTGTGAGGCCACTGGAGGCAAGATTCAGGGAACACCTGACTGCTTATCTGGTGCAACATGCCCGGCAGCAGTTCTAAGCCAGTTGACATACACCAAGAGAAAATTTTGCACGTAGTTAAGTGTCATCCTATACTTATGAGCCTCCTTATCTGTGGTGTGGACAGGCAGCACTTTGAATGGCTTAGCCACCTGTGGGGACCCCTTTTCTCTTGTTGCTATGTCATAAGATGCAATGGCATAGCCTCAGCAACATCCAAGCAAAAAACAGGTCTCAAATATCATCACCTTCGCTATTGCCTCAAGAAAAAGCAGAATCGTTCAAACTCTGCATTTATGTTGACTGAATAGTGGGCACAGGACATGAAAAACAGTCAGGTATGCGCAGAGTCCCAGAGCTCTGTTAGTATTCATAAACACACACCACCTCTCTAAAGCGGAAAGAGTTGGGTCCTTTTATCTTTTCTTCTCTAAAGACTCTGAAGCAGAGTCTCTTGAAGCACATTTCTCTAACTTTCTTTTACTGCACTTCAGTTTTTATAAAACAAGTTATTGTTGACTCGCTAAACTGAATGGGTGCTTGGAGCATGACAGTTTATTCCACTACCCAGCTCCTCCACATCCTCAGTCCTCTAGCGAAAACTATGCAAATAGTTTTGAACCGCTGGGTATGCCTGTACAGCTAAACTTCTTCTGCTGAAGCAACTGAAACACGGTTATTTCTATCTTGCCTTTAATATACCTGAAACATCACATCTGACATGAAGGGCATGTTTCGGTTTTGAAAATTGCTCACCTTGACATCATAAACTGTGTTTGAGCCAGAAGGGAATGCAATAAACCATACTTTGTCAGAAGCAAAAATTATACCTGAGGACAAGTGTTTTCAAATAGGTATCCATTAAAAAAAAGTTGATAACATCACACTTCTAATAGAAATACTAAGGGATGCAATATAGGATATCTGTTGGGTTTTGATGGAATTTTTCAACAAATCTTGATCTTTCATTCTCTTATATGTAGAAGTATAGTCTTCTGAAAAAAAAATACTTTTAGAAACCATTATTTTAAGCAGCCTGATGTAAAAAAAAGTAACTACAGTATCTGAACATATGCCAAGTGGGGGAAATTACCTTTAAAGTACATTCTACACGGAAGCAGCATTCACAGAAACATGTAGAACACTTTTGTAATTTCAGTCTCCCTGAAATGGATTCTGGAGTGTAATGCAAATAAACACTGTGTTGAAAATATATTTGGACAGTACAGATCTGCAAAAAATGGGATAATTTACTGATTAAAGATAATAATCTGTTGAATAACTGCTTTTTAAAATATGGTCGCATGTATATCTAGACACACACATATATGTACATATACACAATTATCTTCAATTATATAACCAACATTGTTACTTTGAGATATCTATGAAAATTTGGAGCAAAATGGAATGTGGGGAAAAACATTTATGATTATCAAAGCCAGTGAAAATTGCCGCTTTCGTACTGTATAAATTATTTGCAAAGCATCCATTCCATCTCTGCTTGATATACTTTCTCTTACTCTGCACTGGCTTTGTAATAACAATAACTGTCTTGATAAATTACTTGGAACATTATTCAATTTCAAGTAGCCACATTTGTTTTCATGTTTCCAGCAAAATTATTACAATAGAAATAGATTATTGTAATTGCTTCTTCAAGCAAGGACTACAGGTGATTTGTTTTTTTCATGACTAATAACTCCCATTTTCCTCTTCATTCAGTCACTGAGATGTTCAGACTGTTGGCAGAGGGAGGAGGTGATGTGGACTTTATTGTGGTAAGAAAAAATATAAAAATGATTGAGCCTTAAAAATATCGTTGTTTGCAAATGTTGTTCCAATATTTTAACAGAGACCGGTGAATTCTGGTGAAGTTTAGTCAAAACTGTTACAGAAGTGCCAAATCAGGAGGTAAAGAGATGATCAGAACAAATTGACAAGAGAAGTATGCTGAAACAGGATACAAGAAGCTCTCAACTAGTTTCTAAATTATCTCTGAAAATGTTGACAGACTCAGGATTTTCTGCTGTTTTAGGCAAATTGGGGAATTCCTACGATGTTCCCAATCACACATTAAAGAACAAACTGTGCTGCTGTGGACAGAATGATTTTCACATGTTGCATTTTGGTTCATTTAATATCTACCGGTGAAATTAATTTGAGTTTAACAAAGACACTAGAAAAGGAAGGTCAGCCAACAGGACACAATACAATTTGTCATGTTGCTTCATTTTTCATAAAGTACTGAAATTTGATGTGATCAAAATTTTTAACAACCACAGGACTAGCTAATCTTAAATTATTATCATATTTCCAGATTTTGCAAGTGATTTCATTTGAACAAGAGCCCAACAACACATTATACCAGAGATTAAAAACGTAAGGATTAAGAGATTTCAAATGTACATATTCGTACAAAATATCACAAACAATAGTTAGAAGAAAAGGCTAAAGCATTTGATAGACCTCATGGTAAACAACAAATAGCAGAAGTGGTAAAGTTATTAATCATACTCTTAGAAAAGTCAGGCTCAGTGTACCACAACTAGCAACATGAGCCAGCTTATGATGAATTACTGTTTCAAAAACTTTTATTAAAAACAGCCAGGTTACTTCAGAAAATTAGTAAGAATGAGTAATGTTTTCCCTTCAAGTTCTGTAGGCTTCTTTCCCCACTTAGTTCACATTCACCTTAAAGGAAATTTCTCTTAATCATCTAGCAGGAGAGATTCTCCTCCAGGAAGAAGAAATTTTGCACAATTTGCCTACCTCACAGTTATGAGAAAGTCTCCCATAAACAAAGCCCTGGTTTGGGTGAAACTTTCTGTAGAAGCTTCTGTGCTTAACCGCACACATAAACAGCTCTCCTGTAACTTGAGAAGGAACAGGTATGCCAAGAGTGTGGCCAAACTACATTTCCCTGCCGCTATAATGGTCCTTTAAAAGATGCTGACAGCCTGTCCAAGAGGGAGCAGCCTTTAAGACTGGAATCCATTCCAGAGAAGCCTGGCCCAGGAAGAGAGGAATGCAAAGGTGCTTAAAGCTGCTTTCATAAACATCAGGTTATGTCAAATGCCCTTAGATAGAGCTGGGAATAAGACATTTAATATTGACACAGTAGATGCTTTTTAGTGCAGCCTCCCTCCAACAGAGAATTTCTTGCATTGAGGGGTGATATCTGTGAGTTCCTCCTAAAAGGGTCACAGGTTTCCTGCACTCTTTCTTCCTAAGAGGTAGAAATTTAAAACTTTAGCTCTCTGCACAGGTGTTTGTTGAAGTCTGATCCCAGCGTGGCTGATTGAAAGCGATGCTGCAGTGCAGGCAGCACAGCCTATACACTGGAGTGACATTTTAAACCCTCTGCTGCATCAGGGCTCCTCAGATATGCATCCTGCACTGTGTGTCTGCTCCCTTGCTACCTTTGCTTCCTTACAGTAGTAAGAATAAACGAATGCACTGCGAGAATGACTGAAGGCATTGTACATTACCATCCCTTTCGCAGACTCTGCAGTAAAAATTATTCATACACCAAACTGTTTCACTTACGCCTTTAATTCAAGCCTAGGGCTTGCAGCATTCTATACTAGTTTGGGCTCTCATACTTCCAATGCAATATTTACAACAACCTATACCAAACCAAAGTTTATATTTGCCCAGGGACCCTCACACTTCTTTTGCTGTTGTGTCTTCTGTCTGCTTCTAGCCAGTCAGCCTCACTGAGAAGTCAGATGACATGCTAATAATGTTTTTTGTCAAGGTTATAAATTCACAAGTACTTGCTGTGTCAGTTTACCCAGTGTGGAAATGATTTAGAATAAAAATAATCAAGCTTTGATTTCATTTTAGTAAGAGATTGTGTGGTTTCATAAAAGGGCTGAAATAGAATACAGGCCATATGGATGCCAGTTCACAAGTTTTATATATACATTAAAAAGTTATAAAACTTTTAAATAGAGTCTCCATCTCCCGGGATTTCTGAACTGCTTTTCATTTAAGGACTCTATTGAAAGTCTTAAAGCACATCTTTCCACCCTGTTTGTTATGATCACCATAGAACTTCTTGCTTCTGAGAAATTACAATTTGTTTAGTCATGTATGTGCTGGAGTCTAATAAAAAGTTAATAAAATGCTGCAATATCTGAGACCAGGACCATAACCTCTGTAAGAAGGGATTTCTATCCTACAAGGTATCTTATCGGAAGTAGTCATTGTGTCCTTTAATAACATTAATGTCTACATACAATGATCCATCACAGAACTGCAGATCCGAGAGTAAATTTCACCCTCTGTATGTGTTCCAGTGAGACTAATTTACATCTAGAATGGTGGTGTGGTTTAACCCCAGCTGGCAACTAAGCACCACACAGCCACTACCTCACTCCCCTTAGTGGGGAAAGAATCAAGAGTGAAAGTGAGAAAACTCATGGGTTGAGGTGAAGACCATTCAATAGGTAAGGCAAAAGCTGTGTGCACAACCAAAGCAAAGTAAGAAATTCCTTCACCACTTCCCACCATCAGGCAGGTGTTCAGACATCTCCAGGAAAGCAGGGTTCTGTCACATGTAACATTGACTTGGAAAAACAAATGTCCCCCCACCTCCTTCTTCTTCCCCCAGTTTTATATGTTGAGCATGACATCATATGGCCTGGGATGTCCCTGGAGTCAGTTGGGGTCAGCTGTCCCAGCTCTGTTCCCTCCCAACCTCTTGTTCACCCCCAGCCTGCTCACTGGTGGGGTGAGGAGCAGAAGAGGCCTTGACTCTGTGTAAGTGCTGCTCAGCAATAACAGAAACATCCCTGTGTTATCAACACTTTTTTCAGAACAAACCCAAAACATAGCCTCATGCTAGCTACTATGAAGAAACTTAACTCTATGCCATCCAAAACCAGCACATTCTCCACCCCTTACATCATGCTCACTACACTATCCAATACACCCTCATCAACAACCATCACTCTTCTTCATCCTTTTTATATAATACACAGATAGCATTCCCTTAGTCCATGGACTACCGCTGTAAAATGTCCACAAAATGCCCATTGAGTTAATTGAGTTTGGGCTCCATCTGTTACGGTGGTCACTCAGGATGGGAGAGATGGCATGTTGTGTGGAGTTACTGGGCACCAAAGCCAGTTCAGGTTGGGTTGGTGCTACACTCGCACCACTTCTTGTAAGACTTACCCTCCACTGGTTCAAGCAGTTCCTGCTATAGTAATTCCTGTAACATGCAACTCAAGACATGGGCTACAAGGGTTTAAAAATAAATCCATCACAATCTCTACCCCTGGTCCCTTTGGACCAGGTTATTGGGTTTAACATTACAATGAACTCCCCTTTACTCCTAGCTAGCTAGCACAAAGGAGTTCCTGCTATAGTAATTCCCACAACATGCAACTCAAATTCCAGGTTACTGTTTAAATCTATTTTCATTACAATCTCTCCCCTGATCCCTTTGGACCAGACCATCGGGTTTAACATTGCCGTGAACTCCTGCCCTTGCTCCTGCTCTGGCTCAGACTTTTCCATGGATCACAGTCCCTCGGGGTTGTACCTGCTCCAGGACATAACCACGGCCACAGGCGCCTCAGGGTGTACCTGCTGCCGCACAGACTCATCCACAGCCACAGTTGCTTTGAGGTGCTCCTGTCCCAGCGTGGCCTTACCCACGGCCACAGTGCCCTCAGAGATGTACCTGTCCCAGCGTGGCCTTACCCACGGCCATGCCTTACCCATGGCTACAGGATTCTTTTACATCAGCAACACTGACTACTAAACTTTAATTCATGTCTCTTTACAGCTGCTAGATAAGTAACAGAAAACCACAAATAGTTTATTTTAACATTAGACTCCCTTGATGATTTATAGTTTGTGTGAAATGGATACTGTGTCTTTTCCCACTTGGTATTAAATCTGGAGTATGAGTACTGCAGTCTAGTACTCCAGCAGAGTTCTAAAAGATTTAGAGATAATTGAGATAAATGTGAACAAGATGGTGCTATCTGAAAAGATATTCTCCTCTTTTTCCCTTTCTCTCGTGACAATCAGTTGAGTTACCAGGCTTGAGTAACTGCAAAATATGAAATTGTCACTTTGATTTATAATACCTCTCCTACCTGATATATCTGTGACTGTCAGGTCAACTGTTCGTGAGATTTACCATCAGTCCTCAAACAGAGATAGCAATCTTCTGTAAATCTACATTAATGCACGGGTATGTAGGACTTCCGTACTTCTGGGTACATTCATTAGTTGTTCCTGGAGGTGTATCACTGGCATAATAGGCTGGAACATATTTACAGCTTTTGTGCTTAATTATTGGGCTGTTCGGAAATTAATTTCCGAATAGCCTAATATTACATCATGTATCATGTGTTAAAACCCCACAGAAGCTCCAACTGGAAGAAGGCTCAGCAGCCCATCTGCTTTGAGACACAGGCCACTGACAGCGCTTTTGTGCTGTGCTCTAGATTTTTTACCAGCTGTCACGGAAATCTGTTTTTCTCAGGACCTAGCCCTGGAGCCCTCCTAAGCCCTTTTCCATCCACAAACACACACCCTGCCACAACTGACTTCCATCAACCAGTGAAACTGCCGGCTCCACTTGAGCAGAACTTCATGTCAGACCAAGTCCAATACGGGCACCTGGGCTCTGACCTTAACCTCTGGAAAGATAAACAAGCTCAAAGACCATACAGAACTCCATCCAAAAAAGAAAAGATGGTGCTAAAGGGGGACTACTATGTAGGGAAGCTAGGGAGTTCTAATCTCTGCTCTTCGCAGATTTACTATAGGACACTGCATAAATTATTGTGCTTCAGCAATAGAGATATGATACTTCTGTTGCCATAGAGTGAAGCAGGAAACCTCTATTATGGGTAAGGAAGGAAAAATACAAACCAAGTAACACTCTTTAGCTCTGTCTCACAAGAGCTTCTACAGTAATTGAAGACCAAGGAGATAAGCATTTATTTTCAGAGTAGAATTTACCACATTAATTACCATGTGGCTTACTTCATAAAGTATTTAAGCATCCTTGGACAAAGACAGGTAAGGCTGGGCCTACAGAAACACTAATGAAGATCACATGGTTTTTAGGGAATTAGTGGATGTTCTTTATGTCATCTCCTTGAAAATCTCACTAAGCATCTTCTTGCATCCTTGGCTTCTTCAAATGCCTTTGAAAAACTGGACTCATGCCTAAACCTCCACTCCTTTTAGCACACAGACAGTCCTTACATACAAATGCTAGAACAGGGATTTGTATACTCTTGTGCAAGACACTGGATGTGCCGCAGGTGAGCAGACATGAATGAAATATTAATTTTGTAGCTGGTATATGCCAGACTGATGTATACATCTTCTGCTGTTACAATTTACCACAAGGATAATCTATTACAAATAAAAGTTAATGAAGATTATATATTCAATCTGAATCTGCTGTCCACAGATTTTGTCTCTGTACAAAAATGACTCACTCCTAAAGTGAGTGCACTGCCTGCTTGTTGCCATAACCCCGCAGCAGCATATTCTTTTTATAATACAGTACAGAAAACAAACACATGCACAGTAAAACTCCAGCTGGGAAGAATAATGAAGCATTTAGCAAACCAGACAAAGACCACATGGCTTCATCTCCCTCAACACAGCAGAACCTATTACTGGATATGATAAATAATAAGTTAATGACAGACCTTTAACCATCCAACAAGTTTTTATGAAAGGTATAGACTATTTTTTTCCTTTCAGGGGTCAAATGAGTCAAACATCTGAAAACTTTAAACACTTTTGGTACATGCCAAATTCACTGCAACTCTCAAGCAGTAAAAGCTTATACACTACTTGGAGAAGCATGAGCACTACCTAACTTCAGGCACTTCACTGAAGCTGACTAAAACAAGACACTGGAATTCCTATATGGTCAGCAGAGAGGAAGCCAAGCTAATTAGGAAAAAAAAAACATCCCAGAAACATTTCCTTTCTCTTATGGCAGCACACCAGCCCACTGTGGTGCCTGAGGCATAACAGAGGGGAAAAAAAAAAAAAAAAAACAAAAAACAAAACTTAACTGCAAGCAGATTTTGCCAGGATTTTCTGCAAGACATCACTCTGGAATTCCTTCTCCTTCCCAACTCCAGTCCTCTATGTGGGCACACTGCTATTTGCAGGCCAGAGGATGAGTTTCAGCAAAAGAAAAGCGTTTGTGGCAAGCATTGCTCGCACTTTGACTTTCAGTACTTTGTGAAGGGACCCACATCTTGCAAATGCAAAGCCAAGCCATGTTGATAAGACTAGTAGATGTTCTTGTCAATGTTGAGGGGGAATTTTATCTAAAAAAATTGCACCAAGTTCAGTCACTAGCCCTCTAATTAGTTTTTCTTCCAGATCAATTCTCTGGCCACTGTAAAATGCTGGCAAGAAAGCAAGCCACGTGTGTTTCAATGGCTTGGTACTGAAGGAACGAAATAGCCCATCATTGTGACTGAAAGTAAAAATGCATGTTCTGTAAAAAGTCATCTGTTCATGACAAGCAGTTTGCTGGCTCAGGTGGGCAAGCCTCACACAGAGAAACTGTGATCACTCACTGAAATGTAAGAGACAGAGACTGAAGAAAAGTTTTATTTAAGCTCAAGGGCAATCTTTGCACCAGAACAAAAGGCAAATGAACTCACCATGAGTAACTCTATGCTACAAAATCAGAAGGCAGATTCTAACAGAAAGGAGGTCTAGAAGTGTCTTCCAAAATGACAGTGGAGAAAAAAATCAGCTGGTTTTACATTTCTGAACAGAATTATATAAAACAGATGTCTGTGATACAGGAGCTTTAGATTTGGTTTCCATTGCCTCTGTCTCCCCTGGGCAGAACAACTATACAAACAAATAAATGTACAGTTATTTTAAAAGAAAGGGTTGGAAATAACAAGCAGAACATAAGTCAGGATGTAAAGATGCTTGCAAGAAGAGATAGGCTTCTTGTCCTCACTCTGCCACTGAGCCACCTCCAAAACACGCTGTACTTTAGTTCCCATCTTTGAAGAAAACTACATTTTGGAGGGTCCAATTCACTGTGAGGTTGTGCAATATTATTAATGTGCTCTGAGAGTCTTATACATTGAGAGCGAGATCCTCAGAGTCCAAAGTACACAGTCTCATCAGTCTACTACATTTTAGCAGACAATAAGTGATGATGAACACATTAAAAATTACTTTGCTTTCCACTGTGAGAAAATACTTACCAGATCAGGATTTTTTAAGATATCATTAAATTATCAATAATGTATAAAACCCCCAAAGTATGATGCCAAATCACCCACCAAACATAGGATAAAATAAAAATAATCCCAAATGTCTTAAGCATCCAAAGGTTAATGTCTGTTACAGACTGAGACAAAAGTTCACTACCTTTTTGTATGTACTGATGTTTTTCAACTGAAATCAGTGGCTTACAAGAATTTTATCTACACTTCCTCCCACGTGAAAAATTTTGATTGGAATCCAAACTTATCATTGTTTCACTCAAATTTTCAAGCAAGTATTTAAGTCATTTTCACAGTGGCAAATAACTTTTAAAAAATGAAACAAATTTGTAATGCTATTTCTTTTTAATGACTAATAAAATTATGGTATTTTTAAAAGAGTTAAAATGCAGTCTTTTGATTGTTTTCAACCAGGGTTTAGGGAATGAAGATCGTTCATAGAAATTCTCAAGTCTTGACTTTCTATACCAATCCACAAGTGAGATACAAAAAGTATTTTCCAAATTTTGACTCTAAAGAAAACCAGTTATCACTGCAATTTACAGTCAGTCTACATTTAAAGACCTCAAATCTTCCAATACCTTAAGACAGTGTTCACAAAGTTAGGTACAGAGTTTCCTTCACAGTAATTTTTTTTTTTTTTAAAGGAATAATCATTTTTATCTGACCAGCTTCCCTTTCATTCTCAATCTATTCAACACACCTTTCAGAGGGAGCCTGGCTTCATTCTTTGAAATAACCCTCAGCAGAATGTGGACAAACTATCTGATGAATTCAGTAACGATACACACACTTGGCTTTCTGGCAGTAAAGCAGTGGTGGCTATCTATGTTGATTTTCTCCAACTTTTTTACCACACCAATACATTTTTCTGGCCATTTGGAAGCTTCCCACTGTACCTCTTCAGCCGCCCCACTCATCTATCAACTTGGTCTCTCACTGACCCAGTTACTTCAATGAGAACATTCTCTGCCACAACCTTTTTAAGTGCTGTAGATTCTTTCCTTGCTCACACCACTAACCCAGAGCAAATACTGTCTTGGAAGTATCCTACTTGCAAAGACAAGGGATATTTCTTGTTGTACATGTTTTTCTTCTCACACTGTGGTGTGTTCACCCTGGTCACCAGGTTCCCACCAAAGCTGTTCTATCACTCCCCTTCTCAGCTGGACAAAGAAAAAATACAAAAGGCTCGTGGATCAAGATAAGGACAGAGATATCATTCACTAGTTGCTCTCACAGACAAAACAGACTCCACTTGTGGGAAAAAAATTAGTTTAATTTATTGCAAATCAAATCAGGGTAATGAGAAATAAAACCTAAATCTTAAAACACACCTTCCCCCCATTCCTCTTTTCCTCCTGGTCTCAGCTTCACTCCATCTTTTCTCTACCTTCTCCACCCCCAGCAGTGCAGGGAGATGGGGAATGGGGGGTTGTAGTCAGTTCATCACCAGTTGTCTCTGTTGCTCCTTCCTCCTCAGGAGAAGGCCTCCTCACTCTTTCCCTCCCTCAGCATGGGGTCCCCCCCATGGTGTGCAGTCCTCCATGAAGTTCTCCAACGTGAGCCCTTCCCACAGGTTACAGTTCTTCACAAGCTGATCCAGCAGGCACAGGCTGCCCCAGCGTGGGTCCCCCACGGGGTCCAAGTGCTGCCAGCAAACCTGCTCCAGCGTGGGCTCCTCTCCCCACGGGGCACAGCTCCTGCCAGGAGCCTGCTCCAGCGTGGGGTCCCCACAGGGTCACAGCCTCCTTCAGGCATCCCCCTGCTCCTGCATGGGGTCCTCCACAGGCGGGTCTCTGCTCCACCAGTGACCTCCATGGTCTGCATCACTGGCTGCAGGGGAACCTCTGCTCCAGCTCCTGGAGCACATCCTCCCACCTCTTCACTGACCTTGGTGTCTGCAGAGTTATTTCTTACATATTCTCATTCCTCTCTTCTGGCTGCTCTTGCCCAGCAGTTTTTCACCCCTCTTGTTAAATATATTATCCCAGTGGTGCCACCATCATTATTGAGGGCTCAGCCTTGGCCGGCAGCAGGTCTGTCTTGGAGCCAGCTGGCACTGACTCTGTCAAACATGGGGGAAGCTTCTGGCAGCTTCTTACCCAAGTCACTCCTGTAGCCCCCTCACCACAAAAAACCTTGCCATGCAAACCCAGTACACACACATTAAGTTTCAGTGTTGTGCTGTATTAAATTATTATTATTTCATTGCTGTAGTAACCGCAAGAATTACTACAGTGGTTTTCCAGGTCTGCAGGAATTGAGCCTAACTTCTGATATATGAAGTAGTTGATACTGCAACATCTGCCTGCATCAGCATATATTGTTTTGCAACAGGGAGCTCTCAGAGAAAAGTCTGTAAACAACATTTATAAAATACACATACTCTTGGTTGCAGGTGCATTGAAAGAAGCTTAATAGCAGTTTGGATGGGTTAAGTGGTTGTGAACTTCCAAGATGATTTATCACCAGTAAAGAACAACGCATTTTGTAAAACATATCCTATTAGATAAGTATTAAATGAAAAGCAGAGCTGGAGAAATTGTCTTCTCTACAGTTCTGGGTGGTTTTCTTGTTGTTTCTTTCTTTGTCATTATCAGCAATACAAACTCTGGCAATGAAATCGTGCTTTTTTTTGATGATGTATTTTACACTTATGTTGAAAAATAACATGGATGGGTAAATAAATTCTTGAAAAAAAAGGATTTGATTTAATGGCTATGCATAGTTTAAAAAAAATTAAAGCAGAAGAATATTCTTTTAAGTCAGGATGAATGCATACATTTGTATTCCCTTCTGCACAACTGACTGAACTTCACTTTCAAAATGTCAAGGATAAATATCCTTCAAATAGTTCCATTAAAATTACGATAACCATAGTAACGGTGTGTAGTTTACTTACATCTTTTTTCTTTTTTTCCTTTACGGCATGTATTCTTTGCAACAATGTTGCTGTCAAGAGAGCTAAAAGAAAAGCAATCCCTACCAAATTCGTGATTTGAATGTGGGTGTTCATAGCCTTCATATGTTATGAAATTAGCTTTTGTTTGGTAATTTAAAGATCTGTTTATGGATATGAAATCTGAACTGGCCATTATGAAAATATACTACCACCTGCTGCAATCATCAGTATTAGAGGGGATACTATCTACTCTTTACTGATTTTCCCCAAGTAATTATTTGCATTTTTATAGCAGAAGCAGAAGAGGAGAGAGTATGAAACCAGAAAATGTTAAAATTAAGTTAAAGATAGTTAAGAGATCCAGCTACACCACCTCCAATTACTACCAATAGACTTTATATTGCTAAATCCCACAGATGTCTGGAAAAACATATCAATGCAAAGTGTTGTGGCAATATTGTTAAGGCACTTACTAATAAGAGATATAGATTTAGGTCTTGTTCAGTCATACCAAGTGTAATCCAAGGAAAAAGGCAGCTTGCCAAAGGAGTGCTGCGACCCCAACGTTTGTGTACGCACCACTGGTTCCCTGCTGCCATGCCCCTATTTGCACAGTAAGTGGGATGGACACGAGCTAATTTTGGCCTTGACTGTGGAGATCAGCACAGTCTGATTGAGGATGAGAATTAAACCCAAGAAACCAGAACTGTTCTCCCTTATACTCACATTTCTGACAATCATTAAAGGCCAAAAGTATAGGTACCATCCTACTACATCAGAACAGCCCTGTCATGTAAATACAGCCCTGTAGCACCTCTATTACTGTCAAGAAAATAATAGGTAAGGTTTGCATTCTTTTAGAGTAACCAGATGAACTATTATTGTCGTTTTATATGTTTTCTTGACAGTGGGAAAGGAAGGTATTGCGCTGCTAGCACATGTTTATATATAAACTATCTACAAGAACATGCACTTCTGATCTAGTGTATATCTCTGTGCTCATTTTGCCACAATAACTAGTTTGGCTACTCTCGTTAGCAAAACATTATGTGGACACCTGACCTATGTGCATACCTGTTCATTCGTGTACCAATGCAGCTCTTAAAACATAAATTATTCCATTTAATGGAAGAAACATACTTGAATCCAGTGCCAAAATAGCATGTTCTTACTGAAAGCTAAGTAACTACTGATGGATTTGAGACCAAGTTCTAAAGCTGTCCTTCCGCATTGCTATTATTCCAACACAACACACTTCACCCTTTCCAATTATCTTACACAGTGTGGATATAAAGGAGGCAGTAGCCTTGCCTTCGGGATTTGGCATGGTTTTCAGTTCAAGATGTCTCTGCACTTCAATGCCTGAAGTTCTAGAAAGTCAATTATAAAACCATAAGAAAATTTTACTTTGTGGTAAATATAACAAAAATATGTTGCGTAAAAAGTTGAGGGTTTTTCATCTATGTTTGGGACAAAATTTTCTCATGTCCTATATTTACCGTGAACCTATTTATTGTGGACACAAGATGGACACTGTGGGATTTTTAGCAGTATGTATTCCTGTTTCATTCATTTGCCACATATCCATCACAAGCAAAAAAATAAAAGAACAACTCAATGAAGAAACTCAGCCTGGATCAAAATTCTTTCTCCTGAGCTTACATATTTGTCTACATATTCCATTCTAAGGCATATTCTATTGTAAGGCAGCCAGCATACTGGGATGCTACAGACAGTTTATGATTTCAGGGAAGGATTAAGGAGATGGTCAGGGAAATTCACAAACCTGCTTTGGTACTGTCAGAAGAAAAAATTGCAGTATTATATGCTGGAGGGCTTTCCTGATTCATGTGACAGACTATCCTTAAAGGTTGAATAACTATTTGCTGAGCCCCTTCTTGATGCAAAATCTCCCAATTTGCAAGGTTTGGGAAACAGTACAGTTAAATCAACTAAATCCTTTTTTATGCTGCACAGCCAATTCCTTTCATTCTGCTGCAAAGTACTTGCAAATGGTACACCATCCTTCTCGGAGTTATCTAGCATTTACTATCACATTCTCCATCTGATCAGAAACAGAGACCTCATGGATCACTTACTCTTTTTAAACATTAATCTTGCAGTTAATAATGCACTTCATTATTTTATGAGAACAAGTGAAAGAGAGAAGAAAGAATGACCCAACATCTCCATTTTTTAACAGTGTTATAGGAACAGATTTTCACTGATTTCTAAGAAAGGAAAATGTTTTGTAGTAAGCTCTCATGAAATTTTAGTTAGAAGACAGATGTGGGTTTCTGTTATCTGACACCAGAAAAGCAAAGAGAAAACTGCTTTTGCTTTCAATAGCGAATTGTCTCCCCATAGAAATACTACTTTTTGTGAAATATTTACACATCAGTCTCACCACATATCTGATGTATTTGCAGCACATAAGACGTAAGTTTTATCCCATCTGAACTTACAGTGAGCTTATGAACATCTTAAAGACTCTAAATTAAACACACTATCATATCATGGATGACTTATTCCAGGGACTGCCAGTAATTTGTCATTCAAATAAGTGACAAATGTGGTTGTGGGGTTTTTTCCAATTTTAATTTCTGTAAGTGTCACTTGATGCCAGCTGATCTTTTTTGTACTTCTGATTTGTATGGGAAAGTTTCATTGACTATCAAGTTGGGGTGTTTTTTCAGTTCTGTTGTCTTCACCCTCCATATTCAGAGCAGAAAATGTTGCTATATTAAATATCCCCAGCAACTAGACTCTTCTTTCCGTGAAGTTTTCAGTAAGGTTTTTTTTTATGCTCCCCCCCCCAATTTTATGAACTGTTTTGCAAAACATATAAAGGCTAACCAATGCTTTGTGGAGCTTTCAAGGAATCTTCTACCACTCACCCTCTAACAGCATATTTGCAAGCATAAAAATAATCAAATTTTTCCTTAAATAATTCAAACAATCAAATTTTATTTTTTGTTATGACCAAGCTCACTCTTCCTAGAGGTTCCAGAATAGACTGGCACTAATTAAACATATGCCATTTTTAAATAGGAACCTGAAAATTTTCTCCTAAACTTAACTACAGGAGAGTGTGTCAACAGCAAGGCGGTCATTTTATTCCTTGCTTATAACATTTGAAGTGGATGAACTCTATATCTGAAAAAAAAGGCTAGTTTTGTTGTTCTGAGTCATGATTGCACTCCACATGTGCCTTGCAGCAGATGCCTGCAGAGGCTGCACAGCAAGAGGTCCTGCAATCTTGTTTTATAATAGTTAGCATGCAGTAGTGAGAATTTTTATCTAGTTTAATGTTTTATCTCGTTTTATGTTCCTGAATGATCACTTGCATCTCTTCACACAAACAGTTCCTATTTAGGCAGATCAGCTTTATTCCACATTCTACTTGTGACTCATGATAATTCTGAGCCTAATTCAAAGAGAAAACTATCAGAAGGATTATAAATTGACAAACATACATTCATTCCACTTCCAAGCATATCATTCTGAAAGAAGGTTCTTGGATCTTCAAAATGTTATGCACCTTTAGCTGCTAAAAACTTCAGTTTCCTAACAAGTCCATAAATATTAAAGACCATACTGTTATAATTACAGAAATTCTTGTTACTTCGAGTTGCATATATACGTACATACAGAGATGGGAGTTGAAGCCCGGTTCTCTGACAATAGGGGAAATTCTCCATTTTTATAGGGCCTTACGAATGCTGCTATGAGAAGACTTTCCAACTATCCGTACTTGTGGACATTTAATCACTCAGCAATCTGATATCTTTTAAGAAAAGCTCCTACCATTCTATTTCAGGTTAGACATTAACAATAGCAGAGTAGTCAATAGATATTCTAGTTTCACTGGTCTGTAGAACTACTTAAGTATTCCTTAAAAAAAATCAACAAGTATTACAGTGAATTGAACATGTCATACATATTTATAAAATCTTTAAGAGATTTGAGGTAATTTTAAGGTATAAATTAGTTCTACATTCCAATATTGATTTAAATAGAAACAATAATTTGTAAGTATTTACACTATCTCATCAACATTCCTCTCATTTCTAATTTTTCACAAAAAGCATCACCACCGTAAAAATAAACTTGTTATACATGATTGGTTTGAGCCCAGAAGGCAACTGAGAACCACTCACCCCTTCCTCTCTGTGCTGGGAAGGAAAAAAAACCAACCAAAATGCTCAGGAACTGAGATGAGGACAGGGCGAGGGGTTGCTCGCTCATTTAACTGACACAGGCTAAAGACTAGCTCGTTAGGAGAGGAAAACAAGGACATCACTTTAAGTCAAATACCAACAAAACCAACACTTAGCAGACAGAATGGGACAATGAGAAGCGTTACCATACCTTAAAAAAACCCACCTCCTCGCACTCCTCCCTGTTCCCAGGCTCAGTTCTGTTCTCCATTATCTCTGCCTCCTCTCCCAGCAGCACAGGGGATGGGGGGTACGGTCAGTTCACCACTTGTTCCTCCAAGGTGGGGGAAGCACTCACCCCCTGCTCCCCCGTGTCCCTCTCACGGCAGACAGTCCTCCACAAACTCTCTCCGCCGTGCATCCCCCCACAGGATGCGTCTTCTCCAGATGCTCCAGTGTGGGTCACCCCCACGTGTTGCACCTCCCAGCGTGGAGCTACAACAGCGGGGGTTCTTCTTCCCACAGAGTCCTGGGGGTCCTCCCCGGGCCGCAGGTGAATCCCTGCTCCTCTGGGACCTCCATGGGTGCAGGGGGGGGGGGGGCCCTGCCCTCTGACTGCGGGGTACGGGGGGGCCCTGCTCTGGCACACCTCCCCCCTTCCTCCCACTGACCTCAGTACTTGAGCAGCTGCCCTTCTCGTAACTCATCCTCAAGCTCCTACCACCGCTCAGTTTCCCCTTCGTAAACACCTTATATCAGAGGCGCGGCCACCATCACTAATTTCCCCAACCTTGGCCACAGGAGGGTCTGACTTGGAGCTGGGGGAGCTCTGAGAATCTTCTCAGAGGGGCCACCCACTGCTGTAGCCCCCTGCCCCACTACCAAAAAAATCCTCCGCTCAAACCCAGCACAATGATCACAGTGAACAATTTCTCTGAGGTTTTTACTAAATCATGTATTTTAACTTAAGCTCTGTTCAGTTAGTGACATATGGATTTTCGACAGTTTTTTAATTCATAACAATTTTTCAAAACATATCTGAGCATTTCTTTCCTGCTGGCCAGTATTATTGTTCAGCTGCTCCACCTGATGAAGACCAGAACTTACACACAAATATACACACATTAACAATTATTAAGGAAAGTTAAAACTTCATGAATCACTTGGTATTACAGTTGCCTACATCTGACAGCTTATACAATGGATGAAATAGTAAAAGCAAGCTATGATTTTGTGACTGCCTCTCTATTCTCATCTCCAGCATAACAATGAACTTCATAGTTCCCAAAGATGCTGTCTTCTCATACAAACGCACTTAATTTATGTAATGGATCTAGAATCTCTTTTTAAAAGAATGGAAGTATTTCCCCACAATTAGCAAATGAAGATAGACCCTGGAGTCATCCAAACCCACTAGCTCCAAGATCCAACTCAACTGTTAATAAAAATAAATAATATTTTATTAATATATATTATATATAATAAATAAAATTTTAAAATACTCTTCTTTGGTTTGTTCACTTATTATTTACAAGTTGATTTTCTCTATAATTCTGAATGCATTCCTTTTGCCAGGCCTCCTTTTATTTTGCTTTGAAAAAGAAATTTGCTTGTCTTATACTTAAAACTTTTAACCTCGCTTGACTCATACCTACCAGTCTGTTTCCTTTCTTTCCATACTATTGGATTACATGGCTGGATTGTTCTCTTGACTTCTTCTTATTTGGCTAGCTCCAAGTTTATCACATTACAGAAACACTTATTCTAAAGAATAATAATAACCTCCAGCCACACAGTTCCGTAGCCTCTTTCACTATCTTCATTCTCTTCCACCGTTTTGACAGAGTACAACATCTTTTCCTATTTGGCCCTATCACCCTCCTATCCTAGCGATAGGTACTGGTAAGATGTCTCATCTGTAAATGTAGTGTTGCTAAAGACAAATAGTTAAGTTCCTTGTCTAGGGCACTAATGAACCATATTTTCTCCACCTGCTTTCATCCTGTTATTCATTGTTCCTATAAAGGCTTTTCCATGGGCTTTCTCTCTCCTTGAATTAACATTTCAGCAGCCTGGCTTTAGTGGGTTTTCAAATACTGCAAACTATTTTTTTATGGTAATCAACTTGTATTGGTGTTTTGTTTGCACTATTCTTTCCCTTAAATGTGCATTCAAGGTTAATATCTCGTAATTTAGGTTTATCATGCCTTTAAAGACATGAAATTATGTATGTATATACAAGTTGCTGTTCTGGGGACCTTTCAAACGAGTATAGTCTGGAAGTACTTCTAGTTTGATATGAGATAAACTAAGATATAAAATACACCATAAAGCAGAAGTATTTCAGTTATGTTGTTTACTTTTTTCCACTGTTCTTTTGCTTAGAAATAAAAATTAGTAAGACTAGTGTCATACTATGCTGCTGGAGGAAAATAGTCATCTTGTAGTGTCCAGATATGGTCCTCAGATTAAGCTGGATTTCTTTGGGAGATGAAATTCTGAACTGATTCCTACATTCAGGGTATCCTCTTGTACTGCAATTATTTAAATGCAATTATATTTGCTATTGTAAATACTTCTGCCAATAAATAATATAATGTGATGGCCTCAAAAGTAAGGATTAGGGGAAGCTCTGAAAAACATGCTACAAACTTGCTGCAAAATTTCAGTAAACTGCAAAAAATCCCATGCATGCAGATAAACATTTGGTGAAAAGTTAAACTGTTTATCCACAGGAATATGAAAGACTGACAGCACAAACAGTTGAATGCCACGTGTCTGAATTCTCAGGTCAGTAGACTATACATTAGTGATTAGTGCACAGGAATGCACATCGAAGTACTTTTTTGTAACCATTTCATATTTTGAGAATAGAGGAAATATTTTTTTTTTAATTTGCATCCCATTTTTGGTTAATCCCAGACTTGTGGACTAAAATCATATATAGCACATGAATGACAAAACAATGTAAGGTCATTTTCAATATGACATACTTCATGGAGTGAATGATGTTAAAAAGCTGCGCTAATGATGCATGAAATGTCCCCTGTTTAATACAAGAGAAAGAATGAAAATCTAGAAAAGCACAGCTCACTTATTATTAAATGTAAAGCTCTGTAATCATAACAGTGTAAATTAGTGGGGAATAAGCAAGATCCTTCGCTGTAAGCATGTTAGTTTGAATTACCTCGGTATGTTCCTAAATCAGCTTTAAGAGACCTTGGGAAAATACGGAGGTGGGTGGGTAAAACAAACTGCAGCCCTGAGTTGGTACTTAGTATTTTGATCTATTTTCACCTGGGTAGCTGTTGGCAGCCTACTTTATTTTGCAGACTTTCCTAGCCCATCTTTGTAGGAGTGGGTTCTAATGAGTCAAGCCATTAGCAACACATCTCAGGCAGCAAAGAACAAGACAGCAGCAGCATTTCTGCTCCTTGCTCAAACCCTTCTGGGTGTTAGACTCCAAAGGAACAAAACCAGACAAGGTCAAACTTGAACAAAAAGTCCTTTGTGAAATGTTATTTGTACACAGTACACTCCTCATTAATCTATTTTAAATGCCTACCATATCCACGTATTAATGTCTCATGTGTGTTGTTCAACCATTTCTCCTTTTTGCATGCTACAAATCTCAAAAAAGTAGCCACAGCGAAAAAGGTCAGATAAATATATAAATTGTTAGCAACAATAGAAAATCACAATGTCTTTTCTTGACAAACAATTTTTATTAATTAATACATAGAAACTTTTACCAATATTTCATTAACTATTCAGTCCCTCCAGTAGTGACTCATAAGAACAACATAAGGTCTTTCTTTCTCCTTTCATTTGCTCTCACAGAGAGCACTTTTGCAGCATAAATCTTAGACTTTCTTTGAGCTTTTGTTACCTTGTTTACAGTTTTTACAAGCCTGTCTTGAATTCTCCGAAGTTTAAAGTATCACTTTGATAGAGTATTATTAATTTATTTCATTTCCACGAATATCCTTAAACCTGCCACAGGAAGGGATGAGATTACAGCAGCAACTTCTAAACCACATGATTCCGCCCACAGATACTCTGAAGCTAAAAGCTTCTCCTGGGTAACATGACCTGTCAAACACAAAGATGTGAACTGCAAGCAACTTTTCCCTTATTACCAGAAGAGTTATACTCAATTGCTAGTTTCTCCATTTAAATTCTTCACGTTTTCCCTGCCATTCTCTAGTATTCTACATCCCTTTCAAATCCACATCTATAGAATTAAATTTAAAAAAAAAACAACTATCCAAATCTAGACTTTGCACTGTGTTTTCTGCTATTAATTATTGGGTTTCAAAGCCCAGTATGCTTCAGGGTGTCTGGGCCAATATATTTCAGGACACCCACATTTTAAAAACATTTGTTTTTTTGCTTTTTAAATTATTATTAGGAAGGGAAAGTTAGATAGATATGTACCATTTTATGTATTAGGAAAGGGAAGTTGCCAGGCTTCTAATTCTACCAGGGAGACTGTACAATCCAGTAAGCAGATCTGGTTACCAGAGTTCCTTTGAACCTGTGAGATTAGGACTCTTTCCTGACTTTATTTTCCCCACAGACTCACTTGCTTCTGCCCAGTGCTACAGTCATCAGGACTTCATGTCCCTTCCCCACAAGGAGATTACAGCTGGCCGAGGAAGGTCAGGCATAAAGTCATGTTGCTTTGTGCTGTGCCACTGCTGACAGCTATAAGTCTCTGACATTACCAGCCAAAGTACCCAAGGTCAGCATCCATCTCTAAAAATCTCTCTGATCTCCAGGATCCTCCTCCACTTCCAGGATCTTTCCTTCAGTCAAGACCTTCACCACCTTCTTTCCCAACCTCCGAGCCTCTGAATGTCCTAATTTGTCTATATGCAGCAACAAGTGATCAGCTTCCTAACTGGCAGTTTGGTGTCACGTCTCTTTATGACCTGGAGGTTTCAGGACATGACAGTTCTGTTCAGTCCAGGTGTTATCCAAACCTACACCTAGCTTCCAGTGACTGCAGCCACCAAAAGCAGGAGGTATCTGGTTGAGATTTCAGATGTTCAGTTTCAGACATTGACCCACACAATACAATTATCTGCTGCCTGTTAGCATTCACCATTTAACCTATTTTCACCTATGACAGTCCTGAGGGTCCTACCTTGGCTCCTTCTTTTCAGGCTTTTAGCAGAATGAACTCTGTTTACTCAAAAGTACATTTCAAGTTGCTTGGATTTATGAAAAACTTGCTTCTAGTTCACAAAGTTCAGACAGTGTTTCCATAATTTATCCACTTCCACTAGTGATACTTTAATGTTCTCATTCCAGTGCTTACTCTTGCCCAGGCAATTAGGAAGACTCTTTCCAGACCTTAGCAGCCTTTTATGGTTAACTATTTAAATCATTGTTTATAAAGAATAAAGCAAACCATATGCTTACTTCTCAAAGGACAGGAAGTGTTCAACCTTGCCTAAGAACCATACTCTCTTCGAAGAAATCCTAGTGTAAACTTCCAGCTTACCCTGACTGCATGCACTGAAGTTATTAGCTGTCAATTCCTATTAAATCTCTATTTATTGTATTAAACCAGTTTAGACCCAAATCCTGTGCCACCAACCCAACAATTGGACAATGTGGTTATTCTATTATTTCTCTACATCAGCCAATGAAAAGCATCAGCATCTGCCAGCCATTCGCAACGAGCACCTGGGCACATTCTCATCACTCTGCTCCTGCCAGCCCTTTGCAATGGCTGCTCAACTTAACTTTCTGTAGAGCAGATGAGAAGTGTAATGAAATTTTTTTTTTCCTGAAAACTATTGAAAAATTCTCAACATTTAGGCAGTGTCTTTTCATCTCCTTTTCATGAGCTAGTCTCCTGAAAGACTGTATTTAGATTTTTTTCATCCATTCCCAATACTGTTCTAACTGAGCTTCCTCCTTGGAGTACTCAGGATCTTGCAACATCAAGCTTCCTCCACTTCAAAATAAAATACCTATAAATAGAGTCCTTCCTGATATTCTGGAACAGGGAGGAGATTGAACCTGTAAATCATTCCACTTTTAAGGTCAGCTCAAGATTTTCCATGACTTTCCCAGGACCTCCTTCCAACCGGCGATGCCATCTCTCCACTTTGTTGACAGGTTAAAGACACATGCTGCAAAAATCATACTCCAGCTTTTAACCACTTCTGCAATTAATCCTGAATGAATTCTCATGGGCTTCCTTTATTCCTCTTTGCTGGTCTCAAACAAATTTTGTGCGTTTTTTTTTTTACTTTCTCTCTTTTCTTTCTCTTCTTTCACAGCTTTTTGTCTGAGCTGCTTTTTATTCTCCTTCATTTATGTTTCTCCGTCTTGTTCAGATCTCAAAAATCTCTTTACTTCATATAGAGATTTCACAGATGCTACTTTTATCTAGCAGGAAAGCAGTGAAGTTAGATGAATTTCCACTTACTTTATCTGTTCAGTAAGGAATTTTGTTTTACAAAATAAGCTCTGTTATAAATCATTAAACCTAAGTGAATATTGTGGAAATGCCTTATTTTTATAATGCAAACAATGTACACATTAAACATATGTCAGAAGAAATTTTAAACTGAGAGGAAATCTACTTAGTTTAGTTTTAATGTGATAGTCTACTACGGGTAAGTAGTAGGAACTGCCCAAATTCAGAGCCTTCCCTTGTATTTTGAAAATATTATGGTTTTGGAGATGATGAGACAATAGCAGACTGCTTCCTTGAGTTACAAGAACTCACTCTTGAAAATAAATGGGTACCTTCAGCCACATAACAGAGAAACAAAAACTTCTTGCACATAAAGGCAACATCTCTGTCCAAAACAGAGTTCTGCCTACCTTTATCAACTTCACTAGTAAACAAATATAAATGTAAGTAATAAATAAAAGGAAAAGATGCACAAAGATGTTTTAATTATTTTAATGAGGAAATGGTAAAACAAATGCATGGAGAGTAGGTCTGAAAGGCATGGACAAGACTTTGAGGCATTGGTAGAAAAACCAAGAAGCAGAGGTGGAAGGACTGGATTTTGGAGAACCTGTGCAGTTAACTGTCTAGAAGACCATGCAGCCTAGTCTGTATACTATATTTTTGTTTCTCCATTATTTATAATAAAATAAAAATACAACTTTCTGACAATATTAAGGATAAGACCTTAAAATCAACCACAATCGTCTTAATTAACAGAAGATCTTCCTAAGAGGAGAAGAAAAATATAAAGGAACTGAGGGTCAGTACAATTGCGGGTAACATGAATGAGAAGGAAGGAATCAATAACTACTCATAGTATGATAAGAGATGAGGGAAAAGCAAGGTATCGCAACAGAGAGCAATTAGGAAACAAGCACAGGAGAAAGGACAATGTGGCCAGAGGCAGAGTTGCTGGGGAACTCAACAGAAGTAGTAGAAGCTAGGGACATGGTAATAGAGTGGGGAGGAAGGAAACAGTGTTTTACTTTTCATTGTTATTACTTAGCACTGAAGAAAGGACACATTTCAGACAGAATACTTAAAAATATCAAAACTTTGAAACCTTGATTAATACTGTTGCTTTAAGTGAAACTGTAGATTGTTTCACAGAACATCTGCAAAACAGTGGAAACATGAACAGAATCCTTAAAGCAGATCTTCCAATATTAGTCACTTTATCTGTCATCTGTTGAGAACTGCGACTGCCAAGTCATTTAGTTTTCCACAAGCCAACCCTAAAATAACTTATCGTAAAATTATACTATTTTTCTCACTTCCCGTAAGAAAAAGGCATCCTAACATCTTTGAACTGGGGTATGAAATGGCTTGCAAAATATCAAAATACACTTAATAAGGGTCTACTAGCTCATTCAATGAGTATGTCATGAAGTTGGAGAGTCCTTTAATATTCCACTAATTTCATGGTAAAAAACAGTTCTCTAAACAGAAGTAAATTCCAAGACAATGAAGAAATCTTCATGATCATTATTTCTTTTATTGAGGTAGACAGAGACTTGACAAAGAACTATACCACTTGCAGCTACTAACATAAATTCACTAAATGTCCAATATAGTATCACACTAGGTAAAAATATATAGAGTACCTGAGCTTCCAGAATGTTATATTACAGTAATAACTAAATGTCATGGTAAATAAACATGCAAAAATCAGGAGATTCCTGTTGCATAAACAAAAGAAAAAGGAAACAGAGAGAAAATAATTTATTAGGTATGTTTTAAAGGAGGAAGGAGACAATGAAAAAATAAATACAATCTCAAATTCCCTGGATATGGTATCAACCTACAAAAAAACCTCAAAAAACAAAAAACCACCAAACTATCTTCTGTGCCTGCTAGAGAAGACATGCTTCTCATAACAAAGCTGTATTCATCTGTGTTTCGTCAAGCAATATGAATGAAAAACAGAATGATGAAGGAAGAGAAGACTGGAAACCTGATTGCACTGAATTCAACATGAGAAGTGGTATTCACTGCAGTCTGTCCAGATTCTCTGTTTTTTAAATCACAGTAATGCCACAAAGTATTCATAATGTTAAAATCCATTTGTTAGGAAGATTTCTCATCTGAAAAACAGAAATATCAACTAGAAGTTTAAAGTTTTATTTACAATATGCATAATGATTATTTGAGAAAGGTCTGGCCAACAGCAGCACATTTACATATTAGAGAAATGAGTGACATCAGCAACCTGCCCTGATGCTGCACAGGGATTCACAGACGTGGCATCTTCTCCTGTATGAACTCTGATAACTAACTATGACTGTTTCTCATGTGGTTTTCACCTGAAAGCCTGAATTACTTTCAGAAAGAAAGGGTCTCTCTTGTTATTTCACCAGGCAAGAAACTGTTCCACAGGTTTGCTCAAGGTTACGTAGAAGAACGAGGACCCTGCTCTATAATAAGAAGTTCATTTTGTCACAGAAGTGGGAATTTCTTAAGAGGAACTACAGGTATTTAAGAGAAAGTTGAACTTGATATCAAAAGTCATTGAAAAAGACCTCCATAAGCAAGGCGGAGTAAAACATACGTATACAGTAAATAAAGTAATTGCCAGTAACGATATTGACATGCAAATACTGGAAATCGCTAAGAATCTGTCCTGTTTTCAGCTGGGATAAAGTTAATTTCCTTCTTAGTAGCTGGTATAGTGCTGTCTTTTGGATTTAGGATGAGGATAATGTCGGTAACACCCTCAAGTTTTAGTTGTTGCTAAGCAGTGTTTACGACTAAGTCAAGGACTTTTCAGCTTCTCATACTGTGCTGCCAGTGGAAGCTGGGAGTGCACAAGCAGCTGGAAGGGGACACAGCCAGGACAGCTGGCCCAAACGAGCCAAAGGGATATTCCAGACCATATGACGTCATGCTCAGTATAGAAACTGGGGGGAGTTGGCCAGAGGGCGTCACAACTCAGGCACTGGCTGGGCATCAGTCAGCAGGTGGTGAGCAATTGCATTGTGCATCACTTCCCCCCTCCCCGCTCTTTTCTTTTCTGTCCTATTAAACTGTCTTTATCTCAATCCACAAGTTTCATGGGGTTTTCTTCCTATTCTCTCCCCCATCCCAGTGGGGGATGGGGGGAGGGAGTGAGCAGTTGTTTGTTGCTTAATTGCTGGCTACAGTTAAACCATGACAGAAGCCAAAGAGAAATTCACTTGAATTAAGATAATGTCTCTGGCTGCTAACAGCAAATATATCAGTTCAGCCTATGGTAACACCCAAGGTAAGTCAGATACATTGCCAGGGTCATTAGTTGCCCTTAAGGAACTGAAATAGTCCAACAGACAGAAAAGTTTGCTGTCTGCATAGACCTATGCTGCCTGGACAGATACGTATATAATTATGCATCTTAGTGCTTAATTACTTCAGTGGAGCTCCAACAAATTGCAGCTGAAGATCTTTACAAAATATATTCCCATAGTTGAGTTTGTACAATTAATCAATACCTACCTTCAGGCAGAAGGTTTTTCAAATATGAATACAATAAAAGATGGGTGAGTGACTGTGACAAAAAATAATGATTCATTATTAATTTTAGAAAAAAATGAATTGTTAATTTTAAAAATAAGTCAGTCTTCCCTTGACCTGAAGCCAAGCTGAAAGTTCAGAAAAAATGCTAGGTTGTCCATTTTATCACACTAGTTTTGCAATCAGACATTTAATGCAGTTACATTGGTACAAAGTCAATGAATTCAAGCACTGTGGCTCAGTAATTAAAAGCAGAAATAAGCTAATTTTTCACGGACATAGCCTTCTTTTCCATAAAGTAATTTTAGATTTAGAGTCATAGAACAATTCTGGTGGAAGAGATATTGAAAGGTTCATGGGTTGAGATAAGGACAGAGAGATTACTCACCAGTTACCATCAGGGGCAAAATAGACTTGACTCAGGAAAATTTATTTAATTTATTGCCAATCAAATAAGAGTAGGGTTATGAGAAAAAAAAACAAATCTTAAAACATCTTACCCCCTACCCCTCCCTTCTTCCTGGGCTCAAATTCACTCCCAGTTTTCTCTACTTTCTCCCCCAGGCGGCACAGAAGGATGGGCAATGAGGGTTGTGGTCAGTTCCTCACATGCCGTCTCTGCCTCTCCTTCCTTTTCAGGGGGGCAACTCTTCACACTCTTCCCCTGCTCCAGTGTGTGGTCCTTCCCATGGGAGACAGTCCTCCATGAACCGCTCCGACATGGGTCCTTTCCCCAGGGTCAGAAGTCCTGCCAGAAAACCTGCTCCAGCGTGCGCTCCTCTCTCCACAGGTTGACAGGTCTTGCCAGGAGCCTCTCCACAGGGTCCCAGCATCTTTCAGGCATAAATCTGCTCCAGAGTGAAGTTATCCGCAGGCTGTACATGGTTATCTGCTTCACTGTTAACCTCCATGGGCTGCAGGGGCACAACTGCCTCACCATGGTCTTCACCATGGGCTGCAGGGGAATCTCTGCTCCGGCTCCTGGAGCACCTCCTGCCCCTCCTTCTTCACTGACCTTGGTGTCTACAGAGTTACTTGTCTCACATATTTTCATTCTCTTCTGGATGCTGTTGCCCAGCAGTTTCCCCCCCCCCCATCTGAAATACATTATCCCAGAGGTGCCACCACTGTCGCTAATGGGCTCGGCCTTGGCCAGCGGCGGGTCTGTCTTGGTGCCAGCTAATATTGGCTCTATCAGACATGGGGGAAGTTTCTAGCAGCTTCTCACAGAATCCATCCCTGTAGCCACCCCACTACCAAAACCTTGCCATGCAAACCCGATACAACTGTATGCAGACCAGCCTGCTTAAGGCTTGGTCTAGCCAGGTCTTGAAAACTTAAAAAAAAATCTGAATTCATACCAAGTGTACAAGGCAGGAATTGTACCTACACGCAATTTCAAGTATATATTCTATTTTTAAATTCATTCATTTTCACCGCTGGAAAATTCAATGGATAAGGGGAGTATGTTATGAAATAATGCCTCACAGTAAAATACATTTAAATCATCAGACCATTTTCTCCTCTCCTGCTCCATTAAGTATGTATCTAAATTTTCTTGGTGGTCTCCAGTCTCCTTCCACCCAAAGTCCTTTCCTCTGCCATTTAGCGTTTTCCTTCCCCACATCTTAGAAATCTTAGAAGTAACATACATTAAGAGATGCCCTGGATCCTGCGAGCAGATTATCCACATGTCTGTGAGTGTATGGCACTTGTGGTGGATCAACACTAGTTAACACTGCTACATTCCATCTGGAGGCTTTTAACAAAGTGATCCTTACAGAAACAGTAATGTAACCCCTTCTGCAGCCTGGTTTCCACCCCCCATTTGGGAAAGAGGTATAATCTTCTTTTCACATTCAAAAGGAAGAAAGCCACTTTGAACACTGTCTCTCTCACTCCAGCTGTGACATGAGAATAGAGACCTGCCCAGCTACCATGAACTCAGTCATAAAAGCAGCAGATAGAAGGAAACTGCATTTCTTAAAAACAGAAATGTTAATCCTAGTTAAAACAGAAAGTCCCTATCCCCCCGTGGTGTAAGATGATCTCTCCTACGTAAGAGGATTTTGGACAAAGATTCAAAAAACCAAATGTACAAATATTTGCCATTTGTGTCTATATTATGGTGACAACAAAGTTAAAACCGACAACAATACAAAATATCCAGCTTCTATATTTATTACAGTGTCTACTTAATTTCTAGGCTAGATTCTCCAGCAGTGGATTATTGCTGTGACATCCTGCAGCATAAGAGTTGAAATTTTCCCTGCAATAAAATTTGTGGTAATGCTTTTATCTTTATTTTCCTTGACAAATTTACTTCTTCATAAATCTATCTAGTCTTGTCATTACCTACATGAAGTATGGTAGGATTATTTTCATATTGATTTAAATCAAGGATGATTTTCTGCTGCCCTTACCTGATTTCTTTCCACCATGACTAGGTACTTTCTCTTTTCTATAGAGCTTCTTTAACACTCAGAATTTGCACTGAACCATTATTCCACTCCTGTTCTATTATTTTTATTTGTCACATGACAGCGTTTTGCTTCTCAACTCAGTTTCTCCCACCGGAGTTTTGATTTTTCTTTGCTCTTGTTTTATTCGTTATGTTGAGTTAGCTTTGTGTTTGTTTACCTGCACTGGCTTTGAAACAAAATATTGCTGTGAAAATCCCTGTTCCACTTCCTATTTTTATTTTGATCTCAGCTTTGTTTATATTATTCATTTTTGTCCCTCAGATAGTGTTTGGATTATGTTAGAGAGAACTAGTGGAAATGCTTTTCACAGGAAGTGTCTCCCTTTGAAAATGAATCAGCATGTACAAATTCATATGTTTTTACTCCTCAGGAACAGATGTTAAGGGAATGTAGGTTAAGCTTTAGATCCAAACTAGTCTCTACAGGACTATAATTTGCTGTGATAAACAGAAAGATGGAAATGCAAACCAACAGGGGCATCCCAGATTTAACATCCCTTCTGTTCTGGCTGAGATACATTTGACTCTCACTTGCAGATACACTTTGCTACCACAGTAATCAAAACCAACTCAGAAATCTCTCTTAATCACTAGAAGATTGCTAGTCTTGTCTAAAGCTGTAAAAATGCAGTTCAACAGAGACTGAAATTTGTCAATATTCCAGAGAAATAAGTATCATCCAGTACTGTGATTTTTCATCTGTGAAACATGTTTATAAGAATACATGCTTATAGGAATATTTGAGGAACCCATGAATGTCACACAAAGCCAGAAATGGACAAAAGCTTACATAAATGTTCCATGAAGACTGACAATCTTTAATTAATTACCAAGAGAAGGCTGATAATGTTTTCATTGCCTTTGAAAATGGCAAAAGAACCCCTAATGAATTGGTTCTTACATCCAGTCACTGCTCAGTTCTGCTTTGTACCTCCAGCAGACTCTTGGAGCATGCTGGATTGGGGCTGCCAGCCAGCCTTGAAAAATTCTTTCACTCTCATTTGTTTTTAGGCCAATAAGCTATGATTAGTTTTTCATTATCATACTTAATGTAGTACAGATTAATTAGTTGATTTAGGCACCTGAGTGGTGATTTTTTACTTGACTGGGAGGATATACACAGCCTATCTCACCTCCAGAGACTTTTTTTATTTAATACTCGTCTTGGTTTCTGAAACTTTTTTGACATCCCTTCCAAACAGACAAGTCTTAGGGGAAAAAAAGTCATTTCACTAGACAGAAGCACTAGAGAAGAAAAGGCATAAGCCTACTACAATGCAAAATAACCTGAAAAGAAATATAGAGGAAAAGAGGGCTCCAAATTATGCATTCAGGACAGTTTTCCAGTAAGATTTCACAATATCTAGGTACCACAAGGCATGGATTGCTATCATCCCTGAGCCAATACTATGGTCCAGATAGAGAAAACATGTCCAGGAAAACATATCACAGAATCACAGATTGGTTGATGTTGGAAGCCACCACTGGAGACCACCTAGTCCAACTCTGCCCTGTTCAAGCAGAGTCACTCACAGCAGGCTGCTACCCAGGGCCGCGGGTTTTGAGTGGCTCTGAGGATGGAAACTGCAGCCTCTCTTGGAGACCTGTTCCAGTGTTTAACTTCCCTCACAGTAAAAAAAGAGTTTTCTTACGCTCACAAAGAATTTCAGGTGTTTCAGTTTGTGCCCATTGCCTCTTGTCCTCTCACTAGGCACCGCTGAGAGGAGCCTGGGTCCTTCTTCCTTACACTCCCCATCAGATAGTTATAAACATTGATAAGATCTGCACTGAGACTTCTTCAGGCCAAACAATCTGAGGTCTCTCAGCCATATGCTGAGATGCTCTATGACCAATACTATTAATACTTAATAAAACTGAAATAAATTGTCATCTTACTGTTGAGTTTACGTTTAAATTTGTTAAATCAGGAGCAAGGGCTCATCAAATACAAACTGCTTTCATAGAGCCCAAAGAGGAAGCAAACAGTTAAAAGCCTCTATCCCAAAGCAAATACAAATCACAGTGATAAATATCCAAATCTACTTCAGACAAAATCTGTTTCTATGATTATTTTGTGATTGTTTCCTTCAGATTTAAAAGAAATATAATTTCATTTGAAATAATCCAGATAGGAATAAGATTTTGGAAAAGCACCAGTATACAGTCTCAACTGTATCTTGACAGAAATTGGTGTGGTGCCTTATTCAACCCCAGGCATGTTATCTAGTAATTCCTTTGTAAATTATGACAATTATTCCTTAGCAACTTCTTTAACATTTAGAGTTTTTTCTTGACACATGCAAAATAAATGCCATCTACTTTCTGCAAAGCACAAACAACCATGGAATTACTTTGCAAAAAGACTGCAATTATCATTTAATCATGCTTAATTATATGGGTAATGTACCTCGAGCAAGTGTTACAGAAACTGAGAAACAGATACTTCATTACAGTTACAAAAATGGTATTAAATCTAACAGAATGTTGTCTATCATGTCGTGTTGCACTACTATCATACCCAGAGGCATCCAACTGATTTTACTATTCAGAAAGTAACTCGCACTGTGGGGGGGATTTTAGCTGCTTTCCATCCTCTACCGCCTGACACTCTCAGCTGGGACAAGACCTGTGGTTTACAAGTTTGCAAGAAAAACAAAAAAATGGGAGATATGCCATAAAAATATAATTTGAAGTCTGGTAGCTTCAGTTTCAAGAGTACCAGTGTTGCCTATCTACATTTAGGCATTCTTTTTTTTTAATGTTATGCACAAAATTAATAAAAAGCCTCATAAAAATGTACCCATGTCTCACTGAGGACATAACACCACCTTTTTTATAGTGTCATCAGCACCAAGTACACTTCATGCATAGAAAAGCTGATAGTGGAAGACCTGTTCTCTCCACTAAGGGTTTTACAAACCAGGGGTTCTGTGCTGATGCTGTGAAATGTCTTCTCCACAGCACTCAGCTCTTCTTCCCTCAAGTAAGGGATTTGGCAATCTGAGAATCAAGACTTACATTTCATAGCAGCTGGGGTATGAACAGAATTGATTTATGTAAGGCAAGTGCTCTGGGCAGGCCTGGGTATGTTAAACAGGACTGCAGATTCACTTTCAGAAGCTTGCTGAAAACAGTCTGTAGTGATTTATATCGGTCTTACCAATCGCTAAATCACTTACTTGACTTTGTAGAGCAAACATTAGTACGTTTTTCTTTATAGTTACTTTTTTACTCTCATCTGTAAGATGCTAGCTAAGTTCTAGAACTAAATCTTTATCAATATTTGTTAAAAGTTTTCTATATAAAAGGCAGTTCCTACAGCTGGTACCTGAAACATCAACTGAATGCTTTAGTAATATAAATTAGGAGCATCCCATAGGTAATACATGGTTGATGCTCTTCTGATTTAATGTTGGCAAACAGTAATGACATATGTAAAGAATTTTGGCCTGCTTAATATTATGCATTTCATAACAATCTTGAACAGCAAATGTGAAGGGAAAATTACTCTATGTACTTCTGGTTTTAAAAACCACCACATATTTCTGAAAAGAGAAAAAGTTATTCAGCTGCTATTTGTCCAGCTGTACATTAATATGTGCTACTTTATTTTTGCTCCTGTTGAAGCCCAATGCAAACATGCCCCATGGCCAAGATTTCCTCTAACTGTTTTTTGCACGGTCCTCTGTCCATTCAAAAGCAGGCCTGGCTACGAAAGGGGTCAAGGATACCCATCGCAGGGCATTATGCACAGCTCCAGGTCCTGTGCTTACCGGCTACAATGCTAAGTGAGAGAGAAAGTGAGATAAAACGGCAGGTGTCGAGTTAAAAATTCCTTTTCAGATCCAAGAACAGGCAAGTTGATAGTTCCACTGAGGTAAATCAAAGTTTTTTCACTGACCTCAGCACAAGTTTTGTTATTTAAATCTTGTAGAGCTCAGGACATTAGGCCTTCTGGCCTCAGTACCACCAAAATAAATGGCAATATACTACAAAAGTAGTCACATGAGAAGATCAAACATACATTTTTAATTAAATGCTGTTTAGTGTCCTATAGTTCAAGAAAGAGCTTTTTCCTGCTAATGATTTATTTAAATTCTGTTTGATACTATGCTTCATGCGCTTTTGTTTTCTTTTTTTGATCTTAGACTATTATTTACCTTACAAACATTTCGTGCCTACTTAGCATTCTCCAGAGCTGTGAACCATGCTGCTTTATCTTCCTCAGAGGCATTCGTTCCTTCTTTTTTATTGATGTTCTACCTCCTCAAGGTACCTGATCTTTGTCCCTTTATTGATGCCTCATTGCATGCCTTTTTCTCCATAGTCAAACAGGTTTCTTGAAGAGAGTGCAACACAGAGTCAAAGCAAGACATCTAAAAAATACTGAGAAAGCCACAGGGCAGAGGTTACGGAGTGCAGCTAAAAGCATGTTGGCCCTGGGGAGACTGAGAATGGCCTGGCAGACTGATTAGCATGTGGAGGGGAAACACAAACAAAAAAAGAAGAACCGTATGTAAGATTAAGTGAAAATGTATAAGAAGAAAGAAAACCCCTGGCAAAGAGAAGACTGAAGCAGAACCAAACATACAGAACTAATTTAAGATATGACTAAATGTCTAGCATCTTGTATGACAAAAAAGTAATGTTAAACATTGAAAATAGACCAAAATTCTGTTCACCTGAGTCTGCTGAATTATTTCATTTATAGCAACACGTTATAATCCACCTACTCAAGCAAAAAGATACTACTCCTCTGACAGGAGAAGCCTTGCTATTGATAGCAATTATTGTTCCATACGGTGGGACATCATTATGCCCTAGCCTGCTGCTACTTTTCTTCTGCATGATCCTCTGACTTAGTTCAGATCTGACCTTTAATTGATGGGTACTCTTGTGGGAGTGTGATAACGAGGCAAAGGTGAGGGCCTGGGCACAATTCAACCTGTTAAATCCTTTTTCAGTGCAAAGTCCTATGAAGCTATGAAGTGTAAGATGCTTCTCTGGACTAAGAGGGTTAATTTAAATACAGTTTTGAAACTATCTGTTGGACACTTAACTCCACACAGAGCCAGATCTTACAAAATTTATCAGCAGGAGTGTATGGACTTAATTCAAACTCAGTGAGTCAAAGACTTTTTTCCGTTAGCTTCAGTGGATTTGGAACTATACCCAAAGGATCTGCCAACACGCGTGCATTAGCAGCCAGATCACTGAACTTCTCCTCTTCCAGTATGTAAGACTTCTTGTATGTCACCAACCAGGGCTGAGTGACACAGAAGAGATTACAGTAGCAGATAGCAACTAGAGAAGGGCCCTTCTAAAGCACAGGGATGTGAGGTGGCAGGGGCATGACAGCAGCTGCTACAGCTGGTGAGTGGGTGATGCCTGGGGCTGACCGGCTGCAGGTAGCACATGGAGAGTCAGCTACAGAAAGGCTGCGGGAGCATCCTGCAGGACTTCACTGCACGGCACAGGAGAGTGAAGGTAGTGGCATGTATACCTCCCTCGGCTGGAGAAACTTGTGTGAGGTGACCTTTGAGTGAGATAGCCCTATGTCCAGACTTCACATTTCACATTGCAGAGCTGGAAAGCAGGAATTTCTACCTCATCTCTTATAAAGACAAACTCTGTCCAGTGAGATATATTCATGGGAGCAGAATTGGACAAAATTTGTTCTTGATGACAAGTCATACTTAAGAAAAACTGTTTTCTCTGTGAGTGGGTGACATTTTGGCGTTTTAGGGTTTCTTGGGTTTTTTTTTTAAATGCACTGTTAAATATCTAGATATTGTGGACACCGAGAAATATAATTCATATTATCTTCTGTCTTGCTTGTGCTGTGTAAATAGTTATCAACACAGAAATAAATGAGTGGAAACACATTTTGTCATTTATTTTCAAAAGGAAATTAATTTGTCTAAATTCTCAGGCTAACTAATATTGATCACTTTCATTAAAATGGCTTTTTTGTGTAATGTTAGGTTGTCTAAAAGATGTAGTATGTATCATATGAAATGTCAATTATGTTCTTTTACTTACTTGTTTTGATTAAAAAAAACATGGAATAAAAAGAAATAATTTTCAGCACTCTACATACTCAAAAAATGATAATATGTTCTGATTATGTAAGTACTAATGTAAAGGACCTTGAAATGGCAGATTAGTTTGTAGATCTCGTTTAGTATCTCACTTAGTTTTACCTCCTGTTTTATAACAACTGCTTTACATTGTAGCTGATAGCTCTTTTATGAAAGTGACCTTTATGGAATAATTTTTACTTAATCTAGTATAATTAGGGATCAAAATCAGACCCATCATAGTTTTCTGAGACGATCACTGATGGATCAGCTTAGCATAAATTAGTTCAGCTTTATTTCATGTTACCCATTGTAAAGTATACTTAAAGACTCAAACTAGCAGACTGTTGGAAAGAGATTTTTTTTTCCTGAATCAGTTTTTACTTACAAACCTAAAAATAAACAAATAATTTTCTATGCACACAGTACTGGAAAAAAATTCCTGTGATTGGAATAATAATGATGCTGAATAAAGTCATGAGGTGTTACATTTCTCACACAGGGGATTAGAAATAGGCTAAGGAATATGATATCAGTGTTTTACTGATACAGAGAAATAAGTTGACATATGTCATCACATTTCACTATTGACCAACTGTTTTACTTTTCCAAAACTGTCTGAAAATTAGGGGAAAGAAACTAAAGAATTTTTTAAAAAAAAAAAAAAAAGTTGTCTGGATAATGCATGAATCACTCAGATTGTCTTCATTTGGAATAATATTCAATGAAAACAGGACAACAGAAATTACATGACTGACATCCAGACCTTGTGTTTCAAGCATCCAGTCCAATACTGGCCATGTCAGATGTCCCCTGGATCTCCACTCTAAAACCTGTTGGGCTGTTGCAGACTGGGCTGGGACATAAGCATGTCAGAGGAGGAGATGAAGATAACAGACAGCACTCCACCAATTCTAGAGACATGGAGGCAATTTAGTAGAATTATGTAGAAAAGTTACAAATTTTTCAGGTCAGATTTGTTCTGAAATATTTTGTTCTACAGGTTTTTTTGTGGTTTTTGTTTTTGTTTTTGTTTTTTTAAAAAAAAGGTAGCTGATGATATTTTGGCCATTTAATACTTACCTCCAGTATAACAGTAGAAGAAACAAAAGTAATCCAGATCTTTAAAAGACAAGGGGGGAAAATACTTGATACTATCTCTGACCAGTTACATCTTTGCTAGGTGGCAGCCCAGCAAACACAGCCTTCTTAATTTTCCAGATTTAATGCCTTACTGAATTTTGCAGCATGGCTCAGTGTTACATCTCCTTTCCAGCTTCTCTACTTGACTGGCCTCCATGCTGGAGGCTCCTTTGCTCCTGCACATGCAAGTTGTGATCACCTAGTCTAGAAAATCTCTCTGAAAGTGGAGTATTTCTGAAAGGACACACTGATTTTGTTGGGAGAAATGAGATTAGGATAGCTAGAAGGCTTTAAGACAAAAAAATAAATTTAATCTGACCCCACGGTTTCTGGCTCCCTGTCAGACCTAGTAGATTGATGAAGATTTGGAAATGTTCAAGCTTTGGAAGCAATAGCTGAAATAAGAGCCCCAGAATATGGAGTTGATGAATTCAAATTTTTATGTGGATGGAAGAAGTCCTGAGCCAAAGCTCCCAGAGCATTCCAGATCTTCAGAAGGAACATCCAAATCATTAAGATCCATGAATTATAGTCAGGTTCTTACAGTTTTCAGTGTAGCCTGCTGTGAAGTTAGGATTTGTTTACAGCACTCCCATCTTCAGCTGAGGGACAGTGGGCCTGTCAGGACTGACTAAATCCATCGGCCCCAGAAGTTTGTATTCTCAGCTGGCCTGACAGAAACCAACTAGCATGTTTTTGAATCTTCACTTAACTTTGGTTTTAGAAGTTTACTGAAATAAAAACACAGGAGGGAAAAAAAAAAAAAAAAATTGCCAGAGGAAATTTAGCTGACCCACTGTGCTGGTTTTGGCTGGTATAGAGTGATTTTTTTTCATAGTAGCCAGTATGAGGCTATGTTTTGGGTTTGTGCTGAAAACAGTGTTGATAACACAGGGATGTTTCTATTATTGCTGAGCAGCGCTTACACAGAGCCAAGGCCTCTTCTGCTCCTCACCCCACCAGTGAGCAGGCTGGGGTGAACAAGAAACTGAGAGGGGACGCAGCCAGGACAGCTGACCCCAGCTGACCAAAGGGATATTCCATGTTATATGACATCATGCTCAGCAACAAAAAAATGGGGGAAAAAGGAGGACAGGGTAGACATTTGGAGTGATGGTGTTTGTCTTCCCAAGTCACTGTTACACGTGATGGAGCCCTGCTTTCTGAACCCCTGCCTGCAGATGGGAAGTGGTGAATGCATTCCTTGGTTTGCTTTGCTTATATGCACAGCTTTTGCTTTACCTGTTAAACTGTTTTTATCTCAACCCACAAATTTTCTCACTTTTACCCTTCTGATTCTCCACCCCATCCCACCAGGGGGGAGAAAGTGAGCCGAATGTGGTCATTAGTTGCTGACTAGGGCTAACCACGACCACACTAATACAGTCTGCTTAATACTCACAGAAATACAGTAATAATCAGGTGCAGTTCTGCACTTCTCTGAAACAATTTACACAGGTGACACTCCATATCAACTATATTTTCACATGCAACGTCACTGCCTCCAGACATAAAGCAGAAGAGAAACATGGACCCCAGCCAGTGAGTCAGAACTCTTAAATCATGTAGCTATCACCTCGTTTAAGTCTTTTCACTTTCTTTTCCTACCCTTTTTCTGACGGGGTTTTGAAAGACTTTGGGGAAAATACCAATAAAAGACATGATGACATCTCTGTTTCAAACGGACATCCCAGATTTTCAAAGAGATATTAAACTCTCCCATAATGCTAAGTAACATTAATCTCGATTGAACAAATGAATGATGTTCTTTTGACACTTGATGGGACAGAAGTCAAAACATGTTATAGCACAATAGATATCTATTATTCAGTGAAACTGAATGGCTTTAAAACTGGAAGCATCAATAAAATTGATGGAAAAATATCATGGGATAAGCCTCATAACAGTACCATGGTAACACTTCTTGCTGTACTGCCGCTGAGTGCAAGGATTACTTTGCAAGGGAAATAGCTTTCATATCCAGACCATTCAATCAAATATCAAGTTATATTGCCACTATAGGCAACTGGGGAATATAAATAATAGGAAATGTTTATTATGCTTCTTCTAGTATCCTTAGTTATTAAGCTATTGTTTCAGCAGTAACAATAAGCAGTATGTATATTTTGATTCTCAAGTAACTTGCTGGAAATTAGTTTTCACAGTAGTGTTTATATATTAGTCTGATCAAATGCTGCATTATCTTCTTGGTGGTATTTATGTATTGAGCTTCTTTTTATTAAGTTTCTTGCTGAAATTTGATGTATTAAGTAAAGGCTCCCCATAGTAAATTATGTAGGTTTCTTGGTAATATCACTGCATTACCATGCTCTGAATGATCTTATGTGCCTCATTAGCATAACATGAATTGCAATACGGAGTTTAATCTCCAGTCCTACACTTCTTTATGCACATCTTTTTCTCCCTATAACTTTTCATTACTGCAGGCTAGAAGTTGAGGCTGATCACCAAACAGGAAGGGGAAAAATTCCTGTCCAAGATGAATGAATGTAGCTGTCTACAGGAATAATATCTGAGTGTTCTCTCAATGATGATAGCAAACAGGAGAATGGGATGAAATTTCAAGGCATAGGTACATCATGTTTACCTGCCCTGCATACCTAATGACAGAAGAAATGAACCACAGGTTGTCACAGCGCCGTAAAAAAAAAAAAAAAAAAAAAAAAAAGTGAAAAGACCTAGATTCTTCCTATGGATTTTGAGCACCTCACTATGCCACTCGTGCCAGGAACACAGTTCTTCCACACCTCAGTGTGAGAGAAACAGGCAATTATAGGAAGCAATGTAGATCCTATGAAGAAACCATTAAAATAGAGCCTTTGGTCAGTGTGTTACCTCCTACTGCCACTGGGTAAGCATATTTTTTCATATCCGTTTCTTGATCTGGTTATACGGACAGATTGAGACACTTGGCACCTGTACACGAACTTTTTTAAAAGACAGAATTTTTCTTTTCCTAGAGGCAGAGAAAATTACATTGAAAGAGATTTTATATATAAAACATTCTGATATATATTGCTTTGCTTCAAGCAAAGTAATTTTTTTTTGATGTTTTAAAATAAGTTTCAGATGAATGACTCAACCCAAGTGCATTTGGAGCACTGAGCAGATGGGTTAAATAAATAATGACTTAATTATGGATAGCTTTCATCTGTAACCCTAATATCTGATAGGCTTTTACACCTGCACTTCATAATTAGAGAAACTTAGATTTTGTTTGACTTTCAAATGACAGACTGATTTTTCTTGAAAATGGCTCAAATTTTTAGATATGATTGTTGTTCTCTGTTACTAACTTGCCTCACTACAAAGTAGTTTGGATAAGATCAGACATGTGATATCAATTTAAAGTGCTTTAAAAAGGTCCCTAAATGCAAGTTTAGCTTCCAGATCTTAAGGCAAAAAAATAATTTTCCTGGTACATACCTAGCATTTCTTAAAAGCTCTAAAGGCTGTTCATACAAAAAGCCTCCATGCCTTAGTAAGAGTTGTTACATCCTAGCAATGACTTATGTAATTTTCAAGAATACCTGTTTAAATATTTATGTAGATGGAACTGGTAATATATTTTAGATATATTTTTTTAAGGAGTTTGCTTCTTACCCTCATAAAAGTTACTTTTTTTAAAACTGAAAAAATATAAAACATGCACCAAAAAAGCAACTCCAGAATCTACTTTGATAGGACACACATCTACCTCAACAAGGGGTGACAGAGTCCCAGGTGTGAGTAACAAAAAAAAAGATAAAATACCTCTAAAATATATGCTGTTCTTTATTGTAATCACTGAAGCATTTGTTTAATATTGGTTACTTTGCATAACCTTGTTTTGAAAATGAATTATAGTATATGTATGGTATTTTACTAGTGATTTGAGTGATCAGAACTTCTGAAGATTTCTCCCTGGCTGAGCCCAAAGCACACAACACAGGACAGTTAACCTGCCAGCTGTGTGACAATATTACGCTTCTTAAATGGATGGTATTTCAGAAATGTTTGATATTACCCTATGACATAAAAATGCCTGAACCGTAGGCCTTGAACCAAAGTTGCCTTCTGAGTGAACCTCCTGACCAGCATCATATCAGCATGAAATATGACCATGGTAATATCTTCTGAAAACTATTAATTAAGGAACATATGTTTTTGGAACCTAAGCCAGATGTTTCCTGGAAAAGCAGTAACTCCTTCCATGCTCCTGTGATCCTGGCCAGATCCAGGATGCACCCAAGTGAAGTGAAGCCAATCTACCAGATATTTCCATGCCCCTTTTTTAATATGATTTTTCTGTTAGACTGTTGTCCCGATCCAATGTCAGGGGAGGTTCTGATACGATCCTAAGAGAGAGATTAAGACACAAGCGAGGTCAAATGTGGCATACCCAAAATAGGTTTTTATTATTAGAAAGGTGAAGAGGGGTAGCGATAGGACAGAATGGAAGGAAAAGGCAGAAATAAAGCAAGGATGCGGGATGGGGCTGCAAGAACAGTCACCGCCAGGGATCCAGCTGCGTCCCGTTGGTCCTCAGCCTCCAGTTCTTGGGCGGTGGGTGCACACGGGTTTGGCTTCGATGGTGGATGCACACCCAGCAAAATGTTCTGCTGCCTGTTTAAGGTCATCTATCCACTGATCAGCATATCTGCTCACCTTTAGGGTTTTTTTCTCTGGTCCCACAGGTTTTGTGGCATCTGGCTTCAGGGCAGGGAGGTTTGCCCCTTGTCAGTGCATCAGCAGTGCAGGCAGGGGTCTGGGGACACAGCCGGGACACAGAGGGCTCCAGGATGGGGCCAGCCCAGCACACCTCTGCCCCTTGGGGCTGGTCCGAAGAGTCCGGACAATGCAACCGCAAGGCAGTGGGGGGACGTCCTTCAACACCCCCCGCTTCTCTGGGCAGCATCCCCAGAGCGATTCACAGGCCGCAGCAGCTTCTCCTGGAGGTCTGCACAGACACAGGCAAGCTCTGAGACACTCGTGTGACGGTTCAGTCTCTCACAACTGTATAAAAGCAGGACCCTCTCACAGCAAAGATGGAGACCTCACCTACGAGTGGACGCACTGTGTAGGACTCCCCAACTACCAGGAGAGTTTCTCCGATCCTTCACTGTGACAGGGCTCCCCAGCTGAAGCTCAGATCTGGATGATGGTAAAATATGAGGACAACTGGTGATGTATCTTTCTTACTTACTATAGCTAACTTTATGTGGTAATGATCAGGTGCATTACCTTGCTTTTTCTCTCTGCTGCTTTAAACTAAAGTAAATTAAGCTTATATTTTTAACTTAGTGTCAGTGTCCTTGCTGTTGACCCCGTCAGTTGGCAAAACACCCCACTGAATGACTTGCAAAATAAGAAGATATGATTATTTTTTTCTGAACTTGTGAAGGGTTAGCATAAATAAATAAAAACACTGAGTTTTCGATTTAAGGTATGATTTCCTAGGAATTCATATCCTAATCTTTAAAACAGAATCTTCTATGTAAAGACACCACAATCTGTGTTTTACTGGAAAAGTGCAACTTTTGGTAATTTTTTGTCATATCATTGTAGTCTCTCAACTCACAGCATGTGACTGTGGGTCTCGTTAGGGTGATAATGTTTCTGGTGCTATGAAGCTATCAGTTTTTATAATTGTCTAAACACTAACAGTGGAAAGTTTGTCGAGTCACCACAGAATCTTCTCTTACAGCCCCTCTGGGCACTAGCCTACTGCTTTCTGGTTGTCAGGCCACCTCTCTATAAGAACTCCAGGGTTTTACATATTTAAATGCTATTACTTTTTCTATAGCCGTGTATTCTGGAGATTTTCAGATTCAGCAGCTTAAAATTTAAATGGGGATCAGTCCTCTCTCACACTTTCTAACAAAACCAGCCAGGTTATTATTTGAGTTATACCAGATAACGAAATGTGTAACCTGCTTCTACTGTAGGGCTTATTCATGTTTACTTATGGATGTTTGCAGTTATCTATGATTACATTTCAGCAAGACCTCCATATTCCACTTTGGAATTTACAACATTTTTGTCCTTTTAAAAAAGGATTTATAACATTGCTTTTGAAATACCCTCATGTCCTAGTCAAGTTGAACTTTGCATTTCTTTACAGTCTAGCAGAGGTTCTGTTATTTTTTTCATAATACCTCATGTCTCATCCACCTTCTGACCACGTGTCAAAAAAAGCAGCACTGTGGATAAAGCCCTGTCACAGCCCATGAGAGCTGTACTAGACCTTTTATTTGCACCATAGACCACAGTCATTCCTGTTTGCATTGGGTATCAGGTCAAATTCAAGCTTTTGGTCAAGAACACACAAAACCAGAGAAAATCCAACTGCTCTTTAAATTTACTTAACTAGAACTACAACTATTTTCAACAGTTCTCACAATCTCACAATCCAGAGGTTAATTTTAATTTAAATACATGTAATCAATCACAACTGAAAAAGGTCACTTGAGGTGCCTGAATGTAGTTGGAAAAACTTAAAGGGTATATCTATTCAGTCTCAAATGGAAATACAAAACCATAAACCAGTGGAAAAATCATAGTAGATGCAAGGGAGGGGAAGCAGAAATGTGTGGGCAATTTCACTTGTTGCTTCTGGAAATAAAGAAGTGCAAATATTACAGTATATATAAGCAAAGCCAGATAAGTTGTTTTGCAGGACAGTGGTAGACAGTTACTGGTGCAAACAAGCAACAAAATCTGGGGCCACTTAGCATCATTCATCAGTGCTTTGCACCTGCAGAATCTAGCTCTTAATTTGTAGATGTTAATACTTCTCCCCCTTTGCTTTGGTTCCTTGAGATTATTATTCATGACAGAAAACATCCCTGACATTTCATTAAAAACAAAAAAAATGGCTTCTCCATATATAGAAACACTCTGCTGGAGGACCCATCTTAGTTCTGAGTAAAGTCTTTGCTTCCTCTGTTAGCAGTCTTTCAATAGGGCTTTTTGTTAAGAAATAAATTCAAGAAAAAAGTGTCATTTCACCACTTGTTTTTAGCATTAGACTGTATGTCATGCAGTATTATGAAATACACTCTTCTCTGAGGAATTAATTTACAGATATATTATTAACCTTTAGTTGCCTTATTCCCAGCAAACCTTCCATTTTGTTTATTTAACTGGTATATGTAAGAAGCAGTGGACTATAGAGATGTCTTGTCAGAAAAAAATCATAAAGAAAAACATTCACATTACAAACAACTCATGACAAACATTAATGTACTGATACAGTAAAACATGACAGTGTCACTCAAGGCAACAGTAGATCTTCAGTGGGACCACAGTGGCTGAGAGTCTATAAACAAGCCACAGAAAACAAACTGAAACTTCATGTCAGACAGCCATAACAATTCAGGCTTAAACAAGGAACTGTAGTTAAGGCATGGCAGTTTTTGTACAGCGTCCAAGAGAGCAATGTGTGGCTAGCAATATGTTCATCTGCCCTCTAATCCTCAACAAAATATACAGTTATTCATATATATTATGATTATACAAATAATATATTTGATTATTACATATCATATATACTCCTCAACAAAGTATACAGTCCATTCCTAGTTGGATCAACTACAGTTGGCTTTTGGCATGCATCTGAAATGAGATAAACTCCTGCCTTGGTACCAGCAATGTCTTACTCTTGCTCTGATAAGCCATAACCAAGAGTCAACCTGATACATAGTTCTTTTGTGACAGCAGGTTCAAAACAGATGCAAATGTTTCACTCTTCCACTTTCTAGTCCTACAGAGTAACTCCACTGTTTGAGCAAATGCTAAGTAGAATGGTAAACTCACCATTAAAGGAAAAAGAAAGTTATAGGCTAATAAATTTAATTCTTTTTCATTTAAATGGAAAAATTGGCAGATTGAAAAATGTTTCTGCCAATTCAGATCAACAGAACATTCGCTTTACAAATTATCCTTTTGATAGCAAACATAAACGATATGTGAGAGACTGTAAATTGAAAAGATCAAATGTCATTAAGCTGTGCACTCAGCAAGACAGCATCAGAAAAAGCAGCATGTATATGTGCCATCATACCAACACGTAAATCACTCAAATTATACAATGATGCGGTAGTAGTTTCCCACTTTTGACTACTGCTGATTGTACGCATGTTTGTCTTCAAGCGTGAACTGATCTGCATGATTAGATACCTAATTTATGCATCAAAAATCCCCAAGTTTGGTAAAATCAAAACCATTGCATTGAAGAAAAAGGATCTTAAAGATCAAAACAGTATTTGGGGCAAGGATGTGCAGCACATTATAATGCAGTACTGGGGTGATTATCTTCAGCCTTCATTAAATGTGCTGAATAGCCTTCAAAGCTTAATTGGCATATTGTGATAAATGCTTATATTCTTTGTTACAACAGCAATTATTTGAAATGTCAGCTCCTCCTGCTACGCTACTGCAAACAGGCCTAAATAATAAAGGAGCTGGTCTTAAAAATGTAAATTTTCTTTAAAATTGTTATGGGCAAGAGCATTTATTCATTGCCAAAGAGTGCTTTGACTGCATTTTATTATTATTACATTTTGCTGCTATTATACCTGAAATGTCACGTGCTATTGGTGACGGTATCTGACAGTTTTATTGCTTATTTTAATCTTATTAAGATCGATATCAAGTTGCTGTATATTAAAAAAATTCTCTGTATTTATTAACTTCTCAATTTGGTCAAGCTCAGTCAGTACCTCATACTTTATTTAAAAATTTTTAAAAAGATATAAAATAAAAAGATTAATTTATTTTCATCAATACTATGACAGAGCAGTACAGTCTACTGGTAAGACTGCAGGTCAAAAGTCAGTACACTAGGCTTTCTACAAGGCTCTTTTCACTCACTATACAGCCTTGAGCAAGTTGCTTAATCTCTCTGTCTATCTGTATTCATCTCGTATATTGTACACACTAATAACTTTACAGCCAGCCATTTTCAGTAGTCTTAGAGGGCACAGATGGAAGACATTATTCAGATGCAAATCTTTGTTGTTTTCTCATAAAATCTGCAGAACAAAGTGTGTCGTGATGATTTTAAGAAAATCCTAGAGAACTGAATTGCCAGTTCAACCACCTCTGACAGCTGAGTTACTTCACCTAGTCTACAGTCCTATACCAATCTTATTTCTTGGGAAGTGCCCTGATTATTCCAAACCCAGCATGAGAAAGAGTTCATTCCAACAAAACAGCCAGACTGCATTTTTTCATAATCGGCTGGACACCTGTAGACTCTCAAAAGGGCAAATCAGACTACTTGAGATCTGGGACATTGCTTTAGCAGAGGTTGGTGGATTTGGATGAACCATAGAATATATATAATTAATACATGATAATTATAGTGCATGACAGAACCGCACAGATACCACAGTCCATCCAACATCCTGTTTTGCTCCTGTTCTAATTCTGTTCTGACACAAATATTAATCAAGACGTCTCAAGTGGAACTTGATTGAAAACTGAAATAGCCTCATGTATCTTACCAACTGTGAAGTCAGTATTAACAACCACTTCGCATTGATTTGAGCTTAAAGCCTGTTATTTACAGTCTTGTTTCACATATGAAACTTTTATAAGTACAATGGACAAAATCAAAACCAGAAGTTTCATTTTTCTTGAATTTAAGACCAGGAATATCAATATTTTTACCCTAAACTTCATTAGCACCTTGGAGCTCAGATATGGCCCACTATTAAAAAAACCCAGCTATGAACCTGTCTTCAGATTAGTAATTCAGGTCAGGCTTCTCTCTACCAACAGTAGAGCAGAAAAGAGAGGGACTGGATTTTTAATATAATGAGCCCAATTCAATAAGCCATTATTTTGGTCTTACATCAGTAACTTGGCATAGTGTCATAAATTCAAGATATTTACATACATCTTTTTCCATGAAAGCATAGAATAATTACAAAGTACACATCTGAGAAACATATAAAATTGCCACACCCTGCAAAAATTCATAACCCCTTTCTCATCACTAATGAGAAACAGGACAAAAGGCACACATATTCTCTCACTCAAACTGGCACAAAACTAGCAGTAACTCTAAAGAGCACAGCCAATTTAAACCAAAGAATTTTGGGAAACTGAGTAAAATCCTCCTGTCATTGACTTATACCAGAGATTAGTATGTCCAGTGACACAGAAAGGTAATAAAGGTAAGCTACAAAATCTTAATACTCTAGTCAGTTAATAATTCCCCTTAGAAATATTGTACAGGACACGATTATAAATTCACATCAATAATTCAGTGGAGCAGGTGTTCCATTCTCTAGAGGTCACCGCACAAATCTTACCTTGTACTGATATTTACAGACACCAGTTCACTTCAGAAAGTGCAATCTTCTTTCTGTCAGCTGTAACAGCAGCAAGGCCTGCAGTTTACAGTTCCATGTAATGCAAGAAGGGAGGTGAGAGTCATACAGTTTGAATGTGAATGGAACATGTGGGCTAAATCAACCTAAAATAATGAGAATCGCCCTTTCTGAGCATAAAAAATTTAGAAACACTGCCTTTTAAACCTCCATTTTATTAACCTTTATCAGCTGCTGTGAAACCAGCTCATGATGAGATTTTTGAACTTTGCTGTCAGTAGCTAAAGGGTAATGCTTATAGTGATTGCTGTTTTGCAAAATTATAATTCTTATATCCAAAAGGTCTTCTATCGGATTTATTTTCAAATGATTACCAAGTGGCACTGTGAGAAAATGAGCGTGCTCTGGCAGTTGCATCACAGGACAGTGCAGGGACGCTAGCTGCAATTGCTGATTTTTAGCCCTGCCTCCAGAAACTAAATCACGGTCAGTAAATTGCTTCAGGTGAGAGCGCGGTTTCCACTCTTAGTTACGGTCAGTGCTCCAGCATATAGAGGTGGGACTGTCTGCTCCCAGCAGCCTACAGCCAAGTCCCTACTGACGTCAACAGGACAGATGAGAAAAGAGCTAAGTTAAAGCCTTTGTGAAGTAATTAAATGTGCAGTACATAGAGGGAGATGATCAGCACTAGGTTGAGTGACACAAGCTTAACCCTTCCATGTTCTTGCAAAGCTTTAGAAAAGCTATCCTTTGGGGAATAATGCACCCCAGTAGTCCCAGAGGAACAATCCTTCATTACAGTGTCACTTTGGAGTGATGTCTTAAGAAACCTCAAACATTTCAGCAATACTCTTGTAGGCTGCAGGATGTTAATGGGGACAGACAAAACCATGGACAGAATTATTAAGGCAAAATGCAGTAACCTTCACTTTGAAGTTTTTTGCCTTTACCGAGACATCCATCTAAGACTTGAGATAAAAGAAGCTCCAGGGAAAACATCCAAAAGGAAAGTTATCCCAACCAACTCTTTCCATGATTTCTCATACTGGATCCAAGACTCACTGAGGGATGTTTGGCAGATAGAACCAAGAAGCAGAAAGGTTAGGAGAAGCCAGTCTTGCTGGTTCTTAACAAAAGATTAAAAAGGAGAAACTGCCCTAACAGCTTCTTATAACTGAGACTGGGCAGCTAGAAACAATCAGAGAGCAGAGACCTAGATACAGGGTCAGAAATCCTTAAATAAACCTTGAACTTCAGTGAGAAAGAAGACCTGAGACAACAGCTGTAAGAGGATTTTCACTGGCAGGTTGGTCACTGACTGTTCCCCGCTGCTGCATTCAGCTGTTTGAGAGAGACAGGTCCAACCACACTCATTTCACATGGCCAAGTGCAAGTTTTCTAGCAGGTAAAACACCCAGGATATGATTTTTTTTTCCCCAGAAAAAGTTTTTAATATACTCTTCTTCCTCAAATAAATTATATATGTGGTTCTCTGAAGGGTGCCCAGGAAAGGTATGCACACCTGTCTGCATCATCTGCTGCAGGAGTACTGCCAACTGAAAGAAATTAGTATCTGTTACCACTAAGGAAGAAACAAGTGTTAGCAAAATACCCCAAAGCAGAAGGCAAGTAACCAAGTGGATAAGAAGTGTCAAAGCAGGAAGCAAGGCTGTGGCAGAGCACTTTTGACAAAAGGCTTAGCACAGCCATAAAGTACTCCTGACTAATTTCAGTCACTCCTCTATTGAACCTCAGCCCTACAAAGCAGGGAGAGAAGGTGCCACGTGTCCAGGCGAAGGAGTGACATTAAGAAGCAATGGTAATAACAGAAAAAAACCCAGTCAAACAGGCATAGAGTGACAGCCTTTCCCATCTTCTAGCACAGCCCATCCATGGACATGTGTCATTCCTTGGTATGGATTCTAGAAAATAATTTAATCAGCCTCACAGTTACAGCAGATCTGCATTAAAGAACTCTTTTCCTAGATGCTTTGCAAAGTGGAGACAACAGTCTGTTTCTTTGCACCGTATATGTAAAATACATAAAACTAGGCATCCTTTCTAAGAGGTGCTGAGAGTGGATGAGCTTCAACTCAGCTCATTATACCTATTTACAAATTCCAAATCTATGAAGCCTCTTCTTCTCCCCCAACAAACCAGTTTACACAGTCAGACCCACATGTAAAACACTTTTCTATACTATCTACAGTTTCCTTGATAAAAGGGAGAATGCTGGAATGAAATTATGACTATATAATTGCATCTGCTGCAAAACAAAAGCAAATACGGGTCCAGCATAGGCACTCCACATTGGAACACATCTGGAGAGGGGTGTTGCATCTATGAAACCTTGCCACTTTGGTCCTTGCTTCATCATTTAAACAAAAGTTTCAGCTCTGTTCACTTTTTTTTTTTTTTAAATGCAGCTCTTAGCTTCCTGCCAAAGGACAATATCAAACACCAGAAATCCTTACTCAGAGAGAATAAACAACCACAAAAAAGTGGTTGTTTGTTGAGAGCAGTTTAAAAGCTAGTGAGTTTACAGATAGAGTGTGAGAGGACTGTATTATCGTTATTAAAAAAAAAAAAAAAAGACAAAGGGGAAAGTGGAGCTTGCATCAAGACTCTGGAGGTCAGTATTATCTTTTCAGTCAGTAGAAGTAGATACAACTGACTTCAGCGTAGATGTGAAAATTTACGTAATTCAAGCTCTTGAATCTTACTATTTTCTTTTTTTTTTTTTTGAAATAACAGATTCATGTTTGCTTTTAGGCCATTCCTGTTGTCTCTCCAATGCCTTATTTTCCTTATTGAAAAAACAGCTATGATAATTTTAAAATACCTTTGGGAAATGTTTTCAAATCTATGCAAATGAAAAGTATCAGTATTATTATTGTAATTCTTGTTCCCTTTAAAAACCTAAGTACCTATGTGGTTATGGCAGACATTTCTGCTACAGCGCATAAAAGACAGAAATGTAATTCCTATAAAAGAAAAGTACCTGAATGACATTTGTGCACCTGTCTCAGAATTTTGCAGCACACAAACTGAATTTAAAAAGGCACACTGCAGCAGCTCCTGGTCGTTAAAAGAAAATGAAACAACGTTATAGATCAGTAGTGAAAATCTAAGCAAAATGTGTTAAAATATGTTTGTCTAGTTGTATGTATTTAAGAGAAACACACTGTAATCAAAGCTCAGCATTTGACCATGCGTTCCTGTCTCACAGCATAGTTATTTTAATGTTACATTATTATACAATAAATGTCCTACACAGCAGACGCTCTCTGAGCATTTATTTTCTGGGATGATATTCTGCTTTTTGAATTGATTAGTCATGTATTTTTCCACCTAATTTTGAAAGAAGTAAAGTCTTTTTTCTTCTAGGACACACAGAAGTCCAAATGAACAAGATAACAGGAGACAATTTTTTAATAGTACTCAGTGAAGGTCACAGAACTTGGTGAACTTTCCTTTACACATTGACAGTATACCTCTAAATGATAGGCACAGAGAAAGGGTCCAATATATTTGATTGTGTAATCCTACAAAGAAATCGTTCCTGAGAGAAAACTTTGTCTACATTTAAAAAAATGTAAACTCCCTCCCTGACTATTGGACAACTAATGTGGAAGTTTAAATCTGACCTTAAATTTTCTTTTGTTGTCACTTACAAAACATTTGTCTCCCTTCTTTATACTTTAAACATAGTGACAGCTCCATTTAGAAAAAAAAAAAATAGTATATACATCCTACCTTCATACAGTTTTCTTTCACTTCAGAAACATCTGAATAAATCTGTTACAGCTTTACTTTGATTTGTCTAACCCACGCAGAAGAACATACTTTTATTTTTATTTTTAATTTCCTATCACACATGAAAAAATAGCAATAATAACTATGGAACAAAAACCAGATTTATAATCATTTTCTGTGCATTGGGCCATATTTTCACATATGAACTATGCCAACATTTTTCCAACCAGATCTCTTCAGAATGAGCCAGTCACTCATTTTTCACAAAAAACAAGTGTTAGATCATTTGATCTGGACCGTGACCATCATTCATCACACAGTACTGTATAACTTGGTATCTTTATCATCACTAATATCTTATGGATTGTAAAATTCTATTGCCCATTTTCACTCTTACCAGTACAGAAATTTTGTTAACTTCTTCCAACACCACAGCAAATATCACGACTGATGTTTATTTATTTATAGAGTGTGTGTGTGTGTGTGTATATAAAACACAGGATGTGGGAACTTGTTAGGGTTGACAAGAGGCATGTTAAAGACAACAAGCAGAAAGGTAGAGAGAATCTCCCCCTGCAGTAATAAAAAAAGAAAGAGCATTTAAAGGTTAACTGCAGAAAGCTTTTATGGGAGATGTTTATACTTGGTAAACTTGAACTGAAAATCCTAATTCTGGTCAAGCAGTACTAAACCACAGGTCTCTAAGGATTCAAGTAAGGTCTCCAGAGACAACGTATTGCAGTCTTTCAGTACTTAAAGGGGTCATATAAAAGACAGGGACAAACTTTTTAGCAGGGCCCCTTGAGATAGGACAAGGGGTAACAGTTTTAAACTAAAATAAGGAAGATTTTCACTACATATAAGGAAGACATTTTTTACAGCAATGGTGGTGAAACCCTGGAACGGGTTGTCCAGAGCGGTGGTAGATGTCCCATCCCTGGAATCATTCAAGGTCAGGCTGGGTGGGGCTCTGAGCAACCTGATCTAGTTGAAAATGTCTCTGCTCTTTGCAGGGGGATTGGACTAGGTAATCTTTACAAGTCCGTTCCAACCTAAACCATCCTGTGATTTTATGGTTGTAAGTAGAATAACCTTAGTATTCCAATTTGGGACATAGTATCTTTAAAATGATGACATCTCTCAGGATGGCAGAGGCTGAATACAGGGGTACGGGGAAAAGAGGCAACAGGACAAGAATTTGGCATGTAATTATCAGAAGACAAGTATTTGGGAATCCATTATATAAGCGAAAGACTGCCGTGATTTAAATTTAACTTGGGAAAGTAAGTTAGAAATTACACATGTAACACTCAGTGCCACCTAAGAACAGTCGGTGATATGGTGAAAAAAATAGTTAAGAACTCAGGACTAAGAATATAATACATGAGGCATTTCTAGACACTAGGGATGGAGCTAAATTGACAGCTTTTTAAACACTGTAAAACATATTCTGAGGTTCATGTATTGTGCTTTCTTGCTGTTTTTTTTTTTCTAAAAAAGCAAGGAAATAGTAAAAAGTATGAAGGGTACGGTTTTGTTAAGTTCATCTAATTATGATGACAAACTACTTGCAGAAGGAGGCATTAAATTACACCTAAACAATCAGTGGGTTTCCGAATAAAAAAAAATTTGGTAGGAACCTGACACAATATATTGATAAATAATTTTCCCTGCTGGAAAAAAGTGGATCACAGTACTGCTGGGAAACTATTTTGGTAAGGGAGGGTACTGAAAAAGAGGATGACAGAGTGGAGGTTCAATTGCAGTTGCAACCTTTCTGTGTTTTCTGAAATCATCCTGAAGTCTTGAAATGGCAACTGTCATTCTTCACAGTACTAAAGTGTTCAATGAACATTCACATTAAGAAATTGTCTTTATTGTCAACTGACTTTTACAGAATGTAAAAAAATATCTCCAGTTCAACAATGCCCTTGAGGATGCACTTAAGTATTGGAGTCAACAGGATAACCTGTTAAAGTGGAAAAAAATCCCTGTATCATCCTGGGCTGTGTGCCAGGAGCTCACATCACAGAGCTGGGGCAGATGGGGTCAAGTAATCTGAAATTTAACATTTCTCCATGCCAAGGAGCAAATGAAAAGACGGGACTTTCAATTTGTAACATTTATGCCATAAAACTCTGGCCGCGCTAATTTTGGATCTTCCAAGTGTGCGTTAACTATTTACTTTCTTCCAAGTTAAAGCATAATTAGCATAATTTATTGAGTAGTTCTTGCTCTCTGCTGTTAACCATGGGGCATATTTGGTTCAAAGGCTGGAATCATTCTGGAGGCAAAGGGCATATTCTCTCTGTACAGAGGGCCAATTTCTGCCCTTTTGGATTCTTTACATGAATTCAGGAAGAATTTACTTGTTTTAGCCTGTTCCCCTTAATACAAAAGTCAGTTTGGAAGTCCTTACAAGTACAGAATTTCTTGATTATCAAGAGGCTAAAAGAATTTTAGAATACCTTTGACTTGGAAAAATACTGGAAAGGGAAGACAAGTAAAAAAAATGCAACAGACTGAGTTAGACCTGATATTACAAGCAAAAAACCCCAAGCTTATTAGTATTTGAAACTCAGTAGTTTGAAACACAAAATGGAGATTCAAACCACAGTCAGAATATAGTCCAGATATACACGTTGGTTTTAACCGCATTTTGGGGATAGAGCAACAGAAACTTAAGTATTTCATCGGGCTTATCTTATACTATGCTATCTCTCTTCTGGTGAAAACTTATATGAATATGAAACATTCACTGTTGAGATAGCAGTTTGTACATCATACTAAATTAACATACAATTTATCTAGTTCAGATCAAATTTATCCCAAATAATATAGCGTTTCCAGGGGCATGTATCAATGTGTAGCTGATGTGCCTGAAATGTCTGGTACAAGTAAAAAAACAACTTGGATTAGATCTGATGGTACAATAGGTTTATTTAACAGCAGATTTATCCTGCTTGCATATTTTCATACAAAACCAAAATAATTCTAATTCTTAAATTATTAAGGGATGTCTTTTGAGCAACAAGTTAGTTTAGCAGCAATCATTTCCTTGTAGCTCTTAATAACAACAGGGCTGAATAGCTTTTGAGGCCAGATGATATAGATTGAATTCTCACGCAAACCAGATTCAGACTGAGACTCATCGTTTACACTGTGTTGTGTTTTGATTTGAAAGATAGATCTACCACTTCAAATGACAGTCTAAGGTTAATCAATCTTTGTCATCTCTGATTGGCACTAGTCATTCTTAATTAAACAGGCAGACATGGATTCTAATTTAGCTTCAAGCCTTTGTTTCTTGCTGTTTTTTTCTGCTGATGCCCACTTGTCATTTCTCTCCTTCTGAGATACCCAGGATGTAAGTAAATTGGGGGGTGGGTGAGACAAGACACCTGGTTGGTTGATTTGAATAAATTTAACAACTGACCTCTTTGATTTTCTATCATATGACTTTTAAAGCTCTTCTCTCTGTCCAAGGTTCTATCATCCTTTCACAAATCTACATGCAGGGAGCAAATACAAAATTCCAATACTAAATTCAAATCTGCAGCGTACAGAGGTAATCTCCCCCCTCACTGTTCTCATTACAGTTCCCAATTACTGTATAAAATAGGGCTCAACATGACTGTGAGAGTGCCATTCCCCTGCCTCTGACCTAAGTCATTGCTGACAGACGTATGAATCACTTGCTACCCTTACAATACTTTCCAGTACCATCATATTTAAAAATTAAATACCTTGAAAGGCATGAGGTCTATTATAAATAGTTTCCAAACTGAGTAATTCATCTCACAGTTCCAAAACTGTGCTTCTTTAGAAAAATCATTCACATTTTAGAGTTTTTCAGGCCTACAACACCCCCTTCTTCAGTAAGACATTAATAGGCCTGTCTAAAATCATCACTAAGTTTAACAAGAAATAGGAGAGAAGAAAAAAAGATATTAAATATTTTAAATCTTCTACAATAGTAAGTATGCTCACGTTCTTTCTTCAGTAAGGGCTTCTGAGACTTAAGAGAAGTCAAGGAAAAAAACTGAATTCATTAAAATGGACTTTGCATCTGATCCAGAATGCCTTCCTTGGTACGTCACTTTATTATACATGACATGACTAGCGGGGTTTTTGGTTTTCTTGTTGGGGTTTTGTCATATAATGAAATCTTGTGGGAAATCTTTAAAAAAAAAGGAGGGTATTCTTTTAAACTCTTTCTATCAAAGCCATCAGAAGAAAAATGTAGTATTTCCTTTATGTATGTGAACTAGCAGTTGATCTCTTCAGAGATTAAAACCAGCCAGTCTGTTTAATTAGCGCTCACTTTGTAACCACTTTCATTCATCTGCCCAGATCTAACCAATATGAGATTTATTATCTGGGTTTAGCTCTGAAAAGCCACATGTCATTCTCCTCTCTGTACAACACCACCTTGGGATTTAGCAGATCAGCGGGTTTCTATTCTGTCAGTCTGAATCTGCTCCAACACCAGTTTTGCAATAACGTGACTGCATTTGTTGCAGCAAAGTGTCTTCTGCTTTAGACAAGTAAAGCAGAGAACGGAATCACACTCAGTGATGTTCTGTCAAACTTGCTTGTATCTGACTGTAACATTAAATTATTGAGATTTAAAAAAACCAAAAGTAAAGAAAAAGGGAAGCACCTATAGTTTCTTTTTCACAGAGGAATAGTTGAAAGTTACTATCAGTTGTAAGTTGAACATCTGTAGATAGTTGTAAATGGCATAAGTAGTCACTTCTTAGATGCAGAATTTTCATTAAGTTCCCTTATTAATAAAAAAACCAGATTCCATCTCCCTCCATGAAAAGTCATATGGGGACCTGAGACTAACTGTGGTGCAGAAATGCATACTCAATAAAACTCTAAATTGATCGGTGACCACTCAGGAGATGTCTTCCTCTAATACATGTATCTCTAGTCAGTGCACACCCTGCTGACTAAAATCCCTTCTCCTGGAAGGAGAGTAGTGTGGATGAAATCTACAGGACTGATGTACAGTTATTCTTTATAACCATCATACCACTGCATTGTGGTGAGGTAGTGGTGCTAGTTGAAGTTTAACCTCGGATTAGAATTGTGTCCTTGCTGTGACATAGTCCTCTACCTCAGGACTTCAATTACTGAAGGTGAAAAAGCGTGCAAAGAAAATACATGGCTAAAAATCAATTAAAAGATAAGCGAGGCTCATGCTCTAAGTTCCCAAATCTCTTTAACAGAAGAGTCAAGTAACAAAAAGACTGATAAAACAACAGCACCGTTTTCTAACTAGAAAACATAATGCATTCTTCTCCAAAATGCATCTTGAGAACTTGTTGATTTTTATGACAGCTTCAGTGGGAATCTTGGCTCTTGTTTGATTTTGGAAATGTCAAAATGCATTGTTTCAAAAAGGTTAAAGTAGTTTTTCTGTTCATCAGGGTGATTCATCTCATTTAGGCATTTGTACTATGTTCTAGTATGCTAGCAATATTACATGAACACTAGGATTGTTCTTAGTTTATAATCTATTAATTATTTGGGTTTTTTAAACTGCCTATTTTACTACACTTGGGTGTTTTGACACCATATATAATTTTTGAACGTAAAGAGCATTTGTCACTTGAAAAAATTTAAACTCAAATTATGGAATAATCTCATTGAACATACAGGGAAGGAAATTTCCAAAACATTTCAGATTGAATTTTACACTTTCCGCTTCAAAATAGTATTTTAATTGAATAAAATTTAAAGAGAGCAAAACAAGCCAAAGATGCACGCTGCATGCTTTGCATATAGAACAAGGAGCTTCAGATTGAACCTAAATTTATTTATTTCAACAAAAGAACAAAAAACAGAAACAAGAACAAAACATATTTTCAGAATTTCCATCTGAATCTATTTTTTAACTTAACCTTCACTGCTGTTTTGCTCCATCTATTTATCCCCCAGCTCTAATCAGAGTTAAGCAATCTCTGACTGGATTTTTTTACCTGGATTGTTTTCATTCCAAATAAGAGAGCATCTAGAAGGAACATGCATAGAGGATACAGGTAATAAATGAAGAATAAAACATACAGTTCATGTCTCATGTTTCTTTACTTTGTACCCACACACCCATACAGAGTGCTTGATTTTAGTCAGCTAATTACTTGAAGGCAATGCGGGGTAAGTCAGTTCTGAAAGATAAGCGGAAGCCTTGCTGAAATCTGAGGGGTCATGCTTTATGCACAGAAGAAAATGGGAACACTGCTGTAAGAAAAATAAGAAATGAATAATTGTGTGTGGGAAGAAGGAATAGAAGGCATCAATCAAAGCAGAAGGGAAAAAGCACAAGAATCAATAACTGCTTCTTAACAAATGTGTCCCTATTTATACTTGGCATTTGTGACTAGTTCTGTCATGCACCTGCTTTTTCCCCAGTCGTGTCTCTCTTTTTCTATCTGTCAGTCTCTCTGGAATGATTCTGAAGGGCTGGATGTGTTGTATTCCCTAAGCGTGTTTGTTGGGTTTGGTTTTGTGGTCTTATCTTAACGGACATTCCCCAAACCACTATATGTTCATCTACAGTCGTTGAAGATACTTCCACAGCATCTGCTCTCAGCCTGGAAATCCCCTGCATGCTGCAGAGAACCCAAGCAGTGGCTGCAAATGTGTGCATGGTAAATATACATTGATCAGACCTCATATAGCATACACCTTATAGCAAACCTCCACAAACAAGAGAATCAACGTCTGCAGTCCTTAAAGACAGCCACAGTCTCTGCTGTCATTGCACCAGCCATAGAAAGTTTTCCCTCTGTCTTGTAGAGAGGGAAAACCAATGTAGGTGTATTACATGTCCATAATATAGTCTGCCAAAATTTCAGAGACTGATTTCCTTGTGAATTGTGCTATACAGTTTGAGGCAGATGACAACTCAAGCCATTGATATCAGTCAAGATGGTTCAGGTGAAGAAGGACTTGTCACAGGAAAAAGAGTTTACAGGATCGAAGCTAAAACTCTGAGCTTTCCTCTGTTTGAACTCAAACACAGTGCAATCAGATTAAACCTCAATTCCAAACAAATCTCCTTAAAAGTGAAGGATTTATACCATTCTATTTTTGTATGTTGTAATTAGATCCTTCTTACATGTACTTTCATTTCAATATTGTTTCAGGTAGAAAATTATGATTTTTTTAAGCTTTGCTTTTATTTTAAGACACAGTGAAATAGTGACTCAAAATGCCAAAAAATGTCAGTTACAAAGAACTAAAGTGTTACATCAAAGAATGTTGCCTGAAAACTCAGCCATTGAGAGAACTTGAGCAATATAATTTAGACAAATACTCACTATTAAGAAAGATTTTATTACATGTTAGTAAAGGAAAAGAAATGACTCAAAGTATCACAGCACGTTAATTAAATGGAAATTGAACTTCTGTCTGTTAAACTGTGATGAATTTAACAGTGACTACAAAACTGGCAAGTTTGCGTGAAACATCTGCCTCTATGTTTCTAATTCAAACACCAAGTAAACTGGTAATCTCTTTCTAATTCAGATGACTAAGTAAACTGGTAATCTCCAGCTCTAAAACAAATGCATTCTCTATCATGACATTTCAGGACTTGCTCACACCAAGCATTTGTGTATATTAACTGTAAAATGCTCACAAATTTGCTATCTAAATCCAAAGTTTTCCAAGGGAAGCCCTCATTAACTGCCATACTATGATCATTTGTATTTGTTGGTTTATTAAACTCAAATGACACTAATGCTTGTAACTGGGTTTTAACAGGATTTTCTCAACAGAAATTTAACATTTATGAAAAACTTCTGTCATCTTCCATTTCTACATAATTTTTTTTTTTTTTTTTTTCCCCCAGAAGTGGCAATCACAAGTAAGGTGCCAATAAGATTTCATGCTAGGTAAATTAATCAGTTCTTGAAAAATCAGTGTAACTAGCAGTCTTAATAAGAAGTCCTAGGAAATCTAACAAAATCTAACAGTTGTATTCACCAGTTGATGGCAGGGGGAAGAACAAAACCTACAACACAATGTCTGCTATACCACTATTTTTAAAATCCAGGTCCCAAATACTCATACAGCACATTCACAGACCATACATAAATTCAGTTCCTTAATCAAATTATTCGTGTGCCTTTCTATACCTTCTGACATCACCAATCTTTATTACACAGGGAGTGGAAGGAAGCAGCAGAAATACCTTTATTTTTGCTCTCCGCAGCACCGCAAAATAGAGGAAAAATATAATCTTCAAACTCCTTACTTAAGTAACAAGACCAAGTGTGTATATACATAAGCTAGAAGAGACAGAAAAAATTATTTTAGGAAGTGTTGGTCCAAGTCTTATTGGATCAGAATTCCACCTGTGACCCTGAGTGGATTATTGAAAAACAAGTCCATAATATGCAAAGAAAGAAAGATTAGGAAGGTAGTCTGAAAATAAGATTCAGGGTAGCCCATGCTTGGACTCCTTAGCATCATGTTCAGTCTTTTAGAAACTGTCCATTTTCTGATTCTCCTGGAAAAATCTTCTTACATTTTCTAAAAAGGCTAAGGGAACCTAGTACAGGTTTGGTTTTTGGTTTTGTTTCGTTTTTTTTTCTCTTGAGAATCACACAAACACTACAAAGCAACTGGGTGTGGCAATACTTTTGGCTGCTTCTATCTTATGTGCAGTGGGAACACATTAAGAGGTAAGAAAAAACTTCAAAGTCCTTCCTTTTCTATGTATTACATTACAATGATCAGCAAGTCAAGAGATATGAAGTCAGATGTACAAAAGTTGACAGAATGTGAGAACGTACCAAAAAGTCATGAGCAAAGGGTGAAGGCAACAGTATCTCAGGGAACAACCAAAAAAAGGGAAAAAAAAGTCAAGTTTCCAGTAGTAAACTAAGAATAGTTTCATGCAGATATGCTAATTTCTAGTTCTTTTTTTCCTGTTCTTAGGTGCTACCCAAGCAATGTAAGAGTGTATGGGTAACGAAAAGGTAGGTTTCTAAACCTGAAACCCACTGAAGGCTGAATCCACTTTAAGACACACACAGAGTAATAATGTCTGATAATAATCCCTGGTTTTATAATAGAATATAACATAATGCAGGAATTACCTTCTGACATGAAATCATGGAGGAACATCATTGTTTCGTTTCTAAGCTGCAGTACGTAGTCTGGATTGCACAAGTGTGTATCTGCAGGTGACTATGACAGCAGACTAATCAGGCCACAGGTTAGATGGGTGGATACACCACTCCAGCTCTGTATTCTGGCACCCGCATACGTGTTTATATTGCTGTGGATAAGCGCTGACATTTGAACTGCTCTGCAAGTTCACAAATACTTGTGCTGTTATTTGCCAGCATTGCAATGTGGGAATTTGTTTGTGCTGCAGTTGTTTGCTTTCATAAATTGGTATTTGTATTTCTATAAAGTGCATCAGTTAGCATAAGATGTGTAGGCATCAGCTCTATTTTGTTAACATTACATAATGCTTAGCATAATGACAGGCTGGCTCTGGTTAACTAAGTTGCGAATAAACTTGGCTTCTTTGCATCTGTGTTAAAACACTAATTAAAATATCTGTTCAAAAAATTGTTTCAAAGAGAAAGCTTTAGAGTGCTGCTATTTTTACCAACATAATTACATCCTTCTCGGTGAGGTAGAAGGCTTGCAGGTAGAAAACTTTCAGCTACAAAATTATGATTAATAAGCTTCTCTTCTGAAATAGTTATAGGTGTTCAACTGTACATTAAGGCTCAGTACCATGTTTGGGGTGCTGCGGAGATACAGTGCCCTGAAGTCACTCCCTCCTACACACTAACTACTCTCCCACTGTTCAGGTCCCCTCAGAAGATTCATCATGCTCTCGGCCATGCAGCCAGCCCGTCACCATTTCTAGTCTGCAGGAAAGGGAGACTGTCACTGTCACTCAGAGCCACGGCTACATCTACAGGTCTGTGTATTGTAACTTCCCCAGTGCTGACCAGTCATGTCTGCCTGTACTGTGCATGTCACAGAATCCCAGAATCATCTCAGTTGGAAAGGGCGTTGAAGCTCCTCCAGTCCAACCATTAACCTCACTCTGAAGTTCCCAACTCCACCAGATCCCTCAGCACTATGTCAACCCTACTCTTGAACCCCTCCAGGGATCCCGGGGACACCCCCCCTGCCCTGGGCAGCCCATTCCAACGCCCAGCAGCCCCTTCTGCAAAGAAATCCTTCCTCAGAGCCAGCCTGACCCTGCCCTGGGCAGCTTGAGGCCATTCCCTCTTGTCCTATTGCTTATTACTTGGTTAAAGAGACTCATCCCCAGCTCTCTGCATCCTCCCTTCAGGGAACTGTAGAGGGCCATGAGGTCTCCCCTCAGCCTCCTTCAGACTAAAGCCCCCCAGTTCCCCCAGCCGCTCCCCAGCAGACCTGTGCTCCAGACCCTGCCCCAGCTCCGTTGCCCTTCTCTGGACACGCTCGAGTCATTCAGTGGCCTTTTTGGGGTGAGGGGCCCAAAACTGAACCCAGTCATCGAGGTTTGGCCTCACCAGTGCGGAGTACAGGGGTGAGATCCCTTCCCTGTCCCTGCTGGCCACGCTATTGCTGACACAAGCCAGGAGGCCATTGGCCTTCTTGGCCCCCTGGGCACACTGCTGGCTCCTGTTCAGCCGGCTGTCAATCAACCCCCCCAGGTCCCTCTCTGACTGGCAGCTCTCCAGCCACTCCTCCCCAAGCCTGTAGCGCTGCTGGGGGTTGTTGTGGCCCAAGGGCAGCCCCCGGCATTTGCCCTTAGTGAAGCTCATGCAGTTGGGCTCAGCCCATGGCTCCAGCCTGTCCAGGTCTCTCTGCAGCCTCCCTGCCCTCGAGCAGAACAACGCTCCCGCCCAACTTGGTGTCATCTGCAAACTGACTGAGGGTGCCCTCGATCCCCTCGTCCAGATCATCAATAAAGATGTTAAACAGGAGTGGCCCCAAAAACCCAGCCCTGGGTTTCACCACTCGTGACCGGCCGCCAGCTGGATTTAACTCCGTTCACCACAACTCTCTGGGCCCGGCCATCCAGACAGTTTTTTACCCAGCAAAGCATCTGCCCATCCAAGCCATGAGCAGTCAGTTTCGCCAGGAGAATGCTGTGGGAAACGGTGTCAAAAGCCTTGCTAAAATCAAGGTAAACATCTTCCACAGCCTTTCCCTCATCCAATAAGCAGGTCACCCTGTCGCAGAAGGAGATCAGGTTTGTCAGGCAGGACCTGCCTTTCCTAAACCCATGCTGACTGGGCCTGAGCGTCTGGTTCTCCCGCATGTGTTGTGTGATGGCACTCAGGATGAGCTGCTCCATCAGCTTCCCGGGCACTGACGTCAAGTTGACAGGCCTGTAACTTCCCAGGTCATCCTTCCATGATACCATTCAGTTCCTGAGACACCACTGCATCACATTCATTAGCTATTCAGAGACTGCTTGCAGTCTCCAAGCAGGAAGGCAACAAACGATTCTACAGACAGGGCAAGGTGCAATCAGAAAAATAATTCATAGTTTTGTCACCTATAGCATAGACAGTTCAGGCAAACTATCTCAGTCAACTACATTCTTTACAGCTGCTTCCAAAACTAGATTGCTGTGGGCTTTATTCCTCTTAGGAAAAAATGTCATACTGCTTGAAAAATAAAAGGTCATGTAAAGGGAAAAATATCAAACTGCCTTCAAAAATGTTAATCCTAGTAGTTATGCAATGATTTTGGCTAAAATCACTAAAAGTGTCTTAGATTAAGGTTTCACTCTGTTACCCTCCAATACATATGTAATTCAAACTATTTGAGTCTGTATTAAACATCTGTTTTAGAATAAGGTTTGCATAATTTTGTTATTTAACTTGCTGTCCAAATTCACACTCCATATATAGATTGTGTTGATTTATGAGCGCTCAAACTTTTTTGTACATCTGTGAAGTAACAGACTTCTGAGTTCAGATTTCTTTCAGTTCATAAGTGTATTGGTTCCCTTTTTTCTGCTCACAACTGTGCAAGGTCCCAAGTGCACCAAGTGTGTTAGCTTCCAGAGAACTAACCTTGATGCATTTTTAACTTTTACTGTGCTAAGTACTTCCGTCCTTTTTGACATGAAGCAATTATATGGCTTTTTTTTCTTCATTTCTTATCTCCTTCCATCTGTTCTGTTACTGTCAGCTCAAAACAAAGACAAAGGTGACGGCAGCATTACCAGGCAAACCATTCCCAAAAACTGAAATAAATTTATTCCAACTCCCTAAAAAAAGTTGCACTTAGAAGACACTTAAAACCTGCCAGGTAACATCACATCCAAACTTGCTTTTTTAGTTTGTTTTCTATCATTCAAAATCTTCATGTTTGTAAGCACAAATAATTTTCTTACTGCTGCCAACAAGGACAGATGATGATGTTATACTTATGTTTTTAGTAGCCTTACTATTCTGTCTTTTCTCATCTTTTTTAGTTACCGTCTCAGCTTCTCTCCCACACAGACTTTCCTGCACAATAGTAGCCTGGTTGTCTTTTTAAAGATGAATTTTAATACTGTAATAGAAGTAAATATACATGATTTATTCATTTGTGATGACATCAGTCACCCGGGGATAAAATGCCCTGCAAGTAAGCTATTATTTCAAAAGGATGCAGTGCTTTATTTGAGGTCAGCCAATAAGTGCTTACACAGGAAAAGACCTAATGAGAAACAGCCCTTGAAGATTAAATCTTCTGTTGATTAGTTATTCACAATGCACCAAGCCTTCTTCCACAAGGTCCAACTTCCAACATAAAAATACTCTTCTTTAAAATTTTGCTTTGTTACTATTCAATAGCATCTTCGCTTGAATTTGCAGTTGATACTCCAGGATCCCGCTGAGTTTGAATTAATTTCAAAGAGTAATTCTTATGAATATGCATCACCTGTTAAGCCAGTATTTTAGTTATATGTCCTTTTTCAAACCTGTACACAATTCCTGCACTAAGAGAGCTACAGAAAACACTGGCAGATACATTTTTTTATTATCTGAAACACTGAAAAATCACCCAAAATAGAGGTCTCATGACCAAAGGAGATTTCCTAGTATTCTGAGAGCTCAGAGGAAATTCTAAATGACACAGTTGATTCCCATTTCCGCTGACACATGGAACATTTGAGTCTATGGAGAGTCAGAATTCACAACTCTGCTGTCTGTATCAAATCCATGAGGAAGCCAGAGTCCTATAGTCTTTCTCTCCATTTGGACCAGTGTTTTGGGGGAAGGTAATACTACAGGACTGGGGAGAACTAACATTATCCCTGGCACACACAACACACAAAATCAAAGCCTTTATCCACACATACTACATAAAAAAATCCCTTTGTTCATCCTCGTGCTTAGAACTGGTGAACTCTGTTTACCGAGTATAATTTGACATTACCTTTTCCTCCCTTGCTATACTACACCGTCAGATGAAACTCCCTATAAAACTTTATACATATATAAATATTTCCTTCAGTTAGTCTTCTTTTATAGTATAAATACCATACGTTTTTAATTTGAATGTATGCAGGTCAAAGAGAAAAATGTAGTGTTCTTAAACGACTATTATAGATATCCTTTAGTGTAGGCTGTATCTTTAATATTATTGAGATGATATTTCAAAGAACTGCTGTATGCATAAATCTGATTTCTTTAAAATGTTAATCAAAGGCATAGGAAAATCATTTGTACAGCTAGCCTTTCTGTCCCACAAAAAAACACAGGAAAAATTCTAAATGAATCAAAAAGAAACAGGCTCTTCTACAGAAACTCAGAAGTGAAGTTACAATTTTTCTTAAAGTTGCTAAGTCCGTCTATGTGAATTTTAGTCCCTGGTTTTGCAATTAGATGCCAATTCCATGAAGAACTCTTAACAAATTCAATAGGGAATGGAACTCTTTACAAGAGCTTGTTTACTTCATATTTTCCCTACAAATAATGAGAATGAGAGGATGAGAATCTTTTGTCCTTGTGCCATTCTGATGCACAAATCCACCCTTGTCGGATATTGGAAGATTGTTCTCCCAGTGGACAGACTGGGGAAAGTTTTCAATGTTGCCGGGGTCTTACAAGGTGCAATGCCTGGCCTATAACAAGGAGAATTTCAACCCTTGGCCTGTCCTCTTTTAGGCTTTTCTGATATACTTTTCAATTAGAGGAACCTTGTGAAAACTTTGATAATCAGGGTACACACATCCCTGGCTCTCACAAGCCCAAAGGATTTAGGCTCCTTCTGCCTCCTCTTTTCTCCCTTTCCACTTTCCAAGTTCTGACCCCATATTTGATGCCCAGATGGCTTGATGATTTGACCTATATACCTCTCCAAAGAGCAGGGATGTGTGGCTTCTGATAACCATTTCCTGCTGGAGCTAACACCTCTCTCACCCACACACAGTCCAACAGCTCTTAGGTGCATAAACCTCCTTCACTGCTTGACACACAGGAAGCTTTACAGTTGTATGGCGTTTCTGGCAGTTTGGAGAACCAGACTGTTGTGGCACTGCTCCTACTCTTAAAAGTATGCTGCATCTCCAAGGGTTCCTCATCCCTTCTATTCCGCTGTTCAAAATGGCTTGGCAGGTTCTTCACTTAACAGTGATACATCAAAAGCTCTGTCAGTTGACATGTCATTTTCTTCTCATTTTCCTTAGATTTCCTTGATGGTTTCTTACCCAAAATAAGAGGGTTTTCTAGTTGCTTCTACTGGCTCTATTGCTGTTTCTGTAATACAGTCTCACTGCTATGTAGAATATTTTACAGAAACAGAGAGGATTCCTGACATAAGGAATTACAGTGTGTACATTCACTTACAACAGCGAAGCTTTCCAGCTTGTCTGCTGTTAGACAAGGTAAAGGGTTGGAAGGAGATTCAAGATGAAGCATCCTCCAGCATTGCACTTCATTCCCTCTTAGCAATACATATCTGTCCTTCACTTCAATGTTGTCTTCCACAACATAAATCAGCCAAACACACTTGATCTCTCCAAGACAAAAATCAAATCAAATGTGCCATGAAAATTATTATTTTAATTTGTACTTGCATGCACTTTAAAATACACATTTAGGCTCAGATTTCATAAGGATTTCTTAGTTTTCCTTACTGACCTTCTGATTTTTGAACATTCAGAATTCATCCTTTCAAACTATTTCTTGTAACCCAGGTGATGTTGTTCCAGAAGCTGAGCTCTACTGAACTACACACATCATGCAGTATATGGTATGTTTAATGCCCGTTAATTCCCGAACAGATCATGAAACTACATAATTGCTACTAGTAATCAGGAAAAAGCGCATCCCTGACAAGGAACACATGTAAATCTTAAGCTCCAAGTTCAGCTAATCTTTTGGGAGAGAGAAAATTTATTTGACTCAAAAATCTCACAATAACAAGAGATTTTCAAACGGAAATCTTGTGTATTCAAAGGTACTACTTTACCTATCAAAGTCTATTAAAAGGAACTTTTCTTTAGTCAGAAAATATTTGGTTCCAGAAACAGAGATCTACATTTGAGTAATTCAGTGTATGTGAGCATTTTATTCATAATATGTACAGCAATAGCAAAGTAGTGCCCTACAATTGTCTCTGGGGGAATAATAAGAAGCAATAGTATATATTCTGAGAGAACTCAGTTAAGTAGTAAACATCTGTATTTGGTGCTAACTTGCATTGAAACAGAATTCATTTCACTTTTCCCAGTATTTTAAAGATACTATTTGCGTCACCTACAACAATGATCAGAACTCCAGGGTGTAAAGATATTAAAGGGCATATTTGATTAATAGTAAACTAAAATGAATAGCACAATTGTCTGTTACAACACATTAAATTAACTGATCATTAGCAGAACTCAGGCAGCTGAATATCAAGTGAATTAACATTTTTTTATACCAATACAGGCTTGACCATGCACTTTTCTCCACATACATCCTCCAGCCCTCCCATCACTAGAGAAGTGCTGTGAGATAATATATAACAATCTGAACTCTGGCTAACATGAGTTTTGATTTGCTTAATCATTACATACTCTTCTGTATGCTATGTCAATCATTTCAATGTCTGTGTATTTACTACAGCACGCAACACATATTAGGAGAACGTCATCTACCCAGACAATGGATTTCATTTCTTTACTTAATTCTTTTTTTTTTTCTAACATATTTAACCCAATTTTATTGGACCTTCATTTCTCCACTCCCAGTGCTATCTCCTTTACTAATTATTTCTGTAGCAGCTTAAGTTGACTGTTTCTTGGAGCTGCAAAATCAAGAGACTGATCACAGGATCTCAGTGACATGCTGTACAGAGAAATGTATTAGTTGCACCCCAAAAATTTGCACTTTAAAGTCAAGTCAAAGCAGGAAGAAAATAGAAACAGAAAAGAAAACATATTTAAAGAAAGAGTATAGTAGCCATTCTGGAAAACATTAACGTATCAGCAAGCCACAACATATGCACAACTTGAATTCTCATATGAAACCATGAGATAAACATTACTCTTTCAGCTTAGTTATATGAAAGCTAATGAAAATATTGCCCACCACAATACAAGATTCAACACTTCAGTGCAGATATGTAGGACGAAATCCCAGTCTCAGTGAAACACATGCAGATGTATATGCAGATTTTTGTGAAGACAAAATTCTTTTCAACCTTCAGCCTCATACCAGTCAAAAGAACGAAAAAAGGATTTTAATCTAAAGTCTTGGTTCAGATTAGATCATGTGCATTTTATTACACCAGCCTACTCTAAAATTACTCACACCTTCATTCCAAAATACAAGAAAATTTGGCTGTCATGCTGTGGGATATGACCACAAAGAGGGAGGAAGGAAATTGGAAGCAGAAAAGTATGCTTGGCTCTAAGCTTCAATTTCCAAATACCTCGATTTCATCAAAAGAGAGGAAACATTTATTGACACAGAAATCTTCCACTGCCTTTCATCCCATCTCAACTTTTCCACCTAGGTGCAGAAGCAAAGGGGTGGTCAGCAGCATCTTAGCCACTCAGAGCTGCCATAGCTCTTGCAGATAAAACACACAACAGAAACTCAGGCTCCCATAATTACATCACATTCTAAATATATGCAGCCAGATCCTAATAGCCCCATACTAAGTACTTGGAAGTCAGTGGAACTACATAAGGCATAAGCATAAAATTAAGTAAAGACTGCAGTATATACCAGCCTTTGCCCTGTAGTGTTTCATGCTCCTGTGACATTTTAAGAAAATGTTTCTAAAGTGTATGTTATACACTTACCATTTTTCATAATCACGCTAACTACAGAACTGAGCTTTTAGACACTCTAAAAGGGCATTCTTGTTAACATCTTCAGTAAGTTAATATCTGCATAAAACTTATTCTATGGAGTATTTCATAATTAGAAAATGCTTTATGTAAATGTTTTTGTATTTTGAATTGCAAAGTAATTAACTGAAATACCCCTACATTAAATTTAATCAGCTCACTACAGATGAAAGGAAACTTAAGATTTTGTTCTCTAGTCATTCCAAGTGGTTGTCAACCCAGAGAAACTGGCTCCGGTTCTCCTTTGAGAACACATTGGTTTAAGTCAGGAGGAACCAAAGATCAGAAGAATAGACCCATTATAAAATTAATCAAGTGAAAAAGAATCAGTGCTGACCTGTTTAACAGAAAATATTAGAAAAACATACTTTTATCTGTCATTTACTTATTTATACAGCTAGTTTCTTTTTACATGTACTTGGATAGTGGGGATTTCATCTCGGGTGCAACATTCTGAGTGAAAACTCAAGGTAATATTGAGTTAGTTTAAATGGTCACTTCATAAGCTTTCATCATGGAAATTATTTTTAAAGAGACTGATATTCCTTTACTTGGTTTACTTTAGAGGTGTGTCACTGAACTGAAGATAATCCAATTATCATTAAATCTCCTGTGGGTAACAAAATAAATACTATCTATCTACTCACTCCGCAGTAGTTAGCTGTATATAAATTAGGCAATGAATATTGTAATTAGATATTATAATCCACAAAAGACACTACTGTGCACAGGAAAAGTCTACTATTCTGTTGTTTCCCTAAATAAAAATTTAAAAAAATGCTGTGTTCCATTTTTCCATCAGTAGTATCAAAACTGTTCTAAGGTAGTGCCTAGAACCCAGAGCCTTTATCTGATGCTGCATCTAGAGGTGGAAGAGAAATTTTTTCCTAAGGTGAGTCAAGTCTAAAATATCCTTATTCTACCATGATATGAAAGTAAATACCTCAGAGGTTTTTTTTTAAATTACTTTTTTTTTCACACCCCCACAAAAAAATGGGTTTTAAACTTCATGGCTTTTCACTCTAACCAATAAATAATGGTCTGTGTAGGCTATGTTTAGTCCAAGACCCTGGCCCAAAACACATTTTGTCAATGTTAACCTGTTTCTCCTGTATTCTGGCCTAGACTGTATGTCTGCTGTTATCAGTATGTTACCTGAAGGTGTTCTTCTGGAGAACGAAAGCAGAAATGTTCTAATAACTAGCTCAGGCGTCAATCTCAGCAGCTGACTGTTAAATCTTGATAGGCAAAGAAAGGCTACTACGTCTTTGCTAAGGAAGAGAAGGAATTGAGCCATATGAGTGTCTTGTAAACATTTTATCTGAGCCTACAGCAGAACCCCAGTTAATATCCATAGCCTCATCTGATATTTCTGGCAGTCATCAACTTTAGATATTATTAATAAAAAGTATGTTTAAAATACAGTAGGGTTTTCCTTGGAAGGAAAAGAAAAACCATGTCACACTTTATATTTCATCAACATGCTACATGCCAATTACTAGCCCTATAAAGATTTGCTTTGTTGTGTGGGTTTTGCCGCTTTAAATTAAAAAGGTCAGAGTTTCAATTTACAAATTCATAACATATAACAGACTAGAGATTTGTGAATTTATAATGAAAGAAGTTAGAAGTGGGAAGTTAACACTCATTTGCATTTCACTGGGGAGGTTTTTGAGACGTTTCCTAATAAGTGCAGTGACTATGTGCAAGTTCCTTTATGTTGTTCTCCCAGATGTAATTCTAAAAGTAGTTGAAATTTTTTCAAGCGCTTCTGATTTGCGCGTGTATTGCATTTGAGAATCTACCAGGTCATATTATTACTGTATAAAATACAGGTTTTCCTTCCCTATTCCAGTAAAACTGCTTGCAAGTACAAAGAAACAAAGATAAAAAAACAAGAAACAGGACCAACTTACTTACATATTTCCTAGGCTACCTAATGAGTAGGATTGAAGGAAGATATAACAAAAATTATTTCAAAGATTATTCTGGGGGGAGTGCGTGCGTGTGGGAATTTGTGTTTCTTCAGGTATAATCAGGTGAAAAGAAACATTTGAATATTCAAATTTTTAATGAGTTTATAGTGATTCTGTGCTTTATTTGCCTTTATGTTACCTTTTAACAATATCCAATGTTCAATGAATTACTATTGTACAGTATTACTGTACTAAATATGCTATCTTTAAAATCTCACATTTCGCACTAGACATCTAACCCAGGTACTAAGAAAAAAAAATAAAAAAATCTTATGCCTCTGAGCAAATATATAGTTTTTATTTTACCATATGATACTATATGTTAACTATCTTTTTACCTATGCTTAGCTAAGTATTTCTTTTCTTACCCTGTCTTCTTGGTGTCTTGTTGGGACAGACATACTTAAAGCAGAAGAGATTACAGCAGAGGTACTGTAATGAGATAATAGGATGGTGCTGAGGTATGTGCATCTGGCACAAAAGAGGAAAACTTTCTAGTGTCCATATTGCAATGCAGCAGCACCTCCAGGTGAAAAAAAAAAAAGAAAAAAAGGCAAGCTAACTCACGTTTTTAGTACATTCAAACCTAAAAGAACTCTTTCAGAGACTTTAATTACATTTTTACTTTGTGCACATCTCCATCAAGGAAGAACTGGAGTACATTTGTGGTCTCACTGACATACTAATAAGTCTAATATTAAGCGATATTAGCCCTGTTCAAACAAACACCCTAAACCACAGTCATCCTCTCCCACTGTACTGCAATAAATGCCTTGCTTATAATTAATTTCACATCAGTATAAATGGGAGTAACATACCAGTGAATATGGTTCAGAAGCTTCAAAGTATGTTTATTTCAAAGGCAGTATTGTTTGATATACTGCTATCACAGCATTTTGGTGCAGCACAGTTTTATTCAGCGGTCTAAGCCAACCAATACCAGACATAATTATTTTATTACAGTAGCATTAGTTTGAAATACTTCTTACTTTAGCCACTTCTAATGTTTTCATAGCTCACCCTGAGGCTTGCCTGCATATAAGGTCTCTTTAAAGAGAAAAATGTATCTAAGGGTTGGGTTATATCAGTTCCCACATGGCCACTGTTTAATAGCTCTGCTGAACCTGTCCGGTGCTATAATACAGTACAGGCGAGTGATCCATGGAAAAATACAGGCAGTACAAATACATAAGAGAAATCAAAAAGCACATTCAATTGCCCCACATGCTTATTTAACTATCAAAACTTAATTAGCAACAGATATTATAAAAGGTTTGCAGAGAACACACCCGTTAGTCACTGATGAAGTCTTTCCAGACCTGCTAGGTTCATATTCGGTGCCCAAGGCTGACAGACAGTGCTGAAAGTTTTCATCCTTCTCTTTCTTCCTTTACAGCCTCATCTCTGCAGCACTTTGCCTAAGGCTACCATCGTTCTCTTTGCTGATTCATCTTAGATCCGGAGAGAAGGGGCAGTGGGGGGAAATAAGGAAAAAAGCTTCAACTTTTATTCATTTATTTATATATATTTTTATAGACTGCACAAAAGACAGTGTGAAACCTGCTCAGGTTCAGATCTGCCTTTGCCTTACAGAGGGCCTGGAGACCCCAATGCTTCCTCTCCTATTTTGCCTGCTAAACAAGTAGTGTCCTACCGGGCCTGCTCACGCACCCATGGGACACACTTGGCACGCTGAGAAGGAGGATATTCAAAGGAAAAGAGAGGGCCCTGTGATAGGAGGGTGTTAGCTGTGACAGGAGTGGCAAGGGATCAGAAGACCAGTGTGCACCTGGGCCTATGATGTCTGAAGTCGGCCAGGAGCAGCTCACCTTCCCTTTTCCCATACAGAGCCCCTCTGCCTACACAACAGACACAGAAGATGCTCAGCAGGGTACAACTCTGCCAAACACCTTAGCTCCTGCAGGTCTGCTGATTTCTGCAATTTCTCCTCAGTCTGGCCTTTGTAAAGTAAAATACATCTTCTTCGTAACAGAACTTCTAATATTATTTGGCTAGCTGTTTTAAAAACAAGCAGCAAAATACGAATGCCATTCGCCCTCCACCTTGCCAAAGGATTATCCAGGTAAAACTAGCCAATTCTTATGACAAGAACAGAATTTTCAGTGAGACTTAAGGACAAAGGCATATATGGCACAGGCCAGATTTTTGATTACTCCTTTCTTTTAGCTGTAATCCCAAAGCTGCATGTTCATTTACCTAGCCAGTGTCAGAGATATAAGAAAATTTGTCCCTTCTGCCAGTCCAAGGGACTGCTAGAGAAAACAGGCACCTCGGGGACACCAGACAGCCTCTTCATATCCACCACACCTGGCAGAGGAGCTGTTTTGCTGCCTTTGTCACCCTGAGCATTATTTTGCAGGAGGCTGTACTTCCCCAATGGGGCTCTGCACTGAAAGAAGCTCCAGAAGGGTTAGAAGGCATATTTCTGATCCGCAACTTTTTTTACAAAGTTGGCAAAAAATTGCATTTTGATGTTGCAGAGGCTCTCTCCCTCTATAATGAGCAATCCAGGATGCTAGCCGGCCCCAGGAGTACTCTCTGTTCTACAGACACGAGATTGTAGAGACTCAAGAAAACAGATTTTAAACAGGTTTTTTGCAAATGTGTTGCATCTATGTCTAAGAATACCTAAGGACAACTCTTTAAATTACAGACCAATCAGGATATGACCAAATATGGCTGAAAAAGAAAGCAAAACAGAGAAACTGCTTGTAATTTAGTATTAAATGACTTTGTTATCAGTTGGTCTCCTTGCTGTATAAAATAGGATATCCTCCTCTTTAAGCAAGTCAGTTCTTGGAAGGAAATGGGTTAGCAGAATATGTGGGTTTTTAAAATTATTTATTTACAATTCAGATTTTGAATTTATAGTCAGCTCCTTTATCTCTGCACCTTCTTTGGGAGAGGTGATAAAAGTCACTCAGGGGAACAACATTTCAGGAAAAGCTCATTTATTTGTTTGTTACTCATTTTGCCAAGTCCTGCAAATCATAATCAAATCCTGAATTAAACTACTGTGGAGATTTAGCTAGCTCAGCTCTTTAGCTCACTCATTCCAAGAGATGAGTTTGATCCACAGAAAGCACAGAGAAAAATGGAAGCGGGTGAGCCTAGGGAAGTAAAATTTGGCTAATTGAATTGTGCTGTGTTCAGAGCCAAGCTAATGTTACCAGTTGATATCAGTGTAATCCTGACACAAGAAGCCTGCTGATCAAATAGAAGAGATAAACACACAGCCACATTTTCAAAGGGTGCTGAACTCCCCAGTTGTTTCCCTGTTCTACAAGGAACTATCAGTGTTCAGTAGCTTTGAAGACTGTCTCACAGCACTATCTATGAAGTTAGCTGGGGGGAAAAATACAAATCAAAAATACCCTAACAATGCTCATAAATTTAATAATTGGCATAATCTACTCAAATGGGAAGGGCCTAGGAAAAAAAAAAAAACTGGAACTCGGGAAGAGAGAAACATGAAGTGAAGAGATAGGGAGAAGGGGTCAGTAAGTGTAATTCTTGCTGAATTTGTATATTACAGAGGCACAATAATAAACACGTACCAGCTGTAGATTGCTTTGCTTTTTATGAACTGGGACTGCATTAGCCCTAGTTAAAATGCTGAAACTCTTGAAACCTATGGATGCATCTAGCAGCTCAAGAGGAGTCATGTCAGAACCTCTTATCCTCTGTGCGCAGTGTGCTTGTCTCTGTCCTCCTAAACCTTTTAAACTTCTCCTATGACTCAGTTTGGGGAATGCAAAAATGGACTGACTTTCAGAATTCAGATTGTTTTGGAATAAATCAGAGATCTCAAAGGACTGTCACAATATTCAGAATCATTTTTCAGATACCTTGGAACACACAAAAAAAAGAAATCAGCAGAACTGAGCTAATAAACTATTTGTTATATCAAGCAGATAGAAGAACAAGCACGTAATACAAAATGTATAAACACATCAGCAAGACAGAAATATAAATTCCAGTCTCTTCACAACTTTAATTTCAGTGAAAAAGAACAAGATGATATATGGAAATTAGGAAGTTTCAAGAAGAAAACAAATCACCAGGTGTCTTACAGAAATGCTAATGTATTATTCTGTTATTTAACTACCGAAGAAAACTTATTTGACGGTACCTAGGCTTAGCATACCCGGGTTATTTTTGTAAAAGCAGAGCAACCAGAGCATAGAGCTATCACATTTTAGCCACATCGTTGCTGTACACATTTGGGAGAACACATCAGCAATGCCAGCTGCTACCTGATGCAAGTGACAAACTAGTAAAAGCTTTTGAACCTTACAGGGGGAAGAAGTGAAATGCATGGACCACTACAAACCCAAGCAGAAGAAACTACATTTACATTAAAAAGGGAAAAGAAAGACCACTAGAGATCATAATACTCTCCTTTGTAAAATGGGTGCAACAGCACTGAATGAAATTAGCATCATCCACATGTGACGGTGACTAGAACTAAACCAACTATTGCATGGAAGGAAATGCATTAGCAATAAATGTGTGGGTGGTCAATTTTTCAATAAAATGAACTCTGAAAAAAAAAAAAAAATAAAAGCATGCTTTTAGAAAAATCAAAATAACTTAAAGGCAGTGTTTTTCCCCACAATTGTAAATATTACAGTCTCTCTTCTGTCACATCTCCCATTTATGTAACTGTGAGCTGTAACATGAATTAGACTTCAATTCCATACAATATTATACTATTACTAATTATGTTTCCTCCAGCATTACAGGTCAAACATAAATATGTACTAGGAAATGCTTCACACTCAAGTCCTGTTCTGTGTATCTGCTACGTGCAGACAGACTTGAAACCAGAAAGTCAAAGCAGAGAAAGTAAGATGGACAAATTCTTTCCAAAAAAGAGGGAAATACTAATGTATTCATTCTGTCTTTACTGTTGCAAATATAAAAATAGTCATGACAAAAATCAGTTAATTCTTCTTTGCAGCTCTAACTTAATAATTTTTTTCTGCTTTACTACAGAGCTGGAAGTATTAAAAGTGACTGAGACTGAACATTGGGATTCTGCTGACAGATTGCCCACACTTACAAGGGACTTGATACCAAATTGCCAGTTCAACCTGATTTTCAGGTGCAATTTGAGTAGATGCATTGTCAGAAAATTTACTTTAGATAAGACTGAAGCTGGGTTGGATTTTGCTGTTAGCTATCATCTTACGAGGAAGTAGCAAATCACCAAAATAAAGGCTTGAGGCTAACTTGGGGGACTACATCCATGCTTAGTAGGTGAACAACGTATGATCCTCATGAAATCATTTTCTCTCCTCTTGATTTCATTGAATCATTTCACCTTCAGTAACAAGTTGCCAGTAAACCAGCACATTTAAGAGCAGCAAATCAGAAATAGTTCAACAGAGAAATAACTTGAACATCAGACTGGAAAATAAAGTTTCTCAAAAAAGCTATTTTTATTATTAGATTCCTATCATTAGAAATATTTCTATCATTAGTAATATTCAGAGAGGCACTAGCAAAAAGCATAAATGGAAACAGTTCAAAATAGCCAGATTCAATCCAGCTATGAGAAAAAGGAATGGAGTACTTGCCCCCAGGCAGCTTTTGTAATCTAAGGTTAAGTCTTTGAAACTCCCAAGAAATAGGACTCCATTGTACTATGGGTAAAGGTACGGAGGTGCCTCTGAAAACCTGTTTTTACCATAATCCACAGATCAGAAAGTGCAAGCAGGGGGATAAAATTAGTAAGGAATACTTTTCAAATTTTCCTTTCAGATGAGATCATCTCATAGTTTGTAGCTCAGAAACTTTGAGTGGATGATCTGCTACATTTTCAATTTTCAGATAAACTTATTACAAAACAGTTGCAGTTAATATGCTGCTTACACAAAGTATAAATCATCAGATCAAACATATCAAAGGAGATACTAATAAGCAGTGTGGTCATAAGAAAGTCACAGCATCATGGACTGCGAAAAAGACAAAGAAATACTGAGAAATATTAGACATTTGAGATGCCTTTTAAATCTAATTAATCCACTGTTCTTTTGATGAGACAGAGTCCAACGTGCTGCTGATCTTACTGTCTTGACTTCAGATGGATTGGGGGGCACTCTACTGGTAGGAACTTTTTCCTCCCAAGAATTATTGAAGCACTAAAAATACATCTGTATGGACCAAAGCATGAACAATAATATAACAACATATGAACATGTATACATAATACTAATATATTTTAGTAGTTATATTAAGGCAAAATGAATTGTTCTGCAGCATCAGTCATCTTGAAAGCAGCTGAAAAAAAAGTAAAAGCATAAATTAAACTGAGCTTTTTTGGCCCTGATTGTGTTTATTTCTTGAGATAGTATCCAGCACTTGACTCCTCAGAAGACCACCAATTTCACATATATATCCAATATGATAAAAAATAATTTCCCATAGATTCTTCCTGAACTAAAGATGCAGGAACAGTTTGTTAAAGATTCATGTAGAATACTCTAAAAAGGCAAGCCCTGGAACCAGATATCTAAATCTCCTACTAATTCTCCAGTTTTCTTAGTATCTTCGGTTTCTGTTTTATCTGTCTATCCACTCCCCGAGCACTGGGTTTCTTTTTCTGTATATTTTTATGTGGACCAGTATAAACCAGCAATTATATGCTCAGGGCTGAATTTCTAAGTCAGTCTAGAAGATAAGTTTTTCAGAAGCTTAGAAAGTTTGATTCTATTCTCAGGAGTTACATTTATATGCAATTTGTTGAGCATAGGGTATATGGGAATATATTTTTGCATGTGTGGCATCATGAATAACTACCTTATTTCAGAATATCAGTATTGAAACTCGTTTGCTACCAGAAAAAGTAGAACCTTCTGTCTACAATAGAGAACATCTACTTGCCTCTTATAAGCTCTAATTCACAAGTCAAGGAACCTTAAAGCAAACATGAAAAAAATTCAAGAATAATAATTACATAAGTTTTAAGGAACCGGATGACTAAAAATCACAGGGCTGGTTTTAGTAAGCTTGTTTTTAAAATGTTTTCAGTATCAATAAGGAAGTTTCTACCCTTGTTTTGTCATAGACAATGACAAGTATGGAAGCTACCTTGGCCCTGCCTAGGGAATTGGGTTGAAGAAGTAAAAATTTTAGTTACATTGGTAAGTCAATTATTAGATTAAATCGATTTGAGTATTATCTTCCAATCTTACAGATAAACATAATTTGAAATAATGAAAGTGACCTGTAAAGGGAAAAGACTACGTCTAACTTTTGAAAATATTATGCATACAAGAATATCTTCTGTGACACCAGCTTTTTCTCCAATCACCAGTGAATATTAACTTACCACAGACATAGTCCCCTTTTGTCTGTAATCATATTTTCCAGCATGAAAAGCCAATTATATATAAATATTAAACAATGTACTAGATTTTCAGTGAAGTAGATCACATGTATTTCTTTCTGGTATAAGTACATCGCCAAGCAACTGTATCATAGACACCTTGAATTTCAGTTTAAGTCTGTGCAAAGCCACTGTAGTCAGTTTAATCAAAATCTCCCTGATCATAAAAATGTTCCTAGTTGGGTAGAACTTCAAGCATTAATGCATGCTTTTATGCTCTGAATAGGACAAGTGCTTAAATGGTTTGTGCAGCATCCTGATATATGCTGAGATATAATTTATTTATTTAGCTTCAGTTGACACCTCCACCTTCCCCTCAGCTAGTTTAAATCAGATAGCATTTTATAATGTGTCAGGAGTAGCACATGAAGAATACAGGCAGACTTTAAAAGCTCAAGGAGTTCTTTATGCAGTTAAGTAGCTCATGACATGCAAAGCATCTGTAACTACAGTTCATTAATCTCATTCAAATCTCAAAAAAACATCAGCTGAACCTCATAAGAAATTTTTAAAATTTAAAAAAAACCCACAGCAAATTAGAATAGAGAACAAGCAGTGTGTGAATGCTGTATTTATTCTTTCATTATGAAATCCCTGCAAAGAGAGATTAATTCTTCCTTTCAAAAGAGTGCTGCATTTCTTCCTCCCCAGCCACCTTTATTTATTATCAGATATTCTTTTTAAAACTTCCAAGACTCAGATTATCACCAAAAGCAAGATGATACATTTTTCTTCCTTTTCCCCTCAGCCCTTTCCTGTCTTATTTAGGTCAAAGCATCCTTAGAATGTCCTCTCACGTTTGTAGCTTACAATGGTTAAGTATAGTTTGGGAGGACATAATGCTTCTGCAGTCCTAACAATACTGATACAAATGCACATGAAGAGCAGAGCATGTGTAAAGTAATCTCTATAAATATTAGAAATACAAAGATCCAGACATTGTCTCAACTACAGGATTTACAAAAACAGATGTTGCCAGTGACTGGTTTTAAATCTATATAACAGTTATTGAGCTCATGAGACATACAAGAATGATTGCCTGTTACATTTTTCTTTTTTATAATTCTATTTCTACTATATTCTCTAGAGAATGAGAAGAAACCTTCAGGTTCTAATTACTCACAGAAATTCTGTTTGCACTTTGTCTAAGAAACTAGACTATTCCTTCTCTGTCACTACAACAAAATTTTATTCGATAGCATGGATAAAATGTTCAGAAACAGAGATTAGAGAAGGGAAGAAAAGAAAGTGGAGTAGATTAACCTAATACAGCATTGCCAAAAATGTCAATAGAGGCAGAATAGTCACTGCTTTTGTAATGCACAGAAAAAGAGATTTGTGTATCCTCAGAGACTTGTGTAACAGGAATAGTTTGTACCAGAAATGGAATTCAGAACCGTGCCTTGCACTTAATTATGCAAAAGCTGAGGTTTTTGTCATGATAAAAGACTAAGTTGAGCTTGTAACAAATAATAGACCTATCAATTATAGCTCTTGATAAAATAGGAGAGGTATGAAAAAAAGTGAGGGAATTTATTAAACAGAAAATTGACAAGATAAGAGAATAGCTGATTATTACAAATAACAAAGACAGACAGGAATATGATTTAACAATATAACAAATTGAAACTACTGGCTTTCACCACTTCTACCACTGACCTTCAAAACAACACAGGTGACCAGGCTCAAACCTCATCTAGCAGATTTTCCAAAGATAAAAAGTGCTTATCTCTCAGTTCAGACTAATGCAAGTAGTAAGAACTTAACACTTAAATTGTAATTTTAAAAATTCCTTTGATTCTTTCTTTTCTAAGAGTGGCGGTACAAAATTAAGACTGTTAATCTAGAATTACTGAAGTACTTCCTAGTCTAGATGAGCAAGAAAACAGATAAAATTGTCTTTTCTTACTTATTGAACAATTACTGAATGTTCCCTCTAGATATTCAGTGTACCTAACAATCCCAGGAGGAGCATACCTTGTTCAAATGGGAATAGGAGAAAACTTCTGAGAAATTTTCAGAATTCTCAGTAAAAGCATGGTAGTGTGAAACATTAGTAGTTCAGCAAAGCAAAAAGCAATAGACATAAGCTGCAGCACAGGAATTTTCAGTTAGATACAAGGAAAAATTATTCACAAGTCAAACAAGTTCAGTTAGACAGAGCCTTGAACAATATCATGTAAATTCAAAGTAAACCCAGATTTGAGTGAGGGGCTGGCCTCTAGCAGTCCATCCATAATAAACTATTTCACAATTCTGTGACCAGAAAGCAATGACAGCAAACCACTGGAATCAGACCAAATGCAAACATGTAGCTATTCAAATAGGAAAAAACATGGCCAGAATCTCAGAGTAACTTAAAAACTTCAAGTACTTCCTGGGTTTTTGAGCATGCATTTATCCCATAATATTAATTTTCTTCTTGATCTAATCCTTGAGCAGCCACAGATTAATCAAATTTACTGTAATGAAAAAAAAAATCCCTATAATTCAGTATGTTTAAAAACCCACCTCATCTTTTCTCATTATAGTAAAGTAGTGTCAAGGATGAAATTATTTGCACTGGATATCATTATTACGTTGCTCTGACCAGCCTAAGGCATTCTTCAAGGTGAAAGATCTATTTGAATGACCCTTCTCACTAATGCCAGGGAAAGCACCATATTCCTAGGACTTCCCTAAATGGGATTTATAGTGTACACTCATCCACGATTACATAGTAATTTCTAAAGTAAAGACTATGGCTTTTTCTAGGACATTATCTAAAATCTGTTACTTTTTTGTGAAGTGTAAAGTATCGTAAGGCATGATGTGTGACTCATTCCCACTTTGCCTTTCTTCCCTTTGGAATGGTCAAACCCCTTGATAGTTTTCTGTCTTGATATATTCCCTCTTGATGGGATATATTTGATCACACCAGATCAGAGAAATCATGGGCATCTTGCTGCTGCTTTAACAAGAACCTCACTTATGGCACCTCACATTTGGTAATTTTTTTTGAAGACATTTGAATTTAAGAAAAGAAACAACCATTTCTTTCTTAACCGGATCATTTCACAGTAAGTCAGCATAATTTAAGGTAACTGAACAAGCTGATTGATTTGAAAGTCTCTGATGTTATTACAAACTCAAAATACTGTCTATTTGAGGATAAGAGGCAAACCTGGTTAATCTGCTAGGCATGCAGACTTGAAATTAAGATACTATCCTCATACCCTGCTTTTGAAATGACAACAGGCAGCAAGTGAGAAGGCACCATTCAAACTGCATATGGTAAATCATGCTATAGGCAACTTTGAAAGGGTTCCGAGATTTTGAGAAGGCATGAAAACAGTCACCCTTGCTGCGGAAAACCCATAGAAGAAATAATATTTTCAACTCCATATGATGAATCCTGAAGTCCTTGAGGAAACGTGGGGCTGAAGAAACGAGGACACTATTCTGAGTATTTACACTGTGTTCTGTTAATACTGATGTTATGTATTCTCTAGATCAGCAGTTAATTAGCTACCTGAACCACATAAAAAGGATTTATTTCACTTTTCAGATGAGGGAGATCTGCTCCAGTTTGTACTGATGGGATTGTGTTCTTAGTATACACTCTAGAGAATTAGCTTTCTGACAGATACATTTATACAGCATGGGATATGTTTCTGCAAACTCTGCTGCCTTTCAGGGTCCCAGCATTCACAATGACTCATGCAGCTGCAGGTCACCACATTTCACAGACACCTGCTCTTGAACATTACCCCTAAGTGAATGGAGATACTCGCCAACAAGTTAGGGATGTAAAAAACCTATTAGTACCATCAGATACAAAAATGTGAAAGAAATGGTGCAGATCAGCTGGTTCCACAAAGTACACACAAGCAAACATCTGTATCATGCAAGCATGTCATTGATGTTCTTTCAGAACAGAGCAGAATGTATTGTTAAAAAGCTTTTGCAAGTGAAGCCCCTTGAAAAATTAATTATTCCAGAATTAGAATTTAAAACTCTGACTTAAAGATTTTTTGAACAAAGCCAACCCTGCTGTGCACTAATTGACAGTTTTCTCAGATTCAAAGAAACAGGTATGTGCATATTTGTTATCTTTGCAAATACAATTATGAAGAGTTGTTTTTGCTGTTATTCTTGAAAACATTTTTTAAACTTGAATAAATACATATCCTATGGCATTCAAATCTTCAAAAAATAAAATTAATTAGGATTTTTCCCTTTTATAATCTGTGCAGGAAAATCTTGGCAATAGACAAGGTGGCCAGTACTAAAAAAAAAAAAAAAGCAGAAATCATGCATGCATGGATTGTTTTTTTCTCTTCCAACTTACCATTAAACGGCAATTACCCCAAAGGCAGCGAATCCTAATACTAAAAGTATATCATCCACTTATTTGTGCTTATTGTATTTTCCAGCAACTTAGAAACTTAATAAGTATGACTTTAATCTTTATTTACATTGAAACACATCCTTTGCTTCCAATTCATAGAATCACAGAATGGTTTGGGTTGGAAGGGACTTTAAAGATCATCTGGTTCCACCCCCCTGCCATGGGCAGGGACACCTTCCACTAGCCCAGGTTGCCCAAAGCCCCGTCCAACCTGGCCTTGAACCCTTCCAGGGAGGGGGCAGCCACAGCTGCTCTGGGCAACCTGTGCCAGGGCCTCACCCCCCTCACAGGGAAGAATTTCTTCCTTATATCTAAATCTAAATCTAAATCTCCCCTCTTTCAGTTTAAAACTGTTACCCCTCATCCTATCCCTACACTCCCTGATAAAGGGTCCGTCCCCATCTTTCCTGTAGCCCCCTTTAGGTACCAGAAGGCCACTATAAGGTCTCCCTGGAGCCTTCTCTTCTTCAGACTGAACAATCCCAACTCTCTCAACTTGTCCTCACAGGGGAGGTGTTCCAGTCCTTGATCGTCCTTGTGGTCTCCTCTGGACTTGCGCAAGCAGGTCCACGTCATTCTTATGTTGGGAGCCCCAGAGCTGAACACAACACTGCAGTGGGGGGTTTCATGAGAGCAGAGTAGAGGGGAAAAATAATTTCTCTTATTCTTCAATAATCTTTCTTTAACATCCTTGAAAGGATGTCAGATCAGTTCATCAGAACTAGGATGAAGAGCTGGTTGCCTACAATCCACTTTTATCATGGAATACAAAGCCAGTTTCTCCAAACACATCTTTATTCCAAGGCCTCAGGGGACTCCTTTCAGACTGTATGTCCAGCAGGATTCCCCATCATCTGCTAAACCATAAACAAGTACAAATTCTAATTATTATGTCTGAGACTAGTTAGATCTGAGCCTTTCAGTTTTAGACGCAACACAAAGATACCATGAAAGGCAGGCAGCATTGCTTTCATCTTCGTAACAACTTTTAATTGATTGATTTGTTCTCACACTTCAAAAGCTGTTCTTCTAAATATTTTCTACTGTAGAACACTTCTATGCAACATATAAAAGTTAAAAGGTGACAATTGCAGAACATCTGAAAAATGAGCCCTCCCTAGGAGTTTTCTTGCAGGTTCATGAATAGCTGAGGTGTTTTAGAAGGAAAACAACCATTTCGTGCTGGTAACATCCCAGTCTCTGTTATCCCAGTGTGGGTAACCTCAAGTTCATCCTCACTGAACTTTTTTGTTCTGGCTGTGTTGGATTTAGCACATGAAAAGGCAAGGGCTTTTCAGGGAGCTGACCAATTGCAGTTCGGTGTGGTCTTCCTTGTTTTCTTCCATTTTTAATATAGCATGCTTTGTATTTTAAAATTTAGCAGATTGCTTCAGGGAACAGTTTCCTGAGCACTGGAACTAATGAAGCACCATTTGCAATAGATTCAAGTCTCTTGATTGATTGCCTTTTTAAACTGAATTATATCGATTTTTTTTCTGACACTTTCATAAATCTATAGCATTTTCATGGAAACATATGAGCTGCTAACCTCAGCTATAGAAATAAGGTGACAGCGTCAAAAATTATTAGGGGAAAAAACTTGAAAACATTCAGACCATGCCTCTCTGTCAAGTATGTTGGAAATAGATCATGGAGTCAAGCAGTCTGGATATCTGCTTCTATTTGTGCCACACTCCTGAATTTTTAAAACACTCCTTTCATGACAGCAGTATAAAGAATACCACTTTTTTTTTTTTTTTTTTTTGGTCAAGATACAGTACTCAGCTCCATAGCCAATCACCTCAGAATAGCTTCCAGTCCTTGGAGAGGCTAAGGAAAACAACATATACCCTCAGGGGACTGTTACCTTTTTTCACTTAGGAAAGCTCTTCCCCACAGGCCTGGGGCCCTGGGGACATTTCCAGGCAGCCTGCAATCCCAAAGGGACTCCTGAAAGTTTTGCAGACTTCTCTAAACTTCACTGGCTGCCATAATAATCTCAGTTGAGTTCCATTGTGAGCCTTGCTCAGCCACTTCATGCTGACTTAGACTTCCCTTTAAGTTTTCTGACTTGCACAGGTTTTACAAGCTCTTCTGATACTCAGTGCTCCATCCACAGATGCAGCAGTACACAGGCTGGTTTTGAGATTAGGTGTCCCTGAGATGTCAGAAAACACTCTCCTCAAAAAATCTTGATTCTGTGCATTTTATAAGCTTTCTGTGCACTCCTCCCCTCTCTCACCCCTTGTACACAACCCTATTTTTATTGTCCTTCCTCAGATTCCGTTAGTCAAATTAAAATGACTTAGCATACACCTAAATCAAGTCACAGAACTAAAGCCCTTTCTTCTATCATATGTTTCACCAGACATATTATTCTCCATATTACCAGCTTTCCACAATGCCATGTCTTCTCCTAGTGTTGACCTCCAATCCTTTTTTCTGATTCTCCTATCAGTCATTTGTCAAATTTACTATACGCTTTTAATTCCTTTAAATTGCCTTGGACTTATCTAGCCTGCTTTCCAATGTCAGTTCATTCATCCTCTCACTGCTGCTTTTATTTTCCATCAACAGTCCTTTACTACTATATTTCTCTTTACTTTAGAGCACTTACTACAAGGAATTTATCAAAATCAAATTCTATGTGTCATCTCAAAACATCTCATGCTTGTAAACATCTAGGGACAGTAGTGCTAAAATCTTGGGAAAATTTCCTTTTCATATAGTTTACAAAGTTTCGCCACAAAGCCTCTTGACCTCACCTACATTTTAAAAATTCCTCAATCCTATAATGACTTTAAAATACTCTCAAAATTGCCACCAGTAATTCAGTATCTGGTTCTGGTGCCTCCTGATGGGTGTGGGAAATGTGCGAGGTCTTTCAGGCACAGATTCTTTTGTCTCACCTCAACTACCTAGTACTTAAATAGCATCCAGTCCTACAGAAAACAACTTTACTAATACCCATATGGGTATTATTCTGGCTTCTATTATGAGATCTGTGTCAGCCTGTCCATGGTTAGTTGTTACTGTGAGGTGAACAGGCAGGTACAGATTGAGTGCAATGAATTGCTTTGGTTTGACATGGTTTTCTTTCTATGTACACAGAAGTCTGGACTTACTCTTCTACCTGGACATTTCCCGGTAGTACAGAAGGTTCAAGATGCATTTTTAAGAATTCTTAACATTCCTTAAGAAGGTTGTTTTTCTGACTCACAATGCTTTTTTCAGAGTTTTTAAGTGAAAAGGGATATGAAATTTTGCTTTCTCAGATTCTCCACCAAGAGGAATTTCTGTCAAAGGAGATTCATTTCTAGGCTGATACAGGAGCAAAGGGTCTCCCACGTAAGCTTAAACACAAAAGTCTTTCCCTTCTCTTACCCCCAGCAACTACATAATAACCTGCCCTGTATTTTGTGTCAAGACACTCAGTTTCCAAAAAAACCCAAAACATGCCTAGTTTGAAATACTTTTTGGCAGTCTGGTTACTCTAGTTAATTGTCAGTCCCTCTGTTTCTGTAGACTTATTTTAGCGATGTATCTTGTATCTCTTATATTGCTTCAAGCACTGAGCTGTCTGAATCAGCCCAATAACAGACTCAGGGTGTCAATCCCACCCCTAAGATTTCTGTTTCCCAGTACTCCATATCTTCTCTTTCTGTGCTTTCTGAAGTCTGTTGTTTATCTAACATTTTTCCGAGGCCAAATGCAACATCTGAAATATGCTCATAACCCTTACTGATTTATAATAAGAGAAAGCACTGCTTTAGCTGAGGAACCTGCATGACCTTCTTGCATTTCAGTTGTATCTGATGAATACGATCGGCCACAATGCTCATTTGCTTCATATTTGCTGTGCAGTGAATATATTTTTACAGGAAAAATACTATTTTATTAATTGCTGATGTCTGATTGTACTTAGTTTCAAATTCTTAGTGATAAATTAATCTTCTCAGCTAAACATTCCCCTTATGAAAGGGAGGCCTCTATTTTAAGTCAAACAATAAAAGACAAAAACAGTCGTTCCAAGAAAAAAAAAGAAAAAAAAAAAAAGTGGAGTCAAACTTGTCTTATTTTGTCAGCCAAATGTTATCATGCTTCTCCAAGGAGGAAATAGGAAAGTTCAACACCAGTTTTGCAGTACTATAAGCAAGTAAACTACTGAAAGCAACTCAATATGTTTAATACTAATTGTTCATGGAGCAGATTAAATTGAGCTTATACAGTGGCAGGAATTGGTGTGGGAGGAAGAGCTTTTCTGCAGATATTCTGATGAGAAACTCATTACAAAAAAGAAAACTACCAGAGCAGATAAGATGAAATGTTATTACAGAAATCATTACAAGTGTTTAGGGGAAAACTACTTCAGACCACAATAAATAACCACTTGCCAGGTGGTTAGGTCCTGAGGCTAACAGAGAAAATAGAAAGGCTGCATTAGAGATAAAATTTAAGTTTGCTTTAATGTTAACTTTTAATTAATCAACTTTGTGCACACTTTGATAGAACAACAGCAAAACCATAAACACATATTTGATATGCATTGCAGAGAGGCAAAATATACACGTTATTTTGCTGAATGTGTGACCCATTATCTATAGGAGGAGATCAAAGGCAAAAAGAATTCTCTTCTGTGGCTTGAACTTGAAAGTGCTCACTAAAAAATCATGATGGTTTACCTTGTTTTAACCATTCATACTAAAACACTGTAGAAAGTATATAGAACATAAAAGATGCTCTGCTGCTTTGATAGACTCTGCTGATCAGCACAAGCAGGAAAGTAGATCCCTTTGAGCTAGTGCTTTGAACAAAAGTGAAAAAGCCTGTGATCCACATTCAGAAAAGAGAAATAAGATGTTCATCTTGTGTCCCAGTCCCTACAATTAGGCAGAGCCATGCCCCAACCATACACAGCAAGAATGTAAAAGGATCTTCAATAATGTATGGCCCTGATTCTATAATTTATAATATGATAAAGGAACTGCAAAAGATTTGACTTGCAGAACTAATGTGACTATAGTTTCTTAGTATTTCAATTCACTCATCTGGAATGAAATTTTGGGAGAAGAATAAAAAAGAATAGATCTAGATCTTTTGTATTACTTACCAAATTTTAGACCCCTGCATTCTCAGGAACTCAAGAAGTCCTGTTTCAATAAGGAGAAGGAAAATGAGGAAAAAAAATCCCTGTTTCTGAAGTTAACTCTAGTTGTGAGATGTTGGTTTAAAAATACATAGGCCAGATGGAGGCATGGATATTAATCTTATCCCCAACTTTATGGTGAGCAAAAATGACATACCACAGATCTGGTTTCTACTTTTTCCTGTATTTTTTAATATGTCCCTCATCAAATGCTTCCAGAAATGTAAATAAATATATCATCAGTTTCCCAGTAGGTGTGCTTTATTTCCCTGAGAAGACTACTGCTTCACAGCTCATGACTGTAAGGCATTCAGGTTTGAAGAGTACTGTTGTACTCAGCTTCTTAGAACAACCGCCCGCAAAATTTCACACCACTTTTCAAGAAATTAAGCTTCATATTGTCTTTTCAAGAAAGTGCTGTTATCTTACTTCATGGACAGGCAAAATGAATCCCTAAGTTCAAGTCCTTTTTTCCTAAGAAGCAGCAATAAAAACTAAGGCATCCTTATTCTCAGTTATACGTCTCACTTACTGGAAACACCCTACTTCATTTTGGGCTGCACACTTTGTCTGGTACCGAAGAAGCGTACGAAAAAAAAAGCATCAGTCCCACAACAGTCCAAAAACTACTTCTTATGTCACACACACCACATTCCAACATAAATCAGTCAAGACACTGCCCTCCCTCCTCTGAGTCAGTTCTGAGCCAATGTCCCAACACAGTGCAAGAGATCAGGGCTCTAACTGACCTGCCATCACTCAGGTGTGATATCTGCCAGAATCCTGAGTACTTCTGGTCATTCAAGACCCTGTAATATTTTTTTAATTAACTCCAATGTCCTAGCCAAATCCCATTTTAGCTAATTACATTCAGTCTGCCTAAGATGCCCCCTGTAGTTTCAATCTGAATAGGTTATTCTTCACTTTTCTGTCCAAAGATTTATGTAGCTATCTTGTGCAAAACAGTATTTAAGGTCTTTAAAAGTGGAAGTTGTTGAGGGTTATGCACAGACTTACCGTATTAGTCTCTCTTCTCTCCAGTGAAGACAGTGATGACATCACTATATATTCTGTTTGTGTCCAAAGGTTGTAACACTGCTCATCTTTTGAAACAGACAACACGGGAACTGCTGCAATTTCCTGATAAAGTAATAAAGACTAAGTACCTATAAAAGACCTGAAAGGGACAGAATTTTGTGGAGCAACTTTCAGCTTCAACACCTTGGCAAAACCTCTAATCAGGAACAGCAGCAAAGAAAGTTTTAACTTAATTTTGTCCATACACAGCTAATAGAATAGCATTGACCACGATCTGTTCCTCTACTAAAAAAAATGTCCCAGTGAAGAACTGTGAGATATTTTGCTAGAGTAGGCCTAAGCCAGAGCTATTTCTAATTGGAACTTGACATCATTACATTATTAGAGTGTTTTCAAGGTTCTGAGTCCACTGGTCAGTCATGAAATGGCTCCCACCCCTGCTGTCATACAGGCATAATAGCTAAGATATGACATACTTTGTGATTAGTTTCACACGTACAACTTGTAAAATTGTTCAGTCATCACCACAGAGTCTAAAATTTCAGGAAGCTGCATACCTGGCTTTGTTGTCCCACAATCTCAATCTTTCCATTTCTACTGATATCAGACAAGAAAAGATTCTGAACTTCTTTCAGATTCTAGCTCTACACTGACAGGGGTTTTGCTACTACATGCTTCTCGCATCTCATCTGGGTGGTTTTCCACATGCTCCCTAAGACTTGACCAGCTTACTCTAGCGCTGCTCTCTGCATATGCTCCATCAATTTTGACTGCACTGCAGGCATACCCACAGCCTTCTTTGGATTAACAGCTTTATTACAGATGAGGGAGATGATCAGGTCTTTCACTAAGGTCATACTTGTTTAGTAAAGCACATGCACTTAACTTCATGCTGCATCAAAGTCCCACCAAAATCACATACAAAAGTGCTTGACTTAATGTCAAAAAACCCAATATTGATAAAAGCAAAAGGTCACGTCATATTTTAAACTCTTTTTGAACTGAAGGAAACTACATGGGAAAAAAGGGACAAGTATCTAACTGTCCACCAGGAATTCTTTCCACCTTTGGGAGACTTCCATGTCTGACATCACACTTTATTCAGATCATTTATTTCCTTCCTGGCAGTCACTGTTTAACACAGCAGTTTGTCTCTCTTGATTACTAAATGAGCTGTCCCTCCCGCTAAAGTACTGTGCCTTTGTAATGTAAATGTGCCCCTGTGTGATTTACTCCTACATTCGGTTTCAGAAGAATCTAGGAATTTGTGAACTGTGTTATGCCGACAGTGGGAAACTGTTGTATCCTACTAGGATCTGTAAGTTTCATTGCTGCAAAGGTAAGGTACCTCAGCCTTGCCTTCACAGCAGGCTTCAATTTAAGGATTCATCTGTTATTTTTCAGTCTGACATTGTCACTGTTTAGACACATTTTCCTCAACCTTTTGTACAAAGCAAGGCATAGCAAAGTACAGAGTGTTCCCTGAGTAAGGTTATTACTTACTGGTAGCCTAAGATTTATAAAATTTATTTAATGTATCTTCTGGTGGTCCTGTAATCTACTTGTGAACTACACTGACATATGTGCTCGGACCTTGACCAAAAATTATCTATCTCCGTGTACTTCTGTCCAGCATCCTCAATACATTGCAGTTTCTGCAGCTTTGCAGGCGAAACACAGTTAAACACAAGAAACTCCTACTAAGGTTCGATGTTGTGCTCACAAGACTGTGTAGCTCAGCACCACAAAGCCAAACAGTCACAAGCCCTACAGTGACCAACGCAAGGCAAAGAACATCAAGATCACATTTTGTAACACCAAGGAAAGATTTTTAAATCCACTTTAGCCTGACAGTCTGTTTTATGGTGAATTAAGTTACATTCCAAGCAGGGGTGAGAATGCAGACCCCCACACTAACACGGGCTGCCACGTGGAACTGCAGTCACATCCTGGATTACCAGGACAAGAATGTTTCCTGACGTTATTCCCAGAGAGGGCAGACAGGTGCCTTTGTAGATTACTGTGAACAAAAACAGCAGGACAAAACACGAAGCTATGAATCATAGGGATATGCTTCCAATGAGCTGTTCAGTTTCTCACAGAGACAATGTTGGCTGGCACAAAAATAAGACATGACACTTACATACTCTTAAAAGCAGTGTGGATGCCTTTTTGTTTTTTTTTTTTTCATTAGTCTTAAGCAACCCATGATAGTTTAACCTGTGGCTTAGCTACACTGAAGCTATACCTCTGTCACGTTAAGCATTGTCTCATTTGAGAGCCAACAACTTGGTTTCTGTGTTAAACACAAGTCACGAGGTTAATGTCCCAACACATTGCTAAAAGACACAGTTTGCTTCATTTTGTTCGACTGCTTTTAAACACTACCACTGGCTGGTCAATAGGAGCATTATTTGTTCCTTGACAAGCTGTGAGGTCCTTTCAAAGCTACATTTCATAAAAATCATTGCCAGCACAAATTGGTCTCAAGTCAATTACTCAACATTTATTGCTCTTCATGAGTATCTACAGAAATGGATTAGTTTTGGACAAAAGATGCTGCATGTCAAGATCAATTTGCCTTCCACAATGCTCTCATGTCTATTCTCCCGTTAATTTCTTTTAGTTCAGGAACTGAATTTCACTTGACTGCCTTAACCAATCCCCTAGGATGCTTATTTGCACAGGGGACTGCAAAGTTTCCAGTCTTTTCTTTCAAACTGCTATAGAAGACAGATGCAGCCCACTTCAGTCATAAGTTATTAAAAATATTAATCTAGGCATAATATGTCTTTTTATTTCCCCCATGAAACCAGACAATAAGGAGTTCTGCAGCTGACCAGTAATCTGTGTAGTACCTTCACGAGCAGTTTGACTTATTTTCAGTGGACTGATGTTTTTAAAAACAAAGTGTCATACACTGATATCAAGCACTATACAGGAACCACACTTCTCTGATCACTCTTATTCTAATCCTCTACAACTTTTTATAATAAAGTCATAGAAGTGACTTGTACCCACGTCAGCAAGTCTCTCACATTTGGTTATGATCCTTTCAATCTGCATAGAACTTATTTTTTTGGTGCTATGCAGAGCATTTGTCCAAAAAAGTGTATGTCTACATTCTTCACTCCACCAGACAAGTGTTTGCAATCTAAGCACTTGAGGCAAATGGAGAGAGTTTCCCCTCTTTTAAGGGATTGTTGTGGAACTCCAGTTAACAGCTATCTCCTTCTTCCCCATTGACAGTTCTGTCTAGCAACTATTCTTACAGATGTGTTGAGTAACTAAATATCTTTCTTTATGATAGCAGCTAATAGGTAACATGCTGGTATATTTTACTCAGGAATATGCATTTCAGCCCTGTTAGTCTGTCTGAAAGTGTGTGCAAATAGCTGGACACATGAAATTAATTCTCCTGGATTCACAAACATCCATTACTGGAGTACCCAGTTACATTTGAACTCTGTATTCAGCATCATGGTTTAATCTTCCTGAACATGTTATTCTCCCATCTGTTCCTCAAAACAGAGGAGCAGAGCAGTGGGTGTCTTACCCTGAAGGGGATTTGTTCTCAAGGTTTTGAAAAGAAAACTTGAGACTGCAAAGTATGTTCACTGAGATGTGAAATTAGGATTCAATTATTGTGTGAAATTTGGGTTTCCTCAATAAATCCCTGCTACCTGAGCAGAGAAAGACAACTCAGTAAAACAGAGCAGTATAAACCTCTTAACTGCCTCAGACAAGGGATTTCCAGGAACAAGTGGTTGTGAAAAAGGATGTATTGCATGGCATCCTAAAGAGTGAAGAAACAGGCACATTCTCAAAGCAGTCTTCCTACCAACTCGGACGTAAGTTTTTAAATGAGAGACAGAGAGCGTGCATGTGTGCACTGATACCTGAAAACCCTATCTGAATTGTGTAAGATGAGAACCTTTTTAAAGAGAAGAACAGTAATGTAAAAATGTACCTTTCCACTTAATTCAGTTTTAAAGAAGAAATACACTTTCATGAAAAAGGGGAGAGAGGGAAAAAATGGTATTGGAGTGTTTCAAAGCTTGTCTATTGTACACAGAATATTTTGAAACAATAAAAAGTTATACACAGCAAGTAATTATTAATTCTATTTCCAATTACTCATCACCATAAACAGCTCTCTGAAAGTTGCGAATTCCAACTGATCACACATACACAAATTTTCCTAACAAAATGTAGCAATTTTTCATAGAGACCCATTTTTTTCCCCACTGTGTGAACTGACATCCTTTCACCTTAGCTCAGACATCTAAATATGTGAAAACTATAGCACTTACCTATGAATACTGGCAAAGTAGTAGTTTTGTATTTCTTCTACCTTTAAAAAAAAAAAAAAAAAGATCACTGCTATCCTGGATGCTATGCAAAATTGTGTCTGAAATTATTTGCAGCTTCACAACCAAATGTAAACTTGGGTGGCATTGCCTTTCGGATTTTGGACTGTTGAGAGTTTTTTTCACCACTCAGCTGTAAGCAGGAAAAAAATTGCTAGCACTGTTGTACCAGTGACTCTTTTGCAACACTCTCAACATTTAACACCTCTTAGAGCAGGTCATCTATAATAAATACCAACTTCTTAGGAAAAAAATATTCCATAAGCAAGGAAAGATCCCTTTGAACAAGTACTCAAAAGAAAAAAAAAAATCATCTTGCCTCTCAGTTCTTCACAAAGTAATCAACATTGTTCAATAATGAGATAAAAAATACCTCTTATTTTTTCCATTTATCAAAGCAGATAATGTGTGGACACAGGACAGTGTTCAAATGTGCAGCTTTATATAACAGTACTAGCCTAAAGAATTGTTTTTCCTCTACAGAAGTACTAGAATGTGCCGGAGTCAGGAGTGACCCTGAGAGAAGCAAATAGGGGTGGTGTTAGGATGCAAACCTTTTATCAGTCATGGGGAATCCCTGCTGACTATGTTTTTGTCTTTATCCATAGTAGACAAATATGAGGTGTAACTGCAAATGACAACATTCCACCTTGAAGTACCTAGGGAATCCAAGACATCTACAAGAAGGAAGAACTAGAACAGATGACAAGTATAAGGTGAACGGGCAGCTTCTTGGGTGTATCCTACAAAACACAGAACTGAGAACATGAACATATCAGGAATGAGAAATAAATTGTCATAGGAGAACTTTTCTTCCCAGCCTTTTCCACAACAAAGTATCAGGGAGCAGCAAGGCTCAACTGCTCCCTAAGGGATGGCGAGCCAGGAGATAATCCTACTAGCAGAGCAGGGCCTCATTGGACAGGGCCCATCCCACAGTGGCCAACCAAGCCAAGCCAGAGGTGGCAGGCAGGTTCAACCACCAATCCAGATCACCAGGCAATTTCACAGTGATGAAGCAGGTATGGGTTGAAGCCATAAAGTCAACCCATAGCTTTGGATCATACATAGCCCAGATAGCTCTACACAGTTCCAAAGAGATAAGACAGGTCTGAGATCAAACTGGGAAGTCAGGCCACAGCCAGGCAGGGACATGCTGGTGGTTGAGAAGGAAAACAACAGTTGCAGGGCACTGATCAGGCAGGGTACAAAACCTCACGACTGAGCTTAAATAAGAATCCTGGGCCCGTAAGTGGGGGTGGGGTGAGGAGGTCGGGGGCCCATCAGGCCCCAGGTGTGGCTCATCAGAGCTGCATAAAACATCTGTAAAGCGTTAAAGTTAGTTAGGTCATTAATGAAAGTGTAAGCTTGTAAGAAACATGGGAAATCTGCTTTCCTGTTATATGAGAACTATTACCCAATTTTAAAGAAATTGTATATAAGGCAATAATTTCATTTTGGGCTAACTCTAGCCGTTCATATTTTGTTGGTATATATAATAAGAATTGTACTCAGAGAGAACCATACCGTTCAGTGTTTCTATTTACTGATACAGCATTTCAGTAGCGCTTCAAAACATTTGCAGAATTCAAGCAGAGTTACTCCAGATTGCCTGAGGGAATTTTCAGCGGTGCCCTTCATTGACAGGCATCATGATATAAACTTGGTTTTATGAAGTTTTGGTAACCTCTACGGAACTTGGACTTATTACTGATAACTACTATTCATACACATCATGTAAAGTAGTCTAATGAAAAACAATAGTTACAGAACATATCATGGTCACCACTGTATGTATTTGCTAAAAACTGCTATTCCGTCAGGCAGACTATCCCCTTCCATTGAACAATCCTCTGTCTCCTTCAGTGAGTTTTCAAGTTCTTTTCGGAAGACTTATCTTTCTTGGCAGTGAGTATTCCCAGATTAGTTTAATTTTATTACTGGAAGAAACTGAAGTTTCATTTCCTCAAAAGCTTCACATGTGCACTGTTCCTCAAGAAAGAAAAGGCAAATGTGTAAGTTTTTCAATGTGCTTACTGCTTAGAACCTTTCCTTTATTTTCAAGTGTTGACATGATTCCCAAATAGTTCTAGGGAAAGTTTTAATGAGAAACTCTATTGTGTTTTATTTAAAATTCTTACCAAGATGCATCAAAATTTCTAATCTCAGCTTTCCTTATATTACAGTACCTCAAAAGGAAGCAAGAAAAAGTATTACAGAAAACTGAAATGCATTTTCACATTTTGAAACAATTATGGATATTTTTCAGCCAACTCTAGAGCTAACAGCATCTGGCATTTGTCTGTTCTCACTGTCTGTCTCAGAGCTGTCTGTTCTGGTTGAGCAACAAGACAGTCAAACTAGCTAAGTAGAACTGGAATATTCAGTACAATCCAAGAAGGCTTTGCAAAATTTAATACGCTGCTAAAGGACTGTTACCCAATATGTTTCATACTGGAGAAAATCTGATACTATCTATCACAGTACATGAAAACAGGTGTGCACATTACCTCTCTGAGCAGAGCATCTGAATTTTTATAATTGACGTTCTCCTGCCACCAGTGGAGTATGTTGTGATTTGCGGAGTTGTTTGAGGCAGTCCCTGCACACACAGATTTTGTTAAAGATTTCTATGTTACAGAATTTAGACTTTTTTTCGTGGTCTTTTACTCCTCATAGTTAATAGCATTTTAGACAACTTCAGTATGAAATTTAATCATGTATCTATCTGCCTTTGGTTTAACACACTGAGTACTTAATAAGCTCATTGCCATCTAGCTCTTATCAGTCATGATGTATTCTAGATGTCTGAATATACAAATTTAATATACAATTACTAGAGAAAATTCAGGCCTCGATGAAATTATATTCTTTGCAGCTATAGTAACTTTAATAGCTAAAGACAACTGGTGATACAGCTGAATGCATCATAAACCAAATAGTTCCCTTTTATAGTTAACAAAACAGCTTCTTCCTCCCCCTCCAGTAACTGAAGAACAAATTATCAATAATAGGCAGATGGCCATTAGCATAATCCATAAAGCCAGAAGACATTACAGTACTTTGTATCTATCAACACTGATTAGCAGCATAACGTTTAATTAGCCTCTATGAAGAGAACAGTGAGTAACAGCATAGAGATATGACAAAGGAAATGGTTTTAATAATACACTGGATGTTTTTCAAAGTGAAATAATTTCCAGCTCACAGGCTCTTCAGCAAAAAATGCTATAGCAAGGATTGGTTCAGAATGCGCACATTGGTTAAAACAAAGAAAATTATAAGTTTTCATAGGCGTCAATTAAGCTAAAGTATGAGAATCTGAGCAGAAATAATCTTGTATTAGCTGAACCAATTCTAGCTTGTTAATAAAAAAGCAAATGGATTAAGGAATAGAGGCATTTTGTAACTGCAGGAAGAAAAGGTGTATACTACAGTCTAGTAAGCGTTGAAAAACTTTCCTTGGATTATGTCCAACAGGCCTTTGACAAACCCTCTTTTGCTGGCCTTCATCAAACCCAATATATCCCTATAGTTAACTGTATAAAAATATAAACTCAAACCAAAGCATAATAGCTTAAGTCTCAAATATTTATTAAGTAGTATTAAAAAACCAGTGATTTAACCTCAGCAATTTTCTGTTTCACAGTCTTTTTTTGGTGGCAACAAATAATGTGATACAGGTTACTTGCTTTTCAGGTGAAAAACCTGAATTTAATGATTATGTAAACATTGAAGGATGTATGTTACACTGGACATATTTTCAAACATTAATATATATTGAAACACATATAGTGTGAGGTGGAACTTACATCTCCAAACTCAGCAGAGAGATACTCTGAATCAGAGAAGACAGAAGAATATAATTTTCTGCTGTTATCTGTATTTGATATTTTAGTGTCTCACCATTGTTTCCATTACGATCTCTTCCACTCTCAGGTTATCTGAATGAGAACACATGCATCAGCTTGGCTGCTGGTGGCAGAGGTGAAATTGTAACACGGACACTGAGACAGTTTCAACATGTGTGGTGAGAACAGAGATGTGCCATCAAAGTAAAAAAATCAAGATCTTGCAGTACAATAGGATTGTATTAGTCTGTTGCTGTTGGCTATACGTAAGACATAGCTACAGAAAAACATGCAGTAATGTCAGTGACCGTGGATCTATGGTATTTTCTTTCCTCCTCCATCTGAACAAGATGGTTATTAGCTCAGTGGAGAACGGGAACAGCTGGGGCAGAACTGTCACTCAGAAACGTGGACAGACTAAGAGACAGAAGGAAGTTCCTAGAGTTGCTATTAACACTGACAAGTATCTGAAAAAGAAAAACAGAGTGGTATATTTCTCTCTTTTGATTTGAAACACAGACAGCTCCTGGTGCAGACAGAATATCATGGGAGAACAAGAAAGTTTCCACATGGGAACATGCACTTCAAGAATCCATTTTCCCATTAAACATGCAATTGAATGAGATAAGCATCTGTGCAGAAAAGCAGTGATGCAGTCACAAGCCACAAGCACGGCAGGGGACTAGCCTAAGTCAGATGCAAAGCAGAAGTGAGATACATTGCTTGTCAGGGACAGGCTCTCTGTCTGCAGATGCCTCACTGAATGGTGTGAAAACTGCTAAAACATACCACCACCTGTTACCGGAGAAAACAGCACACAGGCACAGGGTGCATCAGATGGTACTACCTACTTCAGTAAAAACATTCTGAAGGGAAATATTGCTGAAATAGTTTGAAGATTAAACAGGATTTCATATCCCTACCCCTTCTTTGGCAGAAGACAGTCTTTGGACAACTAATTCCAGTGTTCCAGGTGGGAAGTGCAGAAGAATTCCTTTTGTCACTACTTGAAAAGAGCTTAAGAAAACTGCAAGTCATGGTGCTGTTCAGCTTCATAAAGTTTCATTAACTGTGACCATCTCAACTGAGGACGAAGTAAAACTAAATTAGCAGCTTCGCGAGATTACAAAATGTGCTTCTCAAATCCATTTTCTACCTTTCTACCTCTACAGGCCTCATAGTGGAAAAGGCAAGGAAACATTGCCTAGGCACTGAGAGGTCTCTTCTAACTCTCAGATTGTTTCTATTAAAATGTCCTGATTGCAGAGTCTCCCATTGCCTGCATAAGCTGTACAGATTATCTATGAATGGACATAATACAAATTCACCTTTTGATGCAAAGATAATGGCCTTGACTAGGCTATCTGAATATAGAGGGGTACTTCTTTCTAATTAATTTCTTTAGTACTGGACTGCTTGAATATATAATCAGATAAGTTTTATGGACTTATCTATTTCTGGCCATCTCTTTCCCAGTTCATCTTTTCACTTTGTATGCTGATAACTCTGGGCATCTCTCATCCCCAATTCAATGAGCTTCCCTCATTTTGATAGAACAAAGCATACACAATATTAGAGAGGCAGAGCATGCTATCATAAACATCAATCTTTTACATGGTTCCATTGCTTGACATAACCACAGCTTGCACTTTCATTTTGCATATTAATATGCTGTATATTTCCCAATTAGTCATGGCAAATTAACTGTCCTTGCCTTATCATAGGCAAGGACAGTTCAGTTGGCCTCACTGTAGCATTTTGTCTTGTGAATTCTTAGCTAAGAACAAAGATATTGAAATTAGTTTTTAAGTTAAGGTCTTATTAAGAGGATCTCTCACCAAAGTCCATTCATCTGGAAAGATGTTCACCTGTGTGGTGCTTAGAGAATTCTACTTGCTTGAAGGGATGAAGTAATTCAGCGAATTATATTTCACAGAAAGCATAAGTAAATATGAACATAAACTTCATCTACAAAACCTACTTTAATCCAGATATCCCCAAAGATTTTGTTGGCTTTTTTGCTGTTCCTGCACACTAAGCATTGATTTCACAGACCAGTCAATCTTGACTCCAAGATCAATATACTGCATGATAACTGCCCATTCCAAGATCAACATGGTTTAAACTTTCTTTCCCTAGATGCATCACCTTACTTTTGTCCACAGTGAATTTGACTAATTTGACTAAATTGTCAAAGTTCCTTCTGGAATTCCATGTCATTAGGATGGTGTCATGAAAAGGGCTTAATGTCACCTTCAGACCTCACTGTTTATTGTCTTCTGCAGTTCATCAATTAAGATCAATTGTTACTGGTCCCAGACTGGTCCTGCACTGGTCCCTGGTCAATACTTTTCCATAATGAAATGTGATCCCTGTGCTTCCTACCCTTTAATCATTTTTCAGCATACCAAAGAACTCTTCCACCAGTCCTGAGGCAAGTTCATTTATTTAATAACTTCTGAAAGGGAACCATGTCAAAGAACAACTGTATGAAGTTCACTAGATCTTCCTTATCCTTTTTTCTTTTTTTACTTACATCCTCACAGAAACCCGGAAAGTTGGTGAGGCATGATTTTCCTTAACAGAAGTCATGCTAACTCTTTCCCAATTGACCACTTTTATCCACGTACTCAGTGACCTTGGTTTTTTATAGATTCTACCATACAGCTGGGATGGAGCTCAGACTCACCAGTCTGTAGTTCCCAGGATTCTCTCTCATGTCCTTTTTGTAGATGGCAATTACTTTGGCTCCCCATCTGTCCTCTGTTCAATGACTGTTCGTCATGGTAGGTTACACACCTTGGCCATCAGTTCTGCAATTTCATACTTGTATTCCTTTAGACATCTCAGGTGAATGCAATTCAATTCTGGTAACACATTAGCATTAAACTTACCTATTTTATGTAAATTTTCCTTTAAATGAGCCTGACTTCACTGGTCTATAGGTTGCAAAGACTGTAGTGTTGTGATGGGTATAGAGACATCAACAGAGTCTTCAGAAGTTAAAACCAACGTACAGTATTTATCAAGATTCTCTCCTACACCTTTATCACTGTGTGCATTTTCCCTACCTTGCTACTGGCTTCTGGCTTTTACTGTATCTGGGAAGCATTTTTCTATGTGCTTGTCCTTCAAATTTTTTTTTCAGTCTTCTTACTGTTCAGATCCCATTTGACCTGCCATGTTTCATGACTTTCCAGCTCTTCTCTTTCGGGCAAGTTTTCCATTGTTGAATACTGACTCTGCCACTAGAAGAACCTCTTTAATTTTTCTGTTGAATTGCAGAGAGGGTTTGGTCTCCATTTTGTTTTCTGTTGAATTGTGGTACATAGTTGAGCTGGGCTTCTAATATTTTAAACAGCCCGTGGGCTGCTGCAAGGTCATATTACAACATCACTTGTCCACTAGTAACTCTAAATTAGCCTCTATCCAGTACTTAAGAACAAAGGCAGAATAGCATTTTTTTCTTCTAGGCTCTAGTTGCTCTAGGAATCATCCATTTATTGCATCCAAAAATTGCATCTCTATGTCTTGAGCCACTGATTGAGTCTACAGTTGATACATTCCATTGATACACCTTGCCCTATTATTTGCAGCCTCTCTAGTGCACTTAACATTTCTGCATCACTATAAATCTCTTAACTGATGGATTTGTAGTGCAATCTTCATGATACCTTTATTTTGCAAGAGTATGAGATTCTATAGCAGTTCTCTTTCTCTGTAATGTTTTTATCCTGTTACCCTTTCACATATTCTCCACACACAACATCACTATTCTAGCAGTACATCCTAGTCTACCACTCCTGCATAATGGGTAAGTTACTCATTGATTATCCCACTTCTAACAGGCCTCTGAGATGCTTATGTTATCAGGATTGTCATCTGAAGCCATGCTTCCTAATCCCCCCATTTTAATATTTAGGTTGTTAACACTGGTGCAGAAGCCAGTCAGCAGGTGTTCCAACGAGTCTGCCCTTCCTGTTTGTTGTGATTGTGCTGTTAGTGTGTTGTGCTCTTAGCTATTTCAAAAGTGCAGGAAGCACTGTCCATGTTTCCCTCATTCATTTTGTTCAACCAAGCCAGAGGTGCTCTTCCACAACTCTTAGCTTTCTCCCTGCTTTTACTTAAATTCTTCTGCAGTTTTAATTTTCAGTGCCAGCAGTACAGTTCCACTTTCATTAAGGTACTACTAAAATTTCTAAAACACCTAAGTAAAGCCACACTAGCACATAGCTTTCTTATGTAATCAGCATCCATACTCCTTCAAAACATTTATTTGTTACCTTCTTCAAAAAAATGGAAATTAAAGTCTTTAAGCATGGTATAAAGCTGCTCTTTTATAAAGACATGCTTAATACTTTGGTATTTTAAATTTGTATGTAAAGAAAAAAGTTTTAGAGAAAATAAAAATCCTTCAGGCAATAGGAACTGTTATGCATATATTTTGATATTTGCTGTCCTGTAATATAGAAAGGAACTCAAAGGAACATAACATCAAAAGAGGGCACAATTACATGGATAAAGGCAAAGTCAGAGTGGCTTACAATCTGTTGTTTGGTAAGTTTTCTACAGGTATATTTTGATTTTTTTCTTACTATGAGACTAGAAACACATGTATCATGCTGGCTACAGGAAAATAATTAACTTCCATCAAACATTTATTAAAGGTATTTATGAAAATAGTGACTTGATTTTCTAAGAATTAGGCAAGTATCTCATTTTGTTGGCTATTTAATCTACAGCTTATTGTGATCTGGATCCACAGAAATCTGGCTTCAGTGATGACTTGCAGTTACAGGCCTCTTTGCATTACCTCAATTGGTAGAAGTCCTCTCCAGAAACTATCCCTAGTTCTGGGTTCAAACCCAACTCGGATTTAATTATGCCCACACAGGCAACTGCAAATATGAAACTGAAGCTTCCATTTCATCCTCAATTCAGGACCTGATTCAAACCTATTCAAATTGTTGGGAACTGTCAGTGTTAGGTCAATAGTTGGACTGGATGATCTTCAAGGTCTTTTCCAACCTAGACGATTCTGTGTGAAAAGTAACTGAAAAGCATTCCTTAACAATAATGAACTTTAAATCTGTCCTGGATTCTTAGATTGTCTGAACTAATCAATTGAGTAAAACATAGTGGTATAAGTATAATGTCTCTATGTTTTCACTTAGTGACCAAAATGCAAAATTTTACAATTAGCTCTAATCAGGAAGACAGCTCCTTTACCACTGAAAATCAATGGACCTCTTGAAATGGATCGCAGTTGCAGCATTCAGGCCTGGCCTAGTATTGTCAATTGCTTTTAGTTTCCAAAGAGCCAGGAATGGGAATGACTTTCAGCCTTCTATAAGGACCTGCACACCTACAGACAATCAAGAAGTGACAGGAACAATGCTGAACTACTTGTCCTCTTTACTATTCTCTGGCCTGTAAACTTTTTGACTGTGGGATTACTTCTCTGTCAAATCAAATATTAATGCCAAACTCAATTATCTTGTCATATGAGGCAAATCACTTTTCCTTAAATCTGAGTGAAATTAATTTCAATATTTCTTTTGCTTTAAATGTGCAATTAGCAGACATTTTTCTGTTGCTCAAGTGACAATTTCAGTCTTCACACTTGACATAAAAGTTGACATATTTTTAGACAACAGAATTGACTAGAACATTTTAAGTATTTCAGAGTGTGGTAATTGTAGATCTGCTGGTGCTAAATCAAACATAGGAATGGCAAATGTTGTACCTAAATAATTTGAGGCAAACAATGTCTCATGTCTTCTGCCTATTTCAGCTTCAAATTAGCACGTCAGTACAGCACCTGCCTTGTTAAATCCCATGCTTGCTTACATAGCTACGCTCAACTCTTTCTGTGGAAATTATTGTGTATGTGATAAGGAGAGTTTCAATGCCCTAGAATATCCTTTGCTGTATATATCTCAAGAAGTTTTTCTCTGGTAAGGTCTTTAGATTTGCCTTAGCAATGACAAAATACACAAAATAACTCTAAATAGCTGAAAAGCATCCTTAGCATATTCGTATTCTCTCCATCACACAGAGACTATGTGGCTCTTTAAACACTGTGTAACTCAGATGAATCAGCCTGAAGATGGCAAGACTTTGAAATCACAGCAAGAGCTACTTGATCCAGCTTCTTCACTTCACCATAATTATTTTTTGAAGCTGCAGCTGCACTTTCAGGGGAGAAGGAGGAATACATTGACAGTGACCGTAATACAGATGTCAAAATCCTTCTACCACACACTCAGAATTATTACTGGGCTGCAGAAGAGTCAGAGAAAGAGGAAGATCATTTGCAAAAAGCAGCACTTAGCAGCATTTTTATGAACTTATTAATGTCTTCTCAATTTACTGCCATTTGCTGTCTTTTGAACATCCTAAGAATCACAGTGCTGTAACAGGTAAAATCTCATTTTGGAGGATGTGCTGATATCTGTATTAATGCCTAAACCAAGACATATCTTTTATATGAACTATTTTTAACTAGTAAGGCTGTCAGTATTCTTGCACTGCAAGTGCTTAGGTTACAGTTGTAGACAATTCCAGGAACTGCCGAGAGCTTTCAGCTTTGCTAAAATATGTGAACAAATGAACTTCCATCTCTCTTAACAGAGTAACACATCTTTTTGAGGGTGTGAAAAAATGAAAGGAAATGAAAACCTTTTATTTCAGTAAAGATAAAATATGATATTGTTAACAAGAAGAGATGAATAACAGCTGGTTCACTTGATCCAGAAATAACTCAGATACTGAAACAATCAATTGGGCAAATGGTTCAATTAAGCTGAAAGTCCTCTCAATGTGGCCTCATATAGCTTACTTGAGAAGGAACAACGTTCTAGTACACATGTTCAATTTTTTTTAACGATATTTTTCATTTTTCACATTTGAATCCTAGCTGACCAACAAAAAAATACATGGAATAGGAACCTTTGGAAGAAGAAACTATGAAGTTATTTACTGAAAAGTTATGCTAGACTACAGTTACTTAGGAAAAAATCAGATTAAAATGTGGAGACAGTGAAATGAGGAGTTTAATACAGATTAGAAACATATATTTTTAACTGAATGTAAGGAGTCAAAATGTAGTGTTATAAATTCAGTGAAGCCAGTAGAGCCTAAGCTTGGTTCTAGGAATAACTATTTCCCTCAGTAGGAAATAATTTAATTAATTGGTAACATATGAATCCTTACTCATCTGCATTTATTTCTAGTTTGCAAGCATAAATATAAGCAAGTGGCAAATTGTTTAGTAATGTATCAGCTGGTTTTATTCAAATTTCAGATAGCAAAAATACATGCTTTTAAATTCCATGACCTGTTTCTAAATGTAAGGTCCCCCAGTCAAACAGATGCTTTAAAAGAATATTGAGTATTAAAGTGAATTTTAAAAAGCAGTGTGTTTATAAAAAATGTTAGCATTGCAATGGAAGTAAATTTAGTAATATGCACATCACAATTGCTGATGAAATACTGGTTTACTTGCTTACTGTTGCTAATAAAGTGTGTAGCTTAGGAAGCTATGTAGCTCAATCTGTAAAATATTAAATTAGATCAACAAGGTATATTTTCATAAATAGGATACACAGAGAATAGTAAACTTTGTATCGAATATAAAACCATGCACTCAATTAGCACAAAAGTGTGCTGATAAAAGTGTGTAGCAAAATCAAGGGCACATACAGCTTTATCAGTATATTATACTTCATGATTGTACAATAAGCAGCTGTCACCAGTGGCTACCCTAGAGCACAGCAAAGATTTTAATCACAAGTATACAAGTGGTTCATATGTACACAGGCAAGAGTTTGGAATTCTCTTTTGCTACTTGAATTTTCCACTGAGCCTTCATACATTCTAAAATAACAATGATACTGATAAATTGGCCAGTGGAGTATAATAAGCAATTAAAAACTGCAAACTATAGTAAAAATACGTATAGGGGAGTGTAAGCTAAGGGGAAACACTAAATCTCATGAGAGCAGAGTGGAGGGGGAGAATCCCCTCCCTGTACCTGCTGCCCACACTGCTCTGGATGCAGCCCAGCACACGGTTGGCTTTCTGGGCTGTGATCACACATTGTGGGCTCACAGTCAGTTTTCCATCCACTAATATCCCCAAGTCCTTCTCCACAGGTGCCTCAATACCACTGTCCATGTTGCAAACAAAGAGTTAAACAGCGCCGGTCCCAACACTGACCCCTGAGGACGCCACTCATCACCGCTCTCCACTTGGACATGGAGCCGTTGACTGCAACTATTTGAGTGCAACCATCCAGCCAATGCCTTATTCACTGAGTGGTCCATCCATCATATCCATTCCTCTCCAATTTAAAGACAAGAATGTCATTCGGGACAGTGTCATATGCTTTACATTTGACAGAAGTGTCTTCAGGTGTCTTTAGAATATCTGCACTAGCTTCCTGTAAACTATAAACCATCAAATTTCAATCCAGATCAATTCAATCCAGTCAAGAAAAAAACAAAAAATTGTTTCTCTAAACAGCCTCTTTCAGGAAGGGATCCACTTGTTTTGGAGACACTGAAGAATGGAGAATTATTACTTTTTTCAGATGTGCTAAATATTCTCTGTCAAGGTGTTGGTTGGCTTTTTTTCACTTGATCAGGTGAAGGTCTTCTAAGTCTCTAAATGTTTTCTCTAGCCTTGCTATCGTATGGTTCTCTGTAGCTTCTCAACTATTCAAGCATCTTCTTTAGCAGAACCATTCATTAGACTGGAGGCAGAATTCCAACACCAGTTTCTCCAATATCTTTCACACAGAGAGAAACCATGCCCTGACCCTTTTTTAGGAGTATGTACTCTCCTTTTGTACAGGTAGCCCTTGCGTGAGTTTAAGTAGTATTGAACTCATATCTTTCATAGAGTCACTGCTTCTTATAATCTGTAAATCAGACTGGAAATCCCTGTTCCTGGCGATATAATTTTTTGTTTGGCTCTGTTGTAGTATAATTTGTTTGAATGAGTCTAGTTCAGCAAATCATCTGACCACCTCTGTTCTCACCATTGCTTATGTATGCATTTACAGGTAACACAATGATCTCCTGTGCCCTGAGCCATAAGAAACAACATTCTTAATTAGTACCAGGCCTTATTACTGATTTGTCAAACCCCATGCAGAAAGCAGTCTGCTTGCTGAGTGTTTTTGAGATCTGTCAGTACATCAATCTTAATACACAACACACACCCCCCCCAACTTTATTTAATGTGTGCTTTGCTTATACAGTATAGTGAATTTTTCATAAGTGTGCACCTCTTATTTCAAAGCACCAAGTAAAGCTTTAAAAAGGATTTATTTATCAGATAATGATATTCCACACAAGCTTCTGCATTTGGCATCATGTTCAGATTTGCTTTTTCAGCACACCAAGACGTTGGAGAACATTGGCTGAACCTGGGAATAATGTCCTAAACATTTTCTTTTCCAACAGAACTGGAAGGAACATAGTAGTGTAACAGTGTAGGTCCCAAGGAAGAGTTATCAATGTTTTTTCCATGGATTTGAAAACATCTGCTCATTGGTAGGAAAATCCACTATTGACTTAACTGATAAATACAGGAAAAGGGCCCAGCATTTTATACAGTGAGAAGAAACACCCCAGAAAACGAAACAAAACAAAACAAACAAACAAAAAAACAAATAGACAGTTTTGACCCAATATAAAAATTCCTCTACAATTTAAAAAGTATTATTCTAAAGGTTTCTAATTAAATGTTATTTATTTCTATTACGATTATGGTACTTCTTCTACTGCAGCTGAAGAAACCATTTTTCCATCTTTCCCTATGCATAGTACAAGTTCTGAAATAAATACATTTCCACTCTGATGTGTCTTATTATGATAGCTGGCCATACGTGAGGATTTTGCAAAACCACGGGAAAGAAAACTCAAAAAATGAATGAAATTGATTAGCATTTTGTCTGAGTTTAACTTAAATAAGTGCTTCTTCATATAGTCCTGTTTAGCATACTGACAAGCAAAATTTACACGTCAGGGTAAACAAAGAGTTTGTATAGTGTTGCATTGCTCACTAAAACTTACACTTTCGGTCAAAAAATTTCTTCAGTGAGACTATTATATACAACCACTCTTTAGGATTCTCAGTTCTGAATACATAGTAAAGGTCTTCAGCTCAGAAGCTACAAGAAATTAACTACCACTTCAAACACTGCCTAACATCAAGCAAATAACTAGTATTTTTGAAACAATCATTAAAATAGTCAACAAACCTGGCCAACTAGTCAGGTAAGAACTGTAACTGGCACTGAAATTGGAAACCTTTCTACCTGACTTCCAAAATAGAGCTGATTAGACACCAACTAGGCAGAATTTCCATCACCAACATGTACATGTTTATCCCATACTAATGATGAGAACCTGCAGGTATTGTCATTGTCACAGGACAGTAACATGAGACAGAGAAATGACACAGAGAAAGAACACTGAATTTTTAACATATTAAATCTTTAGCACAATGGCAGACATGCTTTATGGTACTGAAAGAAATTCCTCTGAATAGTCTAGTGACATTAATTTGGATTTAAAAAAAAAAAAAAAAAAAGTAATTTCACTCTCCATAGAGTCTGGGCTCATTTATGGGTATTTGCCAATAATGGTAGTTCTGTTACTTTTATATTTCTATTAATTTTTGCTATAGCAATGACCAGTTCTGAGATTCCACAGATTCCTCTTAAGCCGCAAATAACAGCTGTATCCTACCTAAGATGGTCATTTCTCTGCACATATAAACAATCTGAACAGCAGTAGATGGGCATCCCAAATATATTCTTTCTGTTGCAAGAATCCAGACAGCTGATGTCTCTCCCATAAAGCTTAGCAAATGACAAGAAAAATTTCCAATTGCATTTCAGCAGCTTTGCTCTCAGGTGACTTGAATGCTACTTTCCCTGGCCCTTAGCCCAAGCTCATTGGAGTCTGTGGGTATCTTTCCATTTGCTTCAGTAGCCTTTGGATTAAGTCCATATTAGCTTTCAGGTTTGTTCATATCTTTCAGATATATCTGGCATTTATTTTCAAGGGCACAACGTGTAGAACAATAACCTGTTTGCTGAACGCAATTTGAAGTAATGTACCACGATAAAAATTATAAAATTATTTCTCTTCTTGGTATATTGCTTACATTTGTGCTAATCAAGCAGTAAACTAATTTGCATTACCCAGGTAATAAATAAGTTGCCTAGGGAAGTAAAAGCTGAATTCTTCATACATCCTTTTGCTGGAACACTTAAATTACAACATTTTTATTTTAGACACAAAGATGTGAGCTGAAAAAATAATGGTTTTATAGAACTGTAATATCAATTTACACTTTCAAATATTATATTTAATGGCTGTAAGGGCCACTTAAAATATTTAATTTCCTCTGTAATACTTAAGGAATTATCTATCTTCACAGTGTATATTGCAATCTGAATTATTTTCTAGGACTGTCTCAGTGTTCTTAAAATATGCTGTTATCTGTGTATAATTTTATCCGTAAAATTCACACATTGTTTTGCTTAGTGCTATTACCATGTGTACACAATTCTTCAAATATCTGACTTGGTAACAACTGACACCATTAGATAGAAGAACATAAGCCGCTGAGAAACTAGATCCTCCTGACCTGTCTTCTCTCACAGTACATTTCTAGTGCCACATGGTGATGATGCAATAGTGCTGCATGCTAAGCGAAGAGAAAGCTGTGCCACTACAGAGGAAGATAATCCTAAAATTGTGCCATCTGTCCTATATTCTAATGATCAAGAACTTAATATACTAAAATAAATGTCTGATTAATAAGTAAAAATAAAGTCCCATTTGGTGAAAGGAGGAGAGTAAAGACAAGAGGAACTAATTCTCAGCACTCAGCTCTAGTCCCTTTGTAGGCAGGGTGGTCAGGCAGTGAGTGGGTAGGCTGATCCCCGATGCCTCACATATGCTGTGCCAGAAATACTGGAGTTGCATCTTCTCACCAAGGAAGGTCCAGATGGCCTTGTTAGCTCACTTGGACTACACCACAGCCCTCCAGCTGAGCCGGCTCATTCTGGATCATTTGGAAAAGGAAGGACTCCTAAAAACAAGCTGTGAGGAGCTGGAAACCTTTAGCTGAGGAAGGGTGATGAGTCACAGAGGACATGGAAGACAGCTACTATGAATCAAAACAATAAACCAAAAAAACACCCAAACCAGAATGGTCAAGCCTTTACAGAAAAGCATTTCCCACTTTAAACACCTGCTCCAGCCCTTACACCTAATCATGGGTGTCACAAGATGGGGATATTTTTACTCAAATTAGCCCTTTTTTAGATAGAGTACGTCCTACCATTTTATGTATGTCAAAATACATTCCAAAATTTAAGAGCATAGTAAAATACAGCTTTTGTGCCAAGGTGGACAAAGGCTGGAGTCAAAACGAAGAGACAAAATTATTTGTCCATAGTAACTTAGTGCCAGAGCTGCTTTTCTAACTCCAAATCTAGTGTCCCTTCAGTAGACTAAATATAGTAGCAATACCCATTATTGCAGGTAGCTCAGAATACAATACTTACTAACTACGGTCAAAAATGGTAAAAATATATTACATTATAAAACACAGTAGAACGGACAGATATGTTTGTTTACCAGCTGTTCAATTATTTATACAAAGCATAAAAAGTAGGTCAGAAAAAGCCCGGTAGTTGCCAAATTGCTGGGCATCTCCCTCTTTATAAGTGGGAGCAATGCTGGCAAATTTCCATGTAAAGCATATCTCCTTCAGAAAATAAGTATGGTACAAAAGTAAGCCAGAGGGTAGAAAAAAATCTTCTAAACACCACTGCCTCTATGCGATCTGTTTATGACCAAATTACCACTTCTCAAATACTATTATTAAATCATGAGCAAGTTAGTAAACTTTTGGAGAGCTGCGAGTCAGAGAGGGACATGGGGATCTTGATTGCCAGCTGGCTGAACAGGAGCCAGCAGTGTGCCCAGGGGGCCAAGAAGGCCAATGGCATCCTGGCTTGTGTCAGCACTGGCGTGGCCAGCAGGGACAGGGAAGGGATCTCACCCCTGTACTCGACACTGGTGAGGCCGCCCCTCGATGAGTGGGTTCAGTTTTGGGCCCCTCACCCCAAAAAGGCCATTGAATGACTCGAGCGTGTCCAGAGAAGGGCAACGGAGCTGGGGCAGGGTCTGGAGCACAGGTCTGCTGGGGAGCGGCTGGGGGAACTGGGGGGGTTTAGTCTGGAGAAGAGGAGGCTGAGGGGAGACCTCCTGGCCCTCTGCAGATCCCTGACCAGAGGGTGCAGAGCGCTGGGGATGAGTCTCTTTAACCAAGTAATAAGCAATAGGACAAGAGGGAATGGCCTCAAGCTGCCCAGGGCAGGGTCAGGCTGGCTCTGAGGAAGGATTTCTGTGCAGAAGGGGCTGTTGGGCGTTGGAATGGGCTGCCCAGGGCAGGGGGGGAGTCCCCATCCCTGGAGGGGTTGAAGAGTCGGGTTGACCCAGCGCTGAGGGGTCTGGTGTAGTTGGGAACGGTCAGTGTGAGGTTCATGGCTGGACTGAATGATCTTCAAGGTCTTTTCCAACCGAGACGATTCTGTGATTCTGTGGAACATGTTTCTTAAATAGTTGTACGTTGTCGTGTGTAAAAAACATGTCACTGTCTACATGTTTAATACATCCAACCATTCTTAAGTATTGGTTTTCATGACTCCAACATAATTTGCTACATCTGAAAATAATTTCCATCTTGAAAGTACATATGATGGCACTAATTTGAATTCAAGTCCAGTTAAAATACTGGGAAGTATATAGTGCAGAACAAAGCAGCCATTTGGAAAACAGGTTTTGAATCCTGTCCAAATAAAACAAATAACCTTGAGTTAGCACTGTGAGTGTAAACTTTCTAAGCAACAACTTTTTCTGGGTTTGGAGAAACCATTGGAGTAACTGTATTAAAATTGAAATGACACATTCAGAAGCCACCACTCTCCATCCTGCTCATGTTTCACTGAAGACTGCTTGAAACAAGCCTTCTATACTTTTTTGACAGACACAGCTAGTTCTCTACTTGTTATTGACATGCTACTGAAAGCTTAGTTTGGTGAAGTTAAACACCGAGGAAAGCAGTTAGAAATGTATACAGAGCAAGAGTAATCCAAGAAGTGCAGCCTGACAATCATAAAACACCTCACAACACACGAACAGGAAGCAAAAGACAATTTTCTTTAACTGAAAGCTCCACGGTTCCATCTTTCACACTGATTTGTATTGAGTTGCACATCTAGGATAGGACATTGCTCTCTACCTTACAAAAATTTAACTCTTTCTCAAAAATGAATTAATTCTATTTGAGCAAACCATAAATGTTGCAAGAAATTTCAAGTCTTTGCAATGAAATTAAAAATATATAATCTTGTAAATAAGAATTCTTCTTTAGATGTTCTTCTCTATTCTCAGCACTTTCTGATAAAAATCCAGCAGCACAAAGCTCATAGAGTCTGTTTAATGATCAGCTCTCAACGTTCTGAATAATGTCATCCATGATATTACTGAAATACTTCCCTGGGTATTTTCCTAAAGTTCACGGTTTTAATGACTTTAGACATTATGGTAAAACAGGGACTGGAAAAACCCTACCATTTCTTCAGCTAATAATGATTTCCAACCTTTATTTTTAAAAAAGGTCTCATCTCATCAAGCCATGTTACACACCCATCAAATTCCTGTTCCTGCTAAGCCATATGACTTTGTATAATAGCAAAGTTAAGTACTGTGACCGATCTTCATCAAGTAGTGCCTGGAACTGGCAGCAGTTCAGCACTCAGACCACAGTTCAATTTACAGTTTTGGCAACTATTTTTGGGACATTCTCCAAATTCTTGCTACTGTCTTTGAGACAAAGTGCCTCTTAGCAAAGAGTCAGTGAACCTGGACACTGGATGCTTCACTCTGAACAAAAACAAATCACAAACCATTTTCGGTGCACCACTAATGGTCACTGAAAAACAGCTTCTTCAAGGTAATGTTTTCACAAACTTCATTGACTGCACTAAAGATGTCACTCCCTTGCATAATCCCTCTTGATGAACAGCATAGTGAACCATTGCTGTCAGTTAGCAGCCACTTTAATGCTCAGTGTGGAATATAGCAACCTTTTGGAAACTTGTAGTCAGTTACTTGCTGACACCTTCAGAAATATGTGGGATACTGTCCTTGACATGAAATCATCTAAGGCTTTTTTTGCTATGGTGTGCAATTTTTTTTGCTGTCAGAGATGTCTTCAAACAAGTTGTTAAAAGTGTTCAGCAATAACCTTGTTGATAAACTCACCATCCAAAAGACACTTACTGAGTTTTATACCACAGTGTAGAAACTGGAATTGTCTTCTATCTCTTGGCTTCAGTCTATGGACAACTTGTAGTCCAATGAAACAGCACAAACTGCACAAGTGTAGGAGGTTTCCTTTTGAGTATCGAGCACAAACCAATCTTATTTTTCAAAGAGAAGAATTCAAACAACAAATGACAATTCTTCAAATGACAAATTTATGGTCACATATGCTGCTCTGGAGTATAAAATTACAAGCCCAGCCTACTCTTCAGCCATCTATAAACATCTCTCATTTTCCTCCATGAGGCATTAACACTCCCCCAGTCTGCTGGCATAGCCAAGAATGATCCCTAAAACAATTCTTCCAAATAAACCTGAATTTAAAACAGAACAACCAAATAACAGTTGAAATTATTTAAAATAACCTGGATCATTTTCACAGAATCAGGTAAAGGCTTCAATTATAAATATATTTCTCATCAGCATTGCTGACCACTGTATATCCCAGACAGCATGTCTGACACCAGACTCAAGCAACAGGGAAGTAACTTAGTTGCAAGTGCAGATGTTTGCCGGATTGGAGACTCAGATATTCACATTATTGTAAGTAAGAGTGAATATCATAGGGCAAACATCAGACCTTTATGTACAGTGTTAACTGAAATTTTGAAGGGAATATTTATAAATAAAAGGTTTGGTTGTCTTTCCCTGAAATTTAAAGAGATGGAACAAAAAAATGCAATACAATAAACCACGTCATACCCTTTCTGTTATTTTTGAGAACATTTCCTTTAATCTTTGTGTAATGATTTGTGTCTTCAAAAAACACACATACCTCCTCCACTGAATCAAGAGAATGGCATTCAACCCCGGTAAAATAAGGCAGTTTCTGCTCAAAGGAGTCCAATAAACCAGTCTCTACTCAAAGGGATAAATAAATTCATTTGACTAGCAGATCAGTTCTGCTACTCCTGATTCAAAGCCAGATATTTAGTTCTCTTCTAGCCTGCCAATGCAATTTCAGACCCTTGGCTTCTTGACAGACCCTGGTTTTCAGTTCTCTAACCACAACTTTAGTTGTAACTCATGGGAAATCATACCAGAGACATTTGATATTTGGACCTGTTGTCCCTGTGTAAGCCAGGGTCGAATCCAGTCTGTAAGACTGGAAAGGGCCTTAGAACTATTGATATAATAATCACATGGGATTAAGCTATAATGAGCCCTGGGCACTTGTTTTTTGTCCCTTTGGGAACCTGTGATTAGGAACATAATAACAAACTGCCTGTTTGCAGTGAAGTTGTGAGGATTTGATAATCAGCTGGATAAGGTTATTTTAAAATAACAAATGATTCATTGATGCCTTTCGTTTTCACTATCCTACACTTTGCTGTGAGCTACCATATACAGACTTTCCATTAAGTATAAGCATAGCCCACCTTTACTAGTTTACAAAACCTCAGACATTGGCCTAACGTTTAGTCAGAGACCAACTCCTCGTTCTCTGCATGCCTATGCCTGGAGGAAACTATGAAGAAACTACCTACGAGGCCTTGAGCTTCCGTTGTAACTCTGGGCTTAGGTATCTCACTGCACAGTGATGTCAAATGGTTGAACAGATTCCATTCTCTTCTGCTTTCAGATTATTTTTGTCCAGGCAGTCAGCTCTAGAGGTCAGTCCACTAGCTTGTAATATCTACTTATACCTATGGCACTGGGAAACTATTCCTGTTTTAATCCCTTAATAATAATAAGAGATATCATCCTCATGAATAATGGCCTTGCATAAGATTTAGGTCCAAGAAGAGATCAACTTAAAACATTTTGTCAAAATTTGAACTACCTTCTTTTAAAAGGATTGATTTGTTTTAAAATGTTTCTTTTCCTAGACATGTCTCTTGAGAAACCAAAAAATGATGGAGGAAAGTAAAACACAGGCCAGAGGCGCACATGATAAGACAAGAAAACCTACGAACAAATGAGTGGGAAAGTAAACCAAGGTAAAGGGCATCTTAAAGACATAAAATTCTGGTGATTATAGGGCTCATTACAATAAGAAGAGAAAGAAATTGTAACTGGTAGACTTGAAATGAAAGTATGATTAGTATAGCAAATTGAAAATGCAAATAAAACAGTAATTTCGTAACTCCAAGATACAGAAGTATAACCTTTATGAGAGTAAGACAAGGCATTTGCAATGATTTGCAGACTTGTAAAAAAGAATAGATGTAGTTATCCTCTCTACTTTAAAGGATTGTCAGAAAAGTAGAAGTGCAAGTAAGCTGACAGGCATTTTAATGATGATTACAGATTAAGTTAAATAGTGCTGCTGTGCATTTTGTTCATTTATACTAGCAAGCAAACAGGAAAATCTTACCACTTCTCCAAGTCTCTTGTGTATTCTGATGGGCTTCTAACCTTCATTAAAGCTGCTATAACTGAATGCATTTTGAATGATGGTGTCCATTGCTCTTAACGTTTTTCTTGACAATTTTAGGTTTGACATATGCATTTCTATGTCAAACTATGTTACAAAGTGAGTTTGATAGACAAGGTTGTATCATAAGGATAGAAGCTGGACTTAAGTTTCTGCACCTATCAAAAGTGTATCTCACTGAAAAAACTTGTGATATTTGGAATACAAATGTGGTTTTTTTCAGGATTCATAGTCAACATTAAGAACCTCTTCTTCTCATTTGTGGATATCAGGAGACTATCAGGAGTATTTGAAAATTGAATGCATACACATAAACTACTAAGAAAAAATTTGAGGGGAAAAAATATCTGACACCATTAATCACCATGGTACATGAAGTTTTTTAGAAGTAATAAAGACCCTGTGAAAAACCAAAGTCTTCTCCATACAAGAAACAAATTCTAGCAAGTTATATGTAAAATCACAATAAACCAAACCAAAAGTATGGAGAAGGCATGAAAACTGAGCATAAAACTTTTAAGAAATACATTATGAGGAAACCTTCCAGGGGCTACGCAGGGTGATCTGATGATCACAACATAGAACATATGTCCATGAAAGACACAGTCGTGTTCACCGTAGAGATCTGGGAAAGTACTCGTACTGAGAATGTTCTTTCAAGGTAACACACTGAAGGATTTACCTCAAATAGAAATATTAATGTGAAGAGTTTACAGAACAAATTAACAGTAACAAATTGCCGCAACCAGATGGTATTTACCCAGCAATCCGAAGTAACTTAATAGAAAATAAATAAACTGTAAGTGAAGTGTGTAACCTCCCCCTTAAATACGCCCCTGTTCCACAGGACTGGAGGATAGCTAATGTGATACAGTATTTAAGAAATGCCATAGAGGGCCAGGCAACCAGAAAAGAAAAAAAGAAGAAAGAAAAGGAAAAGAAAAAGAAAAATAGATCTTCCAATGAAACACATTTAAGCCTTCAAGTTTTCTGCTACAGAATCCTGAAGAAGCTAAATGTTTACTCAACTTCAAGAACCAATTGAAAAAAATTATATAAGAAAAATCCATAGTTTCTGATCGCACCATTTCTAGGTCAGTGAGATCTGAGGCACACACGGGCTGAAAAAGTCGTGTGGGAGAGTGTCAGTGCATGCTTGCACTTGTGCTTTTGCCTATGTATCACACTACTGACAGTGTTCAGGATAAACCTGGGTTATATGAACGCTCTCTGTATGATCTTTTAAATTAATATTTATTTATGTAAGGGTTTTAATTAAAGAGAGACCATTTTGGCATTGGAAAATCTACAGCAGTTAAGTTTTTTAAACAAAACATTTTTTTCCCAGATCCTCTAATGAGGCCACTAAGGCACTTCACACATGCACAGAAAAGATCTAGATGGATTCCGAGGACTCTAAATTAATGTAAATTCATGCTGTGCGTCATAGCCAAAGAATTTAACACTGTGAATCCTGTGACATAAGCTACAGTGAATCTGTGACAGATTAAGATCATTCTGTTTTCAACTGCTTTCCAACCCTCTTCCTGGACCTGGTAAAAGGTGTTAGGTGTTCATCCATCAGAAACTCCTACCCAGGGTCTCAGATCATGCTTGTCTTCATCGGCGATTTAACCTACGACCCGTGACCGTGGGCGAACGTAGCCAGGCACCCCAGCTGTCACCTCTGCAAGGGCAGCCAGCAGCACCTGACTGGGGCAGAGAGATAGTGATGGAAGTGTTTGAAATGCCATTGCAAGGTTTCACCAGAAGCTTTCTGGCAGAGGATTAGAAATTAATATCGTGTGATTTCAGTTATTGTTTGGCTACTTTGCTGTATTTCTCTATACTTCAATTTTCCTTTGATGCAAGTTTCCAACAGTAAATATATTTTCCTGTTAAATCACTTTTTTTCTTTAATAAAACATATCAATATCATGAATTTACATGATAGAGCTTTTTGCTCCTTTTTTTTTTTTTTTTTCTTTTTTAGCAATGGGAATTAAAAAAATTAAAGTACTACACAGAAATTTCCATTTTGATTTCTTTGGTAGGTTTGCAACTGTCAGGGCCAATTATTACTTTCAGCTACTCTGTTCCATTAGATTATTTTTTTTTCATATTTTTCATAAATATACACAACAGGAAAAAACTGTGTTCTGCTCTGCTTTCCTTTCAGTTGGAAAGGCGGCGACCAGATTTTAAAGAAAAATTTTTGCAGTCTGAAATAAAACTGGACAGATGTACTCAACCATAGTTGCAAGAAAAAATAGTGCTCTAGTAAAGATAATCCAAATTGTCCTTTTTTGACTTGTTTGGAACATGAAGAAACAACAGACACGTCTGAGGCAGAAAAACTCTGGGGTTTCTTAAAACTTCAGATGCACAGTTTCTGTTAATTTCAGTAAAACTGTAAACTCTCTTGGCAGCATAGCAAGTTTTGGTATCTCTGCAATGCTAATGTAATGGAGATGAGAGGAATTGTATTATACTGCATATGTAATGCATGGGTGTTTTCTGTATATGCATACATCCATATGCTATTATTTATCACTGCAGTTGGCAATTTTGCTCAACTACAAATTGCTAAAGATTTCTATAATAAGAACAAAAATGTGGAGTCTCTAAATTAGCCAGTATGATTTTCAGTGTTGTGCAGAACAGTCAGCAAACAGTACCTCCATTTTTTCTACAAGTTCTTGACTGCTGCCTCAGACCCTGCATTCCTATTTCAAAACCCTCACATAACCTGAAGTATCACTCTGAGGAACAGCAGCCAACGTTTGAACAATGCCCCTCGTTTTTTTACTATGCCCCTGTTACTGCTGTCATAGAAGAAAGGACAGCAATGACAGAGAGTTTTGTATTGGTGTAATACCATCTTTATGTTTCATTATTTTTATTAACTTTTGCCTTATTAATTTGCAGAAGTAGCTGACAGGAGAAAAAAAAAAATCTTACAGTCATACAAAGCTCCCAAATAAATATGACACAAGGCTGCCATTGCATTGTTACAATGACCTATTTCTGTTTCCTTTAAATTAAATTACCTTCATATTCTCATGACTAATCCATATACGTCCCCAGGGAAATTCCTTATGTAGGATAGGCATAGGGTGAAATTGATCTATTGTTAAATGTAATTCAAAGTCAAGTTAATCAGAAGTAGATTCTTGAAGAGTAGCTGAGCCTCAACCTCTGGGAAAAAACAGTCATAGCCGAGAGGAGGATAAAAATGAGTAAAGTGTAAAACTTAAGGAGGAAGAGACATACGTACAGTTGAAAAATTCGAGCAAGAACTCCTCCAATTAAATCAATATATCTCCCAACAGCATAGGAGAGAACAAAAGTGCTTCAGTGGTCAGGAGTTAATCTAGAAAATCTACCATCTAATCGATGTGGAGTTGCAGACTGAGAAGCAAATGCTGTCTTAAACTGCAAAAAAATTGTCTATTTGTATTTTGCCATTTCCCAAGCCTTCAAAAAGATCACATTTTCAGGGGAAGGTGCTAGGGAATGGGCAAGAATTAGAGTCCTCATTTTCATACTAAAGCCTCTAGGAAATCAGGGCATCAAATAGAACTGACACTACAGAGGGAAAAAATAGGCTCATGTTTTTGATGGGGAAAACAGTAACATGTATTTTAGAATTCTGGAAAAGTGTAACGATTTGATGGTATCTGTAAAGAGAGGAATGATATACAGATAAAAGAAATTTCAGTAGCAAAGAGCATGCATTTTTCATGTGCAAGGAGCAAAATGAGTTTGCTTGCATAGGTAGCTGCAAACGGATGCCAAACTAGACTAGCACTGGCCTGCTGCATTGCTGGGTTAACATTAAAAGTTTGGACAAGCTGAGAAGCCTTGCTGGAAGCTTCAGAGGATAAGAACCAAAATAACTGATGAGTGTGAGGCATGTCCAGAAAACTAGAGTAAGAGAAAATAAGGATTTGGACATACACAGCGCTGCACTAAGCCAACAGCTATTCTTCTGTTTACTCCCTTGGTTTTTTTCTAAGGTAGTCTTTGTGTTTGGGCTTACCCATTTTTGCTCTGCTATGTAAATATTATAATTTATCTTCTGGACGTGATTCTGGCAAAAATTAGGCGATTGAACAATAATGTTATTTGTCATGTGGTATCTTCTTTCTCCTTTGACAGGAATTCTGGAGTTGGAAACACGTCCACCTGGGTTAACAGATACATGACATGCTGCAAACTATCTGTTGTCGAGCTTATTTTTCTTTCTACCACCAACTTTACATTACCACAGGCTCTCTTCTACAACATAAATTCCCTGGTTGATGCTTTTAGATGTAGCCAGAAATGTCAAATCAAACTTACTTCTTGTGGATTTTCACTTACAGCTGCAGGACACACAACGATCCAACAGTGTTACTACCCCTTTGGAGACCACAAATACACCGGTGTTGTTCAGACAGCCTGTGATAAACATGAGAAGTGGGTACTACAAGTGAGGTTGGTTGTTCCCTACATGTTATTTCCAACATGCACAGAAACACAGAACGAAAGCTTAAAGTCACAAATCATAATGTGAATGCTACTCAGGCTATGGTAGTATTCCTACATATTTCAGTGGGGGGAGAATGAAGTGTGTATTTTCAGCCACATCAAAATTAAATTAGTGAAGTTTCTTACAAATGTTCTGAACTAGACATAAAACTATTGCCACTGAAATCACTGACTGACTTTACTGGAGCAAAGTGAGACAACAGAGACTACTTTAATTTACTTTTACCTCAGATCCATGCAACAAATAAAACATCTTTTGGTGAAGGAGAAAGGCAAATTGGATGGCTATTTTTTTTCCATTTTGCTACTAATTTCTATTGTGTGTTGATGTTAAAATTATTGCCATTGAAAGCACTATGTTTTTCTCTTAGACACCATCTGGCACTGTTACAGTTTTTAGAGGAAGGCTTCATTCATCTTAATTAAAGGATTAGATTTATCAATTATGATATGAAAAACATAGAGGTTATCCTTGATAAGTGAACTTTAATTGAAGGCAGTGATGGGCAATCTTTATAAATATCAAATGCAACTTGAGAACATATAAGAAATATGTTTTGTAACATATTTACATTTCAAAAAGGATTATGAAATATACATTTCTGTGCTATTTAATTTTTATCTGATACTCTTTGTTCTTTTTAATTTAGAGAAACCCTGGATCAAACAGAAGTCAATTACAGTCATGCACTGTTATCAAGCAAAAGCAAGCCTTAATAAGGTTTGTTTCCTACTTAACCAGTGTGTCATAATAAGAGCGGAACTATTTATTAATATTTAAAATGTTACCTTATTTTAATTATGAGAGTAGATGTGGCATTATTTCTCAAAGCCAGTTATGACTAAAAATAAAGAATTCAGAGAGTTTCACTTCAAAGAAAGCCATTAGGGACTTGTTTGTGAATATTTTGAGCCTGTATATTTTATACATAGTGAAATTTATCTGTGGAGCAATTTTCTCTCCAGACTGCAGTAAATAAGTGTGAACAGCTGCATCCCTACCAGCCTGTGCACAATCTCATCCTATCGTTTAACTTAAGCACTGGCAGACTTGGTATCTGGGCAACAGGCATCCAGCAGAAAGACTGTGATGGCGAGACACTAACAAGCTGGTGGAACACTATGTGAAGCCATGAGCAGCAAGGGATATCTTTAGAGGACCTGAACTCCTAACAGTTTTTTCTCATCGTTAATAAATCTAACGGAAAAAGGTTGACCAAAAAGTTGATCAAAACTCAATAGCAGTTCAAGCATATGATTCCCCTCTGTAAGTGCAATGGCTTTTTCTCTGATCATCACAGTTCAGGGAAACCCAAGAGCCACATTCCATAAATGAAAACTGTTTCGATCCTAAAGGAAGAAAGAAATAAAACAAATCTAGAAAACATTTTAAAAATTAAAAAATAAAAAATATCTGCAATAAACAGGGTAAATTGAGGTAGGACAAATAAAAAATATCCGCAATAAACAAGGTAAATTGAGGTAGGACTCCTTCCTAAAATCATTTGGTGGAAGCAGGAGAGAATCTGCTCCCATTTACTTTAACCTACAGCATTAAAAGTCTGCAATAGCATTCACTCTAGGGTAATAATCCTGCACTAACATAGCTCTCCATTATGATTTAGTTTCATTATTGTTTGTTTATATGAGCTATGAAATAAACTGTCATGATATTTTCTGGCATGACTATGACAGCTAATATCCTATCTCAGGGCAACAACATCTGGATACTTGTTTATTTGACCATTATTTAAAGGTCTTGCATGGAAGTTTTTTAACTTTCTTTTGGAGACGAGATTATTTCCTTTTTTGAAAAAAAAAAAGCTATTTTGTCAAAAAAAGATATATTTTAGTACACATTTTAAAGTACATTTGTTTTCAACAAATCCTATAGCAAAACTACCTATGCATCTGAAAGAAGGATATTCTTAATTACAACAAATGTGATTTGTTAATGAAGTAGATCAATGTAAATAAAATCAACTAATTTCATCACTTTTTTGGAAGTCCTCTGCTAAAATGAACCTGAAAAGGTAATTCCTACTGCCACAGTTATTCCATATCTTACTCTATTTCTTACAATAGGATGCTATATTCTAGCATATCTCCAATCTGTAAGCAACACATACGTGGATGAAAGGAATAGAAATTATGTTAAAGGTAATTTAAACTCTAAACATTAATGATCTTATGAAATTAATTAGAATGTATTTGAAAGAGGTAAAGGAAAATTGCTGTAATTGATTGGCAGAAATTGTCTGGTAGAAAAATGCCTACATATAAAGCTTTTCTGTATTCCTATTCAAAGTTATTTTAGCTTTGGGTCTCCAAAATAAGTTTGTCCTTTACATATTTATTACATACTTATATGTAATAAAATCATGTGGATATGGAGCACCAGAGTCAGAAAAAATACCCCCAAGTATTCCATGAATCAGAACACCTTTAGAAGAAATTTGCCAAACAGCCAATAGACCAATCAGAATGCTTATGCTCAAATCCACACAAACTCTCAAGAAGATAAGAATTAATCAAATGTGAAAACTATGACAAGGGATGGGCAAAAACCTTTGAGATAAAGTCTACTAACAGGTCTATAATCAAAAACAGTGGGGAAAACAGATTTCTGTAACAGTGAACAGACTACTGATAATTTGCAAGAAAATGGTTCGTGACCCAAAGTCACAAACCTGAAAATTTTTGATATGTGAGCCAAGGGAGACATTTATCTAAAAATGTAATGTGATCATGAATCAGAAAGATGTTTTATTTACAGCTCAGCAATGTATCAAGCAAACCAGCATCTGAAATAATGTACGTGCAGCTGAAGTGACTGAACTGATTTGTCAGCCACATGCTATGTGTGATTATTAGCAACTGTACAATATTCACTGGCTGGCCTTTGACAGGATTCTTGGCCCTGAAATAACGCATTAGTACTCACGGGCATGTAACAAAGCCCTGCTCTGCCCTGAATGGCATGGCTGAGGGGCTACAGAAGCACCACAGGGAGAGTGGTGCTGGCACAGCGATGGAGAAGGGGTGCGACCTGCAGTCCCCCAGGGCACAGGGACAGGACAGTGCGGCTGCACGGGGGCAGCCAAAGGGGGTGGCACACCTGCAGTGTCCCAGCCTCGGATGCCAGCTAACGCAAAGGCATCGCTTCACCTTGCGAAAGACGAGGAAGGAAAGGGCAAGACTCTGCCTCTTTCTCGTCCTGCCTCCCTGCTCTGAGATGGACGGGATCTGGGGATCCTCACAGGCATCCTGCTTTTCCTTAGCACCATGGTGGGGTTTTGCGTATCCGTGTGCTATGTGTGGTGACAGTCCTCAGGTGGGTCCTTAATACAGGACCTCTGCAGGTGTTACATTTTATTTTTGTACAACAGCTATTATAAAGATCTCACATCTTACTCCTCAGACTATTCAAGTTTGAGTCTTTCTTACATATTGTAGGTTAATATATAATATTTTGTGCAGAGTCAGGATACCCAAGCGAATAAAAGCCACTCAGAAAAAACAGTAGTTGCAAACTCTGAATCTTTCTATACGAAAATAAAAATAGATATCTGCTGATCTAATGAGCTAGCAAATTATTATGATGATGATTTGGTTAGAATTAGATTTCTGAATATTGCATAGAGAAGCTTAATAACTGATTCAGTTAGCAAAAGTAAAAAGAAAAAATGCAACAGCTGACCTTAGGCAAGTGAATATTATTTTATAATAAAATAAACCTCTAAAATGGCTCTCTTGTTTTAGACATACACCATAAGCAGGGTTGTTTGACCATAGTAAGCAACGACAGCTACAGCTGCTTGATGGACTTTCACTAGCATGACTGAACTAACCACTGGATCTTCCTATCGGGGGCAATACATGACAGATTCTATTAACATGTATAAGTAATCTGGTACTCTGTTCTTATATTAAGGTGACACTTCACAGGGAAGAGCACACAGGTGATTTAACTTTGCTCCTCACAAACTATTAGTTAAGCACCGTAAAAAAATTCAAGGAGAATGAATCCAAAATAATTTGGTTATCTGGTATAAAGAAACTGAAGTTCACAGAGAAAGACACTATAGGAATTACATTAACTTTGGCCTTATGATCTTTTAGTTTGAAAAAAAACCTGTTTCCATTATTACATGTTTTAATAAGCTTTTCAGGTCCTGAACTAAAAAGTCTTCACTAACATCTTTTATTGCAGGAGTATTAAAAAAAATTCTTAAATGAAAAGCAAACATTTGTAGCAGTCACAGAGCCGGGATAAACTACCGGGCTGTTTATCCTAAGAACACACTATTGAAAACCAAGTTTACATCTCTGCTGGTTTCTGTTAGTGTAAAGAAAATACTAAATATAATGAGACACACACACATTGACACAAATACACAATGCACACATTGAGCTGACCACTTTTGTGAGACTGTACTAAGAAAAACAGATCAAATGAAATCCAAATGCAAGCAAAACTGTAGTAGCAAGGTAGGGTCGATTAACGAAGAGAAAAACAGAAAAAATATAGTTAAATGTGTAGTATAGGATTGCTTTTATTCTGTTCTTATTTCAGGGGACTATACCACTTACAAAAAATTACAGGACAACAACGAAAGTACTGTATTTATGAACAGAGAGAACATACCTCAGGTGATATAACCAAGAAAATTGTCCAGGAAAGTGAAGTGTTAGCAACAAACAAACTCTGAATGGAATAGACCAAAACCAGGGATAAATTCATTTTACATGCCATTCAGTCTCTTTGCTAAGACCACCAATTTCATAATCAAGTTCTTTCAAACTCTCAAATATTTCTTCTATCTCATTTCAAAGTGTATTCATTTGACAACGATATTAATGGGTGCTTTAAAGTTAGTTTAGAATAAGGGTTATCTTAAAAGATATATGCTATATATTTATCTTTTTTAAGAATAAGGGTTATCATAAAAGATTATGCTTCACATAAAACAGAATTCTCCAGACAGAAACTCCGTGACAGTGACGGAACAGTAACAGCCCTGTTTCTTCTGACGTGGAATTCAGTGGCTTAAAGATTATTACCTTTATAATGGTATACCTTTATAGTTTATTATACATTTATAATTTATATTCTAAATGTACAATTCATAATAAACTTGCCACCATAATTATGGCAAGATTATTGCCAATATTATGGTAAAAGGCAGTGAAAGACATCTGCAGTGTTATTTGTTTCACACTGACAAAAGACATGACTGGACAGTAAGAACAATGATTTCTCTTGTTGAATTACAGGAGGCACAGATATGAAATTAGTGCCCAAATAAAGCATGACTGCTTTGTTGACTGTTCAGGAGTACGTATTTTTTCAGAATCTCATGATGTTCTGCTGGTCTTTACGTTTCAGAAGAAGGCTACCCAAATAATACCTACCTTCATGCTGGGTACATTCCAGGGAGTATAATTAGTTCAGCTGCAGAGAAGGGGAACTAGGACAGAAACTTGCCACCAAGTTCACAGAGAACTGCACTGGAAAACCCAGGAACACAAAGGGCTTTGCCATCTCCTGCTCCACACACATGGATTACCAGACCTTCTTTGGAGTAGCTCTATTCAACAGTCCACCCCAGAATGGTTTGTCCTAACCACCTGGTAAATGGGATTGTTTTCTCGTGTTATTACTCCTTCTCCCACTTATTTTTTTATTTGTCAATTGCACTAAACTTCCATTCGGGATTTCAAAACTGTTTTTCAGCCAGCTCTTACAGTTGTCTCCTTCATTCTTCAACTCTGTACCACACACAATGACTGTCTCATTTGGTTTTGTTTATTTCTTTTAAATCCACAAAGAAAGTTTAGAAGAAAAAAATAGAGAAATCTGCATCAACAGACACCTCTACTTTGGTATTCTAAATGGACCCCTTCTAAAAACGCATCAACACATCAAAGCATCCCTTTAAAAGAAAGAGCAAGCAAGAAACTTCTCATCATAAAACAGCTGCTTCCAGGATTGCCTAGAGAAAGCTGAGGTCATGTTCCTTTCACAGATAATAAACAGAGTCCATGCAACTGGAGGTGCAGTATGTGGATTAATAACACCTTTTGCTACAGTAATAATGTGTATGTACTACTTGTTTTTCAGAAGAGCAATTTTCTTCAGACTAATAAATCTAAATTGAGATATACGACTTATGTTACAAACACATATTGCAGCAGTGTAGTCTTTATCACTAAGGTGAAGAAGACCTTTTATGTTTATTACTACACTATTTAAAAAATGTATTTTAAAAACATAAGCAGTGCCATTGCAGGTATTCAGTCAAGCCAAGTGCGTTATTCATGATATATGTGATAAGCCACTTGTCCTATAATGCTTTATCCATGTTATGACTCTTTGGTACTGACTTTCAAACTTAAGAGAAGCACGGAGGCATTAACACTTACCGCAAAGCATGGCTCAGATTTCCTGCAAGTGGGATTCTAAGCAGTTTACTGGAGGAGCTTTTCTGAAAGCTCCCCACCTGTGACAGTAACTAGTCTTTCCTCTAAGGGTTAATGGCTCCTCTGCACGTGGAAGTGGGGTTGAGTACCAGAAAAGATGTTGCACTGCACAGATATCACGTGCTGCTCTCTCAAATTCTTGAGCAGTGGGTACCAAATCTGCTACAGCATAGTTTGTATATCTGAGAGTGATGCTTGTTATCTGTAGTTAAATCAGTCATTTTTATGAGTTCTTTTAGGACTTGTAGGGAAGGCAAAAGAGCAAAGTTGATTTGGCTTTTAGTCTAATGTGTTGCCCAGGAAGTTTCCATCCAAGTTTCCCGTTCAGTGGTTGGTCTTGTCAGGTATGATACATACTTGTTTTCAGTCCAGCGATGGATATAAATGAAAAATCTGTGAGTAATACCGTTTTATCTCATAAGAATTAGATGATTACATAGGTGTTATGGTGCACAGCAAACACTCCACTATGCCTATCCATATTCACCATGCAGTTGATTTCCAAGAGCACTGGCAAGCAGAACTTAACTCCTACTGACTTAAATGAGGTATTAATATGAGATAGCTATTTCTCAATTCATGTCTATAAAGAGAAATTTTATTACTGCCATTCAAATACCTTTTAACACATCAGAAGAAATCCAAGAGCCACCATAAGAACTTTGGGCTTCATTCTGGTCAAATTCAAATTCATGTCAAATTCAGAAAAATTCCACTAGATCAGTGGCAACAGGCCAGCATAAAACAAGAAATGCATCAGCCCCCTTTTGTATGTGTTTTTCCCTTCTTTGAGCCTGGCATTAAACTGAATATCAATATGGCAATTCATATGCTACCAGGAACTACGTGACATATTATAGGCAGTTCTATTTCACAGCTCAGAAATCACCACTGAGAGCTCTCCAAACATCTCAGTTCACTTATTCAGCCCTAACGTGGTCCCAGTCTTTTAGTAGTTTCTTTTTCTTTGATGATAATAATATATTTTTGTCAATATTTCTAGTGAAAGGGCAGGACAGCATGTACACTAGAAGACAACAGTATTAATTACTATTCTAACAAAATTGTAATACTTCATAAAATATCAATAAATGAACTTAATGGAACAAATTATTCCAAAGAGAGAACTGCTTAACATAGCAGTCTGTACATATGGTTCAGCTAACAGACATACTGTAGCAACACACAGAACCAGTTGGGAGAAAAATATTAAGTATGGAGAGCTTTATTGATTTGCAGAAAAACAAAACTAACTACTGTTTCAGATGTTGACTACTGTCCAGGATAACATCACATAGCCTAATAAAGAAGCTTTTTAATAATAATTTTAAATCATTACTGGCATTAAACAAAAGTGAACAACTATAAAGAGAAAAAGACAAATGCCACGCAAAAACTAATGGACAACAATACAGTACCAAAATCAAAATAGTTGAAAAACCAATCTTTGAAACTACAGTAATGCCAGCGTCAACCAATGCTGTTTAAACATCAGTACACATGCATAGGAATTATGGAATTAGACATACAAAAAGTACCTGGCAAGACAGAATGCTGGATTATTATTCCATGTTGTCCCAACAACTGGCAAGATATTCTATTACCTATTTGAAATGTTCCCATAAATTGCCTTTTTTAAAAAAAAAAAAAAAAAAAGTTACTGTAGATGAGGGGAACACATAGGAAGTATTTAAAGGCTGTGGTTTTTCAGTTTGAGCGGGGGTGGGTGTGTTGTTGTTTTTTGTTTTTTTAAATACCTCATTCATAAAGGACTATCAGTGAAGTTTCTTTAATTTTCTCAACAGCACTTTTTAAACAATGTTTTAGTAATAAAAAAGATGTTGCCAGTACACATTTCAGTTTTATCAAGTTTTAGCTCAGATAATCTAGAGATAACTTTGCTCTTAGTTACTTCACCACCACACACAATACAGCCAAGAGGTAAACTTCACAGAAAAGTGCAAATGCTGTCAGAAAAATAGAAGGAACAGGACAAAAAGGAGGAAAAGTTTTAAAGGAAAGCAAAAATGCTGAGAGGTATAAAAATAAGAGAGAGATGGAAAACTATCCACAGTCACAATTAAGCCAAGCCATCACAGGAACAATTTATCCAGATTGTGAAGACACTACTGTATCAGCATCACGGCTTCCAGATACTTTGTTCGTCCGCAGGAATATGCTTTTATGTTCAAGAATCTGACCTCACTAGCAAGGACAGCACTACTACTGGACCTGGAAGGAGGGACATCAGCCTAGGAGCCAGTGAAAAAGCATACAGTCCAGATGGTTTTGGAGAGATCTAAATGCCATTTAGCTTCAAAAACGGAACAGGCTCCATCTAGAAATGGGGTAATTAGAGAAGGGGACTCAGAGGGTAACTTCACAGAAGCCCCTTCCTGCTATTGCTGAAACAAAACTATTTTTTACCCTGGCCCTTCTGACTAATACCTTCTGTACCAGCATATGTAAAAAATAAAAACCGTGCACTTTAATTTTCCTCCGGCAAGGCAGGAAATAGCAGTACAACTTTATCATTCCCTGATTGCATAAGGCCTGGATGGATGAGCAGTAGAGAATACATTTTGCTGTTCATTTTTCTACCTAGCAACAAAGGAATTGCGATGCCATCCCTGAGCTGTCATATCTGAAAGTGCTGGTCCCCAAAGATGCACTCTCTTGCAGGATTACAGACTAGTCATCCAGAGGAAAGAATTTCTTATTCTCAAAGTGGCATTACAGATAAACTGTTCCTAAACTCATGGGTAAGCAGGTATTCTGAGAGTAATGTGTATTTACCAGCTGGCTTATATGCATGCAAGACTTGGACCGTATTGGATCTACTTCCTCTGTTTATCATCAAATGAAAAGTAATTATGTACAAGAATATTTGTCTGTGAACAACTCCATAAATTACCAAGCAAGATTCTTAAAGTAATTGAGGTTGGAACCCATAATTGAATTGAAAATGCTTCTTCCAATCTGTGATTCTTTACAAGACAAGTGATATTATCTTTTCAGCACACTTACTGGATTCAGCACTGTGCCTCTATAGTGCATTACTACATTTGGAAAAGCAGCTGGTTATGAACATGCAGTGCTTCTTCAGTCTAATAATAAGAGTATAGAACCTAATGATTTTGGCAAGCTTTTAACATTTTATTACTGGCAATGTATTTTGCAATACGCAAGTAACATAGCAATAATAAAGAAAACAAAACTGTCTGTTGCTTAAAATGTTTACAGAGTGAAGATGCACAAGTTCTTTGCATATCTGATAGAGATAGGATATAAATTGAGCTCTTCCACTTACATTCCACAAGGTTTATCTTAAAAGCAAGCAACAGAACTGAATATACTTCAGCAAAGGTCTTTTCCACCAGAAACAAGTTTCACTCCCACACCAGACTCTCTTTCAAAAAGACCCATGAGTTCTCCATCCTAATGGCACATAATTAGGAGATGCTGGAAAAGGGATGCCGACAGTCCTTTCAGATTTCACTGGGTTCTCTCAGAGACCTTTGAAGCCATGCTGCAGTTGGAAGGTTGATGTGAGTGGTTACTGCTGCTCTGTAAATGCACTGTGAGACTCAGATGTCAATGCCTCAGCGTTCTTCTAAAGCAAGACTGTACTTCAGTTCCTTTCCCTACATTTATGATGATTTCTGTCTCTGAGTTCAGGTGCCGGAGAAAACACAATAATAGTTGCTTAAAATACCCGATTTGTGATTTTTTTTCTGAAGTTTTGGTTTTCCTCTGATAACACGTTGTAATTCCTCTACTACCACCACTGAAGTGTAATAAAAATATTTCCCACTTCCTGACATGAATAGCTTCACCTTATAAAGATGTAAAATCAGCAAAAATTGACACGACGATTGTAAGTTTTCTAACACGGGTTTAAACTGCTGGGGGCATGGTGTGTTCTTGTATTACTGAATGCTAAATTTTATTGAAGAAAATTTCTACATGTCAAAAAGTTATATAAAGACTCCAATTCTAGAGGCTCAAGTTAAACAGATCACTATGTCTGGCTCACCATTTCCCTCCACTAGACAGTGCCCAGTGGGCTACAGAACCTAGGCACTGGAAGAGACAAATGGCATTAAGTGTAACTTGTGGAACAGCTGTATGTACATCCTGATGGTCACAGGACATCTTTTGGATCAGCTAAGGTGTTCTTTTTTCTTACCTACTTTTTCCAATGGTTTTCTTCAATCTTTGATCAGCAAGAAGTACAGACACTGCAAAAATCTGCCTTAAATTCAGACAGTATTCTGTAAAATATCCCAATAATGACTCTATATTCAAAAGAAGATAAAAAGGCTAGTAACAGTGAAGGGAATAGCAGTGGTTGAAAATAATTCTAAGACATGAAATTAAAGAACCATTCAAAGATTCAATACTGTATTCATGGCAAAAGAACAGAGAAACAAACTAGTGATTCAGTTTCTACAGAAGTTTTCTCACATTTAAATGCATGTCATTCTGCTAAAGAAAAAAAAAATCAAACATTTTATTGATATCTTTTCTTCCTGAGTGAAATCACTTGAATGGCTCATAACTTCTTCATTTTGTGATATTTACACTTTCGTTGTATCCTTTCAAAATGGAAACATAATGATGGTAAAACTTGCTTAGCTCACAATAATGCAGAAAGCATAATGAAGCTTTGTTATAGTTACAGAAAACTTTCAGAACCATGAAAAAGTTAAGGCCAGTAGAGAGTTTCTCTGTGTCAAGCCACAAATTATACCAAAATGAATTGTTTCCTGTTATAATACCATGATTCTGTTTGTTCTAGTAGTGGCTTTTTTCTCTTGGTTAAGTCTCTCTGCTCTTACAACTGGAAAGACACGCTGAAAAAAAGAATGCAAAGAAAAGCACCTCCCTGTTTGAAGTGACACAGATGGCATCAGAACTGAGAGATCATTTAGTTTCTGACATCCATATGTTATGTGATCTTATAGGTGGTGGTGGTGGGTTTTTTCAAATTAGACATCTACTTTCCTAAGCAGGCACCTGTTCTATAATTAGATAAACATGGGTCTTAGTAGATTCCTGCAGGAATTTCTGATGGAAAACAAATTTAAGTTTTCCATAAGTGCTAAAATATGTAGGCTTAACATTCTGTTTTCCTGTGAGCATTTACTCTGGCAAAAGCCCAGTCAGTGCAAGAGAACTCAGGAAACAACACAAAGGCATCTGAAATAGGTTCACTTAACATTCACGGAAAGTGTTTTGCAGTACTTACCATGTTCTTGCTACTAAGCTTAATCAATTGATGTTAATAAATAATAGTATACTCTGAGGCTATGGAAGGCTAAAATATTCTTTTGTTATTATTATTGCCACTTAATAATTTTCTATGGCTCCTAAGAGTCAGTTGATTTGATTCTTATTTTAAATATCAGTTGTGACACAAGACAAAGTGCAATCTTTCCCATTCTCAGGTCAAATTAAGAAAGCAAGGTTACAGAAAAACAACTTCTTGAAAAGCATCCCATGTATTTATGCATCCGTTTATGGTATGCTTAGCCCTAAATGTTCATTGAGAGAATAAGAATAAAAATCCAGGGAAGAAAAAAGTGCCATTTATTGAACTAAAAGTTTTCCGATAGCTTTTCATAAATAAGGCATAAAAGATGGGATTATTTTTCAAAATTTTACTTCTGTAACACCAGTGAATCTGACACAGAGACTTACCGTTTTTTAAAGAAAAAAAAGAAAACTCAAAGGGAATACTGAGTGATTTTGCCTTTAGTTAAACAGTTCTTGCTGAACCTTGGCCTAGGCCATTTTAAAATTAAACATTTGGGGTTTTCATCTTAAATATTCAGTAAGAAAAAAGTCTTATATTTTTATTGTATTTTAAATAGAAAACTATTTTAAGATTGGTTCAAATTTCTTTGCCTATCCTAATACCAGAAGCCCCCTCAAGAGCTCCTCTCCCATAAAAAACCCACATGGTTGCCTACTGACTACCTCTGCATGTTTTCAAACCTCCTGCAAAAAGAATTTAGTCAAACATGCAAGAATCTTTCTGCAGTCCCCCATCGTCAAATTTTCTGCAGGACAATTCAGAGTGTAAGCAGGTATTAGTGAAAGCCCAGGGTTCAAACTGTTCTTTCACTTATAAGATGTTTAATAAAATACTAGTGCAGACACTGAGAACAAAATTGCAGAGATTCATAACAAAGTCTATCCAACCCACATGTCAATAATGGACAACAAAGAATTCTTCCCAGTGTGTGACAATCAATCCCCAGCAACTTGGTTCATCAGCCATACAAAAATAAAAGCTTTTGTTAAAGCCCATGAAAAACAGGTTTTGCTTTGTTCCATTTCCATCATGCCCCCAAATGACCGGGCTTTACTCATTTTTTTCTCTTTCAAGTAGGAGAGACACTCTGAAAAAAACAAATAATGTTTAAAAGAGTAGTTAGAATGCAAGATGGCTGCAAATTCTGCAGAATCTTGCCACTGTAAACAAATTTATAATATAGAACTTCTAACAGAACTTTTAGGCAAATAATTGACCTGATGTCAGTGAATCTTCTCTTAGTTTAAGTGTCAACGTGCTCCAGCATTTTGCTGAAGGAAGATCCATATGTAAAGTATGTATTACGTTTCTTAAATATGAATTATACAAAAATGCACATTTGTGAAAAGCAATTGACATTTTATACTATTAGTAACTTCAAATTTTTAGAATTCTTCCAAACATTAAATTATTTTTTATCTGATTATTTTCTTTTATTATTTATATAAACTAATTTTCATTTCCTTGAATACAAGCACTGATATTCAAGGTCAATGATTTGTTTTATGTTCCCTGATAGAATATTAAAAAATTGCTGCACAGCCTAGAGTGTCTTGGTCTTTATCAAAAAGCTGAGAAACACACACATTTATTATTCCTGTCACCTGGAAGGTCAATGACTTCCTCCCATTTTCTTTTTTGATCAGAATTATGTGCTGCAAAAGTGGGAACATATTTAGGAATCTGATTGCACCGGCTACTCGGTCATAGTCTCTTGGGGACTCTCTTGTCCCTAGGAAGAATAAAAAGAATCCCCTGAAATATTAAAGTGCAAGTATTGCTTCAACACAATTTTTGTGAACAAAGGTGTATAGAGAAGTTCAAGACCTGGCTGAGGAACAGGAAGACAATAGCCCCTAGAGAAAAAGAGACCACACTGGCATTCAAAAGACACAGACTGTTCTTGAATCTTCTTGGGGTGTAGTGGGTGTTCTAGGGTATTCATTTGACTATCTCCTGTTCACCATCATAAAATGTGAATAATGTTGATATCTTTGAGATGACTGAAGACATAATATATGATGGAAGAAAAAAACATTGTCCAGCTCTTTCTGTTGTGCCTTTAAAACCTACATTTTTGAAATAGTTTCAATTAACTTCTCTAAAAGAAAGGGAATTTTCCTGAAGCATTGATGTGAGGCTTCTCTGCATAGATCTTGTAGGACTAGGCTTTAAATCTATAAAGAAAAAATGCAGAATAGGCTCTGTTTCAGATGGCATGTTTCTGCAAACACTGGACTCCCTATTTAGCTCCACTTCCCTACAGTGTCCAATAGACATCAAGTGGAATACCCCTGCTCAGCAGATGTCTAAGCATTTCCAAGACACAGGGTCTTAGCCTGCAAAGCAATTTGTTTTAAGAACAAAGTAACAAACACTTTAATTTTCTACTCATTTATTGCTTTCCTTCAGTACCGGAAGTTAACAGAACTTCTGTGCTTCATCACTGATAGCCATGGTCTTTTCTTGCTGCAACCCTACTATGTTTTACATGTTTAAACCCACTGAATTTCATTCTGAACAATTTCTGTATAATGCCACTTTCTTAACAGAGTTATATTTTACAGAATAAGTTAAATATTAATTCATGGCCTGATCTTTTCATTTTAATTCACTTACAAGTTGAAATTTAGTTTCTAAAATACAGTCATTTTTAAAAACACCTAGAATTTCTGCGTATCAGCCACGAATATAATGTAGGAGTTATTTGAAAATATGCATTTTCCCAGTGTAATAAGCACATTTGGACCTAAGAAGCATAGAAGTATTATACCTATATATTCAGATACGAGAAAATATTATTTAATGTAACCTGTGTTACTTCAGGTTTCATTCATCAGCAATTTCTGGCTGTCAGCATAGAGATTCTTACCTTGGCATTTTTTGGGCCATGGACAAAAGACTACTAATTCTAAGGCATTCTTCTCCTTTAGGAAAAGCAGGATTTCTCTGGGCCCTTTAAAGCCATTCTAGATAGCAGAAAGAAATTGTGAATACAGAAGCAGCTCACTAAGATGACTAACCTTTGGGTGAAGAGAATTTGCAGTTGTCAGCTGCTAAACTGGTTAAATTAACACACTTTTAGCTCTTGACGGAAAGCTGGTATGCCCAAAAGCTTCTCTATTTGTCCACCTACATTAATAGGTGTAGCAAAAGACTTTGCCTATAAATCTTGGCTCACCATAGGAGACTAGGTACGCTGTGAGAATTAGACTCATGCTATGCCCTATTAAGGGCAGTTTCCTAGTGGTCACCTTGATGGAAAGGATGCAGACTGGGTTCATCTTCAACCCAAATGACAGTATTCTGAAAAACATTCCTGAAAGGAGCAGTAGAAATAAGAGACAATGGGCTTTTTAAATCTTCCTTTTTAGTAAATGTGTTACCAATATTCCAAGTATATGTTTTATCTCTAAACTTATAGGACAGAATAAAGTTATTGTCCTACCTCTATTTCTACACAGAGATGTTTTGGTAGACAAGAATAACATGGTATTTTTAGTAAATGGTTATGTGTGTGAAATATCATATGACTGTGCCCTCTCATTGCCTGTAGCTTCCCAGCTACTGCTGATCCTGAATTGCAATTACTGAAGGATTGTTGGGTTAGCTATTCATACCAGAAGTACTCTGTTAACTCTCACTTTAGTCGACCAACCTCTGGCTTCAGCAGTTTTGAGCCAGTACTTCAGACATCAATGACACTGAGAGGGCCTGAGCTTTCTCTTTTAACGTACGTTAAAAGAGTCGATAGTATATGCAAACTGTTCATTAAAAACTCAGGCACACCCATCGTGTTAAGGTCATTACAAAGCAAATATGTTGACCTAATATCTGAGCACTCCAATATTCCATTTATAAAGCAATGCATGAACTTATGAACAGAAATATTAATAGAACCATAAAATAGTTTGATTTGTATGGGTCAAAATAAGGTTATTTGGATTTTGCGTACTCATGAGCCTTGCTTGTTTGTGAACGTGGAATGTTTGACTTTGATGAGTTTGCTGACATAGACATGTCTGCAAGATCACAGCCTAAAATAACTTTTGGCAACTGTAAGGCTTTTCCTGCACAGGGACCCACTGCTGGAACAGAAACTCAACAGATACATAGATGCTGAACTTCAATGGCTGTGTTACGCAAAGGTGCTGCTTACACTATATAAACATGCTCTGTTGTCAACCTCTTTGTAAAAGTGAATACCTTCTCAACCCTCTAAGCTTTAAGATTCCACAATTTATTGGTAATAAAACTTTCTTTGGATAGGTAATATGTACCCCACCAATATAGAGAAAGAATAGGACAGCTTTTATAAATAAGCAGATGTTGTTCATTTTTTATTTCTCTCCTGCCAAAAACTGATTTACTGTAAATTCCCTCCATCTGGCAGGAAGCTAATCTGAATATGAATCAATCTACTCAAAAATAACTTCAAAAATTTTAGGCATTCATAACGGGTTTTTTTCTGTACAATACCATTTTTCAGTCATTCTACTCAGACAAGCAACCTTTTCAAAGCAAATCAAGCAGAAATATTTTGAGAGGATTCTGCAACTTACATTTTTCATTAATTCTATCACAATAGTACCAACTTATTTTGATTGTTCTGCAGTCCATAAACAAGTATTTTCATGGAAGTAAAGAAGAGTATTCCAAAAATTGGGGGGGTGGGGGGTAGGAAGGGAGTAATAATTGTCTATATATAGTGTACATAAAATAATGTGCAACAAAACTATTTTAAATATTGTTTTTATACTTTTGGTCTCTCTTTTCAAATGGTCTCTGCCATCACTGAAAGAAATGGATAAGTGAATATGTACACACACTTGCTTTAACTAGAGCAGTTCAGGAATAGTATCCAACAACAAAATAATGTGATAACTGAAGCTTAGCTGACAGTTCTGTGTAAGTATAGGTTACACTCATATACTCGGCAGGAAAATCTTGTCAACAGAATCTGAGAATGATAAATACATGCCTGCCTAATGAGAAAATAGAGATATGAACTAGTACAACACTCTTAATTATCTATAATAGCACTATATCTTTTCCTGGTCAGTTACTGCAGGTAACTAGAAAAACAAAAATATGTTTCTTGTTGGAAAGAACTTAAAATCAGGGTCAAACACCTCTATTCAGGAAAGCACTTAAGCACATACATGTCTTAGATATTTGCTCAATATACACTAAAGATTTAATGAAATTTATAAACCTTCATATTCAGGTTTTAGCCTCCCATTCAGGAAAATGCTAAAGGTACCATCCATTCTGAATTGTGACAAGCATGTGTTTAAATTTTAATAGTTTAACTACTTATACTTAAATTTGAGCATCTGCTTAAACACACTGGAATAGCAAGACTAAAACACTCAGCATCAAATTGAGAGCTTGGGGGGAATACTTGAAGGGCAGAAGAGAAATGTATTCCTGAGGATCGAGAAGTGCATACCATTATAAACAGAAATAGCAATATAATCCAGAAGAAAAAAAAAGCCTTAACAGGCAAGAAGAGTTGTAGAACCCAAATGGGCAACAAAAAGGAAATGCGGATGAAATGAACAGCACTACTGAAGAGAGCTGCAGCATTGTGTGGGAGGAATATGATCACTGCAGAAACAGAGACACATAAAAGAGTGGATTTACTGCAGGATGGAAACATGGGAGGTGATTGCCCTTCCATCATCTTGAGCCAGTGATACGGGCTTATATTATATGGCTGAGCAAAAAGAGGCACCACTCACCTTCCAACAAAATGTCAAAAGTGTTGATAACTGAGCGGGACCTGTGACAAGGCTATCACAGAATGGAGAAACATCACAATATGTTTCTACTGTATAGGTTGGAAACTAAATGCTGCAGAGGACCCAGAAAGGACAGGGATTTAATGAATTATATATAAAATAACCCACCTACTACACACAGTGGAGGCTACACCAGCAGAGACTTAGGTACCTGCTTCTGTCACCCAGCAGAGTTATATAAGAGGCTGAGAGATTCACTAGGTAATTAAGATGTTCCTGCTTTAAAAGCACTTGCATTGAGCCTGGTATAAGCACAACAGTGGAGCAAATGATTTTGCTTAGTTGGTTTTTGGCTCCAACCCAAAAAAGTAATTTTTACAGAATTGGGTGAATGTGCATTTAGAGCATTAAAAAAAAAAAAGGACCAGAGTGGTCAAACAGTCTTCTGTTTAGAAGACTTAGACAAGCTTATAAAATCCATCCTGTCACAATCCTTCACTGATTCTTGGTTTTCACACACATTTTGTGATATGTCTCAAAGGCATCTACGTTTATTCCTCCCAGATCATACTGTCATTTGAGGAGAGAGTTTATCATCCTAGAGCTGTAAAGAGGCATTTTCACCTTAGTGCCCCCTCTCCCTGTAAGGACAGAGCTAGATCTCCTACGATCCAGAAAGTCTAGCAGGGCAGAGGGCTGAATTCACACAAGGCAACCATCAGGCAGCTCTGAACAGGGCTTTGAACTTCCATGATGGACTTTCCAGGCTAATGAAGGGATTAAATGGCTCCTATGTCTGCCCTATGTTTTTCATTCAGCTCCCGATTTCCAAGAGAAATAGTTTGCACTTTGTCGCTTCAGTTTCATCAGATATTCACCTGATGCCTAATCCACCCGTAGCTTTGAACTATTTTATTAAATAAAACATGATCAACTAAAAGCACATTTGGAGAATCCAAACCAAAAAACCCAATCATTAAACAGGGGCAAAATAACAAAGGAGAACCCCCTGTCCCATTTGTGACTGTATGCAGTGAAAAGTATACTACAAAATCCCTTATAAACTATCTAAAGGAAATATATTTTCATTTAATTATTTTATTGGTGTAATACATGGTTTATTATAACTACTTTACAAATCACTGCACTTCATCTAGAGGTTTTATGCGTGCAAAGTGGATTCATTAATTACTAGCTTTTCATGTTATTTAAGACATTACATAATTTTGGATTAAAATTAAGGGATAAACTAATTTAAATTGCAAACTGCATCATACCTCAGGAAGCTCCTTAAAATATAGCATAAATTGATTGTTTAAATGGAAATACTGCATAAAGTCATGACCCCAACAGCCTTATTGCCTGTTTATGATTTTATTGGCCTTAGATGATATCCTAAAAAAAATGAATAATCTACTTGGATTAAACAGTAGTTTAGATTGGATAGATGTTTCATGAAAAGCAGAAAAGTGTGAATAGAAACCAGCTACTCTAACATTGACTAGTCATACTAAGTCTGCAGAAGAAAAATACAAATCAGATTTTAATATAAACTTTATAGCAAAAGGATATTGTTAAGTTTTTTAAGTCATGGTAGTATCTTTAATGAAGTAACCACAGTACATATATAGATGAATCTTGACCCCAAAGATAGAAAATAACCTTTCTTGTAAAATAGAAATGGTACATTCAATCTGCTTACATACTTACCCAATTTAACGATTGCTCTATCCAGTTAAAATAATATCAGAATTTTAAACATCTAGATGCAACTGTGGTCACACCAAACTACAAACATCATGCAGCAGATGTGGGTTATTTATTCTAGAATGCTGTTTAGCACAGAATTATCTTACATAGTATAAACCACTATCTACATGGCTTTTTCCTATATATTTTCACTGTATATTTTAAGGAGACTGTTAGCTGAGTTATCCTTGCTCTTCTCTTAGTCCTTGAACACCTTCAATTTTCCCAGTTGCACTGTAAGACCTCTGAATTGCTGCCAACAATTTATGAAACAGCAGAATGCTAAACACTTGCTGATTTTGATTAAATTCCTCACTAGCAAGAGGAGCACAAACATGGCAATCACATTTAAATATGCCATGTCTGAAAAACACCAATCACTCCAAGAAAATACTTCTCCCCAAAAAAACTAAAAGAAGAGTTGTAATAGTCAACACCTTGAAAAAGAAACAGCAGCAAGGCACCAGAACACTGAGATGGAGCTTTGTTCATAAGGTAGCTGCCGTGTACACTGAAGTTACCCTTCCAACCCTTTGCCAAGACCCATCATTACCTTCAGCTGGCAGAGCATCCCTAACAAACATCAATCACTGTCAGCTGTGTTAACATCAGCTATGCTAGCCAACATCAGGATTCACACCGATACGGCTAAGGGCATTCCAACTGCAACTGAAATATAACATTTCTCTGGAATATTGACTTTCTGCTAAAAGGAGGAACATCACACTGAAACACTTATATTTGGAAATACTAAAATGATGTTTGGAATTTACAAATCTACTGCCTTGTGCTCCCATTCTCTTTGAAAGACCAGACTCCCTGGTAAACTATACATCTTGCATATAAACATTCAAGTAAGGTTCTCCTTTCACAAAGAAGATCAAGTGTAATGCCTCATGTGTTGATCCATAGGCCTACAATAAAAGAACTGACCAGAGGGACTCTCAGATTGCAACTCTTCTACAAGATACAAGCAATGATATCAAAATAAGCACTTTCGGTTTTCAGTGAAAGTAGATTCACAGATATCAGAAACAAAGCTATTGAAAATGTTTTAAAATAGGGAGCTTAAACTACTGTTTTGAAATTTTCCTTCCAGGAAGCACATTACACCAGCTCTTGCAGCAGGTGATACATCAATTACCCTGTTTTGCTGCACAGGAAGAAGTGCACAATTTACATCTTCAGACACATCAGATGGGACGGTTACATTTTGTTAAACTGCATAACATTTCTTTGAATTCACTCACTGGTCATTCCTTCCTATTTAATTCTAAGTATTGCCTGGTCAAATTCTGGCTCATCATGTCACAGAATGCACATACAGCCTCTTTCATGAGTTACACCTGGCTTCTACTGAATTTTGCTGGAAATTCCAAATAGAAACTCTGATATACTATCATCCCTTAGAAGTTCAGAACCTAGCTTAAGGTGACATAACCATTGGGTATAGCAATGAACAAAAAGAATGAGAGGCAAAGCAGGTCAGGATAATGGTCAAAGGAGCAGATGGTTACACAGACCAGATAGGCACACAACTGCATGTTACTACTTGTAAAGACAAATTTAAACTAGGAACTTGTTGAGGTCATAGAGTAAAAAGGCCTTAAGGTTTGGTCGTGTGTGATCAACTGCAAAATTTTAATCACATGTATCAATGATAATTGCACAGTTCTGTGTTCTTTGGAAGAATCCCTATCATTCAGCATGGGTCTTCAGACAGTATAATTGATTGTCCTTATCCATGAAATCATTTTTGTGTTCCTGACAATGCACTGCAAGTGCAGCAATTCTTTTGGCCTCTCTTGGTCTCTGTAACTAAAAGCTCTAGCTCTTCACCTAATCCGATAAAACACAGGGAAGAAGTTTGGGTTCCATCAATACCTAAATAGCAGATGAAGTTGATTTTGAGTAATACTATTCTGAATATCTCAACAATAAAGAACATAAGTCTGCAAGCAGGATGAGATTCACAAGCCCAGAAGCACTGTCTGAAGTACTCCCTTATAAATTCCTTCTGTAAGTGAGAAAACATATAACACTCTGGAAAAAAAATATTTCAACAGCCTTTCCATGGCAAGACGGGGCTGAACTGGCAACGAAGGAGATCACATAGCATGGTTGTCTGTGACAGAAGGAAAACAGTCGAGAGCCCTCCAGCTTTTCTCCCCTAGCAACGCACAAATACACAAAGACTTTTTACTGCAAGAATAGCTATAATAGCTGGAATTACAATTAGTTTACGCATGTAACAGTATGATTTCCAAGAACTACTGTGATAAATCCATCAAATTGCCCATAGCTTTGCAAACAGACCCTGTCTTAAATGTGTGACTGATTTTTTTAAGCTTCATCACAGATTCCTCTTTAACTGAGACTGGAATTCTAGTGAAGTGGGCATGAAAGTATTTAAAGTAGGAAAGTTTAAGATCAAGTTATTTAATTATATAGTTTCTTCATTTTGATTACGTCTCATTTTCTAAGCAGATCCCACTTCTTATGAAAGTGTAAAGAAAATTGCTGCAATACCAAAAAACGTAATGCATACCTAATCTGCGGTTTTTGTGTGGACAAATGGAGGGTTTCATGTATAGTTAGAGAGATTTTAAAAGTTGTTTTGTCCCCTTGCAGGACTGTAATTGAAAGGCCTAAAGCAACATTTTAGCGTAATTCAAAAAACATCTCAAACTGAAAAGTGGATGCACATGAAAAAGTGAAAGAACAAAAAAAAAAAAGCACTTCTTAACAATCAAGGCAATCAAACTGTAAAATTTTAGTTTCAGTAATCTTGTATATTATTTTTAATACTGTTAGGTAAACATATATCAGACACAAGACTAATGTTCCAATTAACAGTGTTCTAAGTAACAATCTAGGAGGAAATGCACTTTTACAGCACCCAGAGACTACTACTGATGTGATTAGTCTCTAGCTGTTTGGTAACCGTTGTATCTAGCATTACTAAGAAAAATTCACTATAGATAATGACTATTTCTGTATCAAAGCACCTCATAGCTACACTTCACCATGACTGTATTACCAGTTTTCTAATTAAAAATAAGTGAAATATCTTGCAATTATACTGTGTTTTCTTTGCAAATATGCCAAACCTGCTTTGAAATGCATTTAAATAGACTGCACTGCAGTTGCTCTTGAAAATACAAATGCATCCAAATACAAACTATCACTGAAAAAAGATGCTTTGCAAATAAAAAATATCATGGAAATAAAGACAAGGTTCAGAAACTAATACTGAAAACAAGAGTTTCTCTTGCAAATACATGAAGAGACAGAAGCTACAACAATTTTACATAAAGTAGGATAATTTTACCTTGTACTGACCTTAAAGGATGCAAACAGTTCTGTAAAAGTATAAGGGGAAAAGACATACATTTATTAGATTTAGCCTTTATAAAGGGTGACTGAATTTAACCAAAGTCATCAAGAGCTCACCATGATCATTTGCTATCCAGAATTATCTTTTTGTCCTCATATGCATCCATAACATAGATTAGCTCCTGATAGGATTAAAATACCCCTTGGGCATAAAAAACCTAATGTCACTCCAAGACATTTCCCTCACCTGGGTCAGCTTCAGAATTTTCTCCTTATGCAGAATTCTGGCTGTTTTGGGGTTTTTTTAAATGTTACAATAGCTTTTTCTCAGAGAAGTCTGTGGAGGTTCATTAACACTTCCAGGTGATGTCAACCATTCACATTCAGAAAACTCATAATGTACTTTCCATTTATCTACCTGTCATTTCTTTTATGCATTTGATGTATGCATACGTTCCTATTATCATATTAATTCACCAGCACACAGTCCAAGTGAAATCTTGAGTAATACTGAAACAAAAATATTATCAATATTTTCCAATATATTACAGCTTTGCAACTGCAGGCTTACAACAGCAGGTTTGTTTCTGAGTGGGGTGAGGATGGAGGGGGGTAGAAATCAACGGACAATGAATACTGAAATCTAATTATTCACTATATGAATGTATTTAAATTGGAAATATGGTCTGTCATATGAATAACAAGTGTTTTCCTTCCTGATCATAGTTTGTCCAACCCTACGATGGGAAGATGGCTCACTTATAAGATGTTTAAATCTTTTAAATGAAGCAGTGTCCAACAGCTTGTTGTCAGTACATCTGTAACATTGTCTAGAATAAAAAATGCAGTTTTCAGAACTGCACTGAAACAGAATATCTAATGCAGTGTTTAGAGAGAAATTGCAGACAAAAGTCTCAGATGAGAATGAAGAAAATGACTGGACTGTGGAGAAGCAAAACTAATAATAATAAGCAAATTTACATATGTCTAGAGCTAGCTGAAGATTTATGTTAAATTGTATGGCTGTGTTACTTTTCCTGTGAGAGAGAAGAATTATGAATGTTTTATTGTTTTGCTGCATAAACCGTCTCTACGACTTTAATATTCCATGTTGAAATGTAGCGTCAGTTAAATGGTCCATAGAGATAAAGAAACATGTATCTGCTCCATTCTCACCATAGAGAGGACAATCAGAACACACAGTGAAAAGGGGGCAGCTGAATCAGTAGTAGGAACAGAGAAGGCTGTGGCTCCTTACCCAAATAAAGGTATTTAGGAGAAAGACTCACATAACATCACAGAGATCACAGCATGAGCCCGGGAGGGTAGTTCATGAATCTCAGCACTCTAAACCCAGTAGCCCTGGGACCACTGCAGATAGGCATAAATTCAAACAGCCTACGAGAAGTTTTAAGTTGCTAAAACCCATGAAATTACATCAGCTAGAAGAATGGGTGATCAGCAGCCTCTTTACTTTCATCCATGCAGATCCCAGAACGAGGGAACATGGCCTAGGAGTCTCCAGACCAGCAGGTAAACCTGTTCCACATGGGGAAGAAAATCTGCACTGCTCTTCCTTTGCCAAACACACCGGTTTCACTGCCAGACTCTGCTGGCAGGAGAGGAGCAGATGCTGCATTCTGGTAGTCTGGCAGGAACATAGGGCTCTGCCCATAGCACTGGGAATGGAGTAGCCATAGAGGAAAGATACTGTTACATAGAAAATACCAGAAATATGTTCCATGTAGGCAGCTGGCATCATTAATTTACACTCTTTTATTAACTCTAGAAAAACAGGATACCAGGGTGACTTAAGCAGTGAAATGGCTGCCATTCATTTAATCTTCATGCCCACATTTCCACATAAACTGCTGTGCTTTGGCCACTCATGTTTTCATTTTGATGTTATCTCTTCTACAGTGCTAAATTCCACGCCAGCTTACAAGCTTGCTCCCTTGGCTGATCAATGTACTCAGGATGCAGGGATCCAACTGCACAGACAGCCAGTCAGGATTGCATGTTAAAGATATCTCAGAACTGTGAAAGGATGCACCATGCTGGGATATCTCAGCTATTTCTAACATACACCTCATTCCAGAACTGGAGACATAACACTATGAGGATGGCACTGCCCTGGGGTAGCACGCTGGGTATACTGGATACTGTGTGCTGCTTCCAGGAGCAGAGCCAGTGTCTCTGCGTGAGACCGGAATTTGCTATGTAGACCTAGCAGCTATCCCAGGGTTAGCTGGGATGAATCTAAGGGTGTACCCAGTGTAGACATCCCCAAACTGATGGTGTGTTTATCAGCAAAACCAAGCTGTGCTAAATCTTGGTGGTATATCTTACTAGCACCGTGGCAGGTAAGTCATTTTTCTGAATCAACGCCACCCAGTCAGATAAACTCTCTGGCAAAACTATGTCTTGTAGGTAGAATACTGAATGTGTAACTTCATGAACCTTGGAAGACGTATTTTACTGAAATAACTGTTGCAACACTTCTACACATACATCATAGGATAATGGAACACAGTGTTTTACCTTAAAGCCAGTATATAAAACACAGGCAGATAAAAATAAAAGATTTTTTGCACAGACCTTTGCCATTTTTACTTATTATTATGAGTAAAATAGTGCTTCATTTTTCCTTACAACTTCTACAATTTTTTTAATCATGTTCTTCATGAAGTATTTAATGATCTTCTACAGTAAATTATTGTTCCAAGGCTAAGAAACACACAACTTGTTATAACCGTATCTGCCTCAAAAACAGATACACAAATCAAGAATGTCCTTTGTGGGGGTCTATCACTAGCATGAATCTTTGGGGGGGTTTATGGGGAGCAAATAATCGTCTTTGACTACCAATATCAAGAGCAGACTGATTCAACTTTTTGAACTGAAATACCTCCTATATATCATGTTTAGTAAGGCCCCTAAACCATTCCTTCTCAGCATCTTGATTACATTATTGAATTTTTCCTCCAATGTAGAATTTTTTCTAAGCCTATAAAAACGTTTTTTTGGACACAGGAACTGAACCTATCTTGCTGCAGATCATCCTTTCCTCTCACCTCACCTAAGCAGTTTTGCAGGGACAGTATGGGACTTCCTCTGGAATCCCCCAATCAAACCCAAGTTACCAAGTGTTCTCGAGACAACAGCATAGACATCAATTAACAACATTATATTGCCACAAAGAAAAAAATAAAGTCTTTTTCTATAAAACATGACCTTACTAACAGAAATGAAGCAGTTCAAAGGCAAGTGAAATAAAATAGGTTGACATATAATTTACTGCAAAACAAAGGGAAATGTTCTCCTTAGTACTTGGGTTAATGGAATAAAATAATGCATTTAAATAGAAGCAAGAAGATTTATATTGAATATTAAGATAAGATTTCTAAAGGTAAGATTAGTAAATCACTGGGCTAGAGTGGCTGGTCACCGAAGAATTTCTCCTATTGGTACTTTTAAGAACAACTGAAGTAAACATCTATCAGGAATTATTTACATATCCACTGACTCTTGCCTGCAGATGAATGGAGGAAATGGCCTTTCAAGACACATTCTAGCCTTTGTCCCCCCCCCCTTTTTTTTTATAATTGTCTGCATGGCAAGGTTTCAGTAGCAGGGTGTCTACAGGGGCAGCTTCTGTGAGAAGCTGCCAGAAGCTTCCCCCACGTCCAATAGAGCCAGCGCCAACTGGCGCCAAGACGGACCCACCACTGGCCAAGGCCGAGCCCATCAGAGTCGGTGGTAATGGCTCTGGGTTAACATATTTAATAAAGGGGGGAAAAAGGAGCTGCACAACAGCAATTGCAGCAGGAGAGAGAATACGTGAAACAACTCCGCGGACACCAAGGTCAGTGAAGAAGGGGGGAAGGCGCTGCTCTAGGCACCAGATGAGATTCCCCTGCAGCTTGTGGGGCAGCCCATAGTGAGTCAGGCTGTGCCCCTGCAGCCCATGGACATTATCAGTAGAGCAGAGACCCACCTGCAGCCCGGGGAAGATCCCACGCCAAAGCAGGGGGATGCCTGAAGGAGGCTGTGACCCCGTGGGGAGCCCACGCTGGAGCAGGCTCCTGGCAGGAGCTGTGCCCCGTGGGGAGAGGAGCCCGCGCTGGAGCAGGTTTGCTGGCAGCACTTGGACCCCGTGGGGGACCCACGCTGGGGCAGCCTGTGCCTGAAGGGCTGCAGCCCGTGGGAGGGCCCACGCTGGGGCAGTTCGTGAAGAGCTGCAGCCCCTGAGTGGGAAGGTCTCAGGTTGGAGAAGTTCGTGGAGGACTGTCTCCCATGAGAGGGACCCCACGGTGGAGCAGGGGAAGAGCGTGAGGAGTCCTCCCTCCGAGGAGGAAGGAACAGCAGAGACAACGAGACCACAACCCCCATTCCCCATCCCCCTGCATCACTGGCAGGAAGAAGGTAGAGAAATCAGGAATACAGTTAAGCCCAGGAAGAAGGGAGGGTTAGAGGGGAAGGTGCTTTAGTTTTTATTTCTCATTACCCTACTCTGATTAGATTAGTAATAAATTAAACTAATTTCTCCAATTGAGTCTGTTTTGCCCATGACAGTAATTGGTGAATGATCTCCCTGCCTTTATCTCGACCCACGAGCCTTTCATTGTATTTTCTCTCTGCAGTACAGTTCAGGAGAAGTGATAGAGAGGCTTTGGTGGGCACCTGGCATCCAGCCAGGGTCAACCCACCACACTCTTAGTAAACAGATTATAAATATACATATTTATTATTTTGACAGATATAAATAAGGACTAATTGAGCCTGAGAGAAGAAGTTTTTTTATCCGAAAAGGGATCCATCTAGTTTGTGATTAGTTTGTGATTTCTGACCAACAGGCAGTAATCTTCTGACTAAAATAAACAAACAGAAATCACATGTGCAGCAGTCTGACTAGGACAGCATTTATTCCATGAATCTTACCTCAAGGGGGGCTAGAAAGCTAACCAGACTTCTACTCAAACCTAGCCGCTTACCGAAAGCAAAATATTGAAGATTTTTATTTAGGGAGGGCTTGAGATGTAATCATGCAGAACTCACTGCTGTTCTTGGAACCCCTCTAAATATCTTGCATATAGTATTTCACCTTATAAATCTGTTCTTTCTTTAAATGCTTTCTGAGAAAGTTTGTGCAGGCTCCAGAGCTTTCAGTGATTTTGCATCCACCTTTGTTACACAAGAAAAGTGGCAACTGATTTTGTTTGAAAGTGGAAATTAGGCCCATTGTCTGCTATTCTTAGGTAGAAAGTCTTCACCAACAGGGTTTATACCACAAATAAAACAAGGTCTGACATCTTTCTGAACATCACTGTGGTTCTTAGTTTCAGGTTGTTTGTGCTGAAGAATTTACAGGAATGCTTTCAGATTCTGGCAATATTATTTTATTATGATACAAATACATCTACAATAATGCTGTCTGCTTTCCCCTATTCTGGCTAACAATAAGTCAAAACATTCAGCCCTTGTACAGATAAAGTCACAATAAATGAAGCTGGATATTGATGCTAGGATGGCCCCACCAGAGCTAGCTCAACAGGCAATGTTCTTACAGCAAATTTAACCAAAACATCATCCAAATAAAAATTACTAAAACTCCTGTTTTATAAAAGGCTATACACATTCTCAGTTAAGGAGAAACCATTCTCTGATTTTTCATGCTACTTATCAGCAGTGACTCCCTCACCTGGCAAACAGGGCATTTCTCCAGGCCCTTACTGATGACTCAGATGTGTAAGGAAATCAGCACATCCAGTGAGAATTAGGACTAAAACACTGTCCCCCACACCTTCAGCAGTTCCCTCCTTGGCATCTCACACAGCGTGCAGGTACAGTGAAAGATCTGAGGAGAAAGCACCCTCTGGCTCACCAGCTGTTCACACGCCTACAGCAGCCAGCCCAGCACCCCACAACAATATTCACAGTATTCTTCTTTCTTGCAGATCCTTTGGAATCTTACAGAAGTAGATTGAGACCATTTCTTTACTTCACTTTCCTCATTTCATTGGTTTTGTCCCTACTAATCCTCTTTCTTCACCATTCCACTGAAAAATTTACAAAATGTAGCTTGCCACAGCCCATGTTTTGGTGCTTTGAGTACTTGTTTTATGACCTTGGGCTGCACAGTTCTTCCACATGAATGCTAGTTTAATATTTTTCTCAGCTAGTACTGTCCCTAGTAGTATTGCTGCAGACTGCTCTACGTCTGGGTTTAGGGACAGCTACCATGCAAAGGGAAAGAAAAGATGAGATAGGTGATTTTCCACATTGACTTTATCATGGAAAGGATTATCTTTAGCAATTAATTTTTTCTACCAATAATGCATGGATGTCCCAAGGAGACAGAAAATGTAGGTCAACTCATTATCCCAGCTGCACTGACTCAGCAGCACTCTAGCCATTTTCCGACAGCTTAAACAGGCACTACACAGAGAAACACATACGAATTAGGGTGGAAATATCAACACTGCGTAGGTCAGCAAAACCATACGGTGTTTAGATAAAACACATGCATATTCAGAAACGGCTGGTATCTTCAAGTTGCGTATAAAAACCCAAAGCACAGACAACTTAGTTGTGCAGTCCTTGCTTCCTTTTTCTATATTCTAAAGTGAACTCAGGGCTCATGAAGGATTCTGGACTTGCAGCTCTGGATACCAAAGAGTCCAGCTGCAGGCAGTGGCAACTCAAGTTTCACTGTGCTGTTCTGCCTGACCCGAAGAGACCACCTGTCTGGATCAGAAGGTATTTCAGTCTCTCTCATTAACCCACTGGCTTCTGAATTGAAGATGACAAGAAGTTACTCCAGTGGTAGCCTTTGAGATGACAGCCACTGGCAAATACAGTGAGATCATTCAAATGGCCTTCAGCTGGATTTCACACCAGATGTGAACAATGGCCCAATGGAAAGGAACGGAAGAACAAAAAAAAATCAAAATTCCTATAAGCCCTTTTCTTATTTTCTTAATGACTCTCTAAAATTAATTTCTTAGGAATGCAATATTAACTCTCAAATTCCTCATTTTAAAACATATTTGTTATATGGTTATCACTACTCCCAGTTTCAAAGGAAAGCTGATACAGAGTCCATCAGAGCTAGGTTATTCCTTGTCACTCTGCAAGTCTGAAATCCTGTTTCTGGTTTTGTAGAACTCTAAGTAGTAGAAACACAAGAAAATTCCCTGCATTCCCTTGAGTTCTTTCACTGCTCCTCTTCCATCAGACAGAAAACAAGAGCAACCAAAAAACCCCAAGGTGCTTCTGGAAAGAGCTCAGTTTTACTATGGTGTGGTTGAAAAGCCCTAGCATCAGGTATGTCAGAGCACTGGTATAAATTTTAGAAAACACATGGCCAAGTCCTCAGTGTTGAGCTAACTAAGCATTCCAATGTAGCTTAAATTTCTCTCAAAACCACACCTGAGCTCCCAAAGGAATCTAATAATATATTCTATAAACTACCAAACTACAGAAAAAGTAGCTACTGAGATAGAAAGGAGGTGTCTCTGAAATGTAGAGATGCTCCACTCTGCTCTGAAATTCCAGATGTAATTTCACTGTCTCATATAAAAAAGAACGAGAAGCTGTAACTTTTCATTGCTACATAACCATATCATCCCTCAGAGCTATTAAAAAAGACATTGTGTACTTCTACCGCTTTTAATTTCCACTTGTTATTGTTTTACTTCTCCATCTCAGTATCTTTTAAGTACAGTGACTCTCACTGAGGTTTTAGTGTTGATGAGCACAGTACTGTAAAATTGTTTTGCAGACTGAGGAGTAGTTTTTCTTCTAGAAATGTCATTAACCACTGAATGCAGGAGATAAGAGAACAGTTATTAAAAGAGCCAAAATTTAACAAGCTAGCCCAGTGAAGGTAGGTGTGTGGTTTCACTCAGTAAGACCAGAGCATGCAGTAACCACATTGTTCATCTGAATGGTGTGTGACAACTTTTCAATCTCATAGAAAAAATTTAATTTTCCCACCTTCTCTTTCTGAAGAGAAATGGTTACAGTGGATAAACTGACAAACTCACTCATGTCAGAGACTCTAGTATAGTTTATATTTCCCTTTGATGTACACTGCTTAGCATACAGCTACTAATAAATACACTCACATACAGTAATGTGTATGACATCTGCTGACAGCACAGGATCATACAGAGCACAGACTGATCTCATGCAAAGCACCAGGGCTCTGTTCCCTGACTTCCACTTGATGGGTCTCAAGGCAAAATAGCAGAAGCAAGGAAGCAGCTCACAGGGTTTTCAACAGGTATTAGCTGACTTGCCTTGAGTATCATAAAACCACACCATCATCCTTGCATCATTGAATTGGGCTGTCAGTCATCCTACAGCTCCTGCCACTAGCAGAATCAAGAAGAAATTGAGCAAAGCAACCCAGGACTTGATGTATTCAGTGTCTGCAGAAGAACTGCAACTCCCGAAGGTCTGAATTACACACATGCAGCTGAGGAAGAGTAGTGTCCTGGCAGCTGAGATCTACATCAATACACTGCACTGGTATTTTCCTGTAGATTGAAGAAGTCTGTCAGACCCTGAGATGTGGCTCAGCAGAACAAACTGGGAGGAGTTCTTGATAAGCTGGTGACCTTGAGAAGATGCGGTTCCAGGCTGACAGAAATCTCATGCTGGAACAAAGACAAATGCAGAGTCCTGTGCTGAGGATGGCAAAATTCATCAATACAGGCTGGAGGCCAAACAGCTGTTGAACTGTTCTGCAGAAAGGACCTAAGGATCCTGCCAGAAAACAAGGTGAACATGACTAACCACACTTCAGGGTGTGCTACCACAATAGAACCAGCAGGCACTTGCAAGACCACATCTGGAATACCATACCCGGTTTTGGTCTTTCTGGTACAAGCCTGGCAAGTGGCTAAAAGATAGCTAAGGACTGAATGTCATTAGATGAATTAAAATATCCTTAGTATAACTGAACTTTTTAAAGGTCAAATCCTGGTAGACTCACTGGCTTTAGCTACAGAAAATGATTTGGCTTCAAATCTGCTGCTTAGAAAGTTGCTTCTCTGAAATAGCAGAGAAAAAAAATCAGTTCATACATTATATATAACATATTTGAGCAGCGGATAGAGTACAAAGTAAGTTTGTTTCTTTGGAAAGTTGGAAGTCAACAAGCTATTTAGGAAAAGGAGTCTCTCCCATTAAATTATCTGCTGTCCTAAAGGGCTAATCTGAAAGAGCTCAAAAGTACGGAAGGAACCAAGATGACAAATGCAGAGACTAAAAAACATAAAGGGAAAGATGAAACAAGAAAAACCTAAAAGAATGAATCTTGAAGAGGTGGAGTTAGAGAACACCATGAACAATGCAAGAAGAGCTACTTCAGAATTCCACAACTAACATTCAGCTGGGCATGCATGTCAGTACTTTTTACGTTATAAGGTACAAAATAAAAGCTTTCCAGGGAAAAAAAAAATTTAAAAAAGTAAAGCACAGTTAGTGCATATAAGTTAATTAACTATTTGCCTTACTTTCAGAGCTTTAGTAAACTATTAAGAAGGAGGAAAAAAAAAAATCAATATTCAAAAGCTGTTCTCTAGCATATTACTACTGTGAAAAATACTTGTTACATACTGCCCTTTAAACAAGGTAGTGAAAATATTTACAAAATCTAATCTCTGTATTCTTTAAAAATTGAATTTTCATGTTACAGAAAAGGTCCCTATTAAGGAAATATTTTGTATGGAAGACAGAATTCAAGAAATACCTGTTTTTCCAAATTCATCAGCAAACTTTCCCTCACAGAAAAACACATCACTCATTTCTCAGAATCACAAGAAGACATTGTCCATATAAATATGAAGAGTCAACTGAAACAGTTCAGAAATCTCAAAGAATGGATAACTGTAATAGAGTTGTGCTTATTTATTCCCAGACAAGTTCAGAATTACTCTGATCGGACATGGTTTTGCATGCCAAAAGACTGACTCTGAGGTACTGCACAAGATGAAACTGAGGAGCAACCTCTAACTCTTCCTGACAGCACTGATGTATGTGGATGACAACTGTAGACTAGTTCATCTTTTATCTCAAACCACACTGCAATTTACTCATTCTGCAAACAAAGTTGCTTCTATGTTTAGATTTTCTCTGTGTGCGTAGAGTAAGCGTGAAAAAGATGCATGTTGGTCACCTAAATACTGAACTGTCTCAGTGTTTCACTAGTAAGTCAACCGCTTCATCTGCAAGCAACGTTTCTTCCATAACTCTTGAATAAGCTCATCAGCAATCTTTAGGTCATTAAAGCCTGTGAAGAACCCACTAAGTTTGTGTTAAGAAATGTTCACATTTTTCTCCTCCCATGTCATGAATAGGTCTTTCAGGAAAAAAGCCTGTGACAGTAATATGCCAGCTCTGAGACCCTCCTGATCCGTATGATACAGGCTGTTTACACCCGAAGAATATGTATTTTCAGAACACAATCTGTCAATAATAGTTCTCAGCTCCTGTTTGATGTATTGTGCCATTCTCCCTTAAATGCTCTTAGTATTAACAAATGTCCGTTCTACAGGCATGTGGGACACAGCAGAGACTTGTTTTCATAGAGAATAGAGGAAAAAAAAGTCCATAACACTGAAGAAAGACTACACATAATTATAAGTAATTAAATATAGGATTTTTTATTAACAGAAGTATGAGTAAAACAATTTTTTCCCAAACAACACTGGATACTGTATTTTTTAACTTGGATCTCCATTTCAATTTTGTTTGAGCTCCGTTCAGTGACAGAGGGGAGGTATAGTCACAGAGAATTGATCTTGATTCTTTTTTTTTGCTCAAGTGCAAGCCTGGTAGGATTTTGCTGTACAGACAGTAGATTCTGTCAAGTGACAGAATGGGCATAGCAGGGCTAAACTTTACACGTTCCTCAGTGTAACCTTCCTTTTTCTATGCTAGGGAAAATTAAGGCAACCATTACAAACTGCAGTGACTTTACCTGGTAGCATTAGTGGAAATTCCCCATACAGAAAAAAAAAAAAAAAAAAAAAAATTCCTTGCTAAGTCTCAAGCAAGTTTCAGGCATGCTTTACCTAAGCACTCAGCCCACACACGCTTGCCTCTTTACATGATTTTTTTTTAAACGCTCATAAGAATGTCAGACATAATCTTTAGTGCATTCTTTATCATCTTCCCTCTTGAGATATGTCAGGATTAAAAAGCACTCTAAGTGGTTTTGTATATGCCACTACGCAAGGCATCCATAATTTTGCTATTTTAGAAAAATCATCCTTAAAAACAGCCACATAGAAATACATATCTGATTTTGTTTTGCAATATTATGTTTTAGTAGTTTGCAATGCAGAGTTATTCAGTTGCCATCAGTGCTTGCTGTTAGGTTGAAAAAAATATGCAACTGTGTGTCCTTTTACTCTACTGTACAGGATATCTAGTAAATAAAACTAATTACTAAATATTAGTTTGGGGTTTTTTTAAAAAAAAAAACCCAAAACATATGTTATTAAGACTGACACAAAAGTTCCAATTAATTTCTAGTTAGACCCTATTCCAAATTTTGAAGAGGGATGCAAGAATTGCAGTGTTAGATTGGCTCTTGTTTGGAAGGATCCTATCCCTCCTAACAGCCAGTATCTGATGCTACAAAGGAAAGTGCAAGAAATGCTATCATGACAGATAGAGGTCAGACATCCTTACAAAGGGAATTTTAACCGGAGACAGTAAGAATATCTGGTAGCAGTGGCAGAAAGCAGTAGATTTCCAGCATGGCACACAGAAGTCCACATATTTGATATTCTTTCTAGAAAGCGCAGGTATCATCTTGATTTAATTAATAAAGGTGGCTTTGCTACTGACCTTGATATAAGCAGGATTTGGCTCATTTCCTGCTACTTTAAGAAACCCTCCTCCTGGGCACAGGAAGATTAAACTGACAATTTAATTTCAGTTCAGGGTATAAGCACTGGTAATGGTTGCTGGCTGCAGCTGACTGCAGTTATGCATCCCTCCAGCAGAAAGAGTTCTCAATGAATGCTTCTTCAGCCACTCACCACTGTCACAAACACTCCTCTGAAGGGGCTTCTGGTCATGGTGCATGCTACCATAATGAAAGTGTCTGTTTCCGTTATGTGCACCTACTCACAAGATAAGATACTCCAGAGTTCAGAAGTTTTCTTCAGGCTAAAGCTTAGGCTATCCTCACTTGGAAAATAAAGCATACTTAGTACATATAAAGGCATCTCCCTTGCATGACTAAAGACAATGCTAAGCAGTTCCTAACAGACCAGGATGCTACCTGCTCACTTTGACAGCTGACCATACCACGAAGACGAAGAAAAACTAGATGTTTGTGCATCTCTTCGGTTGTTTCCCATTATTTCTACTAATACTTTCTCCTTAGCAAATAATTAGATTGGGTACTAACAAGAAGCACCTTCCTTTTTCTAAACATGACCTGCATTTTCCTCAGTGTGCTCCCTATTAGACTTTAATGACACTGTATTTAAGCTTCTCATTAACTACATTGCTACTTCTACTGATGCTTTCTGGATTCACGGATTCTTAAGGTCCAGAGACCACCAGCCTGACATCATGTGTAACACAGAGTGCTGTAAAAGTACCATCATTGCCTCTGCTTGATTTATGATACATCCTTTAAAAGGAAATTACCTCTTTACTGACACAGTGAAAGTTTGTTGTGTCAACAATTCCAACATATTGGAAACAGAAAGGAGGAAGCAAGGAGATTTTTCTGGATAACTTGGAAAAAAGATATGCCTTATTTATTACCAAAGTATAATGTTATCTCTGCCAATTTACCATGATATGGATTTCAGTGTGATGGGTATCCATATTTCTGTTTTCTAGCACACTGGCCAAAATGTCTGGTGTCAGTGGTACATTTTAAAGACCACAGGTGAACCAGAGCAGAGTTTGTAAACTCAGTTTGTACATGGACAGGAAACTAGGCTTAGGCTCATGCATGTGTTTTCAGAACTCATTTAGCAAAAGCTTTGTATTTGTTAGTCATATGAAAGAGTTCAACTTCCAGCTAAAATCCCATGCATCTATCTCTTTGTACACATGGAGGTATATGATCTAACACTCAGAGAAATACTGGTATAACGCCAGCAGAAGTAGATTCTTTATCCAAACAATTTAGCTATCACTTCAAGACACCATTCTCTATAAGGACAAATTTAGTGATCAGAGAAAGGATGGTAACATGTGTGATGAATTTAATGACATTATACCATTAACAACTGATCAGGTTCTTGACTCAGATATAGTATTCTAGTTCTAGTTCTCCAGGGACTGAGCTTAATTTTTCTAAAATGCTTTGAGATCCTCCTTTGAAATAGCTGGGCAAATGCAAGTTATGATGTGTGGACTGAGAACAGTTCAACAGAAGAGAATTGTATTTTTGTCCTCCATCTGACTAAAGTCTGCAGCTTTCTTCTCTTGACTTGAATGACTCATACATAAATAAGGTTACCAGACAGAAAATCCTTTTAAGAGAAGTGATCAGTAGGAGATAAAATACAACTAAAAAAAAGTCAGACACTTATAATCTAGGACACAGAGATACAGAATAGAAACCTCACATCTGACTCACATAATACCTGAATATATACTGCAATCCAAGGGAGAGATTTATTTCATCAAAAAGTATAAGAAGAGTTTCTGATACTACTCGCCAGGTTGTAAGCAATTTTAAAAAAACTAGCATACAGGAAACAATTCTGAAAAACTGCAATTTATTTTTTACACCCATCTTCATGATGTACTCTTAATCCCAAATCCTGTTTATTCATTTTAAACAGACTAGCACAAATTGGCAAAACACTATGACTTAAAAATACAGAAGAAAAGGAATAGAACTGTTGCAAGTGAGGACTGAGATAGAGAAATGCTAGGGGTGTAAAAGTGAGCAGCTTCTGACCCAGGCAGCACTCTTCCAGCTTGCATATATTTTGTACACACTCAGATTGTATATACTGAGTCACATCACAGCAAAAGAATTAAAGAAATAATTTTCCTATTATCTTTATGCACACTATATTCATTTATTACTGCTAAATATGTAGTTTTGATAACGGAGTTAAAAGTTCACATTAAAAACTTTTTTTGGTGTGAGATTGTTTTGCCAATGATCAGGCCTAGCATAAAGGACACAGCCAGCATAAAGATGAACCAATCACCAAATTGTATTTGATACAAAAGGGTCAGAACATGGGTAAGCACTGGGGGTACAAGTCAGTCAGGTTATACATAATTGACATCAATCCCACTGACCCCAACAACAACACCACACAACCAACAATGGGTGGAATAAATGGTGAAATGCAGTCTCCCATAGAAGGGACAGGAGACAACAAGCTAAATACATAAGACTAAGGAAGCCACACACTGAGTCTCCACACAGCCCACGTTTACAAAAGCCAGAGCTGACTGGAGCCCAGTCCCAGGGAGGCGGGAGGTCCTTCCCCAACAGGGAACTCTGCACAGGGCATCCACCTCACACACAGACACTGCCCCTCCTGCAAGGGGTCCCAGCTTTCATCCCTCAGTGGGACACCTGACCTTGGGTTACTGAATGGGGGACACCCGGGGCTCCTTTACCCCATGGCTCTGTCTGCCAGGCCGCCGCACCCTGGGGGGAAGCCTAAAGGTAAAGTCACCCCCCCTTTGGGAAGGGCTGTGGGAATCACCCACATGTCAACCTTAACTTGGGGCTTGGGGCTGAAACCCCAGCATTTCAGAGATAAGTAAAGACTGAAAATAAAATGAAAGTATGAAAATAACATCCTTGGAGTCTGGAGGTAGATTGTTGTTTTGCTTTTGTTTTTTTGGTTTATCTTCTATTGACATCCTTCTTTTCACATGAGTTAACTCTACTGTTTTTTCTAACTGTAGCTAATTATTTGTAGAGGCCTAAAAATGTGCATCAAAATAGTTTCTTCTTGGATAAATAACATAAGGTGAATTTTAGTATTCTCCTAGGAAAAAAAGTTATCATTTTGATATTGAGAAATTCTTAATGCTTTTTAAAATAAGGCTACAGCTCTGACAAATTCACAAAAGCCACAAAGCCACCAAGGCTATGACTAAGCTTTAAAAAAAAAAAGGAAATAATATCCACAGAATTATTGTCCCAAGAGCAGAACCTATCAGCTGGAGCAGCTACATTGAATGTTAGTGTTGTAAAAAGTTTTATAACACATCTAAGTCCCTGAAACAGAAGTTTATGGTGAAGGAGATGAAGGAAATTGAATGATTTTGTGACTGATAAGAAAAATAAGAGTAGCTGGTAGCGTGAATAGACAGTCAGAGCCCTTAAAGGAGGTGTAATGTCTTGCCTGAATAGAGACCACAAAACTGAAGAGCACAGACCAGTTCAGGGCTCATCCCCCATGCAGTCCCACCAGTTCAGGAAGCAACAGGACACAGCAGAGTTACTGCTTCTCTTTGGCCCCAACATGCTGAACATCTCTAGTAAACTGTCCATCCATGATGGAATGAGCTTCCACTCAGATAAAAAGTCCAACTCTGTTCAGTGTGTCTACAGAAATGCTGTTCTTTTCATTTGCTAGGAAAGAAAGCATTCATGGCTTTCATAATGTATTTTGTGAATGGCAAAACTAACTCTGCCTCTATGAAATTACACGACACTGAAAAATTGCAAAAAGTGTAATTAAGGGCTAGTTCCTTCCATCAATATGGCAGTCCCCCAGTGCATTTATGATCTTTTATGTATGCTATTAGCCAAGTCTTAGATGTTATTTATAAGGAATATGTGAATATGAAATATTCATTTTTATCCCAAAAGCATTTATAATATGCAAATAAAATTTGTAAGCATATATTCAATTTAGAATTTCAATTTTATGCTGTTTTGCATAATTTGGTAGAAGAAAAAAAATTATATTATTACAAAGTTTCATGACTAATTTCTTCCCTTAGGCTTGCTAAGGACATCCAGACCAGGTACTTGACCATTCAGAGCATCAAGTGAATGTTTAAGATTGTTTAATCTAATCTGAACAATTAAATGTCATATTCCGGAATCCTTCAGTACTTAGACATGTATCTTACTTGGCATTCAAATACACCCATGTAATTTTTTTAATATCTTTTCAAATTGTTCACATGAATTTCAAAAATAGCGATTCTTAATATCATTTTTCACAGCAAAAAATTTACCTGCAAACCATTTTCATAACAGGCCAACTGTCAGGCATTCTAATTAACATTGGCTGTTCCTTGGCTCCATTTGGGCGTGCTCATGTTCATGGTGAAATCCATTCAACTACAAACACCTGTAGTCTTGTGTGCAGGTTTTGCTGGGATTGAGTTAAGTTTCTTCATAGTAGCTAGCATGAGGCTATGTTTTGGGTTTGTGCTGAAAACAGTGTTGATAACACAGGGATGTTTCTGTTATTGCTGAGCAGCACTTACACAGAGTCAAGGCCTCTTCTGCTCCTCACCCCACCAGTGAGCAGGCTGGGGTGAACAAGAGGTTGGGAGGGAACAGAGCTGGGACAGCTGACCCCAACTGACCAAAGGGATTTCCCAGACCATATGGCATCATGGTCAGCGTATAGAGCTGGGGGGAGAAGGAGGAAGGGGGAGACCTTCGGAGTTTAGCTTTTGTCTTCCCAGGTCACTGCTGCATGTGCTGGAGCCCTGCTTCCTGGAGATGGCTGAACACCTGCCTGCTGATGATGGATGAATTCCTCGTTTTGTTTTGCTTGTGTGTGCAGCTTTTGCTTTACCTATGAAACCGTCTTTATCTCAGCCCATGAGCTTTCTCGCTTTCACCCTTCCAATTCTCTCCACCCCACCATGGGGGGAGTAAGTGAGCAGCTGCATGGTGATTAGTTGCCAGCTGGGCTTAAACCACAACATTTTGCCATTTCAGTGTCATTATTCAAATAATGTACTTCAACATATATGAACCATGACTCAAAGCACAGATACTGACAGTGTCAAACTCAATCACACATACCGTTTGCCTATTTGCAGATGATATTGCCTTCTCTTACCTTAAGAGTATCAGACCAGGGATAGTTATATTGTTGTGGCAGGCAGTAGATGACAAATACATTTGAAAACTTATTTCCAGCAGAACTAGTATGTTTGGCCGCCTGGTACACGTGCAATGTGTTATCTAAATTTGAACTGATGCTTCATCAATTAATTTTATACAAAATTATATTTGCAACTAAATTCTGTAAGGTTATGAATCGATGTGCTGACTTCAGATTTCCCAGACTTCACATTTTAACAGACATGGTCCAGTACTGCTGGAAGAAGGCAAAGACCAAAGAAAAAGAGACAACATCTAAAAATCAAATAAATTATTTTTTTCAGGATGCATCTAGTCATATTTCAATATTCAGACTCTGTATAGAAACAAAATGTCACCTTTATTCTGAGTGACTGGAATAAAGCTAAGTGGGGTTTTTTTGAGGTTCATAAAGGTGTAAATGAGAACAAAAATTTAGTCCTTTTAGCACAATCAGCCCAGCCTGTCTATGTAAATGGAACCAAACAACAAAACACTGTTACTTGGAAGTGCATGACTATCTCTTTGCAATTTGAAACTATTATGCTGACAAATACAACACAGTAGGGATCAGGCACCACTTGGAGATTAACATTTTTGAAGCCTATATATATCATAAAAAACCACACTACCAAATACAGTCGAACAGATGGATCCTGATCAGAGCCTAGGAGAGGTTGAATGCAGCAAGTACGGAAGATTGATACCTACTTACACAGAAGCAATCTGGGCACAGTGAGCAGCAGGTTGCTACAGATATTTGGCATATTTATTGAAGCATTAAGGGAGTTCCACAATTCCATTAACAGGACTATGTAAAAGACATAGTATATTAGGCTTCCCACACACATAGAAATCTTGAATTATAATGACTAGCCTACACATAATAAAACTTAAGTGAAACCTGTTTAATGTGGGATAATCCATTGTCAGCACTGCAATTTAACAGTACTTCCATTTTCAAAATGCCAATGATATTTACAGCTCAAAATGTCTGGCCCGGTTTTGTTTCCAATAGAAAAATCAATTACAAAACTCCCATCAACTTGGAACAGAAGCAAAATCAGACACTGTTGTATCTGTTAAAGTAAAGGTACAAAAATTTAACATAAATATTCACAGTTTAATTGCCCTTCTGCAGCATAAATAATAGCTGAGAAGCAAAACCATCTCTGATGCTTCTTTAGAAACTTTGATGTTTTACGTGAAAACACATCACTGAAGAAAGTCTTGAGCTAAAGCTGAAAAATTAAGTAATAGTTATTAGAAGAAAAATGGAAAAAAACTAACAGCACTACAGCTTCAAACTATTCATCTGTGTTCAGAGGTACGTTCTTGCATTCATCACCAAGCACACTGGAAAAGACAGATTGCATCCTTTCAGCACATACCTAAAACCACACACTTGTCCTTCTACCTCCAATGGAGTTTAAAAGAATTTTTGTCACCAAATGAAGTAGCTGCTGTATTAGGTTTTTCTCTTTCTAAGCAAGCATCTTAATAACATTCTTCTCCGTTTCTCTGCTATTCAGGTATCACTCTACTTCATCAACCTTTATCTCTGAACTAATATTTTTGATCACAACCTGATCTTGACTTGCCCTTTTTTATTCTGAAGTTAATCTAGCATTTTAACTTGTAAACAGAAGTTTATTCAAGTCTTTACATTGACCATTTTAATCTTGTTTGCTGTTGTACCCACTGTTCTAAAATACCTGTCATGAGTCACGTTATTCCCTTTATTTGTGTAGGAGTACATCACACACAAATCTAAAGTTTGAGGGGCAAAAAAGAAAACAAATATTGGAATCGCAATGTAACTTTTTAGAATTCTTTGCATTTAGTGACCGTTTCCTATGCTGTAATACTGCACCAAGATCTTTAACCAATCGTTTCATCAGCAATGAAACATAAAAATTTATATATATAGTCAAAATTTTAGCAACATAAATGTATGTCATAACCAAAGAAGCATGCAAAATTTACACCCAATAAATCTCTTGAGCAAAGTAATCTGAGTCCTTCTGTGGCACCTTTGTGGTTGACTTTCTTCTTAAAAATGCAGATCACATTCCCTTGAGATACTCATCTTTTCCCATAATGCACTTGGCTGACAGAACAACAAGCTTAGTGCACAGAAATGCCACTGGGGTTGACAAGAAAATTCCATCAGTATGCAGTGTTTACACAGTACAGTTTAGTAATAGCAGTTCACACAGTCCGTTGCCTTGGAACAGAATTATAATTAAGCTTTAAATCTTCAGCATTCAGATTAATTCTTATCACACAGGTCTTATATATTTTCTTGTGTAAGTCTGAAAATAGGCTTGTCGCTGAAGAAAACAACATACAAGAGTTAACCAGGTTTGAAGATGATGTTGTTTGTAAGATGCCCAATATTTCTAGGACTTGAATATCAACTATCTAATATTTCCTTCATTAATTATGAGGTTTAAAAATCTCAGCAGAATATTAATGTTTTTCTGAAGTCACATTTCTTTGACACATGAAAACAGCACTGTTATATGTGTGGTAAGGACTAGCTGTAAGGACTTGGGAGCTCAGTTCAGTTTAGAAACATCCTCTGTGTCTTATCAAAAAGTATTTTCTAGCCATTCATAAATTTACAGCAAATACAATCTAAATACAATACAATACAATCTACAAGCTTCTAAGGAACACTTCAGAAAAGAAAACATGGAGGTAAAACGCCAGAGAGATCCCTTTGAGGCTGCCACATTCAAGCATGACTCTACCTTTCTCACATAGATCTAAAAGACCATTGTAGCATATCATCTAGCACAGAAAAACCCCATTGTATTGCCTCTTTCCCTTCTATGTAGCCCAGCCAGAGGACCACTTGGAAGAACTTTTTCCAAGTAGTCACAGGCAAGGGCAGCTGTGTGGGCTTAACATGGATAAGGATACAAAAGGCATCTCTTTCTCCTCAGACTTTTCCTCTAACCATACAGGAAACAATTTTCTCCTTCATGTCAGTATAATAATTAACATTTTTTAAAAGCTACAAATCAGGTGGGAAAAAAAAAAAAAATCACCATATAAACCTGAGCCTTTTATTGCACTCATTCTTTCTCAAATTGCATTTTATTAGCTCAGCAAAAAAGTCTCATGTTGCTTTATTACCCAAAATCCATTACACCAGTACCTCTGAGCTGCAGCAATTAATTTTAATTCTTTTCAGCAACATAGGCAGATCTTCATAAATATGTGTACACTTTTCCATAAAACATGCATTACACCTACTGCCTAGCAAGCAAAAAAACAAAAGGCAAAAATAAACATTTTAGTAACCCTCTTACTAGTCTAACATAGATTAAGTCTTCACAGATGCATCCCTCAGCTGTTAGATTAAGCAAACAATAGAACTGCAGAATGGTTTGAGTTGGAAGGGACCTTTAAAGACCATTTAGTCCGACCCCCCTGCCACGGGCAGGGACATCTTTCACTAGGTCAGATTGTTCAAAGCCCCGTCCAACCTGGCCTTGAACCCTTCCAGGGAGGGGTCAGCCATGGCTTCTCTGGGAAACCTCTTCCCATGTCTCACCACCCTCATTATAAAAAAATTTCTTCTCTATATCCAAATCAATTTATCCTCTTTCAGTTTAAAACTGCTCCCCATTGTCCTGTCAGTACAGGACCTAGCAAAATGTCTTTCTCCATCTTTCTTATAAGACTCCTTTATACATTGAAAGGTCACAACAAGGTCTCCCTCTCTTCTCCAGGCTGAACAGAAGAAACTGCATGTCAAAGAGGTGTATGTTTACTCTGAGGTACAGTTCACACAGAATGATTTGTACCAGTTGAAAATCACTAACTAGGGGATAAAATAGGAAAAAGGTCACAGATACAATCAAAGGGGATGGTATACAGCAGATGCTACAACCAGAAAAATTTGGTGGGCAGGGTCTTTTCTACAAGATCTGACAACAACAAGGAATTTTTATTACAGGGGTAGCTGTTGGACAAACAGTACAGCAGAGCACTAAGTAGTCAGCAGATTCCTGAATCCCACAGGTGCCTGGTTTTTTGATATGTATGGTGGTGAAAAGTCCTCTTGATGTCACACCAAGTGCCAGGAAAAGGTTAAGGATGTCGAAGTGGAAGGTAGCTTGGATGACAGTAATCATGAAATAATAATACATTACATCACTAAAAAATTACAGAGAAAATAACACCACAACAGAAACGATTTGCATTTCAGGAAGGCAGTTCTGAGTAAATAAGAACTGGAAGCAAGCTGTCCCAGGATGCTGGCAGCTCTTTATTTTTAAAGGCCAAGTACAAACAATTCCATCACAGAGTAAGAGATAGTCTTGGCTACGTTGTGAGCTCTTCTCTGAACCATATACAGGGAAGCATTCTGGAGATGAAAATAAGATCAGATTACTGAAGAAGAATAGGAAGTTATTTTATATTTTCCCATATGAACTTTGTGGTGGTTTAGGCTCTGCCAGGACCAGAGACCACATTGCTGTTGTTCCTTCCCCACCCTTGGACCAGGCAGGGCTGGGAGTGAGGCACAAATCCTGGGGTTGAAATAAGTAAAAATTTAATACAACAGTGTAATAAATAACAATCTGAACAACAACAATAGCAATAACAACAACAATAAACGGCAATAACAGTAAACAAGACAAAAGATATACAGAGAAATACCGCAGTAAACACAGCCAGCCCGGCACGCGTGCTTCCCGCGACCAAAGCCACAAAGGAAAGCTTCCTGCGCTGCCGTGCCGGACCTGACATCAGCATGGTAAGAATAACCCGGCTGGAGATCCCTTCCCCCTGCTGGGGAAACTTAACCCTATCCTAGCTGAACCAGGATAAACTTCTAGGGAGAAATCCAATCAATAAAATGAAGTACAATTACAAGAAAAAGTAATTCAAACACACTGTGTCCTATGTATCTGAAAGAATGAAGTTAACTGCTTCAGTCCTGCACTCAGTGACCAAAAGGGATACAAGTCTGAACACCCTGCCCGTTGGCCTCTTAATCAAAACTGAGTCAAAATATCTCTTTTTCATTTTGTTTTGACCAGCAGTTTTATAAAGCAGCATTTAAAAACAGAAAAAAAAAAAAAAAAAAAGGTGACTCATGATCTCATAATGTTGTTTGTTTGTAATCCTCAAAAATCAGTGAAGAAACCATTACTACAGAAGCACATCTGAAATCTAGTGAGACTGAAGTCCAGATCTCCCTCTTTATAGACACTCCACTAACCTCCCCATAGGCACTTCTGCAGCCACACATCTAGCTAAGAATACGCTGGGATCTCTCATACTGCACCTTCATTCATTACACATGCGTACCTCAGTCTACTTGCCTGTTGCACAGTACAGGTATTTCCCAGGGAGGTCAAAGGGAGTTTAGTTCAGACCTTCTGCATGTGATGAGATTTTCATAAAGTGATGTCTAAAATAAGTCTCAAATGAGACAATCATCACACACCACCAGTGCCACCTTCTGGTGCACAGATTGCTAGACTATCACTACCCTACGGTCAAAACAACTGACTCGAAAACAGACTGGCAACAAGCAAAAGTATGTTAAACCCGAACATTTTCTTTTTAAATCAACTGAGTATACCTTCAGCATTTCAAACTTAGTATCACTCTAGGGGAGTTAGAATGAAATGACAGTGCACAGATGCATCAACAAGGCAGTGTAAGGGTTAAACCACATTTGTTCATTGACTACCTGGATCCACAGCTGCAACCAATGTTTTTTAAGTCATTTTGGGAAATGATACAAGAATTTCCATTCCCCACTCCTGTTTTTTTTTTTTTGTACAGCCACTAAAGGATAAAGATCTCTTGGATGTTTCTCTTCTTTAAGCAAACAAGCAAACAATAAAAAAAACAAAACAAAACATGTGATCATGACTCCAGCCTACCTCCAGGCACAAGGAAGCATGTTTCTTGACTGACATTAGCTAATCTCCTCTGTTATGACTAACCTCTGACAATTCCAATCCCAGGTAGTCTGATGAACAAGTTTCACCTTGCTCCAGAGCCTTGCTTTCTGGTGATAGTGAAGGGGCTTGCTGACAATATCTCTGCTCTCAGCTAATCTCTCTGGGAAACCCTGTAAAGTGTTTAACTCATTCTCACAGAATGACAATGTTTGTTTTATATATACTAGACTTTTTTAAAGTATGGGAAATTAAGCTGTTACAAAGTCGATTATTCGATCAAACCAAAACAAACTAAATATGACGTTTGAAATTGTCCCTCTTTACCCTCTGCAAAGCTATTTACTCTTAGCTCTGAGCTTCTAGGTTTGATTTATATTTCAGTCATGTGCTAACATTGCATGAACTGGCCAGCAACGAGTTAAACAACCTGTTTTGGCCCAAACTGAAAGGCTAGCCAGCAAAACCACGTCTACATCCTCATTATGCTAATTAGGTATGCAGATAATTTCATGTTTCATCTTATTGTTTTGATGTCTTAGAGCAGATGGCAGAAAATGAACTACACTGGAAGTAACCAAGTGAAATTTTTGCAAATCATTACTTTCAATGACTTGCTACCATTCTTCACATTATGGTCCTGACATTCAATCTGTCCTCACCCTATCAGATCACATGCGCTGTCAACCACCTCTTATCATCAGCGAGCAGAAACTACACTTCGGCCTCAATAAACTGGTAGTTCTACTTGCAGCCAGATTTTAAAAGAAGAAACTCAAAGTTCCGTAATTCATGGAAACAGATGAGGCTCTCGTCCTAAATCAAGATGCACAAATCTGCTGTTCTTAAAGTATACATTGAAACCTCACATCATTTTGTTTGTCATTGCAGGAGAGTATACTGTAATACGCTCTATCTATAAAACTTCAACAAAAAAATATTGTAATCTTCAAATAAATTATTTGTCCAATAACACTTTTGTTGGTTCTTTCCTTTTGATGGATTTTCTGTTTAACCTTCTTTGCTATTATTATTATTATTGTTCAACCAAATACAGTACATTTATATACTGCACAGAGGTCTTCATGAGACTATAAAGTTTTCCACTTAAGGATTCAGCCTAGTTTTCATAGCTACATTGTATTCACAAGGAAAGTGTTTTGTTTTGCATTGCTTTTAAATAACGTGTGACAAATCTGGTTAGTTCACATACAGAGCTTTGTTTATTTTATTGCACAAGAACATCTACTTAGAGAATAATTTTCACCAGCCATCCTCCACCAAAACTTAGTATGTCAATTCCCATTTAATAGTCCCAGCTATAAGCCAGCCATATGAATATCAAGTTGGTTTCCAAACTATGTTAATTTTCATACAGAATATCAAAGCAATAACAACACCCTACTACTGTACATGGACTTTCTGAAGTTGAAACACTGCTAACAGGTTTAATTTAAAGTTACACTTATCTACTTGACACCTAATGTCTTGGAATATTAAATATTTACTTTGCTGCCTCTAGTTCCATTGCTCAGTAATCTCACCACTGGCAAAACCAGGCAACATTTAAGTGTGTATCTCTGAAATAGATTGCATTACTTTTTGTTCACCTAAGGAGTATGTTTGTTAGCTTCTAAAAATCATAAATAAAATTTTACAATCACTATGTGGGTAAATCTGGCAACAAAATATTACATTATTTTTCTCTTTATTGAATTTGAGTAATTCCTGATGAAATCAAGAGAAACTAATCTAAATACCATTATAGACTTTATACCTACAGATAATACTATATATCTTCAATCTTCAAATAAAAATTAAAGTTGACGCTTTATTCAGCATAATCTGTTGAGTCTATGAGAGCTGACACACCACTTCTCGAGGTAAAATATCACTTATCCATCTCACATGAAACAATGACTTGTTACAACTCATCAGAAAATGACAAACAGTAATTCTCAAACGCAATTCTCCACCTGCATAGCCTTAAAAACTTCCCTTGTCTTTAATGGGACTTTCTCTAATTGTGATTTAGAATTAATCCAAATAGAAGTATTTTTGCTTTTATCTTTCATCGATGAATCAAGATCCCCTTGTTTCTGACACCTAGGATATTAGGTTCCCTGTATCATTCTGTGAGTCTGTTAGGCACACTAAGGTCACTGGAATTTTTTCCAACATGTAGGTAGCTTTAGAGTAGGTACTTAACATTAGAAACCAGCCTGATGTGAAAGACAGAAAAACATATTTCTGAACCACAGCCAATTTTCCTTCCCCAATAAGCCTACACACCAAGCAGAAAAGACTGTAGTAGCCATATCTGTGAGAGGCTGTTTGTTAAATCACTAATGTTATGGAATACTACTAAAGAAATTCTGTAGTATATGCAAAATCTGCCTTTGCTCACATACAGCCTTTGCTGCATCTATTCAAGCTACCCGGTATCTTTTAATGATTAGGCCAATTCTATGTTTGATGGAGACATCTGACAAAGATCTTTAATAAAGCTTTACTTATTCTTTGAGGTAGTTCTTCCATATTTTCCTTGTGATGGTGAGGAAACTTGGCTTCCACTTTGGTATGCCAGTGTGGTTTTCAGAAGTGTTTCAGAAAATATAGTCTATTTTTATTGAATTCTGTGTGCATCTGAAAAGTCCCATCTTTATTACCCAGTATTTCTAAAGTACAAAGGAGTAATTTTTACTTAACACCAATGATTCAGCATTCATTAAAAAAACTGCATGTGAGAAAAGTTAGTTTCAAAACAGCTAAAAGCCTGAGAAGAGCATAAAAGTTTGAGGATGATGAAATCAATAAATTTTGATTCAGTTCTGTCAAGTTTTGATTCAAGCCATGACCTTGGACCTGCATCTCCTACATCCCACAGTTAAGTCTCAACAACTGTCCTTCTAGCTATTTTTAGCCACCGTTTCTCCTCCTTCTTTTCATCTGAACCCAAGACAGCCCAATTTTATTCTCAAACAACACAAGAAAACCCTAAAGCCAGTTTCTTCCCAGTTCTTAAATTTCCACCTAGAGAATATGAAATATTGCAAATGCTGAAGTCCAGGTAAATAAACCTTGAAATAGGTGAAGTCTATCTACCAATGTTTTGAGCTTTCTTGTTTTGTAAAGTATTTTATATGACTAAAATGTATTGCATAAACAAACTGTGCATGGTAATAAAGTCTTCTACAAAACAGTTTGCATTTGGCTTGAAGAGAAACATGTCTCAGTGCTACAAAGCAAATTATGCAATCATTACTGAGGAGGAAAGCATATTGCTTTTTTAGAAGTTGCATCTGAAATTCGAGTCATAAAATAATTCCACAATACTAGAAAACTGCCATGGATTAGATCTGAGCGCAGTGCTAGCATTTTAGTGAAAGCATAATTTCTGTAATTTACATGTGAACTTACTAAGAGTACTGAGAAAAAAACTTCAATAAGGACTTAAAACATATCAGAGTTTGAGCAACAGTTGCAGGGGAGGGGCTGAAGAATTTTCTAGGCAAATAAGACATTAGACTGCAGAGTGCTGGGACACTGACATTAAATGGTAGCAGAGGGTATATAGGGCTTGCAGGAGGCACCCAGCTCCCAGCGGAGAATCCTTAATAAATAAAAAGAAAACTAATAACAATATATCTGCTTCTGCAATAGAAATCATTCTAATGAAGTAGTTTGATAACTAAAATATCATTTTACTATACAGGGTACAAAAGAAAACATAATAGGGCATATTTTAATCAGCTGTTTCAGCTTCCAGAAACAAAGATAAAGGGATTTAAAACTATTCTAGAAAGTATCTGGAATGGCACAGCAAAAACATTTTTTCCAGGTATACAAGTTTTGTAAAACATGTAAAACATATTATACCTTTCACAAAACGTTAACTCAACCACATCTCAAGTTCCACTGTTCTAATCTTGCAGCAGAACCAAAAAATTATTTTATTCTAATACAGATATATTCGAGGATTTAGAAAAAAAAAAAAAAGGTATTATACCAAAAGAATTTAAGTTATACAAGCCGGTACATTTCCCTTCATAGACATACTGCCCGAAAATATATAAGTCCAAATAAATTTTATCTTTTATATTTTCACATTAGCTTTATTTAAAAATATACTATTTCATTTTCAGCAAATTACCTTTTCAGTAAATTTAAGCACTCTACTTCAAAATACAAGTGAAACACGGAAGTTCCTGTCTTCCAAGAGACTTTTGCAATCTTAACCACTACTTCCACTTTCAAAAGTCTGAGCATCCTTAATACAACATTATCTTTGAGAGGGTGAGTGGACTAAAACCAAAATTTTGCAATTCAGTATCTGCCTATGCACAAAAGCTCACATTTCTAACAAAGCTGGTAAAACCTTTCTCCCTTGAGAACACCAGCTGTCATTTTGTTATATGTAGACAAATCACATAATAGGTAGGAAAAGTACGAATATGAAATAAGGCTTGAAGACAAACTCAAACACACACAACTATGAATATACATGACAAACAACTCTATGAACTCGTATGACTGATGTTTTAATTAACATTATACTATTCTGTTTCATCCCCCCCAACAAAAACTGTTGTCTGATGGACTTTCAAGCCATGAAAAATACCTGAAAGATCAAAAGGGTCTGGTCTGAAGTTTTGCGGACCCGCTACATCAATTTAGATAAATAAAACCAGTTCTATTAAAGTTTCATACACTGGCAATTTGTTTTCCCATTCCTAAAGGCTTTTATTCTCGTCCTTCACAAATGTACATATACTTTTAAAGATCATTGCCTTAAAAAGCTTATTTGTAAAGTGTACCTTGCCACATTTAAGGTGTAGATCATACTCTATGTTATCTCGCTGGGGTCTAGGTCCAGGACAATAAGGCTTAAGAGCCTGTTTGTTTCTCTGCCCTGAGTTTCTAGACAGAGAGCACATAGAGGACTGGTTTCACCAAGTTACACCTCTCATAGGCCCCAACTGCAGACATAAATACAAATCCAAACTCTTCTTTCAAACAAGAGGCAATGAGCCCACTCTAAATTTAATTAAGTTTTCTGAAAGCAAGAAAAGTATAAAATGAGTGGCACAGGGATAGAATTCAGAGAGTGCATTGTGAATTACGAACAACCTTGGCAAAAAGTTGCCCACAGAATCACAAACAAGTATTTCAAAACCAGCTACAGATTCATCAGGTAAAGCAGTCACTGGTAGAGGTATATTTTGTCATCCTGACACTGTGAAGACTATGACACACTTGGACAATTCTCTGTAAAATGCTTTATCAGATCACTGCATAACAGAGAAGACAAATGTATACAGAAATACTTCTAGGAAGATACAGAACTTATTACTGAGCACGTCATGTGTTTTTAATAAAATGCCAGGTTTAATGTTAATGGCTGCTAATCAGAGACCTCTTCAATGTAATTAAATATATTTAATTTCCTAATTTAAAGTTTGATACTACATGATCTTTTCGATTCAGAACCCATGTTCATCTTGGTATGAAATATTCATCATGTGCTAACATATTAGCAGCAAATTATTATTTCAGGGCTTCCTTGAGATATTACTAAGCCTGGGAAATATGCACACTCTGTTATAGAGGCAGTTTCCCCTCGTAGCCTGGGAAAAGTGGGTAAAAACTTACACACAGCAGTCCTAGCAAAACCAGAAGAGACAGCACAACTAAGAATCCCCAAAGGCTGGTTTAGCATTTCATAAATGTGTGTGGAACAACAAGTGACAAGCATGCTTCAGGGAACAAAGCTTTTTCCAGACAGATGTGGAGATCCTTGCATTCCAGTCAGCTAAGTAAGAAGTCACCTCTTAAATATTTGTCTATATATTAGCAGATTTCATCAAAACACAAAATCCAACCGCTGTGACAGTGCCCCCATTCCAGAGTTTTCACAAGAGACTGCCTGTAATCCCCACACACCCCTCTACACTGTATGGAGGCTGAAAACAAAATGCAACAATGCTGCTGAAAAACAAGAGGGGAATTTTTTGTCGTTACTTTGGTTTTTCCCACAATACAAAAGCAAGACAAAGCTCCACTTCATAACCTGACACGGTAGGAGTAATTGAGGAAGATTATGGGATTCAAAAGGTTACGCTGAAGTCAGGAATCAGTCAAGGCTATTTCCTCTAACAGTGCAAGAAGGTTGCTTGAAATGACAGAGCAGAGGTATTAGCCAAAGAAATATCCAAAACCCTAAGATAAGCTGAACAGTCATGGCTCAAAATACAAACTGGTGACTGACCTGCTACCTTTCAAATTATTCTATATTCTCATAGCTTATGAAACAGTTTTGTTGTTTGGGTTTTTTAAAATAATTTTTGCTGCCATTGCATACAGCTTTTTAGTTTCCCAGTGAAATATCAACACGTAAAACCTTTAGCTAAAATTAAAAAAAAAAAAAAAAATTAGTGTGTAAAGAGAGGCACAACTGCTTTGCGTGGTCCACTTAGCAAATGTAGATGGGTATCTGAGTACACATGCAGATAGTTACTTTTCTAGAGATCTGCATGCAAACGCCCAGTGTGTTTATTCACACTGTTGTTCATACACACACATAATTAATACATACATTTTAATCTGAAGTTTGGTGCATTTAATTTTTAAATAATTTTTCAGCAAGTCCTATCTAAAAAAAGAGGGTGTTACCATTACCTGCATGTCTGCACACAAATAGCACTACATAGAGACACCTGAAAAGTTATTTGCCTAAAAACACAGGTCCGTGTTGTGACATGGGTTTCTACAGTCTATGTATCTCACCCACAGAAAGTCCTCTGTCTGCATCCACAGATGTCTCTGCAGATATCTATATATGAATTAGAGACTTGCAGCAAGTAGAGAGAAGCAGGCATTTCTACGGCAATGTTCCTCCGAGTCCATGTTAGACTACCTTCGATTTAGTCACACAGCAACAATCTACCATTTACACATCTAAACTGGGACTAACTCTTGCACGCTGTCCTAATGCAAGTAATCTAAAACCAGAACCAAACCCAAAATGAAGTGTATTCTTCTATTATTTCAGTCCTAGTTTCTATCGTACTCAAAGGCAAATATCCAGTCTAAAAGAATTAGGATACACTAGTGAACTCGACTGTAATATTCACTACAAATTTGCAGTGTGCATTATGAATACATCTCAAAGACTAAGTTACACAAGATTTAGAAACAGTTCTTCACTGAATAGTATTAATCAACAGGATAGCGGTCTGTCCCTCCAACAACATTGCTACTACCAGTGGTGCTGTGTAAATTTTGAGTTACAGCTCTGAAGTTTACTAATTACATAAAAGACACTGAATCTTCAAGTTGTGTAATATTATTTATTTTTTTTTTTAGGCATTAAATGTGCCTTCTCCTGACCAGAACAAAAGTTAAATACTAAGACCTTACAGAATACAGACTCAAGCACTCAAAGATATATTTATTATATTAACATTTTAAGCATGTTTATGGTCATGCTGTAAGGCCAGAGTCACAAGAGATATCCTGAAAAAGTGTTCTTTGCTAGAATATCCTACACAATATTCCCAAAATACCACACAAAGGTGAGAGACCAAGCAAGTCCTATTCTGCATCCTTCATTAAGTCATCTTTATTCTCATGAGGAGTTTAGTTTAAGCAAAAAAAAAAAAAAAAAAAAAAAAAAAGAAATGGATTATGTATGGAAAGTATGGAAAAATCTAAGTGATTTATAAGTAGCCTGCTTATCCCATTTTGCCTAGCATACGGGAGACTGTAACTGAAATACACAAATAGGGTTGTGTTGCATATTCATGTAAACTTAGCATGAATTCAGGATTGTATTATATTTGTTTTTTGTGTAAAGAAAATCCAAACTACCATTGTTATCTGTTGGTTTGGTATTTGAAATATATCAGGACATATGGAAAGATAGCTCTTAATGAGATTTTAATCTTATAGTTTACCATGTAATAATACATTTATTACAAATGTAAAGGAATTCACTAGAATGACAACTAAAAGACTGTCTTGTGTTCATAATGACCAGAAGACTAAAGTATAGTATTTTGGGGTGTAATACAATTGCCTCTTACACCAGCATAACAAAAGGATGTAAACATTCAACATTTCAGCATACATCCCTACTGCTTGAAGTAAAAACTGTATAAACAGAGATTGACATTGTCCCACAAAAAGGAGACAGAAGAAACTTTACTAATATATTACAATTGTACGATATCTATCTCTCAGGACACCTAAAGCAAGACAGACGCTGCTTTAAAACTACCAGTGACACAAAATCATATTCCTGCTTAATGAGGAAAATAATATATGACTCACCAAGAACAATGGGAGTGTTACAAATTAAAAAAAAAAAAAAAAAAGCCTTAATGTATCTTTCATCTCCAGTTAATATTTTTTTTAACTGAAGTGAAAGCAAATAGAGCTATAAGGAATAATTATTGAATGAGAAATATGTCAATCAGATATTTCTGAGCACAATTCGACTGAGATAAATTTGCCACATTATTTTGCCTTTTTAAGATGCTAAAAAGAACCTCACACTTACAGATAAGACTCTAAAAATGGCCTTGAAAAGTTTAAATTCTTCCCAAATTACATTAATAACAGGAGTTTCTCAGATACACTGAACAGCAAATAGAACTATTAATCTCGGTGGCTGACAGCATATATTTTACCCAAGATTTAAAAGTAAGAGAGACAGGGCCACCTGGACTTGCTGTTTTAACTGACCTTGCTGATATTCTACACTGAACTGCATGGAAAGGTATTTTCCTTGAAATGGATGGCTTTTCTTTAGAAAAAAAATTCCTCAAGTTTTTTCAATAAGTAGTCCCCTAATAACCAATTAAATAAAGCAGAGCAGCTTTAGGTGCATTGCATTACTAATGTTCTCAGAACAACATAAAATTAATCATAAGGTGGCTGAATTAAGTGTGGTCAACTTGACACCATCAAAGCCAAAAGGGAACCAGCAATTTCCATAAATTGACCATCATATCACAAGCAGAAGGATTTAGCATAGTCAACGACATATACGGAGCCATTCTAGTCATACACATCCTAGTCATGCTGCCCTTTCCCCAAGATAGGGGAAAAACACCATTTCTGCAGCAGTTATTCCCATCACTGAACAGCCTATGACATTATGGTCAATGAATAGGATGGATTTCAGCTCATCTGGTGTCACTTTTAATTACTTCATTGTAATAGTTTCAGGCTAGTTTTTCGAACATTTTCCTATGCTTTAAGTACAAGCACTATATTAACAGGAGTACAAGAAGGTCAAGTAATGTTAAGCTCTACAAAATGAATCAGCAATTCATTCAGAGGAAAGTAGCCAGAATGTATCTTGATCTGCTTCAAATACTCTATTCATTAATATCATGTTAACACTCACTATAAAACACTAAGATTTCAAATAGCAATATTGTATTGCAGTTAAATAATATTTTGCTGTATCATAGCCAGACATAGGCAACAACAATTTTAGCAAGCCTTGTCTTAAAATCAAGTAGTTTCTTCCTCCCAAACCCACTGCCCTACAGTGAATCTCATTGTTCTGATGTACCAGACTCTCCTAATTTCTAGAAAGTTCACACCCATCATCTTCTGGGACACATTTTTCTCTAAATTCTCTTACATTCTTTGGTACCCCTAAAGAATGACTATATCTTTTGCCAGGACAAAACAACCTCTTTTTCTTATATATTTTAAATAGGACAAAGTCTTTCTCCTGAAAATACCATGAACTCTGGGCACCTGTTTCATCCTTTATTCATCATTCCTCAGCATAAGTGACTGGAATTTACAAAGTATCCCGGATTAGATCAGTAATTTTCTGATAATGTTCAGCTGTAACTCACCTTGTGCTTAAACAGTAGCAATACATTAATACAGGAAACTTCACAGCTTTTTCCAACTATAGGTTGAATAGAAATAAATTAAGACTCATAACTCACATCCTGTATTGTAAATTATTTTTATGTTAATTACTAATATCATAATAGCAGAACACTACACTCAGTTTTTGTATAATAAAAAGAAGACATTCCAAAATTATTCCTACGTGTCAATGACATTACTGTTATGAGAATTCCAACTGATGGGAAAATTTTGTTCTCAGTAACATCTGTGTGAATTATTGAAGAAAACGAGAGCAGAATCTGTCCAGATGAACCTTTCTTTAGTTATAGATGAATGGTGCTGAATAAATATTTTTACTACATGAATCTAAAGCAATTCATTAAGTTACTTGTACCATGAAATTAAACAATTATTTATTTCATATACATTTAGAAGTAAAGCTGCTTCAGACACATCAAAAAAGGAAAGATAGTTAGCATAAGCTGTTCAGATGATGTTAAAATATTTCAGAGATGTTATCTGTTCTGTTACCGGAAATGTTTTTTGACAAAACAAATTCGCAGTGTCTGTGCCAGCAGCCTGTGAGGCAATGCCGAAATAGAATTCCCACTCCAGTTTAGTGAGTGACTACAATGGAATACTGCCCTCATTTCAGCTGAGCAAGGAACTCAACCTGGCTTTGCCACATTGCAGACTCAATAAATAAGCAACAAACATGGGGAAAGAAAACCATCACCCATATTCTCTTCCAATATGGAGTGAAAAAACACCTCGAATCCTTTATTTTGAAGGTTTGTCACCACAGACTTATAAATCTGCAATTGCAGAGCGACCTTCCAGTGGGCAACATGAAACTGTGTATGATTAGATTTCAATAACACTTAAATGATATTGAAATCTAATGAAATACATAAAAAGGAAGAGATTTTTTTAATAGATTCTCATTCTAAAGGCAACTGCATTGTATAAACTATAGTCTGCGGTATCAAAAATAACAATTGCAAAATGAAGACACTGATATTATTCCTAATCTTAAAATTATGTAAACCACTGTATCTGGAAAGCAATAATAAGAAGTAGTTAAGTAGTTTTTAGCTTGGCATAAAGTTAGCAGAGATTAATTAGCAAATTAAGTTTTCCATATAGAAGTCTTCTCAGAACTGAGTTCAAGATATATGAAGAACATTTACACAACCGGTACTAATCACATAATTTGCTGTTTTCTGGTAAATGACACAACCCCATACTTCAACTTGAATGTGATTACCTTCAGGTAAAAGTTGTCACCAGAAATTTCACTGATCAGATAAAAAGGCAAAATTCTACAAAATAACTGAAGACAACTAGTAGAGGGAAGTTTAAGGGAAAATACTAAAACCCAGCTCCTTTCTTAATACATATGTATCTATGTTAGGGCTGAGACATCAAAACATGAATCTTTCAAGTGCAATAGGGAAATTCTACTATCCTGTATTCTGTACTTAGATATTGTTTGGTATATGATTGATAGTTCTTTCTAAACTAACAAAATCATCTTATAAAGATAGATTAAGTGTTACTTAACACAGTGAAGGATCTCTGTAGTGAACAACGTTATCAGCATATAAATGGATATTAAAATATTTATATATCATACAGAAATCATTTATGAAGGTATGAGATACATCCTGGCACTCACCTAGCAACTAGTATCCGAAAATTCATCAGATCTTCAAAGATACATCAGTCATTCAGATAATCAAATGGGCAAGACTGAATTCCAAAATAAAAATTTTGGGATCACCAATACCCTCATAAGTTTTAAGTGGTCTACAACATCAGAATCTTTGGGGGGGGGGGGGGGAAAGGAGTAAAAAATTACATCAGGAGTTATCCATATGATTTGGATGCAACTCAAGCACTCAAGCATTAGTTCAAGATGCAGCTCAGACATAATACAAATTGCAGACCTGAAAATCAACATGTATAAAATGCCTTACTGATAGGTGCAATTCTAAACACATTTCTTTTAAATATCATGTTGTGAAAAACATGATAACTAGCTGTTGAAATCCCTTTTAAAAATACAGGTATCGTACTAATAACATTAAAGTAAATAATAGAAACAGAAGTTAATATTAGCTAACTATAAGTAAAGGATTAATATAGCAATTTCCAGCATATTTGCTCTGGTATATAAAGTAAAATCAACAGCTGCATTAAGCTGTTTAAAATGGAAGATCTGCTGCCTGTGTGATGCATTATGCAATGCATACAGTGCTTGTCTTAGAATTAAAACATGGGTGGAGGGTCACAGTGGAGAGAATATAAAATATAGACACTTTAATGAATCAGTGTAATAAATATTATTTATATTCAAGGTAGAGTGCATGATGCTACTTTCTAAATTTCAATTTTTGCTTTCTTCGAAAATAAAAAAATCACAACTAGTACAAAGGCTCTGGTTCTCATACTTATGTGGAAATGTTGCTATTTTGGTTTTATAAGTGTAAATGTGCTCCTGAATTCCACTGAAGTTCCTCTTTAAATGAAAATGTCAGAGAAGAGTTCAGAGATGAAGCAGGACTAGTGACATTTCCAAGTCTTAATGTGTTTCTAGAGGGCATAGGAATAATTTCTCTAGATCACAATAAAAGCGACTCAAGGTTAAGTTAACATCAGAGTTTGAGTGAATCACACACCATGAATAATTTATTTCAAATGTAGCTTTTCTCTTAATTGTCAAAAACGCAGAAGCATATTTATTTCCGTATGCAATATTTGCATTTACTGTTCAAACACCATTTTGAAGCTCCATAGGTTGCCTATGACCTTTAGAAAATGTAGGTTTCTTGCCTCATTGTTATCAGTCAAACAATGTACATTTTATTTGTAAGCCAATTATATACACAGAAATGCTTCTTGGATAAATGTTTACATTTGTCAATTTAAGCTTTGCTTTGGTAAGCTGTTGTCTGCCTAAGCATTTATACTAATAAAACTCAGTACTTGAAGTAGTCACCAAAAGGAAACAGAAAATGAAACTGAGCACATCCAAACGATACTTGCTAAATATCCAATTATTTTGTACAACACTTTCTAAGTAGAAATTAAGAAAGAAGTAGCCTAAGATACACTGTTTATTGAAATATTAAACTTACCTATTTCAAAATCATATACTGATCCAGAAAATTATATAGAGGCACACAGGTTGGGGGTGGAAAGTGGTATGACTAGGTTTGGCACATCTTCGTTCTTCTCTTTCATTCTCTTTCTTTCACCTTGAGGGTGAATGATGTGTATGATTAACAAAGGCAGAATTTGGCCTGGTATCTTTTGAATTACCTTCCCTGTTCTGGTAAAGATCTGATTTTTTGTTATACTTGTTCTCTGGGCTTCATCTGCTGGCACTTTAGGTTGTGTTTTTTGAAGCTTCAGTAACTGAAATTTAGAACGCACTACGATGAGATGTGGAAGTCCCTTGTGGGCTCCTGGGTCATGAAATGTAGCTAAAATTCATTTGTAACCAGACAGCTGGTAGAGTTGCATTTCCTGTTTTATTGCAGTGGGTTTGATTTGGTGAATTTCTTACGATATGTTACCAGAAACTCATTTCCAATAATTTATATTTTTCAGTGGATCTAAAAATATAAATTATTTGTGATATTCATGGAAAGTTTATTACCCTAATTTTTATTGTTAATGAAAAATACTGTTGCATAACTTGTTTGCTTTGAGCAAGGAAAAAAATTTGGGGGAATATAGTCATATGAAAAAGGCTTTAAACAGTAATTTAAATGCAAACAAAATGTACTGCTGAAAAAAAAAAAAAAAAAAAAAAAAGAGATATTTTCCAATCCAAGGACAAAAGTGTAACATTACAAATTGTTAAATAAGGACACGATGATTTAGCTTTGTATTAATGTGAATAGCAACTATACATATTAACAATCTCAGCTATATCAGACACAATGTCGGTGTTCACAGATATGGGTATAAAACCATCAGACCTCTGGCTCTCATTATGCTAAGCTGCCTCACGTGCCTCTCTGGATAGTGTGTGCAAATGACTGATTTTCTGTTAAATGAATAGATTGCCTTACAGTTTGTAGACTGCAATTAATGTTGGAACAACACCAGATGTACTCTGAAATCTTGTGAGATAAATGGGTAGATTTACAAATCAATTAAAAATATTTGTCTTGATGTGTCCAATTATTTCCTAGAATATTAATAAATCCTTATTAAAATGTATTAATGCATACACAAATATTATATGTGTACCAAATGCTATTGAAAAAATATTGAGTTAAAATTTTTCACTGCAGAGTTCTCCTTGCTTTCTGCCTTGTAATTACAGAAAGGAACATAATCTTCCTCCTGGCTGGTTTAGTTTGTGGTTTATTGTTTTTTGTTTGTTTTTTTGTACAACTCAGAACTTTCTAGGTGTTGACTTGTACTGGTAATTGCTATGTAGCCCTGTTTAGGTCTGCAGAAATTGTGTATTTCTTTAATTGTGGTACTCATTTGTCTGTAACAGAAAATAACTTGCAAAGCAGTTAAGAAAATGAAACTCAGAACTTACAAAAACATATCGTTTGTCTTCTCTCCTATGCTTAGTTTATGTTGTTGTGCTTAATACAGTGATGAAACAGCACTCATGTCACCAGTTGTTGTAACACAACATATTGTTAAACACAATCACAACTGCTGTAACACATGTAGAGTGCCTGTAACTGCTTTGTCTTTTTACTTATTGATTACAGAGCTTATTTGTGACCTCAGGCTCACTGTTTAAACTGAAAGCACCACTTCACCCCAGCTAGAGGGTTTTAGTACCAATGAAAAACAGGTTTCAGGAAATTATTCAATTGTATCTCAAAACCGACATAGAAAATACAGTCGCCAAGGTCCTAATTGGGTCTGACTGTATATGGAAGACCTCCCTCCTAATGCGATCCTCTTACATCAATGGATCTCTCACAGCATTAGCACCTACCATTTTATGCCCATCCAGATTTGTTTCTCAAACTAAGTACTTGTATGAAAACTGGAGAGGGAAAAATAGTTTCATAAAACAAGAAAATAAAGGTAATGGGCTACTTGGTGTACACATCTCTCTACATAAAAACTACACAGACTATCATTCAAATCAGGAAGATACGAACAAGAATTTTTTGTAACAACACATTTTCTATTAGAAACAAAACTTTTTTAAAATAAAGATGCTTGGTTGCTTTCATCAACTTCCTCATCATTAACCAGAACAGACATGAAATCACAATATGCTCTCTGAAAAAGAGAACATTCTCTTTTGGTCAGGAAATGTTGCCATGATATTCTTTGTGGATTGTAATTTGATGCCTTTTGTTTCTCTCTTCTTTGCCCTCAAAGAACCATGTATCAGTCAGGACTGAGTCTAATCAGTCCATCAGAATTGCAATTTTTTCATGGAAAGCTTAACCAAGAGCTGTTTTAATCAGCTGCAAGTTGAAAAATTCCTTTTCGATAAAAGTTTAGGAGGTGTAATCTTGCTTTGACTGTCAAGCAAGCTGTCTGGCATTGTGATGCCAGATTGCTTCTGAATGTTCTGGCTCTGCATACTTTGTAGTTTCAACTGAGATTACTAGTTTTTGTTTTAGAGTAGTGCACAGTCAGTGTGTTCTTTTTGCACCTGAGATGCTTATTTATACCTGTTGCTGTATTCATGTTATTTTCTTCTTGCTGTGTAGGGTTACAGAAATTACATTTCCTTTTGCCTTTAGCAATATAACAAGTTCTAATGTAAAAGCTACTTTAAATTTTCATTATTTGTTGTCCTGCACTTGACTAAAAAGTAAAAAAAAAAACCTCTGTTTTGTTATTCTGTAACATGAAGTTAGTGGTCTCGCATATTTTTTTCCTTAATCTCAATTTTTCCCAAAGGAAAAATCCACTAGAAAACCTATACAATTAGAAAATATAGTTTGATTCATTTTGGTTTATATATAGATTCCCAATACCTGTTTACAGGAAAAGCAGAGAGAAATTATGCATAGTAGATCACTTCCAACTATGGATCATTGCTTTATGCTCCAGAGAATCTGGGGGAAAGCTCTGCTGGGTTTGGTCCTTTAATCTTTCTTCAATGCTACTATCTCTAAGCAAAAATTGCAACAGTCACTGTTTTACCATGTGTTCCTCTTCCATATCTTCTTAGTGTTGGGGCCAGTACTATCTACACCTGCCAAGATATGGACTATACCCTTGTCCAAGTAGCACTATGAAACCAATTGCATTTTATATATAATCACCCTGTCTTAAAGCTGAATATTTTATCCTCTCACCTAACAAATACTGAGACTGAAAGGAAGTTAAGCATATTAGCTCATATTCAAGTGAGTCATTTCCATGTTTTTCTAACCAAATTTTAATCCTGAGAGAAGCAAAACATTTGCAATCCCAGTAAGATGACTGGATGTTGTCGCAACTTTATACCTTGCTGTAAGGCTGTACCACAATTAATGACAGAAATTTGAAGAAATTAGGTTAATATAAACGGTTGCTTTATGTTAGAGGCTCTCAAGTAAACAATCAACCACCAAAAATTAAAAATTTATTGTCAACACAGTTAACTAGCCCTCCACAAATTACAGGTTTGAATGCCTGTGAGAGGAGAATAGAACAGCCTCCTAGGGTTTAACAACCACCCAAAACACAGAACAAAGAACTCCTTAGGGTTTAAGGACAACCCAAAACACTGTATCACTAACCTAAGGATGAGGGCTCTCAACTTCAAGGACCTTCTCAGGGCAGTGTCCCGACCCAAGTCACATCAAGGAGTTTCCCTAGGCAGCATCCCAAGCCAAGTGGAGAATCCTCAACTGCAGCATGCTGCTCCAGAGGACAAGCTCAAAATAGTTCCTCCAGAGGACTCCATTGATACCCAGGCTGAACCTGAGATGTGCTCACAGAGTCACAGAAGCAACTAGGTTGGAAAGGACCTTGAAGATCATCTAGTCCAATCGTTAGCCCAGCACTGACAGTTCCCAACTACACCATATCCTTAAGCGCTGTCGACCCAACTTTTAAACCCCTCTGGGGATGAGGACTCCATCACCTCCCTGGGCAGCCCATTCCAATGCCTAACAACCTGTTCTGTAAAGAAATACTTCCTGACATCTAGTCTAAACTTTCCTTGGTGCAACTTGAGGCCATTACCTCTTGTCCTGTTGCTTACTACTTACTACCTCTCTGCACCCTCCTGTCAGGGAGTTGCAGAGGGCCAGGAGGTCTCCCCTCAGCCTCCTCTTCTCCAGACTAAACCCCCCCAGTTCCCCCAGCCGCTCCCCCAGCAGACCTGTGCTCCAGACCCTGCCCCAGCTCCGTTGCCCTTCTCTGGACACGCTCGAGTCATTCAATGGCCTTTTTGGGGTGAGGGGCCCAAAACTGAACCCAGGAATCGAGGTCTGGCCTCACCAGTGCCGAGTACAGGGGTGAGATCCCTTCCCTGTCCCTGCTGGCCACGCTATTGCTGACACAAGCCAGGAGGCCATTGGCCTTCTTGGCCACCTGGGCACACTGCTGGCTCCTGTTCAGCTGGCTGTCAATCAACCCCCCCAGGTCCCTCTCTGACTGGCAGCTCTCCAGCCACTCCTCCCCAAGCCTGTAGCGCTGCTGGGGGTTGTTGTGGCCCAAGGGCAGCCCCCGGCATTTGGCCTTATTGAAGCTCATGCAGTTGGCCTCAGCCCATGGCTCCAGCCTGTCCAGGTCTCTCTGCAGAGCCTCTCTGCCCTCGAGCACATCAACGCTCCCGCCCAACTGGGTGTCATCTGCAAACTGACTGAGGGTGCTCTCGATCCCCTTGTCCGGATCATCAATAAAGATGTTAAACAGGAGTGGCCCCAAAACCCAGCCCTGGGGGACACCACTCGAACCGCTCAACAGCGGTTCCCATTGGCCAAAGGCCCTAACTGCCCTGAAGCCCTGAAAACAAAAGCAATCAGGAGCTGCTCCACTTCAGCAGCCAAGAAGCCCTATTTTCATTGCACGGGTACACCTGTCACACTTACCAAAATCTTTGTGGGATAAACTTTCATCCAAAAGCAGTACAGTGGTGTTGGAAATTAAAACAAAATGTCTAGTTATTATTCTTAACATGAGCAGGATTGTTCAAAATCTGTGAGGATATGTCAGACCATAACCTGAACCTGTGCTTATAAGGACCTGCCTCAATGTCTGTGTTTGGCACTGTAAGGCAAGCGGTAATGCTCAGGAAGCTCCATGTATCTCTTTATGTTGTAAAGCAGATTCACGTTCTGTTTGGCCACTTCCACAACACTTCATGTTTTGAGACATAATTCAGGTTGCTGAAGCAGTTGAAGCACTTTATAAGCAGTACTAGGAATTTTCCAGTGAAAACAAAAACACTTTATAATGCTGTAAAGAAGCCAGCCCAGAGAGAATTTGGATCTACTTACATCCTGAGCATAACTAGGGACAGAAAGAGAATAAGAAGAGTTCAGGGCAGTGGCCTTGTTCCTGAGGATGGCTTCTAGTGATTTTACCATCTGTGCATCTGGCTCAGAGTAGGTGTGCAGTTGCAGCAGAGCTGTGTGCAAGTTCCAGGACTACCTACTCTCTCCTGCCAAACACACAGGACTTTTGGCCATTTGACAGTGAATGCCTGACTCGGGGATGCACACGCTGGTATGTGTAATGCTCTCTAGCAGCGAGCGCTGCCAGGGCTTTTTCATACACATTTCACATCTTCAGCAACCTGGATGGAACGGTCTCCCCAAGTGAGAAAGTAGCTCCAGCTTAGCATCTCTCTAATTTCTTCAGGTGATTGAGAGTTTCATTTCAGGACATGTGTGCAGAGCATGAAAGGGACTTAAACAGGCGATGTTTCAGTGCTATGCGTCATCGGTGAGGGAACCTTTTCAAGACTGAAGAAAGATACTCCAAGAAACAAACTATGTTCTGATGTAGGAGATGGAGCAAGGTTTATAGGTTTTTTTAAACTGCAGTAATGAAAAATAGTTCCAAAACATGCTGTGCTAGAACTTATGTTGCTCCCTTTTAACATATGATCCAACTCCCCCAAACAAAATTCCAAATGAAGAGCAGAGCATATTTTATACACACTAATTTTGTAAATCTGCAGTTAGTTGTATATATGATAGGTTTGTATAATGCATCTTTTCTTATACTTTTGACATGACTTATTGAAGACATTGGATTTTTATACTTTTTTGCGTAGGGTATGGTAGAAATGGTACATGTGGTAGCATGTAGCAGATTGCATTTTAAATAAGGAGCAAACAAAATATGTTAACAATCTTTCCTGAAAGAAGACTAAAGGGGTTGCCATGGAAATTATTCTAATTTGTGATCCGTTACATGAACAAATATTTAATTTGTGATTTTTTTCTATCTCTAGATATCATTACAACTTTACAAGGATAGTCAAGAGTATTGTATTATGTTTTCACAGACTGTCTACAGCTCTGTGTAACACAGAGTCTCTAAGGGTTGTCAGTGCACTGAGGAAAAAGGGGTTTCTGCATTCATATCACTGTCCAAACTGCATTTAACCAAATTCCAAATTCTGTAGCTGCCTTCAGATCTCATTCATAGTAGCTTTCCTATAACTCCTCTGAAGGAGATTCATTTCTCCTCATAGTTTTCTAAAATAAAATTGCTAAATTTACATTTGAACATCTCTGAAGTTTAAGGTATTTCACGTCATGCACTGAACTTTATACCTAAATTCCTTTTTTTATTGAAAGAGGAGTTTGTGCAGTGTTGGGATAAAGCAACATACTTCCAGAAATACACAGCCAATTTCCACCTTTGTTGCCCTACCATTTCATGTAATACTGTTTTAAGAAATATATTAATATTAAATAGTTAATCTCTGATCTTATGTTTAAAAAAAATTTACCTATGCTTGAGAGCTCACACTGTAGCCTAGAGTCACATTTCTCATGCAGCCTGTGTACAACCTTGCATTATTCTGCTTAGGAAAAATTTACTCAGGAATAATGTTTCATGGCAAGAGCAATATTGCAGATTATTTCCAATAAATTAATTGCAAATTGCTTTTCTTCATTCGCTATACTGTGATAGCAACAACATTTCCAATTCTGCAGCTAACTTAGGGCTTTCAAAAATTTTACACCCGTTTACAGGATTTTAAAAGCCTGCCTTCCAAATTCTTTGTGGGTTATGTCTTCTTCTAGGGTAAGGTCAACTGAGAAGGACACTTTTAGTTGCCAGTTTGGGGATTTTTTAAGTAAAACAGTTTTAAGCTTTCCTTACTGAATAAATAGAAACTTAATATTTTCAGTAAAGAAGAAGGAATACTATCAAGGACAACATTTTGGGCATAGATTTAAAATAGAACAATTTCCTCCTCTGTTTTTGGCTGAGAATTGATTTTAAATAAGGATATTTCCTTATTTAACGTCACCAGAAAATGCAGCACATTGTTGGAACAATAATTGCAATATTTGCCTTAAAGCTCCATTACAAAACTAAACCAGCATTTTATTTTGTTATTTTCATTAGAAACTTCATTTTTACTGAAATATTTCTTTTTTAAAACAGTTTGACTTGTTCATTTGCACATTTTTAAAATTTTTATTTGCATGATATTGCCTATAATAACAATATAGATAACATTCTTGTATTATAAAGTTGGACATTAAAGAAAAACATAGGTATACAGCACTTTCGTAAGACTTTAATTTACCTTTGCTGCAGGTGGGCCTCATTAAAGACTGATGATGGCATGCTAATTTTTGCAAAATGGCATGTATCAGCTCTAGGAATGTCTAGACCCTTTTTAATATAAGAAGTTCTATTTTCCCCAAAGAATCTCTTTGAATTAAATGGATTATATATTCGGATAATTATTTCTGCATCAGGTACCTAGTATAGAATGCTAAAAGTTTATTTGTTTGTTCTTTGCTCATATATATACAGTCTAAAAGCATCTAAATCCATGGATTATTTTTTCAAAGTTATATTGATGGTTTACCTTTCTAAAAGGAGCAATCATGTTGCAGTGCATTCAAGAAAAATCTACATTTTTGAAAAGACTGTTTTCTTCTAAATGCAGGCTGTTGAAGTATAATTTTATAAAGCTGTGCAGTTTGAACCTGCATTCCCAACAACAGATGTAGTTTTAATTGTAATTTGAAGAATTTCTTTAAGATAGATAAAGGTATAGCTCTTTCAAAGTCTGTCTAAGTGTCTTCACGCGAAAGAAAAAGCAGTTCAACTGTCACACTAGAGTGATAGTATCTGTTGTAACTGTAATGGCATTTTGTCACTTATTTTTGTTGTCTGTAGACATGTATTTTTGACAAAAATTACACTGACTTAGTCAATAGCTTTTAAAAAATAATTTTTTACACCTCAGATTTTTCCATTTGCAGCTCACAGTCAAGTGCATACCACAAGGCTGAACCAAATACCGGTAGGGTGAGTGGCTATCTCTGTTCAGGGTGCCAGTCTGTATAAAGCACCTAATAAACATCAAGGAGGTGGCCCAGTTGTGGCTTTAAGTGTGATGTTGGTAGCAGAATGCAGAAGTCACTCCAGGTATAGACTGTCTGAGATGAAACCCAGCATCGTAAGGATTTTGGATAAGTCCCTAGTCTCCCCATGACTGCTTAGCTTAAAAAACCCCCAAACAAACAAAACCAACAACAAAAAAAAACTAAAATCCCCCCCAAAACACACAACCTCTTGCTTTTTCTTTGTTATTCAACTTTTTTTCATGAGCTGGCTTTTTCAAATACTTAGCTGAGAGGCCTGGTACATTAAATGGATATACATGTCTACTTCACCAGGACGAGTTAAACCTCTGAACAGGAAATGTACAAGCAACAAAACTAGTTGGGTAGCAGAATGACAAAAGTCATGCTGCCATATTCAAAGTGGGATTTTTTTCATATTGTATTAGTCTGACTACGAAGTTGGTTTTCTTCTCCCCATTATAGATGGGCTGCTTAATCGAAGTTCTTTAGTGCTATAAAGAGAGGTTTTGGTGAACTATGAGTGTGGCCATATGTGACTATGCTGGCAAAACTCTGGGCAGTTCCACATTTTGAATGAGTAAAATCTTGGAAAATTTACTCTAAAAATCAAGAATCCATATTTCTCCACAGCAAACTTTGAGTTGGCTTTGAGTTGCTAACTGGTCTGATGTTGAGATGTGACTATTCTGACCCTCAACATTCTTTTTTGTCAATATGCTTTGTCCGTGTTTGTTCTGCTATGTCCTAAACTTAGTCTATAAGCATTTCAGTGCTCTTTGCTTTGCTCATTACTCAACATTTAGACAGCAAGCCTGAACGAGGCCCTTTTAAGTTGTGCTGTAAATGGAGTTTAAGAGTAACAGACCTAGACCCTTTTAAAACTATACTTCGTTTCCTTCACTCTGAACAGAACAGGAGACAAAGTCTACCACCTGGGGTTTGATGCATTTGCTAAACACAAGATGGCCGTTAGTGTTCATCAGAGGCAGTTTTTCTGGTTTTGTTCATTTTCTTTTTAATATGTTGTCATTTACAAAGAGATAAGCAGTCTGTAAATGTAAATCTATGGGTTTTTTTAGAATTCTTCCATAAACAACCAAATCTTCTCAAATCGTTGAAGGTCATTAAAATTTAATGCTCTGTAAAGTTCAATGATCAATGTATCCATTTAGTAAACATACCTTTTTGTACAAGCATTTAGCCCTTGTCTCTTATTAGTATTCAGGTGGAATCATTATTGGAGTATTCCAAATATATATGTTAAATGAAGCTTTTAAAAGCTTCCTTTGGCTTTTAAGTGTATACACTAAATTACTAAAAGGTTCTTCTGTTATGTGATGTCATGTTTTGCAAAGTCTCTTTGTCGTGGTTTAGGCCCAGCTGGCAACAAAGCAACACGTGGCTGCTCATTCACTCCTCCCCCCACCCTGGTGGGACGGGGAGGAGAATCGCAAGAAAAAGGTAAAACCTTCTGGGTTGAGGTAAGGAGAGTTTAATAGGACAAGACAAGTAGAGAAGAAACGGTAATAAAAATAATACTAATAAAAGAATTATATAAATTAAGTGATGCTCAATGCAATTGCTCACCATCCAGAACTCGATGCCCAGTCCATTCCCAAGCCACAATCCCTCCTCCCCCTGACCAGCTTCCCCAGTTATATACTGGGCATGACGTTGTGTGGTATTGAGTATCCCCTTGGCTGGTTCGGGCCAGCTGTCCTGGCCATACTCCCTTCCCAGTTCCTTGTGAACTCTATGCCAGCCAAACCTAGGACACTGTTTATATAATGTTTTTCTTTTATTGTAGTCTGTATTTTTTTGTCTTTTTATACAGTTAAAAAGAAATATATTGTTAAAGCTGTTTATAAAATGGAAAGCTTTCTTTCATTTGGCCAAATATAAAAAGGACACTTATGAAGAACAAGATGAAACTTTTGCTTAAGTATTCTTAATATTTAAGTCTAATAGAGATCATATTTTGCTCAGCAATATTCTGATTAGTTCTGTCTCTTGTTCCAGCCAGACCAAACTACCTTTATATCCTTCTGGAATAGCCATGACCTTATTAAGCCTTTCTACATAGACAGTCTTCAGCTTACCTGCTAAAGACATTATGCCAGCACGGGTATGTTCTTCAATGTACAACTTCAGCGTGATATTTGAGCTGGAAACAATATGTAACTGTCTGTCTAAATCTATCTTTTCTCTTTTTCTTGTTTAAAACTGAAATAATGTTTTGCTTTAGGATCAGATCTTATAAAAGGATTTTCTGAGCAGATCATTCCACTTTACTGGATTCTGCAGGACTGAGGTATCTCTCCATTGCAGACTTCCTATAAAGAGTATATTCAATTCAGAATTTGCCTCCCATAGTTTTGGCACTCTAAGACAAGTGCTGTTCCAGAATCCTCCTATGAACTTAAAATAAGTATTTATTCACTAGACAAGAAATTAATTTCGTTTTCTCACTTGTCCATGTATCTGAAAAACTATTTTTCTATATAATGCTTATGGATAACCATCCATTTATCGTTAACTGTGTCGAGCTGGATGGTGATCTTGATTTGAACCTTAACATGAAAGCTTAAATAGAAGAAATGTGATTCAAAAGACAGTCTTGGTAGACGCATAACTGAATGTGTATACATAGAGAAAATTACTTTCATCACTTCAAGTCATTGTTTAAGCATATATTCAGTATCGGTAAGCTGTTGTTCTCACTCTGGGGCTGACAACTGACCATAGAGCTTCAGTATTTCGTATAATATCTCTGAATGACTTTGTGTGTGTTGATATGTGTGTGTACACAAATGTAGAGATATAGAGATATCCAAATGTACATACACATTTACAAAAACCTGTTTGCAAAATTGATCAAATTTGTCTATTGACACAAATATACTGACACCATTGCATAAGGATGTATTTAAACATAATAAACATTCAGAGCTAAGTGTTTCAGATCCTTGTCATGCCTCCAGTTCTGACCATAAGCAACGGGTAGATTTGGCAGCCTGGCTTCCAAGTATAATCACTCAATCATTCTCACCATGATTGGTAATGAATGTTAAACTGTAGGTGAAAATTAGAAGCTGTTTTTCAACATTTAGTCTCGAATTACTATGATACATCTGCTACTTTAAATGGACATTTTCCTTTTAATTAAGAAATCAAACCAGGTGTCACCATTTGAAAAAATCAATAGGAATGTGTTTTTTATCACTGGGATGAAATGATTATTTTTCCTCCAATCAACTGTATTTTTTCTGTGTGCAATGAGTAACAAGGCTTTTTTTAGCCTGTCTCACAAACATACACTTGCAGATGCATTTTCAGTTCTAATCCCTTACAAGAAATAAGCTCCCCAGTTCCATCTAAATTCCGATAATAGATGTTTTCAGACAGCAGGCTTGGGTACTTAATTTGGCTAATCGTGACTATCTAGACTGTCAATCAAAGAGATTAATCAGTAATTCTTTCTACACCTGAATGCCACATGGTCAGAATTGTTCCTCGGGCCAAAAGAACATAAACAAACAGGCTTTTTTGTCTTTCTCTATGTGAAGGATGTATTCTGGCAGCAATGCCCACTGACCCGATACTTTTTTTCACTGTGTGAAAGAAGAGCACAACCTGCTGTTTGAATTTCATCAGATTCTCTGTTTTGAAGGTTAAGATCTGTCCATGGTTAAGGCATTTCAGCATTTGTGATTGAATCAGACTCCAGCTATTAAAAGCTCCATTATTCAACCTATCTCCTGGTACTACCATGTTCTGTAGACAGAACGTGCCAAGAATTTGTGCGCTTTGCTGTCCGTACACAGAGTGCACTACGAGTTTTAGGAGTCTTCTCTCATCTTGCCTCCTGTAGGGTCAGGCACTATTGAGGAATGAGCAACCTCTGTGAGGTTGATCATGTTGGTAACACTGTCAGAATGATCGTGTTGGTAACACTTTAGGCCGTACCCAGGCTGCTATAGGCACTTGTTTATTCTTCTTCTACATCTGATTTTTGGTTTTGAATTTTATTCTACTGAGATCTCATAGTGTCTCAGTTGGGTTTTGTTTAGCAGTTCAAAAGATAGTGGGACCACCTGTGCCTGGAGTCACCTGAGAGCAAGGTTTCTTTCTCCTTCTAAGCTTCAGAGATAAGCAGCAGCTGGATTCTATCCAATCACCTTCTTTCATTGTTTCCTAAACTAAAAATCTGTTCATTTGAAGGTCATTGAATTATTTGATGTGTGAATGTGCAGTTGTTTCCTTTCACTCTGCCATCGCTATTATTGCTAAATAAAGCACTCTTTTCTTGCTTAAATTTGAGAATCATATTACAACTGTTTAAAACATGACTAGAATTGCATTCCCTCGGACGTAGCTTTACAGAAATATAGACTGGACTAGAATCATCCATCCAATTCACCCAGTGTGGATATATTCAGTCAGTGGAGAATGCATGAGGAATCACATTCCTATATATGTTATTATCACCTGTCTCCCTGGATCTTGCATCACAGACGTAACCTTGCACTTGCACAAAACAAAAGTGATCTTTTTTCTAGAGCTGTACAGAGTTTTTCTAGAGATGTACAGGCCAGCTCAAAGAAACTGCTTTGTACTGAGGTCTGAGAACTTCCTTCTTAGGCATTTTGTGCCTGAGGCTAGTTTGTGCTTTTAATAACTACCTGAATAGTTGTTAAGCTGCATTGCTGGGGGAAGCAACGAGGAGAAGGAAACCTCAAGGGAGAAGATGTGAGATCTGCTTGTGCATCTAATTCTCTAGTCAGAGTTCTGTTCCACTATCAGAGCACACCTTTGTCCTCCAGTGAAGACTCCCGTGTCTTCACTCCACTGATACGTATGCACAGACCAAGACATTTATGATTAACACTTTCAAGTTAGCATTAGGGTAGTTTTCAGAGAAACAATATTTTTCATTTATTACACAAAATAATTCTTGCAAGTAATACCTTGTATGTTGTTGTATATCCTGTTGCTCTTGAAGTGAAGGAATAGATTTTGTGGTAGAAAGGCTTTCTCCAAGTCTCATATTGCTTTTAGGATCTGTATGAAGACTGCCATTCATGATCTGTGTAAGAACATTTATCGTCAGCTCCAAATGAGTTTTGGCTCATTCATCTTTCAGGAAGAGATTAAACTGATCTGTGTAGCTGAAGTTTTCCAAGGTGGTGAGATATAAGGCAGGATGAGCTCTCTATAAAATGAAAATGTGAACACAAATGAATAGAGTTGATCAAAGCTTGACGAATTCTACCAGTTCTGTTACCTTCGGTATCCAACTGTTCTGGAAATTGCTATTAAGCACTGATCAGTGAGCTGTTTATCCCAGCGTGGTTTTCAACATAGTAGGACTGATCAACCAGTAGAGCAAACTACAATCCTTAAACATGCTTGTGGGCTTCGGTTTCATCTGCATTTAAAATTATTTTGCCTTGATTATTTTTTTCTCCTAGCATTGATCTAGAATATCATTCTATATAACACAATGACTCTGGATATATGCAGATTTATTGGGTGCTCAGGTAATTAGAAACCATAAATTATTCCAGTTAGGATCCGAGAGTGTACCAGTGAGATGTTAAGCGATGCTAGACAAGCTCTGCTGGCTGCAATAAGAAGGGCAGTGCCGACAACAGGATGTTCCTGGTGGTTTTGACACTGACAAAATGTTACGATATTAGAGGGAATCACAGTGATACTGATGAGATTAGAACCACTGCTGGCTTGTTGACAGCCACATGTCAGATAGCTCTGACTAAGTTAGAGCATGACTGGAGTTAGTGCATGCTAAACTTTTTACGTTGTTGTGAGTGGGTAAGAGGATCCAAGGATTTTCCGACTAAGTCAACCTATTTATTAATTTTTTCCATCTTCTTTTCTATCTTTCAGGATAGTGGTGCTGAACACTACTGAGAGTTCAGGAGTGCCAAGTGAACTCCTGTGGTGTTCAGCTGGTAGTGTATATAAGGCTAACCACAACCCAGCATTGCCAGACTTTGATACAGGTTTTGCCCTAAAGTGTTCAAACTTTAAGGACAGCATTTTTTCCTCCAGAAAACTTCTAAGATAGTTAGTGGAGTGGTTTGCACTTTTCTCCCTTTAACAAATAGGTCATAAAGTCTTATTTTCTGCTAAACCTGAATATTAGCACGGCACAAATAATATAACTAATGGTATAATTAAGTGAAATCAAAGGTGATGCCAGCAGAAAATGGTCATGCAATGCAGAAACCATACTGTCTTGTCTAAACTGAAACTGCGAGTTCAAGCATTCTTTTTTCATTTGACTGATCCTAGTGCCTACATTCTAAAACAGTATATGGACCCATGTCCATGCCTGCCTTTAATTCACCTACATTTAGGCAAATATATTCTTTCTGCTTTGGTCTAGGTCTCTGTCAATTGTATCTGAAAAATCACTGTATCTATATATTATGTAAATGGGTGTAATAAGAGAAATCTTTTGAAATTAAGAGCTTGAAAGCATGTTTCTCAATAGGGTTTCACAATTCAATAAAATCCTCTGTGTTGCTGATCATAAATTCAAGTGCTGAGAAGCAGAGTGCAAGACCTAAGACTAATAAATTCATTCTCTTATTTCATTTAATGTGGACCAAACATTTCAAAAACTATCTCAATCTGAACCAGAGAGTAAAGAGAGAGGTATTTTATTCCTCCCTTTTAACATACTTGGACCTACAGATACAGGAAGATATTGTGAATAGGTAGGCAAATTAGTAGACAAAGTACACTACAAGATGTTTGAGAAATAATAATAATAATAATAATAATAATAATAATAATAATAATAATAAAACCTCCCTGACTGACCTAATAATAATCTGGTGTCTTTCAGAATTTTCTCTTAAACTTTTTAATAGTATTTTATAAGCTCAGGAACCTCCTAGTGGTTAGTTTGGTTTGGGCTTATCTCTGTTCTCCTTGAATTAATACCTAAAAAAAGTGAAGGTTTTGTACACACTTCAAATAGCAATCCATAAAGGGAATGGAAGAAAAATCCAAATAGCTTTACGCAGCTTGCTATAACTGATAGTCCTTGGGAGACGACTGAAAAAATAACAGTAGACTAAATCACTTTGTGAACTTGGTTCAAGAAACTTTGAAATGATAAAATAAATTTAATTCTCTTACAGCTGATGTGTTGGGTTTTTTTTCCTCTTGCCCTTGTGGAGGATATAAGTCCTTTGTTAAGTACAGCAATAGAGTTAGTCTGCAGACTACTTTACCCAAAACAAAGTCTTTGTTCTTACCTTTCAAGTCTGCAATCTGGTAGGCTAGATGTGCATGACAGATGTTTGATAAATAAATGCATAATAAAATGTGGTTAGATTTTATTTTTCCCCAACGTATTGTAATATCAAAAAGAGCTGGGCAGGTACTTTAACTTTGCAGTGGCGGGTATGCACATAATTATTCCTCATCCTCGCAAATGTAAAAAAACCCAAATCAAAACAAAACAAAAACCCCAAACTAATTTGTTGCTGGCCAGGATTAAAATTGAAGCTTGACTTGTGGTGGTGACATGAAGAAAGGAATTAACTTTGGTGGTATTAATTTTATCATCTAGCTATTCAACAAATTTCATTCACTCAAGGTCTTTAAAAGTTCTGAAAATAAAATGCAGGGAGGCAGGATTTTTTTGAAGCCTCCATAGCACTCATTAGCTTCTACTGGCCTTAGACTCAGGAACAACATCCCTCTCTCTTACTGCTGCTTTTTTACTATCATTTTATGGGGACTGTCACACGCTGAGAACAGAAGTATCTGCATTGCTGTTTTCCTTAGAATTAGGCATAAATAAAATGTAAAACTGTATTGCAGGGACTGAACAGATCATTAAAAACAGGAGAGAGATGTGAATTGGAAAGGCACTAAATAAACTGGAGTGGAAACTATTCATGTGCCAGGAAGTCAGCAAGAAGAGAAGGGTGGAGGGTTGACAGAAAGGAGGATGATCAGGGTGGTGGTCAGAGACAACGGAGAGAAAAAATCAGAGCAAAGCCTTTACTAACACAATAGTTGCATGAATTACTAAATCTATAGTGAGTAAGAGTCTTGATACAGAGTTGAGAATCAAGTGTAAGACAACAGGAGAAGGAGACTGGGAGTTTTAAAGGATGACCACTGGTATCCCAAAGTAAAATCACCGTTATGATGAATAGAAAAAGAAGGAACAGGAGACCAAACCAGAGGAAACTAAATGGGCAGTAAGCAGATTGGCAGAATAATTTGGGAATTTAGGAAAAGAGGAGACATTTCACTTAAGGGAGATTAGTACAAGTTAAAAGGTGGGAGAAAAAGTCGCTCCCGTAAGAATCAGTCAACAAAAGAAGTATCTGACCAGGAGATAAACCTGTATGCAGTGTGGGATGTGCAAACGGCCTTGGGATGCAGCCACTCTGAGGGTTCCAAAACAGAAGGAAGTGGTACAGGTCAAGTTGAAGAGACAGTTGGAGGAGACTGTCAGGATAGTTATGCTGTGATCTGTATGACTTAATGTGATGTAGAATGAGACTCAATAACTCAAGTCATGCTACTACCCTTTTCTTCGTCCTTCATTTTAATTTCCCACTTTACTCCCTGCTGCTCTTCAACCAGATGTTTTTCCTTCTCATCTTGCTTTAGCCACACACTGGAAAACTGGAAAAGGGCTCAGCTAGAATCCCTTTGTCTCCACTGGGGTTTTTTTTCAACTCTCCAACAAAGCCTGATGCCATTTTATGATTTCACTTTGTAAATAAGGGGTTTTTTCTTTCTTTCTACTGCAAAAAGAATTACACTTTTTTTCCAGTAATAGTGAGACTCTTAACTTTGTATTCAGTCAAAGCAGATATGCAATACAGTAGAGAGATCCAGAAACTGCTGTTAGCAAGTATGGAAATCCAGAGTTTAAACAATAAGTAACTTTTTGTTGGTGATAGTGAAACTCTCATAAATCAAAGCCATCCTCTTTAATACAAGTATCCTTTTCATAAACAAATTACTATTGATATGTAGTTAATCTATTAAATGGTTTGCTTTAGTTCAGAGACTTCGTCTTTTATGACAAATTATTTCTGTAAGAGACCAAAGCTACTTCATTAGCTTCTCAAAATTTGAGGCAATTATTAATTAGATACATCTTTTTTTCCTTACCAATAAATAATCTATTGCATGTTCTGTTGCAGTGAAGTCTTAGTTATGCCAGCTTCTGGCTTCAATTTCAGAAATTACTTTACTATATATAAAAGTGATCCGAGGAACTGCTGAGCAATTGTGACCTCTGCTGGAAGCCTTCAAATTGGTTCTGATAGATAGCAACCCCCTTTAGGCACTAATCTGCAGTGTGCTAGGCACTGTACAAGTGGATTAAGAGATTGTACCTACTCTGAGAAAATTACAGGATAAATAGAAAAATAGATAAATAGAAAAGGCAAATATAGCATAAATAGAAAATATATATTAAACCAGAGGGCATCAGTGTCAGGACTATAGAGAGACAATTTGTCTGCCTCTTAGACTGCTTGTGCTACTTCTGAAATATCACAGAATCATCTAGGTTGGAAAAGACCTTGAAGATCACCTAGTCCAACCAAATAGTATAAGATAAGGGTGAATAAACACCATGCTTATGGACATGGCTATAAATATCCTGATAGGATAAATACTCCAGATTCATCGTTTGTAAAAATATTCCCCAGGAATCTGTATCATTATTTCTAAATAAAAAAGTGAAACAGAAGAAAAATTTTGTTCAGGCAGAGATTCGGTATTGAGTTTCTGCTGGAAACAATATGACAGTCATACGTGTATGACGGAAGGAGCCTTTCATGGAAGTAAAAAGAACTATATATTCATTGATCTGGAATTGCCTTGAGCCACCCCTTCATGATTCCAGCTCAGAGTAAATCTTCAGATGCTTCAGTGCTTGAAGTGATGCCACTTCGAGGCTGCGCTTCAGCATGAAATGTACAATAAAAAACAAATTTCATTTATATTCTTGGAAAGAGACATTTACATTTGACAATTTACAGTGAAGAATAAACTGATTGTGGAGGTTTGAAAAATGTAAATGAATTTACCACTTTTCTTGGAGTGGAACATTTGCCATCCTGAACATATGGTTCATTAAGCCTTCAGCAACTGTTTACTGTGGATAAAAACAGGGTTGTGGGAATTCTATAAAGCAGTGCAGTAAGATCAGAGCTCTTGATGTCAGAAGGCCCTGAAGCCAAGGCCGTCTCGCTCTTCCCAGTGCGTCCCCGCCTTCTGTGATGATCCGTACAGTACTTTCTGTGTTATTTTTTAAAATACCTTTATACTGTGATTGTGACAAAATCCAGGCATATTAATAAGACCATTTTATGTGCAAGTGTCATATAATGAAAAATTGGCCTACATGAAACTAGTCGGGAAATAGCATTAGTTTAGCACAAACACTAGCCCACTTACTGGATACTCAGGCCTGCTGATCATACTTGAATGAACCGGTTCATTATCCAGATTAAACCTTTAGGCACTATTCAAATAAATGGGAAAATTTTCATTGATTTTGGTCAAGTGATAAGATTAGCCCCAGATAACTTACTTTCTATAAATAGCTCTTTTAAGAGAAGGGGAAAAAAGACGGGGAAAAGTCAAGAGATAGGATGTTTGCCCACAATAGGAAAAAAGCACTATGAATTCTCACCCTATTCTTTATCATTTCAGCAAAGCAATTGGGAATGATGGTGTCATTTCTTTAAATACCTGGAGAGGAAGAATATTTCAGAGAAGACTTAAAAGATTATTTACTGATGACAAAAATGAACCAGGAATGTTTCTCTTTTTCTCAGGAGAATACGTCTTCAGACAGTTGTTTTGATGAACTTAGATGAAATATAAACCAAATAACAAAACAATCACATTATTCTTTATTTCCTATGGATTTTAATCTCTTATACATCCTTTTGTTTTTTTTTTTTTTTCCAATGTGTCTGTTTAACCCTTCTTGGCTTTTGCAGGGACCTTCAAGGTGCTTTTGTGTCATACCCTTAATAGTCCTGTTTCAGCCAGTAAGCTCTGAATTATTCTAGATCCTTCCAATACAGATGTAGAACTAGTGTAGATCAGGTGATGAAATTGTGAAACATTAGGAATGTTAAATGATATTCTTGTCTGTTTATTTGCAGATTCTAGAAATCTTTTTTTACATGGTTCTTAGATTTTCCAGGTGGAGGAAAGTAATAACATAGAAGTCCTTGTGGAACAGTTGAAACAGAATTCACAGTCTTGCAGGAAAATAAGTTATCTTTTTTATTTAAGCATTTAGCAAAGATTGCTTTGAACTATTTTTATTACAGTTGATTTTGAAGCACTGTGGACAGACTAGAAGTTATGGTTTGACATAGAGCTTATTGCATGTAATTTTATAGCATCTTCTTATACAGGAGGAAGAAAAGATTATTCGTGTGGATTCTGTTGGCTTCTGCAAAAATACTAGGTAATTAGCATGGACTGTATGATAGGGTCCATAACTGGTGAAGATGGTTGGCTGGATTGCCATTGTCCACAACCCAGTTTTACTTTTAAATTTATTTTTATATTTTGAATGCAAGCTTACGTGAGTCCTAAAAGTATACAGAAATGGTTTCTTCCCCCTATCGTTCTCTTCCAGTAAGACTGGCTGATTTTGATACAGTTTCTCCAGATGCATCTAGAATATTTTAGAATGGATAGAGATTATTTTTCTAGTAGCTGTGGTAAAGTATGAAAATGCATATCTCTCTTCACCTCTGTCTTTTAATCTAATAATTTCATTTGATAATTTGCAGTCTTGTTCCCTTTCCCTGGGGGAAACTGTTCACAAAATAATTTTACACAACACTATAATTCTTTTCTCCAGTAGTGTCTTTCAAATAATCTGCTTTTATGGATAAGGTCCATACGTTGACACAGTATACATGATATATATAAAATGTTATTTCTGACTGGCTGTCTCAAATATATTGCTTAGATGAAGTGAGGTTTTTTAGGTTTCCCTTCCTTTCTGTATTCTGTCCTACAAATTCTGACAGAAATGACTGTAGGCATGTACATGCACTGATAATTACTTGTGGTTGTAAAAGCAGTCCTTTCTTTTGAATACCTAATTATCTAATGAGGAACTGAACTATCAAAATGACTTAACAAATGGTCCAATATATCATCTACTCTTTATAGGTTTGGAAGGTTGCAGGAGATACTTTTATTCAAACAGTATACAGAATGAAGGAAAACAGATTTGTTTATAGGTAAATCAACCAATAAATGGCTTCCATAATAATAGCTATACTAGTTTAAACCAAAGTTTCATGTCATCCCACGTCTTTCTGTGCTAGTAGCCAGTAAAGTATGATGGAATGAGAGCTATAGGAAACAGCAAATTAAATTATTTCTTGGATAAGTCCTCCTCACCTTCATCAATGAGAAGTACAGGGATTTTGATATCTGGAAGCTGTCAGTGGACCATAATGCTTAATAGCAATTGAAAGGCATTGTTTCAAGAAGTTCTGTTACACTTTTTAAATCATCAATTCCCATTGAGTTCCACAACATACACAACTTATGCTTAATGTGAAAAATGCTTTAATTACACCCTTTAACTCTTTTAAAATCTACTGCCTGTTCATTTTGCTGACTATCTTAACTGGTCCTTGTTCACATTTGTGCCCCTATTTATAGATTTCCTGGGTCACCTCTTTTCTCAGCAGAAGAACCCTGGACACTGCATTGATCTAAGTGAAGCCCATCAATACTTGCCAAGTACAGTCTGTGTCATTTGTCCAAGGCTGAATAGAACTATGCCTTGTTCTAACTGAAAATACCATCTCTAATGACACAGTGAAAAGAAAAAAGTTGTGTTGATGTGGACAAGGTTGCATCAGTGCCCTAGCATGGCAGAAGGGATTAATGTGGTATGACCATGCTGCTTTCTAGATGAGCAGCATCTAGGAGTCACTTGTCGCCTCATTTATAAATATGTTCTCACACCTTTTGATAGACCAGTAGTTTCAGCCCCAAGATTTTGGCTAACTTTCAGATTACCTAGAATTTCTTCATCCATTTAGGTGGGTGTTGTATATTCCTCCTTCCTATTCCAAAGCATTTGTCTGTATAGAGGAGCTCAGCACAATTAGCATGCTCTAATCCTGAATGGATGGGAGCAGGAATTCCACTGTGTAACTAATAAAGCTATTTTTCATTTTGCGGGATGGATTTGTAGACAAAATTAATGTTAGTGTTGTTACTCTTGAATGAGATTCTCAGATAAAGAATTAGACTATCATCATGCTAAAACTGATTACAAATCAAGAGATTACTATTTTAATTATTAACATCACTCATTACAAAATAAAAAATTTAGAAAGGCCTGCCTACAAGGTATTCCAGACCATTATCATTCTTCTCACAGATTTACTTTTCCTAATACCCTTTTACATAATGTGAGGAGCACCTTGAAAACTTTTTTTGTACTTGTGTCGGTGACAGCCTGCAAAGGGAAAGGTGATAGCTGAGCTTTTCTGAAAAATGGGACATACAGAAATTAGAAAGTAATTGTAGTGATCACCATTTGTACAAAAATTTTGTCAGTTGCTTGATTAAAAATCTTAATCAGTAAAAAAATTTCTTCACCAAACTCATTTTATAGGTTTTGATATGCTTTACTAATGAATAGATGACTCAAGTGTAGGATGATAATTTTTGCTTGGCTTTGTCGGGGGAGTTGTTTGCTTGCTTGTCTCTGCTTTCAAACCAAGGAGTGTGTCACACCTTAGTGTCTTACAGGGGTGAAGACAAGGAACGCTACATCTTTTGAAATTGCAATGAAGAGCCAGCAACTAATTTGTCTTTCCAATGAAATACAGCATAGCAAAAAGAATTGTCATATCAAAGTGCATATTGAGATAAAATCTTTTTGGAATTACACCGATATTCTACTAAGGACATGAATGGAGAAGGATATTAGTTCTCATTTCTGCAAGAATGTCTGCTTTGGAAGCCTTTTAGAGTTTTTGCAGTAATTTATTAGATCCAGCTTTGAAAATTGAATTTTTTCCAAATCAGAGAGTTTTGATTTTACCATAAACTTGGGTGCTGAACAAACAAGTAGAATGAGATTGGACTAACTTGATGTAATGCCTAAAATGGAAGAGTAATCATGTCAGGCTTCCTTTGGAATTACTGAGGAGAAAAAAGTCTAACTTAGTCTTTGGATGAGGTCATCTGTCATTGAGCCTAATGTGACTGCATGCTCAACCAGAGTCCATTTAACTGATGAGTCTGAGTTGGAGTCAATCTGACTCAAAGACTGTAGACGAAGAATGTTCTTGGAGACTTCATGGTAGGACAGTGCCTACATTTTATTGGGACTGTGAATATTTAAAACTCTTGGAAATACAGGGACTCAGCTTCCTAATAGCTATAGGGTGCGTAGTCCAAAGGGGTATTGATTAGATTTTGCTACAAGTCATTAAAGATAAGCTTGCAGATGAGCAAATGAAAACGTGATTTTTCTATAAAGATGTACTTTCAGACTGTGAGCAGCTGTACTCACTTAAATCTGAGAAACTACAAAGTCTACCTAAAGTCTTAGTGAAGACAAATATTCAAAGTATGCATTTGTCGCAGATGAAAGTATTGACACGGTAATGATCTAGTAAAAATAATCTAGATTTATTAATAACTAACAACTATTTGTCAATACAAAACAACTCAGAAAGAAAAGCGACTTATTCAGGTTCTAAAATGGTAATATTCACTCTAACTTACTTAACGGTACCTTAATTTATACACATATGTACATGCGCATACACAAACCAGACATATACATACAGAAACAAAGGGGTTTGGATTCGGTAAAATGAACACAAAAGGGACAAGCACACAGGAACAAGGGCAAGGGTACGTACCCACACACCCCCCCAATAAACAGGTGAAATAGAAGCTAGCTCAAAGAAAATTTCCCTCTCGAGTTTAGAGCAAATACTCACAATGCCTTGGCATTCCTCAAGGGGCGATAATTGAGAGACTCAAGTGGTGGATTTCACCCTGGCCTTCTGTCTGGAGCAGACGACACCTTAAGGGTTTTGGTACCTGAGGGGCTCCCAGCTCAGGGGAGATGCTGGTCACAGGCCGCTGCGATCCAGGAGAGCTCACGGGGTGTCCCTGGTGATCGCAATTTATAGGATCCAAGATAATTGACTTTTGTCAAATGCTATCTGGTGCCTTCCGGCAGTTGCACAAGAATTTGAATAACATGCAACCCTGTTACTGTTCCATGTGACCACATCCCAGGCACGGGTGTGTCAGGCCATCAGGAGATGATGGGCCATTATAGCCCTTTCCAAGCAATTGGGAGGGGCAGGAGCCAGGCTCCTCAAGGTTATCAGTCCTTATCTCCACAGATTGGTATATGGCTCAGCGGGGAGGCGGGAATGTGGATGGCGATGGCGATGGCGATGGCGATGGGGATGTGGATGGAATCACACCTGGCACTAAGCAGCCCAACAAGGAGGGCAGGGAGGGATAAGAATTGCACCACCACAGCATTGTGCACTATGTTAACATTTTGCAATAGTGAGGGTGAAATATTTGAAATTGAGAAAGTTCTGCCTGATAAGAAGTACAAGACAGATTTTGACTCAAAAATAACACAACTGGCATTAAACCCTAAGCAGGTGAGAAGGCAGGGTGGAAGGAAATGTCTTTCTCAGCTTGTGGGTACATTGCCTGAAGCTGAGCACTGAAGGCAGTAAGTACAGACTTACCTAAGTAGTATTTTATACATGATATTACTGTCCCTAGTTCCAGCAGGTTCTTTATTACATTAGTATTCTGAGTCTTCTGCACTGCTTTTGTGGAGGAAGTGCTCTCTAACTTTGGCAACAGCAGTTTTCCAGCTCTAAGCCTATCAAAAAGGGAATGCAAGAAAAAAACCTTTTATTTGTTGTGTTTCTGCTGCTGAAGAGCCAGCAGAGGGAGTTTAAGTAACAAACCCGCTTCCCAGTGCTTATCAATAATACAAAGGTACATAAAGAAATAAAAAAAAGTCTGCCATGATAACCTATTCCCTGTAGGAAACAGGATGGAAATCAGTAGCTGTTGAATAGAAAAGGGTAAAATCAGTATGGAAAGGAAACTTTTCTAGTAGATGAGAATGCACTAAAACTGACAGCAAAAAATTTATCTTAAAACCTAGGAATCGCTGTCAAATTTATAGAGAATAAATGGTATTGCTATGTTTTTAGACTTTTCTCCATACCCAGGAAACTTATTGTCGAGCTTGTTTTCTTTTGGTCTTTTATGAATGCTCAGATTTTTCAAAAGCGATGTATTGTTTTCTTAGTTTACATGCCATTGACAGGTATGGGACTTCAGGAAAAACACTTGGGATAGGTTTGCACTGTGCTTTCTTATGCAGTACAATAATACCTAAGAAAGTCCTAAGTCCTCTATCTCTTTCCCTATCTCAGCAGGGCAATCAACTCTAAAAAGTAACAGATGAACAAGCAGGAAAATAATATCCAACTCTTCTTCAAAGAGCTCCATGAGGTCACTCAGTATCTGACTTTTGCAACTAAGACAAGCAAATACTGTGCTGCAGGATCACTTCCCAGTAGCAGAGCTAGGTGTAGTTCAATTTGCATTACCGGCCCTACCAGATTTCCCGTTCACCTGGGGAGGCTAGGGCACTTGTTTTAATTACCATGACCGTGACCTCTTATTTCAAGTGTATAAAGTTTTTCTTATTGTCGGAATCCTTGAGGAACATAATTTTGAGAAAGGACTTAAAGATCTGGAAGCGACGTGAAAAAGAATCACAGGAGTGTTCCGAGGTGTGTGTGTGTGTTTTAAAATGTGTGTATTTTTGTGCTCAATATTTATGGCAATATATTTGTTATAGAAAGGTTGGGGCTTTAATTGAATTATTACATCAAATATTTGCTAAGAATTAGTGGGTTTCTAGAAAAACTGGTTGGTATTATCAATAAGAATTCTCTCATAACAACTCTGCTGTTAAAACCCAATATTGATCATACAGCTTGTTGCAGAGCTGTCCACTATGAACATTGTAAAATTATGTCCTCTCACCTTGTTTCTTTCACTTGAAGCACATTAGAGAACAGTTACTGAAACAAGTGTCAGTCATCTACAGACTTGTTGGATGCATGTTTTATTTCCAGCCACACACACACACATTTATTTCATGTTGCCACTTCTAAGTGCTTAGTTTTGGGGTGTTCTGCTTGAAAATGCAAGCCTTGTAAGTTATGCACACTGTTCCAATTTGTTTTTCATCTCCATAAATAAATTTGGTTTATGGCTTTGTTAAAAGGAAGGTAGATCCCTCAATAAAAATTTTCTGGGTTCCTTTCCTCTTCTTATGGATCAGTACACCACCTGGCTACCTGCCAAGTAATCAATCCCCTGCAGAAAAGTCTTAGACCAATTTCCCACTTGCTGCATACTTAATAGTTGGCCTGGTTCATTCCAGTGTCAAAATTATTTTATTTTGCCAAGGTGATAATCTCTTTCCAGTAGTCCTAAAGTGTCATCTTGTGGCTAATACTGGTTATGATTTTGTATCTTCAGGAGAAAACATACCCAACATCAAATATAGAAAATCTGTAAATTCTTCTCTGGGTAATGATAAGATTAATTTGGGGAATCAAGATTATTTTATTTTAACTGAGATTGCATCATTGGCTTTCATTTTGGAAATAACTGATGATAGGTAGCAACAAAAATCTACTAAGAAGTTCATTATCCACTTGGAAGCTACTGATAGATGTTTCTATGGTTAAATGCAGTCATATAACTTAAGAATGCATGAAAAAACAAGTCATAACAAATTATTAGATCTTTGAAATGCTCATCTGATTGCTGTGTAATACATCTTATTTTCACACTTTAATGAAACAAACAGAAATGAAATATCTTCAGAAGTGAAATAGTTATCACACTGGTCCCAGAATAACAACTCAAATATAAACTGTCTTAAATTAGCACAGAACATTCCAGCTTGCTCAGCTACACAATCAATCTGGTGTCCTTTTTGAGGGCAGTAAGAAGCCAGTTTGAGTATCTGACTGAGTAGACTGCAACTTCTTGCATCAAGAAAAAGAATCCAGGTCTCTCTTAAAGGAATTTCATCTGAGAGCTTTGAAAAATGGAGTAGGGAGGAGCTCTGACTATGTTGCAATATTTTTTGCCTCAACACTTTGCAATGGCACTTCTGTTGCTGTTTTATTTTTTTTTTATATAAATGTTTATTAGGAATAGAAACCTTTTTTACATTAAACTTTTACAGTTTTGGGGTTTTTTTCTAGGAAATTAAAATTTTCTGTCTTAATCTCAATTCAGAATTGTGGCAAACTCTGGAAATCTGAAATTTTAAATCCTTTAGATAAAAACCTTCTGTTCTCTACACTTACATGTAAATCACTCACTGATAGTATATTACCTAGATTGGGGGGGGGGGGGTCCTGTATTTGTGAAATTCTCCTTGGAAGAAAGACATATAGCATTTCTGCTTGCTGTAATATTGTACAGGATCCAGAACTATTTTCAAACAAGCACGATGAAATTTTGTCTTTCTCAAATATGAAACAGCCCATTTGACCTGAAATGTAGCATTTTATTTTCAGGCACTTGTAAAAAAGTGAAGAGAATAAATAGATTCATAGAAATGAAGCTGAATTTCCATTTTCTTATACAACAATTTTAGCCTTACAGCTCTTGTGCTGTATGAGAGCAACCCAAGTTAATTTTCTATTTCTTCCTCATGGACTTGAACAACTATCCCTAGTGTAGTTCTTGGGCTATGAGTATTTTGAACTTTGGGAATTCTAATAGTTTTGTGCCACTGTCTCCTGCTGGTAGCATTCCACTTCCTTTAGTCACAGAAACAGACTCTAGATCTCAGGTTCCCACCTCCCATGTAACTGATTTGATATTTTGGTCGTTCTGTTACTCCAGTGAGGTCTTGATGACTACCTGACGCATTCACAAGACATTGTATGATACAACAGGAGTGTCCTGATGGCTGGAATGCACCTTTGTGAGACCTTGATTTGCCTGAACTGCATAATGCATGGATTTCTCGCTGTCCAAAGACTCTTTTGACATCTGGTGTTCACCCAGTCCATGATTATACAGCACTGCAGATCTCTGTATATGTGTCTCAAAGTAGTGTAACTACTGCAAGGGTCTAACAGAACACTCTGTCAGCAGTGTCTTATGCTGTCCACGCTTCTTCTTTATTACACCATCTTTATGCATGTTATGAAGAAATCTTTCCTTCTAAACTGTTACTGCGAAGGTCTGTGATAATGTTATAAATATAATTAATTGGGTGTGGAGGGGTGTGTGTGTGTGTGTGTGTGTTTCTGACTAGTAAATTATAATCTCATCCCCGAAGATGAACAAGGGCTTGTGTCAGAGTTAGCAATGTGACTTCAGGAAGTAAAATGTTTATAGTAATGTGCAGCATGTTCAAAACCAGTTCTTAGTATTGGTAAAAGGTACTCACTTTATGGATTTAAATTAGAGCTGCTACTGGGTCTGTTCATCATGTGTCTCTAGGACTGAAGTGTTGCATGACTAGTCATCCCTCCAAATTTTGGGCCATCTCCAGCATGCTGTAGATAATGAGAGGACAGGGATTGTGTTCAGTTTGATGTTACAGATGGATTCCCCAACAATAGGAAAGCCTCCAGCTGAACCATTTCAACGATCTCTTTATTATTTGCATTTAGTAAAGCAGACCTAGGCAATTTGAAGCTTTCTGTGAAAGAATTTGCAAGGAAAGACACATAACTGATTCTAACAGGTTTCTGTTTTCTTCATGATCTAAACCAAATCCAGTGCAAATTACGCAAAGCCTTGTCAGCTGTCTTAAATATCAAGTTGTTCAAGTACATGCCAATATCTGATGATCTGTCTTGTGGGAAACCAGAAATGGACATACAAGGAAACAGCAAGTTTTCTCCCACGCTTCTGTCTCTTGTTTGAAAACAATAGTGTAACCTTCTAAGAGTTTGGGACTGTCTTCCCTACAATTTCTAGCACCAAGGATTTTGGGAAGTCATGCATGTTCTTAGGTGTGTCTGTAATAAAAATGCTATCCCACATTTATTTATATTGCAGTGACATGCCATAGTTACTAAATCATTTTGAGTTAAAACGTATGCATTCCCTGCCACAGAACACATGAAATTTCAATTCATTTGCACATAGGGCAGAGTAATTAATGCATAGAGACAAGATGACCCCTGTCAGATGAGAGTCACTAATGAAAATAAATACTCCTGTTGTTTCAAGAAAAGCATTAGCTATTTGTTATGAGCTCATTTCTGTGTAATATTTTCTACTGCAGAACATATCTTTAACATAGATTTTTTGAGTTACAAGCTGTGAATGAGCTAGCACAGATACTCACTCTAGTGATAACTTCCAATGAATTCTGCTTCTGAATTACTGCTAAGGTAAATTAGATATTGATTTCTGACAAAATGGAAGATTTGTCTCATTGCTGAATTTTGTATCTTACAGATTAAATAAGAATTTGATAGCTGATACTAAAACTTACTGTTCTTTGTCTTATAGATGTATCCAGCATCCTAAACTGAAAGGTCCTAGTGCACAAATACACCATTAAAAAAAAACCAAAAGCAACCAAAGAAAAAAAAGAACGAGAGAATGCGGAGGGATGCATTTGAGGTTTTGCTCCAGAGGCTAAAACTTCCTGGGTCAAATCTTCTATGCATGATCGTACAGGAGCAATCAAGCAGAAAGATTACCTTGATTTTCACTAGAGATAATTGTTCAAATATTTAGCCATATCCTGCCTACTTTAAGATTTCTTTATGATTTCACCCTGCTTTGACAGATGGTCTGGCTTCTGCAAGTGTGCAAAATACGTATCTATACCATCTTTCACGATATGGCTATCGAGATGTTGTGAAGACAAAGCATCATAATTACACGTTACTGTTCTTTTAAATCAATTATAATTCTTCAGATAACATTTAAGGGGGGTTTGTTTACCTGCTTTTGTTGTGGTTTTTTAATCTAGTCTGACCCAGAGACAAAAAGATCTGATCTCATATCACAAGACAAGGAATTTGCAAATCCTTCAGGCACAGTTCCTTACTAGGATTAATTACCACAGCTGTTTTCGCATTGCCCTCCATAACCCTGACACTCTTTTACAGCTTCCATAGACGATACAAAATTCTGCTCCTAGAATATCTTACTTTTGTAAACACATGTATCACTGTGTTTTACACCCACTTGGTAAATATTTTATTAACATTAATATCATGTTGAACATAGTATTAATTACAAGTTCTGTGTACTGTACGCAACCTTCATATGTTTTTCTTTATGCTTGACTCTATGCATCTTCCTCGCAATCAGTTCTGATTTCCCTGTCATTCTTGAGTATCACTTGCATTTTTGTGGGTTAGTTGACACAGATTTTTTTATCCCCTACGTTACAGACATGATCAGGTGCTACCAGGTCAGACCTAGTACTGAAAACAGTCTTACATTGACTACAGTTCTTTACATTCTAAAAATCTAGTTATGTGTGTATCTCATTTCTTTCCAATGTTAAGTGTTTGAGTTGCTAATATAATGCCTGGAACAGTATGGCTTGTTGCAATTAGTCGATAATGCCATTTTAGCTTCATTACATGTGTCATTTTAAGCTAAAGGATTTTGAAGGAATTCCAATACGACATAATTGTTCGTGTGTTAAGTATTGGTAAAGAAGATTGAGTCTAACTCATATGTTGTGAATGTTCCTCATGCTTACTCTGCCACAAGTCTTGTTTCAGATATTTGCTGCAACAAAGCTAATGAGGCTAACCTTTCTGTCACTTTTATGATGAATATATGTTTCAACCTCACTGAATATCTCTGTGGTCTAAGCAATTCTTTGTAGTTAGCAGTGGTGCCCACAAATAATCTTGCTGTTCACCACTGAGAACCTCTTTGTTCTCTGGGTGCTACCTCTTCTCATTTCTTCCAGCTTTCAGATAAACTATAAATACATTAGACATTTTCCATAGTACTGCTCTTCTGTGTCAGCAGTTGCTGTGTGCGGGAGAGCTGAGCACGCACACGACCAATGGGATCAAGCAATGCCCGTTTATTACAACCAAGAAAGCCCTTTTATAATGTTCTCCCGCACACGTGAGTAACATGCAGTACAAGTCCTCAAGATTGGACAGTTAACTTAGCCCGCGCTTTGAACCTTCTTATGATTGGATAAAAGTGCCACATCAGCCTTGCCAGGCTTCCTGCCTTGTGGAACCTCCTCTTCCATCCCAACCCCTTCCGGGGGTTGTTTGTCTCGTCGAGTTTCTCCCCCCTCATTCAGGGTCACATCCTTATCGCATTCTTGCTCAGGCTGAGGCTCTTATCAGTCTTGTTCTCATGCAGGATTGCTCACATGGCCATTCTCTCGCAGAAAGTCCTCTAGAATCCCAACAGCTGTGGTTGTTACAGGATTGTTAGTTAACTTTCTATAAAACTAAAACAAATGAAAGTCAATTTTGAGAGTTATCAGTTTAAGCTGATAGTATGAAATAGAATCACTTTCTCATTCTGTACAAAGAAAGAAGATCACATCACAGAATAAAGTATGGACCATAATTTGAAATACATGTATGTACATATATATGTTCAGTCGCCTTCTCAGACAGCACGAAGATGAGTGACACAAATGCCTGAAGCCAGTTAGCTATTCATATTTTTATGTGAATACATTTATAAATGAACACAAGAAGGGAGCACTGTGTGCCTGACCTGCAGTAGTGAATCTAGAATGGAACATAATCCATCTGTGAAATTGTTTTATAAGGGTTTCATCAAAACTACAAGAGAAAGCTTGACACATTTTTATGTAAGTTTGACAGGTTTTCACCAACAGTCCCAGCTGGATACAAGTATCCTCTATTTTATTGTCCTTGCCCTCTCTGGTGACCCAGCACTGTCTCTGCTTGTATTATAATACACGGTGAGTTTGACTGGGTGGCTCTGCAATGAAGTCCAGGTCTGCCTTATTGAATTTTACTTGATATAGTACCTTTGGAAACATATAAGTGACATATAAGTGAAGTCAAGCCCCATTACTTTGCTTGTGCCCTGTTACCATACTCCATTCATACACAAAAAACTCTGATGCTTCTTTTTGGTCTTAGCAGATAACATGTGTGACAGTAGCATTTGCTTTGCATTCTTAACATATTGTGTAAAACGAAACAGGAATTACTGATTTATGAAGTAATTCATTGTGTCTGAGTGGGATCAAAAATTGGTTTGTAAATAAAATTTTCAGTTTCCTTTCATTCACTGAAAAATGTATAAAGCTGCATCTCTAAACATTCACAATTTCTTTTGGGAAAACAAATTATGATGTCCTCTTTGTCTTCAGATTGGTGAGATAACAGTGTTTAGAGGAATTCTGTTGAAAGTAAATTTTCATATAAATGGAAACTGAAATGTGTTATGTCTGGGTAAAGGCACAGCTAAGTTTCAGTATTTAATCTGTTTGCAGTTCAAAAGGAAATAAAAAAGCAATTTGATATTTTATAATATTCAAAGCTTTATTTTGTTTATTCTTAATGTCTATTAAATCTACTAGTAGTCAGTCTGTTAAATCTGTTAAACGTGGTCTTTTTCAGGATGTGAATTTACACAAATTATTGTCCAAATAAAATAAGACTATCTGCATATTCAAATACAGGGGCCATATTTAAAGCTCTGTCACATAATATACTTCAGATCCATGTCTCCCTTCTAGCCATAGTCTGCCATTGTCTAAAGATTTATGGAATCCAATCTTTGCAGGGGTAGAGAAGTGTTAAAAGGTATGTGAATCAAAATAACAGCTTTTCATAACAGTGTTGGAAGAAATTTCTAAGCAGTCACGTTAAACTCCAGGAAGGATCCAGTTGATCTTCCCTCTACTGTCTCGCTGTGTGTCAGGCTAAAGGAAGCCATATCCTAAGAGCTCTTCCCTCAGGCCTTTCAGAGGGTTTGGTGTGAATGTGAATGGCAAAGTGTACAAGTAAAACATTGTTCAGGGATGTGTACTGCCTGTAGGCTGTGGCCATTAAAAACTGAATCAACTCAGTATTTTATTGTTTATTAAACTGATCGCTAACCATATGTTTTATGAAAAAGCCAGATTGAGACTTTCTTAAAAAAGAAATAAAACACACACAAACAAACAAAAACCCCAAGCAAATCAGTGATTATTTCTGATACTACGACTTAGCCTGGAAACATAAAGGAGGTCTCTGTATCCATCCTGTTGGGATAGTGACATTTTGTGACGTTTTACTCATTTCTTTGACCCAAGATCTGCCAATAGAAATTATTTTTCTTTAAGCTTTTTCCATGATTGAAACAATGGAGAATAGACCAGATTTGAGATATGTCGTGTTTTGAACCTAAAAGTCGTCTCATGTCCCACCTTTGCTTCTCTCTGTCTGCTCTCCCTTGCTGCAGTATCACGCTGTCATACTTTGCTGCTGTGGCTTTTCTGGGGGAACAGCCTGTTCTCCCCTCAAGTTGCTCACAGTACGGTGAAGCAGCGCTGCGTACCCTGTGCTACCCAGTAGTGCTGCTCATTTAAGAGGCAGATTCCCTGGACTGCCACCTAAAGCCACTGATGTTTTCTCACCGGATGCTTCATCACGGCCATCATAATACTCCGCGTACCTGTTCCTGTGGCACTGCACTGAAGGCTTCCACTGGGCTGGAAAGAAGCGAAGTGTCATATATGTCTTTTCCCACTTCTTGTTTTTCAGGCACTGGGCACACACTGCTGCTTGATTTGTTTGAAAATGCAGAGTTAGCTCGTTGTTCCTGGGCAGGTTTTTCTTCAGCAGGCCTCAGCAAAAGGCCTTAATCCCCCAAATGAGAAAAGGCGAGCCCCGGAGCCCTTTTCGATTGTGTGAGAAATTGCTAGATGAATCAAAAATAAATTTCAGGACTGAACAGTGTAATAGGTATGAAAATCATATGAGGTTTGCATTTTAAAAAGCTTTCTTCAGGGGTTACTCAACTATTTTAAACTCTCAATCTTCTGTTTTAGCTCCACCCCTTAAAAGTTGAAATAGCAATCACTTTAGTTAACTGCCTGGAGGGCTTTCTAAATCTTCTGCCCATTACTGGTTGATTTGCTTTTACAGTGAGGAGCTAGTATCTTTAAATGAACTAAGTCCCAAGAGTTTAGAAAGACAAAAGTTTAAACGTAAGAAAATATGATGCCAGACATTAATAAAGCATTAGATGGATATTACAAGGTCTTGGTATAATTTTCTCCTGGAAGCTCTGTAAAACTATGTATGAGTATCTCATCACTTTTCTGACTCTGAAATGCCATCCCAGGCACTTGCATCACCAAGCTGAGGGAGTGCACTGGAACAACCTCCAGACTCTCTGAACGTGATAACTCTCCTGGAGTTTTAGTCTTTTGTGAAATGGCCATGTGCTTAATTTACATGTCGTGACAGTGATGGTTACATTATATGTTCCTACAAGGGATAGCCAGCTAGATGTCTTTTTGTACTTGACTGACACCATTTAGTAACTATCATTAGATGAATGCTAATTAGGTTTATTATATTCCCACGGTCACAAAAAGGTCTGAGCTATTATAGATGGATAGAAGTAGTGCTGTTCCTAAGTAGAGATGTATTTAATGAAATCGTTCTCAGCTTCTAGATGATAGAAAGTGTGCACACCCATCCTTTCAAAGTCTGAAGTACTAAGATGTGTTTAGTTTGGGAAAAGTTGACTAGACATGATTTCTTCTCCCTTCTTAGGATAAAACAAACAGGAGTGACAGGTACTTAGGCTTACTTTTATGAAGACTTTATTTTTTAGATAACCAAAGCCAAAAAACCTTACTGAAATCAGCATCTAGAAGATTAAGCAGCTTTCTCCCTCTTTCTAAATTTCATCCATGCTTTTTTTTCTTTTTTTTAATCTTCACATCTGTAGGTATCCTAGAAGCCTGTTTGGAAATGTATCACTACTCAAGTGTACTCTGCCACTGCACAGTACTACCTTTCTGTTGGTTACCACACCAGAGTTCTCACCGCATTTTAAGTGGTTTTTTTTCTTGTTCTAGCTTTCTCTTGGTGATGGAATAATGTATGTAACTACAAGATAAATATCAGAACAAGATATGGAGTTCAGCTTTAATTGATAAAAAACATTCTGCATGACGTATTTTACCTCCATATGGCAAAAACGCTTTAAAAATTGTACACATTTTCTCAAAACTAGAACATTGCCATTTACTTCCCAACTGGTTCTGGGCACACAGAATGTTTAGACATAAATGAGAAAATGACACAGAGATTGGTTGCCAATTTTCTGATTCGTCTTGCCGAGTAGAAGTCCATGTCACATGCTTGAGTAGATGAGCACTCCTTAGATGCAGACTGCCAGCTCCAGGGGTTAGGGGCAAATCGATGCTCACCCAGTTAACTCTGCTCTGCTGACTCCTTGAGTGACAACTGAAGTGTTTCTTGCCTTGAATTTCTTTTCTGCCAAACCATTTTCTTGAGGTATCAGGTTATTTCCGAGATATGCAGTAAATTAATGACAGCTGTGATTGACACTGTGTTCACACATTCAGGTGAATTCCTAACTGGTTGACATGGTTCACCTGCTGCATGGCTGTGACTGAAAAGCAACATGTTAAATTCATTGTTACTAAATGTCTGTTATCTGCAAAAGGCTTTCTGAAAAAGCTAGAGATATTTCTGAACCAAGAACTTTGAGAAAACAGTTACTGATAGTTTAAGATGGACGATTTTTAAAATTAATTATGTAGCAAAAAATAAATCTTTTTCTTCACTGTTTCACATTTCTTCTTTTTTAGCATTGAAGTTATAAACCCTGTGTGAGAATATGTGATAAGATTCTGCTGAGAGTCATTAGCAATGATATAACAATACTAAAATTATTTATGTCAAGCAACACAAAGTGAGCCAGACCTTGAGTTCAAAGAGAAGATGTGGTTTTAATGTAAATTAAAGCAGATTCTTACTGGCCACTAATCAAGTGTTTACCTGTTTCCATTAAAACTACATTGAATTTAATCAGTATGCTTTCTAAGGCATGCGCTTCTCCCTAAATAAGAAGAATATTTGGCATGAATATTTAAATTGGATTTTAAGTCCATGAAAGTTTAATTTAAATAAAAAGTGAGGTGTTCTTTTGGCATTGAAAGTTAACATCTTCAAATTCTATTCAACGGTTGTAAACAAATTTTAAAGCTAATAGTCTTGATGGAATTTTTCTTAGCATTTGGGATTAAATGTCTTTAATAACAAAAGGCTTAAATGTAACTACAGTTTATGTAATTTTACCTGTATATAAAATTTAAGATTTTGTTTCTTGTAACTAACTAAAACTACCAATTAATTCAGAAATTGGAAGAATACAAAGTATTTTACATATAAAATGTGTATATAAAGCAATAAGTTTTAAGACATTTTTTGCACTTGTCACTGTAACCACTGAGTAGGATATAGGAGTAATTCTCCATCGTGATATATTCTCAACTTTTCAATACACATGTAAAATAAACTCCAGCTTTATTTCTGTGATTCCTATTCTTATCTCACATAATTTTTTGTTTCCAGCTTGTTTATTTTTTATAATAATAAAGAATGAATTGAGTCTTCTACAGTGATATGGGCTAAGTATGGTCTGAGAAACCAATTGAAAATATTCATTAAACCAAAAAAATCTTATGCTTGCCTATTTGATGAGTTAATTAGCCCCTGTGAATCTTTCATGCAAAACTGGGCATGTATAGTCTCAGCCTTCATTGTAGGTTGCTTATCAGGTTATTGATAAATAATTCCATTCTTGCTATCACCTTTTTATTGTTCAGACATCTGTGTTCCAGTTATTTTCTGATGTTTTGCAGACATTCATGATTCAGACTTTTTTTTTTCCTGTTGATTTTGTTTTGTATGTAGACAACTTTTGATACAAAACTTCACTTGATTTTATTGCTTTGTTTTAAAGCAAGCACAGGTAATTGAAGTTTGAACTGTGTATTTGATTCAAGGATATAAACCAAATAGATCAGTGTGGAAAAATTATCACCTTTTTACCTACAAATTTTATCACAATTTATCACTTTTATTACAGATCTTAAAACAGAAGCGTAATAGATGTGCACATAAAATACGTGTAAATCTCCTTGGTCAACTCAAATCCTACATTATCTTGAGCACAGTACACAGCCAGTGGGATATGGGCCAGCTTCTTTGGCTGGAGTTTATCCTTAGTTGTGACAATAAAAAAGATAACAAAGACTTGAGTCAGGACTGTACTTACAGGGTTAGAATTTCTCGTGTTTGACAACAGTGGTGCCATTGTCAAGTCTTCAAATAGACACCATATATTTGAGGAAAGAACCCCCCTGATAAGCTTTGGTGTTGGGACCAGGGTTTTGGAAGAGCACACCACAGGTAGCTTTATTCCCCTTTGGACTGGGTTTTCCCCACTGTCCTGGCAGCTGTCAGGACTGGAGTTTGTTTCTGGCATACTTCAGAGCACCAGTGTTTGAGCAGAGAGAATCGGTTAACTGAACCTTGCTGCACCTTACTCAGATCTCCACGGAAAGCAGGCTTGCATTAAACAAGCATAGAAGTGCATGTGGGAAAGGCTCTCAGCTGGCTGGTTATTATCACTTGTCACTGTCACAGAGGTCTTGTATTACTGTTTAGTCACTGAGTCAGTTGACTATTGCTGGAAGATGAAGGGTTGGATATAAATGATGTAAATGTTCATGAACAGATGCATTGTAGCATGATACTGTCTGTCACTCAAATTCACAGAGTGTAAAAATTGTTATTCCTTGCTAGAGGAGCATCATTTCAGCAGTTTGAGGGGCTTTCTCATTGTTAAATGCTAATCCATCCTAACAGACACGATATACTGCAAAGATATTATCTGAGGAAAAAGTAGCAGACATGGGCAGGGATAAACTTTGAGAGAGGTTGTTCACACTACAGGCAAATGAAATCTTGAAAGGCATAGAGCTGAAGGCAGAATTCCATGAGGCTTTCATGTAACCAGGGTGTCACTCTTGATTCCTACCTGGACACTTGTTACTTCCAAGTTTTGATGTGTAGTTCCTCCTTCCCTGCCTTTCCTTTCAACAGTGGTATTTGTGCATCTTTGAGATAGAACAGTACGGCTACTTTCATTCTGCAGGCGAAGGATTTAGGCACAAGAGGCCTAGCAACAGCACATGACAGGCTGTGTATAAAGTCTTGAATTCATTTTACAAATACTAGTTGATGTCTTCATGACTGAACTGTAATACATCCTCTGCTTTGCTGCTGGAATCCCTGTTTTGATGATGGAGGGTAAATTGGACCTACATTAGTTGGTAACTGAAAGTGAAATTCAACTAATTTTGTAGGAATTTATGACATTATTAATTATTAATAATCTCTTGAATAATTAGAAACTGAAATGAGCTTTTAGACTAATCTGTTAAAAACATTGAAGTGTAAAGTTATAGTGAACTGTCTGAATATTAGAGTAAAGTTGAAGTCTCCAGCTAAAATATATTCATTAATAGCTCTTTGTCCATCAGTTAGTTAATATATAAGGTAACTTCTCAGGGTTTTTTTTACAGAGTTTGATACTTCACTTGGGTGTCAATAACAACTGTTGAAGAAATTAAAGTGATTTACTGTTTCCTGTTTAGACTTGTCTGGGACATGATGTATGCATGCTTCATTTCTGTTTTAATTTGTCTATAAGAATAGTTTTCCATACTGGCCTGAGTGTTTGAAAGAGGAACTTTTCTCCTTCACAGCCTTCATCCATTCAAGTGCTTTTAATCACAAAGTTTTCTTGACCTCATCTTTAAATTCATTCACAGACATCTTGCCTTAACTTTGCTGATTTCACTGATTTGAGTTTTGTCAAATATGACTTTGTCTTGTTTCACTTGTAACTGTGCTCTTTGTGATTTATGTAATTGTTTAATATTACTTAATTTATATTTTTATATATGTAAAATAAAAGCATGCCTTTTTGACATGCTCAGCTATTTTTTCATGTGTTGTTGTAGAGGAATGCGGTCTATGCTCTATAACATGCAGCTTTTAGGAATGGTTCTCTAACAAGTATACAATTTTTTGCAAAGCACAGTGACTCCTGTTGTTAGACAGAGCATCTCTATGCTTCTGCATATATTTCTTTGTTCTAATAAATTAAGTGAATTTTTCAGAGTATATGTAATGTTCAAAACCAGACGGAAAGATGGGTTGGCTTACCCAGCTTGAATAGATTTAATCCTAGTGACAGACAGCCAAACTGCAGATGTCAGTGTGTAATGTGGTCAAAAAGTGTATTTTTCTAGAGTTGTCAGAAACATCATAGCAGAAAAAAAAAATCAGTCATCTATGAAAGGGATCAACAACATTCATGGTAGTATTCAGCCCTCTGGGACCACAGAAGAGGCTGTACCTTGTGCTCTTCTAGTCCTCCTCATGTCAGTTCAACAGAAACCTCACTGCCTATGGAACAGGTGAGGCATGTTGCAGGAGGCAATTCCTGCATTGTGCTCTTCTGGGGAACTGGATTAACTTTTGTTCAACCAGCCATTGTTGAAGCCACCAGCATTGCCATAAAATAGGGGGTTTTTATGTGAAAAAGCAAATAAATGAGAGTTGCTTGTGTAAGTCAGTGTTCTAAATCTGACCGTTGCCTTACTGTAGATACTTTGTGATCAGAGAATTGTGATCTGGTAGCACTGCTGGTCACTTTGTACAGATAATTATGGCTATATGTAATTCAGTGCAACACAGGCATCTGTTTTGTACCTGTTTTAGCATACAGGTGGAAGCAAACCATTTAGTTTCGATTTATTTCATGCAGGACAACCTAGCGGTTGACTTAGCATCTATCGCCACCTCTCTCCATCAGTGTTCCTGAATTTTTAACAGTCTCAGACAAATAAAGTTTTAGGAGAAGAAATGAAAAGCATTATTTTCTGGTTTTGTTGGCAACTAGAATGGCAGAAAGACTCCATCTTCTAAAAAGGATTTTCTTTTCTTCAAGATTCAGAGGGTGTCTTTAAACTGAAAGAATACAATTTTCTTTTTCTGACTGCTGGAAAGATTTCCTTCCTGTAATTTTATTTTTAAACAAAGTAATTCAAGACCAGAATTTTGAAATTATGCACTCATACAACAAAGGTTGTTTGTTCTGGGATTTTTTGTTTTGTTTTGTTTTGTTTTGTTTTTAAAAAGCACGTAGCACTTATCATTTCCTACAGTATCTCTTGTGGACTGAGAATCAGAAGATATTTTGTAGAGCTAGGAGTGCATTTGCTGGCTGGGTGTAAACTAGGAACCTTTGATAATTCTGCCCCAAATTTCAGTTGTTGAAAGAAGGTATTTCTGTGGAAATTCTTAAAAATAATTTTTCCTTTTCTTTGTTGTCTATACACATTTCTCCCCTACCAAGCAATTTTGGCTTGATGTTTACATTGTTTGTTAAATTGACTTTAACTTCTTCAGTCAAGACTTGTCTTCATATGGTGTAGAAATTAGCCTGTTTTCTGTGCTCTATGGGATTTATAAAAATTGTCTTTATTCAGTAATTATATTACCTCACATTTTTATAGGGCTTTTCTCTCTTAAATACTAAAGCATTTTACCTGCTGGGTCATCATTTCCAAACTGGCCAAAACTGACCAGATTTCCGCCACTGGCAAGAATGATGGTATAAGAATCAGACAAGGAATGGTGATGGAGATGTAGGAATATTCTTATATTCCAACTCTTGAATACAGTTGTTATTCTCTCGCTTTTTGACATGGGACTTTCCACAAGAAGAAATAATAAACATAGGTGCATCACTTTCTAATTTAACTGTTTCCAAACAATTTGGAATATATTTAAGAAACTGAGAAAATGCTCTCAATTTTCTTTATTTTTGCTGTTTAAAACAAACAAAATGGAAACTATTCAGAAAAATCGTGTCAGAGAACCCTACCAAGTTTAAAGACAAAGAAAGGAAATCGTTTCAAAACTATTTTCAATCTTGAGAAAAGGAACGTTAGATTTCCTAAAAGGCTCTTGTAAATGCACCTTCCCCATCCCAAGTGATTGTAATTTGCTTGTTCCTATCGACTGCCTTGTTACAGTTGTAAAACGAGTATGAGAAGCTTCATGCAATCATAACTCGCCATCTAGTGCCCTATTTGTGAATTACTACAGCTACGTCTCTGAATCCGCTGAGGATTATGTTCATTTCTTTAGGAGAGGATTCCTGTTTGCCCGTTCATCATCCCACAGAGGGAAAGCCAGCTCCTAGGCCAGTGCTGGATGCTATTCTAGAGCACGTAGTAGAGAGGTCGTAAATGGTTGGAACAGGTGATACATGACTACGGAGTTTCTGGTGGACCAGAGAAAACATGAGATATGCCAATACATAAAAACAGGGATATCAAGACACAGTATCATATATTACAGCCATATTTTTAATTTAAGGGTTTTTTTCTCAGCAATATTTTGTCATACTGTATAGAATATTCCTTTGCTTTTAGAGTAATGCCTTTGTTTTCATACACCTGCAACAATGCTGGTTGTGTTGTAACTTACTGTGTTACATCTATATCCTTAATTCATGTGACAACATTAAATAAACTAGTCTACAAACAGGAAGACAAAGGGTACTTGCAAGAAATCTTATGAAACTGCTTATCATCTGGTGCAAATCTCAAGCAAACCATTTGAATTCACATATGATGAGCTAGGAACAACGTCATCTTTGCTCAAAAGAAGTTATTTTGACTGGGGAGTGGAAGAGAAATTTTTCTGTTGCAGGGAATCCACAGTCTTTTTATCATCTCTTCAAATTGAAATGTGGACTCATTTGTCCTGTGTTCTTGCTTGTCCTATAGTAACGACTTGTTCCCCTGATTTGTTACATCTAGCTAATCCAATATGCTAAAATACAACTTGACACAGAAACTCTATACCTTGGAATTGTTTTTGTTCAAATAGAATGAGGTAGTAAGTTCTCTAGCAAAAGTACTATATCACACCAAAGAAGGTTAGGTGAATATAGACTTCTGTGGCAGTTAAAAATACAACTTCTATCATTTCTGTTAATCAGAGCGATGTATACACAATATGCTCCTTATGGTATATAAACTTAACTCACTCTGTAGCTTCTTGCTGTGCTTATTACAGAAAATGGAAGACAGCTGGTCTCTAGAGCACCAAAAATACTGTACTCAAGAGCTGAAATTATAAGGGAGTGTTAGGCACTCTCCCAAGAATGCAAAACCAGCATTTCTAATAAGGCCCAAAAGGCAATACTGTTGATGTGCATATGGCTATACCATGTTGCAGCTCCTTTGAAAGAAAATAAATATTAATTAAATCGCAGCCCTGAGATATGATCAGTTGAATCTAATTTAATGTGCACTGCAAGCTGTTAAGTTATAACTGGACACTCTTAAGATTCAAATCACCTAGATTTTTAAGAGGTGGTAACTAGATATTTAATAATGCAGATGTGTATTCAGTTGTTTAAAGGCACTATGTATTATTGGAGTATAGATGGATGTAGTGGCATATGTCTGAGTCAAGTGATTCAGGGACTCCTAGTTGCAACTTTACATTAAGAAAAGTCCCATCAGTACAATCATTTTGTTTACTGTTCAGGAGAGGAGATGGCTGGGAGATGGGTAGGATGTTTGCCCATAACTTGGCCACAGATGACAACTCGTGTCCATCACAAGCTGATAGCCATTTTGAGTACAGGTTGAATTTGTCTGGCTTCAAATTTGTGTTGCAGAAGTAGCAGTTAAAAACATACAGGGTTTGGATGTGTCTATATAAAGTGTCTCTGGCTGAAGATCCGTGCTAAAGACAAGACATGCACGCTCATTAGGAGAGAGACTTTCTGAGCTGTGGTGCACAAATATGTGGTAGCTCAGCAGTGGCCCAGCTGGGTGCAAGCAAGGCTTTGTAAGAAGAAAAAAAAATCAATTCTCCTGAACTGGAGCTGAAGCTTACTAAATTTGTAATGGATTCTGCTTCTCCTGAACAGAATAATATGTGTAAACAAGAAAATACACCTTGAAGTATGAAACTGAACCTTCTAATACCTTGGCCAAATGGGGGCCAAGGTACGTTTGATAGCTAGTTAAGGCTTTTTTCCTCTTTTTTTTTCCCTTCAACTTCTATTTTATCATAGGAATTAAATGCTATGAGGAATATTCTTTACCTTAATTCTGCATCTCTGACTATGAACAAAATAATTTTCCCATATGTGGCGTCACTGAATTGTGTAGTCCAGAGTATTTATTAACCAGGATTTAGTGCTTAGGGTACATTTTTGGATCATTAACTGCAAAAAGTCTAGAATAATGAACAAATGCACCTGGCCCAAATCCAGCAGTAAGCCTCATTGAATCAAAGCATAAATCTCAGATATCTATACCTGTGTGAGCTGAAATCAAAATTACCCAGAATAGGCTCCTGTTCAAGTAAACTACTAAGTTACACTCTAGGAAAAAGATGACAGTATAGTAGGTGTTTCTTATTTTCCTTCATGTCCATCTCAAAAACACTTACTAAAAGAGGGATGAAAAAATTTAGGCATGTACAGTGCTTCTACTTCTGACAGTATAGCAAGGTCCCGGATTCATACTGCTCTTGTACATCAGGTCCTCCACTGACTGCAATCTGCATGCACACAACTGAGCTATTCTTAAGAAAATAGTGTTGATGCTTCCAATTTCTATTTAATTTTTATTTTTCAGCCGAATTCAGTGATAAGTTGAGAATATTTCAAATCAAAAGCTTTAATTCAATATGGATTTATCTTGTCTTACCCTTTAGGTCTTCTGGATTCCTTTTATAGTGAGATGTATAAAAGACTCGATCTTCTACTTAAAATAACAAAGATTATTTTTAACTGGAAAATGGATGGACAAGGAGTGCAAAGGAGAGCCACCTTTCCCGGCCAAGGTAATAATTTCAAGATTAAGCTCCCTTGATAAAAATTGAAAGATGAATCATTTGTCAATAGCCTTTTAGGAACAACAAAATTTTAAATAGAATCTGACAGGAACAATTACTGATTTCTCCATATTTATCTATCCCTGAGAACATCTCCACTCCTGGAGGTCTGGCTGCCTAATCTCAGGGCAAACTTCACGATAACATAGCCGAGGGCTACCCTCCTTCCCTCAGGTGACCTTGGAGAGGGTGTTCCCAGATATTCTGCGGGAGACCTCAGTGAGGGATGGACCCTCTTCCCAGGGCAGCTGAACCTGAACTGAGCCTTTAGCGCTTGACCCCTGCCTGGGCTACAGCTCCAGCCATATCACAGCCAGCCTGTGCCTGGCCATGGACCTCACTGATCTGCACCCCTACCACGACTCACAGGCTGGCTTCCTGACCTAACCTCAGGCCTGCCTCATCACTATGGGCTTGCCTTGCAATCTGTCTGACTGGTTATCTTCACTGGTCTTCTCCTTGAAATTTGGATGGCATTCTAATGAGGTTTTCTCAGGTGAGCCAAGATTGACAGGTATTCAGAGAAGGAGAAGTGAAATGGGGGACACTTTCAGTGGCAATAATTTTCTTTCTCATTAGGAGAAAAATCACATAGGCTAGCTTAAGGTTAATTTGTCAGGCCAGATTTATCTATATCTGATAACAAAGGTATGTTGACCTACCACATGCAGTTAAAGGAAAAAATCCTTAATGCATTTTGTATGTCCAAAATTCTGTCAAAACCTTTTTCTAGCTCCTGTAACTGCTTATGACATGCCTCAGAACACTGTTCAGCCAGCCTTGGGAATGTGTGTTGGATTGCAACAAACAACTGTTGATCATTTTCCAGCTCTTCTGGTGCATTCCTGCTGGGTTTGTGTTCACTTCAACTCTCAGGTGTTTCTAGAGAAAATTTTTACTTGTCTGGTTAGAACATATGTGCTTATTACTTGAAGATAGAGAGAAAAAGGTTATTTAATCTGTTCAATTAGAAACCATGCACCATCTAAAAATCCCAATATCCTTCACTTGATTCCTGCTGCATCATTGGTTTTACATAAAGTTAAGGAGTTTGGGATCATATCCATACAAAATCTGTAAGTCCTAAATCTCTTACGTAGAACACTGCTTAGATTTCCATCTAAACTCAAAACTCACTTCCCTATGTAGCTGTTACAGTTGCAAGGTGCTCAGCAGAGACTTGCATGCCTGACATCTTGTCCTCAGCCCACTTCCAGAATTGCCCATTGCACTACAATGCAGTAGGTTGAAAAATATCAACACACTGGGAATAGTCTTGGGACTATAAAAAATAGTGGGAAGCCACTTCAGAAGTGTCTTAGTCTCTTCTGTAATGAAGCTTTTTTTAGTTAAAGATCAGTGGGAACACCTTTGTGACTGAAAATCACAGTCACATTCTCATCCTTTTAGAACTTCAAGAGTCATAGATGTGCCAAAGGCCGTGAATAGGATAATCCTGATTTATGTCATTATGTCTCTTTCTAATGGACTCTCACTACAGAATTTGCAGGCAGTGACAGCTCCCAGGCCAACAGAGGCCTCATTCAGAATTTAAGGCCTCATCCCTTGTTCAGGAGATCAGAACACTGGAGAAAAGGTTTGCAGTTTTTTATGTTACTTATCATGAAATGAAGCCATAATCTCCAAATAAGATTTCAGCAAAGGGAGTACACAATCAATCCCAGGTAAACTGTCATTAAGGCCCCAACATCTCTTTGAGGAGAGAGGTAACAAGCAATTACACGTCATGTTAAACTTAGCAGCTGCTTCTTTTGTGGGAAAGAAAAGTAGAAAAGGGAGAATTTGAATTATTTTGAGTATTTATTTTAAGTATGAAACATGGCTGATACGTTTAAGAAGTGATCAATATTTCAAGATTCTCCTTAGAATGAATTAATTTTGGTCTCCATCCAAAGTTACCAGCAGTAGTGTTGACTGAATTCTACTAATGATAAGATAGGCTTGTCACATAGATGTAGAAATTTCTTTAATAAAACTGGACAAAGAAAAAAAGAGGCAAAAGCAATGTGTGAAGTTTTTAAGAGGCATAGCTCAATGTTAGGTTCACTGTGGTATATTCTGCATTAACATAGAGCATGCTTATTTGCACCTTTATATAGAATGATCCAAATAATGTCATGCTCTCCTATGCTGGGAGTTAAATTGGCTCTGCTAGCTCAGCTTTAAATAACAACAAAGTGGTCTGGAGAGTATCTTTACATGTGCCAGCAACTTCCAAAGAGAAATGCTCTAGCTAAGGATTGCATAATACCATAGCTCTACCATGTCACCTCCTCTGTGCTACAAGGATAGTAAGTCATGTGGCCAGGCTTTAATTTCTATGAAGAGTATACCTGAAATGTCAGGAAATTCTAACTTAGCTGAATACTTCTGATCAAGTTTAGGAGCCTTGAGCAACTCAAAGAAATGTAATAGATATTTGAATCCTGTCCCTGAGTTTCATTAGCCATTAGGTAAAGAGTACATCATAAGCCTTGTCTACATTGCAATAGCCTTCACTCATCCGCTCTGAATTCATTAATGGTACTCAGAAATTTTATAGTCTTGACTTACACTACATTGCTTGAATTGAAGTGGATAAAACCTATTTCCTGAATTTTTCTTTGAATATACTACTGTAGATATGCCTATTATGCAATTTTTAAGGAATGTTCCCAGTTCTGCTGAAGACATGGAATATTGTCAGTTCTCCCTAGTCTACCATGAATCTTCCAATGATTGGTCTTTTCAGTGATTTGTCTCTTCATTTGATTTATCAGTATGTAATTACACTTATTACTTCAGAAAAACAAAACAAACCAAAAAACATTAAAGGCATCTCAAGTGAATCTATGCACTCAAAAGATGTGAAAAGAGTCATACTCACGTGTGCCTGGTACATGCACATGTAGATATGTAATAAGTAGAGATATTTGAACCCCAGCGTGCAAACCTAATAGTACTACTAAGAAAATTAAAATAATAACATATAGATGTTGTCTGAGTCATAGAGTGTTTTTTAGGAGTAATAATTCCTTAAAAATGGAAATGTATATGCTTTTTTTTTTTTTCAGTAATAATGTATTTAAATATCTCCAAGTTCCAAAGAGGTCCTGTTTTATTTACTTGGTTGGTAAAATAATTTTCTTTATATGAACAGTGATGCAAAACCAGCCTAGCTTAGCAAAGATTTTTGTTACTGTCTTTGTGGAGATCACTCTTCCACTGTTGTGTGGAGCTGGCTTGTGTTATTTCTTCTAGTAAGTATGTAGTTATCATGCAGTCTTGTCAGAATGTTAATAGGACTATTTACAATCATATGTGAACAGATGGACCTAAGCACAGATGCCACCTTTGCTCTGCTCTTGTAGGCTCTCCATAGGAGTAAGAGCCTAAGTTAAACAAATTCAGCATCAACATTGAGTCCAAGGTCATTCTAAATGCAATTAGTAAATATACTATGGTTTTTATGAGGAAAGCAGTGCATAAACACCTGTCAAGCAAAACAGGTCTAGACAGAGAAAAAGAGAAGGATAGCCTGTACGGGTGAAACCTGGCTCAAAGCTGTGACTGTAGGGGAACCTTATTTAAAAAGTAATCTTGGGAAATGTTGGATTGACTTGCTTGCTCATATAACTACAGAGGCCGCAGTCACGCCTGATACTGCAACTTCCCTACCAGAGAGGAGAGTTCCAGCCAAATGCTTTATCTTTACAACATTCCAGGTAGCAGGAACGTGCAGTTGCAGGGAAGGACAACCCCAAGGTATCACTTAAAGTTCTTCTCACTCCTGCTTGGCATAGAAGTGCAAATTTACAGCTTTTTAGCAAATATGTGTAGCTCACAGAATTTTGCTTTCTCAATGATATTCCAATTGTTATTATTGAGATGGAGAGGGCTTCTGCTTTGTTTATTTAATAATAATTTAAAAACATTGCTGCTTTCTCTTGTCTCTTTCATTAACACATCAGGTTTTGACTTCCTTAATGAGAAAATAAGTACACAACATGCCAAGATGAGTTTCCAAACGTCTGTTCAGCACTGAGCTCTGCTGGACTCTTACTTAAGCTGTACTTAGAAGGTACAAATTGCTTTCGCTTGACTATACAGCTTGAAACTTTTTCAACAGCATTCAAATGACTTACTGAGCCTGATGATGTGTCAGTTTGTATCCATTTTACACATGATCAGTTTCACTCACTCCTAATGTATATGAAAATATATGAGAACAGAATGCAGATACACATCTTTGTTTCCAGGATTTTCTTACATCCTGATACTTAAAACAATGGTGGGTTATGACATACCTGTCTTGCTTGAAATAATTTCACAGTAAAATTTTTGAGTGAAAATGATGCTTCTTGAAAGAATTTAGGGAGATATTCTTCCACAAAAGTGAGGGTAAGGAAGAACAACAAAAACATACAAACCTTATAAAGATAGATCCTGCTTATCAAAAGCTCCAGATTCCTTGAAGCTTTGAGCCAGAGTAAAAATGTTTGGAGGTAAGAGATTAAAATAGCTGCAAGTTCAGCTGTCTTTTAAAGAAACAGATGGATATGTGTTTCAAAGTACCTTATTTCAGTCATATATATGTAATGTGACAGTAGCGTAAAGCCAGGACACACTCCTGACACTGTATGTCTGAGTAAGGACCCTGCCCTAAGAGAATGTTTGAATACAGGGGTGTTAAGAAGAAATTCTGTTCAATCCAGAGTCATATATGAATTGTGCAACAAAGGCAGTTTTTTTCTTATGCTTGATGGCCATTAACTTTTAAAAGCTTCTTCATCCAGTAGCCCCATTGTAACATTTATAGTCAATTTTCAACAGGACTCACTCTCAAAAGGTAGCCATTATTTTAAGCATTTTTGAAAATCTGTCTGCTTTTGATGCCTAAATGCAGTGTGTTCTGTTCTGTCAATCTTCTCCATCCTGTTCACAGAATAACACTTCATTTAATAACACTACAATTTTTATTTCAAATTACAGTGATTTGGGAAGTTCTTTAAAAAAAGGACTAAAAGCCTTCTACGAACTCTAGTCCTAAAATATTCTCTCTTCCACTCCCTAGTGGTGTTAGCTGTTGATTTACACAGGATGAAGTTCAGTTCTTTTTCTTGCTATCACATTGATGAAGAAAGTCAGAATGTTGGCACTTCATCTGAAAGTCTCTTCTAAAATCGTTCCATTTTTTAAATGGGTCCAGGGGCTTCGAAGCCGGAGTGGCGATGAGAAACACAAAACTTATTGACAGACTCTTGGAAAACTCAAAGAATTTAACCTTTCAGGTGTGATTTGCTGCTTGATCGATCAGTAGGTTCACTTTTATCTCCAAAGTTCCTGAGAGGGCTTTATGGATGAGCTGTTGTAGGGTGATGATCTGTGAACTGCTAAAAAAATGCATGTAAACTTTTCCTTGAACAGGCTCATGTTATGTATTTTTCAAAACGGAATAGTTTATGCATTCACAGAGAGTCATATCTCTGCCTCTCTGTGTCTTTATAATCTGTCTCCATCAGTGTACCAGCATGTTGGTATAAAAACTGGTAGCATTTTAGGTATTCATTGGATTGCAGCTAAGAACCAGAGGACTTCTGTCATTATAACTGGCACTGGCACTGTAGGATCAGTTACCAACTTTGAGCAGTCTGTAAATTCCAAGGAGGACAATTTTCTTTTTGTATCATTTGTATCATGATGAAAAAGGTAAATTACATGTTGCAAGGTAGTTACAAGAGAGAGTTGGGGTTGTTCGGCTGGGAGAAGAGAAGGCTCCGGGAAGACCTTATTGTGGCCTTCCAGTACTTAAAGGGGGCCTATAAGAAAGATGGGCACAAACTTTTAGCAGGGCCTAGCTAAATAACAGTGATAGGACAAGGAATAAAGGTTTTAATCTAAAGGAGGGTAGGTTTAAACTAGATATAGGGAATAGATTTTTTACAATGAGGGTGGTGAAACGCTGGAACAGGTTGCCCAGAGAGGTTGTAGATGCCCCATCCCTGGAAACATTCAAGGTCAGACTGGATGGGGCTCTGGGCAATTGGATCTAGTTGACAAAGTCCCTGCTCATTGCTGGGGGGCTGGACTAGACGACCTTTAAAGATCCCTTCCAGCCTAAACTGTTCTATTATGCTACATGATTCCATGATTTCCTGAACCCTGTCAAAGTAAATGATAGAATAAACATGAGTTCCCTAGGTAGGCCAACAACCCAGTAAGGTTTCCTACTTCTGAGAAGTAAGGGCAATTGGACTCTGCCAGTTGTCCCTGTTTCCTTTATTATCATACCTCTTCAGGTCTTAACCAATGTCAGATTCCAGTTTTGAAGACCAAGAAGAAGAAAGGTAAAAGAAAAAATAAGGAGGGAAGCTTTCAAAAAAAAAAAAAAAAAAAAAAAAAAAGAAAGAACAGGAAAATAAATAGAACCTGTCTGAAGCAAAAAGGATGGGGCAACTGGGCAGCTGATCATCCAAATGGCAAGTATTAGAGGCACCAGTCAAGACCTTAATCTTCTGTGAAGCTGGTCAAGTAACATAACTTCTCAGTGTTTCGGTTTCCTTACCTTCAGTATTTCTATCTCTATGTATCCTGCATAAGGGGTGGAGACCTCAGTATTGCAAAGGTAAAGATGAGCCTTTTAAGGTAATGAGCCTGTAATGTAAACAGACTTGTATAGGAAGTGGCCATAAGATAACTATAAGTAGCCTTTGGTTAAAGGTTAATGTTACACATGTGCAGCCGTTGAGGCTATGAAGGGAATGATGAATTGCTCTTATTTATGGCAGAGTTCTAGCAGAGACTTACCACACCCTGATTTGAAATGATCGAAAACCAAAGTTTGTTGTATCAGCTAAACAGAAGAGCAGCCAAAATGTGTTCCTCTTCAAGGACACTGTGACCAAATCCTCAAGCAGGGAAATGGTCTTGGTAGTCGTATTCTGAGTGATCCTCAGCACAAGAGGTTAGAGCTTGTAGAGCTTCCAGAGAGAATGATTTCTTAATAACAGCTTCTTGTGGTTATCTTTCCTGTGGAGCAGCCTGAATGCTGAATTCATCTGTGCTGAAAGTAATCTGCTTCTTCCTCCATTTATTTCTAATCTTCCTTCTCTCCCCTTTCCCCTTCAAAACAAAACACTGAATCTCACAAGCTTTGTTTCAAGAAATTAACAAGTTCAAACACAATAATACTACTAATGATAAGTAAGTAATTATCTGTGTTTGCCATTCTGGAAGGGTGAAGACTGCCATGTAAATAAGTGTATACAATAGAACTCGACTGAGACTGCTGAAATCAGTGGGCTGATCACTGTAGGTTTCGCTGCTCTCCAGATGAGACCTCGGGCACAGTAATTACATACCACATCACTGACTGCCTTTTCTCCTGCTGCTAATTGTTACTTCTTGGTTAGGTGAATACTTAATAGAGAAGGAGAAGAAGAAGAAGAAGAAGAAGAAGAAGAAGAAGAAGAAGAAGAAGATCATGTTATGTTGTATTTTATCCTTCTTTTTTTTTTAATGTTCTTTTTATTTTTTGAAAAATAAATAAATAAATAAATAAAACAAAACCAAAAACCTGGCTGTGAGATCTGTAAAGTTGTAAAGTCACATCTAAATGAACAAGGTCTGTTCAAATAGCTGTGCTTAAGAAATCATGTGCTCCAGCTGAGGTAACAGTCTGAGAAGGGATGAAAAAAATGATATTGTATCAATATATGCTGACAAATAATTCTTTCTGAATATAATTCAGGGAGGGAGTGTAGATACATCAACAGAAAAGCTTTCTGCTGGTATGTGCTGTATTTCCACCCGAGGGCTTGGGCTCGCACCTGCAGTCAGCTGCGCTCACACCTAAAGCCGCGCTCTGCGTTTAGACTCCCGGGGTGTGGAAGCAGAAGTTCACTTTCAAAACTACAGTATAATTGCCTCCTGAAGTCTTGCCAGTACACTGCAAGGACCGACTATCAGCAGTGCCGGGGCATACCCTGCCTGTCTGTCCACCTATTCCCTGACACCTGCCTTCTGCTCCCTTCCCATCTCTGCTTCTTCTCAGTTAAGAAAAGATGTTCTTGGCTGCTTTTTTTTGCTTCCTTATTTGCAAGCAAATTAGTTTATTATATTCCATCCATTATCTGCAACAAAAGTTCGTGGTCCAAAAAGGCTGGGAAGCACTGAACTAGATATTCCATTCAAAATTCCTCCCAAACCGAACAGTTTTACTCTAGTTGATTCGTTCGTAATATTGAACGGTTTATGCTAATTTAAACACACTTGTTAAGAATTTAAAATTCATTCATATTCCGGTGTTATGCTGCAGAAATAATACCGGGGTTGTTTCTTTCAAGGTTAAGGGGAGCGTTTCAGCGATTTTCTTGCTACTCTTTTTGCGTGCAATTATGCAACGTGGCCACAAGAGGTCAACAATGATACGTAATCACTAATATCCCCTTGTTTGTATGTGTGTATGGAAGACATCATAATAGAAATACGTAGTCAGACTAGATTTTCTGGTTATTTTAGAGATTTTCTTGTGTTTATAGAAATAATGATAATTAAATTGTTAATCTTTTTTTCTAAACGTATTTGAATGATGATTATCTCATTATTTCTCGAAGACTTTTTTGCTCTTTGTTTTTAAACAAAAACCAAGTTATCAAGAACTAAATAAATTGCCTAGAAATGTATGTTTTCCCAAATGACACGATTATATTTATTCATATGATAATAAAATGGGCTCTATTTCATTGAGCGAAATTTGTCAGCATATCCAAGAACGTGAAAATTTATTCCATATATCCGGGCACTGCACTGTCCTCAGTGCAGCTCCGCAAATCCCCAGACGTGGTCTCTCATGGTTTAGACTGCAGCTATCTAAGTCCCTGTTCATGACTTCAGCCAGCACAAACTGCACGTGTGTGGAGTGTGTATTTTGTAGCCCTAGCACTCCTTGCAGATATATGTAAATATATGTCAGACCTCCTAAAGTGGCGTGTGACTTCTTTCTTAAAATTTGTGTCTGTTGTGTAGAGCTAAGACTTACTAGCTGATCACCATATGACTGCTTTGACTGTAGCTATTTGTATTGCTATAAAGGAAGCATGTACATGTGCCTATCATTTACTTTATTGGAACTTAAACTTCAGTCATTCACTGTCTGTGCAATTGGAAACTGCATTTTTTCCTCGCAACCTTTTTTTCTCACTCTATGTCTCATACTCAGATTCTCCTTTAAAAATTAGATTGAGATCTCAGAAATAGCTGTTTTCAAAGAAGAAAAGGCTGACCATGGTCATCTGTGATGAAGGGAAGCAGAGGTCAGCAATGTACAGCATTCTTGTCTGTTCATCTAAAATGGACTCCCACATATTGCAGATCGCATCCTCATTAGCAGCCCACGTTTCACTGAATGAAGGTAACATACCCAACTTTTTAATGGGCACCAGTTGCATTTCATGCTCATTATAGTAGCATAGTCGACAATGAAAAGTTTATTGTGATACTTTCCATCTGAAGGGCACTAGTATGATATCAGCTAATGTAACGAGTAGTTGCTGCTGCATATTTACACATCTTGCATGCACAGGTAATACAGAAAGTTACTTTTAGGTTTTGAAAAGGAAAAGGTTTATGTACATACTTTCAGAAGCTTTAAAAACAGGTGATGTCTTGAATAAAAAGAGTTCAATTAAAGGAAGTCATTTCAAAATATAATTGATAATTTTAAGTAAGTGTGGCCTTGTAACAGAATGCAGATGGCAAACCCACTATCCAGCCAACCCCAGGGTGTGATCAAGAAAAAAGCAGGAGGTGCAATACATTCTATTAATTATTTTCACTGCTACAGTTGTTTGCTATATAATACAGGTCAACGGGGTTAGTCTGAAGCTTCTCCTAATATATTAGTAAATAAATCTGAACAGATTTTAATTTGCTAATGGAAAGGTCTGAGCCAGTTGCAAATAAGAGTGGAGCTACTTTGTCTTGCTCATTACTATGCAACATGGCTGCTCCCAGCCATTCATACAAAATGTTACATTTCCATAAAGCACAATGTAATTTGTCACAGGGAAAAAAAAAAAAAAAAAAAAAAACAACCACCCAACACCCAAAAAACCCACTCTGTAAACTATATTAGATTAAAGACAAATGTGTATCATGGAGCAATCATTCTTATGGAGTCCGTAGGATAATTACGTGTTGAACACCTGCCTCTGAATGCTTGCCAAATAATCCAGTATGGTACCTTTGTAATACTTATGTTTCAGGGAGAAAAAAAGAAGTATATGCTATTTCCAAAGGGTATAAACAAGAGTGAGCCTTTTTTCACATGCCTCCTAATGATTTCTCACCGTTTTGAGGCCTTACTATGCCCCTGTTCCAACTCATACAGCTTCCCGTGCTGTGCATTCACACAATTGTAACGGAGCACCAGCTGCATAGACTATTTGTTTCTCACTCTTTTTCAATTCATAATAACAATCCCTAGGGTGGGTTTTTTTTTCTTCTATAACTCCTTTGTAAACATTTGTAAATATTCTCATTTTACAGATGCAAAATCAGAGGCACACAGGTCTGTATCTTGCCCAAGATCTAGATTGTTAGTAGCAAAATGGGGAAGAGAGGTTGTTTCCAATCCTAGTAGCACTGTCTTGGATTTGCTGCCTCCTTCTTTACATTGCTTAGAACAGGTCTGCTGCAAGCAGAGAGAATGATCACTCTTTTTAAACAATGACAGCTGATTAAGAGGTATAGGCAGGACACTGTTGACAGGTGTTCTAGCCCAGCCATGCTACTTTGTTGCTTCATTTCACTGTTTGTGCACCATATGTATTGGCATCTGTCTTGAATATAATTTTTTTTTTAATTAGATCATGAAGCTTCACCTGTGCATCACTAGTTCAGCTACTTTAACATCTCCCTCTCTTCTGAATTTTGAAACTCATGTTGGCCCGGTTGTCCAATTCATTCTTTCCCATGTTAACGAGATAAACAAGGCTCTATAAATATTTAGAGTGATTAGAAAAGCTGCTGTCATTGATGTTTTCTTAATACAGGCTTCTAAAGGGGAGAAGGACAATTTCTTGTCAAGGAGGGTTTATGCAGACAAGGCATTTAAGGGTTCATGCAAAGAGGGCTCACAAGTTGGCAGTTTAAAATGCATGGCCTTACATTGTATTTGCCTTATCTTCACACAGAATATTTCTTGCCGTCAACAATTTTTCTCCATGTTTAAAATCTCGCTTGGTTTTCATGGGTATGTTTTTTTGTGGGGGTAGGGTTCCTGTGGTTTAGTTTTGGTTTTAATGGCCTCCAGGTTTTAAATATTCCACCTGTTTGTATTGCTCAGATGCATGAGGTGACAGGAAGGGCTGTTAATGTTTAAACCTTTGTCATTTTCACCTCCTCTTCTCTCTTTTGTGATGAAAGAAGTGGCACTCGATTTTAAAATGGACACAAATTAAGAAGCATCTAAGGATTAGTCCCTTAATTACAATAATCCTTAAAGGATTATTCAGAGATTGCCCTTACTAAAGTTTTAAACTTAGTCATGCATTTTAAATCAGGAGCAGACTGATCTATGGTACAACAAAAGAGAGGGTTCAGGTTTGAGCATTGTTTGCATAAATATGTTCAGGTTGAGAAAATAGTCTACCTCAGACAACACAACTACTGAGGCATGTTCTGTTTGTTACTGGTAAACTGCTTGCCCAGTGAATCTCATAGCATTTTACAACTTTTCAATAATTCAATGTCTGTTTGCCATAGAAAAGCCTCAAATAAGTGAGCAGAAGGGGGGACTCCCTGGCTTCCAAGGTCAATGGCATTTTTCAGGTAAATTCCTTTCTACAATCCTACAGCCTTGAACATGAGAAGTAGGTAAAGCCCCCGGGTTGTTTTTGGTCATTTGGTTGTTTTTGGATTCCTACCACCCAGATGTTTCAGTTGCTGATTTCAGTAAACCACTGATTAAAATAAAAGATCTTCCAAAACCTCTAAATCACAGTGCTAACTTCACTGACCATGTCTGCCTGGATGACAACAGAGGAAACATATATAGGACTTCCACAAGCTGTGTACTGTATACATATTAATTACTCAAGATTCCAGAGGCAACATTCACTACGTGTCTTCTCATATTCTGGCCTGAAATTGTAAACAACTCTAATTGGACTGTTCCAGAGAAAGGGAGGGAGGGAGCTAGAAGGTAAGTTATCTTCTTCTTTTTTCGCAGAGGGCTGTGTAATCACCAATATTTACCTTGACTCCTTCCAGGAGCAGACAGAACTACTGTTAAATGGCTGAATGGATAAATCAAATGAAGAACGTTTATACATAATTCCACCCGTTTGGGCTCAAGGCATGAATAGTAAAATAATTAACAACGGTATTTAACTCCCCTGCCTTTTTGTCTTAAACAAATCCATTCTCATCTACATCTTTTCTTCTCTCCAAATCTTGTTCTATCTGCTTACTGTTTTCTAGTTATTTTCTTTTTCTTTTGTCACTTTTCATAGGAAACCTTTTCCTACACTAAGAAATAAAGTCACTACATCAAGGTGTAACAGAGGGCTGAAGAGAAACAGAAGGGAACACCTCTCCTATGAAGAAAGGCTGAGAGAGTTGGGCTTGTTCAGCCTGGAGAAGACTCCTGGGAGCCCACATTGCAGCCTTTCAATACTTAAAGGGAGTTTCTATGAAAGATGGGGACAGACTTTTTAGTAGGGTCTGTCGCAATAGAACAAGGGGTAATGGCTTTAAACTAAAAGGGGACAGGTATAAGAAAGACATTTTTTACAATGAAGGTGGTGAAACACTGGAACAGGTTGCCCAGAGAGGTTGTAGAAGCCCCATCCCTGGAAACATTCAAGGTCAGGGGGGACAGGGCTCTGAGCAACCTGATCTAGTTGAAAATGTCCCTGCTCATTGTATGGGGGTTGGGCTAGATGTTCTTCAAAGGCCCCTTCCAACCCAAACCATTCTATGATTCTATGAAAACAACTCAGTCTGCATTGTCCTTCACAAAATGCTATTCCCAACCAAAATGAGGGAGCAGAGAATAATAGTAAATATCCTCAAGTATTGAAACTAATTTTCCTATTCAGATTAATGTTCTGCTAGGATTCTCTTCATATGCTGGCCTGCGTTACGCTAGAGAATTTTTCTACGTTCATTTCCACCCAGGAATGTCTTTACCTCCAAAAGAAATTATATTGTCCCTTTGTAGTTGCTGAATACAGCTATAGTTATTATAGAGCAGCTTAACCTGAGGATGTATCTACAGTTTTAATAACTTCATTTTAGAGGAGCAGTTTATATTTTAGAGGGCTTCCTATTTCCATTTCTCTGCAGTATTTATGGGTAAACCAGTGCAAAGAAAGACAGCCACTAAAGTGTCATTGTTATATCTCAGTTCAATAAAACAGTCATATGAAAATTAAACCCCAACAAGTATTGAAGGGAGCAAAATTAATTTCAAGACTATGACAAATATTAAGATTATAAATTATTGTGTTCAACAACGATCCTGAGATCTGTAAACAAATGGAAACAAATCATTGTACCATCACAACTTTTTAATCACTAGGTTTGTTAAATTATAAACGCTGTGCCTACACACTTGTTTTATTGCAATCTTGATTAGCTTTCTGCTGCTTTGATTGTCTTCTTTGAAAGCTCGCATGAAGAGGTTAGAAGGCAAGGATAGCAATAAAAATTAAAACAAAAACCTACACAGCTGAAGCTCAAGAATTTGGGTTTGTAACTATGATAAATATTTTATTACATACTAGACAGCAGGTAAATATTTTTGCTGAGAATAGAATTATTAATGTGAACGTATCTGATGGTAGATACAACACAATTCCTGCATTATTGTATGATAAATACTCGTTAGAAATACAGTGCTAAAGCACTGAATCAGTTTTTGTGACCATCTTAGAAGTTACTTCTATTTCTGCCTTGTACACAGGGTAATAAAGGAGTTTATGCAGAGTAATAAACTTACATATATTGCTCAAATCTTAAGAAAGCAAGCAGTTGTTTTGGTAATAAGCTTAATGAAAGTTCTTTTGAAGACACAAATATTGAAATGAAGGTAAATATTTTTTAAATAAAATTATTATTTGTCATTTGCTTATACACATACCTAAAATATATTATTTCACTTTAAGGAAAAGATGTTATGGGGTGAATTTTTAAAACGATTAAAATTGCACAGGTTTTTTTTAATCACACCTTTTTGTATAAGAAGTCTTCTTGTGCTAAAAATATTATAGACATAGCTTTGTGAGCTTTCCTTCACTACCCAGTTTTCTTCTCCTTAGAAGTAGGTTTTAGTTGTCTGTCCATCCACTTTCTGCATTAATGCTAGAGTAGAAAAGGGAAGTAAATAAAAACACTTTTACATGGGTAGAAACATGGATCTAAGCTTTGGGGCCATTCTGAGCGTTCTGGCATTGTTTAGGAAGCCTGATTATATTATCCATGCCAGCCGCTCACCTGGTAGGACACTCCCAGGCTCCTCAGTGAGTTGCAGAATCGCAGCAGTTTGCACAAAGGTGTTCAGAAGCAGAGTAGAGTCAGCATGCTTTGCTTGAACATGCTACACTGAATAGCATGAAGGGTCAGCGGTGATTTTAGGACTGGCTCAGTGCTCTGCATCCATTTGGAAGAAGAGGTAATATTAGTAATTGCAGCTGCTTCTCCACAGCATGCTGTCCTCCTACGTTAAATGGAGATGTTGGTTTAAGGCTTACATGTCAGTGGTTGTTTCTTATCAGCTGTTGTAAATTAACTATATCTGTGCATACGTTGCAATAATTATTTTAAAGTAGTTCCAGTAGCAGTAGAATGTCTACTTACATTTCCAGCGTGAAATGCTGTGGGAAATCTTTGATGTCTGTAAAAGATGAAAGTGATGATGGGAAATGATGACCCGTCTCTCAGTGGAGAAGAGAGTGTGGTCTTTTTTCACTGACTGTTTTCATCAATGAAAGTTTAGAAATGTAGAACATCTGAGAACTCTGCCACTGTGTCGGATTTGTTTGAACTTCAAGAGTAGGAAGTGAACTGACCAATTGCTTTTCTCTAGCCTTTCCCCTCTCATGCACACCTCCACAGACAGCACACTTGACCTTAACATTTATTTCTTGAGGAAAGCAAGCTAAAACCAAGATAGCAGGAAGTGGATAAGATCAAGAATGTCCATTTTTCAAACAACTAAAGAAATTTCTGCGTGGAGCGACTGTTTTGAGACATCAAAGAAAACTGCAAAATTTAGTGGCTCTGTTAAGTGTGTCTTGGGTATGGCACTGGTTTGGGACATGGAAACAAACTTTATTTCCTGCTTTGTTATATGTCTCCTGACAAACCACATCACCTTCTCACACCAATGCCCCTACTTTGCCTGTCTTCCATAGCCCATAGGCTCTTCACAACAGAAACTTTCTCCTGCTGTCTGATTGTGCAGCACCCATCACAATAGGATTTTGATAGGAAAATCTTTTTTAAAATCTATTGTAATACTAGTAATAATAAGAAATAATATGGAATACATCACTCCCTAAGACTAGAATAAGAGGTTACTACAAATTCGCTACATTCAGATATGCATGTCCTTTGCAAATTGACAGAATACAAATAATGTTTTTCCTGCACTCCCTGACCTATTTTCTAATCTGCTTCTGCTTTCAGAAAAGACATAATAACTGTCTTATTTTTACTCACCTTTCTGACCTTGCTTCATCTGTGCTATTCCTTTTGTCCTCAGTAAATCAGCTTTAGTATTGAGAATGACTCCTTAAAGAGGGAACACGTCCTGCATGTTTTCATTCCAGGCTGTCTGTGGGTGTTTGTGTGAGGGTGTGTGTGTCTTCATCACTTTGTCTACTATAACAATTAATATTTTTTTTTTTTGTCAACTGACAGCAGAAATATGTCAGTATTCATAGGACTGATATCCTTTAATGCCTCTCTTAATTTCCACTAAAGCTATTAATTGTCGCCAGACTACTCAGCTTTTTGTAGGAAGACCATTTACTATGATGAACACTTCATTATCACCTGGCACTATCCTAAATATTGTGTGTCAGTATCCTTTAAAATTTAACCCATGATCCAGGAATGCCCGTAAAATACCTAGGACACTTATAAAGGGTGAAAATGCCCTAAGATGATTCCTAAAATGAGAATCAGTGGTAAGAGTTGGGCTGGTTCTGTGCTATGGGAGGATGCACCTTTTTGCTTCAGTATTCCTATCTTGGGTTTTAATTTCTGAAGAAAGACTGATGTTTTCCTGGCCAACAGTTTTTCTTATTTTTTGTTTAATTTAAATATTTTAAAGTTTGTATTTTTAGTTCCAGAAGGCTGCTAAGCATGTAGCAATTGCGTCCTTGCTTGGGTGCCAGAACAGAAGGGTGTGAGTAGGCCAGAAAAGATTCTAGCTGAATTTTCACATGCAAGTTAGAGTTTTGAAGTATTCCAAACATGCTGACCGTAGATCATTTCCCAGGGGGCTGTCTGTTTAGTGAAAATAAGCAAAACCCTGGAATGATGCCCCAGTGTGACCTCAATGCAAAAGATGGAAGAGAACTGGTGTCAATAGTTATTCTTGTGGTGATCAGATCAAGAGGGGGGTGTGCATATTTTAAAGCAATCTTAATGCGGGTGTCATGGTTTTTAAGGAATTCCTAACTACCACCACCTTTTGAAATCTTGCCCTTATTCCTCTAAAAAGCACATATGGGTTTCTCCCTGGTCAGGTGTAAGCAATGAATGTTAACTCCAAACTTGTGGACTACAAATCTCTTTCAAACCACAAGTTCCTAAGTGAGCCCACAACCCTGTCCAAAGTTCTAGATGTGGCGGCCTGGTTTGAGCTCTATGAGCTAAGAGAGCAAGTGGACCTAGTACATGACCGTCACTATTTGAATGTGTGGGTACAAGTGTTGCAGATTAAAAACACTGGAGAGCAATCCAGAGGGGATTTCCCAGTTTTCACAGGAGAGTTGATAAAAATTGAAGAATATCACCAAAGTGACTTAACATGCCATATATTACACTTAGGTGAGGCACGTTACTGCAGGTGACATTTGAAATTCTTTCTGTGAGCAAAAATTTAGGTGTTTTGGTGCTGTCTTGCCTCACTCTGTTCAGGCTTTATCAGCCCTGCCACTGCCTGTTATCTTCAAGTGGAAAGTTAATGGGACTAATGCATAATCCATGAAACCTTTGCAAGTCATTTCAGAAAGTAAGGCTATCAAGAAGTTCATGCTAAGTAGACTGCTCCATTCAACAACAAAGTCACATAAAGCACCAACTATTCATTCAGTATAAACACTTAAGACAGGGGGCAAAAGTGCTACAGAAAAGCCTGTTTTGCTACAAGCAGCTATAGCCACATTTTTCATTTCATCTTTCACCCAAACCTTTATCATCAGTGCGAGTACTACTAAACTGTTATAGGAGATTGGCTCTTTCCTGATAATGTTTTTTCAGCCTCTTTGCTGATGTCAAGAACACTAAGCTGCTATATCTCTCTATTGCACCTTGAAGGAGGTGAAAGACAATAAAGGCTTGAAGTCAGCCTCTTCTGAAAAAAAACCAAAACATAGACATTTAAAGAGTCTTTTATTTTAAAATAGGCTGTGCTATACTGGTCACTGTAGATGTCTCAACTTAGCTCTCCATTTATTTACAGTGGGATTTTTATTTGACTTTTCTGTGCTCAATCAAGTGAGGGGAAGAACTTACAAAAGGCTAGGTAGCTCAGGTTTTCCAGGGAGTTTTTATTTCTAGATTGGTAGTGGTTATCATCAGTAGGAAATAAAAACTGTATCAAAGTAGAATGACAAGAAGTTATCTGAAATGTCATTATGTGCATCTGATCATCCAATAACCAAGGTACTGTATGTGGTTCTGGGAAAGCCAGTGTTCCTATAAAGAAACTGAGCTGTATTCCACCCACTGTCCCCAAACAACCCATAAAATGGGCAGGAGTCAGTTTGGTCATTTGAAGTGTTTTATTCAACAGTCCCTTCCCGTTACTCTGTTTTTTCAAATGGAGACTGATATCCTTTCCCCTTAGATTCATGGCAGAGAGAAATGGAGGTTGTGCAAGCACTCTCATACTCCAGATTTACAGGAGACTTGGCAAGAATTGCTTTGCAAAATTAGTTAACGCCTTCCTTTGGTTTTGTCCTGAGTCATTCGTGTTTCCTTAAAATAGATGGACAGAGTGAAAGAAGGCCCATCTCAAAGGCAGAAGTCAACTGCCTAGAAAAGAAGTCATCAAAGCTGTTGGGTGGACATCATCTTTAAAATACTATTTTTCCCATTGCTCTCTTAAAAAAAGAGTTGGGTGAAATTTAGTGCAATCCTTAAACTGCCTTTCCTGTACATATTACCTCAGCTCTGGCCCTAGGTCAGCAGTGCTTGAAAAATCCTCACTTGTTAGAGGCTGTGCTGTGCCCTGTATGAAAAAAGCTGGTGTTCCCAGTTCGGTTCTTAATGGACAGGTGTTCACAGCACAAAACCCTCCATTACAATTGGCCCTAATTAGCACCTTTATCAGCAGCCTCCCCAGAGAGGCCAGAGAATGAACAGGCTTGGAAACTGAGCCACCAGCCCGGCTCATCGCTAGAGGTGAGCCCTCCAGGTCAAGGTTGAGGGGCAGTGTGAGGAAGCTTTGCTGCTACTGCCTGGGCTCTAGCTGCTCCATGAATAGAGGACTTCAGTCTCAGGACTGTCAATCTGGCACCTTTCAAAAGCACTAAATTCACTTAATTAACAGACAGGAAAAAATAGCCTTCCATAGCAACTCTCGCATCAAATGGCACTTATGTTACCTTATATTCTGAGCACCTAACCCTATTAGCATTGCATTGTGTGTTTCTGTTGGAGTGTCTTTATGTACACACCAATCTTAACATACACACTAATGTATACCCAGAGATTTAGCAGCATTTTAAATTAAACTGACATTATCAAGTAGAATTTATGCTTTTTAATTTTTATATTCCATTCTCTGTTATACCCTCTTAATTCCACAGAAGAGCATTTTTTCCCATATTAATATTCCTTTTTTCCGTGAAAATAAATCAATTTCTCCTTTGAATTTCATGTTTTCATGGAACATTTTGTACTTTTTCTTCTTTTTTTTTTTCTTGGCACAAGGCAACATTTTCTGTTGCTATGTTCTCATGATAGGTCAGTCTATTAAGTCTACAACACAACATAAAAACATAAGCCTGGTTTTCTTTCCAGAGAGTTATGGGATATGCAAATTTGCACAATGACATAATAGGGAGATATATCTATTTTTACACTGTCCTGACTGTGACTGTTCATAGTTGTGCAATTTTTAAGGATACAGACTTAGCTTTATGGCACGCAGGAGTCTACACTTCACAAATGTGTTTTAACAGTATTCTGTAGGTAAGATGAGTTTTCCTGGCACAAAATTCTGTTTTCTCAGAAATCACTTTATACTCTTCCATGTTCCTGTATTTATTTCAGTAGATAATTTTTCCCAACAAGAGTGTGTTTACTCCTCAGGTAAGATTAGATCATTATGCTCTAAATTAGCTATTATTTAATAACCAAGCTAGACTTAGCAACTTTGATTTTTCACCTTAGAACATCCTTTCACATCTCCATGTTTGTTTCACTTCTTATAGCTCACTCTGGATGATCAAGAACATGCTGGTAAAGAAGGACCCAGAAAGCAACCAGTGAGGTCTTTCTCAGCTGTCGGTGACCTCTGTTGAGTGTCTTTTTTTTATTCTGTGTCTCTTTCTCTAGATGAAAATCTGGAAGAGACATTCTCGGCTCTGAAAGTCTGAGGTGAAAACTATTCTGGATATACAAAGTAATGTTGTGAGGCTGTGTGACCTAGACTAGGCATTTTATGAGGTAAGATTTATTGTGCATATATGCACATTGTGCATATTGTGCATCTGTTTTTTCCTTCTCTAGTGTCTCTTTCCCTAGGTTATTTTCTCTTAGAAGCTCTGTGGATCAGGAGCTCTTTTGCTGTCTGTTTGTACAGTCTGCCACAAAACACTCCAGGGTCAGCTGGACCACAGTGTTATACAGTCCAAATTAGTCTAGTAGAACAACCCAGTATTCCAGATGAGTTGCAGAGGATTAGCTACCCACCTTTGTTTGTCTAAGGAATCCAAGCTGGCTGCTCACAGACATATTGTACCAAAACCTCAGACATTCTTTTCTGAACAATGGCAGCCGTAGGAGGTTTTCCTTCAAGAAAGCAAGGTTCTCTTCCAGATATTTGTAATAAGTTGTCTTAAAGATGACAAAGTAATACTTTCTTCAGTGAAACTGCTTACTGTTGTGGCCCAAAAAGCAATCAGTTTTTTGCACTACTCCCTTCAATTGTTCTTTCAAAATTATGTGTGGCTATTTGAGACATGTGGCCATTTGAGACATGTGGCCAGACTATTTAAAACCCAAACCAGGTTTGAATTGCTCATTCAAATTAGAGCACTGTCTTCATTCCAAAACAATACAGAAATAAGGAAGAACCATACAAATAGGAGGGAGAAGATGAAACATGCAAGATGGCTAACAGAGATGAGTGAAAGCTTTCTACTCTTAAGATTGGATTTCAGCCAATATTTCCTGGTCTTGGGGTTTCTGATATGATGTATCACGTTCTAATCCATCACAAATAAAGCAGCTGGCACTTGGCTAAAATCAATGGATTAACACTGCTAACCTACACTCATCTGATGTATGAGTATATAATTTTTTGTGTGTCTGCAAACAAACGTGCTGATTACCTTTATTAAATAAGGCTCTAACTGTTGTTCAGCGTGGACATCTCAGGTGGCAGTAGTTTTTTATGCTCACTTCTGTGCCTGCGTTGCAGCCACTAGTCCAACGCACATTTCTGACCAAACTCTGGCTGGCTCAGGAGAAGCTTGCTTTGCCTGGTGATAGATGAACGAAAAGTGGCTGTGCTCGATGTTGGATGTTGGTGATCCACAGGGCTATTTCCTAACACTTATTGTTTCTACCTCGGCAGTACCTAATACACATCAGATATCTTGAGGTAAAAAGCAAAACCAGCATAAGGTACGTTGATTTCACTGTGTAATATACCTAGGTATGCCAGGGTTGACCCTCAGTGAGTCAACTCTGGGACTGACTGGACCTAATAAGATCCTGATCTTATTCCCTTTAATGAGGTATCGTCCTTTTTTTTTTTTTTTTTTTTTTTTTTTTCTTTCCCCCAGAAAATCTGGTTTACATTGATTAATCTGGTGTAAAATTTCGATTTCTTTTTAAGCAATGAGGAATGGCATCAAACTATAGGAACACACTGTTGCTGTTACAACCTACTTCCTTCTCTGGGATTTTAACACCAGAGAGGCTACAATACTAAGAACAAAACTGTTTGAATTACACTGTTAAATAGATGTTAGTGAATTTTAGTTTGAATCATTCCCGAGTTGATTCCAAGGCCTCCCAGTTTTAGTCGGTATTTTGTCAGTATTGTTCAGCAAACGTCCATCAAGAGTTCTTTCTGAAATTTGTCCTGGCTACCCATTCACGCTCCGGTTTTGTAGCCGATTATGTCAGCAATATGTCCTTTGTCCCAACGCTGGGCGACAGCAACATTTACATTTGCAAGAGAATGAGCAATGAACTCTTGAGTAGCATGCAACAGGTTTCCAGAGCTCCCCATCACTGGCAGATTTTCAGGGGAGGCAGCCAGGCTACCTGTCTCCCCCGGCAGCAGGAAGAAGTATGCATGTCCTGCGGCAAGAAGAGATTTCCTGCTGAGTCCCAGGCTTTTTCCTTCCAGGCACAGCAGGATTCCTGTCTTAAGGTTACAGGCAGGACTTCAGTGGAAAGTAAAGCTCTCTCTTCTAAGATTAGTCTTTTTGCAACAAGACCTTTACCTTATCTTCAGTTGCTCAGAGATTTTTCCTCTCATCCCTCATTGTTTCTGTGTTGTATTCCAACGTGTCATGGTCCAAATCTCCACTGTGCTATTCCCCTTGCCCCCGTTCTTCCTTCTGGTTACTTACCTTTGGCTTTCTCCTCTCTTCATTTCACCCTAGTGGATGATAGCACTATGAGTTACAGAGTTAAAATATGGCACTCGATCTGAAACATCGCTACAGTAACTTTAAAACATAGTGAGTCTAAAATAGAGCAAAATTTGCTAAAGACTTGATGGAATGTCACCAAAACTCTCAAAATATATAATTAGGTAAAGAATACAAAGAGCGCTTTCATGAGATGCTTGGAAGAAAGTTAATGAACAAAACAAAGCAAACAGAGTAGGGATTAAATTTTATGTCCAATGACTGAACCAAAAATGTGTTGATAGGAACACTGGGGAATTATCTCATAGATATTTCAAAACACATCACCCAAGTATCTAAAAACACAAGTTATATGTGTACTGCAACTGCATTAGAGATATTATGTGTCTTTTGGTTTAGGCTGGTTTCTAAATTGTGTTTCTCTGAGACTAACCGACAGCAATCTGGACTCAATACCGTCAATCATTTTAAACACTTTCATTTTGGTTATTATTTTTCTTTGTTAATTTTTAACTTAATTTGTCCTTGATATAATTCTGGCATTCAAAAAAGTAAAAATGTAATAATTAACCAAAAATGCACATAAAACTTTTATTCCTACACATGAAATCCATAAGACTGACATGATTTTAGCAACTTCTTCTCTTGTATAGAACTGGGGACATTGTGAGGAAACACTCTGCTAGCACGAAGCACAGGTCTGGGCATTGCAGACCTTGAGAGCTAATTCTAGCGGCATCATGTACTTGGTAAAATCTAAACTTGTTATAAATATTTAACCCCACTGTAGAAGGCAGGACAAAGTTTTATACCTCAATGAATTGTACCAGGTTATCAATACTGAAAGCTAACTGATTTCTTTGCATATTATCTTCTCTTACTGTCAAAGACAGGCTTCCTTATGAGTCTCTGTTGGTCCATTCATTTCACCACTGCAACTTTCAGTAAACTGGGAATGAATTTGATAGCACAGGAAGTGTGCATGTTTAATCACATCTGTGAACTGCAACTTGGGGGAAAAGGGGGTTCTGATTTATCTCCAGTAGAAGGATTAGCAGAATTTCACAGACTTGCACATGTTGCTTTCAAATGCGATTTTCTTTTTCTTTATAGCAGAGCAGTAAGTGAACACAGTAACTGAATTTTACAACTCTGGAAATTATTAGAACTCTTCTTTAAAGCAGGGAAGTCTAAGAGTGACCAATAAAAGATTTTGGAAAGGGTCTGATCAGCTGAAATTGCATACAACTTTGGTACTGTGGAAACCCAAGAAATGAGATTTTTATGCCTGCTGTGGGCTTCTCTTGGTCTGAAATTGGATGCATTCTTTGATCAAATGGGCCCCAAAAGAAAAAATATGTACATGGTTCTGATAAAACAGCTTATTTTTAAGTCAGATTTATGAATCTGAATCCACAACTGAAAACAAGGCCATGCTGTGGGAATGAAGACGAGTACTTAAAGTTAGAAATAGGTTTCTGAAAATAAGAGATTGTTAAGTTAGGGTGAACATGTGCAAATTGCAAAATATCAGCAAGTCTTCTCTGCTGCAAACTGATCTAAAGCAGCTTGCCTGTTTCCCCAGCAACCTTGAGCAATGCTAGCTTGTTTCTTTGGAAGTAAATTAAATGTGACTTTCAAGTAGTTCATTATTTCAGTAGCCACAATGCCTTTCGGAAGCAAGGACATTCGATAAATCATATTAGGATTTGCTGCACTTCTGAAGGGAGGCAGATAAAGGATTTTTGCAGAAATAGTTTTCAAATCTAGTACATTTTTTAGAAATTACAAAAATTATGTTTCTATTGATACAGGAAAAAAAAAGAATAAAATATATTTCCCATGTGTAAAGAAAGCTAAATATTGTTTGGTTCTGCACTGAAAGCCAGCAGGTCCTGCTTCATGTGCATACAGCCGGTGCAGATGCATACAGCCCCTACATACAGCTCCACTTGGATTGTGTAGTTGAAACCTCTGCAAAAATTCTTTAACAGAATGTCCACACTCAGCCCAGATTGTGCTGTGTTCAGTGGTTGGTATACTGAGGAATCCGCAGTCTCTTCCATGACCCAACCTGTATAGCAGTATATCTCGACAACATCATACTCTTCAGAATATCTATATGTTGCACAAAAATGGATATAAGATTTCTGTACTAAATTGTGGTTTGCTTCTGATGGCGATGTTAGAAGAAAAATGCATATGAAGTATGAAATAGACATATGGAGCTACCACCACACAGTGCCTCTACAACAGGCAGACACTCTCCCACTGTCTTTCAGAGGCAAAGGTGGAAGCCTTTTAATTTGATGACTACATATTTTTTAATCTAGGTTTCCGGTTTACACTGTGCAAATAGATTACTTTGCCTGTCTACTTGAATTTCATCATTAATTTCCACCAATCTGCAACTGCTGGACAGTCAAACCAGTGCATTTTTCAGTTAATTTCAGATTTGACTGTGACTGAAGTTGTTTTGGTTCAGGTCTGGTATGAGTTCAGTAGAACGTCGGGTCATCGGTTCAGATTTAGCTTTAGGTTGGGAAAAAACCCCTGAATATTCAGACTGTTGGGGTTTTTTTGTTTGTTTCACTGTCTCACATTTGTATTGATTTTCAGGAAGTTAACAGAATCATCATGGTAGAATAAACTGCCAAGCAACCAAAGCACTCAGCTTTATCGTAGTGAAATAGAAGGCTGCTGGAAACAAAAACATTTGGGGGGGGTGTATTTTTTTTCCCAAAAAATATGGATTTGGTGAAAAGAGTTTATGGAAAAACATTTTTTAATGGAAAACAAAAATCTCTCATAGAAACAATATATTACACAGACTTCTGATGGTAAAAAAATAAGAATAATTTTCCACTGAAAAGCAGTTTCAAGGAAGTGAGCTTATTGTCAAACCAGTGTGGGTCATGACTGGTCCTAGCTGAGCTGATCACGCTACGGATGTTATTTCAGTTAGTTCAGTCCATACAGTATTGCTATTCAAAAGGACTTTGAATGGAAAGAACCACAGTAGAGAATGGAGCACCCATTAAGCACAGCACAGAATACTTGATCTCCCATCACCATAATACATCACCTTTTGTAATTTTTGTAATAAGTATATTAATTAATAAATAAATAATATTTTTATTTTTTTTTTGTAATAAGTTTACTGGGCTGGAGTCTTGCTCTGTGTGGTTAGAAGAACTGTTTTGGTAAGAATCATAATCATAATTTTATTTTCAAAAATATTATTTGTCTAGAAAGACATCCATTTGTTAAAATAGCAATGGAGAGAGCCTTGCATGTATGAATTTTCTGTTTCAACATACTTAGGTAAGAAATTTCACAGTTATCAACATGCCATTTCTTTTCATAAATAACTTTTCCTTCTTCAGAAATACAACTTTTAAAAAGATTGAGAAATGTTAACATAAAAAATGAAACAACGCATCTCAAAATCACCTAAAGATTTGATCTGAATGAAAGATGTGATTGAATAAAGCATCTCAAAATCACCTAAAGATTTGATGCCTGTGTTTCAGATTATTGATGTGGAAAGATTTACAAGTGTTAAAATTTTCATCTCATTTGGGAAACAATATTGAAATGTCAAACTGCAACAGGAGAGTAAAAGTATTTGCCCTGCTGATTGACCAGTTTAGCTGGTAAATTAGCTGATCAGTTAGCAGCTGCTGGGCCATGTGTTGCCTGTTAGTTCAGTACAACAAATGAACCTGCTCAAAACTAATTTATTCAGATTCACTTTTATGGCACCTGCTGTCTGCAGACTAGTGTATCTCCACTTAATATTTCATAATTGTGAGTTTTGTCATTCCCCTCTTGAAAACCATCGAACTGTGCTTAGGGTCTGTTACCAGCACTTAGGAAGGGCTGAGAAAATGCCCTGCCACGCCATCAGCTGACACCTTACAAACGCATCCAGTTGAGGAGTGCCCATGTGTGTGATGCACCTCGTAACTGTGATCACTGATTTCAAGTCCAAGCATTGACACTGAGTCCCAAAAAGAAAACAACATCCCAGAAATACAACATGCAACTGCCTTGCCTTTGGCTCCCCTGAGATAAAAGGGGCCTCCGGGTGTTCAGACAATGCTGGCTTCTCCCGAAGAAAGCTACCCCAGCCCCTGCCATACAAATGTCTGTGTTTTTTCTTGGTTGCACATGTTTGGAGCTAAGATACCAGGTGAAGGTAAATCTCATTCTAACATGTGGTAGCTAACACAGTCGTGCTGCCAAATGCACCTAACGAGTAAAACTCAGTTGTAGGAAGCTCAAGGGAAGCAGGGCCTCTCTCCAAATTACAGTGGATCTGCCCTCCTCCCTCCCTCACCCAGAAACCCCAAGTCTACCAGTGTCCCTGAGTATGAATATTTCTCGTAGTGTTCTTATAAGTGATTGCTTGTGGCATCTTATAGTCTTATCTCAGCTTGCGCAGCCCCCTCATGAATATTCTGTACATATGGAAGAGTTTTCTATATCATTGCCCATTAACAAGGAGGATAATCACTCATTCAGTTATCAAGAAGTCAGTGAAGGCCTTTCCTTGAGCCCTTAGTGCAAAGAATCATGGGAGATCAAAGGAGGTTAAATGTGGCTGACATGATGATAGTTACTTTTTTTCTGTGTAATTACTGTATTATAATAAAGTTGATCTAAGATAGGGAAAAGGGGTATTAAAGTCTTTTAGGGCTAAAAGACCATATTAGTGACTCTTTACCTTTCTTAGTCATGGGACAAAATGCATATTTCAACTGATACATTTAAATGAGCATTCTTTCACTAAAACCACAGTAAGGTCAGAAGTGTACACATAAATGATATATTATTACAGAATTGCTTTTAAAAGAAGTTAACCCAATGTAAATGCAAAAGGAGAGGGGGAGGTGTAATGATGCATCATTAGTAAAGACAGCAACACTGAATTTTAGGTTCAGGCTGAAAACTGGCTTTCTTACTCTTCAGAGAATCTGAACTTTTTAATAATACATTAATGAGATTTACCTGCTTTTTCTTAGCTGTTCCATCACAATTTAGTCATACTTTCAAAAGCCAACACACTAAATGTATTCATATAAATTAGCAGAATTCTGTAAGCAAAAGCAACTCACCCTGTGCAAATGATATAAAGGTAATTCCAAACTGGCTCATTTACTGTTCTTCTGGCTGTTCTGGATGTTACCAACACTGCAGCAGAGCTACTGCAATTAGCTGACTGTTTCCACTTAGGACTTCTAACACCGAATGAAGTTCTCTTGAAATTCCATTGCATGTCCCCAAAAAAGAGCAATAGTACCTAGTTGCAGAAACATCATCACTGCTATAGCTTTTCCTGCTGTAAACGTCAAAAAGAGCCATTTAAAAAGGTGAGAAACACACCATTTCTGGAACAAGGCAATGGCCTGTACCTGAAGTGGTAAATACCTCTTGTTTTGGAACCTGGAGTTTTTGATTGTTAACTCTAGGGTCTTTCAAAGTTATCCCGCTTTTTATCTGCACAAAAAGTTTCAATCTTGTTGTGCCTGGTTTTGAATCCTTTTTTTCTTGTGAATGACTATTTGGGTAGAAACTCATGTTTTGAAATATAAAGTTTGAACTTGCTTTCCAGTATTTTCCTATTTCACAGGCTTTAAGAAATTGCCACAGGATTTTGCTTCTCGTACATCCTTTACATCTAACACATTTTTTCAGTTTATTTCAAAAAATAATAGACTGCTGATTTCATGAGTCACCTGATGCAGTTGTCCACTGCCTACTGTTACTATCTTAATTCTCTAGGGCACCTAGGTTGTGCCTATTTACTTGATACACAGTTCCTTTCAGGAGCAATTTTCAATGTGTAAAATCTATTCATAACTGAGGGACCAAAATGTGTAAGGTGTTAAAGTCATACTTGACTAGGAAAGCTTTCAAGAGGAACAGAGTTTAAAAAATTGTAAATATTTCTTAGTAAATATGATATTCTTTCTTAAACAGAGATCAGTGGGATATGGTAACTCAGGTGCCACGATACCAGAAGCAACATTAAATTTCAAGTCTGAGGAAATGATAGTGTGAGGCAAACAAAAAAAAAAAGACAGAGACAGCCTGACGGTGCCCAAGCTGACTGCTTAACTTGTAGTTAATTTAACTTGGAACAACATACATGCTATTGCACTCCACCTCTAGATGGAGAGAAACTTCATCTGAGAGTGATTAGGTTATTTACATGTTGTGGCCTTTCCCTAGCACAGGTAACCTCAGAGGCACTCCTTTTAAGACATGGGAGTGCTTTACTGCCCCTGCTATTGCCTTAGGGGAGTAATTTATAGAGTTTGAAGTTCAGTAGACTAACTGTTCATGGTCTCTATACACTTGCTGAGTTTCTTGGTTAACTGTCCCCAAAATGCTTTATTTAGTTTCTCAAGTTTTCTAATTTTATTTTTTTCTGAGATTTTTCTTCTGATTCTTAATCTTCTTTTCCAGTTTCTAGTCTACCATTTGTGATATTAAATAACTCAATGGGTGAAGCAGAGAAACCATAGTTCATTATTTTGTACATTAAAAAAAAAAAATTAAAACTTTCAGTAAGGTAACAAGACTATAGTTAAGTAAAGAAATATCTAGTAAACAGAGCAGGAAAAAAAACATAAGAATGTTGAAAATAAGTGTGTCAAAATTCTCAGCTATGTCACCTCTTCCAGGAGCTACTACGACAAAGGAAAAAAAAAAAAAAAAAAGTCTGTGGGAATGTTTCCAAGGGCACTTGTTGCATGGTCAAACCAGGTGACCAAAAACTTTTATTGAGTACATTATATTACTGTTGGGCATTGCCTGATCAAGGTGTAGTTTTCTGGGCTATAATACTTTTCTCTATATTATGATTTTGGCAGAACTATACTTCCCCTGAATCTACGCAGTCTTCTCTCTGGTTAAATATTCAAGGACATAATGCAAAAGGCAAAATTTCATGAGGTTAGTTGGCAGGCAGTTTGAGCACCCCTATACAAAGAATTTCTCTTACTAAAATATACCATAACCAACTTTCAAAACTATCTGCAACTTTGAGGCTCCATGCACAGCTAACAGAAAATAAGACTTTTTTAACAGTGTTACCAAGTACCTTTATCTATGGAGGTATTAGTGAAGGTCTTTTTTTAAAAAAAGGGAAATATCAACTCTGTGGCTATGAACTCGTTAATATTGAAGACTAGAAAACAAATACACTTGAACACACAATTCCAGGCTTTAATATAATTATGAATAATAACTTTCCCAACCAATATTAGTGTAATAACAAAAGCTTCAGATGTTCACCTTGCCCTACAGGTCTTACAAGATCTCTACCACAGCACTGCACTATCATATAAGTGAAGCACAGGAGCTAGATTATTTCCCTTTCAGATTGCATCCTTCCTGCATTTCTTCCTTGTTTTAATTCAATATTCAGGATTAAACTACATCTCCCATCAAGCAATGCAGTCTCCTCCCTAAGAGAAGGGTGCAGTCAAAGCAAAGATTTTTTTTCAGTTCCTCTTTTGTTAGAGATTGGAATTCATCTCACAAATTCTTTTGGGTTTAGAAATGTATTTTCCAAATTCCTTCTCTTTTATACATTTTCTGTAGCCTATCTGGGCAGCTACACAAGAACATTTATTAAATTAGGTGAGCTGGTCAGGGAAACAAAATTATGTGTGTGGCTAATTAACTCTGCCTTAGGTGTTAATAATGATGACAGGTTGGTGTGTTTAATAGGAAGATAAGTGCTAGAAAGCATAATGTGATAATGGACCAGAGGCCTTTTATGTGCTATGAGTTGTTCAGTAGCTCTTCCTTGTGAATTATAGTTCCTCGAATATGTGTTTGCCACACATTTAAAATTCAGCACAACTGCAGAGTCATGCAAAACTCCTGTTGCTAAGACAGTCACAGACATTTCGCCTGTTTGGAAAGTTTAACTTTCCTTATTCCTGCAGTTTTCCACCTCATAATAACCTCTGGAAATCAATAAAATAAAATAAATATTTGTCAGTAATATTCAGCCTAACAATTTCTTGAGAATCCATTTAATTCGTTCCAATAGACATTCCTGTAGTACCAATAACTGTGTTTGCTTGAAGCTTTTATGTAAATAGTCCCCAATTTGGGCTGTTGTTTTGTTTTGGTTTTTAATCCTTTTGTACTTCTGATGGGGACCCTTTGTCTCTGCTTTTTCATCCTGCAAGCTGAGGAATACATACAACATTGTACTACTCTTCATGACTCAACCCCTCCATACATATTCATTGCCTGTAGCAGGCACTAACTTTCTGGACAGTTCTACTTTTTAAAGTCATAAGTCAGTGGGCCTGTACTCATATAAGTATTTCATGAAAGCAAGACAATCTGATGGAGTGGTCTTCAAATTCTACTTTTGAAATGCTAAAAGTTAAGAAACATAATTAAGCTGCAACTGCATTAACATTTATATAAAATATAAACCAAATGCTTATCCTGATTCACCAAACAAATTACAGTTTGAACATTATAAAAAAAAAAACACCCGGCTACTTATCAACGGCACCATTTGAAATTATTGCTAGTACTACAACTCTAAATGCATAAGATGCCTTAAATACAAACCCTGAACATTTACATACTGATTTCATGAGCAAAGCAAAAGGTATTTGCCAGTAACAGTACAGGACTCAGCATTTTTATTGTCTGAGTAATCCTGGTTCGCTCTGATATGAAAATTCAATTATTTTAGAACTGGTCGTCTCATTAAATTTTGACAAGGAGCACAAGCTCAGTACCAGCTCTAGCTCTAAGAGGCTGTGGGTGCCTGACAGCTCCACGGTGAATTTTAAAATGTAGTATTTTTACAGGACAAGATTATCTGACAATTTTATATTAAAAAAGAAAAAATTAATCAAATACATTGTAATATCCAACAGTGGTAAGTTGGTCTTTTTGTAGATATTTTTTATGAAAATTTATTGCAAAAAAAAAAAAAAAAGAGTCCACTGTTTATTGCATCTTTTCCCCCAAGCCCATCTCCATGTCTTATGCCCCACAATTGTGCTAGAAAAAAAAAAAAAAGTGTGTTTATGTGAGCGGCAAGTATTTAGCCACTCATTGTTAGCATTTTCTACCTTTCCTCAATTGAAATGTATTTGTAATCATTTTTATAAATATTATTTATAACAATAGAAAACCTTTTATTTAACCTATACATATATATATACCATTGGTGCTATCAAGGAATGTTTAGACAAAATGTTTTTAATCAGAAAATGTCAGTTCATTGAAAGTAAAACTTTTCACAGATCATAACATTGTAAGACTTTCACTGGAAAGGACTTCTCCAGTTTAACATGACATACCATGGAACAGCAGATAGTCCACAGAGTGTTGGAGTATTCAGACTTAGGACCTGAACCTCTCTTACACCAACCTTTCACCACCCAGACAATTACAGCTTGACCATAAAGCTGTTGCTTATTGTATCATAGATTTCCCCTCGTTTACGCCTTTGGAAGTGCTGCACACTTTACAATCCAGTCAAAGCAGCCAAAACATGGAAAGGAACAAAGCCGAGGGCTAGATCGGTGAGAGTTACATAGTCTTTTGGCAGAGTCTTTCATGTCATGCTTGGATCATTCTCTTGAGTTGTAGCAGGTCTACATTCTAATTCCTGTGGAAAGAATATTTAATTAGTTTGCAAAATAGAAGAGGTCCAATAAGAAAGATGAAAGTATGTTGTCTTTTAGACTTCTTAGTAACGTAGTGCTTATGGTAACCACCTCTGGTGGAACAGTCTAAGGAAACAAAGACTTGAACTAGGTCTTCTATATCATAGATAAGTGCCCTAATGCCAGAGCATGGCTTTTGCAGTAGGCTTCAATGCTCTGGACCTAAGGGGTGGAGGAGGAATTTAGTGTTTGTTCCACTTCAGTCTAGAATGTGAAATCTGGGGAAATACTGAAACATTTTGTAGAATGAAAAAGTTATTATATATCCAGCTCTGATAGTTTCTTTATTTTATGTAAGTCTGTGCCTTTTCAAGTAACTTATTTTTAGCTGTTGAACAGCTAGTAAGCAATGAATGTATGAGAAGTAATTTTCTTCAAATTTGAAAAGACATTGCAAGCAAGCATTGATTTATTAGCTTATTCATGACCATTTCTTTAATATGACTTTAAGACACTCACTGGATTTTCAGTCTGTGATTTCTTATAGCTACTGTTATCCCATCAAGCAAACAAAAAAAATATGATTTGTGTGTTACATTATTTCTAACACTTTTTTCTTACTGTTGTAAAAGAAGTCAGCAAACCATAGAGTCTGCATACTTATTACTGCAAATTTAAGATAGTGGCATTAAGGAAACAAATCATTAGATAGTATTGCAAGATCAACACAAATGTCCCATTTAAGATCTACCCAGGATTTCTTGAAAACAGGAGAAGTGTTCAAAGTCTAAACAAATGTCATATCTGCACTGGCAAAAGATAATTACCTTTAAAAATGTAAAAATCCAAGCAAAAGAGGCCATCCTCACTATGATAATCTCTAGAGGGAAATTATTCAAGGGGACCTTGTCTGGGGAATAGCAGACATACTGGACTATCCCATTTATTAGTTAGGGTCAGGGACATTTGAAATACAAGCTTCCTAGAAAAAAAACAGTTTGGTTTTTTTCTCCATATTTTAATTAATTTCTGTGAAGGTCACACGTATCTCTAACTCTGAAATGCATAACGTGTCACTCATTTAAAAAATCTGGATATTTAGCATTATCTTGCCATTATAGTCCAACTTTTTTTATCCATAATTTCACTTTAGTGATCAAATTAAAGGGATGACAAGTTCCCTATCCTTACAAGCTAAGCATTTTATGTTTTATACTCAGATATACTCTGTGTGATATAAGATGAGACTTCATAATGGGATTCAATGCAGCTGAGTGCTAAATTATAGCAGGCTTATATCACAGAAAATTATAACAATGAGAGAAGAATCCGTATCATGGCATTAGTAAGAGAGGAAAATTAAGACTTTGCAATTAAAGTAGTAACCTGAAACTTTAAAATAATTTAAACAGTTGCTGAATACATGTAATGTTCTATACTTATCTGGAAGCAGGATTGGCAGTCGTTTGAAAGGATCCAAATGAAATGTGGACAAGGTGTATGTTATGTCCTCAGAACACAGATCTGTCATTTTCTTCATTGTTCACGAATGCATTGGTATTGAATATCTCTTTCCCACAAATTCACAGGCTCCATGCAAGACTAGAGAGAAAACCAATGTAATGTTATCGTTAAATTGATGTTGCATACAACTTTATGATAGTCCTGACAACTGCAGTTTGTGAATTTGCCAAGAGCAACCTAGTAAGTGATTTTCAGAGATGAACACTGAACTATGTAGTAAAATAATCCTTTCCTTCAGAAGGATAAAACTGCAATTTTCTTGTAGACATAATTCACAGAATTATTACTGACAATTTTAGAATTCCACTGGGTGAAACACTGGGGGTTTGAGAACAGAATTTCTTATCCTTTTAAGAACAGACAAATTTTAAACAGACAGTGTATCTATAGCATCTGTGTAATACCACAGGAGGAACTTGACCTGGAAAACTTGTGGTGGATTCCTTTCCTTATTCAAATCCTCTGCCTGTTTGAAAGCTAAGGTGCTCTGTGATTCATAGCTTTGGATAAGATGGAAAAAGAGCCCAGGTTCATATTCTGATTTCTTCTTACATACCTTTGGAGTGCAGCCTATAGTGCATTTAGAACTAGTTTTTCATATGAACAGTACTGCATAAAAAGCTATTTAGAAGATTTCCTGCCCTGGCACAACTTAGAAGTTTATGTAATGTGTTTAGGTTGCAAATTACAGTGTAAAGAAATCATTTTAAGTGTCAAGAAGGAAGAAAGGCATGTGAAAAAATATTGCAAATTATATTGATATTTGATGTTTAAGTTTCTTGCTGAAAGTTGTTTTAGTAATCTCATAGGAACAAGGGAAAAGACAATGGTGTTCAATACAGATGTCATATCTCTTAGATGCAATCCCATAGACTGCAAGCACATGAACATTTCCACTGACATCAATGAAATCAATGGAACTAATTTCAATGAAATAGCTATATATATCTTTGTATGACTTAGACTTGAAGGCCAGTTGTAAAGCAAAATGCTCTATGTTTGTTTGATTTCTGTCGGATGTAAATGAAGGCATCAAACTTGTTCCTTTTTAACTTAGAAAATATCTTTCATTGTGAGCTGGGCAACTTGAAGGATTTGATTGTCTAGAATGGGTTATCTTTAAGAAGACCAAAGCAATTATATCTGTTCTGTGTTATTAGTTTGTAAATTCTAACATCCAAGGATCTAACAGATGAGCTGCTGAGACACTTCTAGCTGCAACTCTCCCACTCCCACTCTCTTGGCTTTCTGTGGTTGAGCAAGCGATTTGAGTGCTTCTGTTCACAGCTTCTGTTTGCAAGGTCAGAGAAAACCTGGTTTATAGTGATACCATATAATGGATGTTCAGCCAAAGCATCTTAAGTTTTACTGTCTGACAGTGACTTCTACCGAAAGTCAGGATGGATGATTTGTCAAAGGCGTCTGAAATGGGGAATGTCTCCTAGGACTCTCCTAGAAGGACCTTTGAACATGGCTCATAAATTGAAAGGTCTGTACCCATTGTGCTTTGCAGGAGTGCAAAGTATTCATCAACCGGTTTCAATTCTTGCCTTTAGGGAAAACACTTTAAGGCAGACACAGGTAACGGGCATTTAGAAGGATGTACTCAAGGCCACTCTTCCCTGCAAAGAGCCCCTTCCCTGACATTCTGCACAGAGTCATCTGTTGACCAGATCTTGCGTTAGTTATACTCATCGGCAAATATGGTTTTGCTGGGGGGGGCAGACAGTAATTGTAGGCAGCCTGAGTTCAGGTTGAATACAGACTGACGAAGAGGACAATTTATGTGCTTGATGCCAAGTGTTGGACACACCTAGGCTTTCAGACATTTTCTGGAACAGCATCTCAGATACAGCATAGACAAACCAAGTAACCTCCTTTCTTGAAAGAAGTGTAAATAATGTAGGTGATGTCTAAATTCTAGTAACATACCTAATAGAACTAGCAGAAAACAAGAGGGAAAGTTGCTCTATGAAACACAGTTGCCTTTCACATTCAAAATTCAAGATCAGAATTACTGGATAGCATAACAGGGTTACAAAGATCCTACTAAATTCCTCTACCAACATGCATCATAAACTGCTTGGTCTGGCTTGAAATAATCTGACATTGTTCTCCATTAAAAAAAAAAAAAAAAAGGATAAAGGAGTACTGAATGTATCATGAGTGAAGAATACAGTTAAATCCAAAGCAGAGCTGGAGACAATCATACTTCTGAGCCACAGAGTGAAGTAGAATGTTTTGCTAGAATATCTAGATTAAAGAAATAAAATTGTTTAAACTTGTCCTTTACTAGCGGCTAACCATAGTGGTTTTAATACAAACTACACAAGGTGCTTCAGGTGTGTCAGTAGCAAAGAACAGGATCTACTTGTTCTGATCCAGCTTTTCAGTTATACAAGGTAGAATTTTACCCTATTGGCACTGAAAATCTAGACAATACAAACAGTTGTTAAAATAAACTGTTATCCAAGATGTATAAGATCTCTAAAGTTTTGTGAAGTTCTTCAAGGGCTGCAGTGGACATAGTGGTCTGATCTCTTTTAACTGAGAAAATAGAGGGGTAGGAGATAATAACAGGAAATATAAATATACGATTTTTCACCATTTTAAAAAGCATTTCACATTAATCCTTTTTCTGATATAATGACTGAAATGTATGTTCTCCTCAGCCTAGGCAGATGGGTCTAACAATTAATGGGAGGATCGTTCAGTGATTTTGCAAATTCCTTAATTTACATTAGCGGGTGGTGTATGTGAACCATGGAAGCATATATCTCTCTCAGTGCCAACATTTAAAACTGCACCTAGACTTTAACAGATTGAAAGAATTACGGTTCATATTTTATCCTTCCTTTAAAACTGGTGGAATTTTGGCATGCTAAAGATCAGTTTATTGCCACATACAGGGCAATTAAGTATGAGAATCACATATTTATTGTCCATTTTTAATGATTTTTCCTTTCTGAACCCAGACTCCAGGCCAGCCTCCTATCCAAGTTTTCCTTCATGCCTTATTGTCTATTCTGTTCAGCTATTTAAAAAATGTTGAATATCAACAATGGCTTTCAGTAGTGTATTGTCAACTTTTGTATGAAGCAATCTTGGTTGAATGAGAAGATCCCAGAGCTTATAGTTCTATCTACTGTGCTGCACTGGGTTTCTGCTTGAATGTGTGTGACAGATAACAGGACAAATTTCTACCTTCGTTATTACATTTCAGCTACATAATTCATTTGCCAAAATCTTTTAGGAAATATCTTTATAGCATATTGCACGAGACATCAGGTAAGTGCTTGTAACGTAAAAATAAGTAAAGATTCAGCAACTGCCTTGTCAAATTTGTTTGTTAATTGTAGATCTGCTTCTGCTAGGATGTTTTGCAGACTTTTACAATTTTGTGGGTAGCTGTGTGCCCTGAGACATCTCCAGCTGAACATCTTTGCTCACATAAAGAAATTCATACTGGATCTGTATTGGTGTTAAAATCTAAAAGCAATATTTAGAAATATCTGTGGAAAAATGTTGCAAATATGTGCACAGCTTATGGATTTTCAAGTAACGGATGTTGCCAATGTTATTGTCAATATGCAAGCTTGTTTTCTGTCTCAAATTTGTAGTACTAAAACCATCTAAAGCATCTTTTTTTTAACTGTTAACCTTCAAAGCCTGATATATTATTTTATTTTGCATATGGGATAATTGTAATTTCACTTATATAAACTCAGTCACCAATGAATCTTTGAATGGAACCTAGTTTTCTAGACACTCTTTTCAGGAAATACAATGATTCTCCAGCAGTGTTCAGTTTATTCATTCATTTCAGTTAACAGGTGGCAAAACAGGTAAAACACAAGCAGCTGGTTTTATTTTATTCTCCATCTCATTTGTGGACAGTTAATGTCACTTTGAAAAAGATTAATTTGAGAGATCATTGTTCTAAATTATTTGATCGCTACAATGACATAAAGGGATAGTACTATATAGTACTTGATCCTGTTAGAGAAACTGAATCAGAATTTCCATTTCAGCCTGTATTTTGCCTAGATTAGGAGAGCAGGATGTAGCCCATTATCTTGTATAAAAAATTTATTATTGCCTTCACTACGTATCACATTTAATATTCTTTACTTAATTCTTTAAGTTTTTTCACAGTAAAAAAAGGTAAATACAGATTCACAAAGGCAGCAAATATCAATAAACAGTACTGACTCTGGTGATCTGAGAAGCTGCAGTCATGGAGCAAACTGAATATGAGAAAAGATCTTACATATCAGACTGCAGAGAATGTGTGCTGTAGTAAGACTGGCATAATATACCAAGCAACATAAAACTTAGATGTGGAGTATCCTTCTGGGGAGAATATCTAGGTATTGAACAGCGTCCTGTTTGACACTGTGTTATCAGTTTTCCATTAATTCATCTGCTTGTCTCTTTGTCCCAGATCCTGGACTCTTTTCAGTGCCTGTGTCTGCTTTGTCTGTATACTGTCTGCAGACAAACAATGACCATTAAAGACCTTACAGTATATGTGTGCATATATATGCATGAGGAAAAAAACAGCGTACAATACGTTGTTTAGAGACTGCAACCTCTCTGACAGACAGGGAATGTGCTCCCTATTTGGAGCTCTTTACACAGTTATATTCTTGTCAAATACACCAAAGATTTCTGGGTTTTAAGAAGTGTATAAAAACATCTTAAAACACAATTTATTTCAGTGGAAATCAAAACTTTAGAAATAAAACCTGTCATTTTTGTACCCGTACTGATACTGAACAGTGACAACAGAATTTTTTGAAATGGTGTATTCATAGTGAAAGTCTGCTTTCCACATTACTCATTTGTACCTAGTATGTTTATCATTTTAATAATTTTGAAACATTATACAGGTGTTTATTCATGCCATTGTTACACTGATTATTGATTAGAGTGCCTGTCAATTTAATGCAAAATAAAATTTTACTTTTACCTGAAGGAGTTAAGGATTTTTGTGCAGACAGCATTACATAGATGGCAGAAGCAGTCAGGTAGGGTAAAATGTAGGACTATTTTACATCATAAATAAGGAATCCATGTCAAGCAGACTTTGCAGAATCTAACTTCTGTTTTTGTCTTTTGATTGACTTGAACAAAGGTTTCTTTAAAAACAAACAAAAAAGCAATTCCATTTTATTATAAATTTTTTTAATTAATTTCAGCTTTTATATTTCAGTCTTCATCTTTAATGAAAGGAGATTCAAGACTGAGAAAGCCTAAGAGAAAAGTCTCATGAACGTCCTGAAGAAGATGTGAAAGCATCAGCAAACAAAAAGGTACAGTGCCCAGTACAACTGTCATGCTTTTCATATATGATATATAAAACATTCTTTCCGGAAGTGTCCCGCTGATGAGTCAATTCTTAAATTCATTGCAAAACTGTCTTTCTGTATTTAATTAAGAGACTAACAAGTTATTGAGTCAATATCTTTGCATTTCCTTAGCATTTTGGAATTATTCGTGTGTCTCTTGTAAAATATGGGTATTCGTTAGGTGTCATAATCATGGCTGTGGTCAAAAGAAACCTCAATGATAGTCATGATAAAATTTTTGGATTTTAAGAATTTATTACTTTTACAAGGTGAAATAATAGGCTTTTCGGAGATCTTTTGATTTCAGTGGATGATAGAACTTGTAGAACTTTATCAAGAAAATAAGATGGGTCTTCTTTTGTTGAATCTGCTTTCCTCTGTACAATGTAAACTAGGAGAGGTTTCTAATCTGATTTTTCATTTTAAAAAATCATTTCAGTTGCATAGTGACAAGTTAATTCCTCTTCAAAAATAAAAAGTTCTCTGTGGAAAGTGATGTTTAGGAGTCATGCAAGTTTTAATTACGAAGAGATTCTCCTGTTCTCTTTATCTAGAACTTACATGTGACCAGTGTTAGTTGTCCATATGATATACTGGAATATTTTTCTTAATTGGGCACTGTCCATATCTAGGCAGGATGTTGTTTAAGCTGTCTGTGTAACCCTTAGTGATTGCTGATCGTAAAGAAGTTTGTCTCTTTGCTACAGGCATGAGACTGCCTCTGATTCTTAGAACTCTTAGGTCAATGTATTGCATTTCTATAGTAATTTTCTATAGAAGTATCACTTTCAGGCATTAGAAAGTACCCCTTATAATTATGAGGCAAATAAAGATATTCATTTTCATTTTACAAGAGGAGAAACTCAAGTGTGAATTTTACTTGTCTGAGACCAGCTTGACAAAACAAAGAAAAGAGTTCATATCTGTCTTGCCAGTGGAAGTGAGTGTTCAGAATCAAGTCATGGAGTCTACCTCTGTAATGCCATGGAGCCTGTGTTCCCAGTCATGGTTTAGACAGGAAAAGGCTCTTTTTCCTCAAAACACCTTCACTGTCTCACTCCACATGCAGACTTACCATACATATTTCTTGCCTTTCCAGTACTCTTTCTTTTTCCCCCAGATAATCTTACATAAATTCTGTGGCAGTTTTGTTTAAGTAGGGGATGATGTTTCACTCATGCAATATTTCCCACATTCTAAAAGATCAGATAAGCACTTTGCCAGCTGATCTGCACCCAGGCGTGGTTTCTTTATCCATATATAACCATGGAGCTGGCGGGGCCTTCTGTATGCAAAGGAGTCATCAGCTTATTTACACAACCATTTTTTCCTTCTAGAAGGGAATGGGAGAAGGGTTTGCAACTTTGAGGGCGTGTGGTGATGTCTAAAACCAGGCTTTGACGTGTGTATCTGCCTTATGTTGTAGAAGTCCTACTATTCGATAAGGCAAAGAATCCTCACCAAAATTTCCAAGGAATCTCAGCAGGACAGAGAGGTCAGGAATGACCATCTGATATGCTATGACAGTTTACACAAGTTAAGAATATGAGCCGATACCTTCCTCTTTTTTTCTTCTGAATTCAGCCCCCTTTGAAATAAATCAAGCACACCATGTGTTTTCACCCCTACAAGGTGTGACAAGCAGGACAAGCCGCTCACCATAGTGTCCTTCCGATCTAGCTGGCCAAGGTTACTATTTTGCTCTTCTGACATGTTATCAATTATCCTGCCAACAGACTGATACCGAACCTGTAGTTTTCTTATAAAATAAAAAACTGAGTTTAATTAAATCATCAGTAACTTGGACCTAATTATTTCAGACAGTATTTAATTAATGTTTCGTGGATACCTATTGTAATTAGGATTCCTTTAATAAGACCTTCTATGACATTAAAATATATGACCTTTATCTTTCTTATCATCCATAGTCTGACAACTCAGATTTGTCATTTTCACTATAGGTATAGTTTGATTAAATAGAACAGAACATAAAATTAATCTAGCAAATTATACTTGTTTGTTTCCTTTTTTTTGCTGCTTAAAGACTAATAAGTTAAGTCTTTTAATTAGCAATGTCGGTACAAATGTTCATGCTAGCGTTTTACCTTTGTGTTTTTTTCAGACTGTTTCTTTTGTATATCATTTTTTATGACAAAAGTAGATAACAACCAGACTTTATTAATCATGGTGAGGGGTTCGATCTTTTAGATATGAAAAATAAGAAGCTATTCTTTATAGTAACAATGACTAGTAATTTTTTTTAAAATTTAAGATAGTTCTGCAAAGGCCTTAACTCCTCTGGTCACAAACTTCCCAAACAAAACTGTGAATGTATATAAGTGCATTACTAGGCTGGCCCATGCTTGCTGTTTGGGAGATACAGGTTCTCTCTTTACTATTGTTTTGGGGTAGTTACTCAAGATCCAGTGAAAGAGCATTTGTCATATGCAAAACCTAGAGAAAAAGAATGTGAATGAAGGGATATTTAAGTTTTCTTGGAACAACACTCATGTGATCTTGTTTCCTCACTCCCCAAAGTGCTTTTCTGTCTCACCTTCAAAAGTAGAGCTGCTCCAGTGACTTCATTCATGTTTGATTGAATTCCACTCACTGAATCAGGGCTTACTAATGTATGTAAAATTTAGCATATAGCTAAGAGTTTTGCTAAGTCATAGCACTGACATTCATAATCCTGTTACTTCAGTTGAAGAGGAGGACAGCTGCCTCAAGCTATGAGAAAAAAAAAAAAAAAAAAGGCATTAAAAGTTAAACAAAAAGAATGCAACCTGGCTATTTAATAAGCCAGTATGAATGCTCCATGCACAACAAAAATACAGGTAAAAGGTACAGAAGTCTATAAAGGGAATAGTTTCAAGGTACTTCTAATAATGTTTTGCTTATTTTAAATGTCAGATCTTTGGAATATGGAGAGTTTCCACCAACTCTGTATCTAGTAAAAATAAACTCAAAAATTAGAAGGGTTTTTTTTTCAGATGTTCAACAAAAGGTTTAGGTAAATTTGTAGTTAGAAGAAAAACACAAAGCTTAAAAAGCATCAGTGACATAGAGTGAGATTTTTTTCATTACACTAAGAAGAATCTGAGGAGTGATCCTCTAGAGAAAGGAAATAATTTCTGTTGTTTTCTGTTCTCTCACTCAATAAAAACTGGAATGACACAGAAAACTCTTGGCTCAGAACCAGTGCAGATGCTGAGGTGGAATTGCTTTGTTTTGTTTACAGTGGATAACGTAGAGAAGGGAGCAGCTTACTGACTCATACTTTTATTATCTTCATAAGAGTTTTAATACCGGAGATGTTGACTGGAGAGAGAACATGTTAAACAAGTTGATGAACAGAGTAGATTTCAGACATAGTCTTTGAGGAAGAGGGGAGTTTTCCTCTACTCCACTCCAGAAAAGGGCAGAGACTCATGCTGAATTTTAAGCCTGTGAAGAATCCCATTTAAATCTCTGAAGATACTTCCACACTTAAAATTAAACATGAGCTGAAGGGTTTTGCTCCATAGCTTAGTGAGCTATCTGGTCTACACAGGGTCTGTTGAGGTGATAAGGAAGAATAAGCAAAGAGCTGTAGTTGTGGTAATTAAGGGTGGGAAAAGAGTCTGAGCAGCCTAAAGGAATTAAATGGCAAGTAAACACTGGGCACCTCATTCCCTTTGATTTATTCCAATATTGTACCATAGCTACCTGGAGTAGTCAGCAGTTTAATATGTGCATAACCCAAAATTTAACATGAGGATTTTGCAGTGGTATTACCTGAGTAACATCACCAACAATACATCTTAATTTCCTTCTGCAACTTCAAACATTTAAGTACTAACATAACCAGGCACTGTTTCAGATCTATTAATGTCTCTGAAGATGACCTGTAACATCCTAGCAAGTCCTGTTCACTGCAGGACTGTGAATTTGTAGCAGGGCCTTCAAACTATGGAAATACATGGTGTCCAAGAAAAACAAATACAAAGCTACAAGATACCAGAGAGAAATGGTATCTGAAAAAGTGGTAACAACAACATCTTATTAAAAATTACAGAAATTCTTGTATAGAATCCATTATTTTCTTCCTATTGAAATTAAAAGTTACATTCAGCCACAGCAGCCCCTGACTTTATACATTAAATAAAATTGTCATGTTAATTTACTAAGTCTTAATTAGTACCTATGTGTTATTTGCTGATTGCGGACTGTGATTAGTGTTGAGAATGCAGTCACTAACCCATGTGATCAGTATTCAATTAAGACTTAGAAAAGTAATAAAGTCAGTGACCAAGATTCCTCCCACTTGCATAAATTTCCAGTAGGGGAAGAGGATGTGAAGGGGTTAAGCCCAGGAAATTTATCACTACATGAACAGGCAGCTGCAGAATTCCACTCATATTGCTGCGGTGAGTCTATGCTGAGCAAAGCCTCCCACTGAACAGTTTTGGTTTGGGGGATAGGAGAACAGGAAAAATATCTTTCCCCCTTTCTGATTCACCTGTCTTACAATCTTTTGCATTTGATATTGTCCTCTGATCGTCTGAGGGCCTCATGATTCTCTCCTTGCAGTTAGTTTCTGATATTTTACATCTCACATCTTTATAGTCACTACAGTTAGATTTCACCATTTTCTTCATTAACACAACAGAAGTGGAATTACATTGAGCCCCTATCTGAATAGAAAACACCTAATCTATCCATGGATATGCAAGAGAAATATAATTAATATGGAAAAATCTACTGGAGAAAAAATCTTGATCCAAGCATGTAAAAATAAATTGATCTGATTACACAGGTTACTGAAAAATGGTCACTTTGGCTACATTAGGAACTTTAAAAGCAAACACAAATCAGTGAATCATTTTAATCAAATTTAATTTAGATTATACACTTTCACATAAAATCTAATTTAGTTGGAATTACTCGGTCATGACTTGTCTGCTCCCCACAGGACAAGGTTAAAGAGATTACATTTGGGTTCATGTCAGCAGCATCTGCTAGTTAGCCCTCTGAATGCTGATTTAATGAGAGAGGTTATGCTTAGTCTCTTGGAAAGACTTCTGGTTTAGGCAGGTGCTTGAGAAATGTTATTAATTTAGTATGATACAAGGAGTGATGTTATCATACTTGGAAAACTCTTGTACCATTTTTTTCATGTGTATAAAGTACCCTGGTGTTTTTGTTTACATCTGTTTGGCAGCTTTTGAGGGTTTCCCTCTAATCTGTCTTTAATATATTGGTTTAGAGAGTTAGCAGATTCCTGTTAGGGAAGGACCAGCTTTTTTTAATATGAACAACTATCTTAGGGCTTGTCTACTAGAGGCAGCAAGTGAGCATTATGCTACTATATGAATTTACAGAAAACTAGAAGGTACCAACTCTATATGTAGGCAATGCCTTATTGTCTCTCACCTATGGAAACTCTATACCCACAGTTAGATCATTCTAGCCCACTTGCTCTACAAGCAGACCTTTCTGTGTATTCAGCTATCCACAGCCAGATTCCATCCCCCTTTGATAAGCAGCACTGAGTTTTTACACTGAAATTAATATTGTATTGCAGTTAGTTACTAATCGATGGGAAAAAAAAAAAAAAGTCTGAGTTGTGAGTTTAGCCTTTGGTGTTGAATGTAGTGAGGACAAGCTCCATCCTGATGGAGCAGCTAGTTTACAGCAAAAACAGGGGCAGTCGTCATTATTTCTACTTCTTCAGCCCTGTTGCTGAAGATAAGAAGGTCAAAATAATCCTGAAAACCTGTTGCTCGGTACCTCACTCTGAATCAGAACATTTACAATGCCATTATGAATCACCAGGGTTGCCAAAGATCCGTCCAGGATTCTCCAGACAGAGCTCAGTGCACAGGCACAAAATGCAGTGTGCATAAGACACACTTAGGTGTCTGCTGCCCCTCTGACCTAACTGCTGGATGTGCAGAAATCAGAGACAAAGAGGCTAACTCCACAAATTCTTCATGGAATGAATTTCTACAAGGAGAGAAAGGACAGACTGAGAAAGTCTGAACATACGTAACTTTAACTGATTTCCTAACGCGGCAGGTGAACAGTGGACTTAAATGCACTTAACTCTCCTAAAGTATGTCCCTGCCTACCCAGGAGACTTTCATCCTAAAGTAGTTTTCTCCCACACATAGAAAAGATGAGCCAGGAATTCGTTCGGGGTAAATCAGCACCATTTCACTGAAATTAATAAGAGTTTCATCAATTTTAGATGTACTGCATGTTTTTTCCTGTTTTTTAAGCACTGTTTATGGTTCTTCAGAAGGAAAAAAGTACTGGAACAATATATTAATCCCTGAAGTTCTGATAAAGAATTTTGAATGACAATTGAAATTCATTACAAAATTTTACTATTTCAATGCATAATTTCCCTGGTGGAGGGGCTTAAAACTCTCGCTGTAATTACCGTAACAGCATAAGGGTCGAGCCATTAAAATAATCTCTGTGTGATTCATGTTATTTATGAAGAATGCTGCAGACACAATGTTCTTTGCTACACCGTCTGTTTTCTGTATGTCTCTCTACCCTTTCTCTTCCCCTATGTATAAATGGTCAATTCTTATATATGTACTAGAAGAATGTACATCTCCAAAATTAATAAATCCACCTTGAAGAAATACCATTTATATATGACATCTATAATCATATCAAAGAAAACTGGGCAAAATTGAGAAAAATGGGGACATACCTTATTACAATTACCTTCTATTCTAGCATATTTTTCTTATTAGCAGTGCAGACAAAAGGCAGCCCTCCTATTTTATTTTAAATGAGCCTGATAGAAGTATCTCATCCACTTCATTTTCATATAAAATTGCACTGTGGAGCCTGATCCTCCTGCCTTTACTTGGGCAAAATACCTACTGCTGTCCCTGGAAACAATGTCTATGTACAGATTACAGGGTTAGGACCTGGCATTTACACTTTTGCCCTGGCTAACCACTGTTATTCATTCCATGTTGCATGTGGCATTCCCAAATCATCTTTTAAAGAGGGAAAGATGCAAATGATGTACTGAACTTGGTCAGCCTTTGATAAGAACAAATATAAGCACGTAGCAATTTCATTTAGAAATGGCATGGTTCTGTGGCAGTTGTGACAAGGTACAGACATGTTAAGCTTGCGTGAATGTATTTCCTAAGATGGTACTAGTGTTGAAATACCAAATACTTTTTTCATCCAAATTATCTGTTCGAGTTTACTAAAGTTTTACATTCACAATATACAGAAGAGGAGATACTAAAGTTTTGTGGCAGTGCCTTACAGATATGCAGCCAAACCCTTGGCTGGCTGAAGCACCAGCAAGGACAATAGAAACGTGTTGTTTCACACGGCTCGTAGGTGGAGCCAGAGACAAATTATAATAAGAATAAAAAGAAATAAAGTGAAACATAGTCAAATTGTGCAATATTGCATTATGAATTAAATATCTTTTACACTGAAAATTAGATTTTGACACATTCTGTATTTGAGGCGTAAATGTCAATGTTGGAGCAGTATGAAAAAAGAAATAAAATGAAAAAATAGAAAAAAAAATAGAAAAATGCTGACCCTAACAGTGCCAAAAATTGACAGTTAGTTCTGAACTCCCTGATCTGAACCTCCCTCTATTAAATTATCACAATTTCACAGTTATAGTCTAATCCAAAATACAATACAGATGCAAAAAAACTCCTGCTTAGTTCAAGTTCATGAAGGAAAGATAAATAACATTGCCACTCATCAAAATGAAGATTTTTAGAAAACTGGTAAAAAATTTCTGAGTTTAATTACCCCTCTTATTTACCTCACTAGATAGCTATTTAATTCCTGTGGTTATAGAAGGACAAGCAGAGCCTTTCACGTACTGTTTCTGTCAGAATTCTTCAGATCCAGAAAAACAATTTTCCCTATTGCAGTAATTTTTATTTATAGACCATTTCTAATGCAAATATTGGCCTAAAATCAAGTGCTAAGGAAGCTGACTGACTTGGCAATGGAGATAGAGTAGGAATGTAAAGGATTAGAGTGCTTAATGTACTGGAAAGAAGTTTATCAATACTGACAATTCTCACAGTGCTTAATCAAACATTTAAGACAAGTAGAGAAGCAGACAGTAAAGACTTTGGGGCTTTTGGACAATAAAAGCAAACAAACTGTCTTGTTAGAACATGTCAATTTATGGTGGAACAAAGAAATACCTATAATTTAGTTACTCTTTTCATATAGATAACTAGTGGCTTTAGGTAGCTAGCTGAAGTGTACTGACTTTAAAATGACTGTAAGTAACTCCTGAGGAAAATTAAGTATAACTTTTGTCTTTTTTGTAATCAAATTTTAATATTAAGCTTCATTTACAGCTTGATGACTATTAAGGAGGATTATGATTTTTTTTTTCCTTAAAGGCAAATTATTCATGGATTCTTTAAAACCAACACGTAATAACAAACATAAAGGTCTGATCCTTCAGTAACACATCTTGTGTTTACCTTACCAGATCTTGAGTCTGTGCTAGAGACAGAACCAGGACCAAAGGTAGGAGACAAGTGCTGCTCTGTATGTCTCTGCAGGGTTAATTTGGGCAAAAAGCTCATGGACCTGGATTGCCTGGGCTAGATCTTCTCAAGTAACAAGTCTGCAGATTTCCTACTTGAAATTCTGCCATTGATTCTGGATATCTAGAATCATATCTAAAAGGCTTGACATAAACCCTACTGTAGTTTTGCGTAATATTCTTAGTAAAAATCTGGATCCAATTCAAAGAGAAAACGGATTCCAGTTTCTGGTTGGATTTCAGTGCTACTGAGATAAATGTAAGGTAACTCAGCAGTATTCATTCTGTATCACTGCATTTACACTCATATCAGAATGTTTTTAATCCAGCACTTGATATCCTGATATCAGAAATAAAGATCAGTGAATATTTTTAAAGAAAACAGGTGCTGTAAAACCAGGAATGTTAAATTCCCATGTGACAGAGCAATAGGAATATACTACAGACTATGTGAGCAGAGAGAAAGGGAAGTTACTTCCTTGAGATAATCTCATCAGCCAACTAAATAATAAAAATGGAGGTGACTGCTTATCAAACTACCGGTAATATGACACCTACTACAATAACGTATTTGTCATCCAGTACCTGAGTTAAATGTAACTCTCAGAAGAATAGAGCAGGACCCTGAGCTGTGTTAGCTAAAACCCAGAAAATGCAATAAAAGATGTTCAGTTCAAGAATGAAATTAATTAGGAAACAGTAAGCAATTGAAAAGCAGTAGGAATTCAAGATGACATTTTTATTCTTTTTTTTTCAGAAATGAGTGAGTATGATTCCAATTATCTTGAGTTCCTTTATGTAGTCTGGTGCTACAAGCAAATATCCTGTTCTTACTACCTCCCCACATAGCCTGAAGGTCATGGAAGCTGTGTGTCAAATTCCCCCAAAACACTTCTGGCATTTTAACTTCATTTGTATCTATTAGTCTTTAACCGCATAACACATGCAAACACTACTAGACTTCAAATTAGTTACTGTTTGCTACTTGAGCTCAATTAGCACTCAAAAATTTTGTTTGTCAATAGGCTACCTCCTGTTCAGTTCATGGTTTTCCACAAAACTGGATGATGCTACTCCAAAAATCATTGTTCTGATGCAATAATTTTTGACTACATGATAAATGTCCTAAAAGAGAATATTTTCTTTAAAAGAGCAACAGAAAAAAAAAATTAAAATTACCTAACAAACAAGAGTAAATTCTTCATTTAGGCAGAGTGCATATTTGAACTTTCTTGATATTGCTATCAAACTTGCAGATATATAACATATCCCATTTGTTCATCAGTAGTATATAAGGAGGTAATAAGCTGTAGCCTGATTTCAGCAATAAAAAAAAATCTACTAAACATTTTGGCAACTTAGTGATAGTTGTGTTTACACCAACTCTTCCAGTTTAGAATTGAGTATGACTTCAGGCATGTTACAGTTGGACCTTGTAGGTTTGGTACTCAAAACTGCCCTGGGTACATAATGAATATGCAGATGTGAGCTTAATTTGTGTGTCTGCTTACCATTATCACATATGCAAATAGACCTTGTTAGCCATTCACACCTGCTAATACCCCATATGAACATGCAATCGTGATAATTTCACATGCAGATTTTAAGAACTGTTGCATTTCTTGAAGACTGAAAAATCCCAGGTAGTTGTAATAACACTTTGATATTTGTATTAAAACGGTTTTACTTTATTCTGTGTAATCGTGTTCTTGTTCAACCATTTACATTTTTTTTAGTAATTTATCTGGTCTCCACTTACACGGACATATCTAGTTTTTTAGAAAGAAGCTATTGCACAAAATATTGCACCAGTCTATTAGCTGGAGCAGTATCACTAAACACATTCCTGTTACACAGAATGCATACCAATCAAGTGAAAATATGCTATGTGCAACCTTTTTTTTTTTTTTTTTTTTTTTTTTTAATGTTCATGTTATGGAATCCTGTTCTTTATAGGGAATATACAGGTGGAGACATCTACGAATTTAACCAGTTCTAATAAGCCAGTTGAAGCCACTTGTAAAATCATACCATCAGTGTTAACCTCAGTGACTTAAATTATCATTCTTCTATACATTTTATAAAGATGGAGTAAAGGGACTACTTATATGTTTTCTAAAAAAGGCAGCAGGTTGTATTTTCTTATGCTGTAGGTTGCAGGTGTAGTAAAGTCAATGGTATAATGACATTGTAAAATTTACATCGATAGATAATTTATCCTGAAGACTATATACCTTATTATCCATAATTTTAATCATGTTTGTCTTTAACTACCTTTCCCCAGAAACACAGCAGAGAATGATCCAAAACAGAGTCTTCTCAAACTGGTCCTACTCCTGCTCTTCATACTTTAGAAATTATAATGCAGACTGACTTGTTTGCAGAACAAATTACTTGGAAAGACTGATAATTGTATATAGTATTACCTTAACTCCAGGTGAAAAGAATGACAGAACAAAATACGTTCTGCCGTTAATAATTTAGGGTCTATGCTGTATAGTGCCTAGCCTGCAACTTCACCATTGTTGAAGTGGGAACACTGATTCAGTCTCAGACAACTACCACATAAACAAAATATTAGAAAGAGAATTTTCAGTTCCATCTTTTTCTTGCTCTAAGTTGCACGGTGATTGTGTCTACCAATGTGTGTGCACATATGTAACATTTTTTATCAATCTAGACACTAGAATTTGGGGGGGCAGGAGAAGCATAACATGAGAAGCTAAACAGTGTTGATCATGCTAACAGTTAATCAGAGCCTACACTTGATCAATGTGTTACAAGTCTCAGTTATCATCATCCTTTAGATATTCCATGACCTTGAGATATATAAGCTCTAATTGTCATGGTTCTGAAACATCTCATTGAGCATAATCAGGCCTGATGTCTTGAGCACAGTAAGTAAAAATCATAATTTCAAAAAGTCCCTCTCATTTTGCAGGCATGTAGCTGACAAAAATGGCAGGTGTGTGGTAGAACCATTTCAGCTCTATTCTAGGCAATAAACCCAGGGTCAAGTATTTCTTCAAGTCTGTAAATAAATAGTTCATGTTGCCAGTTGTCTAACTAGCTCAATGGAAAATAACAAGGAAAATTTAAATGTTACTTCATATTGTAGTAACAAACTTTCTAATATAATTCTGAATGTGGAAATGCTGCTTTTTTTATGTGCCTGACATTAACACGGGAATAGGGAGAAATGCCTAATTAGCATTTTTTTCAACTCAGAAGTCCTCTATTTCATTGCAAAGGTAATGGTATGGGCAGAAACAAGACCTATTTATCCACACATTCCTGGCAGTTTAACTTGGAGGGCTCTTTATGTGCAGGAGCACTGTGTACGGTCCTCTTTACCACATTCATTTCATGATGACTGAGTTATAATTCCAAGTTATTGAAGAGTTAATGATGCAAAAATGAGTACAGAGTAAGAGAACCAAGGATTTCCAGCTCAGTGTACATAAGCCAGCAACACCTACCAGATAGTAGCTATTCTATTTTGTAACCCTCTGGGATCAGACCCAAAGACCTAGAGATAAAGGTTTTTCTTTTGACCAGTTCATGTCCTCTGTGCCGTCTTGTCCTTTTCTGAGCAAGCAAGTTAGCACATGTCAGCAAACAGTGGAACTTGGCTTTGTTCTTAATCTTCAAGCAAAGTTTTTTTTTTATGTAGACCGTCACAGCATAAGTATCAATCCTGTATAAATCCAGCAGGTCTCACATCAGCCTTCAATCTGGAAGTGTGCACGTTTCCCTAGCATAAGGTAGCAAACCTTAAAAATGTGTAGTCATTTCAAGCTCATTTCTTTACTTGATTCATCTACAGTCATGGCGTAACAGTTATCAATGGAAAATGATTAGTCTGGGAAGTTTGATTGTTGCTTAATTCTGATTGTGCTTTTTCATGCCATACAACAGCGCAGACCTCTTTTCTCTGTAGCTCTCATTTCCTCAGACACTTAAAATTAAGGAAATCCAAAGAAATAATAACACTGTAAATTTAAATATGTTCTATGGCTCGTGATTAGTTTTGAATAGGGAAGAAAAGTAACGCTTTTCCCTTACATGACAATGTTCTACCTGGTAGCTGAGCATCCTGTGGCAGCATTTGAGAAGCACCTGAAGGCTGCGGGAAATACAGAGTGCCTCTCCTGGGTTAGGAAATCATCCCACTAACCAAGCAGGAGCCACGAGACCTTTGCTAAGGAGGGACATGTGAATACTGTTCCCATTTACACTGGTACATGAAGGTGTACGTTTTCTGTTTCAACAGATTTTCTAGCTGTGAGCCAAGACCATCTGTCTTAAATGTGTCTTGCTTGAGCTTGGAAAAACTTTTTCGCAGGTTAACTCTTTCTCTTCAGAAAGTTTGATTTTTTTTTTTTTTTTTTTTTGCTATAATTACTGTAATAGAGTGGTTTTGATGTTACTCTAATCAGTCCCCAGCTCATTCAAAACTTACTCCTAACATATTACTTAACCAAGTTACAAAAACTTAGAGGTTTAGATGAGACTGATAACATTTCCTCCATTCTCTGGATTCTTTCGTCCTGGTGTTCCTTTTGGACTGTTTCCAGTGAGTTGCAAAATGCAGATGATCTGATGGTTCCCTTTCCATTAGTTTAGGTTTGCTCTGAGTCCTTTTCAACCTGTAATATTTATGGGTATGATCAATTAAGAATACGAAAGATGATCAAGCCCTAGGCTAATCTGATTTAGCCCAAGAGATCTGATTCCACATATTTCCTACGTCTTTCAGAAAGTTTTAATGCATTACTGTTAAGCCCATTGTCTGAATCTCTCATCTGTAAATAGAGCTACTACTTCCTTAACTCACATGGAATGCTGTTAAGTAAAAACTGCACTGATTATTGTAATATATTCAAATGCCATGATAGAAAGAGCCATAAAAGCATCAAAATAGAACCTGCAGTTTATTTTATTTTATGGAATCTAGAGAATGAAAGAATAAAATCCTCATTTTTATTTAAATACTGTATATGAATGTTACAATGATTTCTGTGACTTACCTTCCATTCTTCGTGAAGCTTAGCTTGACTGAACCTGCACTGAGAAGTAGTATCACTGTTGATAAGAACAGTTTGGTTTTTTCCACACAAACTAGTGTATAACTACCTTCCACTAATTTTCCATCAGCTTTACTGGAAGCTGTTGGTGTGCAAATAGTGCAGGCTTGAGTCTATAGAAAGTTTGTGTAATAATATTTGAAACCAGATACAGAAGTCAAGTCTGCATTACCACCAATTAAAATAATAAATACCAAGTGTTTTCTTATCAACCTACAATTATTTTTCAGCTCCAATCCAAACATCCTCTAATAAATAAATAGGACCAGATAAACCTATGGTTTAAATAACCTCTATATAATACACTTCCAAATGCTAATCGTAGCACTTCACTGGACAATCTTTAGATATGCCTTGTTTATGAAGTCTTCCAATCAAGTTAAATCAAAGTCAAAATCAAGTATAACATTTTTGTGAGATTACAATACTTTCCAAGGGGTCATGGAATCCTTTTTGAAAAGAAGCTGAACGTTACATTGTCAGGCTATTTTGCAAAAGTGTGGATGGGGTGGGCCAGGAAGAAGGTGGCAGCTGACAACGGAAAAAGATAGCAAAAGAGAAACCAACTGTCCTACAGACTGCATGGTCTCCCACCTGGCTTCCCTTCTCTGACACTAAATGGTTCCTTTTGAAGCCTTTTCCCCCCTGAATCACACAGCATCCTCTTCCTCACTCCCTATCAGAGTTCTTCAGGTAGCAGCCTCGGGACTGTATACCAAATCCCCTCCTCCCCTCCATGCTACACTCACTGAGTAGCCTTTTGTTTTCTCCTGTCAGAATAAGATTGTGTTTGGTGGTTTGGATTTTTTTTTCTAACATGATGAGGGTCCTGTGACCCTCACCCACAATCAGATCCAGTGTCTAAACCACCTGGAAACACGCTCCTGTACCTCACCAAGGAGCACCATCTCCCAGTAATTACCCTGCGCATGTTCCTAATAGGTCTGGAGAAGGAAATCTAGTGGAATCAAAAGAGCCTCTTAATCGAGGAGAAGGGAGTCTTGATCAGATTATTTGGATGAGAAAGGTGATGGGTGCACCAGCAGCAGGATCCACCATGTCCCTCTAGATGCACATTGTGTGACTGGTCCACCTGTTTCAAAAATGGCCTTGAAATACCTATTGCACAAGTCCTTAACTCCAGTATCATTGCATAAGTCCTTCGTCTGCCCTACTGGGAGGTGTTACCCACACAGTCAATGAAGAGCTTGACCACTAACATAGATAATAGGAATCTTGAACATATGCTTCATTGTTCATAGCCCTAAGTAGTCAGTAGTTCTCTAAGTAAGCAGTAATAGAGAATTCTGATGGTGGTTAGTCACAGTCTTTGCACTGTTCAGCAAGGCTGGGAGTTGAGCAGTTCTTGGGAGACACCTTCAATATCAGGTAACTGACTTACTGTAGAAATAGAGGATGAGTGCTGAATATTAATTTAAATGGTGTAGTTATCTGAAACTCACGTTCAGGTCAGAAATGTATTTGTGCCATGAAAACAGTCCATATAATAACTTATTTCTCAGTGAGTTCCATTTCTGCTATTCTGTATCTGTTGCACATGCATATACATATATTTCCTTTACAAAAGTCTGTGGAGAACATATTGCCCTCATTTGCCAATATATGTCAGGGGAAAAAAAGAACAGAAAGCATCTTCAGGTCTGGTGAGTTGTTCTCATGGCCAGCCATGTCTTCTCCATGGTGGACTGGGAGAGCTAAAGGAATTGAAACCTCTCCCAGCTAACACCGAGCGTGTATTGATGTCTTTCAGATCTGATCACGTCCAACCAGTCCAACATAGCCCCACAAACTGTTCACTCTAGTTTTCAAAGCTCTTTAGGTACCCTAGGTCTCTATTAGTAGAGCTTTGTGCCAAAATCTCACTGCTCTGATAGTTCAACAATTTCAGGTGAGATTTTCAGATTTTGAGAGTGAAGGTCAGTTCAGATTCACTTGTTCTGCAGACAGTTCTTTACCCTTCACTTGTTTACAGGGACTGAAGATACTATCAGAAGTAAAATATCACTGTGAGGCCTGGACTGAGAATTGCGGCACCTGTACTGGGTTTTCCTGAGTTGTTCATCTCCTCATACATGCAAATCTTTATGTAGATTTTGTATTGTGAATTGCAGAAGTCTCAATGACACTTGAGCTGTCTATTTTCATGGAGGGAAGTTTTGCCCACTAGCTATTATGGGTAACTTTTCTCAGACAAATTACTTTCAAATAAAATTTAATTTTAATTAAGATCTTACAAAACAAATGGAAGTTTTTACTGGGACAAAACAACTACTCTCAAGCAGGGAGATTACTTAAAGTACGGACATTAGTGACTCCAATTTGTGAGTTAGGATAACATTCTTAACAGATTAAACTATTTCTTACTGTTTATTCCTTATATATCACAAGGCCAAAGCAGGAGTGAAGGGGGACAGAGACATTGAATAAAAAGCTGTCATTCATATTTCATATTAAAATAATTTCTAGGTAGAAGACAAATGTGTTTTAGTTTTCTGAACAAAGTAATTTTTATTGAACACTTACTTGTTTGAGGATGAAAAGAATAATTGTAAGACACCTTATCACAGCAAAACTAATTCCTATATATTTGATCACCCCTTTGAATTAGCCATGTAACCTTATTTCTAAACAAACAGTACAATAAGGAGAGAAAGAGGAAGAGAAAAATAAAGGAAAAAGAAAAGGCAAAGGCAAAGAAAAAGGAAAAGGAAGAGGAAGGGAAAATGGAGAAATAAGGAAGAAAGAAAGATAAATAAATTAATAGATAAATAGGAAGAATAAAAAAAAAAAACAAGGGGGGGTCGGGGCAGAACCTCTGTGATTTTATGTTATTTGTTAAAGAAATCTCTATAGTCCAGCTGAGTCAATATGAGAACAGGACTTGTTTACGATAAAGCTTTGTGGCTATTATATGTTCAAATAATCACTGAAATATTATTTCAATTACAGTATATTGCATGGCTAATAACAAATTATTATCTACTTGTTACACCTAATCATACAAGTATGGCCAGGGAGAAATGGTGGAGGAAGAAAGGTGTGCTTTTATGATTGTGTCTCAGATTCATAAGAAAACTTATATTACTTTTATATTCAGGATAAATAATGTCCAAACGAAATAATTTGAAAGAGAACCCATATTTTAAAGTTATTAGACAAGAAGTTGATTTTAAGTTTTAAAAGAAAGAGTATGATTTCTAAAATAACTGAGATGTCTGAGTTAAAAGTAATGGGGGGAAGGTAATGTCTGAAATAATCTCTCTGTCCTGCGTATAATGAAAGAACACTCGTTTCAATTCAGAAAAACTGGAGTTGGTTTTTTACTCTAACCAAAAGACAGCAGAGTGTTATTCAGCATTTTGTTTTCCTCGAGTTCTTTAGTCTTGTTTTGTTTTCTCTGAAAAATGCACACGGGAATGAGGTGGACATGCAAAATAAAATAGTTAATGTGCAGTGGAAACATCCAGCTACTTAACTTAAAGTTTCTTATGTTGCACTCGTTTCTTTACTGAATATAGTCCATCTTGATTGCTTGATTGACCTAGAGAACACTATACTGGATACTCTTGGTATTACAAAATGCACAATATTAGTTAACTGACTAATAAAAACAAAGGGAAATGGGAAGACTGCCTGCCTGCCCTATCTTGGGCTTTTTTTGGTGCAACAGAGTTTATATTCCCCCTGTGTTTTTCCACTTTCCTTATATGAAATGAACAGCTGTAATTGAAAAGCAAGAAGCTCCATGGTTTATAGAAATAGGTGTTGTTAAGAGCCTTAGCCATCTAATTTTCTTCCTATTGCAGGGCAGGCTTCCTATTGTCTGTCCTTTAGAGCTAATTTCTTTTCTGATCAAAAGGCCCACATCATTGAAAAGGTAGTAATGACTATTCATTTGGTTGAAACCTCCATTCTGCAGCCTGCGAAGCTTTATTTAGAAACTGCTATTTCTTTCTAAAAGGAAAACCTCATTTGTGTCCTCTATAATGTCAATTAAAGTAGAATATATTTTAATTATTTATCCTGGAGAGAAACCTTTCAGGATCTCAATTTGCTGTGCCAGTGATACAGGCTGTAGTTTGAAACAATATGTGCCTTCAAAATTGTGTGTCAGGGAGTAGGAATAAGGTGTGTTTTGGTTTTAATTTGCCACTAATGAATAGTTTATTTGCAGCTAATTAGCAGGTTAGAGTTTTACAATTAATGTTTGATTTCTAATCTAACTGGTAAAAGAGGAGCCCAGCCATCATTACCAGCAAATAAGGTGGGTACAGAAAACATTGTAGGAAAGATTCGCCAAGTTTTAAACGGGCAAAACAGAGATGATTGGGTTTGTTGGGGAGTTTTTTGTGGGTTGGGGTGGTTTTTTGTGGGTGGTTTGTTTTTTTTTTGTTGGTGGGGTTTTTTTGGTTTTTTTGGTTTTTTTTTTTTGTGTGTGTGTGTTTTTTTTTGTTTTTGTTTTTTTTTTTCCTGAAGGAGTGCAGCGGACGTCTCAGTGTCACCAGCACCAGGGGAAAGAGTCGTTAAAACCCGGCAACAAGTAACCGCGGGGGACAGGCGGGTCCCCGGCCCGGGGCGGCCCCTCGGCCTGCGGGCGGCCCGGGGCGAGCGGCCGGGGCGCGGAGGCGAGCGGGCGAGGGGCTTGGCTTTTCGGGAGCCGCAGGGCAGCGAACCCCGCGGTAGCCGAGTCTCGGCAGGCTGCGGGCAGGGCTGCTCCCCCCCGCGTGTCCCCCCGCCACGGGGGGGCTCGTCCCATCCCGGGGCCGCCGGGCGCCCAGGGCCGCTCTCCCGGGACTCGCTCGCCGACCGTGAAGCCGGAACGGGGGGACTCGGGGGGGACCGAGAAACGAAGGCGCTAGGAAATGCCCCGGCGCTGCGCAGGGGCGGGAGGAACCAGCCGCGCGGGAGCGGAGCTGTTGGAATGACGGTACCGCAGGATCGTTTGGGGTTGGGAAAGAGCCTTGAGCTCATGAGTCCAGCTTTAACCCAGCACTGCCGAGCCCACCGCTAAACCCTGTCGCTCAGCGCCACGGCTACACGTCCTGTAAATAACCCCCCCAGGGATGGCGACTAAACCGCTTCCCTGGGCAACGTGGTCCAGCGCTTGGCATCCCTTGCGGGGCTACTGTACAGTCGGTACCGTCACAGCGGAGGGAAGCTGCAGAAAGTTCCCATTACTGTCTCGTCTCTTGGGAAAGAGACTCCTGCCAGGCTCGGCACAGACCGCCCTGCAGCAGCCGGTGGTCCCTTCAGCATCACTTTTTCGTGCTCGTTTTATCCTCGGTGTTTTCGCGTGAAAACACATGAGCCAAGTCTGTCGTTTCCTCGGGGCTCCGCAGCGAGCCCTGGCGAGTTATCCTGTGCTGGTGGTCCCCTCTACAACTCTGTTAATTGGTAACTTGGAGATGGAGAGAGTCCTTATTAGCAATGCCCCCCGCCCCCCCCCGCATCCCTCCGCTGCCGCTGAAGCCAACCCCATGAGGCGATTGCCAGGAGGAGCTGTTTGTCAAAGGCTAATAAACAAATTCCTCGCGAACACCTGAATGAACGAGGGCCAGGAACCACCCAATTAAGAAACGGAGCTACTGGTTGTTTTTTGTGGCGGTGGAAACAATCCGGGCTCGAAAAGAGTCTATTCAGCGGGCGCTCTGAGAGGTCTGTTTGCAGCCCGCTATTGTTGTCAGAAGCCAAATAAAAGTTCAGCTGGGGGGAAAAGTGATTAAAAACAACATTCGCCGCTGCCTCCTGAATGCGCTGTGCTCGGTGCAAAGGAATCAATCTATATCCAAACGACGCTGCCCGGGTTTTACCCACGTACTTAAGATTTTTGTTCTGAAACGTTGCTAATTTTAATTATGTCATCAAAAGTATCCCTTGCTTTCCCCCGTAGGTGAGCAGCAGGGACAACACAACTGTAGTCTGTAGTGCAGCACCGGTATCTGTGCAGTGAGGTGCTGGGGAAGTCACAGAAAGGAGCTGAAGCTCGTTTGTCGGAACTAATGATTTTTTTCTCCCTCTTGCTGGGCTGGAAGGTCGGTCCAGCCATGTCAGCCCCCCCAGAGAGGTGGGCAGCTTCACAGGCAATCTCGAGCTGTTTTTTTGACGTGACACTGTTAGATGAGGAATAAAAAAAAAAAAATAAAAAATTCTCCTAACAACCTTGGGCTGCAGAACCAGCTTGAAACCATCCCTTTAGCAGCCACGTTACCACGCTGGAAACTTCTGGGGGAGGACATGGATTCGAGCCTAAACCAGGAATCAAACAGAAAAGCACGTGAACTTTTATCTTGAGCATCGCTAAGAGTCTGGGCGTTTTCGGAGGATCATCCTAGCTAAGGTCAGCACGGTCCAAGCTCAGCTCCCTTGTCTGGGCAAGTTTCGAGGACAAACTCTCACTGATCTCGGTCAGGAGTTAGGCTGGGGACCAGAGGGAATGTTTTAATAATAGGATTAAACAGGGCCGGTTTGGTACATAGCGTTATTCTTTAAAAGCCAGCGATCCTCCCTGACACGGTTCCAAGATTCCCCCAAGCTCTGCTTGGAGCTGCAATTAACATATATTAATGGCTGTTGCTTATTAAGCGCTGATTGCGTAAGAAGCAGACGGTCCCTTTCAAATGTGCCTTTTCAACAGTGGGGTTTCTCTCGCGTTCAAGTTGGATTGTGTGCTGTGAACTCCTGATTTCGCCTCACGCTCCTTTGTCACCAAAAAGAGAGAAAAAAAAAGAAAAAAAGTGGGCTTCTCTGCCTTTGACAGCTATATTTACACCACTCCGAGTGTTCCACCAGACACACGGGGCTCTCCAGCCCCGGACGGCTTCTTCCCCCAATCCCGACCGGGACCGGAGAGTGAATATAAGAAAATGGCTCCAGGCATGAGGCTTCCCCGCCCCGGTTACTGCGGTGGCTGGGTCCTCTCCTGCCTTCTGCCCCTTCCCGGCTCCACAGCAGCTCCGCAGGCTCCGTCCCCTCTCGGGACACGGGCCGGGCAGGGCCGAGGAGCAGGCGGAGGCTTCAATTCGCTTGCGGCTGCCAAGGGGATGGAGATGGGGATGGGGGGGAATCGGGCCGTTTAAAGCGCTCTGCAGGTAACTTTAGGAAGCCCCAGCTGATGTAGCGGGGTTTGCCTGGCTTCCTCCTCTCCCCCACCCCGCCGAGCTGCAGTTTTCAGACCAGGGAAGGGAGAGGGAGCTGCTACTCCTCTCTCCGGCCCCGCCTGCATTTTGCGGGAGAGGTGAGGTGCCAGCGCGGGAGGCGGCTCCGAGCGCCGCTTCCCTGCTCCGGGCTTTGCTTCACACCCCTCCGCCCCGCACCGGCGGGCCCTGCCCGAGCGCAGCCCCGGGGAGCGCGGAGGGGAGCGCGGAGGGGAGCGCGGAGGGGAGCGCGGAGGGGAGCGCGGAGGGGAGCGCGGAGGGGAGCGCGGAGGGGAGCGCGGAGGGGAGCGCGGAGCTCCGGCCCGGGCAGGAGGGAAAATGCGGTCCGAGGTGAAGCCCCGCGGCGAGCCCGGGACTCGGGCGGAGCGGGGAGAGGAGCCGGCTCCTGGGTCTCCTCGCGGGTGCTGAAATTGCTCAAGAAATCCCAGTGAGTTTTCTGTGCGTACCCATCACTAATGCCGAGGCAGAGGGGTTCCAGCAGCGTGTCCCTACTCACCCCTTCTTATGGAAATAGAAACCAGCCAAACTTTTTAAGTATTCATCGGAACATGCGCGGCATAGAAACCCCGGTGCAGTGGGAGCATTACAGGGATCTGTGAAGTGTGAAAATACACGAATCTATACTTATTTCTTTATTCAGTCGGGTTCAGTTCATCTACTGATGGTGACTGGCGATTTTTCAAGAGAAATGTTGCTTTGAAATAATACGGAACTTAAAGTGTTAATTTGCGTGGCCTTTGGGGGACAAAATATATAATTGGAATCTCAGGTAACGAAAAGGCCAATTGAAAGGCAAAGTAAGACTCTGAAACTTAAACGTTGTAATATTTATTTAAACATCGAGGGAAACAGCGTTCGCAGGGCTCTCGGGATGCCCTCTAATCCCTTATACCGCCTCATTTTTCGTTGCATGCAAGCGTATACAGTCCCTTCAACAAACATTTATATAAAAAAATTTCAAAGAACTGTCAGGATATATATCAGTCCGCTTTCCAGCCCAGCCTGGTACGTCTTAAACCTCGACTGGAGCGACCAAAATATTTGTAGGGGTTTGGAGGTTAATCACAGCTGTCGGAAGCTTTTCCACTACGTTGTAAAAGTTACAAGCGAACTACGCTCGAAGTGTGCTTTCTAGTGCCATACCGCCTGAAATAACACTTTTCGCCGTCACCCTGCCCTCTCGGGCGGCGGAATTTTTTTACTTCACCCAAGAACACACCAGCAGCAATCCAAACAACAAAGGCAAAATGCTGACTGCACCAGAGCTCGTCGCGAGTGGGATTTCTTTCCCCTTCGACTTTGTTCAACAGATGATTTTGTAAAAAAAAAAAAAAAAAAAAAAAAACCAACAACAACAAACAAACAAAAAAACCCCAACCAATAAACCACGTACAAAACGGGGGACCGCTTAAACTGCTAAATCACCGGAGTGCTCCGATCCACCCGTAAATCCCACCACGACACCGGGCTGGTTCCAGAGTTCCGTCTGGACCCGGCTCCTTTGGCTCCCCCGACCGCGGGATGCGCTGCGCGGGGCTGCGCGCTACCGGGCGGAGCGGGCCCGTCCCGCGGCCCCCTCCCCGCCGTCGGCAGCGCAGCGGGCTCGGGGCGGGCGGCACCGGCGTGTGCTGCGGGTCCGGGCCCAGCCTGGAGCCCTGCCCGGAGGCGGCCGGTGCCCGTGACCGTCGGGATGCCGACGGTTTTCTCTTTAGGGCGGCTGCCAAGCCCCCCCCGCGCCTCCTCACCGGGTCCCCCGGTACGGGACGCGATGCCCAGACACGTCCCTACCTCAAGCCCGCCCCAACCCTCCCCTGCGCCCCGCACGCCCCCGGGGGCGGTTTGCTCAGAGTTACACCGATGCTGCCCACCTCCTCCGGTACCGGGGCTCTCCCAGCGCGGCTCCGAGCAGACTCCAGGCTCGGTTTGTCTCCCCCTCCACACCCGCCCCCCCGCCAACCGCGCCCCGGCCGGGACAACTGTCCGGCTCTCCCCGCCGGAGCGGGGCGCAGGGGGAGGACGAGCAGGGACCGGGCAGCTCGCCCCGTCGCCCCCCGGCCCGCAGGGCAGGGCGAGCCCGGCCGGGCAGCTCTGTACCCTCTGGAGGAGCCGCCAGCCCTGGCGGCGCAGGTGCGGGTGTCCGCGCCTCTGGGGAAGGAAGGAAGGAAGGAAAGATGGAAGGGGAAGGGGAGGGGAGCGGCGGAAAGGGAAGCCCGTGATTGACAGCTCCAGTCAGCCCTGCTCCGCTCCCCCCCTCCGCCGAAGTTTTCTTTCACACGGAGGGAACTTTGCTGTTGCCATGAAACTTGGGGGTTTTGCAAGCGCCGTCCCCTCCCCCCCGCTCTCTTTGGGGCAGCCGAGTGGAAAAACTCAAGTGGCAATGGGATGGGTCTTGGGGGGTGGCCGGGAGCGCCCCGCCGGCAGCCAGCCCGGCCCCGCTCCCCGCTGCCTCCCCCCGGGGCCGCGCCAGCGGAACGGCGTTTCTCCCGCCCGCGCGGAGCGAGCGCCCAGCGGCCGTGCCTGGTCCCGGCGGGGCAGTGCGGGTTCTCCCCCTGGGACAGGGCTCTCAAGTGGAAGCGTTTAACCCGTTCTCCTCCCTTCGGCCGCTCCGGGGCGGCGGGTGGGGGTGTCCGCGCAGCGCGGGTTCGCTCCGTCTCCCGGCAGCTTCTCCGCGCTTGAGCACAGGGTTGTGAACCCGCCCGGCGCCCCCAAAGCTCCAAACGCACAGCTCCCGCTTCAGCGCAGCGCTCCGCCCCGCTCCTCCTCCCCGCGCCCGCGGAGCGCAGCCCCGGCCCCGCTCCTTCCTCCGCGGCTGCGGGAGCCCTGCCGGCCTCTCCGCACCGCGCGGCCCCGGCCCGCCAGCCCAGAGCCGGGGGCGAGTGCGGGACCAGGGGATGTTGGGGGGGGGGGGGGGTGTCTGGGACCAGCAACCCCAAAACACCAACTTTTTGACTCCCCCCCACCCCCCTCATCGGTCAGTTACCGGCGTCGGGGCTGTCGGGAACCGCTCGCTGATTGGCTGCCGCCCTCTCATTTATAGCCCGTCAATCAAACGCCGCCGGGATTGGTGCGCGCATCGCTCGGCGCTGCCCGCGGGAAGCGCTCCGCACCGCTCCGCAGGCGCGGCTGCCGTAGCAGCAGCAGTAGCAGCACCTCGGGAAGCGGCGCCTCCGCCCGTCAAGCAGAAAAACTTCCTTCTGCAGCAGCCGCACAGGCAGGTTCTTTCCTCTTTTTTTTTTTTTTTTTTTTTTTTTTTTAACTTCCTCTCCCCGAGCTGGTGCCCGCCTGCCCGCCACCCTGGCGCACCTCTTGCCGGCTCCGGCCATGTACAGCATGCTGGAGACTGAGATCAAGACGCCGCAGCCCACGCCGGGCAGCGCCGGGGGTAACCCCGCTCCGGGGAGCAACGGCAAAGGCGGCGGAGGCGGCGGGGCCAGCAACGGGGCGGGAGCCGGCTCGGACCAGGACCGGGTGAAGCGCCCCATGAACGCCTTCATGGTGTGGTCGCGGGGCCAGCGGCGGAAGATGGCCCAGGAGAACCCCAAGATGCACAACTCGGAGATCAGCAAGCGCCTCGGGGCCGACTGGAAGCTGCTGAGCGATGCCGAGAAGCGGCCCTTCATCGATGAGGCCAAGCGGCTGCGAGCCGTGCACATGAAGGAGTATCCGGATTACAAATACCGGCCCCGGAGGAAGACCAAGACCTTGTTGAAGAAGGACAAATACTCGCTGCCCGGTAATCTGCTGGCCCCGGGGGGGGGCAACGCGGTGAGCAGCCCCGTCGGGGTGGGACAGAGGATTGACACTTATGCTCATATGAACGGCTGGACCAACGGGGCTTACTCACTGATGCAAGACCAGCTGGGCTACAGCCAGCACCCGGGCATGAACAGCCCCCAGCTCCAGCAGATGCACCGCTACGACATGTCGGGGCTGCAGTACAGCCCCATGATGTCCACGGCCCAGACCTACATGAACGCCGCCTCCACCTACAGCATGTCCCCCGCCGCCTACGGCCAGCAGCCCTCCACGGCCATGAGCCTGGGCTCCATGGGCTCGGTGGTGAAATCCGAGCCCAGCTCGCCGCCTCCTGCCATCACCTCCCACTCGCAGAGGGCCTGCCTGGGAGACCTGCGGGATATGATCAGCATGTACCTGCCCCCGGGGGGGGATGCCACAGACCCTTCCTCCCTGCAGGGCAGCAGGTTACACAGCGTCCACCAGCACTACCAGAGTGCCGGGACTGGCGTCAATGGTACCGTACCACTAACTCACATATAAACTTGGCTGCTCCGGACGGCTCCCCGGCTTAATCTCTAACCCTACCACCGCTCCCTGACTACACCGGGACGTACGGCAGTGTTGCTCGGCTTAGCAGACTTAATACTAACTTTGGAGAAATTTTAAAAAGGAAATCCGTTAGCTGTGTCTTTTTTTTTTTGTACAAAAAAAATTATATTTGAACAAGTTGTTATTTTAATAGAGCACAACTCCTGCCTCCTAGAAGCCTCTGTGAAGTTTTCAAACCACGGCAACTTCTCTCCTGGTTTTTGCTAGGTTGGGCACTGTTTTATTCGCTTAAAAGTTTTTAAAAGATCTCACATCTTCCAGTTTGATTTATAGCGTTGCAATGACATAAAAACCCTCAACCAACCGGCGGGCTTTTGTTTTTAAACTCCGTTGTTCACATTATCGTTGTGGTTTCTTAAGTGTTTTGTTCTTCCCGAGCCTCGCTTGGTTTCTATCCACAATCTGTAGCTTTCACGACTTTTTATCTTTAGGGTTTTGTTCCTTAAAAAAAAAGGGGGAGGTGGGAGAGAGCTGTGCGGGTCGCAAACGCATTTCTTTTATTTATAGTAAGTTGTGTGTCTTGGTTTTTCTTAAGCTGTAAACTTATGTAAATTGGTTTGTGAATTTTACTGTGAACCATGTTTTGACGTATCGGATGAAGAAACGTTTTAGTTTTGTTTACCGGATTTCTTCCAAAAAAAAAAAAAAAAAGAAAAAAAAAGTCATCGAAATACTCCTTCCCTCGCCCTGTCCCTACTCCTCGTTTGCTTCCTTCTTCCAAACGAAGAGAGATCAATAAATTTTATATCGGGAACGTCGGCAGTCTCCGGGCGGTTTGTGCGGGCGCGCAGCCGGTCCCTCCGCGGGCGCGGGGAGCGCGGAGCGGGGCAGCGGGGACTGGGGGCTCCTTCCCGGGGTCGCCGCGGTCCCGCCGCCCGGCCCGGGAGCCCCGGAGCTGCCATCGCTTTTCGGCCGGGTTTCTGCGGTGTATTTTGGTGGAGGGCGGGGAGTGGGGAGGGCTCTTTCAAGTTGATTTTTCTACTCCAGACAAACGGGACCCGGGCCGGGAAAGCATCGCTGTGCTGCTGCCGCTCCCTCAGCCCCGGGCCACTTGTTGCCTCTCCGCCCGGCTGGTTTCTCTCGGCCGACGGGGAGGGAAGGGGGTTACACGTGTGCGCCTCGTTTGGTTTGGTTTTGTTTTGTTTTTCTCTGGAGGATTTGCCTAGAAACCCGAGCTCATCTGAAATATTTACAAAAGTAAAACCCGTTGGGGAACTCTTAATTAGACTCTATTAAAAATGAATGGTTACAGGAGTCCCCAGAGGAAATAAATAATTCAATCTTTTCAGTATGTTTGAGGAGTGTGTTTTCAGTCTGGACAACTTTTTCTTTTTTTAGGGGTCTGCGCCATTCTCGACCCTGTTCCTGCGGGCGCTGCGCAACAGCCCCGAGCTGCAGCCCCCGCGGAGCCCCGGGGCCGCCGGCGAGAGGGACACACCGCTTACCCCTCCCTCTGCTCGGCGGAGAAACCCGTGCCCCCGGCCGACCCCCCCCGGCCTGCCCTCGGCTCTCCGGGGGGCGGCCGCTCCGCCGGACAGGGCGCATCCCGCCGCGCAACCCCCCTTCGAGCCTCTGCCTCGCGTTCACCTCCACTAACCTTCTCGCTGTTTTTCTTAGGACAGAAAGAAAGGGCAGAGGAGGGGGGTTTCGTGCTTCGGTTAAAGGAGCCCCCCTTGTTCGCCCCCCCGAACAGCGCAGACTTTGCTCCCCTCCGCTGCGCGCTTGCGACGGCCGGGATCTGCCGGGGGCGGTGGGACCCGCTCTCCCTTCCCCGCTGTTTTGCCCCCTTCCCTGCCCGGCTGTGTGTCGTGTCCCGTCCCCCCCGCCGCAGCCCGGCCGGTCGGGCGGGGGTCCCACGCTGCCTCCCGGTCCCGCAGCGCGGACGCCCGGCCGCGGCGCTGCCGCCGGGGGGCCCGTCCAGGCTCGGTCAGGGCCTTCCCCCGGCTCTTCCGAGAGAGGAAAATCAGTGTTCTGCAAATCACACCGAGAGCCTCCTCCTCTGGTGCGAGGTGTCTGGCTCCGAGCCACCCGGGGAAGGGGATGGCGGGGGGGCTCCGGGGGCGGCTGCTGCGGGTCTTAGCGCGGGGGGAGCCCCCGGGCCACACTCGCCACCCCCCGCCCAGCCGACCCCGGGGCTGGGCTCCGTGCGGTAACCCAGCCCTGCCGGGGCTGGGGGAATGGCTCTGCGAGGTTTCATCCCCTCGGCTCAACTCCTTTCCTAGCACTTAGGGTGAAATCTGGCCAACACGTAGCGTTGCTTTCCCCCTTCCCCGCGCTGCTGCCCCTCAGGTAGGAGCGCGCCTGTTCTTAGCTCTGAGGAGAAGCAGCCCCATAGCCTGGAGGTCTGAGAGAAGGTGGTAAACTCGGTGGTGTTGGTACAGTACATGGAATTACGGGGGGGGGGGGGGGCAACAGCAGGTCCCGTTTCATCTCAGCTTGGTGGTGGTGGGTGTCAAACTGCCCCCCCAGTGCTCTCCAGAACAGCTCTGGGAGGGGAAGCGCAATGGCCCTGTTCCATGAAACGGGTCTCCCTCAGACTTCTCAGACAGGCATGAGGTCCAAGTCTGACAAAAGTGAGGGCTCCTGAGCAGGTGAACAGCCCCGGAATTGCATCTTCAGAGTTGAATTGCAGCTGCATCATTCTAAGTAGTTGTTCTCTTCACCTGAGTGCTCTGGAAGTGGGTTCTCTGCCATGAAAGTGGAAAACCACCATTCTTCAAAGGTTTGCAGTATTTTTAAGTTCAAGTTATCCTCCTCGTTTGCCGTAAGTCAGGGCCTAAAGGAGAGTTTGTGAGCAAGTCCCTGAGGGGTCGCAGAGAGATGCTTCTGTATAAACTACCTTGTTCTCTCTGAAAGCTCATCTTAGTGGTTTGGCTTGTGGATGCTTTTCCTGAGCTATTGATTTTATGAGATGCCCAGATAAAATCCTCCACAGAGTTTTCAGCTTCTTGGGGCTGAACTTTCTCCTGAAGTCCCTAAATTGTGGGCAGAGCTTGTGGAAGGGTTGTAAAACAGGCACTCCACTGGATGGAGGAGAGACCCATTGCAAGCTGAAAGCAATGAATCCAGCCTTGCACAGAAGTACAAGTACAGATACAGTGTCTTCTTCCCCGAACACAGGTATATTTTCCATCGGACAGCCAGCAGCATAGAGGGAGACATTGTCTGAAAAGACAACTTTTTTTTTTTTTTTTAAAAAAAAAAAAGCACTGTTACACCATTTGCTTGCACTCAAGAAATTTGCCTTGAGAACAAATGCAGAAATATGCTCCCTTTAGAACTGATTAAGGTATGTTTTATTAAAATGAAATTCATTTTTAACTTTTCGATTTATTCTGGACATAGACACACATCCTGCACGCGTTAAATCTAAATGCCTTTTGAGCAATGCCCGTGTGGGATCTCATGCTCATGCTTCTGTGGGAGGGATCAGAATCAAGGCATTAACATTCTCAGGGAGCAGGTGAAGTTACAAACAGTTATGTACAAGACATGTTTGCTGTTCTGCATAGGATTCTTGGCTCCAGAAATCCGTAGCACTTTGCAAGATAGAGCTGTAAATTGTAAGAAATGCTGAGTTGTTGCGTGTGCAAAATCATTAGCAACCGTTTGCACAGTTAAAAAACCCAACAAGCCTTATTCTAGAACATCCAGAATAGATGGAAGTGCATCCATTATTCTTAGAAAGACTGAACATCAGCTGTGGAGAGGTTAATAATGTTAGCATTTAAGTGTAATGACAATATTTAGGCTTTTGAGTTAACACTTTTTTGAATGGAAGAGTGGAAGATCATACTTGGTGCTACTGTTAGTCTGTCAAAACCCAGTTGTATTGGGTTACATTTTCACAGTTCCTATACAAAGAGCTGCAGACTTAATTTATTTCAACAAAAATTGGTAAGTGAAAATATTTTAAATTAAAACTTTGAGACAGTCTGGTTGGGGAGTAAATTCTAATAATTAGCAGAGAAATCTGCTTGTGGGTGTTTTAAGAATATTTTTTTAAACCACTAATGATTGTATTTCTAATATTTTTTGCTGTAAGAGGGATGAATACTAAATTCAGTAAAAGACATATTATTAGCATAACCACTTTATGAAAACATTTATAAATCGGTGCTTTCCCGTATCAAACGCAAGACTAAATAAGATACTTTTCAGGAACATTAGAAAGATAGGAACTTGTCTAACTGTCTTCCTAAGTTAACAGAAATAATTATTTCATAGGAATGAATACAGCAGAAGAGGTGAGGTTAGCTAATGTTTGGGACAGGAATGTTGCTGCTGTTCCCAACGCCTGCAAAAGTAAGAAGTTTGATAATGGATTCTTTTCTACTTATATAGACCTTGATCCTAGGTTTATTGTAGTCAAGTCCAGTTAATTTACATGGTGAAGATTCAGATTATTTCTGTGGTCAACCTGGAGTGACAAAACACAGAAATCTTAAAGAGAAAAGAGATAAAATTTGAATGAATTTCTTTTAAGATTTCTCAAGGAAGGGGTAGAGAGCTGTTACTGCAGATCTGTTTGCATGGGGTACTTCAGTGGTTAATGCAGATTAGGTTTTCCAGAATAGTTTCACTATCGTGACTTTTTACTGATACCACTGGATGCAATAATAATTACAACATAGTGACTTATTTCACAACAGAAGGCCCTCAGGATGAGGAATTAATTATTCTTTGCTGTGAATACCATTCACAGCCAACTTCTTTGTGTTGCTCGTCAAGTAAACAGGATTTCAGATTTGCCTCCTCCAAAGACATCTTCAGAAGCTCTTTATCCATTTTATGCCTCAGTTTTCCAGTTTCTAAAATGAGATCTATACTTACTTAGTGCAGCAGGGGAGGTTGCAATGCATGTGCGTGTGAGCAAGAGAATGGGGGGGGTGTCACAGTAAATCCATAAAGAGATGCATTTACACCTTATCTCTGATTAAAAAAAAAAAAAAAAAAGAAAAAAAAAAAAGTTCCGTACGACTTAAATGTTATTTAAGTCAACGCTATGCTCAGGATGCTCGTCTTTAATGTTGTTGCTAAATTCAGTTATACCATATTTATGCCAGGTTACTTTTATTTAGTGATACATCAAATTAAACTGAATCAATCTGAGCATGATTTGGCCTCTTTAAAAATGCTTGCGCTAAAATAACTGAAATCTCCAATTCATGTCCCCATGAGGAAGCAGTTGTGGGGTTTTAACACATTACTGCCCCAGAGCTGTTTGCTCAGTTGATCTTATGGAAATCACTGCACCTTTTTCTATGCTTTGGCCATCACAGTTCACATGCTGGTGGATTGGTGCAAACTCACCTCGGCTGATGGGGAGAAGTGTGAAACATGAACTACTGCATAAAGCTGTGCTGCTTCCAAAGAGATGCAAAGTGAACCAGGTTCTCAGAGCCCCAAACTGCTATGTGTGTATTCCACATGCACAGCAGCCCCGAGGTGGAAAAGACTCAGGCATAAGTGGGGAAGGGCCTAGGAATAAGAGGGAAATTAAGCAATGTTAAAAACTTGTGAGCTTCTGTCATTTATCTCTTCTGGGGCTTCTGATTGAGACTTCTGGCCTTGGTGAGCTTTTCTCTTTGTCTCCGTGAAGAATATTATGCATCTTTTCTATACAGGCCAAAGGAAGTAGTATAGCAGTGATTGCACCAAGCCTTCAGGATTTCCTCTTTGTACTAGACTCAGCTTATTCATTTCATGCATCATCATTCACAGCTTGCTGTGCTGATTTCAAAAATTCTATACATCTACTTGACACAAAGGGGAGAGACAGAACATAGCGATGGACGTGCCTTAGGTACATGTAACGACTGTTCTTGAATTCATTTGTAAGGGAAGAAATCTTGAAAGTCAATGGGAACTCTGCCCATTCAGGGTTCAGGATAAGGCACTTGGCATTGATTTCATTTTCATTGTACTGTGCTGCCAAGTCAGAAAAGCTTCTCTTCCACAAAGCTAAGAAAAGATATTTTAATCCAAATCATTCTTTTATTTTCTTTTTTTTTTTTGTCTTTTTTTTCTCTCTCTTTTTTTTTTTTTTTTTTCCCTTTAAGATTCACTGGGCAGTTTTCATTTTACAGGTTGTAAACAGCAAACGTCATAGTAAGAATTCCTTTTAAAAAGTAAGTTATACTTTAATTATCGAGCGAAAAGTTTCTTTCTTTTAAACTTTAGTCTGTAAACTTTTAGGTCAACATTTGTGAAACAGGTGTGAATTTTTTATGAGCGTACCAGACCTGGGATAGTAACTGAGTTAGTTGTCATTCCCCTAAAGCAAAAGGAAGTGAAGGAGCTGAATATACAAACTAGCAAACGTATGCATCAAGGTAATTCTGTGTAGTGTTCCAGGCATTCAGCAGGTCTGCATGAGTTGCTGCAGTAAGGATTAGCCCTGTCTGTGCTCTCTTGGAGAATGTCCTAAAAACAGTTGAAGTTTTTCTGACTTGGCCAATTTTGTGCAGAGCACGCAATGTTATAACAAAAGTTTTTTTTAAACTATTGTCAAAGTAAGAAGACTAACTTCTTAGAAGTACATTGGTTCCTTTTCCAATAACTCTTATGCTCTTCTCTCAACAGATTTCGGTCTGTACTTGTGTCAAAGGGAATCATTCTAGCCAGGAACAAGATGTTTTGATTGGAAAGTCCCATGTAAGCAAATACTAATGATTTTTGATTAATCATTAAAGGAAATAATTATTTGTTCGTTGTTTGTTGTTTAGACAGCAGTATAACAAAAAGGCTAACTAAGAGTTTGGACTGTGGTGTCATTGAAGGATCTCCCACTGGAGATTCTGGAGCAGAAAACACGATTGTACATCTGTGTGCTGGAGTTACTTTGTTATTCAGTGACTGACAGGCCAGTTACAATAGGATGAGACTTGTGAGCTACATGGAGAAGCGTGGCACTGCCAAAAGCTGGCAGATTGTTTGGATTTCCTGATACACGAAATTTCTCTCACAATCATTTTCTCTTCAACTGTTCAAGAGAGGACTAGAATTTAGGCCAGCCTAAGCAGATTTTGGTAACACTGAACAAGCATTATATGAGATTTTGCAGACCTATGTCTGATTCCTGTGCTCTGGTTCTGCTTGGTTCTGTCTCCCAAGATTCAGAAGCTGGATATGAACATAGGCTCCACATCTAGGGGAGTACTGACCACATGATCCTATTCCTTTTCAGACAAATGCATTTTCACTGGGGTGTCAGAACGTCAGTTCAGGATACATCTCTGATACACACAATCTTGAGAAAGTTAATTTCTCCTTACATTGAGGTTTCATCATGGGAAAATCCCTGCTTTCCTAACAGAACTACTGATCTCAGTAGTTTTCGTGAAATTATAGTTCCAAACAGCTTCACACCAGGAGATTGTTAATAGTCCCTAGGCAGTAGCTGACAAGATATAAAGATGGTGCTGACATTGTGGTATTGCAAGACCTGGGTGCTGAGCACCTCTTTACCTGGCTCAGTATGGAACTTCAAGAGGAGGAAGGGGGACTAATGGAAAATATGGCCCAGAAGTGGTGTTGGGGAGGCACTGGCAGGCACTTGGTGCTTGATCTGCTTCATCTTCAGTGCAAAGTAGGTAGATGAGTAGCACATGTCCTTTTGTCTGCATCCCCTTACAGGTAAGCTGGTCTGGGTTGAAAGCGCTGCTAAGTGAAGCCAGAGTTTCTGTATCTGGATGAAAGCCAGAAGGACAACTTGATGCTGAAGTAAGGGCATATTAACTTTCTCTGAAAGTGCTGTGTGCTTATAGCATGAGATTGTCTGCTTTGATTTGTGACAAGGAAGTAGGTGAGTGTGGTCCCTGAATGAGAAGCAGTCCATAGGGCAACCTCCTTGGTGAGTTCCAAAACTGTGATGTTACCATGATTGTTACCAACCCATGAGAGAATTTCCGGAACAATTCCTAAAAAAAGAAGCACTACCAGTTGTAGATTTTAAGAATTCTACCTTGGCTTGCCCATGGAAGCACTGAGGAGAGAAGAAGCAAGTGGAACAGACCTTCATCATCAAGGATATAACAAGGTCAGGGTTATAAGCATAGGGCCAAGCAGCTCAGATGGGAGAAGGGGACTTGGTTTTACCTTGCCTACTTCATGAGAAACAAGAACACTTACAAAGGGGGAGCAGGTGACTTTAATAAATTATATCACAAATTCTGTTGCAAAAATAACCCTTGAGCACTTTTTATTTTAACATGCTTTAGACTGCGAGCTTTTCAGAGGAGTAGGACTTGTTTTCCCCAACTCCTAAAGCATTAGGTGTGATTTTGATGATCACACTCATTCATATATCTAAGCAGGTTTAATCACCATTTGTGCCTGTTTTAATTCCAGCTCCAAAGACTGGCAGCCCAAAGGGAAGTGTGGGAAAGCAAATAGTAATCCACAGCATGGGAGGTAAGTGAAAGCTCTGGCTCTGTGAAATGCATTGTTCCTGCTAAACTGAGACCCTTTCCTTTTCTTTGAATCCTTACAAGGCAGTGTTCATGATCTGCAGTGGTGCATGTGGAAGGGAAGACTAGAGACAGAGTGCCAATTTAAAAGTAGGCTTTTATGATTTAATCACAAATATCATTCTCTTGCTGCAGACATGAGAAGTACGCATATAGAAAATGGCATTGTGACAAATAGTACCAAGAGGTTTTTTTCTGAGTCCATTTAGTGAAGGCTGGGCAGGGAGGTTAGATGTAAAAGAGGAGAATGATACAACTAATGGAGATGGAAGGGGAAGGCCCAAAGATAATGGGATGAAAGGAGTTTATCACCTTGAAGCATGTATGTTTCACTTCTGAGGATTATTTAAAACTGTGAAGAAAACAATGCAGTGTTATTTTGTATTTAAAATACATCTGTATTTTCTGTGTCTCAGTTACTTTTTCAGTATGCATAACGTGACCAGAATCTAGCTTATCCTTACCTTGAAGTGTGAACACAACAGAAAAATCAGTTGTAGCTAATGAATGAACAGGAACAATAGAGATCTACTGGCATTTGTCCCTAAAATCTCTGTGCGAAGGGGGGGACAGGGGAGCTTTGGGAGGGAGCTAGCCCAGATCTGCTGAATTTCTATGAGGATTTCTCTAGTTTGTCTCCCATTCTGGTTGGCTGCATTATTATTTATTTCATCACTCAAATTGTGGTAGGTGCCGCTTGCCTTACAGTATGAATAACAAGCTGTTGTGCTCAGTAGAGTTCACTTATGCAGTAGGAGAGAATAATTCTCTCCTCTGCAGGAACTGCTGGGTAAAATTTAATAGTCTTGGCTGTGCCCCAGGGGGTTAGGGTAAAGGATCATAATGGTCCTTTCTGACCTTAAAATATATAAGTATATAACAATATCTAAGAATATACCAGGATTGTACCCTGGCCACAGTACAGTCAATGAATTCCCCCTACAGCGTCTTCTCTGACATGTTGCAGTCTAAAAGCTTAAGAAAGACACAGCATGGAGCAGCATGACCGCAACAGATGATGTTAGAGAATAGGCAAACTGCTAAAAGAAGGTCCTGTGGTTACTTGGATTTGTCATATGGCATACATATATGAACATATATCCTTTGGCACAGGAAGTATCAGTAGAGCATGTGTTCTCGTACATTCCCTTGTATCCCTGCAATAACTTTTGCTAAAGTATAGGACATAAAAATTACTTCAGTGACTGTTGGATAAACTAATAAAGAAAAGAAATGTATACTATCAGATCCCCACGCTGTCCCACGAATGGTGCTGCCATAGTCCCCCTTCTTTTTTGGGTAGCATCGTTCATATGCATTGTCAAACTTAACCTGAAGAGGGACATTAGTAATAGTTCTCTGATAAAATTTGACTAATCATAAACTGAAAGTAGCAACATTTTTACTTGGAACATCTGTCTGAGCACATTGTCATTCCCTTGGTCAATCAAGTGTGTCATCTTCAGATTGGAATGTTTGCCAGCAGGATCAGCTGTTAAATGTCTGACAACATTTTTATTTCAGTGGCCTTAAGTACCTTCAACATTTACAGCCTCCTCCCTAAGAGGGAAAGGGAAGATAACACCCAGCTAGTGCTAATGATTCTGATGGCTAAATAATGAAGAACTAGTTAGGACTGCTTTGTTCAGGTGTCTTTAGAGCCAATAGGCTAGGATGCGATTTTTATAAGGAAAATTTATATCATGCAGAAATTGCCATACATATCAGAGATCCTTGGGATCTGTGGATTTATGTCTTCACTGGCACGTAGAGTAGATGGCAGATATCATAGTCCAGTAATGATTTGTCATTTGCTCTTAAGGAATCTCTCAAATGTCATGGCAGTGATAGAGGCACTGTACAGACATACGGGAAGAGTATGTGCTTTCAGTTAAAGAAAATGAAGTTGGGTAAAGGGAAGGTGACCAGGATGTTGATGCAGTCTTCCCACATGTGGGTACTTGGGATGTAGCATGCATGTCTGTACCACACTGTCAGCTGCACTGAGCAGTTGGAGAAGTCTGAGACCACAGCTAAAAAAATTACTTCAGGTCAAGAGATCTAGAAGACATCCTCAGGAGAGATATAAAGAGGTGGATATATGTGGGACTGTGTGATGACTAGTGAAAGGAGTAAGAAATCTGCATAACACCTGAAGGATGCAAAAAAATAAAAACTAGTTCTGCTGGGTGGTGCCCTGTGACACAACCAGGAAAAATAGGTTAGATTTAAGGAGGGTTTTAACAAAGGAATGCCAGGAAAATAAAAAGTCAGATGTACAAGATTCTCTCCAGGAGAATGTTTCAGATATGAAGGCAGGACTAGATAAAATAAATGTGAACTGCAGAGAAGAACCTTGTGTTGGAAGACAGGGGGATCGGTGTTTTGTGGCTGTTCTCTGCACATAATTTCTATGAGTCAGCACTGGCAGTTAACAGGCCGGTCAGTTTGACTTGTGTTTCCAGTAAGTTTCTCTGTATTGTTCTCCTGCATGAAATCGGACTTCTACTGAGCTGGAGCACTCAGTCATTTGTAAAAGAGTTGATGTGCTCTGATTGAAGCATACATGATCAGGTGCGTTCCTGAATGGAATAGGGCCTGGGAGTCCTATACTGGGACAGAACTCATGGTTTGATAAAAAACCCTAATTTTGGGGTTGTTTTCCCTGTTAGATCTCAAAGCACTTTGCAGAGTAAATCAGTGCAACTGAGCTACATTAGGAAAATGATCCAAGGACGCCCAGTAAGGCAGTGGTAGAGCCAGTAGTCATCCCTTGTCTCAGTTTGATGTTCTGCCCACTGTTTGGAAGAGAAATTTCAGAACGGGGCTTATTATTGTCCTTGTTATGTCTACAGCATTTCCTTATGTTGATGATGGCTCCAGAAGAGCTGCAGCATCCCTAAGAGGGAATTGCTCCCAATTTTCTCCTTACACCTCTGCTAGGGGTTCCTGGCCTTGGAGAGGGAAGTGCACATATGCCAGCTCTTTAGCTACTGCATACTAACTTAAACTAATCGTGTTTTCAGATGCAGTGGACTTCTTATGATAGACAGCTGGTAAACTTGTTGTGTCATATGGGCTATGTCACCCTGGTAGTGAGAGAGCCGATGGTCATGCAGTTGTTTATTTTTCCCCAGTGTAGACTGCCAGAGTTTATCTAGGGACGGCCAAACTAGCAGTGTGTGAGGATGGCTCAGCCACTCAGCACTGCCTGGGCCTTCTTGGAGGCTTTGTGTGATGGCGTTGGAGATCTGAAGGATCTGCACACCCTCCGTGGTGCTGACAAAGCCCTGTGTGTGTTTGTAAATTTGCAGGAGGTTCTTCATGCTACAAACTAGGTGGAACTTCAGAAACCAATCAATACAAATTCATGGAAGTATTTTTAATTTAAAGATACCCTTCCTCCTCCCAGCAAACAACCACACTCAAATATTAGGCTTAATTTCATTAAAAATATAATCTTCTGAAGCATGCATCATGCTTTTCATTAAATACAAGGGACATTTTATGTGTTTTGCGGTAAAGTATAGGTGAATCCTAAAGACAAGGAAGGATAATGGGAATTAAAGTCTATCAGTGTTCCCTTGCAAAATTTCTAAATTTTGGGGATTTGATGTAAGTTTATTTTGTTTCAAATCACTTCTGTGGCAGGGTCACTTGTAGCTCAGTTTGCTGCTGGTTGGACGCATCAGTTGAATCTACTAGCAGCTGCAAAATTCCAGGAGCCTGGCCTTTTCATGATTCAGTGACCATGTAATTGGCCATGGGATTTATTCAGCCTTTTCATTCTGTGCGACCCTTCTGTACAGCATCCTACCAAAATGTCCCGGTTAAATTCTGTGGCTTTACATTGTGCATTCTGAATGAACAGCTTGCAATTTAGAATCCATTTTTCCTTGCATATGCAACCAGATAAAATATCATAATAATGGCTGCCTGTTTGTCTGCATCATTGTTAAAGCTTGAAGTATACAATCTGACCTTAAGACATAGTGAACTGGGCCTTTGTGAGCAAAAGGCACTGGATTTATTCTCTGTGTCTGCTTTGGGTACTGCCTGGAGTCAACAGACATCAGACATCTCTGAAAGCCAGTTATTAAATCGACCATCGGGAATGGACACAAGCACATGCAGAGGGATAAACAGTCAAGCACATACTCCTCATCCCCCGTCCTGCAAAAGTCTTAAAACACTGTGACTTAACCATTTAGCAACACTATTTGATCATTTTCAAACGTAACAACTCTTGGGAGCCAGCTCCCTTGCCTTTATCCGCCCTCTGGCTGGGAGCTCTGGGTGTGGGAGGAATGCAGGATTGGGTGCTTATCTCTTCATCTCGTCTCTGCTGTGTTTTGAGTTGCTAACTTGAGTGGTGATGTGCCTGGAAAAGATTGGCTGGGGGAGGTCATCTACTGCACTGATAGGCACTGATGGGAATGGAGGCTGAATATATATGGGGAAAGTACTTTTTGTCCTGTGGTCCAGATTCTTTATTCTAAACCCATGTAGTATAGTTGATATTTCCGACTTTCACATGCATGATGCACATCTTTAGTAAGACAGCTTTATATCTCACATATGGCTCACAACTGGGAGCCTACCCAGAGGTTATCCTCTGTGTGAGAGTTGTTGCTTCTAGCACTAATGGTCAAGATTTCGATCTCTGTTATACGCTTTAGCTTTAGTGTGGAACAACTAGTTTTACAAAGGTGTGGCTGAAATAAAAATTTACTGTAGGTTTCACTTCCAAGGCCTATGGTGTGACAGGATTACAACTGCAATATCATGCAGGAAAACTCTGCAAAACCACCAACCAAGGCAAAAGTGCCTTTTACATGTGAGAATTCAAGTTGTAGAGTGTTTCAGGAAGGGAGGGAAAGAGTGCCTTGAAATGTTGCTGTTACTAAAAATATAAACAGAAAAAACTCTTGTCGAAGTGAGGTTTCCTTTCTTAAACTGTCTAATTTTTTTCCAGAGCAGTAAAGCTCATTCTATACCAGTTGTTGCTGACTTAATTCGGAGGAGGTGAAAAGTGATTATGCCAGTTACGCAGCTAAAGAAGAATTGACAGTGTCTTGGTGAGCAAGGTCTGCTGCATGGTACGTGAATGGAGAGTGGTGAGGAAGGGCTTTGCTCAGGTGTCTAGTAGAAGGATAACTGAACAGGACTGTAAGTACTCTGGCAGCCAACAGGACTCTCAGAGAAAGTATTATGATGGCATTTGCCATGTGCTACCCCTTTGAGTTTATTGTATTCACGACCAGTGTTAGTGGGTCCAAAATCTTTCTTGCAAAGAGCACTTTTAATCCTTCGGGATCAGCCTGAAACCTCCATGACAGATTGCTCACAACTGGTCTGCTGCCTTTCACACTTTCTTCCTCTCTGACCAGTGAGACAGCTATCCAGCTGCCATGTGACAGTGAGCACTTCTAATGTGCTAGCTCACCTGAGAAAATGAAAATATTGCAAAGTGTGCTATATAGAAAGGTTCGTTTGAGTCCAGGGCTTTCTGAGTGCTGTGCATAACACCATACCTCCTTCTTTGTTTTCCGATCCCCTGGGCTAGAAAAAGGTGGTCAATAATCCATCAACCAAACAGACAGCTGGAAAAAAATAAAAATGGGAGATGGTCAGCTGTAGGTGTATGGGAAAAAGGGAACAGTCCAGGGCTAACAGTGTCGCAAAAATCTTAAATTAAAGGGGACTCTGACCACGTTGCTTTTCAGTGACTCTTTTCTAACATTTCTTAAATTCTCTTAAGTTGCTGGTCAGCCTGGTTCACAGTACAGCGTTGAAAAGCACAGCTGCAGTATGAACTAGGCTCATAAGAGAACTTGTGAGTTTGGTATTTTTCACCCTTTGATGAATTTTCAACATTTCTGAGTTAAAATGGCAGATCACACAAGGTGATAGCAAATGCGCAACGGGTTAATTCTCACTGGGTCAACCTCAGGGATGCCAGAGTGCCCCATCAGTCCCAGTAAATGAGTGAGCCATCCAGGGACTGGAGGCTGCTGGGTAACATCCTGCATCTGCATTCATATCTTTGGCTTCCCACATCACATTCCACCCAGGAATGACCTCAAATCACTGTGCAGACTTCAGTGAGTTCATCCACAAGTACCTGTACTTCCTGGTGCCCAGAATCCTAGCAGTCTTACAACATCCCCAGATAATGATAAGAGATCCCTGAAGATTAGAAATATGTAGCTTTTGCATAGGCTTACAGATGATAAAGCCAAAATGTTAGATCCCAAATGCATAAAGAGAGTTTGTGCACAGAAAATAACTCAGTTTAAGATTATGCCTTTAGCTGAGGTAGCACAGCTTTTGATTAACTGCATTTTAATAATCTTCATTAATAGATTAGAAAATCTATGAGTTTTCCCACAAAAGATAGTAATTTAACTTTTTCTTTTTTTTTTCTTTTTTTTTTTTCCAACGGGTGTTATGTATCTTTTTTTCACCCTTGAGAGCTGGGCAACTGATTGAGTGATCCCTGAACAGATTTGTGTAATTTAAAAGTTCATCTTCAAAAATCTTTACCTTGAACCACAGGGCTGAATTATAACAGTTACTTATTTGCTTCCAGATTCAGTACACAGAACATCTTTTCTGTTTATTTCCAAGCTGAATATTTTTCTTCTCTAGCTTTCTGGGTATCTGGTGGATGCCAAATGTTTTCACACTAATATTCTATTATCTTGCCCCAAAGATTTTCATGTTCACTTAGGCTCTAAACCTTCTCTGGTAAATTCCTTTCTTCCTTTTGGGAAAAAGAGACTTGCTTTCCAAGCCCACTATGGCAGGCGTAAAACTAATGAAATTAAAACACTGGGTTTTGCTGACATATCAGAAAAGAACCAGTTGCAAGATTGGGACCTATATTTATGTTGGAGAATACAACCAGTGGCTAACTCATTAGACACCAGCCAGTGATATACACTATAGTCTTAAGTGTTAGAAAAGGTGTTAGGAAAGATGTTGTAAAATAAATAAAACTAATTTGGCTTAGAAAAAGCATTAAAGTCAGGTTTTTGGTTTTTATTTTTATAAATTTCTGTGGAAAGTCAGTTTTAAGTATTATAATGAAAAAGATGAAGGTATTAATGATGCTCTGATAGTTTAAGTGATGAGTAATTGCAATTAATTTAACAAGTATTGACTATATATGACTATATATATAATAATATATAATATTATAATATATAAATATTAACTATAAATATATGTTTAACGAATATATGACTATATGCGATGACTCTTTATGATGCCAAGAGATGGATCAAATTTATACATATATTATATATATATAACCTTCACTGGTACCTACCAAGCACAGCCTCAGTGCAGCTGGGGGCACACATGCATTAGGAACACCCTCTTCAGCAGCTTGGCAATATGCTGAATAATTCAGCTGCCTTTCCTGCTACTCTGCCGGAGATTACCTGTTGCCTAAAGCTGAACTGCAGCAGGGATGTGCTCCTGAACTGCTGCAATTCACAGGTTGGTTTATCAGCATAAACCACCCTTAGTCCTGCTTTATCGTTCACAGTCCAGAATATTTACATTGCGTTCGAATGGAGCATCTCTGCAGCTTCCACTGCTGAATCCAGTGGGAATTGTGCAGCACCTTTTCCAGTCCCTAAGTGAACAGCACAGAATGTAACTTTTCAGAGCTCGCAGCAGCATGTAAATACTGGTGGCTTGTGCTGAAGTCATTGAGAAGAGCTGGGTTGCAGATCTGGTGTATTCAATACCTGACTTTGAACTGATCCGCACAGTGCAGTGCAGCCAATTCCCGCTGGCTGTGGGGCATGAGAACGTAAAATTGTCATTTTGTGTGTCACTGGACACAGCCTTGGTACTGTTAAACTCCAGGGTTTGTACAGTGCTTCTCAAAGAATATTGTGGAGGCAGTTAGTTTTGTAATTCCAGTTTTAAGGACTAGGAAACTTGGGCCAGGGGAGCCCAAGGTGCTTCTGAAAATTCTGGCAGACAGTGAATGAAGATCGGGAGGATTGGTGCCTTGTCCCCCCCAGCCCTCCCTAGTGCATCCCCCCAGCAGTCACAGCGGAGCTTTCCTGGCTTGCGGCTTCTGTGCTTGGCGTGCTACTGAGGGCCACGGAGGAAGGTGCTAAAGTCTCACCCCTCTGTGTAGAAGTGCAAATCAGGCTTAGTCACAATCTGGACGTAAATGTTCCAGCTCAGAAGGATTTACAGGCACGACCTGAATGAATGGAGGGCAGCCGCGTGTTGATGGCTGTTTAAGTGAAGGGACTGACAAGGGGATCCATAGCTGCAGGCGGTGGACCAGTTTACCACTCCCAGCTGGCCACCCCACCCACATTGCCCAGGCAGCTCATGAACGGGTTGCTGAGCTGCTGCACTCAGCAGAGTGCCATTTCAGAGCGAAATGGGCTGATTTTAGCTCGCCTTAAAACGTGCGAGGCTCGCAGCTGCCTTGCTTGTGGCTGTGCTGGCGTGTGCTGGGGTGTGCTGTGCCATCCCCGCTTCCCAGCCAGTGCCCTGAGCACTGCGAGTTTTGTGCTAACAAACAGGCTGTACCCTTCCAGGGATTACTAATAAGCAAGCAGATAATTAATGCTGTTCTAGCAACGTTGCCTGCCGTGCAGAAATGGGTTTCGGAAAACTCCTTGAGATATTGAGAGAGGTTTCACGTGAATTTGACATTTATAAGCAAGCCTGGTTGAACATCCTGGCACTGCTGAGGCTGCACCTCGACTACTGTGTTCAGTTCTGGGCCCCTCACCCCAAAAAGGCCATTGAACGACTCGAGCGTGGCCAGAGAAGGGCAACGGAGCTGGGGCAGGGTCTGGAGCACAGGTCTGCTGGGGAGCGGCTGGGGGAACTGGGGGGGTTCAGTCTGGAGAAGAGGAGGCTGAGGGGAGAACTCCTGGCCCTCTGCAGCTCCCTGACAGGAGGGTGCAGAGAGGGGGGATGAGTCTCTTGAGCCAAGGAACCAGCGATGGGACAAGAGGGAATGGCCTCAAGCTGCCCAGGGCAGGGTCAGGCTGACTCTGAGGAAGGATTTCTGTGCGGAAGGGGCTGTTGGGCGTTGGAATGGGCTGCCCAGGGCAGGGGCGTGTCCCCATCCCTGGAGGGGTTGAAGAGTCGGGCTGACCCAGGGCTGAGGGATCTGGGGGAGTTGGGAACGGTCAGGGTGAGGTTCATGGTTGGACTGGAGGAGCTTCAAGGGCTTTTCCAACCTAGACGATTCTGTGATCCCTGCAGTAGCTACGGCTTCCCCCAAGCCCATGGGCTGGGGCTGGGACCGGCCGCCCTTCTCCTCCCTGACCGGGCACACTGGGCGAGGCCAGCTCGGGCGAGGTGTCAAACCTGGGACCTCTAAGTCTGATAAAGCCATTATTGAGCCCTAAAACAATCTTCTTATGTGCTTGGCGTTGTGGTTATCTGTGCTGATCAGAAGTCGGGGGGAGGAGGGGTACCCTGACCTGTGAAGTGCCCTGGAGAGGTGCTGGGCAGGGAGGAGGTGGAGGCCACCCCGGGCAGGGGCTGGGAGGGGACCACATTCCTCCGCCCTGCCACCCAGGGGTGGAGCACAGTCGGAAGCAGCGTGTTTGCTTTCATCTCTCCTGATGATAAGCAAACAATATCCAGGTAACCCTGAAACATCTTTCCCCTGGCTCTTCTCCTCTGGAAAAGAAACATTCATATTAATCTTCTACTCAGGATTCATAAAGACATGACTGGGTGCATAGAAAAGATGCTGAGGGTTGGACTAGGGCTGATCAGGGCTGACTGCTCTGAGCTACATCAGAAGAGGCCTCTTCCCATAGCCTTGATTTGTGCAAAGAGGTGCTCTGCCCTGGCTCTTCCCCACTGGCCTCACCTGCACTTCCTTGCAGAGGGGACAGTGTCGTAACACAGTGATGCTTCCTGTGGTACTTATAATTTAAAAATGAAGTTTCACAGAGGCACAAGAAGAACAAACCCAAACCTCTTAAAAATGACGTGATTGCCAAAACTGGCCAAGGAACAAAACCGATACTAACAGTAAAATATATGAAGGAGCAAGATTTCCAAAACTGATGTGGAGAAGGATTATAAAATTGTCTAGAAGCAAAGGCCCATAGCTCTGGTTATAGGGTAGGACTTGCTACATAGGCGAGCAAAAGACTCAGTGTATTGCAAATAATATTACAGGTAGGAAAGAGCTTCTTTTTAAGATTAACTGAAAATGTTAACCTGGAAAAATGTGGGATCGACTTTTTGGTTGGTGCGGTTGTCCAGACTGATACATAGCAATATGTGTAGGATTTTTCCTGGGAGGGTAATTACAAGTTCCTTTATCCATTTCTAGAGAATCAGTCCTTACATCTGCTATGCAAATGACATTTGGGTGCCCGCCCCCGTTTATGCCTTCGTTTCCTGATCTTTGGCACTCTGTAGCCGTGCTAACCTTTATAAAGTGTTTATGGGTTGAAAGCACTGTATAGGTGAGAGGCATTACTTAGCCGAGGTATAAGTCATTGAGTACAATCAAGAGCTGCAGATCTAGCCCATTGCTTTTAGCAGGTATTTTGTCTCTGTGCAAGTTTACTTCCAGTCAGACAGTTTAATAACATCGGCACTTTTAGTTCCCAATTAGATTTTTCCATTTACCCTTCATTAAGGTGATGGGAGATGGTAGAGACACATTTCATTGTAATGAATATAAATTAGGGGCATATTCTGCTCCTCCGCTGGGCTGGAGACAAGCCTCCTCCAGGGGCTTGGAAAGTAACTTCTTTGAGAGTTTAGATTTGCAGAGGTTCCATAATCGTACATAAAATCTCTCTTCTTGCAGTCATACATACACAAACATACGTGTGTTTAGAGAGTAACAATTGGGATTGCTTGAACAGGGGCATATGGGAAAGACATAAATACTTTGTAGAGGATTTAGCAGAATTTATTTAATAAATACATTGCAGTATCCATAACAGCTAATTTTTCATCGTGACTTTGGGCAGAGTGTTCACCTGTCTGCCAAGGATAAAGATTCTCTTCTCAGTTTAGATGCACATACCGGTATTTTTGCAGCTGAAGGGCACTTAACTGTCCTGGGTTTTTTTTTGTTTTCTAGGTGGTAGTAAAATTTATTGAAAGAAGTTTGATTTTTTTTGTTGTTGTTTTTTGAGGTCTTGTGTAGAGGTGTGTGTAAATTGACCCAAAATATACTACGGCTACTTAACTTGGAGATCATTGCACATATTGGGTGGTATGAGTCCAAGCATGAAGGAATGATATCTTCCTGCCAAACACCCTCAAGTGCTGGGCTGGCATTTTGTTAATTATATATGCTATTTTATTGACTTAATGTTCATGCCATGGCAGTGCTCGGCAATAGGGCCCAGAGGCCTTGGGGTAGTTTCATGCTAAGTCTGCTCTGCAGCCAAAGGTGATGCCTTCTGCTTTGTGCCAGGGCTAATGTTCTTATGGTCACCTGGATCAAGGACCCGATGCTGCTCTAAACTAATGTTTTTCTTCCAGAATAATTTTTCAGCTGGATTAACTCTTGCAAGTTATCAGTGCAAGAGGAGAACAGTTGTGAACAAGGAATGTGATGTGAACTGGTTTAGTGTAGCACAGATTTAAAGCAGTGAAGTGATGTCTGTAGGTGTGGTTGGGGAAGTTGTGATGCAGTGTGTCTCAAGGATACACGTAATAGTCAGAATAGTGGGTTTAAGGGATTTAGTTAAAAATATATCAGTGTGTGTGTTTGGCCAGTGTTTCAAGATAAACAAGAGAGTACCTTTTACACACCTATTTATTGTCTGTGCCTGTTTCTGTTGCTTTGGAATATGAGTACTCTTAACAGTAAAGGTAGGCATATGCATAAGGCTTTTCAGGATCGGGGTTAAGTATAGGCCTTGCTGCAAAGAGGTCTGTCTTGGCTATGTGATTTAACGTCATTATTTTTCTTTATCAGGATGTTAAAGCATTCTTTTTTTTTTTGAGCAGACTCCTCCTTTTTCAAAGTCTTTTGGGTTTTAAACAACTTTTAAAGAAATAACTTTATTTTTCAAGTCTTTCTTTTTGCCGTGGTAAAATATACTTTCTTTTCCCCTCAAATAAAATGTTTCCTCTCCTCCTGTTAAACAAATTTATAAATAGAGACTTGTATCCATTGCTGCTATATTCAAAACAGCAAGGTTTTAAATTCTCATACTCTCATGAAAAAATATGTGCTGATTCCCATAACACAGTCAATAAATTATGGGCAGCTCTTAACTATTGTGTGATCTGAAAACTGTTCCTTCATTCCTCTCCCGAAGATTGTAGGTAATGGCTGCAATCTCTAAACGAGGAGAAAGGTCTGAGAGGGTGTGTGTCAGAGACCAGGGCAGAGGAACAGCAAAAATCTGCCTGTTGCATAGTGCTTTCCCTCAACAGCTGAGAACACTTTACTAACAATAAGTAAGGAGAGCTGTGAGCACCTTGGCTGGCCAGAGCCTGGGGCAGGAATAACACTTGAGTACCTCGGTCTCAGACAAGTGGTTTAGTGGCCCAATACTTACATAATGCAGCAGATCTATGTTCTTTTTATTTTTATTTTTTTTTCCAAACTTTCTTGTGTTTCTTACTGTCTAACCTGTGTTCAAGAACACACCATCTCTTGGTGTAACAACTTCCTCTCATTTCCTGGAAATAATGAATGATATTAGTTGAGTGAGTCTCATTTTGTAGCTTTACAATGTCTCTCGTCTGTCTTTCTGAGCTTGGCAGATCTACTGTGTTGGACATTTGCACAGTCCTACTTGATTTTTATAAACTGCTTTTTAAAGAAAGTTTAAGTAGTTTATTTTAGATTATTTTAGAGTCCTTCTGTTGCCACCAAGCCACCAGAGTGGAGAGCACCTTCAGTATCTCTCCAGATACGTAAATTGACAAAGCACATTTCCCTCAACGCGTGATGTACAGAGCCGATTTTGGTTCTTTATATCTAGATTTGCTCTGAATGATCAGGAAATAGCAGAAGGGAGATGCCTGAATGTAATTTCTCTGCAGCGATTAACTCAGCTTGCTCTCTGATCATTTCAAAATCATAAAACAGATATTCTTCAGAATTTTTTAAAAACTTTTTTTTTTTTTTTTGGTGCAAACCACATAATGAGAAATGTCAGCCTGCAGAAGTTAGATAAGTCACCAAAGCTAGTTGTAAGAATAAAGGTAAGTAATTTCAGACTTCACAGTATTACTACCGAGGTACTTTAACACAGCATTTGCCTGCAGTGACAGAAAAATTATTTGAAAGCCAGTTAAATCTTGAAATATTTTAAGAGTTCTTTCCAAAGTGACAGTGCTGTGGTAGTATTTTTCTTGACGAAGTGGGGGAATTAGGAAGTTCCTTTAGGAAAGACAAACTGTTCTGTCACTCTGCTTCCTGCTTTTTACTCTGTGTAGTTATAATATTCCAGCTGGGAACTTTTTCTGAAGCACACCGTTTTGCGTCAGAGGGTGTGTTAAGGCAACGGCACTTTGTACGCTAGTTATTAATGGCTGGTTTAGGGTTAAGAGTAGCCAGGTTCTGAAAATTGCGTGTTACTGCTCATTTTAGAGCTATAGTCTATATTTGTTGTTGATTGGGGGAAAACTGACTGGAAATGAGACATCATCTTTCATGTGTTTAGCTCCAGTAATTTATTTTATGAAATAAGAGAATCGTGAGGTTGCATTATCAGCTTCATGGATTCCATATTGTGTCATTTATTGATTAGGTGCCATTGCTAATTTGTCATTTTTTTCATAATTTTGTCCTAAAGCGTTACCGTTAGCCAAATTTGTCGACTGGACTCATGTGACCAGACATGCTGTCAGTTCAGACATTTAGAAACAGAGTTGATGCACAGAATAAAGGTGTAATAATTGTTAGAATACACATTGCATTTTTCCACAGGGGAGAAAAGAAGTCCTACGGAAACATATCTGAGCCATTTTGAAAACCTGCATTTTAAACAATTGTGTATTACCAATACCATATAAACGATACAACTCAAAATCTATTTCTGGACCAAGGATCATTTCTGAGTACTTGAACCCCTTACTTCTTTATTCTGTGTTATAGGAAATAGTGCATGTGTGGGAAATAGTGTATGTGTGGAGGTGAGAACTGTCAAAAAGTTGCTGTTTATGTTCCTGTCACCAAAGTTCACTTGGTGATACTACTGTGATTCCAGTAACAGAAGTTATCCAGGAACAGTCATGCTTTCATTTAGCCTGTTTTTTGAAAAGCTCACTCCCAGAGAATGAGTTACCTCTAAACCTTGCTTGCTTCCACCCTCTGCATTGTAACGTGCAGTGCTACCACTCTCATCTTTCTTGCGCAGAGGTCCCTCAGAGGGGCTGCTGAGCTTGTTGAGGGCTCCACCGGTGCAACATAAGCAGGTAATTGCCGAGATGGAAGGTTCCTTTCAGAAACACCAGGTTCAACAGAAGGTTTTATAAATTTTCTGTACTCTGTACCCAGAGCAATGCTGGTCTTGAACAAGCAACACACAAATACTGCGATGACTGAAGGCTTGTAGAGCTTTACCAGAGCTCTGCCTCTTGCCACTCACAGATGAGAAGGTCTGTGTGCTGCCTACTCCTCTTGCCCAAGAGTTGTCCTTGATTTCTCTCTACTCACCTGTCTGGGGATCTTATATTCAGAGATATCATGCCCCAGGAGCTGATGAATTCTGGCAGGGGACTGGCATAATTTAGCAAATTCTGCCTCTGCTGTAAAAATTGCTTCCACGGAGGCAGCAATGTCAAATGGCTGCCACTGCTTCTTCACACTTGATAACACCTGTGGACACTTATATACATTGACAGCTGAGCTAATGGCTTGCTTCTAGCTTCCTCACTTCTTCTTGTTATTACTAGGCACGCTACAAATGGGAGACATCAGCATCTTACTTGGCAGAGCCAGTTAGAAAGCTGCATTTAGTGCCTGAGAAAAGCCCTTGTTGATTTCCCTAATGAACAGCCATTTTGTACAAGGCAAGCATTTATTTACAAGGCTGATCTTGGATTAATGTATCTATTACAGTGAATAACATTGGAGACATGTCATCATGTAATTTTACCCTGTATAGAGTTTCTCACCATTTCTCTTGAGAATCTGCTTGAACAACATGTACAGAATAAGAAGGATGAGCTCTCCTGGGTACAAAGAACAAGCTACGCTGTGTAGCTGGAGCTGTGCTGATAACTTTACAGTTGGTTAACAACTAAGGGCTTCATGGATCTGAACTGTAGAAAATCTAAGAAAAAGTCTTTCTTTGTGAATATTGCTGCAGCAAGCTTTCCTTTGTTGACTAAGAAATAGTAATTTGGTGTGGGAAATAAATAGTTTTCAATTGTTCAAGGTCTTAGTCCAGTGTAATGAAGTCTGCTGCCTCTGAGGGGTAGTGTTGTGGTATAGGGTTGACAGACGTATCTTCACTTGCTGTTTTTTCTCTCCATCCCACCTGAATGTGCTTTGGGGGTGTTTCATGGTATCTGCTACTGTTTGATTCTAATAATAAAAATAGAAAGATTCAGTGCAATTGTCAGCATCCAGTCATTTCAGGTTCTCTGTGACAGCAAATACAGACTGTGACTCCCAGGAAAATCCCACTGTACTCTTGGAGAAATAGTATGCTAATAAATTATTCTAGAGATTAAATAGGTCCTGCTCAGGGCTATAGAGAAAGCTGCTGACTCTTAAGAGAGTGTTCATGTAAAAACTTTACTTAGTGGAGGATACTGAATTTGAATTGTGACAGCAGAAAAAATCCGCAGAGAGAGCATCAAATAAACCATGCAGAGACTTGACTGCAGGAGGAAGCTGACAAAACAGATTCTTTTTGTAGAAGAATTGCATGAGTAGATTCACTCTTCCAAAGTGGATTCAAACCAGAACAGAAGTGGTCACACAGTTATCCCAGAAGTGCTGTTGGAATAACGATTGCACATCTAGTCATTCCAGGACAACATCTCCCTGGCTGTTTATTAAAAAGTGGCAAGAAAAATCTGTTTTCTGAGGTTGGACTCAGAATTAGGCTCCAGGCTGAGCTGTGACAGGGATCCCACACTGCTTGACCCGGGTGCTCTGCCAGAGACCCCACGGCAGTGCTCGGTCTACCCAAACCTCTTTCAGTCTAATAACCTGGCTGGATTGCAGGCTGTGTGTTTCTAGGGCTTATACCCCCCTGTCTCACTGGGACTGGGGTAGAAGTGCCCTTACAACCTCCTGCTGGCAGCAGCAGAGCAGGTGTCAGCTACCACTACAGAGCTACACAGCTATTACATATATCACTAGTTGTGAGTGGGCTGAAGGTAAGAACCTCTTCCAGTGGTTTACGTGGATCTGAGTCAGGACGCAAGTTTAGCCCTTATGTACTCTGCTTCTGCCGTGCCTCTGTAATCCGCTTCTGCCTGGTAGCATCACCTACTAGTGTTGTTCCTCCCACCCCTGATAGTTCATTGTTAACTTACGTAACTCCAGCTTCTAAGGATGGCTAGGAAGCTGACACAGTGAATAGATCATTGGCTGTAATAATCAGCAATTTGGAAATTTGCCTCTATGGAAAGTGTTTGGCAGTCTTATTTGTTAGGGGAAAAAAGACAAAGTGATAATTTCTGTAATTGGAAATCTATCTCTTTTCATTCAGGGTGAGGGCACTTTCACACTGAAATTGCTGTAATATAATTCTCATAACTTTTTAATTTGTTATGGCTTTAATTGCTGTTTAGATGAGACAATGCAGAGCAGAAAAATCAAGTTCAGACTCCTTTTTTTCTTTTTCTTTTTGTTTTTCAGACTATTCACAGTAAAATGCAAATAGAAAATAGTCAATGAATAGGAAACTTTGAAGTAAACATGCTGAGATGATGTGGAACTTAATGCAAGGCAGAAAACAGTCAACAGTAATACATGATTATGTAAGGACTATTAAATCTTAATTTAGTATTCGTACAGCCCCATTGGGAAACATAATTTTTTTGGTATCTAATTGGGCAGTGTTCTGTGACTGTAAGGCAAAAATGATGATCCAAACTCATACCTGTTCTGATAAATGGAGATATCATTAGCAATATGAAGTAGGTGATCACGACTTCTCTCTTTTTCATAAATTACACTAAATAACCATAATGCTGCAATTTAGCGGTCCAAAGTTCATCCCATTCAGCAGGCCATCCATAGTCAACAGTTTAAAGAAAGGGGACCTGCTGAGAAAATGGTGGTCTAATCAGATGCCATAAAATCTGGCTGATCAGATGAGTCCCATTTTCTTTTTTTGTAAGGAGATCCTAATGAAGCAGTGCATTGAGGGGATTCACAACTTTTGTTCCTCCGTTTGATTATTCAGGTTGGCTGCACCAAGTTCTAAACTAAGCAAGTGGAGTCTAATCCTCTGGGCTGTTTGCATACATGCTGTGTTTTACAGGAGACTTATTAAATCCCACTTTGCCAGCTACCAAATTGTGTGCGTCTTATCTTCAGTCCAAATGATCAAAACACTAAAAGATGCATCAAATCAAATCCAGTCATCAAATAGGAATCTACTATTATTGTCTACTCCCTGCTTGCTGGCTAATTTACCAAGCATAGCAAAAATGAAAAGTACTTCACGCTGCATGCTTCATGAATATCTGAACTGGTGCAAAGCAGATGGGATGCTGTATGCATGTTTAGCCAAAGGTTAAACTTGCAAACTTTGGGGCTTTTCTTAGTTATAACTAAACACTGTAGTGTCATTCGAAGCAGTAAAGATCTAGTAGTACACCCATTTCTCTCTAGTTGTGGGCATGGCACTTTTGATTTGGCTACTTCAAACGGTCATACTCTTTCTTTAGAAAAATATTTGGTACATTTACTCACACTTTCACGTAAATGGGATGGTGTTTGTTTCACTTCAGTTGAGTTTTCAGTTTTCCCTTTAACCACTGTTTTATAACTCATGATATCTTCACATCTTCCTCTTTGTGCTGCTCACTGGGACTGCTGCACACAGCTGGGCATTGCTCCCTCACATAAAATGTGTAGGGGACAGCAGCCTGATCGAAAGCCCCCCGAAGTCAATACTGTTTAAGTACGAGCCTGCTAGGCCTGCCTCTGCAAAGTGATGAGCTCCTGCGCTCCCTTAGTAATGGGAACCAGAGCATCTAGCCTCTACTTACTATCTCAGTGAATCAGCAAATGGGAAAATTGCTGAAAGAAACCTCCCAAGATCACAAACGATTTGGTTCCTCATCCGCTTTTCAGAGCATTGCAGCAAGGAGCAATGAGACTTCCACAGAACACTTCATCAAAAATGATGAACACAAACAAGCACTTGTTTTGTTCTGTAAGCGGTGAAAGTGGTGCCCCAATGTAGAGCTGAATGTGCTTATGGGAGGTATCACCTATACTGAGTGTTTTTCTCTGATTCCAGATGCAGCGGGTTCCCTTTACAGCCGTAGAAATGAAGGGAAATTTGCTCTCGTGCTACAAGAACCAAAACTCTAGGTCTGTGCTAAACAAAGCATACAGCATGCCATGTGCCTTGTGCTCCAAATAAATCCCCACAGCGATGATAACTACCTAACAAAAGTCGAAGCAGCTATTTCAGTTTGGGATTTTTTTTTTTTTTTTTTCATGTTCCTATTATGGTGGCAAAGGCCTTGATTTGGTTTCTCCCCCCAAGTAAATTTCTTTCTGTGTGGGAATATTATGGAAATCTTCTATTGAAGACTCAAGAGCAAAATCTCTCTGTGCTTATTGGTGTCTCCTGACACCTTTAGTTAATTCTCATTGGGATTATGTCAAAATTGAGCTCACTATATTGGACATTGGCATGTCCTTCACAGAAGCACAGTAGTCATTATTTTTAAAAAATTTTCTTCAGCATTTCTTTTCATTTCAAGCTCTTGGTGAGCAGTGCTGATAGTGTTTTCACCCTGTAAAATGTCTTGCTTTGATTTTCTGCATTGATTATCAGGAAGTCAAAATTCTTGTGGTAAATTTGCCTTCTTTAACCACTGTTCTAATGACTTTCATCAGAGTCCTTCCCATATCCTCCCATGTAAGCAGTTGACCCCCTACCTTTTATCACCCTCAGTAAATTCAGTTTATTCCAATGATCTGCTTTTGTCTTTCAGACAGTCATTAGGTATGCAATGCCCTCCCCATGCCAAGCTGTAGAACTATCTCTGTGGTTACCTTCCTTATAGCCACTTCTCCTATACTGATGGGTCTAAAACTCCTAGCAGAAAATGGTCTGAGAGAGAAACAATAGGGATCCCTGATGTTTATCTTCCTCATTTACGTCTTTGATTTCAATCTATCCAGCCTCAGATCACCTGACTTTGTAGGTATGTGCTTGTGTTTTAGGGAAATCTACCGACATATCTCTGTGGCTTCGCTTAGGGTTTAAATGTGTGTCTCTCTCTAGGTTCGGTTCTGCTGGTACCACAGGTGTTTACAACTTTCCAGGGGTTACCACTGCTCAGATTCACCAGCAAAGCTGTTTGCAAGAGCACTTACAGGTTAGCTTTAGGTTAAGCAAACCTGAATCTGTTTAAACTGTTCAGGTTAACCTGGCTTGTTCTGACAGAAGCATCTTTGGAAGCAAACGTGTGAGTAGTGCTGCCAGGGCTGAGGAGGTGATGACCTTTGGCAGATGGTGTTGCAGAGATGCTTGGGGGCAGACTGATGAGCAGTAACCTTTTTCATATAGTTGTCTGTAGACTGCTTGTTTGTCTCATTTTACTGGCATGATTTCCTATGTGCATGTGATTATACCAGAACAAGAATAGCTTTTTATTTTATTTTCCAGTTTAGTTTGCCACTGCTACACAAGTGAGTGTATCTGCACTACATAAATCAGTATAATTCAGACATCAAAATTCTACTTTTAAAATTCCCTCTGCAAAAGAAATCAGAGATTATTAGGCGCTTGAGATAGAAACTATTTTCTACTCTGTACCCTGACTATATCACTAAACTTTTTGAAGGCTATAGATACTGATGTAATAAAAATGGTGAATAATGTTGGCTAATCAACTCTACCTATGCAGGATAAGATTATCTTCAACAACAAATATCCTTAAAAAGCACCTAAGAGTTACTCTGTGTGTATATGACAGAAAATCTTATTTCTCTAATTTTCAGTAGTATGATTTTGGGTGGGGAGAGTGAAAGACAAATGATCAATGATTGTATTCTAGGGCAAAAGAGAGCTTTGATCGCTAATGTTAATTTTTTTTTTTGGCTCTAACATACCCAGGATTTGTTACCTCACACAGAATTTGGTTAAAATGTGCTCAGCAAAATACTTTGTGTGTGTCTGATTTCTGAAGCCCTGAAACTGATGGCCTGCTAATCCCAGTAACACCCCCCCCTACACCAGTGTCGAGTGTTTTGGAAGAATCACATCCTTTGCAACTCTTATTCTTTTAAAAAAATCATGAAAAAATGGACTATTTGCAAGGAAATGAGTTGCTGCTCTTCTTCCTCTTTATGGTTATACTCACAGAAAGATAATGCTCAGAGGTAATTTTAACCATATTTCTTTGCAATAGATGTGGTCACCTGAAATAGTTTCAAATACCAAGATATTATAGATTGTTTTGTCAGTGATCAGGATCTCTAGGGTACAGAGAGTTGTCAAGCATTTGATTTATTTTAGTCAAAAATAGCTGTTTAATGATATTAAAATATTCCTAAATTTTATCAAGTCAGATTGCACATGCTGTGAAGGAAAAGCCTGTATCATCCTCTGTTTGTTCAACACTGCTCCCCTTGAATAAATAAAATATCCTAACAGTTTCCAGTGTCAAATGAACTGCTGATTAATGACTTTCAGTCTCTAGTTACACTGGAGAGTGCTAGATTGTCTGATTTCACTCCCACTTACTTCTGCTTTGTGCGTGTTCAGCCCTTTAACATATGTATGCTGGATATATAATTTGGAACAAACCAAACACATTGCTGTGAGAGGTAGATCACTCATTCCCCAGCCAAACAGCTGATCACCTGGAAGCTAAAGATAATGTGAGTCTGTCACAGAGCGAGCTGTCACTGTTAAAAATTCCCCAGGTTTACTATTTCCCTTCTGTCAGACCTAAAGTGTTATAAACTAAAATGATGAACTGACATGTAATTGCTTGCCTGCAGTACATGGTAACCTAACAAGTCGTTTGAGAGAGTAAAGACATTGTGATGTTTTTTTAATTTTTTTTTTTTTTTTTTTTTTAGGTCAGGTGCTATTGGGCTGCTTGAGCATCCAAATATAAATGAGAAAGTTTGTAAGACTGCTTTAAAAACCTCTACTGCAGGTTCTGCTGTTGACAAGTTGGGAAGAACAGCTGAAGCATTAAGAATATACTTTCAAGGTAAAATGTTAACCCTCCTCCGATGTTACATGCTCGGGTTTTTTTCCTTCTTTTTTTCTTTAAAAAAAAAACCAAAACCCAAAACCAAAAAAACCAACCCCAAAACCAAACAACACAACAAAACAGACACACACTCCTGTTCAGATTTCTGTAGGTTTAGACCAATGTTTTACTTGAAATAACACTTTATTGATGTTTGGGATTCCCCAATTTCCAAGGAAGAAAAGCTGATTATCTTCGGAGGCAGTCTTATACAGAACAGCAGACCCCCACCAGCCTTCCGCTCCAGACTGGATCAATGCAGAGAAGTGCTCTTTGATGGACTTTCAGGCCCTGTGATCTCCCAGCCCTGGGGGTTTAAAGGATGAGCATATCAATCCAGGACCACTGAACTGCATTTCCATTGCATGAGGGCTCCTCCTCCTGGCTTTGTCCGGACAAACTCGGCTCCTCCTACTTTTGTCACTATTCTTTCATGCTTTGTTTAGCAAACACAAAAAAAGCTTTATTTGTCACTGGGTCTTTTTTAAGCTTTGCATAAACCAGTTTAAAGTGCCGTAATGCTGTGTACCTGTGATCACCTTCGGGGTCACAATCTGTTTACAACAGATTAACCTATTTATCTTTTTCCCCCCCTGTTTTATAATTTGCACAAATACAGATTGCTGTTCTGAGGAGCACAGTTTTCCTACTTTATGCTGAATTCTGACTTCGCAACAATCTCTAACTCTGGATTTCCCTGGGAACAGTCTTCTTAGAAGACAGCACATGTGTGCCTGCCTTTCTTTACTGCTGCTGTCCTGCTGTGTTTCAGCATACTGAGCAAGAAGAAAACTGGCCATATGTAATTTGTAGAAGTTTTGGTAATATTGCTGCAATTATTTTGCCTGCCCTAATAGTTAGCATTAAAAATGTGCGTGTTTAGGTTTAAATTTTGATTTCAGCTGTAAAATTTATTGCAGCTACAGTGTTATAGACCCTCATTTATTTCTGTATCATCTCCCTCTAAAACAAACAAAAAACCGCCACTCTGTGATATTTTACCATTTTGCCCACTGCTTTGGGGTAGATCACACCTAAGTCTTGAAGTGAGAAATACTCAGCAAGTATTGTGCATCTTTAACATTGAAGGTCAATGAAATAACTCACCCAACAGTACAATGGATTTTTCATTACCTGCATTATTTAAAACCCTTGCCCATGTAAAATGTCTGAGTCCACGGGAGAATAAATTTGTAGTTATTAGTGTTAAACTGGAAATATCAGTATAGGCAATGTTGTTCACACACACACACACACACACACACCCAAACCAATATGTGTACACACCTTAAAAATCCATTAATTGAATGGCTTCCCAAGATGCCGAGGAAATACAGCCCTAAGGGAAGGGCATTGTCTGGCCATATCACACCCCAAGTCACCAGAGATGTTCATGAAAGTCATGTAAGATGAAATGGTGGAGTAATCCATCACCTTGGGAGACTGGTATTTCTGCAGATAATGGTTTCCTACAGGGCTCCTTTCTGAAGTATGCATAGGTTTCCCATAGGTGAGTCTTCAAAATCTTTGTGTGACTGAGCATATCATAGCCAGAGTCCTCGTATGCTGACCTCAAACCACTCCTTTTCTAGTTCCCAGAAAAAAAAAAAAAAGCCTCTCCTGCTCAAGAAACCCCTTACGTACTTTCTTTACTACAAAGAGCAGAAAAACTTCAGCTCTGTGCTGTTCTTTTAATATTCTTGGATTATGTTTTGCTGAAGGACACTGATCCTTAAGCATTGCAGCATCCCCATAGCAAGGATTAAAAACTACTGTTCTGAAGAGATGGCCTTGGAAACTTTTGCCAAGAGCCGTCTTTTCTGAACATGCCAGTCAAGAGCTGGGGTGGGTGCCACAGATCCATCTCAGCCAAGCCTCAGGCTACAGCCAGGCATGGAAAGAACTCCTGTAGCCCTGAGAGATGGGCTGATCCTAATGGACTCACTGTAGCACTTGACTATTATTGATCCCAGTGCGTGTTCGTCTGTCCTATTTCCCAGAGCTGTAGGAGCGTAAAGGAAACATTCTGAAATGAGTCAGTCCTTATTTCTTAGAGTGAGCAAGGGAAGGCCCTCTGAGCTCAGACAGCTCCTTGGTGATCAGAGCTCCTGTCCTGAACATTGTCAGAGGGCACTTTTATCTCTCAGCCCAGCGGTAAAGAGGAGGTCCTGATCCTTATACCCTTCACTCCTGATTACAGCTCTGCAGTCCTGTCATTTATTGACCCAGTGGGGGCTGCTTCTGGTAGAAAAGTAATGTGCCAAAAGATAGCAGTTTTCTCTCTTGTTTGGTGAACTGAACTGGTTTCTAAACATGAGCATTATAACAAACACAGATGATGGGGCATGACTGTGTAACAGAGAATAGGAGCAGAGATGTTGGGACTACAGTACCAGTAGGTCTGTAGTAGATTGGCTCAGCCATCTTCTGCGACTGTCTTCTGCATAGTCATACTTCTCTGAAGTGTGAAGAGAGTGGGAGAATTGGTGAAATAAAAAAAGACAAAGACCAAAAAGTTAGAGGTAGATCAGTTTGCTGCCTCCTCTTGTCACCCATTCTCAGCGTGATCCCTTGGCTGACCTTACATTAAATCTAATTTGGCAGGGCTGAGGTTGTATTAAGTCAAGACATGCCTCTGCTGCATACTTTAAGGACAGTTAAATGTTTAGAGGTTAAGGTGGGGAAGCGTGGGACTGGGATAGGGCCGTATGCAGCCTTGTGCTCCTTTTGAACTCCTTGCTGCTGCAGATGCCTACAACCATGGCAGCAAATTTCCCCCTTCCATCTGCCATAAGAGGTGTCCCATTCAATTGGGCCTGGGTCTGACCAGGATGACCTATGCATTCCTGACCTCCCGACCATTCAGTGAGGCCACACATCCTGAAAACTTCAGTACAAAAGACAGCTATCATCTCCCTTTGCTTAGCAACAATCATTACCGTGAGCACATCAGCTTGATGTTCTGCACTGAGGACTGACTCTTTAATGCAAAGTGCAGTTCAAGGTCTCTGCCTTAACTCTCAAAGTCCTTTGCAGCACTGCCTTGATCATTCCCGCAGGACAGCTTTGTTGCAAAGATTCAGTGGCAAAATGTGAGGTGACAGGAAAACCTCTGTGGGATTTCAGGGTTGTGGAAGCAAGACAGGTTGGGCTCCTGTCATACGTAAAGGGGTTTTCATGACCGTTTCGTCTCAGACTCTTTTTGCTCATGTACATATACACACAACGAAAAACTTAAAGTCTGCCCCAGATATTCCTCTAGTGAAAGAAAAAAGGGTAATTGATGTCATTGTTTCAGTTTATAGATGTTTCTAAAACATTTGAATGCAACTGTGATGGGGCAATAAAAGTACTTAAGGAGATCCAAGAGAAACCCAAGTTTAAATTACTGAATCTGCTAACCTCTGAGTCCATGAATGATGTTGCATCCATAAATCAAAATGCTCCAACCAGCCCCTTTGGAAGGAAACCATCCTGTAAAGCAATATTCAAACCTGCAGACTGGCAAAACAATAAATTCAATTGTCAAAAATTTACTTTCAGAAGCTCTATTGCACCATCTTACTAATGAGTAAATCTCTTAGACTCTTAGAAATAACCGGATAAGAAAAGACTCCTACTTTTAATATGGTATAATTTGACAAGACTTCTATGTTCATGCAGAAAGAAGGAGCTGGAAATAGTCTGAATATGTGGAGGGTAACTGGAATCCTCTTTGCATTCCATGTATTAACAGATAATTGTACCTTTCAAAAAAGAATCATCTCTTTCATAGAATCACAGAATCATCAGGGTTGGAAAAGACCTTGAAGAGCGTCTAGTCCAGCCATTAACCTCACACTGATAGTTCCCAACTACACCATGTCCCTCAGCACATACATATCCCTAAGCAAATGCAACAGATTTCTGTAATGGAATCAGGGGAAAAAAATCTCAGTACTTAGAGAATCAATGAAAGTGGTGTTGTGGAGACTCATCTTTCATTTCCAGATATAGGCTATTACCCTCCCTTCTTTTCTCAACCTGCAACTGTCCTTCTCAGTTTCTGGTAGCCCTCTTTGATCAATGCTTGTGTGAGTGGTTCTTGGTTTTGTCTAAACAAGCTGTGTTAGCTTAAGTAATAAAAATAACAGAGGTGTTTTTGCTAACTGATGTTCTCACTGAAGTGGCACAAATGCAGTTGGAAGAGGTCACATGGCCTGAACCAGTTCGCTCTGTGGCTTCCCATACCACTGTCTGAGGCAGGAGTCAGCCAACAGCGTCGCACAGGAAGCACAGTGGCCCAAAGCTGATCCCCTGCTCTGTCTCTCCACTTACAAATATGTCTGCTACTGCCACTCCGCAGTTCTTGAAAGGATTCCTTGCTAAATCAATTAGTACTGAGGCCTGACCTGCATCATCATTCATGCTAGGTGATGGCATCATTCAGTATTCCTGCAAGATAAATATTTCTTCAATAATTGTCTGCTAATTAACAGTCACATCATAAAACTCATTCCATTTAGACTCAGTGTTTGAAGAGCGGAACTTGTCCCCTGTAAATCAGAACACCCCACCTCCTCCCATATTTTCCTCTTCTTAGTAAGCCCTCCATCTGCTAAACATCCATTTGTACAAGTCCTGCAGTTAAGCAGGGACACCTGCCTCCTCCTCAGGAGCCTGGCTGTCGGGAGGAGTGCGTTACATTACACACCAGACCCACGAATGGAGCCCGGTGTGTGAGGAGGTCTGGATGCACTGGTCTTACCCACATCACCTTCAAATCTCTCATTGTTATACCGTGGGCGAAGCAGTGAGGTATTGCTCTGTGAGGGAAGGATACCCTGGCAGATACATCCCATCAGTGCGGGACATGGTTCTACCACATGGTCAGCTTGAGAGAGTTATTGGAAAAAAAGGGTTATGATGAATATAATTCTGGAAAGTACTGATGAAAGGCAAGGACTTTGAGTCCAGCAAGACAAACAAAACCAATCATAACTCACAGAAGACAGTGCAAACGGGGGTTATTCTGAAATGATCTTGCTATCTAAAGCACAAGCCTTAAATATGTATTTTTTATTAATTGTATTAACTTGGTTTCAGGCTTTTACTTTGTTAAGATTTGAAGTTCTTGAAAATAGATGTGCTACTAGTCTTTCTAAAGCTACTAAAAATCCTACACCTCACCTACAAACCAGGTGATCTTCCAAGATCAAAGCTTGACTCTCAACCGGTCTGAATCCAGTTTTTAATTGGGAAGGAATTCCTAGTTCAAAAATTATGATGGATGAATTCTAGGGGAAGAAAAAGATAAAACCAAACATGAAAGGAAGTTCTAGGAGTGTTTACAGAAGGAGAAGTAACATAACTACAACAGTGAGTTTATCTGCTTGGTGTCACATGTTAGAAATTCATGTTGTTGGCTGGAATGGGAGAGGATATTTCCTAATGTTCTAAAATTACTGAAGAATATCAGATAACTATTATAGAATTGCAGTGGTAATTTCTAGTTTATAGTAAAGGGCTATAATAATTAAGATCTCATCTTTCATTCACAGATACTCTGTTTGAAGTCCTTCATTCTCATCCTAGTGGCAATTGTTAGCTGTAGCTCCTAGTTCAGTGGCTTTTTACTCTTTAGTAAAGAAAAAGATTAGAAAAATTCACCATCTGTGATGAGCTGTGAGAACAGAGCCCAGCAAGTTTTAACTATTGAAATCAAGGAAAAATGTGGTACAGGATAAAACTCTTCTCTCTTTAAGAAATCCGAAGTAGCTCCTTTTATTTTTGCTAGACTCACTTCAGATTTATGGCTGGTTGCTAAGATGAGACTCTGGCTGTGCTTCAATAGATGGAAAATATGGTATATGTCTGCAGCCTCAGAGGGAATCAATTTACTTTTCACAATTTCAGAATACTTCACAATATGTAGACAGTGTCTGATAATGGAACAGTCACCAAAGTTTGAGAGAATTCTCTGGCACTTTTTCACACTTTTCATTTCTTCCTGACATAACCTTAATAATACATTTCAGAATGACCACCTTATGTCCAGCCAAATCTAGAAATTAAACAGAAGGTTATAAAGGTTGTTAGAGTTATCGACAAAAATAATGCAGACATGGATCGAAGAACTGCACTTTCTCCTTTCCAAGAAAATGTTTGATAACCATGTTTTCATTTTCCTGTGGCACTGTAACAGTTTTGCCAACTGTGAAGTGCTGCTCTATACTATTCATGATATTTTATTTTTAAATAACTGTCATCAGCTTCCTCAAACACCTGACACTGGTGAATGTTAGGACTCCAGATGCCCAATTCATATTTGCATTGTGAGATGACACCTGCATGAGCAAATTTCTTTTCTGGTATTTTGAGTAATTAAGGGAATTTACCTGAACAGGAGAGCCAGATTTAATTTTTAAACATAAATGTAGCTACTCTTGTTATCTTCCGTCTTAGGATGTAGTACTGTTCTCAGACTTCCATTTTAATACAAGCAAAGCCTTCCTTCCTGAATAAGTGTGTCCCATACCATGGGATTATCCCAGATACCCCTGGCATTTAGTCTACTTACTGACAGGTATCTCCTAACAGAACATTTATGTTATGTGTGTGTGCTGCGAACTGTGATTTGTTCACACAATTGGGACTATGGATTGAGGCTTATAATTAACTAAGGCTGTTCCCTACCCATTTTGCAGTGAGGATGTCCTGAAGACCTGAGTTCCTGATTTGAGTCCCAATGCTTGTGAATTCCCATCCTTCTACCTCTTGCCTTATCTTGTGCTGGAAAGCAGCAGTGGGATAAACTCTTTCAGTGTTATATTTTTACTCTGTATGAGGAGTTTCGGTTTTTGTGCAACACTACCCTTGACCTCAGAAAATGCCACCACAGCCTGTGGCTAGCTAGCCACGGGCAGCTTCCAGGATGGTGGAAAATTTTTGTGGGCATACAACAAAGAGTACAATTTTGGGGACAGAGCTAATTTTCCCAAAGGGAGAAGTAGCAGCCACCGTTATAATGATAAGAATTATAATTATTATTACTGTTATTGTGGTTGTAAACACTAAACATGTGGATCTGTAATGATACGCTTAGCATGCATTTCAGCATACACTATTTTTACAACATTAGTAGACTAATAGTAGATAATGTTTTTTGTCATTTAGGTGGTGTCCTCACAACAAGAGTGCAGAGAGAGGGGCTTTCTGCACAGAAGGGGCAGTGGCCTGGTTATCCACCAAAGTGAAGACTGTACCTTGCCTGAGCCAGGCAGTGTGTAGGTGAAATTCACTTTTGCAGTAGGACAAAGTGTGTGGATAGTTTGAGTAATACCTGCAAGGTTTACGTGCATGCACACCTTTTTGTGAGCCGAGCATGGGCACCTGATGGCCAGGGCTCCAGCACAGCTCCTGTATTTCAGTCCCCCAAATCCAGGTTTATCTCCGGGTACATGAGATGTGTTCACACATGGCTACTACAGCCTTGACAAGTCACTTTCTAAAATCAAAGTGGCACATCAAAGACCTCTTACCAGCTCAGAAAACCAGCTTTCAAACAGTGATTGCAGCTTGGTTTAGGGTTTTCTCCCCCATTGTGTGTACAACCTGCTGCTGATTCAGTCTAATTATTTTAAAAATACCTCAGTTCTGGCAAAACATTTGCAAGGAATATCTGCTTGCTTCAGCTTTCCAAGTGGAATTTTTCATTCATTTTGCCTTGCACACTTTTTACAGGAGGTTATATCTGTTAAGATTATTTTCTCTTCTTAAGCTGTCATTGCTCTTTACTTTCACAGGCTTATCTCGTAAAATACAAGTTTCCATGGAGATTTTATTTAAATAGCTCCTAGGTTCTATTTAATTCATAATTCAGAAATCTATAAGCCACACCTCTCTCTTTTTTAAGTGTGCAAGGACATTTTTTGAAAGAGGATGTCGTTCATTGGCTTATCAGTCAAATGAATTTTTATTTGCAAACATTGGGGCTTAGGTGTGACAGGGCAAGAACTAATGATTTGAACAGATTTACTTTGTTCATAAAACAGTTGGAAGAAAAGGTGACTGACAAGACCATACTAGCCAAAATAATGTTCATGTGACTTCAAAGCATCAGAAGTGCTTTTTTCCCCACGATTTTTCCATAGTTAATTCATGTCTTAAAACATTTTATTTTCATCGGAATGAACGGAGGTCTCGAGCAAATGATTTTAATACCACGAGTATGGCAAACAAAATAATCTTCTGCGTATTTATAATGTTCTCAAGTAACTTTTTTAAAAAGAAAAAGTATGTACTGATGATGAGAATCAACAGGAGAAACATTTGTCGAATTGATGCATCTATTAAACACCTGCACAGATAGAAGCCAATTATTAAATAATATTTGACCGTTTTATAACACTCTTGATCAGAGATATACACAATGGTGGGTGGGTACCCCCATCTGTACAGGGAGGAATCTGAAGCATATAGCAGATGCAGCAATGTGGCGTCTGGGTCCTTTCACCGCTTGGATCAGCCCTTGCCAGCTGTTCCCGGCCCCGGGCAAATGTGAAGCTGCTACCAGTGTCCATTGGAGAGCGTGCTATTTCCATCAGGGAATGATGTCAATGTAGTAAAATAGGAGTAAGAAAATAAGTGATGGAAAGCAAAAATTGGAAGGACGTTGGATAGTCTGTCTGTGTATCGGAGTGATGTTGTCAGTATGAAATATTGATACGAATGTCCTGGACTACCTGAGAAAGGGGGTTACAGTATGTCCGGGAGAAGGAATAGCTGCTTTGCATATTTTGATCTCTTTTTGGCACATGTATTTCATTTTTACAGTTCTAATGTTACTGACCTTTAAATCATTAAGAAAAGAAACACTGCTTTGGTTTCTGATTTTTTCACTGAGTGTTTACTTCTCTGGGCTGATGGGTGCTGTGTTCATACAAATAATAAATAATTGAGACAGATATGCAGATCAAAAGAATCATCCTGGTGTAGCTCTGAGTTCACTCAACTGGGTTAAAGTGTGGAACTCAGCCCTCTGCTCTTCAGGTCTTGTCATTTCTTTCTCTGGAAAAAAAAAAAACAGTAGGAATGCATTCCTGATATTTACTGGTGTACTACTTAAAGGAGTTAGGCAGAAGAGTACAGGCTTTTTTTTTTCCAGATCCTACTTCCAATGCTGATACCTTTCTGTTTAAGATTGTGTTTTAGTTTTGTTACAACTATTGGAAGTTCTGTCCTAAGCCAGCTCCGCTGAGTTCAAGGTGGGGCTTAATAATTTTTGAACAGAACAGTTCACTACAGCTTCTTTGCACATCTCCCCAGACTGGAGCAACTTGCCTATACCAACAAAATAGGAGCAGACAATTGATCTGAGACACCCCAGACGTTCAGCCTGCTTTCCCAGTGTCTGTCATCTGGGGCCACATGCAGAGAAGATGGACAGGGAAGTGAAGGACTCTGTGGCAGAAAGGTAAAGCTGACCTTGGAGGAGAGAGCAGTATAGACAGACTTGTCTGAGCACACTCTCACCTTGAGGGTTGGACAAAGTAAACAAAGTATAAGGTCCATTTTAAACTGGTGTATTCTAGTGAAAGAAGGAAATAAAAATAAGTAGAGAGAAGATGACAAGTGATACCTGTAATCACTCTGGTAACCTGACTCCAGTGTCGCACTCTCAGGGAGTAAAGACAGGCAGACAGTACTCAGGGATTGCTCTGTCTACTACAGAAAATGCAGCCATCTCTAGGGAAAACTGGGGAATGCCAGCTTTAATACAGACAGCAGACCATTAGGTCTGGTTTTGGCAGCTATTCAGGAAAACCCTGAGAAATCCTGCCCCCAGACTAAAACTATATTCTTGGGCAGTATTGTGCCCTTTGGAGAGAAACATCCCTTCTGAGCATTGTGGTTATATTCCGAGCCAAAACACCTCTTTGAGACCACCTTAATCCTAGTATTGTTCATCAGAGTATACAATATCCTTCTCCAGTAAGGTAAAAATAAACCTTTGTATAAAGTTTTTTCTTATTTTTGTGGGACTGGATGAGAGAGGAGAAATAAAACTGCATTTCAGTTGCACTGAGATATTATTCTAAACAGTTGTGTGATGGGGAGGTAGGAAATGCCAGCTCAGTGCAGTCATTTGCTCCATCAGTTGAACAGTTGTCCCAAATGATGGCTAATCAGAGATAAAGCAGGCACCAGCAGTGCAGTTTCAGTGTTGCAGCTCCAGCAGATTTGCAAGGGAAATTCAGATCGACAGGTGGTCCTTACCTTTGGCAGAAGGTCAAAAGAACATCATAACTTTCTTATCTCCCTGTTTTATCTGTCAGAGGTGGAGTGAACTGGGGAAAATATCTGAGTTTTCTTAGCTTTAGCCCATTATAAATACAGAGATATGCATGTAGGGATTTTCTGATATGATATTTCCAGGATTTTAGAGATTGAAAATTTTTTTTCTTTCTTTTTTTTTTTTTTTCAGAACAGATTTGCTGTTTAGAAGCTTCTTCTCCAAAACTCCATGATAAAGCGGAGTATCTATTAAAAAGTTACTGTGGCAGTATTTTTGACATCTTGTTTTGCAGAAAGAAAAGAGGTTGTGAACTATAGCTTTCCTTGATGCTCGTCTTCTGTACAATTTCCCCCTTGCTCAAGTCCTACAAAAGTGCCTGTTTTGCTCAGTAACACCAGTAGTTCAGGTGAAATGGTGATTGATCAGTGCAACCCTCAGTGTCAGATTACTCAGTAGTGTTACTGGATGCCAAGGTTAGGATTCAGATCCAGATTTCTGACATGCCTGCTTGGAAGGGTTGAGGCTTGAAGCATTAAAGCAGATCGTAAGCAAGATCCCTGAATCAGATCAGATCGACTGTAGATTTTTCCAGTCTGCATGAATTATACTGAGCCGTCTTTGGTGGCAACATCCAGATAACATTCCTTGATGATCTATGAGAGCAAGAGAGAAGTTTTGACCTTGCAGGCTGGGTACAGCTGGTGGTGTTAGACTTTTCTGTCTTGAAGAATTTGCTGAACTTTTTACTACTGGTGACAAAGCAATAGTGCGTGCTTCTTCCCAGAGGAAAATATCATCTAGTCAGGTGTCTGGTGTTTTTCCCTGGTGGAGACTGTATCTGAGACATGTTGACAGTGGGTACAGAAATCCCCAGCTGTTTGGTCTGCCACCTTCTGATATGCAGTGGGAGTTGCATGGGTAATAAAGTGGTTTGCAATAATTTATTTTAAATGTAATTGAAGGGAAAATAATTAGATTATTCTCAGCTGATTATCCAGAACCCTTCTTTATAGAAATTACTTTCTGTGTTCAACAATGAGACACATAACAGAACTAAATAAAAATTATAAACATTCCCTCTCTTTTTACAGCTGTAGTTCTGGCTTATTCATAGCACTGCTGCACAGATGGACCAGGTGGACACAGAAAGTAAAGGTGATTAATTAAAAGAAGAAGAAGAAATAGAGGGTGAGGAAAGGCATACCGATGTGAAGGTTGGGATAATTTGTACTCTCTGTGGTGCATAATTGTAGTGTTACAGTTAAATTTGTTGTTTGAAAATATGTGTCACAGTTGTTTACCAGACTGCACAGCTTACTTGGGCTGTTAGCTGAATTTCAGCTATAGCTGCTAAAGGAAAAGATCCCCTTGGAAGAGGAAAGGGTTTTGGCTCCTGCTGCTTTGACTGTGCAGGGTTACTGTCCAGGCCACAGTATAACTCAGGTTTAAATTTTAATACCTGTTGTAAGATGTCAGATCTTGAAACTGTAATGAAGATATACTCTGTATCTTCATTAAGATACAAGATGTATCTTCATTAATATACAGTCACTGAGTGCAGATAGTCAATGGCTTCCCATAGCCTCACTGAGGAACTGTAGATAAATACCTTGCATTTGATTGTGGGAGAAACCTAGAGCTGCCTAGAACTGCACACAGGATATATCTGTAGACCCATACAACCCGCAGAGTGAGGTCACAGCAGGGCAAGTATGATTTTGCTGTAATTATGGTGATGTCATGCTAACTGGTACCCTGTCACCCAAGATAGCTGCTCATTGAGGACCAAGGTTGTAGCTGAGCATGGATTTTTTTTTGAACTGAGGGTTAAAACACAGCCAGCTCAAGGCTTTTCAGAGTTATTTAATTCTTGTGCATGTAGAAGAATAACTCAGTCTGCTGTGCAGGGACTGATCTTCAGTGCCACCCTCCCTTCCTTGCTGCTCCCTGTGCACTCCACAGAGCCAGAACCAGAGTCAATCCTTGTGCTTTCCTTCCCCTTTACCCTGGCCAGGGTTGTCTCAAGGCCGGTAGGTAACAGAGCCAAGCAACTGAAAAATGATTTCTGCCATGATGCTCTGCCTCCTAGTCAGGCCCTAGGATGTGTATGCTGCTGTCTGCTTACGCAGCTGAAGCACGTTGATGCTCATCTCATACTCATCTCCTGCCCCAGTAACCAAGGAGGACAGGCCCAGCACTTAGTAGGATGGAGCGCTGGAGTAGCAAGGCCTCATCAGTCCATCCATGGTGTTCTGTTATGCACACACAATGTCATTCTCTGCTCATGCTCAGGGGCTGCGCACCCTTGGTGGGTGATGAGTGCTGCCCCGGGGTAGCAGTCGTACTTCTCTGACCTCGTTCCCTTACCTCCTTGTCACCATCATGCTGGCATTAGCCACTGAGTAAATAGGTTTGGGGACTGAACGCCAACCTCTGTGTGCAGACTGTGGTGGAGCTGGTCTTCAGAGGAACTGGCAAATCCTTTCAGCTGAAGGATAAAGACTTGTGTTTGCTCTTTCTAAATGCTGAGCATCCCCTGCTCCTATGAATTTCAGAGGCCCCACAGCCTTATTCTAGGCTACCTCCTGTTTTGTATGAGTTTCAGTCTAATTTTAAATTTCTTACCCCGTTGGTATTGTTTCCTTTGGGAAATTTTGGATAAATCCATTTTTACACCCATTTTTACATCCATTTTTACACATAATTCTTCTTTGAAGAGAAACATGACTTTTAAAGTGCTGTTTAAAAATATCAGAGAAGTTTATTGTAAATGATTGATTTTCAGTGCGATTTTCTTAGCTAAAGTGAAACAACTATGTTTTTTCAGCAGATCTATGGGTGGAATCTGTGAGCAGACAAGATACGCTTGAGTTCCCGTTTATCAAGTTGGAGCATAGCAGGTAAATCTTCGGTCCACATCTCTTGCTCTTTTTCCCCCCTTTTTTTAGGAAACCTAATCAAGGTAATTGGCATTTAACAATCAGGTTTTAGGATCTTGACAGTTCTGCAATGTGGTTTCTGTCACTGCTCTGAGAAAGCAAGAAGGAGGAGGAAATGGGAGCTATCATGTCATGTGGATGAGTAACTGGCTCAGACAGAGCTTCCTTTGTATCAAGGCTTGAAGCCACACTGCTGTCTCATTACAGCCTGTGGCTATTGCAATAAAAAGCAGGTGCAGAAGAGAAATAGGGGAAATGGGAGTTTTTTAAAAAATGGCTGGTTTTTATATGTTAACACTCTCTCTTTTTTTTTTTTTTTTTTTTTAAGCTAGCTATAATCTTGGAATATATTTAAATTCTTCAAATCTTAGTACAAAACTGACAGAATAGATTTTGTTTGCAGCATAATTTTCTCTATCAGCAGTTTCAGCATGAAGTAGATTTTTAGCAGTCACTGTTGGCTTTTTGTATGACTCTTAATCACACACAGGTAAATGTTTAGCTCTTAGAAAAATGAATCACCTGTCTTAGGTGCTTGTAGCTAAGTGTCTGTGTTCTTTTAAACATATAAAAAATATACAATACCCAATTTAAATACCTGCCAGGTTTTGAAACATAATTTGTTTCTGAAGTAGTTAGTTTTGAAAAACTAAGCTGAACACGAAAATACATCCACCAATTCTTCTTACTATCAATTTGGCAAAGTAAAAATCTTAAGGTGAGTGGCTTTAAGTATTTAGCTTCTCATTCAATTCCTGTTTGTGGTTTGTTTATTTAAGCACTTTTATTTCTTTGATAGGAGGAATTCAGCATAATAGCGATGGGAATTAATTGCAGGTTCAGGACTGGCGACGCTCAGATGTCTCCACAGTTTCTCAGGCACCAGAGAAGTACAAAAGCTTCTTTTGCAGAATCTGTCCCATGCTACCATGTTGGTGTGTGTTAAAGCACAGAATTTCTGTTTTTCAGATAGTTGTGTAAGCTGCTGTTAAGAGTCTGTAATTGCACATTGACTGATATTTTTTTGAAAATGTATTTAGGAATTGCAGCCCATGGATCTTCACAGAGAGCACACCTAACTTCAGAACTCTGACTAGACTTTTGTAATTTTGTTGTAACAGGTGAGTGTTTAAAACTAAAGCCTGTAAATCTGCTCTAGATAGTTGATTACCAGAGTCATCTCCTCTACATTTCCTTAGTAACTGGATACAGCAGGCAGTGCGGACCAAAGAGATGATGATAATTTTCTTATATTGTCCACAGACATTGATAAACATAATTCAGCTTATTATATTTTCATATGCAAACTCTTTAGTAATGTTGATTTTTGAAAGTGCGGCTCAGCTAATGTGTGTTATCTTTCCAAATGTGTTATAACCAGATGTGTAGACACTTATTGAGAGGTTATCACTGAGTTACCTCAAGCTGGGCAGAAATATCAGTGCATGTTTTTGATGAGGCCTCTGTTATATTTCTGTATCTGTTTCCATCTGTGAAACAGGGGTAAGCAATGCCATCCTCTGCACCACTGGAGGGTTGGTACTGTGTTTTGAAAACACTTAGCAGGAGTAGTAACAATTCTTTTACCTCTGAATGCCAGGATGTCAGGCCTCGGTATCATTTGGCAACAGGACTGGACAGAGAAACCAAAGCATTTCTTAAATTCTTTGCTTTCCTCTAGTAATATATTAATAAACCTAAAATTAATTCAATAATTATGAAAAAATCAGAATTTTCTGTGACTGTAAACTGTCTCAGCTAAGCTCATGTGAAAAAAAATAATCTCTAAGACAGTAAACTGAAAAATCCTGATGAGTTACTTGCCTTTCCCACGGACATGCTGGGGTATATGAATAAGAAAGGTAGATAGCAGCATATTTGAAATGACTGTCCTCACAGCAATCCTTTTCTCTCTCCTGTGTTTTCTCTAGACTAGAAAAAACAAACCTTGGTTTTATTTATAAAATGTCATTATTTTTCTGTTATAACAACTCTGAGAAACATGTTGAACTGCAGAAAGTTTGTCAGAGAAAAACTTATCATCTTTGTCTCTGGCACTGTTTAGAAAAGTAGTAGTAGCAAAGGTTTATTGACTAAGCTGTTAGTAACATGTACTTTAATATTAATCTATATGAAAATGCTTTCATGGTCCCAGGTTGTCCTTCTCTGATACGAAACTTTTAAGTTACCACTTCTAAGATCTGTTTCTCCATTATATCATTACCATCTCATTTACATGCCTAGCATTCTTGAAATAATAGAAAGATCCCAGTCCAGGAAAGAAAAAAAAAAAATCAAAGTAAGCCCCATTTACTTGTGCTTAAACATGTCTCTCAGTCTTGAAAAGGTTATTTTTGTCACTTGGTAGGTGTGAAAATTAGAGGTATGTTGCCAATAGGTTAAATCATGGCGTGGAGCGAAGATCACTGATTTTAATCTTTAAATATTCTCCAATACTGCTTGGGGATAGCCGCTATATATCAATTACACACTGAGTAGGAAGTTTTAAGACAACTGGTACTGCTAGATATTCTGCCTGTCAAATTTGTCATAGTTTATTTAATTACAAGTATGAAGAAGAAACAACCTAGTAGCTTTTCACAGTCTCTCCCCCCTAGGGCAGATGGGTATTAAAGCCAATTCAGTCTGTTTCCTGATTGCTTCAGGCTACAGAAAATTGTTCCCCAGGGAAGAGAAGTAAATCAGTTATGATCTTTAGTCTCTTGGAGGGAGATTAGAGCCACCACACTGGTGAAACAGCAGTAGGCTTCCTCTGTGTAACTGATTTCACCTTTAATCCTACCATTGATTGAATATTGCTAAGAACGCTGCCATGCATTTTAAGGTCAAACCGATGATGAACACCCCAGGCAAAGGAAGTTATTTACACAAAAAGGTAAAGACGAGCCTTTAGCTTTACTATTTCAAAAAAAGCAGTAAAACATCTACTTTGGAAAAAAAAAAAATTATTCCAATTTCAGTCATCAACCTTTCCCAAGTTTTTGTAAGGCTGCTTATCACAGTGGTATCTGACCATCTTCCAGGTAATATGGAATAGTGAAGTCTTTTGTGGTCTTCATTGAATCTCTCACTCTTCTTTCTTTTCCAGGTAAAAGTTCTCCTCAATGTGAGGCTTTTATTCCTTATCTGTTGGTGTTAATTTCCTTTTAGTATTAAGTAGAGACAGGACAAGAAGGAGTACTAAAGTTGCAAGAGTCATTTTATGGCAGAAAGTGGTTTTATAGGAAAAGAAAAAGAAGTTTTCTAAAAAAAAAATAATTTACACCAGCTACTGCTGAGTGTCTTCCATGTCTGTCATTTTGCTTTTCATATCACAGCATGTTTTTTCACCAAGGGTTTTTTTTTTTGGTTTTTTTTGTGTTTTTTTTTTTTTTTTAAATCAGTAAAGGAGAATTCTTCTGTCTCTGATGGATTGGAAAGCTCAAAATTTGCCTGACAGGACACCTTTGTATACTTGTATGCAAAATCTGTTTGTATTAGAGCTGTTGAGAATTACATAAAAAAAGTAATGTCTTGATATAGCTGCAGGTAAGGTCTGGCACAAAAATGTTTTCTGTTTATTTGTATTGCTGTTTATAAACCGCTGTGGTTTTTGAGACTCTCACTTGCTTTTTAATATGGATGCACCAACCCCTGGATGGGCAGTGAGGGTTATTTCTTTTGCCTTGGGTGTTTATATAGAGCATGTAGAGCTGTTTCTTTGACATCTTGCATGACACTTGATTAGGTCTGAAGATCTTAGTTTGCTGAGAATCTGTAAGTCTACCTGGAAAAGGTAAATTTCACCTTTTTTGTTATTCTTTAAGGCTCTCACATATCCAACTGTAGCATGATTTGTTTCCAGGTCTTCACATCTCCTTATTTTTCCATCATAGAGGTTTTCCTCTAGAGTTATATTTAGATTTGTAATTACGTGTCCCAGTCTTTGGAATGCAGGAGATCTGATCTGTTGGGTGATCTTGGGCAAACCACAGCACTCCTGTTTCTCTTCCCAAGTGTTATGTATGCTGCTTACTTATACTGAAAGCTGTTGGGGGCAGAAACTTGGAGCCAGCTCTTAAAAGGACATCAAAATATCTGGGAATTATGTTAATAACACATTAAAGATAATATAAACCAGAGTGGGACTTAGAGAGACACGCAGGATAAATACCTGGATTGGTTGGAGAGAAATGATTGGACTCAATCAAAGTTGAGGAAAACACGGTAAATGAGAAGCAGCCTTATTTAAAACCAGCTTTGTTACTGCTTACTGGTTGGGACAATGTCGTGCGTTCTACATGTGTTCACAGCATTTCTCGGGAGACCTTTGGTGGGCTTAGGTGTCCCATCTATCTGTACCTTGACACATGCTCCTGGTTTGTTGATCGCTACCTAGGATGTATCTCACATGACACTGCTTGGTGCCAAACAACCTTTATCTGTAGGATATGTCTGTGTCCTTTGTTGTCTCTTAATCCCACCATTGTTACTCATCACATTGTGGGAATCCTGTCAGCTACTGTGTGTGGGAACATGATTCATTAATACCAACAGAGCCCACACTGGTATACGCTCAGCTTTGGCTGTGCCTTGCTGAAGGCTGTCCTGGTCAGGGCTTGTGCCTGAACTAGTCAGCAAGGACCCAGCAAAGACCTTGCTGGCTGTGCTCACAGCACACCGAGTTCTGGCCGTGACTGCAAACTAGCAGCTGACTTGCAGGTCTAGGCACATTTAGGATCTGCCACCCACACTTGAGCTTTTAGGGCAAAATCTAGAGAGATGGGGACCAAATACATCACTGTGTGCCTCCAGAAACAGTGATCAGCAGGCGTTTGAGGCCTCCGATACCATCAGCTTTTCAGAGCAGTTACATGCTCTGCCCGTGGCAGCAGGCACTGCAATGCCTCTAAAAAGGGATGCAGAAAGAGCTGCCATGGAGGTCAGTGTTTTTGCTGACCAGTGCATGCTAGAAACTGATCCCTGGGTTCAGGCTGACTTTTCTGCAGAGTCGAAGGGCACCCATCAAAGCTGGTCTTAACCTCCGGGACTCTGGTTAGCAGATAGAGCCTGGGTCCTTTCTCTCCCTCACACGCTGGATTAGTTGGATTTGTCAGTTCACTTTGCCTAGCGCAAGCCTCAGGCCTCTTCCCCCTTATCCTGCCTGCTGCTGGGTTGAGGTTTTAGGCCAAGTCCCCTGCTTGCACCCCCAGACTCTGCAAAGGGCTGGGGGCTCTGAGGGGAGCAGCTCTTGGTGCCCTCCGCGGGCAGTGTTCGTGCAGTGCCTTGCCAAGAGATGTCTGCAAAGCTTTACAGTGTTGCACCATTTCTGCAGCAGGAGGGATATGCCCTTCATATTATAGCCTTTTCTTGATGGTTTCCTGGCTTACTTCATGCTTGTTCCTATTCCTAAGCATTTCTCTGGTTTAGCCACAAGGTGCCATCAGTAGACACTTCTACACCAGTATTACATCTGCTGGAAATAGAGAAAGCCAGGCAAAAAGTCCCTGATGTTATGTAGAGGGAAAGGCTAATTAATGAGCAGGAGATCCAAATATAAGGCAAAATGCGCCTAGGAAAGGTGGGTTGAACTGTGAGCACCTTGCATGTTTTTTGCTGTTGCACTGACAACCTAACCAGCTCAGATTTTTTTTTTTTTTAAACTGGATTTTAATACTTACTGCCCCTAATGACAATGACATCAAGCAGTGTCTGTGAAGCCTTGTGTCCTATTATGTTTGCTGCTGTGAGAGGACAAATCAGAAGGTGTGGTCCCTGCCTCTGAGTGCTTCCCATCTGATCTGAGGGAGGAAGTACATCAGGGGGAAATATTTGGAAAATGAAGAGTGAGAATAAAAGTTATAGGAAGAGTGGATTTTCTGGAGCATCTCTGTGATTCTGAAAGAGTATTTCCTGCTGACCTTTTGTCTGCCACCTACCTGATGGCTATTTCACGTAGGCAGATCTGGAGGAGAGATCTGACAAAGCAGGTAACAGTGAATTTACTGAACAATTCTGGAAGGAGTCATGCTTGAAGAACAGCAAACAGGAAAGGAAGCCCAGGACACACTTGTAAGATCAGCAGAAGATCTGGCGGAGACAGGTGGTGTTTACAGAGCAGTACAAAACCAAAGTATTTTCAAGAATGTGATGCATCTGCAGAGTGAGCAGTTATTTTATTACAGGCAAATCGTGATGTAGGTCCTGAAAAAGCAGTTTATACTCACTGGGAAAGCAGAGGACACTAAAAGATTTTCCCAGCAAGCACCATTATATTTTTGCGGGGCGGCAACATGGGTGGTAGGCGCAGATCCCCACTAGTCTGGAAAGGAACAACCAGGATGCAAGTAGGTAACAGTGCCCATGGAGGAAGTTAGGAGGATAATGATGATTTTGGAAGAGGTACCGTACACAAAAGCAGAACACCAGTGCTACAGCAATGAGGTGAATGGGAAAGCTTGGGAGAAATATGGGGTTATGACTGGAAGTGAGGCATGTCTTGCCTTCTTGGATGTGAGGAACTTCTCCCTAATTGCATTTCTGACTGCCTCCGATACAGCAGAGTTTGTTTGCTGAGTTTCCTTTTTGGATCCTTACAAATTGACCTATTTGCTTTACTGTGTGTGGTTTTAATTTTCCTTTGCAAAATATCCGTACTTTGGGCTCATTTGGTAAATTAATATTAGTGTTTCAATAAGGCTGCTATCAGTCCTTATTTTACACTAAATCTTTCCTACAGGTTTTTCTTTTTCCCTCCTCCTCCCTATGACTAATAGATATAATTTCAACAGTTTGACTAACTGCCGTGTTATAGAAAAGGCAGTAATTTATACTGATGTAATGGCTGTGATAAAAATCATTTGTGTGCTGATTTTATAAATTAGGTAGGAAATGTGAGTGCCTCTGAAAAATGAAGTGCTACCACATGAATTCCAGTGTTGTTAATGCTTCATACCTTTCTGCTTCATTAAACCAATTTCACGGGGAGATGAGTTAGAGGAGGAAGCTGTGCTGCTTAAGAGACGCAACAATGGTTTATTGAAAGAAATGGGGATAAGATTAAATTAAGTGCTACTTGAGAAATATGGAAATACAAAAATATTCAAGCTTATAGATGGTGAATTCAAAAATATGATAAGTTAGCTCTTTCATACCCAAAGAACTGTCTCATCATAATTGCATAGGCTGAATTCACAGGCTACTAATTAATATTGAAGAGTTTCTTGAACCACTCTTATAAATGAGTCAGAGTGCCCTAGAACTAATTTATAACTATTTCCTTTTGGAAATCAAGACAACTTAAAATGCTGCTTTCAGTACATTCCTATCTTGGCTGCTAAATCCTTTGAAATTATTTCTGCCATATATTTTTAATTTATTTATTATTTCACATATTTCATTTATCAGCCAAATTTAAAGTGAGGAATAAAAAAGGCATAAGATTAAGAAGCCTTCAGGTCTGGTAAAATCCTTCTAATTTAGGATAATGATCCAGAGCAGCCTAAAATAACTTTTCTGCCCACTTTCAATCTGAATTCAGCTGCACTGAAACCAATATGTTTCAGTTACATTTATATCGGGGTTTTTTTTCTGACTGAAGCTGCGGAATATGTAACTTAAGAAAAAAACCATTTACGTCCACCGAATGCCTTGAAGATCAGGTAAGATCTAAAACTAAGAGGCTAATTGATTTTTTACCACTTCCATAAAACAGCTGCAACTATTTTTTCCCTTTCCCTTCTCTCCCTTGAGTACTAGAAGTTTTCATTCTCAAACGACTAAACCCTATTTGTTCTGTGGATGGTGGAACATGTAAATACAAAGGGAGTCATTCATTAAATAAGAGGCTTATGCATACACAAGTTTTAAAAAATGCATAGTTTCAAAGCACAACTGAGAGGCTGCCATTTTACCCCTGATTCACAATGAAAACTCTGTGTACAAGTGACCCAAGTACTGGGATTTGGTCCAGCTCTCAGATTAGCACAGAAAACACGTAGAGACATGGACGTCCCCCATCCCCCTCCCACTAATGATAATGGGAGCTCGAAATGTGCTCATCGGGAATGCGTGTAGGATCTTATTGACAGAAGCATATGCATCGCTACCTGCTGCTTGGAGAGACCACATTTCTTCTCACGTATGATGGGTGCATCACCTAACATTAGCACTATTGCACCATTGACACTTGCTGTCCATATGCTTTCATTTAAAATAAATCACTCTATGAAACAGGATAATGTGCCAGACAGCTTTAAGGCTGGATCTTGCCAAGTGCTCTCAGTTCCCAATGAGAAGTAATCAGAGCTGAGGACGCTTAGCCCTTCTCTGGATCAATTCTAGCAGCAAGTCTGTAATATTACAGTGCAGCTCATTTCAATACTGGCAAGGATCTTCCTGACAAAGTGCTGGGCACCGTCCAGTCCCAGTGCTGCTGGAGGACTTCAGCGGGATTTGGCAGCTTATGGGATTGGTCTGTAAAATGTAATTCGGGATTCAACTGATATGCAAGTGCAGTGCGTAGGATTTATATCTTTCTATCTTCCTTTCTTAAAAATCTGTTTGTTAAGGAAAGATGGTGGAAATAGAATAGGAATAAAACCTAAATGTGTGCTAGTGGAAAAATTCTAGGAGTCCGAAACCTTTGTCACCACGTATAAGAAAAAATAAAAATCTTGGACTTTGTGAGCAGCAGGATTCTCTAAAAATACACATTTGCTTTTACCTTATAGAAATAACATGTTTCAACAATTTTCCAGAAAAACAAAAGGAACCTGTATGACCCCATTAAGATTTTTACGACAGATGTATCAATTTCCATGGAAAAAGTGTGCTTTGAACTAGCAATAGTTACAGAGGACCCATATGACTTATCCTTTGAATTACTCATTCTGTGATCTTCTCCCTCCTAACTGAACCAGAATATTTTTCATTATACTGCAGAGATACCTGGATATTTTCTGTGCAATTTGGTGGGTTTTCAGAGGTTTGAGAATCACATTTCTTCCTCTGGGTAAGTTTGTGCATGCCCATTTGGCAGACAATCATTCCTTTCTCATTCCCTGTTTGTGCGTTCAGAACAGAGCTGAGACTCGCACTGGTCTCGGTGTGAATTATGCCTTTGCGTGCTGTTACTGGGGGTGTTTGCAGTCCCCTAGTTTGGCAGGGCTCACACCTGCCTTTTTTCCTCCCACTGGGCTCCTCTTAGTACCAGTGGGGAGCTCTGCTTGGTCCTGGGAGAACTCAGTATGTTACAGGTCTGAGTTTATTTTTAAGATTATGATTTCTTTCTCTCTTTGACCATGCATTCTATTTTATCCTTCTTTCTCTTTAGATTTTTTTTTTCCTTTTTTTTGTCTCATTCTTACTCTTTCCCTTCCTGTTTACTTTTTCATCTCTGCTACTCTGTCTTTTACACTGCACTGTGTCAAGTGAATGTAGCTTGTTTGGAGTTCAGGAATATAAATGCTTGCCACTTTCCCTTTGCTCTGCTCCAGGCATGTGTAAAGCAGCAGATAAATGTTGACAGCATTTTGTCTTTGTACATGTTGGGCTTACTGCAAGCATTGAGTGCAAATTGCAGAATAAATTCACATGCTGAATACTGGAGAAGAATTACATCAAAGATCTAATAATGAGCAACTGAAGCTGCCCACAGTTACTAAAGCATTTATCTTAGTGAGACACTTATAAAAGGTAAACATATCTATGAAAAGGAACTGCACAATTTGCCCTCATGGAGTCTTGGAACTCTATCCTTTTTTTGTATCGATACACATTTTTAATCAGTCCATTAGAAGAAAATGAAAAGTAGAGTTTGTTTTACAGTGGCCACAAGATTTTGGCACATTACCAGATATTTCACTCTTTTAAACCCTGAGTTAGTTGTGCAAGGAAGACAGTCTCACTTCCTAGCATTTTTCCTGCCCCCAGTTATACTATTACCTGGTTTAATTTGGCGACTTTCTAGAGTGCAAATTCTGTATGGAAGAATTGCATATCAGCTATTGTTAGAAACTACATATAGGTCTGTGGGCCAACTTTGCTGTGGAAATGTAATTAGTTTATATTAGAAACATTTTGGGGTTGCTTCTGTATTTTAGATAATCTGTATTAATTTTAAAGATTTAGTGGTGGTGAGTAACTAGGTGCAGAAGTAGAGCTTTGTAAAGAAACATGACATTTCCAGGATTTGAGGGTCTTTTAGAGTAAAAATGAGATCGTTGTATATCTTAAAGGTGTATTGACAGAGAAAAAAACATGCTAAATTGAAGATTAGCCTTCTTTTAAAGGCAGACTTTGAGAAAATGAGCAGTTCTTGAGAGGTAAACACACCCTGTACAAGTGTTCTAGACGATACCTGCGTTACTAGACCTGGCTTCAGCTGCACAGACTGAGTCAGCCTGCCACAACTCTTCCTGCTTGTGCTCCCAAGTCTCCTTCCTGTTGGAACCATGGCTTGGTAGGGGAAGGGACTACAGTATCTTTTATCTTGCTCCGACTTGGTTCTTCTCTCTCCTTTCCAATTTCTCTCAGCTCTGCCAAGTGAACAGTTTTTGTAAAGGTGTAAGACCCAAAGTTCTGCTCCCTTACTCCCCACTAAGCAGGTAGCAGCTTATCGCTGTCATATGAATGATTTCCTATCCTCAGAACTATGAATGCTAAGCAGGAGGGATTGGTTTGTTTTGCACAGTGAAAATATGACGGTTTGGTATGTTCAGACCATGAAAAATCTGGACACAATGAAGTGCTTTACTGGCTCATCTCTAGGTGAGTCTCATGCACATCTCTTGCAGAGTTATGAAATGAAACTCTCCAGAGTGCAAAACAAAAGTTTGAATAGTTCTGTGGCACTGCTCATCGGCTGGCAAAACATCATCTGCTTATTGAAGCTGGATGCTTCTTGCTGTACACGGCACTTTCTGGAATGTTTTATTCACTCACTGAGCATTTTGAGCTTTGGAAGTGACTCATGAGCACAAATCCCAGTACATTTAGCCTTTTTTTACTTTAGATTACGTGTTTCCAACATCAAACATTTGTTGAATTTTCCTATCAGAATAGAAATCTCTAAATGTGTAGATTCAGTGCCATCATCAGAACAGACTGGTAAAAAAGTCCTCTGTCTGCTATCAGAATGTGGTAAATTCCTTTATTTTGCTATTCCTGCCTGAGATGCAAGTTCAGATTTTTGAAAGCAACTCCTAAAGTTTTTCACTTTGTTTGACTTCACAGCCAAGATACTGGGTAGAAACTACAGGGCTGTTAGTGCAGCCTCTCCCCTTTAATGAAGATGAGCAGAACTTGTCTGCAACAGCTTTGGTTCCTCGCTCACCAACCCTGTGCTTACTAGGCTGATGATGCTGCTGGTAAAGAAGATAGAATGTTTACCTCACCAAAGTCTTACTAGGTTTCAATTCTTTTTAAACAATAGTGACAATACTTAGCAGAAATACTAAATAACGTGTGGAACATTCATAACAAGGAGCTATCGTGATATCTCAAGTAGAAAAGAAGGCAAAACATGAATACAGAAGGGGACAATGGTCAATACCATTTGAAGGTAGTAAGATGCCCCCATTAACTCCCACAGCCATGGCCCTGGGTTTTTCTATCCTTTCTTAATGTTGACATCAGTTTTTCTTTTATATTATTGACCTACAAGATGTCACGAGTGGACAAATGATAAATGCTGCTGTCATAAATGTGTATGACTCCAGGAAAGTGAGAGGAAAACTCGCAGTGCAGTAGGACTCTTCAACTTGTAAGTGAGCAGAACTGGCCCCAATAAATAAGCCCAGTTAAGAGCATAAAAGGCAATGCTCCTGTACAGGATATTTTGCAAGAGATTGCTGCTCTTTGCCTGTAGAAGTGACACTTTTCACTTTTTCTGAAGGTGGTGGTCTTATTTTCTCTAAGTGTACCATAGACAAAAATCATTACATACAACAGTAATGACTTTTCCTGACTTTATTCTTGTGTTCCCACTCTGGTAATGCTGTGAGGAGAAATACTGCACTTGAATGTCATGCAGTTTGTGACTGAACACTGTGAGGCATCTTTCTGTCACGACCAAGTATGTTCTAATGCCCGAAAAACATTTGCGTGCAATAATGGATTTTGAATCCTGTGTTGAAACAATCAGAAAAAGTGGTTTAAGTTATTTTTAACATCTAGCTTGTCTGTCTGTTGTGGAATTCTTTTTAAAGATTTTCCAAATCAAGTTGTAGCCCATGTAGTCTACTATATAGACCCTCATAAATGAGGTGCTTATATCAGAAATAGTGCCAAAATATGACATCAGGAAGGTGTTGCTATAATTAATGTTTTTGCTGAGAAAGAGGGGAAAGCATTCTTAGGTTTCTTCTTCCTTTTATGGATAAGAAATATAATAATATATTACCTCATGATAGCATGATTCCAATGCAAATGGCAGAGACTGGTGGCTTATTAATAGGCCTTGCCTGTAGCAAGCCTCCTTTCCCCGCTTCAGTTTGAAATTGATTATTTTAATACAGAATTCCTGAATGAAAGAGGTTCTTGGCCTTTTCCTGGGCTGTTGAATAATGTATGTGGGAGAAAGCAAATAGAAGCAGAGGGTCTCAGCTGCCGGAACAATGGGCTGTGCACAGAGCTGAGGGGGCACATTAGTTTATCATTGCCTTGTCAATCCTCATAGGCTGGGAATCGTGGGATAGCCTGGAAAGAAGCAGCTGCTGAACGTGTGGTAAACTGACCGGGGCACTTTAGAGAGACGACTGCATTTACACATCTGAAAACAAGATATTGATTTTCTCCACAAAGCTGGAGAGAAATAGTCATCCTGAAAATATATCTAGATCAGGGTTTATTTGCAAAACGGCGGCACTTTCTGGCTGTTCTGAGAGCTGGGAGCCTCGTGACGGGGCTTGCAAATCTAAAAATAGTCTGCATAAACTTTGCTTTTCCTCTTAGTTGATTGACTGCCTTCCTAATCCTTTTAGTGATTCATTACAAGTAAAATGTAAATGCAAGCAAGCTGGATTTGTAAACGTTAACAAAAATATTCTCCCTAGATTAGTAGATTTTTTTAAAAAGGTAAAAATATTTTTGAAGTTACATATTCCCTTTCTGTGGGCCAAATTGATCTTGAAGATACATGTGTGATATCCCTGATATCACAGGCTTTGCTCTTTCTAACAGAAGTAGAATTCACTTCTGAATGTCAGTTTTGGTTTTTGCTTCCTCAGGCAGGAGGTTTTCTTTATAGCTTTCAGAGTGATAAAAATAAGAAAGTGAAACAATACTTGACATGAACAAAATGGGATGATTAATTAATTTGAATTATGAAAGATTTAAAGCAGAGATGAGCACACAGGTATAGTGATTACTATCTCAGTGAGATGCTGATGTCTTGTTCTAGGCCAGGTTATTAGAATGCTGTTACGTGGCTGTGATCAGAATTTATGACTATTATTTTGGCTCTCAGAAATCCTATTTATGACTCAGGATCTTGTCTGCTGGGTCCATACAAGACCATGTTCACAATGTGAACCACAACACGTTGAGAAGTTCCAACTGGAATAACGTGCCTTGACAGAAAGGAAATATTTTATCTGTGTAGGTTTAAATCTGGTGCAGATCCAGATTCCCTGTACGTGTAATGCGTTTGTTTGTTGTCCTTATCTGTGCAGCTTGAGTGACAATTACAAACATGAAGACACTTGGCCTCATGAGCTGATTTCTTGGTTTTGTCTGTCAAAAAACAGGTGCCTCAGCACTTATTAGCAGATGTCATCATTGCACCTTAGTATACGGTATGTAGGTCTTGCAAGGGCAACACACTGTAAAATAAACAACTTTATATTTTGGCACTGAATATAATCAACAGTAGTCAAAAGCCACTCCAAAACCAGGACAAAATGAAGGCATTAATTTGCCTGGGGTATTTTCAGACTATTACAGTGTTTTCCATTTGGATAGATGTGGGAAATTAGGCTCATCATTGCTTTCCAGTCTGATATTGTGATGAGGGCAATAGAGGAACTAGAATAGAAGAAAATGATTTTGCCATATCTTTTTAAAGTCCAGGAAAGTATAACAACTTAAGGTGTCGTTTAATTCCTAAATCTGTGAGCCATATTGCAAGGTATTACAAGATATAATAACTTAAAATCAGGTTTCTAAGTCTGGATCTGAGAAAATTAGTAAATGCTCAGGTTTTCTGGTGTTCAGAGAAACCAGAATCCTCCTGTTGTTTGTAGTGAGAATTCAGTAATTTAAAAAGTTGTTTCATTCAATCATATTGGGACTTAAGACTCTAGGTATATGCAACTATTGTCTTAATTATTTCAGAATAACAGATCAAGGCAGATTTTGCTTTCAAAATGTGATAAAAGTTAACCTCACTGAATAAGTGCCCTCTGAGGAATTTGCAGATTTCCCACAGAAAATCAGAGGCTTCTCAAAACACAGTAATCGTGTTGTGTGATTTCCTGACATCTCTGTACTCTGGTTTAAACTGGTCATTATGAATAGTGTCCTCATGAATAACCACATCCGTGAAAATGTTAGGTGAGACACTTAAAATCTGTGGTTAGAGCATCCTGACTAAGCAACAAGAAAAAAATGCTGAATGACATCAGGCAAAGAGGAAGTTTATTATTTACTGGAACTTCACATTGTGAATAAAAATAAAAAGCTCAACATTCCGTATCTTGCATTCCTTTCCCTGTGATTTCAGTAGGAGTTTTGCATGGGATGAGCCAGAAAGGACACTCTGAAACCATGTCATGAAATACAGGAAGGGTATTTGTTTCTCCTCATTGCTATACAATAAAATATTCCTAAAAGATGTAGTTGAATTAATTGCACAGTCAGCAAGAGTAATGGGACAAGATGAAGTCATGACCAAAAAGATACTGTTTAAGTATCTTCTTTGCCTGGTGAAATAAATTCCAGGAATTTATAAGCAAAGGAAACATTGGTGTAGTTGTACTGAACACTTTTAAGACCAGCCACAAACTCTAGACTCATTAAAATTCATGACCTGCAGAATGATATGGCTGTCAGCTCTACTCAGTTTTCATTCTGGAGGCGCATACTGTCGTGCCACTTGTCAATGGGTTAATCTTCTAAGCAATATGTCCCAGCTTATACGATTCTTCCCTTTCCTTAAATTCAAAACAACTCCCCCAGAAGAGAATATAACGAGGGAAGACACCCCCGTATAGGCAAGGATACTGTGTCTACAGATACAAGTGTTATAGATCTACCAAGTAACTGAACAATATGTATAAACTATTGGGTTGTCTTTGACCAGCCAAGTTGTCAGAGTCCTGAGAAACAGGAATATCTAGGGAGCCTGGTACCATTAGTTAGAAGATGTTTGTGACTTGCAGTACAGGCAAGATTGTTCTTACATGTAGGAAATACAGAAACAAGTAATTGCATTACAGAGAAAGTATTGATTACAAGGAAGTGATTTCTGGATGAGATGATGGATCACATAAATGTAGTATTTCTAAACAAAATATTTGTGATCATTTAGATGATTTACATGTGTGTATTTGCAGGGCTATGATGACAAAAATAGCCCTCAGCAGCAGTCATCAAAACACCGCTTTAGAAGACAAGTGTCATCAAGTAGTCAGCCTCAAACCTTTCCAGACACAAAGTCAACAGTAGCGTGTCATAAGCCTAGTTCTATAACTATAGGATTATGAAAATCCGGTATTAATTGAGCTTGATACAAATTGCTTTTTTTCTATCTTTGTTCCATAATTGCAAGCAAAGTCTTTTAAATAACTTCTCACACTTGACAGATTGGCTTCTACCTCTCTTACATGGCCTATCACAGAGCAGTAAGACCTAGAAGCATATGTTAATTGTTGCCAGAAGTAAAGACTTCATTGCATGTACTATTGAATATCACACATCACATGATAAGTGCCATGCTTCAGAGCAGAAGAGGATGAAGAGAGAAGCAGAGACCACTGGAGGCAGTAGTTTCAAGTAGTCGCCTGAATATGATGCTCATTTTGTATAATCCTATGGGAGTACCTCATCCAACAGTTGTTGCGTTCTGTATCCGATTACATTAAGATGAAATCTGAAAAACACAGGAATGTATTGCCTGTTTATTGAGGATAAATGCAGTTTTCACACTAAGAGATAGTTATCAGTGTTCCCTAATATTTCTGGGCACAGTGGGTTGTGATGAGATGTCATTGAATGGGTTAATATAAAACTTCTCTTTTGTGGTTCACCTCTGGTGATTCAGCTCTTCCAGGGGAAACTTTCATTTCTTGACACCTTCAAGTGCACTAAAGACATTTTAGGACAACAGAAGGCCAACACAGGAGCTGACAGTGTAAAGCTCTGATCCTTACACTCTTGTTACTCTTTGCCTCTGCAAAACTCCACTGAAACCACAGTGTGGAGGAGTCAATACAGAGAACTGGGGCCCGATTGCAGATGATGTGCCATGAGGGAGGGGAATGTGAAGAAGGCTGTTTTCCCAGGAGCACGAAACCGTTACTCAATATTGTTACATGTGCTATAAGTAAAGTCCGTTGAATGCTCTGTAGCACTGACGGGGAAGGGCTGCTCTACAGGCTCACTTGGTCATTACCAGCTTTTTGCCACTGGCTCCTCCATCTGGTAAATTGAAAGTTCTTTGACTTAACACAATCTCAGACATACCTGGGAAAAACAGTGGAGATGAGTTACAACACTCTCCAATTGTAACTGCAGAGTGACTTGTAGCTGCCACTTTACCCTTCTCCCAGGTGGACAAATGCTTCACTCCCCTCCTGCCCTTCCTCACTGACCAGTGCAAAAAACCCCGCTGTCAGGGTGTCCTGTTTCACTGCTGCCTCTGAAGAATATCCAACTTCGCCTTCCCCCTCCGCCCACTGTAAGCGGGAAGCAGGTCAGGGAGCTGCATGCCTCCTGCTCCCCCTGGGGCTGGCCCCAGGTCGTTGAACTCCCGCAGCATCGCTCCATCACAACTTTTGCCACTCAAGAGGCTCAGCACACCAGCACCTTTCTCTATGACCAGTAACAGGATTTCCTGATTTTGGTTCGCATTTCCAGTCTCCCAGTTTACAAAGCATGCAGCAAAGTTAAACATCAATCTGCCTTCACCTTTCAGCCCCAGTAATGTGCTACTGTGCTCTGAGTCCTGCCTTAGTAACAAGGACTCTATTACAGGAAGAATACCAATATTAAAGTAATTTTCTCAAAACATTTCCTTTTGTGCCTATGTGGTGTAAGGAAGAAGCAGGAAGTAATACCTGCATTTTCTGTCAGAATAAATGTTGTTTGAATTACTCATTCTGTAGAGTAGCTAAATTCGTGTTCCCCTAAAATTTCGTATTAAAATATATGCTGATATGTATTCTTCCATTTCAAAAGATTTTTGGAATGTATGAAAAGTTGTAATACAGAATAGTTGCAGTCTTACTTTGTTTCCAGTGATGTTATAGAAACTTTTACATATTTTCCCAGACTAATGATCCTTCATAGAATACAGTTTTATGAAAGATAATCTATGTGGATTGTTTTAGAGGACAGAAATAGTGATTACTCAGAGCTATCTCTGTAGAATGAAAAATAGTTCAATTTTAACTTCAAACAGTGAAGGAAATACAGTAAGTCCTGTAATGCTTTCTTGCCTGCAGTGTTGTGCACTGGCCGTAGTCTTTCATGTAAATTTTTTGTACACATTTGGTGCAAACTAGGTGATCTTTGAAAGTGTTGGTGAAGGTGTAAGGAATGGAGAGTTTGATTGAGAATCTGAGTTGAGTATCCTTTCATTTTAGTAAAAAGTTTGTCTCAGATTTGTTACTTCTATGTCCTTGCTGCTGTGTTATTCCAGAAGAAGAGAAAACATGACATCTGTTTTTGCTCTTCCTATTCAGGATAACTATCTTTAAAGTTACTGATATCCTTAATCTGGTTCCCACTTACCTGCTAACAGATAAGTCTCAGTGATTTAGTTAGTTAAACAATTCTCTTCCAACTGGCTTATTGTGATTTATTGACTTGTTCAGAGAAAATGTCCGGGCCAGGTGCGATGCCAAAAATCAGTCATTTCCTAGCAGAGTTTCTGTTGTTTTTGTTGTTGGTAGTACACTGCATTTTCTTACTGTTCCGCTTATTTTCACATCCATCCTTGTAAAACCTGAAGAGCTGAACAGAGCAATACACAGCGGCTGTCCACTAAGCCGTGCATGTCTGATAACGCTCACAACAGAACTGTGAGTAAATAGCATTAAGATGGGATGCAAACCAGCCAGGCCAGAAGGGCACAGTGACGGCTCCTTCTAACAGCCAGAAAGTAGCTCAGCTATGATGGTAGACACTTTATAGCTGGTTGTGTGTAAGAGTGGTCCTTCCATTTTATCATGGCACCATTTAGGAGAGATGTCCAGGATCAGAAGCAGTGGTCATAGCTTGTGATAGGTTGACCTGAGTTCATTTACAAGCAGATGAGATGCACCCCAGCTGTCTTTCGTGTAGGATTTATTTCTTTCCCTTACTAGCAGTTGCATCATGCTGGCTGTAGAAACACAACTGTCTTCCATTCTCGGAAGAGAGTTTCATTACACAGACACGATGAGGTGGGGAATTTGCTAGTGCAGCCCTTCTGGATTCAGAGTAGTAAATGTTTTACTTTTCCCCTGGACTGACAGTGAAGCTGGTGAAATGTAATTCTATTTAATGTCATCAAATGGAGCAGTATCTGTATTTCTGTGGGAAATCTGCAGAAGCATCTTGTTGTCACACCTGAGGGCAGGTCATCAGACTTCATCCCAGCAAAGCATTTATAAAAAGTTCACTAGTTCTTTTCATCCAAGATCAGGTATCTCCAGATGCAGCCAAGAGATGACTATAGAACTTCTCTTCAGCCAGACAGACCCACAGGGAAGCAGCTTCTTGACCTCACCAGTGGTGCGGAAACTAAAAAAAATACAAAATATTTTCAGGTAAACTGTAAATACCTCTGTTACGGTGTATGCATTTTGCTAATGATTTTCCTGTATGAGTCAGGCTGAAATCAAAGGCAACTTAAGCTGAAGGTAATCAGAGGTAACTTTCTGTCAAATTTTGTTCTGACACATGCATTATATGCATCCAGAAATTACACTAAGCCCCAGTATTGTTACACTGGTATAGTCAGGGACCAAACATGTCACTACAAGCATGCACTACAGCTTTTCCCCTAAAGGAAGGGCAAAAAAATGGTCTGATGTATAAGAGATCTTCATATAGATGCCTACTCTAAAGATCATATCAGCTCATCTATTTATTTAGATGACATCCCCAACTGAAATAGTGTATAAAATTGCTGCAACTGTTGTGTGTGGAAAAGGTCTCTGCATTAATTTGTCTGGTGAAAATGTATTAAAGTAGTTGGCATATATCTAATATCATCTGTCTTCAGATCAAGTCTGGACATCAGTAGGGCAAGACTCATGCACGAACATTGTCTTCCCCCATTCTCCAGAGACCGTGAGAAGTTTTTAAGGTCGGTTTCACTTTCTTTAGTTTACTGTTATAATGAAAAGTTACTTTTTTACCTCCACAGCATTAGGAAACTTGGGCTCTTGCTGGCAAATATGCATCTTAAATTAGAGATTTCATCTAGATGCTTAGTGCTCCTTAGACTTGGCCATCTGTGGCTTTAGACAGCATTAATCTGGTGCTGATTCCACTCAGAGGTAAGTACCAACTGCAGAAGAGCAGGACATTCACAACATCTCTGTCATATTTTTTTCTGTACAGTCCAGAGACCGCACAACCATTTCAGACATCATTGGAGAGAGCCAGTATCCTGCCTTTGCTCCTCCACTCTGGATCTGCTCTGCTATACACTGCAGTATGGTCCATGTGGGAAGCCCAGTCATGAATCGAACCTATAGGGATCTGCTCTGACCTAGAAGAGTATTTAATGTATCTTAACTTTTTATGGTCAAAAAGTGTAGCCTAATATGTGAGCATAAGAGAAAAGCTAAAAGCAAAACTCAGTCCCTAGTCTTCCACGGGGCAAGGAATTTGTACATTGATAAGGCAAAAGAAATCCCATAAATACAGATGTTTCATCTTGCTTATTGTTCCATTGGTTGCTAAACTATGGAAAGAAAATTTCTAACCATTTTGTTAGAGGTTACTTCCTATTTCCCCAGTTAACCTTCATATTGCCTAAAATGCTAACATTTTCAATTTAATCCATTAAATATATACAAAGTGAAAATATTCAATAAATGGAAAAACAAAGTTTTAAGCTAATTTTGGGAAATTCCTGTGTAAGCTCATTTTACGAAGGACCTCTGAGCAGAAAAGCAAGTCTTTATCTCTAGTCTCTTTACATTTTTTAAACTCACAGCCTAAAGCATATTTTCTTTTCCCAACACTTCTAGAATTCAAGATGCATCTTTAACTGGTTTAATGGAGCCACAAGGCATTACATTAGACAGCTTTTTCCTAGTTCACAGAGGTCATATTGACATGTAACTCATGGCATTTCCTTGTTTTCAAGATAAGATAAAACAAAGGGGAAGTGTTCAGTTCCAGGTGAGTGGGAGAGGGCACAAGAAATGGGAAGAAGATAAGAGTGATGCAGGTGGGAATTTATCATGCAGTGTCTTTTTGCACTCAAGCTGCAATTGCGTAGGAGTCTGCCTGCTTAGAGCATCTCAGTCTTCCTATCCCTAGTTTAAGAATGCAAGCAAATTAAAGAGTGATACAGTGGAGTAATGAATGGTTGAATCAATCAATGTCTCCTTTCAAATATCGTAAGGCTATAGCAGGTTTTACTAGCACAGATGGCATGATGCTGGGGTAACTCCCAGTCACCTCTCATGTTAGAATAGCAGAATAAATGCAAGCAGAAGCTACTAGTAGTTGGTTTTCAATCCCATTCTCTTAGCCGAGCAAAATAAATTCTGCAGTTGTGAAAAACTGTATTAAATTTTAATAACTGAATGCAACTTCTTTTCAGTAAAGATTTATACACCTTCTCTCTTCAGTGCAGTGTCATACACTTCTGGTCTCTTCTACACCAGTGCGCACAGCAACCTTGACTAGCAGTGAGAGGCAATAGTCCATCGCTATTTACTTCCGTGCTAGTTCAGCTAGTCCATGGTGCAAGGTTTGTAAGATTCCCTTGTTCCAGTTTTCCCCTTCTCACTGGGAACAATTGTTCTTGAGCCTTTTGTGCAGCTCATGTAGAGGTGAGAATGTTCTGTCAATCTTTTTCTTAGGATTTTTTAGTCAACTCATGGTGTAAGGGACAACCTGGTCAATAGCATGCACACTGAAGATGATTCCCAGAGGGGTTTAGAGTGGCTAGCTATCTTGAATATGAGCTTTATTTTTCCTTCTAGACTGAGGGTAGTGTCATGGATTTGAAGGTCAACAGGGTTGATTGTGGTCTTCTGACCTAAACTCCTGAATAACCGAAGCAGTGGGACTCCTCTATGAATTGTTGCTGCAAGGTCAGTACTTGCGCTTCAACTGGAATATCATCTTTACAGAACAATCCGTGCACAGTAAAGAAAAATGTCAGATTCTCTGCACTTACTGTATTCTGCTACTAGCTCAACTTTGGAGTGAAACCTGAACTTTGCAGTTAATGTGAATTTATCAGGTTTCAAAATCCAGCCACTGCATCTTCTGTCTAAAACAAAATACATCAGCATCAGCAGTCAGCTTTTGTACTGTGTAGGGGCTATGAGTGACTCAGATGTTTTTTTCTGGAAGGAGCTAAATAGACTGAGCTCTTGGAGTCTTTCACCACAAAGCATGTTTTCCTGTCTTTTACTCATTTGTGTGCTTCTTCTCTGGACTCTTGGATTCTCCAGTATAATTTTTTAATTGCCAGAACTGTGCACAGATTTCAGAAACACTAGTACCAATAGCAGGTAAAAATATATAACCTGCTGCTTATATATCCCAAGATTACACTGGTCGCCTTCGTTACTTCATTGTGCAGGAGACTAGTTTTCATCCACAACCCCACAGATTTTTTTCAAAGTAGGTGGTCCCCCATATAGATTCCTTAGCCTGTTATTGTGGCTGCATACTTCATTTCCAGGTTTGTGATTTTCTATTTGACTCTACTGGAATGTCTATTTGCTCATTGTGCATAATTTACCAAAGCATCCAGCTTACTTTGTGTTACTGTTCTAGTCTTCTTCAATTAACATTCCCCCAGTCTGCATTCTTTATCAGTAAAGTTTTTATATTTTTTTCTCCAAGTCATTGACAGAAATGTTAAGTATCAGAGAACAGACCCTTAGGGACTGCACTTGAAACAGCTGTTGAACACAATTCCAGTTATAATTACATGTGGAAACCTACTATTTAACCAGCTTTTAATCTATTATGCATAATTTTAGGTTTTTATTGGTCTGGTTTATTAATCAAGATGTCACCCATAAAACTTCACAGACATACAAACACTTTGCATCAGCCACTGTGACACAAACTTTTGGTTTTGAGTTAGTCTGTCAGCGTAAGTTGTAGGTAAATCAATGCTGATTAGCTTTGGGCTGATGCCTTCCTTGTACTGCTGTCTGTCTTTAGTAGGTGCTGTTCTGGCTCTGCTGGGGAGATGGCTCTTAGCAAGTGAGAGGTTCAGCTCCTGAAGTTCACAGAAAGGTCCAAAGTGGGAGATGGATGGTGTTCGTGGCTCACCATGAGCGCTAAGGCAAAGTGCAACTCCTTTGTTGCTGCTGCAGTATTTCGTACTTGTTTGTTTGGACACCATATGGTTTAATATTTCCACACATAGCTGATGAAATTCTCAAAATCACATCATTACAACCTGTTCCACTTTCTTTACCGGTGGATTATTTTTAAATAGGTAAAATAGCTAAAATAAAGATCATGCAGATAAACAGTGTGGGGGTTTTTTTGTTTTGTTTTGTTTTGTTTTGAGATCTCATCATCATATAATGCAAGAAAATAGTATTACTTTATGATATGGTAATAGCTAATGTTGAAATCTGTTACTGTCTACAGGTAAAACACCTGTATTACTTTAATGCAGCACAATTATTTCTGTGTTGTTAGATTATATCTAAGTAGATATCTGGACTAGCTTTTGTTAGAAAAAGCAGAAATCTGTGATGAATAATACCATGTGTATATTGCTTTGTGTGTCTCATTTCCCGTATAAAATAAATAGTAAATTACTTTCAAAATCTCATGGAAAAATGTTTCTTCTCAAAAAACATCTCTCAGAAAACATATCACTGAGTTTAAATAAAAGCGGAAAATGATCTTAGGTGGCAATTAATGTGACCTCCCCCAAATTTCTTCATCATCCAATTAATATTTTACTAAAGCATCTCATTTAGACACAAAAAATGCTACAGTAAAGCCATGATGACTTGTAAATTGTTACTCTGTGAATGATCCGCTGTTGTTTCAATTATAGTGCTTCAATATTTGCAAATGCATAAGACCATGGCTAATAATTCTTCAACACAGAGATGCGATGCATGACCTGTATACATGATTTTGCAAAACGGAAGACTGCATAAATGATACAAAGAAATTATCTGTCCTATTTATTCCATGTAAATCTTGAGCAAAATATTCTAGATTTATAAAAAGTTAAGTATCTTACTGAAAACAATTTTTATAAGGGTCTTGTACATTTATACCAAGTGAAAAAGTCACCAGCATATTCTTCAGTTTTTTTACTAAATCAGTCCACTTTCTGAAAAGCCATGTTTCTTCCTTGCATCTTTAAGTCAATGGTCACCCTCTATCGTATCACTGTGATGGAAGCATGCTCATGGAATTTGACTCCGAGCATTAAGGGTTAAGCTTTTTGAAAAGTGCATTAAGTTTCCCAGAGGGTGAGTCATCTTGCAGTGCATTGCATCGAGGTGCATCAGTCATGTAGCTTTATGTCTTGGAGTCATAAAGTCACCTAATCAGATATGACTGACACTATTTGACATGACAAGTCACCCAGGAAAGTGCAAGAAAACAAAAACCATGTTTTTCTGAAAATTCTGGTTAAAGCTGATGTCTTTTCCCATGTTTTGTTTTACATTGCACTGAGGAACATATGTTTTGTAATGGGTAGGGGGAGGGAAAATACATTAAAAGATTTTCTGATGTAGAAAGAATACAAGCTATTGTCATCTGGGCACAATAAAACTTATACAAAAAGTGTTCCTGCAGTCTTTTCACAGTGGAAGCCTTTGGGAACATTATTTCTCTTTAGATTTGAGAGGCTGAAGAGGTACAAGACTCTTCACACAAAGAGCAAGTGTTTTTGTAAAGTAGGGACAAACACATATGCACACGAGGGCCTTTGACAAGGTCCACAGAAGAAACTAGACACCTACATCATTTTCTATGGCAGCACATCATACATGTTGAAGATTTCTTCTACCTGAAAGTACTCACACAAGACAGCTCGGGCACAAGAATACTGAAAAATATAACCCCAGGAGTTTCAGACCTAAGGAAAGAGGCTCCTCTTACAGGAGAGTTGTTCTCTTTACTTCTGGCTGAGTACCATGCTCGGGATATGATACACAAAATTTTCACAGGGCTTCTAAAGTTATTCTCAGGATGAAATGCAGCCTTCTTCCACTGCTGCTTTGCTTGAGCATCTATGCGCACACACTGTTGCACAGAAACCGCTGTAAATCCTTGTACCTATGCTTATACTAAGTGTGCTTTCCAGTTCTTCTGAAGTGCTGCATCATTGGAAATGGCCAACAAATTTATGCTAAGAAGAATTCAGCTACAGCTTGGTTTTGCAATAGTGTTCTCTTTTTTAATTATATTTGATAGCTTTATTTAGAACTGTTTTACAGGAATTATGTAGTTTTGACATTATGACAGTTGTGTAAGAAATGCTTGAAAGGGGTCTATAAGAATTCAGACATTGTAAGATATAATAGTAAAAATTTGCTGAAGAGTTTAAGTAGGTTGGCTCTTGGTTATTTTAATGCTTATGGTAGTTTATAATAAAAAAAAAATTAAGAGTCTTACGGCAGAAATTTTCAGGTCCTAAGAAAATTATTGCATAATTAAGTGCTCAGGTTCTAATGTCTGATTTACTATTTAGCCATCTTATTCCTTGTAGCCTTTTACTAACTCCTCATTCTTTCTCAGTGGAGTTAAGCAGGCAACAGCTTATAGGTAGGAAAACATAAAGGTATAATGTATAGATATAAAGGTATAAAGTTGAAGTTTCTACAGCTAGGCAATGAGAAATCAACATTCAAAAAATCAAGTTATTTGCTTTTTTGTTGCATAAACGTGGATTTAGGAGCTTAATTGTAAGTCCCTGGGTTGATGATTTGTGCTATGCAACAGTAAGATTCATGCTGTGATAAAGCAGCTTCTCAAGAATCATGAAACTGAGCCTGGCTGAGGTATCAGCTTTCAAGAAGCTGCCTTTTATTTTGCTTCTGCAGTATTTATCCGCTAAGCCTCCTGTCAAACATAGGAAGAGAAGCAGCTGTTTAAAATTAGAACAGAACACATGTTAACATGCAATTTTACATCCACTAGCAGGACCATGGGAATATACTAGAAAATAACAGTCTTCTGAGACTGCTTTAATAGCACTGGAAGTTGTTGACATCTGAGAACTTCAGGTTTCTAGCTGGTTTTTTTTTTTTCGAGGTAGGACTTTTCAGCTGCCTGCACACAGGCAAATTTCCCAGCTCTGTACCTGGCGTGGAAGTAACCTGCCAGTTAGATGGGCAAATAAGGAATAACCAAAGTTGGCAGCTGCCTGCTTTACCAGTGGATTGGCTTCCAACATCCTTATTTTTTTGATAGGCATTGGCACAGAGCATTCTGGTTTAGAGGAGTTTCTGGGATGTGAACTTTGTTCCTGTATAGAACAGAAACCTCCAGTTTCCCATAAATAGAAGTTTTTTTTATTTTCAGCCAAGCATAAATGAGTGTTTTGAGCCTGTGACATGCCGTACCTGTGATTAGGAAGCCTGGGGGGGGTTAGCTTGGCCCAGGTAGGGCTAGTGCTCCTTAGTTTCGGGATATTTTTGCCTTCCCTTATTTAGTTTCAGGATATTTTTGCCTTCACTTATTCTCTCTCCGCGCGCTGCCCTGGCTGTGTTTGGACAGCTCCGCATCTGTACCTCCGGCAGGAGGCCCCTTCCCAGATCACAGGGTTGCCTTGTCCTCAGAAAGACCCTCGAAGCCTCATCTTCCCCCAGGGACTGGAAACCTGAGACTGTAAGCCTTCAGCTCCCAACGGGAAGAATATCACATTAGCCTGGAATGATAACCTGGCCAGTCATGTTTCCCTTGGGGTCTCTTACAAGATATTATTTCAAACCTGCGATGGCCTTCTCAGAGCCACAGTACTGAGTGTCGGCAACATCCCACCTGACCCTCTGTGTTTCCACACATCCTCAAAGAAAGTTAGTCTCCACTTGACTATTTCTTTTCTTTTTTTCTCTTTCCTCCTGCCCTTCTTTTACCCTCACAGCAGCTCTGTCCAGATGAATCTGTGTATTCTTGGGCCAAATTTGTTATTGCTTGTATTCTATAAACCCCACTCCAAAACCAGGGATTATTGTAGGTTGTTAAATAGAAATGCATTACACCTCCCATTTGATTTTCAAGTGTCAGTTTTGCATGTTTAAAAATTCTTTCCTGGAGTTTTCCAAGTAGAAAACATACTTAAATATGCACTAAAGCACTGTCAGTGGAGGTAAAAAAGATTTTGAAGCAGACATTTGAAACCTATTAGTGAGAACAAATCTGTTTTCCTTTTGTTTAAATCACATGGAGATTAAGACTTATTTTAAACAAGTCCTTGACTATTCCCAAGAAGCACTGTAGCATCAAAAAGAGTCTTTCCAAAGTGCTATGGTTACATTGCCTGTTGCTCTGACAAGAGGTTGCAGAAAATACTAAGGCTAAGCTTCATATTCCTCTTTCGGTTTTCTTAACATCCTCTTTTCCATGTGTGATATAGTGATTGCTATGTGGATGAACAAAGCTGGCTTGCAGAAGTACTTCTAAATAGTGCAATCCCAGCTCAATAAATGGAAGCAGCAACCTTAATTATTCTGAAAAGTACGCAAATAGCATTATTTTTATTCTCAAAAAAATAATAGACCTTTCTGAATTAATTTGTGTATATCCCTATTTTCAGAGTGGATTGTTTAATTCCTGTTTACAAGTGTTTGGCTTTTGTTACCACAGTTTGCTCTAAGTTTCCCCCCTCCTTGCTTTTTTTCTTTCTCCCATTAGAAAGCCATGCTGCAACCTATTTGTTTAAACAATGATGTTTTCTCTCAATAAATCACCAGACAAGCTATTGGCTTCATAATCTTTACTTAAAAACAAAAATATCCACATGGGTGCACAGCATTTGTCTAATTAATTTCTGATAATTTGCAATGTTAACAGCCAGCTGCCAGGGGCTTGTGTGACTGTTAATCTGTGGAAGAAGCCATGGTGAAAGGATTTGAGATCTGCTCCTGCTGGTTGCCAGATAAATTCTTCTTATGACAATGTCACTAGGTTAATTAATTCAATTAATGATTCCCAGTGCAATGTTTTTCTTTGTCTATTTCATTTGCCACAGGCTGCTGAACAGGTACTCCTATAGATGTATTCTGAAGTTGTGACAGATAAGGAATAATGTAGAATTTTCATGTCTAGTTCTGGTGTCTTAATTTTTTTTTAAATGAAGTTTGGTAGCTGTTAATTCCATTAGAAATGAGTTTATTCTCCGTTTTTCTTAAATGTAAGCAATCAAATATCCATCCCTTTACTATTTTCAGAAACAGCCATGATTTTAAGTAAGTTTAATGTTAGATCTTTTTTACGTTCCCTTAAAGAAAGAAACTCGAACTTTGCTCTTCAGATGCCATGAACTGGATGCTTGCTTCTGTCCTTGAAAAGAGCAACTGCCAAGCCAGCTCAGACCTCAGGTGTATCTAGCTTATCATCCTAGCTCCAATAATAGCAAGCACTATCTGTTTCAAAGTTCAAGAATCAGAAAAATGCATGTTATGTCTAGCTGTGGTTTTTTTTTTTTTTTTTTTTTTTTTTTTTTTTTAATTAAGGAAAAAGTTAAAGGATAAATACTTCCAAAAGGGACATGTGGAAAAAATCTCAGAGACACCCTATGAGACTCTCAGGAGTCCTCTGTCTTAAATGCCATCTCATATTCCTGAGCAGAACTAGGAGAATTTGGAGACAATGCTTTAAAACACGTAGCCATCATGTTTTAGATTAGCTCATATGAAAATGTAAATAAAGCACAGAGCAAACAATTCAGTGGGAATTGAAAGCAAATTTTTCTTCTTCATCCTCAGCTAAGGAGCAAACCGGGGGCAGAGCATCATGACAGTCATCCAGATTATTCTCTCTGTCGTTCTGGCTTTGCACCACCGCCCCTTCAACTTCCTGCAGATCACTCTGGATTAACATTATACATTGATATTTGTACTGAGGTCACCCTATGGTTCGCTCTACTGCTTTTCCCATTCATAGTTTTAAATTTGTTATTTCTCTTGAATATGAGCTGAAAACATGCTTGAATGTGAATTCCAGGTTTGGAAATGAACTGAAGCAAGTTGTAAATCCAAACATCACTGACTTTGAAGTTCTGCCCTGGTAGCTGTTCTGGGTTAGCCCTCATTTAGTATGTGAGTAAATCAGATCGAGAATAATTTAAATCATTTGAATGACTGATTTAAACCCATTGAAGAATCTAAAAGGCTTTCAGTGAAAGCTGAATCTTGTCCTGGGGTATTGCAGCAACCCAATGAACCTGGAGGAGAAATGTAGTGAGGAACAAATTGAGTTATTACCAGAAGATTCATTCTGGCTATTGGCATCACTCAAACAGTGGAGGAACAGGTGATAGCTGACGTTACCGACGCAATAAAGGTGTGCGCATGGAAAGTTGCCTCCCTCTGAAGTATTAGTGGGACCTGCATGTTCCATTTGCTCTGCACAGGAATATCTGGTATTTTTTACTTGATGTTCAAAGACTCAACTGACTTCACAGAAGCTCTCTCTCCTGTGCCGTATCAGCCCTGCTGGACTGTGGATGCAAGCTCAGCCTCCTCTTTATAGGTGAGCGGAGGGTAAGGTCTTCACTACGTGGTTGGTGACATGTCTTCTCTTCCTAAACCAGGGGCACACCTTTGAACCGTCAGTTCAGGGAGGAAAGAGAGGACTCCACAAGTTCACTGCTGAGCTCTGTGCAGCGCTGGGCCCCTGCCATGAAATTCATGGCATCTTTTGACACTTGTTATCTAATTAAAAGACTATTATGCCCTTAAGGGGGAAATCACCATGTGCTTTTATTTAAATTCAATCCAAACATATACTTTTTAAATAGAAACACTCTGGTGTTTCATGTCAGGGTCCTTTAGCATAAGCAGCTGTCCAGGCAAGCCATACGTGAGAAGCTTAATTTGAGCTGTCATTTCCCTGCAGTAAATGCTTTTCTTTGTCTCTAGGAGCTGAGTGATAGAAATCAGGATATGTAAATTCAAGCAATGGATCTTAATTATGAGCAGCAGGTGTCTGTGCAAGAGTGCTCAGGTGAGGGGGGTAGTACAGCTACCGTGACTTGCTTGTTGTCAGTGTACAAAGGGAGGGCTACAAAGCTCCAATTAATTATCCACATTAATGAGCTCAGTGACCCAAGTAAAAGGAGAGTGCCTCGTCTGCTGCTCCAGTTTAGTCTTCTCGGCAGACTGTGGTTTAAAAACCAGTTATGCAGCTCAGTCTCTGAAGAGCACCACAGTCAGCAGTGAGGATTAAATTACCATGATAAACCCTGAGAAATCAATCTGTGGGAGTATAGACTGTGATGAATAATCCTGTTGGAGAAATTAATTGTCTGAGGAACACTTCCTTTAGATGTCTTGACCAGAGAGGAGCATCTTCCTAGTGTGCTTGTAAATGTGACTGTCATTTGGGAGACAACACTGTTTACCTTTTACTGATTTAAAAATAGGTAATTATTATGCTTTTTTTTTTTTTTTTTTTTTTTGAGCGCACCATTAATCACACTGAAAGCATTAAGGTCAGGTGAGCTGGGGGGCATAATTCATGCCTAATGTAACAAGTAGTTTACTGTTGGATGGTAGTGTCTCTGTCTTGTGCCTGGGCAGGTGCAGGTAAGAGAGGACAGACAGGAATGGTGCCTCCAGACGAGGCACAGTCCACACTTTCTTCTTTCTGACCCCTGATCTGAGTGGATAAATCAGTTTCTATCCCCATTCAACCATGGCTTTTCTACGAAGGATATGAATATTGTACCATTTATTGAAAGATCACGCATTATTGATCTTTTTTGCTGAAGTTACCAGTCTGCTTTGTAAGCACATGCATGCAGGTGAACTCATACTTTGTGGTTTGAGCTGATTTAAGGTCTTGCTGCTGTGTGAAAGAGAGGGTCTCTGTCCCTGGTTTTGTGATGCTGTCCTTGTGCTGGTTTTGACATACATGAGGCTCTGTACTGAGTCAGTTCAACTTGCTGACTGGCAGAAAGCTAACCCAGAAAAAACAGCAGATGGCTGAGATCTTCCTTCCACACCCCTTGGTGTTAAACCATCCCTTTTTCCCCCACCAAAGACATTATAATTCTCTTTTAAGTAAGGCAGATTAAGTAGTAATAGACAGGAGCCCCCCGTGTGGACAGTAGGGACCAGTCTGTCACCTGGACAATATAGTTTAATCAAGTGGTTTTTTTCCCTTGCAACTTGCTTCCTGTTCCCTGCACTGATGGGTTGAGATCTTCAGCCATTCCTCGGATAACACAGTTTTGTTGTATAACTCCTGGCTTGGAGCAGACTGCTGTTTGCAGCCTTTCAGTCAGTCATCTTCCCAACTATTTTTTTTTTTTTTTTTTTCTTCTTTTTGCCTCCTCCAACTGTGGCAATGTCTAAGCAGACATATGGACCCTCATTATGCATTGTCCTACACCTTGTGTGGCCACTGAGGTTGGTGCAAAGTGGGTGTTAAACAGCATCATTCTTATGTGGCAGTGTTTTACACCCCCTTGGTAAATGATTACATGAGGTCCAGAGAAATAAACCTTCAGCCCCAATACACCACAGTACAATTTTGCTACAAATTTGAGGCACTGTAATTTGAAGAAACTAAAGCTCTTTCCTCTTTTGAAAAATAAAATCAAAACCAAAAGAAACTAAATCTTTAACAACTGTAATAGTGTGGAGGGAGGGCATTTGGCCAGGTTATAACAGAATAACTTAATGGGTGACCTCATACGTCAAACAGTATATGTAGGCATATAATTATTAGACAAAACCGCTTTGCTTCTCCAGCTCTACTACTACATGCAAAGCAATAGTGCCTGATTTGTTTTTCAGTAGAAAACTTGCGGACACGGGTGCAAGATTAAAATTGTAACATCCTATCCATTTGCACATCTTTCCACCGTCAGGAATATTTCTGAATAAGAACTGAAGCATCTCTACTTGTTTAGAGGAAATGTTGTTACACAATGCAGGACAAACCAGCCAAACCACTTTAAATGGGATAAATGAACAAAGGCTTCAAGGTAAGATCAACTGTTTATTTACATCCATTGTCTCCTTGTTTCCCACACAAATATATTCTGTGTTTAAAATTTATAAAGCTGGGCAAGCCCTTCTCACGCTGTTCTCAGTAAAATATTGCTCGCCACATCTCTCTGAGGGGCTACTGACAAATAGGGTCTTGTTGTCTAACTTTCTCTCTGCTGAGGTTAATGATTAAGTGGTTCAGAAGGTTAATTCCTGGAGATAGTGTTGTCTTTGGCTTGAACAGATGTTGGTAGTGCTTTAATGTGGTTATCAAACTCTGTTGCCCTTCATTCTTTGCTCTGTGCAGTCCTGGGTATTGTTCAGCAATGCATTCCAGGCCCACTCTATGGAGATCCAGCAGAGCTGAACATACCATCACATTACCGCTGCAGAGCATCGGCTTTCCTGAGGTCACATTGGATAATGCCAATATATAACACATAAACTGATAATGACAGTCTTGATCTTTAAAAGATCCGTAAATATTTGTATATGAATAAAGATACAGAATACCTTTTGAGGGTCTCATTGAACCATCTGTAAAGCCACTCACAGTCTTTATATCATCAAATCTCTCAATAGTCCCTGTAGAGCAGTGCATCACTGTGTAAACCCTGCCCCTCCTCCTCTCAGCGACTCATATCTTGTTAGATGATATGAATCTCAAGGGTTTCTGAAGTAATCTGTTGTGTAATCAGTACCTTTAACAGCCTGTTAAAACACTGGGGGTTGGACCAATATTTACAGCGCTTGAAGCTGTGTCATTATAGGAGCTGCTGGACATGCACAGAAGTCCTTTATTCCCACATCTACTGTGTCATAAACCATTCATCAGTATCTTGCTAAGAAGAGCAGTGTCAGGAATGTATTTACCAGGCAGCATTGCAAACACCTCCTGCCCTCTTCTACACACTGCTCTAGACCTGCTGACAGAAAAGCTGTTGGAGTTAAAAGCACCTCACCTCGCTCTGTCTGGATATGAAAATGTCATCATTTTAATTATTGCGATGATTTTCTTATTATGTGTTTTTTAGCATCACTAGCTCACAAAATGTAGCCAGACTCAGTACAGTATAAAGCACTGTGTTTTAACGGGAAAGAATTACTCTTAACTTGTAGAAGTTACGTGGTTTATGAAATCAGGACATTTTCCAAGACCCTTGTGTTTCTATAAAGTGGAGAGATTTTAAAAATCAATTCACAGCTGCAAAAATAAGCTGGGTCCTATGACCAAAAGGCACACTGCTATTTTAAATAGAATGCAAAGCAGAATACAGAGTTTATAATTTCTATAAGCAGTCCTTGAAAGAATTAATTTTAAGCCAGACTCATGGCGGGATTCATTATATTTGAATGCAAATACTGACAATGCCATAAGTGAATCATCATCTTGGACTTTACCTGTTCATTATTATTTATGAAACTGTAAATGGAGAGAAATTGTTGCTTTTTGCTTTTCTTTCGTTACATGTTGAGATTAAACTTGAAGCTGATGGTACTTGTGTCCTTACCCAGCAGTGCTGTGTGATGATGTGTCCTTGTGATGATGTGCACTCCTGACTCCCCAATGGCCACCAGTGGTGAGTGGCACCATGCCCTGTTTTTAGGTTCCCTGGTGCAGTCTGTAGTTTTAATCCTTCTGGAAACCATTGGTGTCATTGCATATCATCACAGGCAGTGTCTTATGGCCACAACCTTTACCACAAATGCAATACCTGGGTTTAACTGGTCCTCATCCTGACAGATTTCAAACATAATTGTGCCCAGAGGCTGTTCTGGATAAGGATCCTCTTCAGTGCTTCAGCTGAAGCTGTGCCATGGGGCAGTAAGGAAAAAAACCTCCCAGGGCCAGAAAAAGAGAAAGAGCAAATTATCACAGTAATGAGGGTGCTTCTTCGGGGACAGAGTACTAGGCCCCTATGCCCTGTGACTCTTTGCAAGCAGTTAATTTGGTTTTTGTGTCAGATTGTCTTTTAGCTGAAGTAGCCTTTGCTCTCCCTTATTTTTACCCACGGGTGTCTCTTTAAAAAACAATTTGTACCCCAATTTAGTTGTAACCTGCAGGAAGCTCTTTTAATCTCCTTGCATAAAGCTATTTGGTTTTGTATTTCTTTGCGCTGGATTTAGATTGGATCCCACTTTCTTAAAGAGAACTGGCATGGTTATGCTGCTGAGGTCTCAGTGGTGTCCTGTGTGATGGCATCAGTCCCTCCTGATAGCCAGCAAACAGCTCTCTCCAGCTGGGGTCTGGGCTCACCTTAGTTTGCAGTTGCACCACTTCAGCCAATCTTCGTTGGCCCGTGATTGATTAGAAACTCCCTTCCACCCCGTCTTTCCCTTTCTCATTCCAACTGATGAACTTGCCATCTCTGCTTTTGCTCCTTACTTAAGGCTCATTATATTTGCTATTGATGTTACATAAAACACAGCTTAGATGCTACATAAAACACAGCTGAGGGTACTTACAGCTCGCAGGAGTTTCCAGGCTCAGGCATAAGGCAGAGTGGGTATCAAGCAACAAGTGTAAGTCTGGGTGAGCTGGTCAGTCAGACTTCACTGGGCAAAGTCTTTTCAAAGTGCTTCTCTTCTTCACTCTGCTGAAGTCGGAGATGTGATTCTCATAGATCTCTGTGACAACAGAGTTAAAAAGCTCCTTCCCTGTTGATAATTTACATTTGGCCAACAATCTCAGTGAGGCTAAAGCTTTCTATACTGCTTGTATATGTATTCACACTAGTGATTTGCACATATACACTTGATTTGAGATGAAATTTGTAGTGAATTTATCAAATCTTGGTTGAATATCCGCTAAACATTTCTCTACAGAGCCATGTGTCACGGAACACGAGGTAGCTAGCGGGATGGCACCAGCAAACCCGCGTACTGAAGGGTCAGAGCAGAGTGGGTTATGAAGAGAGAAGCTGGCCTCTGTGCTTGCTTTTCTGCTGCTTCTACAGCAGAGGGAGCACAAGGTAACGGCCAGGTTACAAGTCCAGCACCATGGGGGTAACCGGGGCAGTGCTGCTTGTGGCAAAGATTAGGAAGAGGAGAGGAGTGGACAACAGGCAAAACCAGAAAATAATAGTTTTTATGTACTTTAAAAAGTGCCCAACGCCTGAAGAGAAACACAGTTTAGCCAGCTGGAGCTGACTGCAGTACGATAAAGAGAAAGGTCGTGTTCCAAACTTACAGAAAATTGCTGTACCACAGAATCTTACCCCCTCCCAGCTACCTATTTGCATGGGTCTGTTCTCATTGGTAATGTATTGGAAATTATTCTGACACTGTCCAAGGAGTGTTTTGAGCATAAGTAGGAATATGCTGCAGTGGACGGATTTTAATTTCTCTAGGGCTGTATTTCTTCTGGTGAGTTGTTGTGCACTTCCGTGTGTTACCAGGATATTAATTAACGTTGCTAGATCTCTGCACATAATGGCAGGGACTTCAGAGTCTGGGAACGGTTTGATTTGCATGTGTATGAATTTCAAATTGCTAGTGGTATTCCTGTGATGTATCTGTTGTAATTGGTGGTTGTGGTGTCTGAAAGCAGATGAAGGCCGTGATAAGTATGGTTACCTCGGAGGATGCCTGACTTTCCCCTAATCCTTCAGGAGGTGACTACTCTGCAGAGATTCTGGGATGATTCTTGCAGATAAGCAACCCCTGCTGCTGATTTCCACTCTTCTCTGGCTGCCGTGCATGTAAACCACATCATCAGCTGAGACTGGCTGAAAAATAGCCAAGAAAAACTTCAAAAATTATCCTCTTTCAGCTGGATTAATTTCACAGCTAGGTTCATCACAGAACTGCACTGCCTGTGCTGTTATGACATATGCACATACATGAAAGAGGAACAAGAAACCCAGGATGGAGAGGGGGATGTGGCTTTTACCTCTGGTTTAAATGCACAGCAAGCCCTGGACCAAGTGCAGACCAGCTTTTACCGAGCTGTTGCTGAGCAGAGCTTGCTCTGAATTAAAATTGATGCTATAAAAATGTTATCCTCCCTGGAAATACAAAGTCCATGTTCAGCAGTTTCCCACAGTGGGGGGAGAAACATAGTTTATAAATAAATATTTTCGTTTCAAAGTCTTCCAAAAGAAATTGAGCCCACACCTCTGCCTCAGAGGTCTGGGGAGCATGACTGCTTAGCCAGAGCTGCAAGAACCAAGACCTGACCTCTCACACCACAGGAGCCTGGAAAACCTGAGAGGAGAGTTAATTTGCCATCTAGCACAGAGGAATGATCTCAGTGGTGGATGAAAAAAAGCTATTAAATAAAGGGAGCTGGTCAAGAGGAATTAAGGAATTAGGCTTGTCAGTGAAGCAGAGCAGGCAGCTCCACAGTGGAAAAGCATCACGGGCTGAGAGAGGTGCAAGGAGGAAAGTGCTTTCTCTAGGTCCTAGTTAAGAGGACTTTGATGAAGGTGCTCCAGGAGGTGAGACACACCACCAATGTCCTGCTGGGTGCTATAATGGAGCAGAAAGTCTGAAAGATTAAGTTTTTCATGACTCAAGGAAAGAGAAAAAGTCCGGATTCCTTTAGTGTTTCTTTGGTTTCAGGTGTAAATTTTCAAAGTCACCTAAGACAGTAGGGTATCCAGATTACATTAAGATTAAAAAGCAACTAAATGCTTACTGGTATCATCAGGTCCCTTTGTAAAACCTTGCTGGATGCAGAATGTGGGTGTTTTATCTGTACTTGCTTATAATGAGCTATTTACCAATGCAACAAAATAAGCCACACTGCGTGTGTCGCCCAGGCAGACCAATATTTGCGGCTGCTGTTATGAGCATCTGTCCCCCATCGGCATGGGTAGCAGTCAGGCAGCTGAATTGTATGTTTGGGGAAGTCAGTCTATGTGAGATGAGCACAAATAAAACATGGATTGAAAAATGTGGAATTATTTCCTGCTACAGAACATGGGAGCTCTCAGAGCCTGTGAAAGCCCTTCTCAGATCACTGTTCCAAGAGTGAGACCAGAGTGATACACCTGTTACCTGAATACCTGATGCTCTCTAGAGAATGAAAATATCTGTGGTGGAAGAACTTGTCATGGATCCTCTTTTCTTTGTCCATGTTCCTGGGGGCAGTGTTTTTTCACTTTGAAACAATGAAAGTTCACAACAGAAATGTTCAATTAACTGTTAAACACTCTCATCAATTCAGGGATCATTTCCAAATCTGATGAATGAGTTCAAAATATTCAATTCATTCTAACCATCAGGCGGAAAAACAGTCGAACTCCTGAGGAGAAAAAAAGCAGATAAATGCTGAAATGAACTTGCATATCTTTCAGAGGTATGGTGCACTGGAGACATTGAGTTATGAACATGAAAACTTCCCAAGTGTGTACTGCAAGAGGAATAATAATGGGCAATGTCTGAAGCTAAGTGTTTTCTTTCTCTGAGTTCATTTTGATCCAAGTTTAAAAGGCATGACATTTGTGTTTGCGTACACATGAAGAGAGTCTCATACCATGCACAATTCAATTATTTCCCATGACAGTAGATAAAAAAAGAAAAATACTATTAAAAAGTTAAAAAGTATGCAAATCTTAAGTCCAGGAAGAAAAACTGAAAGAGGACTTCATGAATTCTTGGCTGAGTAATTTTTAAGTTAGTTTATTTGTGTAGTTAATATATATTTTGGATTTTTAATCAGTTCTGTTTCTCACAGATGCATCCAATGGATTCATGCTGCAGAAACTTTGAGGAAGTTTTGAATCAATGCAATTTGTAAGCCACTAAAAAGTGAGTAGAAATAAATGCAATTTCCTGCTTTAAAACAGTATTAGTCTGTTTTGCGCCAGCAGTGCTCTTAAATTCACAGATTCTACATTTTATTAAAAATAGGCTATGTAACATGAAAAAACATTGTGAAGTATATTTTACTGAATCCCATTACAGCTTCCTGTAATTCTGCATTATGTATTAACAGACTCAATTATACTTCCAGTATATTTCTAGACTCAGGTTCCACTGGCTTCCATTCAAAACTACATTTTGAATATGATGAACTATGATTTATCAAAAAACCCCCAACAAAGCCAACACTAGGTGCACTGATAGCAATGGAGCAGTCTTATTGACTGATAATATCCGTACTGTTACTTTTCAGAATATCCAGAGTTTCCATAACTGAACTGTTTCCATTGTTATGGAGTGACGTGTTGCATGGCATAACTGATCTATTCAAGACAGAATAGAGGTCACTATGTTTGCTTAAACAATCATTTTAATAGTAATAATTGTAATACAAAAATATATCACCGCTGTTGAATGGATTCCTATGAAGACAGTGTCTGTACTGTGCTTGGGGTTATATAGAAAAGGTCAGGAATTTGGAATAAAGCAAAGAATTATTCTTCTCATTTTGTGGATGGAGAATCCTATCATTAAGATATCAACTGCCATATCCAGGTTGACTCCAGGAGTTGGTAAAGGAACTATTGAACTGAACTCAAATTTAGTAGGTCTCAGTGTGCAGTTTCAGAATGTACCTGAGCTACTAAAACTGTAGCTCCCACAGAAAAGGGAGATCTTATTTGCTCTCATCCACTCCCCTCTGCCAACACTGGTGCTTGTCTGACCATTCATTGAGCCAGCTCATGGAGTCCATCAAGCAAAAAACCCAACTCACCCTCACTGATGGGAGTGGGAGAAAGGAGAAGGGAAACACCACTGGGTTCTCCTCACTTTCTCTTGCTGTTCCTTTTTGAGGTACTCAAAGATCTCATAATGTTGTGTGAGCCTGTATCAACACCAAAATCCCAGGGCAGCAAAGTTTGAGCATTGAAAAGGGATCCTGCTGTCTGTTCCACCACGACTACTCTCCTTGTTCTGGTCTGTTAGGGCCTGGCACGCTTCCAGCATGGCTGCTTGGATTTCACTATTAGATCTGTATAATATATCAACAGTGGAACATAGACTGGGTTTCTCTTTACCATCTAGGTACTGTAAAATAAGTAAAATGTGGGTACGTGGAAGTAACTGCAGTTGGCAGAAAATGTCATTTGTGTGGTATATATGTATCACATCCTACCACTTGTCAACTCTATAGAATAACAAACTTCATTAGTTAACCCAAAGGTAGGTACTAAAAATAAATACATCAGCAATACTTTGCTTGGTCTTTACAGAATAAAAATATTCTGTTATTTACAGAGCTGATTCTTCCGTTTCCCTTAATACGCTAACCTTTCTTTACTGGCCCGCTTATTAGTAACACTTACTTTTGGGAGATTGTAGTGTTGCTGAAAGCACACAAAATACAATTCCTCTAGCCATTAATCCTTGTCTTGATGCTACCTTCACAGTACAATGCCTCTCTCTTTTACCCCTGGCTTTTTTTCTTTCTCTTTTTCTTTCTTTTTTTTTTTTTTTTTTATCCCCTCTGTTTACCCCAATGCAGCCACTTCATGAAGTAATTCCTTTTGTGACGAGCTTGCTGTAGACTAACTCCTATTTACACTGGCTGCAATTTTCAATTAAAGACAAGAACTTAACTTTAGTGGAGGGTCCTATGGAAGCTGCAGAGTCCAGCATTTGGGACTTAGATTTGCTTTCCCAGCTTGAGACTTTGAAGTTGGGAAGCATGAGAGAGTGCCTGGATGAGGTGGTAAAGTGCCTTTCAGAAAAGAGCTTTAAAGCAGAAAACATGTTAACCCAAGGGCTCTGAGGTTATTTAAAAACAAAAGGTAGGAAAACAAATCTCATGCAGAAATGATGTATAGGTCTGGTACCCAGAAACCTGATTTAAGGCAAACAAGTTGCTGAATTACCCTTTGTACAGTATAATAATGTGTGACATAAAAAACTGGGCTTCTTTTAAAGAATATCTCAGAGGTTACCAGTCTAAACCAATTAGGCTTTAAGCAGAAGGCTGTGAAATACCACTTAACATGATGGTTTTAAGCTTATAAAAACCAGCTGTAGTGAGAAGGAACTCTAAGATTTTTGTTTTGCTAAATAAGCAAGCCACATGAGAAATTATAAACAGGCAATGAGAAGAATGTCCGTGTAGAATACAATTCCCTGTAGTTTCTAATTTAAATCTATATGTATTGAAATAGTTTAGTAGACTGCAAATTATTTTTTTATTTAAAAATTGCATATATACATGTGCCATTTAATTTGTCTGTACCTATCACACTGTCATAAAAAAATCAGCCAGGATTTTCTGGCTACTGTGTCTTACAGTAGACAGGAAACAATCCTGAGTATTGTTGATCCTGTCAGCCCCTCCTGTTACAGATAAGCAGCTGTAGAACAGCCATATCTAAATTATTTTTATCAATTTCTCTGTCAGCTAAACAAACTTAAAAAACCCTATATGTTATCTGCTAATAAAAATTAAATCATGTAATAACCACTGGATAAAAATAGTAGTAGTACACAAATGCAATGCTTTACCTGTTAACAATTTTTATCATTATTTTGAAGCATCCAAGAAAATCAGGATCTGAAAAGACTTAAGTCTGAATTAGCTTAACTACTTTTGACAAGTTTACACATGAGAGACATCGAGACTGTGTGTACTACTTGTTACTTTAAGTTTCGTCCTGGCTTTCTGTTTGAAAGATTCCAGCCAAAGTTAAATCAACCCACCCTTTGCTGATTTCCAACATTAGACATGTCCCCAACTTTTTTTTTTTTAACCTTGCTTTCAGACCAACTTTCTCCCAATTGAAATTCAGTCCCTGAATGGTTGGGTTTTTCCTTGCTTCTAAACGTTGATAAAAAAGGGTTTTCTTCACTCTCTCAATTTGATGTGACAGGGCCCTGACATGAATAATGGACGTGTTTCTTTCACAGGCAAATCAACTTAATTTAGCATGCTTTTATACTTTCAATAGCAAAGCCACAAGCCTGTAAATTCCTTGAGATCCTTTAGGTTTGCAGAAATCTTTAGAATTAGCAGAAAACGTATAAAGTAAACAGCACTTATTTTGTCAAAATACTTGAATAACTTTTATGGAGGAGTTAGAGATGAATATATCGCTTCCTAATCAGATTGTGATTTACATGCAGTTGAGGATGGGCTGCCCAGGCTCAGCCTGCTCTTTTGCTAAGGGAGAAAAGAGGGGTGGGAGGAATAAATCGTCACAAACATTAAATAGAAATAAAATTTCAAACTCTTCTGAAGCTGAAGAAGTGGAAGTAGAAGAAGAGGTTTATGCAGTAGAGGCTACGTTAAGAGAACCCCATTCTGTGCCCATCTCCCTGGGCAAATGCACTCAGAAGAGTTGTTCCTTTTCACAGGGTCCTGCTGCTCAAGCAATGACAAGAGATAAAGAATATTATTTACTATCTACACAGGAGGGTGAGCAATCAAAATAATCCACCAGCTTTAGGAAATAATCTGCATATGTGCAGCCACATGCACTGATAGGTATTGTTTTAGGGAGGTCAGACTTAGTGCCCTGTCTAGCTATGATGTTATTGTTTTAAGGGCTCCATCTCCACAATGCTGGAAAAGGTGCATTAATGAGATGCTCTAAGATTTGCTTTGTGTTGAACAAGCAGCAAAACTCCTCTTCGAAGCTTCAGAGCTTCGTATTCCTCCTTGGATTGTGTGGTTTGAGGATGTACCAGTACAGACTGGTACCTCCCTTCTGACCTGCTATAAATCTTATGTGAAGCCAACAACTGCAAGAGTGTTTTCCCCCCCAGAACTCCAAGGAGAGGAAATTAGGGTAACTTTCTCAGCTTTCCCTTTTCACCATTAGGACTCATCTCCCAGGCTAGCTGCTAGTAGAAAGTAGACTTGTAATGCTATCAAAGGAAAAATTAATTAATTCTATTGTCATTACTTATAGTAATGTTCAGCAGCTATAACAGATTCTTTAAAATTTCCTGTTATTGTTGATAATGTATCAATGATTAGTAAGTAAGTCAGTTTGAGGGGTACAAACTCATTTGCTAAAAATAATTTTATTTGCATAACAAACTTTAAAAAAATTGTTTGCTTTCTTTGTAGTATTAAATAAATAAAATAGAAGCTAGTTTAAAAAAGAATCTTCTGAAATGAAATGCTACTTGCCTCTAAGCCATCAGCCTGGGTAGGAGAAAAATGGCCCATACAGATGCTCGACAGCATTCAGCCTTGCTTCGCTAGATAAAATCAAGTTCTGTGGTTAACGGGATCCTGCATACCTCCAGGTCCGCCTGTAATAAGTAGTTAATCAGCCAATTAGGGGAACCAACAATTACAAATTGGGAAGAAGAGAAAAAGGAAAGAAGAAGGGGGAATGAGTCAAGGTAGGCTGTAATCCCTTTGAAAAGGTTTCTAACATTAACTCCTAAAGAATTATGTTCTACCATACCTTGACTGATTTGTTTTCCCCCTTACTCCCCCTTCCCCTTTTCCTACTCATTGGGTCAGTTAATTGGCTGATTAACTAGCAATTGCCTCTGGGACCAGCTCTATATAGGGTCTCTTTTAATCTAGAATTTTATTGACAAAGGCACCAGAGCAAATTCATCTCTGGTGTAAATTTGTTGGAGTGAATGGGCTGACACCCAGGACAAGGTTGATCCATTGTATCACAGGAACTGTGTTTTTAAAGCTTTTGATTAACTCAGGACTTTTAAAATTACATTCCTTTTCTGCAAAATCTGTTCATTTTGGTTAGAAGAGGGGAAAAAGAGCTTGCGAGGAAAGTCAGTCAGATGGCTGATAACTGTCTGGAGCAGCAATATCCTCCAGCTACTGTGTCTGTGCAATGATATAACAGCTAAACAGGGTGACACCTCCCTTCTCTCTCATGCTGGCACTATTTCAGTCTTGCTGGCATAGACTTTTTACTTAGCATTGTCCATAATGATTAATTGGCCTACATTCTAGCTCTCATCCAAGCGGCGGCCCTGGAGGGTAGGGGATGTCTCTTATCTTTGGCCGCTACACCTGGTATGCACACTTGGCTTCCCCAGCGAGGGGGAAGCTGTTCCTAACAGCAATTGGTGACTCAGTACGGTGCAGCTCAGCTGTACCTGCTCCCCTCCCAGTCCCTGTCTGAGCCATCTTTTACATGATTTTCTGTCTCCTTGTTTCTGGCACTTCTGTTGGCTTCCTGCAGCCCTGCGAAGGGCATTTTGGGCTGTGGGAATCAAACCCAATGCATTCACTGCAGTGCTCTAAGCATCAGAAAACTTAAATAGGATGCTGCAAATAGAAATTCTTTTTCTTGCACACGCCTCTGTTGTCTGGAGGGTGGAAGGACTGACTGTTCCTGCTGTTTTGTCAGGCTGCTCTGCTAAAGGGAATGGACCTTACACACAGTTACTGGGCAGAAGGGAAAGCACGATATGGGATGGGATGGAGATCCTGTTTTGGGAGAATTCACACCAAAGAGCCAGCTCTGAACATTGGAGCCAAAAGGCAGAGGATCAGATTATTGAGTGATCTGGCAAATTCCCTAGAACACTGGGACCTGGCAGGAACACATCCCTTCCCACATGAAAGGAGCTCTGTATTTTACAGTTTCAAACAGTGCATGGGTTAAAGGTAGCCTAATCTGGGAAGAGAACAACTTAAATACAAGTAATATAGTTTATCTATGGGGGTGGAGAATGGAAGAAACAATGTCTTTTTCTCAGGATATGCAAGGACACAAAGTCCTGCTGCTGGGTGTTATTTTCTAGGCAGGCAGAAGGGACAGTAACACTTTTAGAAGCAGATCTGTAGCTGCCATCCTGTTTGCAGTGCTACAAATACTGCGGTGCAGGTGGGACAAAGTAGTTTTGCAAATTCAGAGACAAAAGCCAGAGATACTAGTCATAAAAATGACAGTGGGTATTTTACAGAGGTGGAGGGACAGAGGTGGGAGGTATGATTAAATCCTGCCCATCTGCAGCTATGCAGCTGTGCAGAATCCCTGCGTACTGGTGACATCTTCCACAGCCAGCTCTGCCAGCTGGAAATGTCACCGTTTCTACCTGGAGGTCACCTCTGCATGGGATTTCACTCTCAGTCCTGTGGTGAGAGCATAATGTCAGCGTTTTTTCGCTTCAGGCAAAATTGTCCAGGCTAACCCAAGCTATCTTGTTAAAAATTAAATTAAACCATCCAGATTTTGTCTGGAGCAGTCTGAGGGCACTCAGAGAAGCCATCCGACAAATCAAGCAAGCAGCTGGACAGTGGTAACTTCTGGATTGTGTCAACAGCTGCCTGCAGAGCAGACATCTGCCTGTGTCTTCAAGGGCTAAAAAAAGGACAGGGGGTGTAGCTGCTTCAGTGCAGCCACAGGATATTATTGATGACTAGGCTTTTACCTTTCTAGCCAAATCAGCGTGGCTCTTGCATAGAGAACTCAAGTTCAAAGGACTGTCATCTCCCACAGACTGAAGTGTGTCTGCTGTAGAAATGCCACCAGAGAGCTCTGCACCTGAGAGCTGCTGGTTAAATGGGAGCTCTTCTGCTTCTGTACAAAGCTATTCTGAGGAGGCATTTCAGCTACAAGTTTTACAGGTCCCTAAATGATGCTGGCATTTTTGAAAAAGCCTAATCCTTTCTCATTCAAACTTCTGCACCTTGAAATGAGATGAGATTTAGGCTGGAAAGGCAAAGGAAAAGAGAGGAAGTTCTTTCTTTCATAAGAAAACATGCTATCTGGTTCAGGGAGAAGCTGAAAAATACCAGTGGGAGAACAGTCCTATCATAACTGGGCTCCTTGCAAAAGAGACTTGTTTTGCTGAAAAAACTCTGTTATATAACTACCAGGATCTGAAAGGAGACACCAGCTTTGAGTTTCATTGAACTAAGTTTAATCCCACAAGATACTTTTGAGTCTGGGGAAACACTTGATCCCTGGTTTACATGTTTATTAGAGAACAACACATTTGCCATATCATAAAAGTGGTAGAAGATGTTCCTCAGATCTGGACAAAGCCAGCACAGACTTGTCACTTTAGTGACCACAGTTCTGATTCCCTGAACCTAAATTAAACCCAGCCTTTCCTAAATAAACATTTAGCAGTGTTGTGAATGGGTTTAGTGGAGAACTTACCCAGAAACCATATGAATTACTAGAAAAACATTCCTGTCTTTGCAGCTCTCAATAGTCCTTAATGCTAAAGGGTTTGGAAGCCTCAGATTAAAGGTAGATATTCCTCAGATGCCAAGATTTGCTTTATAAGGTATATGGGCCCCACTGAGACAGGAGGCCAGACAAAATAATCTTTATAATAATTTTAAAGAAATATATATTTGCCTTATAAATTAAGATTCAAATTTACAGACAGAAGCACTAATATTATTACTGAACATGAATGGAGAAGAGAGTCTGGATTGAAGTAGGGTCTCTGATCCATTTAATCAGTGAATGTATTCCTAGGGTCAAGTCCTCCAGGAATAACTTAGGTGAGCAATGTACCTGTCTAAGGATTAAGCTTTGGTAGGAGCAGTTTATTCTTCATTGTATCTTCCTCCACCTGTGCTCTTTCCACAAACCATTAGCAGTGGTTTTCAGCCATGGCAGAGAGTGTGAAGGGAATGAATGGCAGGTCCAGGAACATACTCCAGGACCTGGTAAAATCAACAGGTTTTCCTACAGGCTAGAAAAGTGGTTTTCATCCTGGGCCAGTTGAGGCCTGTAAGGAAAGGGGTGGATGCTATGCTGGGCTGTTGCACTTAAACATTGCAAGTCTTCTGTCCTTGTAAAAAGAAGGAGAGAAACAGGGATTTTGTGTAAGTTGCTTAGAAGACAACTTGAAGAAGGTATTGTTAGTCCTCTGTAGCAAAGAAGGACACCAGTTATGGACTTTCCATGTCTAAGAAGATGCAAAACATGTTAGAAGTGATAAATAAAAAGTTATTTATTACAGCTTTTGAAACTCTTCTTGTCATAAACTGGACAACTGTCATACGGTGAAAAGGTGTGATTAGTGTGTTTTTGAGGTTTGCTTTAGAGATAAGGACATGGTTGCAGCATGCAAAACTAGAAGGAGATTATTTGTTTACCCTTTTCCAATTTCCTACTCATTTGATGTTTCATAATGTGCTGTCTTCAACAGTCTCTTGTATGTTAGGGGGAGATGGAGGGAAGTCTTTAATGGGTGTTAGACTCCTATACCTGCATGGTGTCAGCAGCTAGATGCTTGGATGAAAGCAACTTGTTTTCAAAGGTGTGGAATGGCAGTTTCTCTTTCAGTTCTGGACTGGGATTCAGACAGCTTTTGTTCACTGCTAAATATGGATTAGAGATGTAAAGAACGACAGTTTAAACAGTCAGCCCATCATAACAGAAATAAAAACATTACAAAACAGGACAACAGGAAAAGAACTGGCTGCTTTTTAGTCAAGCAGTCATTTCACTCTTTGGGCCATGCTCTGTGCCTCTGCCCTGTGCCCCTTCTCGCCAAGATGCTTTCCCCTCCCAATGATGCCAAAGGTGATCACAATAATACAAATTAGTTCAAAGCAATGATAAACTGTCACCTTTAAAAAAAAATAAAAATACAAAAATCTAGTTTTCCTGTTTTCCTTCTCATACCCCCATGCATCATTGTACAGGCTCTGAACAGACAAGCCCACTATTACAATGTTGTCAGGGCCCTGCTAGTTTTCTAGTTCAAATCCTTGTTCATGCTGTTTGCTAAGTACTTGTTCACTGTGACAGCTTTCAGCAAAACAGAACACACTGAATGCTTCTTTCCAAACAGCTCTGTCCTGCTGGGCTTCAAGTGAAACAAGCCCTTCAGACTCCATCATGTGAACTTTTCATAAGGAACAATCTCCTTTAGACAATTCCTTTCAGAGATACTATCCGTGAAACTGGGACTTGGGGATGAGGTGACATCACAGCCTTCTTCCTCTGGCCAGGGTCATGGCCACCAAAGTTGTATTTGTCAGGAGGCCTCCACATGGCATGGTTCATGATTTCCTTAATTACCTAATGTTTCCCCATTAAAAAAAAAAAAAACTACAACAACTTTAAAGTGTATTTTAGTATGTTTTCTGTTGAAAGAATAGTGCTTTTTGTGCAGACAGTCAAATCCTCGGTTGTAAAAATCAGAACTGATTACTGAAAACATAACTCACATTCAGTCAAAGCTTAAAGGCAGATATACCAGAGCTGGTGGACCAAAACTGAGATAGATGTTTGCTCTTTCCCTTGTTGGTGTCTGTACCTCATGCTCAGATGCTCAATACCCCTCTGGCTCACCTGCCTGTGCTCTTCCTGGTATCAGTCATGCATAGAAACAAGCAGGAGGTTTGATGAACAAGGCAAGGTGGATATGCTCTTACCACTGAGTTAGCAAGTAAATGAGGCAAAAAAGGCTGGCTTAGATATTCTGGGAGCATAGAAAAATGTGTGCACTTCAGTGGCAAGAACTTAGCTCCCTGGATCTCCTCCCACCCCATTGCTGAGGAGTGAGCTTAGAAAAGTACCACCACCTTTCCACGAGGTGGAGGTCGAATTGATGACCCATGAAAGCTGTCCCAACCCAAGTGACCACCACCCCAAGCATGGTTGGGGAGAAATAGCAATGTGGTAAAAGCACAAGAGGAGCAGTCATGTAGAGAAAACTGATGGGAAACAAAAGTTGCAGGTATATGATTTGATGCTGAAAATGGTCCTTCTGGTAGTGGTGTGTCCCACTGATATGGGAATGGGCATTTAAGTGGTTTTGTGCTTTTTACTATTCTTGGTTTGGTAAGTTAATATCCAGAAAAGATATCTCATGAGTGACTTGGTATTTTGTACTGATGTTTTTTACTTTTATATTGTATTAAGAACTGTTCTTCTACAATGCTTTACAAAAAAGAAAAAAAAAAGAAGATAAGCCCAAAATGCATTAAGTAGGCATTGAACTTAAATAACTTAAAACAAAATGCCCATTGGAAAACAAATGTAAAAAAATGTCCTTCAACCCCAAGTGGTGTTCAGTCCTTCATGAAAGCACGATAACAGCATCTTAGCTGCCTGTTGGTGAAATTGGTAACTGAAAACATTCTGTTTATCCATCTTACATGATGAAATTGCTTACATGATTAAGTTGCTGAGGAGAGGGGCTTCAAAGAGGAGAGTGGCTGGGGAACCTTCTGAAAGCATCAAAAACCAACGGCAAAACCACAAGATGTGAAGGCAAAAGCCCAGGGAAGAGGGAGAGCCTCAAGTTGCCTCCCCCCTGAGTGGGAAGAGTGAGCTGGGAATGAGGGCAATGGGGACTCAGAGTGGGCAGAGACCGGAATAATGACACCCAGAGCCCTCATGTACAAGAGCAGCCCTGAGGGAGTGTGGGCAACCAGGAGCATGAGCAACCAGGGCGCAGTCCATCTCCTGGGTCTAGAACTTATCTGAGCTAGTTTCATCTTATCGTCTTCCACGAGTAGACTGAGCTATGGTTTCCACTCATGTCAAAACCACCACCAGAGAGAACATGGCGACCCAGACGGAGCTGCCACGCAAACACGTAGCGGCCCGGGTCCTGGGCTGCAGGGAGTGCCTGGGCCTGTCAGTCCTGCCGGGGGGCAGCAGGGACAGCACCTGTGTGCGCTGCCATCAGCTGGGTGACCTGCTCAGCCTGGTGGCGGAACTCAGAGAAGAGGTCGAGAGATTAAAAAGTATTAGGGAGTGTGAAAGGAAAATTGATTGGTAGAGTAACACCCTAGCACTCCTAAAGCAACAGGAGCAAATGGGGGCTCCAAACGAGTCAGGTAATCCCTCATCCTCTTGCTACCAGGCAGAAGGAGGGGCCCTAAGAGACGAGGGAGGCTGGAAACAGGTCCCTGCTCAGGGAGGCAGGAAAATCCTCTCTCCACCTCCCTTACTCTCCATGGTGCCCCTTCACAATAGATTCGGGGCCCTGGAACATTTGAATAAAGAAAACAAGGAGGAAGAAAATGAGACAAACAAGGAGGAAGACCAAGGTCCACCAAGGACAGGTCATTCTAGACCAGGTATTAAAACCAGTTCTGAAAAGAACCTCAGAAGAGTCATTGTAGGGGGTGACACCATTCTGAGGGGGGGTCGAAGGCCCCATACGCAGACCAGACCCACTTCATAGGGAAGTTGCTGCCTGCCTGGGGCCTGTGTCAAGGACCTCACGGCAAAACTCTGGCTCTAGTGAGACCCAAGGACTACTACCCTCTCCTGGTTTTTCAGGTAGGTAGCAACAACATCACCAGGAGAAGGCCTAAAACAATGAAGAGAGGTTTCAGATCCTTGGGGAAACTGATTAAGGGGTCAGGGGCACAAATTGTGTTCTCCTCCATCCCTTCAGCTGGGGGTGGTGGATGAAGAATAATACAAGAGAACTCAACAGATGAACTTGTAACTCCAAGACTGGTGCTACAATCAGGGCTTCGGATTTTTCAATCTTGTGTTAGAGTACAGGGCACCAGACCTTTTGGCATTAGATGAAATGCACCTGTCCCAGAGGGGGAAGAGGATCTTGGGGCAGGAGTTATCTGGGCTCATTGACAGAGCTTTAAACTAGATTTGAAGGGGGAAGGGGGCAAAACACTGGCCCATCTGAAGTGCATGTATATCAATGCACACAGCATGGGTAACAAACAGGACAAACTTGAAGCCGTGATGAAACAGGAAAATCATGATGTAGTGGCTCTTACGGAAACATGGTAGGATGTCTCCCATGACTAGAGTGTGCCAGTTGATGGCTACAAACTCTTTAGGAGGGATGGACAAGGCAGGAGAGGCGGTGGGGTGGCCCTGCATGTCATGGACTGTTATGATTGCTTTGAGTACAAGTGTGGTGAAGACAGGGTGGAGTGTCTTTGCGGGACAGGGGAAGGCCAACAGGGCAGATATTGTAGTAGGAATCTACTATAGACCACCCACCCAGGACAGAGAGGTGGATAAAATATTCTATAGGCATTTAGGTCAAATCTCACGATCCCTTGCCCTTGTTCTTGTGGGAGGCTTTAACTTCCCAGATATCTGCTGGAAATACAACACAGCAGAGCAGGACCAGTCCCGGAGATTCCTGGAATGGGTGGGAGACAACTTCCTGACGCAGCTGGTGAGAGAACCAACCAGAGCAGGTGCCCTGCTGGATCTCCTCTTTGTGAACAGAGGACTGGTGGACGATGTGGTGGTTGGAGGCCGACTAGGGCACGGTGATCATGAAATAACAGAGTTCGCTATTCTTAGGGAGGCCAGGAGAGAGGGAAACAGAACTGCCATCCTGGATTTCAAAAGGGCTGACTTTGTCTTGTTTAGGCACCTGCTTGACAGGATCCCTTGGGAGATTATCCTGAAAGGTATAGGGCACTCTTTAAGAAGGAAGTGTTAATGGCTCAGGAGCAGGCGGTCCCCAGGTGCTGTTAGAGAAGCCAGCGACAGAGAAGACCACCCTGGCTGAACAGGGAGCTTTGGCTGCAACTCAGGGAGAAAAGGAGAGTTTACAGCCTTTGGAAGAAGGGACTAGGAACTCGCAGGGATTACAAAGATGCTGTGATGCTATGCAGGGTGGAAATCAGGAAGTCTAAAGCCCAGATGGAAATTATATCTGGCTTCAGCAATCAAGGACAACAAGAAATGTTTCTATAAGTATGTGAGCATCAAAAGAAAGACCAGGGAGAGCCTCCATCCCCCGCTAGACGCAGGAGGAAACGGTAACAAGTGATGAGGAAAAGGCTGAGGTGTTTAATGCCTTCTTTGCCTCAGTCTTTAATAGCAAGACTAGTTGTACTGAGGGAATCCCGCCTCCTCAGCCAGAAGACAGAGACAGAGACTGGGAGAACAACCCCCACACATTCCAGGAGACAGTCAGTGACCTGCTGCATCACATAGACACACACAGGTTTATGGGACCGGATGGGATACACCCGAGGGTGCTGAAGGCGCTGGCTGGGTGCTCACCAGAACACTTTCCATCATTTACCAGCAGTCCTGGCTGACCGGGGAGGTCCCGACTGATTGGAAATTGGCCAATGTGACGCCCATCTATAAGAAGGGTCGGAAAGATGATGCGGGGAATTACAGGCCTGTCAACTTGACGTTGGTGCCCGGGAAGCTGATGGAGCAGCTCATCCTGAGTGCCATCACACAGCACATGTGGGACAACCAGACGCTCAGGCCCAGTCAGCATGGGTTTAGGAAAGGCAGGTCCTGCCTGACAAACCTGATCTCCTTCTGCGACAGGGCGACCTGCTTATTGGATGAGGGAAAGGCTGTGAATGTTGTTTACCTTAATTTTAGTAAGACCTTTGACACCGTTTCCCACAGCATTCTCCTGGCGAAACTGACTGCTCATGGCTTGGATGGGCAGACACTTTGCTGGGTAAAAAACTGTCTGGTTGACCAGGCCCAGAGAGTTGTGGTGAACGGACTTAAATCCAGCTGGCAGCCGGTCACGAGTGGTGAAACCCAGGGCTGGGTTTTGGGGCCACTCCTGTTTAACATCTTTATTGATGATCCGGATGAGGGGATCGAGGGCACCCTCAGTCAGTTTGCAGATGACACCCAGCTGGGCGGGAGTGTTGATCTGCTCGAGGGTAGGGAGGCTCTGCAGAGAGACCTGGACAGTCTGGAGCCATGGGCTGAGCCCAACTGGGGGATTTTCAATAAGGGCAAATGCCAGGGGCTGCCCTTGGGCCACAACAACCCCCAGCAGCGCTACAGGCTTGGGGAGGAGTGGCTGGAGAGCTGCCAGTCAGAGAGGGACCTGGCGGGGTTGATTGACAGCCGGCTGAACAGGAGCCAGCAGTGTGCCCAGGTGGCCAAGAAGGCCAATGGCATCCTGGCTTGTGTCAGCAATAGCGTGGCCAGCAGGGACAGGGAAGGGATCTCACCCCTGTACTCGGCACTGGTGAGGCCAAACCTCGATTCCTGTGTTCAGTTCTGGGCCCCTCACCCCAAAAAGGCCATTGAATGACTCAAGCGTGGCCAGAGAAGGGCAACGGAGCTGGGGCAGGGTCTGGAGCACAGGTCTGCTGGGGAGCGGCTGAGGGAACTGGGGGGGTTTAGTCTGGAGAAGAGGAGGCTGAGGGGAGAACTCCTGGCCCTCTACAGCTCCCTGACAGGAGGGTGCAGAGAGGGGGGATGAGTCTCTTTAACCCAGGAACAAGCAACAAGACAAGAGGGAATGTCCTCAAGGTGCCCAGGGCAGGGTCAGGCTGGCTCTGAGGAAGGATTTCTGTGCAGAAGGGGCTGTTGGGCGTTGGAATGGGCTGCCCAGGGAGGTGGTGGAGTCCCCATCCCTGGAGGTGTTGAAGAGTCGGGTTGACCCAGCGCTGAGGTATCTGGTGGAGTTGGGAACGGTCGGGGTGAGGTTCATAGTTGGACTGGAGGAGCTTCAAGGGCTTTTCCAACCTAAATGATTCCGTGATTCTGAAATGCATCTCAATTATGAGCTCCAGAATGTGTATTTTCCTTAACACAGTTGTATATGAAGTTGTTTTCTAATAATAGATACAAAGGTTACCAGTTCAGAGGGAAAGGGGTCTGATGTGCATGGGGATTATTCATAAGAAGGGATTCTGAAATCTCAGCCTAAACTTTTCATTTTCACCAGGCTACTGTGCCACAGTCAGAACCATAGGAAGTAGGTGGCAGGTTTGGAGGGTAGCTGCGTGGACCCAAGCATGAGCAGTGCAGTTGTGGTTTGACAGTGCAGATGAGCCAAGTAAGGGCTGTTTGTTACCAGAAGCATCATAGTCTTGCTGCTTCCCTTGCACTACTACTGCCACTCACCTGAAACAAGCAAAACTCCCGGCAAAAAATTACAGAACGATGCTCAGAAACACTTACAGAACAAGATATGTTGGAACACTGTATTCATGACACTGAACAAAGGTAACACAGCAAAGGTGACCAAGGGAGACAGTAACCCAAAACTGCACAGGTTTTGCATGGACCCTTAGGTACCTCTGAAAGTTGTGGAGCTCAGATGGTATATCTTCCCCCTGTGCACCTATAAATGATAGTTTCTGAGCAAGATTTTATTTATCTGGCTGACAGAGTCATTCTGTGGGCCAGGTAAAGTTAAAGAACAAGTGATTTATATGAAAATTTGGTCTACAACATATGTGTTCTTTGGGATATTTTCTGTACCCTCTTTGGATGAAATTCATTGAATAGACTGAAAAATTTTGCTTCCTTAAGTCCAGGAGCAACTTGTTTTTTCTATCTGACTTATAAATTTTCATCCATTTTCACTCACATCAGGGAATAGCACTCATCTGTGTGAATATTTCTGGCCAATAGTTTGGGACTTTGGAACACCTGCTGTGGAAGAGGCCAGGATAACTAATCTGAGACAATGACAGGAGATGAACCTCACAAGATTCAGCAATGACATCTCTTTGGGAAAACCCAGAGTGTAGGCTTACACGTTTTGTGGATACATGGACAGGCAAACCCTTAGTATCCTACAGTATTTCCACATTATTCCTTTTATTTCCTTTCCTAAGGGAGCTGGGCTGCTCCAGCTACACTCTGTACTGGCATCATCCCCTCCCTCCCAATTCCGGTAGTGTAGGTGGAAGCACTTGTCCAGGACACAGAGGTTACTAAACAGCATGTCCTCCTTATTGACAACATGTCCAAGAGCCCTATCAGATGGCAATTCCAATAAAGGAATCCCTGGAGAAAAAGTAGTAGATGACACAACGACAGTTATCTCTTGTGGACCACTTCCATTTTTTCTTCACCATCAAGGTGTGGTTGGTTTGAACCACTTCAGTGACTCAAAGTTGAGGAAGAAATCAGGATGGTGGCGACTTCTTTTTAAGATCATAGAGTTCAGCTCTACTATTCATAGCAGTAGCTAAATAACCAGAGCAGCATCCTGCATCACCAGGGCTCTTTTACCTGTGCAGGAATAATTAAGAATGTGCAACACCAAAGCAGTAGGTCTTCCTTTTTATTCCACACGTTTATAATGAGAAATATTCACTCATAAATGCCAGAAGTTATGCACTGGCCACCTTATGCATGTTGCCTACAGGGTTCTAGATCAAGTTAGTAAAAAATTGGAGCAGGTTTGGTGTAATTCCAAAAGTTATTTTTACTCTTGTGTAAATTTGTGCACACATGGAGTTATCCTATTGCTGCTGTTGTGGAAGCTATTCTTTCTAGCTGTGTCCTATCTTAATGAGAAATCACTTCCATGTGCAATTCTACAAGTATTTCTATGCCCAGATAAAGAAGGAAACTTTGAGGCCAAATTTTAAAGGTATTGGATAGATAATGGCTCTGCTACATTTCAGTTGGAGATGTAATTGCTCTGTACTTGTGATTCCCTCACTGATATGGAAAAGGGAGACCATCTCCATGCTTAAGTGTTTATGTCTGTTCCTTTTCACAACTCAGGACCACAATGCTGTGTAATTCCCATTGAGGGCACCGGGAGTTTTTCCTACACCATAATTTTAGATATTAAAGTCATTTTAGCAACTGTCAGTGACTAATCACCAACCCTGATAAATTAAAAAAAAAAAAAATTTAGAAGAAAAAAACACCTCTGAAGAGTTCCAGAATATTTACAAACCAGTTTGCTATAATGTCTGTTTTAAACATAATCATATGAAATCATACTTGACATTAATAATATGGCTTTAATGTGGCTTGCCTTAAAATGTTCATCATATCCCATGCTGTCTAGTTCACATTCACCTGGAATAGCCAGTGATAAACAACCAATTTCAGGGTCATTCGGTGTGGAATTTAGTCACACAACTTAGACTGTGTAACCTGTGGCTGTATTTTATGGGATCTCATGAAGAACAAACAGCTTCTGCCTGTTCTTTGTCCTTTAAATTAGTAGAATCACAGAATGGTTTGGGTTGGAAGGGATCTTAAAGATCATCTAGTTCTAACTCCCCTGCTATGACCAGGGACACTTTCCACTAGACCAAGTTGCTCAAAGCCCCGTCCAACGTGGCCTTGAACACCTTCAGGGAGGAAGTGTTCATATAAGACCTTTTATTCATCTAAGTCTTGTAATACCTTATAATTCATATAAATTCATACGAGACCTTATGTATACACACAGAAGAAAAGAGAGCAAGAAGAAGAATGTATTACAGATGGAAGAACTTGAACATAGAGTTATGTACTGCATTTTTTTATACTGCTTAGAGGAACATAACTTCTGTGCTTAACTATTTTTCTTTAAAAGTGCATATCACAGATTTCAAGTGCAAGCTGTAATAAACACAAACAAGCGTTGTATTCATTCGGCTGCGGGTTTCTCCCGTTCACTCCTCTACATTCTCTCACCACTCTCAAAAATGAGAAACGCACATTTCCAAGTGGGGGGATGAGGGGCCACTGGGATTGAGCTTTTTCTATGCAACCCTTGCTTTTTCACGATTCATTAAACCTTTTCTCCCTCGTGTGTAATTGGACCCCTCTCATTTACATGCATGAGGGATGCATAATTCTGAGAGGTACTGTGGTCCAAAAAAAAAAAAAAAAAGAAAGAGAAGAGAGCCCTTGGGCCAAGGTGCAGGAGACACGGGAAAACTTGGCAAGAGCAACCCGCGTAGCAGCGTTGCATCCCTGGAGAGAGCAAGCTGGTCCCACTGTGCAGTGCCTGTGCTGCGTGGGGAAGTGGAATGCTGCTGAGAGAGCTCTGGGCTGCCTTGACTGACCCCGGGGCTGGGGCTTACCTCAAAACCAGTCTTTGCTCCCCAGAGAAGTACGGCTCTGTGTCTGAGGCAGCAAACAGCTCGACTGCCTGGGATCCTCTGCATATTGGCACCTGATTAATTAATTAATTATTGCTGATAGAGCATTCAGTGCTATGGTGCAGCCTCCAGGGCTTTAAAGAGGTGGAAGGGAAGAGACTCTACTTCTCCTTTCTGCTGCACTTTGGAAAATAACTCTTCTTATCCAATCGATTTTTTTCTTGCAAGACAATATCAGATGTTTGATAGACGTATTCCTTCTGTTCAGGGTGGGGAAAACTCTCCAGCCAGAAGGTGAAATATTTCAGTTGGTTTCTTACTTGGTTAAATTTCTGCTTAGAAAACTGCACCCCGTGCTTTGTAGAAATCGTTCCTCTCTTCCTTTGCACAGGCTTTTTTTAGCTCATCTTTACGCAGCTCTTAAAGTTGTGCCAATGCTGAGCTAAGGTAAAAAAAATCTCCAACATCATGTCTCCCACTAGTAACTCCTGATTTATCAGTAAGATGAAAATGTAATCAAGCTCATTATGATCTGAATACTGAATAACAAAGCTTATTTTTTAAGCTTTGATTTTGACTACATAATGCATAGTCCAGGCTGCCTGTGTGTGGGTCAGACACAGAATTAAGCACTGGTACCTGTCCTGCGGGAGAAGACCCTCTGCCCCCCTGGGACCGCTCTGTCCTGCCCAGGCAGCCCTGCCTGGGGCTGAGCTTCCCAGCACTCCCTCAGGGGGAACAAGCAAGAATTATACTTTCCCTGCTACAAAGAATACTAGTGGCATTTGCTGAATGATACTGTGGGCAAAATATAAATATTTTCACATTGCAGGTAAATTTGCTGCAAGAGAATCTGCAGGGCATGGAGCCACTGGTAATTTACTGCTAGAGACAGCAGTTGGCTTTATATGTCTTAAGACATGATGCTTTATGGTGGTAATAATTTGATAATTTTCAAACCCTTAACACAAAAAAAGAATGTGATATCACCCTATGGCTTAGCACTTCTGATTATGTCTCTTGTTAAATGTCAAAACTAATTTGAGATTAAAAAAAAAAAATTCTAATTATTTTTTATAAACCAGTTGAGTACATTTGATGTAAGAAACTATTTAAACACTATCGGGGCTAATATTTGTTTGCACATTGTTGATGGGAAAAGTTTTAAAGGAATGAAATAGAAAAAGTACATAAATATATTAATGAGCGTTTCTTCTAAGCTCTTACTTTATATGCTCAAGCCCATCTTTTAGCTTAACTTCTATTTAAAAAGTTGAAAGAAAGTAGGAAATCCCTGCAGAGAACAGCCAGCCACACTTCTGAATTTCAATGTGTTCTTCTAGACGAGGGCCTTTGATTTTAAATGGTAACGTTGTTGCTTTAATCAGGAGACAATCCTTATATATTAGTTGTACTGGCCTATAATTGTAAGAGCTAAATGATACACAAAACTGGATACACATCTTTGCAGGCCGATTAATGGGGAGGACTGAAAGCAAAAGTAAACACTAACCTTACAAAATAAAAGAAGTTAAAAGATAAGTGTTAAGGACCTTTTTCTTTTTGGAGAATAAAACAAGATTTAGTAGCTTTCCACTTAATTTAAATGAAAAGAATCGCTACCTTACATATTGCACTGATAATGTGGGGGAGAGCGAAAACAAAACCGTCTTTGTAGCAGTGACACCTCCTATAGTTGTTGTGAAGAAACTTTTCCCCTTGGTATCTACTAACCAATTCTAATTAATGCTGCACATTCCTCCACTGAAATCATTTAATGCATAACAAGGGGGGAAAAAAAAAAAAAAAAAAAAAAGAGAGAGAGAGAAGAAATTCTCAATGCTGATGATTGCCCTGTTCGAATTATGGGAGTGAAAGCCCGGGCCCCCTAACCTACTGTCTATAAAGCAGAGCTTTGAAAGAGAGCTGCGACCTACAAAAGCTGTCAATCTCCCTTGCCCCGAAAGCCTGGGTTCACATGGATTCAAGTGACAGCCCTCCTCCCCCGCACACAATACATCAATCTGTCTCTCCCCCGAGCACCCACAGCCCATTGTGCGAGCCGCAGGTGCCTAATATAGCACCCATGGCCGCCCCCCGGCCCCCCCTGAGAACCGGCCCCCGCACAAAGGGGCCCGCGCAGGGCAGATGGGCACGGGCCGCCAGGAGGTGCCTGCCACACAGTTGCTTGAGGTTTTAACTGTTTTTCTGGGGGTGTCTCTGCTTCAGACCGGCATCTTTCCCTGTCCTTTGGCAAACCTGCTGGCTCACCCGTGGCACGGGCTGGCGCGGGGTGCTTGGTGCTCAGTTGCTGGCATCTTGAAAAAAACGGGTGTTGCCAACGGAGGCAGCGCATCCCGAGGCATCGGTAAATACAGAGGTGATGGCTGCTCCTGCCTGGTGCAGTGATCTGTAATGGGGCTTGAACTCTCTTCCCATCATCTTAATAGGCAAACAAGCCCTGGGGATGCCTCTGTTCTGAATTACCTGCATCTGTTCAGCACAAGGGTAGTGTAGGCCACCCAGCTGTCCAGGCACTGAAGGATGGTCCTGGAGGGCTGTGCTGCCGGCAGTCCTAAAAGGAACTGGCTGCCCATTTGATCCTGGGCTTTGGCTGGTGAAGCTCTGGCCTGTAATAGCATCCCAGGTTTTCTGTAGGCTGTTAGTAAACTGCTTTGTCACTTGATGTCTCAGTTGTCTCTATGTAAAACGGAGTGAAGGTTTTCCTTTTCTACCCACTCTTTTCCCTGTTGATAGAAACTGTAAATCTGGGGCGATGGGGATGTGTCTGTGTGATTGTACAATGCCCAATCCAGGAGGACATTTCTGCCATAAAACAAACTAGTGGCAACAGTAACGTAGATGATGAAGACTTGCATCCTGTGCTACATCTTGCTAATGCGCAGTGATAGAAGTGGCATTTGTTCATCTTTCCATGTCTAAACTGCAAATATTTCTCCCCCAGTGTTGCCTTTAGATCTGCATTACTGAGTCAGGTTTGGAGAATCCAGAGGATAGCCATGGACCTTGTTATAAATTGCGACCACAATGGATCATAATCCAATTAGAATTTTATTAATTATAGCAAATAGAATATGAGCAAAGACAACCTTAAGTCAGGAAACCGCACAAGGAAAAAAAGTGAAGAGGAAGCTCATCCATGCACATGCAGCTACAGGTGGTGCATCACTGGTTATTCATGTTGGTTTTTCCCAAGACTTGCAGCACAGATCTGATTTCTTTCAGTGGAAATACATAGTCTGCTCCTGAGTAAACCAAGAAGCTTTGTAGGCCCAAGTGTTACTCACTAACCTTGTCTTTACTGAAATTAAAATTTCCACAAAATAAGCTTCTTTCAATTCCCCTTTATATATACCAAAACCAAGCAAGCAAGCAAACAAAAAATAACAGCACAAGCTCAACTTCTTTAAGTTCCTTTCCAGACCATTTTGCTCTAAAATGTCTGAGCAGCTGTCCCTTTCTCATCACCAGTGCCACAGGTCCCTGATTTCCGAGCTGTATCCTCACCTGGAGGCTTTGCTGGGCGGTGGGGATGTCCCAGAGCTCAGCGGAGTGGCTGCTATAGCAGCGTGGCTCCTGCAGCACTGAGCTGGGTGCAGGCTAATTGCCGAAGTATTTCCTTTGCTTTTGGTGAGGTTTTGCTTCAGTGATTGCAAATTAAAGTGACACTGCAATTCAAGTCAGCTCAAAGAAATGATGCTCTCGCTGCTTTGATCTTGGTCCTTAGAGGGATAACTCCTTAAAAATAAAAAAGGAACTGCTGACTAATTTGGTACTAAGCTTCAGTCAGAGATCAGAAATGTCAAAGTGCAGAGCCTGCTTGTAGGTATGATGATAACATCTGTAGGCAAAGACAGGTAAAAATTTTATGATTCTCCCGCAGCAGTTAAGCATGTTCCACTTTGCTGGCTGAAGAGCTGTTTCTACTTTCATTTCAGATGGATGTTTTAAAAACACCAACCAGAGCTGGGGCTGAGAGAAACAGCAGTGCAGCACAGTCCAAGCCAGCCAGGTGAGCCTGGTGGCAAAACTGTTTTGAAGAAAAAATCACAGATGTAGGATGCCAGCTCTGTTGCAGTGAAGCAAGAAGCTGAGCAGAAACAGTTTCATGGCTGTTAACTTCTCCTGTTTGAACTGAGAGTGCACCTTCGGGCAGATTTTGAGCCTCCTGCCAAAATATACGACAAAAGCAAAATCAAACTGGCATTGGCTTGTCTCAGCAATTTCTTATAGTATGTGATCAAATGATCATGTTGTCTGATACTTAGAGTTTTCTTCACTCGCCTTTGACTAGATGAGAGGACTATTCAGTATATTAAAACATGGAAAAGCTCAGCTGTTTCAAGCTGAGCTTTATCTACAACAGGTTCCTACTGCTGTCAATAGTAAAAATTCTCTAGCTTCAAGTGTAGGACCAAGTCATTCAACTGGAGGCTTACAGCAATTCTCCACTTCTGGGAATGCTGCTGTCAAGTGGCAGCTTTTGTTTCCTTTTCAGGGCTGAGTCAGCTCCAAAGTACCTTCAAGATTAAGTATTTAATATAGTTCATTAAAGGCGGGGATGCCCAACCTTTGCTGAGACAGGACAACAGTGCAAAACAAAAATTATCTGGGTAGCATCATACTTTGCTTTCCTTCCTGACCTCAGCCTTAGCTTTTAAATTCTTGTGGCCACAAATTACATGTAAATTGTTTGGTGAAGCCAGCCAGCACACAGGGCATCCTTTTGCCTTGAGCAGGGGTTCAACCAAGAAAAAAACCTTTTATGTGCCTGACCTTTCTGTAGTTGTTATCTGCACAAGAAGCCAGGGTCTGACTGTCCTGGCTAAACAATAATCTGAATCACACTTTGTTATCCTGAACTTAAACACCTTAGGAGAAGTTTAAATCTAAGCCTGGCACTGAAAAAGGTAGTTTAAATATGACACCTCTATAGGAAGGTAGCTGCTATCACTGAACAATAAATTACAAAAACTAGGCTAGCTCTTCAAAGAACCTATCTGCCTCTTTCTTATATAAGCAACTTCTTGGACTCACACAAGTTAAAAATAAAGACGACAGCCTGGACACTAAGATGAGCTTAACTTATCTGAAGTACAATTTGCAGTGAGGAAACTGGAACAGAACTATGGAAGTGATTCATTAGCCATATATTCAGCTCCAACACGGTGTTGCAGACAGTTACGCTGGGCCTTAATTGCTTCTGTTAACATCATATTCTAGAGCTCATTAGTGATAAACAATGTGTATTAATATCATTCAGGCAAGAACTAAAGATTAAGGTGGAAATCCATTTGCTGTGATGGCCATTAGTCAATTCAGAGCTGTTGAATTGATGCTTGAGAATCTAATGTGAATTGGGAGAGTCGATATTTCATCAGGCAGATCCTCTCATCCTCCCGTGAAAGTTCTTTGTCTAAAAAAAGTTACTTAATGAAAAGTGCATGCTTGAAAAGGACAGATACTAAGTACTGCCCTATTGGTCTCCTAAACAGTTTAAATTCTAAAGAGTGCATAAGGCCAATTTTGGGTCTGATAGAAGCATGACCACTTTAGGAAGATTGTGCTGCTTGTCACAGTGGTAAATTTGGCCCAGTGTTGCCAACTTAAGTGTTTTCAAATGTAGAGATTTCTCATCTTTCATTCCATTTTCTTGCTCCAGGCAGGTTTTTTTTTGTAAGCGACTATACACTGGGATTTCTCCGGATGTGTCTGGCTGATAGCACAATTTGTTACTTCTTGTTCTAAATTCATAGTAGGGAGATCCCATAAATAGCCCAGCATCAGATTATCATGAAATGTGCCAGTGGCACAAATAATCTTGTTCAGTCTCAGAAGCTGTTGTAGAGTAAGTTCACCTCCTCCCACCCCGCTCACCATTTCATCTCCCCTCTCCTCCTGAGGGCCAGCAAGATGTCCATTTCTCTTCATAACTTTGCTTTGAATTTTTCCTTAGGATATGGAAGACCAGCGTTGCTGGCAGCCTGTGTGATGTGAGGAACAAACATGGTGCAGGTGATGCAAAGACACAGGCAGCAGCTTCAGTCCTGGAGCGGGGCTCCTGTTCCTGGGTCTGGAGAGGTAAATCACATCGGTCCATCTGGTGTTTGTTCTCCCAGGTAAAGGGATGAAGTAAAGGGAGGGGGTATATCAAGTAAAGGGGGGGGAATGGGGTCCTGAATATTTGCATGGGAGCCTAGTTGTACAAATTTGTAGGAGGATTTGGAATATCTTGAGAGAGTTCAAAGGAACTTGAAGAAAGGAACTTAAAGTCTTTAACGTCAAATTTGAGAAACTGTTAAAAAAGTAGTAGAGAGGTAGTTTGACTATTGAGTTGCTTATAAAACAGGAGATCTGCAAAGGAGGCCTTTCTATGTGTGTTTATAAAAGGCCTATCAAGATTTAAGTACTAGAAACAGAAATTTGCTACCTCCAGTGAAGGTGCCATTTCTTAACTATGAAGGTACATTGAAAGGTCTTGCTTGGGTGAGCTCATAGAGTGTCACTGTTTGCAATACATCTCCAAGATAGAATTTATTCAACTTCTGGGAAAAATTTTGTAACCCGTACATGCAGGAGGTCGGACTAGGTGACCCTTAATGCTGCCTCATCATAGCCCTCAGAACCCAAACTTCTAATGGAAGTTGGAAAAGTGCCAGAAAATCAGCTGGATGTATATGTATGGAATTGCATGTGGTTTCTCTTGGCAAGTTTCACATATGAATTGCCTGTCCCTCACCAAATGACCCCCCAACTCCTCCTGCATTTTTTTTTTTGGTTGCTACCTGTGACATGATTCATCTAAAGAAATTAATTCAGCCTGCACCTGAGGAAGCCAGCATAAGGGTCTCTGTTATCGGAGATCACCTATTCCTGACACTGAATGTCTGCGGCGGTGTTTAGGGTGGTAACTGCTAATGTCAGCACAATGATCTCATGTTTAGCCTCGCTTTTTATTTATTCTCCAGTGCACTCATTTCCTTCTCTTTTCAGCAGAATTAAGAGGGCATTTCAGTTTACAGGAGGCAGCACAGCTGATCTGTGTGGTTGCATTTGCCAAATCCCCGGACTTTTCAGAACAAAAACCGCCTGAAGTTACCCTTCTCACTTTGCTCTCCAAGAGGCTCTAGGTGTACAATGCCCACCGCTAATCCCGCCTTTATTTCTCCCAGCTCAGAACTGGGTCTGGTCTGTGGCTCCCGCAGAAATAACTGAACTGGGAGGGGCTCCCCCCGGCAGCGGGGAAGGGGAAGGGGGGAAGAAGAAGGGGAAGGGGAAAAGGGGAAAAGGGGAAAAGGGGAAGGCACTTCTGCCCAGTGCCTGCTTTCCGCCCGAGGAGCAGCTCTCGCCTCTCCTCTCCCGTATTTGTGGGCAGGGAGCGCCGCCTGCAGCCAGCACCACCCTGAGCGAGATGCTTTTGGGACAGGCAGGAGCCGCCTGTAGCATTTTCATTTAACCTCACGTCCAGATTTTTACAGCTGCTCAGCTCGAGGCTATTGCTCAGATAATGCTCTCCTTAGCTGTCACTGATGTCCAGGGTGCTACAGGGGCAGAAGCACTGGTGGGATTACTACAGTTTGTGTAGGAAAAAGAATTAATTGCATGTGAATCTTCTGGACTGATTTTTCAAATTTTAAAATTTTTTAAATTAAAACTTTATGTTTTATTTTATATTTGATTTTCTATTTTGAGAGGCGGCACACCTTTTGAATACTGACGTCATTCAAAACTGCATGATCCAAAAGGAGTGCTGAAGATGGAGTTCTGATATTTTTGTAACCTAAGCCTTTGACAGATCATTTCAGCAGGTAGAGAGCAGCTAATCACCACTGTTATTCAGAAGAAAATCTTATTTTACGTATATTTTCTGTTTTAAATGGTGAATAGCAAAAATAAAGGGTCTGTTAAAAACAATCTGTGAGTCAGGACCCTCTCTGCCCATGTGATCTTGTGGACCAATTTCATCAATGACTGTCAGAGCCCTGAAGGCACTAATCGGTCATAATGGCCCTGAGCAGCCTCCCCTGGGAGCTCCCATCCACACCCTGCCCATGGGGAGCCCACGTACACATTTTAATCTGATCCCTGGATGTCCAGTATCTGTTTGAGCTGCTCTGCAGAAAAGCTGGTCTCTGGCTCAGCCAGAGCCATACCTTGGCTGTCCCTGGATCCTGATCTGTGGACTCATGTCTTGGATTTTTGTACCAGATCTGTCTCGTCACCATGGCCCTGCCTGGCCGTTACAGGGCTGTGTCTGATGCTGGACCTGAGCTTGATCAGGATAAATGATTGTTATTGACCTTCAGTCAATCCTGAGATTGACTTTGTAAACATGACCTTGGAACTGCATTGTCACCATGGACTTGTCTGGTGATCCAGGATCTTGGTTGAACCTGACTTCCTCCCCAGCCTGCCCTTATCCCTTGCTGGGAGTAGTGGGAGAGGTCCTGGCTGGGTTATCCCCTTGGGTCTGGGCTCCCCATCCCTTGGAGAGCAGCTGGCCTTTGCTGCAGCCTGAAAATGGTCTAACACATGAGCTAAAAGATACTGGTTTATAGCTGCCATGTGCTACCAAATCCTAGTAGAGACTAGGCTGATATGATGTAGTTTTACTATAAATGTGGATACCTCTTCATTCTTTTGTAGAACTCAGACAGTTGTGAAGGAGTAGAAACTGTGTGTCTGAGGTGCAATTCAACTACTGCCAGCAATTGTGCTATGAGTCCTGGGTTGTTTTCCCTGCCCAGTAAAGCCTGCAGGTTAGGCTGCATTTCAGAAGTAACATGGCTGATGAGGAGAAAAGGACACTTGCTGGGGCAACCACATTGTTGCAGAGCAAAAGTGATGTGGAAAGAAAATGACAAATTACAAAGCTCAGTCCAAGCAAGGAGGTCACAAGGATGCCTCTAAGTATTTGGACACTGAGACTTTTAACATCTTGTCTGTGAACAAGACCATGTCAAAACAGGTAGTCATCACATTTACAACTGCTGTACCTCTCGGCCATAGGAAGTGTTGCATAAAGTCTACTTGGATTTCAGGTTAGAAGACTTCTTCACCAAGGTGGCAGTAAGTGGTCCGGAAGCTTCATTGGATTGTACAGAGCGTGTGAAAGGATTAAATCTGTGCAAAAAAGCATCTGAGTAGGATGCACCACTGTATTTAGAGATATTTCAAATAAATGGTACCTCCCCCTTACATGAGATCCTCTCTTTAGTTTTATTACCCCAATTCTCTTCTCTCCACTCCCTCACAACTAGATGTATCTGTGTGGGATCATTTTGCAGACCCAAGAGAGATGGAGGAGTCCAGTATGACTAGGGTAGAAAGAAGGATGTTGTGTTGCTTTGTTGCAGCGCTCTGGAGGAGGTGGTGGAGTTGAGCGGTGGCAGAAAGCTCTTACCTGTGATGGCCTGTGGAGTCTGGATGTGGAATTAAGTGACTGGGCAAATGTGCCAGCGCTTCCCCAGGCCTCTGCCAGACTTAGTCAAAAGTAGTTTTCAGAGTTAGTCTCCCTCTACTTGCACCTCAGTGGCACTGATGCCCACCTTGCACTGCACAGCCAAAAGTCCCATGTCAATCCATGCCAAGTCCTGTATCTCACCAGCTCTGGCTTTATTGCTGTTTGGTGGTTCGGGTTCCTTCATATCTGGCACTCCTCCATGTCCTTTGACTGTTTTTTGAACTCTGGCACTGAAATAGAAGTAGCGGTTGCTTGAAGCAGCTTTCTGAAGGAAATGCTGCCCAGCTCCAAAGGAGATGGAGAAGATTTGAGCACAGAAAGATGCCCAAAACCCAACCCTCAACTTGAGAGCGAGAGTATAATCTAATAGAACTGTTGACTCTTCTGCTTTTGCCACTGTTGTTATCTGGCAACAGAAAAGCCTCTTATGGGCAGAGAAGTCCTGTGTAGCAGCCAGTGGTAAATGAAAAGCACTGCCGTGTTGGATTTTTTTCTGGTTCTCACCAGGTGCTGCACGTGGATGTGCTTGTTGACCCTAGAGAAATGCCTGAAGCACTGCGGATTTGCAGGAGGCTGGGGATAATGTGTCACCAGATAAGCTCTGTGTTGCTCAGATTTTTGCAGAGGGGACTTCATCTGAAGGAGCTCACCTCAGCTGGAGCTTCTTGTTCTGGAGAGGTTAAAACTCATCCCACTGAAGTGGAAAACAGTGCGGTGAGCAGATCGTTGTGGTTTGAGCCCAGAGGACAACTGAACACCACACAGCTCTTCATTCACCCCTTCCCCCTCAGGGATGGGAAGGACAAAACAAAGCTTGGGAATAGAGATAAGGACAGAGAGGAATGACTCAACCATTAATGGGCACAGGTAAAAGACAGGATCATTAGGGGAAGAAAAAGACATCACTTTAATTAAAAACACTAACAACATTTTACAGACAGAACGGGACAGTGAGAAATATTACCATATCTTAAAAAAAAACAAAAACAAACCAACACATTTCCTCACCCTTCCCTTCTTCCCAGGCTCAGTTTTGTTCCCAGTATCTCTACCTTTTCTCCTCATGGGGCAGGGGATGGGGAATTCAGTCAGTATGATGCTTCTTCCTCCAAGATGGGGGAAGCACTCCTCTGCCTTCTTCCCCTGCGCCCCAGCGTGTCCCTCTCATGGCAGACAGTCCTCCACAAACTTCCTCTGCTGAGTCCTCCCCACAGGATGCATCTTCTCTAGATGTTCTGGTGTGGGTCACCCCCACATGTTGCAGTTCTCCCAGCACTGACTACAACAGTGGGGGTTCTTATTCCAACAATGTCCTGGGGATCCTCTACAGTCTGCAGGTGGATCCCTGCTCCTCTGGTGACATCCATGGTGGCAGAGGGGTGCCCTACTATCTGACCATGGGACACAGAGAGGGTCTCTGCTCCTGTGCACCTTCTCCCCCTTCTTCTGCCTTCTATCCACTCACCTTAGTGTCTGCAAAGGTGTCCTTCTCATAACACCTCCCCACAACCACAACCCCTTCCCAGGTCCCTCTTCTTAAATACATTATTGCAGAGGTGTGGCCACTGTCATTAAATGGCTCAGCCTTTGCCACCCGTGGGTCTGACTTGGAGCCAGGGGAGTTTCGAGAAGCTTCTTACAGGAGCCACCATTGTAGCCCCCTGCCCTGCTACCAAACCCTCGCCACACAAACCCAGCACACAGATGCACCAATGTCTTTCCATGGACACCTAAAAGTTGTACAGAGATGTTTTGCTGGGCCTTTTTTGCTCAGGAGTCATACTAGCCTGGTTTCACTAAGGCTAAAGCAGTCCCATCTGCACATCATGATAAGCAGCTGTCACTTGTTCCAATGGCAAACAAAATCCCCTCAGAGAATAAGACTTTGAGTCTTCGATGCTGCATTTACAAGAGTTCAAAATTTCTCTCCTTAGAATGCAAGCTTTCCACGAAGCTTTAGAAATACAGTTAATGGCAATATAAATACTCTGCGGAACTTTGTAATTGCTCTTTTTGCAGTTCTGCTGGTACCAATCTTCAGCATGAAAATCCAACTGCAGCAGAGGAAAACAGAAACCAGTGCTGGTTAGCTGTGTTCAGCTCTGCCTCAAACGAGGGTGGAGTACAACACTAAAATCATCAATATACTGTCACTTTCTGGCCATCTTCCTTTTGTATACCGACTGTTGAGTAGAATTTAGTTGTACAGTTGTGGGTCAGCCAACAGCAGTTGCTCTGGATGAACGATGAATCAGCCTTTAAGTGCCTAAAGACAGGAAGATGCCAGCATTTGGAGCTGCTTTGTTACTTACTGCTTTACAAGGTATGTGAATTCTGGAAGTTACTTTTTTTCCCCTTGTGTTGAGCCACTTGTGAACCAAAAGGTAGGCCAAGATAACAAAAAAGGATGACCAGCAAAATGATCATCACTGCAGAGTATAGAGTCATTCTGGAATCCAGGACTGTCCTGTTTGTGATTGTTCAATGACACCCCTGTAAAATAATGAATAGGTGTTAGTTTATATAAAAAGTGCATCATGTTATAAAAATGTAAGAGTAGCAGGACTAGATTATGGAGAACCCAGGCATAGTGATGTGTGCATTACTGACATGGGGAAATGGCATTTCAGCCTCTCTGGGATGCCACCTGGCATATACATCCAGTGCAATGCCTTGAAAAAACACCTATTCTGTTGTGTTCTGTGCCCTATTGCTTTTCAAAGAGTTGCTCCTATTCTCATCCCCATGTTTTCTTGCATGAGGAAGTGGAACAGGAGCTTATTCCCAGCAGCAAAACCCAGAATTTCTGGGGATATGCTTGGCAGGTTATTTCCAGTCTGCAGTGACAGCAGGATTGGAGACTGAGCACATCACTTTCCAGACCCACATTTCTCCTAAAGATCTCCTCTTAAAGTATTCTTTGATTTGAAATGGACTCATATTCTCATTTTGCCATGAGGTGCTGCTTCCAGGCACCCATGGAAGTATGGTATCTTCTCAGAAAGGCGTAATTAGGAGACGTTAAAATGGGAAAGGGTTTTTTAAGCTAGAGTACATACATACTTTCTCTTGCCTCAAGTGTGGAGAAACCATGCACAACAGAACTAAGTGAAAGAAACATCAAGCCTGAGCAGGCAGCCATGCTTCCCTGTACTCCCAAAGCTTGAGTGCACAAATGATGCCCATCCAATGGGCATCCTATACAATGATATATAGGACTGACATTAGCTTCACAGTGTTGTGATATCACTGGCACATGTAAATACCTTTGAGGAGGTAATGAAATCCTTGTAACAGGAGCCTGGATGTGGGCATGACCTGCTAGCTCACCCTAGCTCAAACTTAACAGCTTCTCTCCATGTTACCAATAGGTGTTTTTCCACTGTGCTTTTCCATGTTTCATGGTGAGACCATTTATCGGAAGTTGTGCAGATGGGCTTATGAAGAGAATTAAGAAAACCAGGGAGGATGCACAGGATGAGCCTAGAAGTGTATTTGGGTCCATGCATCTACTCACAGTAAAAATGTAAGTGTACCACCATGTGAGAGAGTGTTTACATTGATGCATCTGCTTTGTTTTACCCTGTGATAGCCAAACCCATTATTTTCACCTAAGAAATAGAGGCAGTTGTCACCCTCCTTACTTCTAGAGCTGATACAATGCCCTGGCAAGGCAGCAAAACTCCTGTCTCAGCCAGGACCCAGCTGCAAAAGAGGAAGGAAAATAAATGAATCTGGAATTTTCTAGATTGTAGAAGAGCTTGCAGGTGTTTGAATTTAGTAGTAGCTGAATTAGCTCATGCATCTTTCAGGAGGGAATCTGGAAGCAGCTCACCCTAAAAGAGAGCTTTGCCTGATCAGGTACCCTGTGTGTCACAAGCAACAAAAAATTGCATGTCCTGTTGCATGACTCCCCCATGATCAAACCCAGAGAGCTAAGGGGAGTGCAGATGTGTGTTATTTCAGGAGGTACCTTCACAGACAGGCACTTTTCTGAACTAGGAGAGTCCATCAGATCCTTTTCTAAAATAGTGTCCGTGTCCTGGTGTGCTGGCAGTGACACATCTGCGACGAGCACCAGTCCCTCACCCAGACAGTGCTCCTTTTCCTCAAGAGAAACGGCTCCTCACGAGAAAGAGCAGCAGCTGGCCACCCCCAGCCCTGGAGTCACATGCTTATGCTGCTTCTGTGCTGTGTGGCTGGTGAGAGGCTGCCCAAAGAATATCTCGTCTTTGGAAGAACACAAGAATGAACCAAACCATGGTAAGGCACTATTTTGGAAGTTTCATGATGTTTTTTTGTGAGGGAAGTCAGTGGAATTGTATTCACTTACACCCCTTTGGATTTCTCCCACCTGGTATTAGGCAGTACAGATTTATTTTTCATGTCATGGCAGCTGGAAGCAGGGCTCGTTGCGCACTTAGGGCACTGATGTGGAACTTGTGTCTTGTAAAGACATCACCTGAACCTGGTTTAGTGCTTCTGGAATCTCTTGCCTGTGACGTAAGAAGTCTTACATAGGAGATAAGCTGGCTGAGGGGAAAAACACTTTCATTGCAGACTGTGATCATAACTCTTGGGTGTTTAAAGTAGTTCTCGTGTAGTGAGAAGATTACTCCGAGGCCCTTATGACCAGTTCAAAATCAGCTTGTTTAAGGCCCCATTGCCAAAATGAAAAATGTGCAGTGATGCTGGAGCAGAATTGTCTGCAGAGGCTGACCTGGAATGGGTTGGCCCATGGAGTAATGCAGGTTGGAAGGGACCTCTGGAGGTCACCTATCGAACTACCTGCACAAAGCAGGTTTAGTTCTGGCAGGTGGTTCAGCGCCTTGTGAATTTACAGTTGTCTCACTTTTTGAAGGAGTTTTTTCTCCAGGCCTTTGTGGTCACTGAGCTGCGTGGAGACTAATAGATGTCTTGTGTGGTGTTGGAGCTATGCAGTGGCATGATGTGAGAGCTCCTGGATGGAGAAATTAAGCTGTGACCTCCCTGTGGAGAAGCCACAGGCAGCACAGTCCCTGCTGCCCACTTTCTCTTAACTGGGCTGGATTCCTGGTGGGGTCTGGGTTAGCCGTGTAAGACATGATACTATTTTCACCACCAGCAGATCCAGAGGTAGGTGCCTTCTCTTGTTGCAGCAGAGATTTTAGAAGCACTTTGCAATGATCTTTGGTTCTTCTGCCATCGTGTGGCTCACAAAAGGATGCAGAGCTGGTTATCCACTGTGTGTGATAAGAGCTTGATTCCCTTAGTAATGACAGTTTAATGAATAAAAGGTTTTCTAATAAGGATTGACTGTAAGCTTTCTCCCTTGCCTCACCCCTGTATCAGGAAGAAGGGGATTTACAAGGCTCAGGCAGCTCTCCACTCCCTGCCAGAGCAAGTGAGTTCTGGGAAGGGCACCTCAACTTGGAGGAGTTTGGGATCCCTGTCCCAGCAGACTCTGGGGTGCAGAGAACTGGGAGCCTCCAGCCGCTGGGCTGTGCAGGGTGTTGCTGTGGGTGGGCTGGTGGGGAAGAGCACATTCTTCCTTCAGCTGCCCCGGAGACACAGCAGTGCTTCAGCTGTGCCCTGCCTGGCTCCTGCAGAGGGTACCTGAGTCCTGGGACTGCTACCGAGCAGGCTGTTAGACAGCCAAGTCAGGTGAATGCTGCCAGCACAGCCCATGGGAGACTCAGAGCAGGGAAAGGCAGAAGTCATTCCCCATCTCAAAGTTCTTGCAGCTATATCAAGGTGGAAACAATTGTATCATGAACAGGGAAAAAGCCCTGGAGGGTGTGATGGGATCTCATCACTGGCATCCCAATCTGTGTCACACGCAAGTCATCTTTGTTAAACCACATGGGCACTGTTGGTGCTTGTGTGTGCATAAAATGGATGAAATCTATGTAGGAATGCACATGAGTGAGTTAAATCATATTATCTGGAGATAGTGCAAATAAATAGCACTCCTATAAGTGCTACAAGTCACCCCAGTCCTACAAAAGAGCAAAAGCAGATGGAGCCTTCAATTTCCAATATTTATTCATATTAAAACAGTGCTGCTCATACTGATTTATGACAGTGATTTATGGCCTTACAAATAGAATGTATTAGTGTAAGTAACTGGAGTTATACTTTCATCACTTTTGTAAAAAGAAGGAGAGAGCAAGGTGGTACAAGAACATCATTTATAAAGGGGGTGGGAGGGAGGGAAGGAAACAGCGGGAAGACACTTCTTTCCCCAGCTGTGATGCAGTGAAAGGAGAGGAGTGATGCAGCTGGGAGATGAATGCAACTGTCAGCTGCTGCCTCTCAGCACTGGCAACACAGCAGTGTGATCTTCCCAACAAGGACCTGGGGAAAAGCAGGGGATGAGGAGCCATGTGAGCTATCCTTTTGTATACTGAGAGCTGGGATTCTTCTGCTGTGTCTTAAATAAACCACACGTAGCTTTCTCCCACTCTCATTTCCAAGAGCAGAAATGATGCAGCATGTTGCTAATGTGGAATTCATGCTCAGCTGTTCCTCGGGGAACAGCTCCACACTGAGGGGAACACAGGCTGCTGGAGGCAGAGCACGAAGGGTGTGTCCAAACATGCTTCAAGAATTAAGTGCTTTAGGCTTGCTTCCTTCCTTCTTGAAACATTTTTCTGATGAGTAGTGAATGAAAACTCCAGTGGCCGTTTCTTCTGAAGGGTTATCTGAAAAACAGACTCACTTACTCTTTGGTGCTCCAGCTGCAGTATCCCCAGGTGGCCCCAAACAGCAGGTCAGAACATGGGCAAAGATGAGTTATGGGTTCTCGAACAAGAAGTACATGTGAGTCCACCTGGGCGTTTGGAGCAAAGGGAATCCACACCCCAGCTCGACTCTACCTGTCAGTGGTGATCTGCTGAGCAAAGCTATGCCACTGCCTTCCCTCAGTTGGGAAGAGAGGGTCCAATGGCTCACAGCAGCTAAGGATCAACTGCTTTTTGAAGTAAGGCCACAAAAAGTGTCTGTTTACTCTGGAGAAAAGAGTTAATTCAGGACACAGCACCCACCTCCTTCTCGAGCATGCTTTGCCCAGTACTGTGTGCAAGTTGACATGCTGCTATCTGGCACAAGAATGATGCCACAGGGTCTGCACTGGCCATTCTCAGTGGAGCAGGTGATCCTCAGCTCTCCTAGGACTCTTCTGTCTCTGCACAAGGAAAAAGAAACATCACTTCAGAGCTTCTGCTGTGTGCACATCTCCCTGCGCCATCTGATGGCACCTCTCCCCTACAGAGACCTTTAGATCACAGAATCATAGAATGGTTTGGGTTGCAAGGGACCTTAAAGATCATCCAGTTCCACCACCCCTGCCACGGGCAGGGACACCTTCCACTAGCCCAGGTTGCCCAAAGCCTCGTCCATCCTGGCCTTGAACCCTGCCAGGGAGGGGGCAGCCACAGCTGCTCTGGGAAACCTGTGCCAGGGCCTCACCACCCTCACAGGGAAGAATTTCTTCCTTATATCTAACCTAAATCTTGCCCTCTTTCAGTTTAAAACCATTACTCCTCGTCCTGTGCCCACACTCCCTGATCAACGGTCCCTCCCCCCTTTCCTGTAGCCCCTTTCAGTCCTGTGCGGCCGCTCTAAGCTCTCCCCGGAGCCTTCTCTTCTCCAGCTGAACCCCCCAACTCTCTCAGCCTGTCCTCACAGGGGGGTGCTCCAGCCCCCCCAGCATCTTCGTGGCCTCCTCTGGACCCACTCAAGCAGGTCCGTGTCCTTCTGCTGCTGGTGCCCCCAGAGCTGGACACAGCCCTGCAGGGGGGTCTCATGAGACCAGAGCAGAGGGGGAGAATCCCCTCCCTGTGCCTGCTGCCCACACTGCTCTGGATGCAGCCCAGCACACAGTTGGCTTTCTGGGCTGTGAGCGCACACTGCTGGCTCACAGTCAGTTTTCCATCCATTACTACTCCCAAGTCCTTCTCCATTGGGCTGCTCTCAATCCACTCATCACCTAGTCTGGATTTGTGCTTGGGATTGGCCAGACCCATGGGCAGGACCTTGCCCTTGGCCTTGTTGAACTCCGTGAGGTTTGCACATCCCACCTCTCCAGCTTGTCCATGTCCCTCTGGATGGCACATCCCTTCCCTCCAGTGTGTCAGCGCACCGCACAGCTCTGTGCTGTCGGTGAACTTGCTGAGGCTGCACTCAAAACCACTGTCCATGTCACTGACAAAGATGTTAAACAGCGCCAGTCCCAACACCCACCCCTGAGGATGCTGCTTGTCACTGCTCTCCACTTGGACATCCAGCTGTTGATCACAACTCTTTGAGCCAGTTCCTTATCCACCGAGTGATCCATCCGTCAAATCACGTCTCTCCAGTTTAGAGACAAGGATGTCGTGTGGGACAGTGTCAGATGCTTCGCACAAGTCCAGGTAGATGACATCAGTTGATCTTCCCTTATGCTGTAACCCTGTCACAGAAGGACACTAAATTCATAAGGCATGATTTTCCCTTAGTGAAGCCATGCTGGCTGCCACCAATCACCTCCTTATTTTCCATGTGCTCCAGCATATTTTCCAGGAGGATCTGCTCCATGATCTTGACGGGCAAAGAGGTGAGAGTGACTGGCCTGTAGTTCCCTGGGTCTTCTTTATTTCCCTTTTTAAGAACGGGGGTTATGTTTCCCCCTTTCCAGTCAGCAGGAACTTTGTTGGACTGCCACAAATTCTCAAATATGATGGATAGTGGCTGAGCCACTTCATCTGCTAGTTCTCTCAGGACCCACGGATGCATCTCACCAAGTCCTATGGACTTGGTACCTTCAGGTTCCTTAGATGGTCTCGAACCTGATCTGCTCCTACAGTGGGCGCTTGCAGTGGGGCCCTGCCCACTCCTCATCAGCGGCTTGCTCTTGTGAGAGCCACTGTCTCCGGGCCTGTCTCCACACTCCCCTAGGTGTCCTCCCAGCTCAGGAAACCTCCCCTTGCTTGCCACAATCTCCCCCTCCACTGCGGGATGTATCTGCATCAGAGCTGGTCACCTCGGCAAGTGACACTGTAGAAGATGCCTTGTACAAATCCTGCCTCACCTCCCCCAAAAGGTTTTCTTTTCTCTGCTGTGTCTTCATTACTTCCACTGCATATCTCCCAATGCTCTACACAAACCAATGCAGAGAGGAGGGGGAAAGAAATTAAATCAGAACTCAAGGCATTCCATTGTCTTGCCCTAACATAAGCACCATAACAGGGTAACAAGCCAGGAAAGATTTAAAAGAACTACACTCCTGGATGCAGAAGTTAAACAAATTATTTTTAACAGGCTATTAAGTAAAGTGGATGCTGATAAGTGCATGACAAGAAGGAGCAGGCTAGGAGTAGGGGGTGAGTAGCCTCCCTGTGCCTTGCCTAGCACAACACCAGCACTGATTGAGTCAAGACTGGGTCAGCTGTTGAGGAGTCCATATTAGCTTGTCTCCTGCCCATGGGACTCTTCCCAAAGCACTAACTAATCAGAGTAACCAGTCCTTAAATGTTAGTTACAAACCTTCTCAGGAAGCATTTTTTGTTTGCCAAGCTACACTATCTCACTCCACTCCACGTCGTAGCCATCCACCTCCCAACCCTAGTCACTGGGCCTTAGGGGCACCACTTCAGGGACTGCTGGGTCTCCTGCTGGGATCCCTTATTTCAGCCTCTGGGAAGAGAGTGGTCAGGTCCCCAAAAACAGATTAGGGTTTAGATTTGTTCACTCACTGGTTCAGGGCACTTCTGTATCTTCTGACACTCCTTGTCTTGGGTGGGCTTGCACTCTTCACTGAGGCTTAAATTTCTTTCTGTCTTTATTGTATCAACACAACATCATCTGTGTTGGTACAAGGCTCTTGTGAGGAAAAAAAAGCCAGAAGAACATAATTTTTGATCAAGATTTCCCAATGGCAGCTCCCTTGCCTATACATATTCACTTATTGCTTACAACACTGGGTTCAGGGCAAAGCACAAGGACAGATGATGCTTCCTTTGCCCTGGTCAGAACTGAGATGTAGCCCAAGAAATACAGGCATTTATACTTAGTAGCTTGATGGCAGTTTAAGAAGTTCTTCGTATGTTAGAAGGTGTCCAAAAGTTTCCTCTTCATGCTTTTCTCCACCCTAATACTTTCCTGTCAGAAAAGACAAACAGTGACTATGCTCCAGCTGAAACACCTCAGACCCGTCTCCTTTACTTCACCAGTGATGCACCATGTCCAGTGTGATGGTACATCTCTCACAGCCAGTGGGGCGCAGCTGTCAGCCCAGGTTATACCCTAGACCCACAAGGTAAAATTCATGGGGAGTTAATGACATTACCCCCTACGATTTCAGAATTGCACCTGTTTTCTGAAAAAGCTGTACTGCTGACAGTGCCATGCAGGGCATGGAGCAGCACATCTCAACAGCTGTGCAGTGATTCACAATTGGCTACAAGTACCGTCATGCCAAGAGGCTTTCACCTTATTCCCACCCCCCTGCCACCATTATGCCTCAGTGCATCATCTGTATATACGCAGACCTGCCCCAAGTACACAACAGTGACTGCAGAACTGTGTCTGAAAAAGCTCATTCCCCTGCCTGACAGCCACAACCACAAGGTATAAAGAATATGCGTGTCCTCCACACACCTATTCCTTTCATCTCACCTCTAGGACACTTCTTACTCAGTAGACTGAATAGGTCCATTTTCCTGACAGCCTCTCTTTCCTGAAACAGAAAGGAAGATACACAGTGCTCCAAACCACACAAAGAACAGTGAGTCTCTATGCCTGAACATTTAAATATTTACACATGCAAGCACTAAATGCTTCTTCATAACTTCTCCAATCCAGAACTTGAAGGACAGAAGAGAGGTTGTGGATCATGACTTACCTTAAAAACGACTAAACATTTCACCCCAAGGGCACTGGAGCTTCAGAGCCCCTCCCCAGCATTACACAGACATCAGCCCACAGATCCTGGAGCTCTTCACAGAGCACTTAACTGCCACTGTGCTGCAGACAAGAGGCTCAGATCACTCAGCAAACAAAGATCTCAGAACACACTTAATTTAAAAGCTAAATATAGTATTGGGATGATGCTTGATAATGTTCCTGTAATAAAAAAGTTTTGTTATTTGCCCGAAGATTTATACTTTTCAAATGAGAATTTGATACCTGATGATATCTCTTTTTCAAGTACCTATGCTTTCCATTCCTGCAATTGTAATTTTACTCACTATAAAATCCCAAAAGCTGTATTAACTTGAATTAAACTGAGAACCTTTGAATATCCATGCTTAAGTTCAGGTACCCATGGCACAAAAGACAGCAATGTTGTCCCCCCCAGGATCCCTGTGGAGTCAGTCGTGCTCAGTAATTCAGCTACTCAAAAATGAGACAAAATAATCCACTCCTGTGACTTGCTGAAGGACACAGAGCAGAGCTAAGAGTTCACTCTGAGTTTCCCAGCAGCCAACCCATAACACACCACAAAGCATGCTGTAATTCAGGTGCTCAAAGCAAGAGAGGTCAATGTCACAGGCTTGGCTAAAGGCAAGTAGAGCTCTTCCACCACTCTGTGTGAAGTGCCTTCAATGGCCTGATTCTCTGCTTCCACTGGTCCGAGTCCACTTCCATTTGGGAGAGGAGAATGTACAACAACCAGGACCATCATTCAAGATGACATTTGTATTCTGCAAGTCTTCGGTATGGCCCTGTGTCCCCTGAATACCCACTGTCTCTAATGAGAAACCAAGCAGACAAACACAAATGAAAGTGCCCCATCTCCCACCCAAGCCCAGCTGACATCAGTAACTGTTTTGCTTCTGAATACTTGCCTCTAGCCTTACAGTCAAGAGAACCCCTTGTCATGCATCAGCACATTTGATGCCTTGTACAGATGCATTATACTTTAAGACATGAAATTTGAAATCACCCCAAGGTTATCAGCTATAAAAGCAACTCATATGACAGTGGAGGTTTATCCAGGCATTGCTCCAAGCCATCAGTGTCAGCTCATCAATAGGGAAGGGATACTAGGCACTGAAATACTTCAGATCAGACAACACATCCTTAGAGAGGATGTTAAAAATAGAAAGCAAACCTGCTCTTTCCAAATGCATAGCTCTCTTAGTGCTACTGAACACGCCCTGTTCCCAAAGCCAGCATAACAGATGGGTATCTGCACTGAAATCAAATATGAAAGGGAGGTGTGTGTCTCTCGCCTGCTTACTTAACAGTCACTCTGCAGAGTGATTTTAGTTTTTTAAAAACAAAGTGGCTGGACCAAAAAAACCTTCCAGAGACACCCAAGCTCCTTCTGGGGGCCTAATGGGGACCTATGCTGCAAATGCAATTGCTACTGATCTTCAGCAGCATTGGTAAGCCAGTCAGGCAGAGGAGTTGAGAGCACCAAAAAGCTGGAGGGGTGTTTCTTGGGACATGGCTAGCAACTCCCTCCCTGCCAGAGGATGTAAAGGCAAGTGGGATGAAGAACCAAAGCTCAGTTTTGATCTGGACTTACTCAGCTCAATGCCAAAAGTACAACCAAGTATGTCTGGAAACCTTGACAAACCTTTTACATGTGTTCTTTGCTGCTGATGCTTCCAAAGTTTTTTTTCTTGGGCTCCCTGTGGAAAGCTGCTCAGTAGCACAGGAAGCTGAAACAGAGAAATACAGATATCTGAGGGCTCTGAAGTTCTATTTTTTTTTTTTTTTGGTGGGAACTCACCTGGTTTCTAGCATCTATTCCTTCCTAGGAGCATGGGCTCTCACTATCAAATGACTGAGTTGGCACTTGCCAGCTGAGACATAATTGCTGGCCACATACACAAAGTTTCCTGCCACTGCAAAGAAAACACATCAGGCTGGGGTGACTGATACAAAGGCATTTTCCTTGGTATCTTGATTTTGCACAGTGAATGACTGCCTCATCTGAGAGCATGGACCTGGCCCCTCAGAAGTGCAAGAGTGTTTATCTGCTACAGTGGGGCTGTGCTTGGCTAGCAGGCAGCTCCACGTTCCATTTTTCACTTGGCCCACCAGTTCACTCCCAGAGTATTAGCCCCAATTTCTGTTAATAGCTCAGACAGGTTCAAGTCAAGGACAGGTAGGTTCAGATCAGGTTATTTCCAGCTGAGATTATTGTTTGTGTTTTTAATAAAGTTTGGTCACAGAGCATGCATAGGATACTTTACTACTCTGAAAATGGACCGTGCACTTGTTATATACTTTAAAAGGTGAGAGACAAATTAGCAGAAATGACATTCACATGGCACCTCAACTCTCACGTTCTCTGACTGGGGACATGTTCCTCAAGACACAGGAGTTACTGGCTTTCTTCCCAGCTCCTAACACACATTCACTGTCACAAGCAAAAGTCTTGCTAGACAAGTAGTGTAGATCTGAAGAAGCTTGTGACCATGGCAGGACAGTAATAAAATTTAGGATGAGGTTTACATTCAGCTTTATCTCATCTTTATCTATCTTCACTTTAGCAATCATTACTTTTCCTTCACCCACAAATATAGGTGGCTTTCAGGACCAGCTTTCATGGCGCCAGGGCCGCTATACTTCAGCAAACAGAACTTTAAGTCTGAGGACTCCCATTCAAATAATCAAAGCACAAACAGCACAGAAAAAGTGAAAAAATTTGCTAGTTTGGATCCAAAATAAAGTCATTATAGTAGCAATACAACAATTTACACTGGTGCAACTTACCAGGAAGGGCCCAGAGGCTTTAGGAGGCTGGGCCACTTCTTAACCAAGTCACCAGTGCTGGCAGGTAGGAGATAATCCAGAAATCGGAAAGGCTCCCTTTCCTGGAAGAATTGGGTACTTCTTTTCTTCTGAATCCACTGAACACAAACCCTCTCTACATAATGAAGAAAAAATGACACAGGTTTTGATTTAAGAGGTTCTGATACCAGAGGCAGCCACATGAATTGCAGCAGGCATGTTTAGAGCTGGAGGAACGATGCCATTGCTGCCAGGATGATGGTGTGCTGCTCCTGCCCGTATCGGGGAGAGCCACATGTCAGACATTAGGGGACACCTCACACTCTGCCAGAGCACAGAACAGGAAACCAAGCAACACCTCCAATGCCACAACAACTGATCTCCAAGGAACTGTTCACATACAGGTTACTGCTGAAGGGGTCTGACTTCTGATTTTAGGAAGAGCCAGGCAAGCTTTAAATGTCAAGAAATTGCATTAGCATGGATTTCAAAGTGCACTTGCTAAAGTACCTAACACGGTAGGTCCTGTACTGGTACAGTCATTTGGCCTTAGCCCTGCCATATGGAACATGTCTGCATAAACCATGGTACTGTTGTGATGCATAAACCCACCGTGGGTGAGAGAGAACAATTAATGAGTATAAATCTTTGTGTTGTTTTTCAGCTGAAAAAGAAGTCTGGGAATTTGGAAGGCTGTTTTCTTAAAAGCTGCCTGGTATGTCAGGGGAAAAAAAAAAAAAAAAAAAAAAAAAAAAGGAAGAAGAAAAGAAAAAGAGAATCAGCTTTTTGCATGTGATTCATGTCTAAAAACACCCACGCATCTCATCGCACTGACCTCAAAAGACAAAAATGCTGCAGCAAGACACTTCCAGAGAGGGAATCCATGGGCACTAACCACAGTGAACAAAGAGCCCATGAATTATCAGCTCTTCAGAGCTAATCTGCCAAGCAAATATTAATATAATTAGTGCTGATCCCTGAGTCTCATAGTTTTCAAGTTACACTGAATTTTTTGAAGGATGGAAACTTGTCACTATCTTCATCAGATCTGAGCTGGGAGAAAAAAACACTGAGAAAAACCTAATGAATCAAGGAAGCTTTTCTTTTCTCTCTGTGTAAGCAAGCAGCAACTGGATATGGCCGGAATGACAGAGATGATGCTTAGTGTTGCTTTTTTCATCAGGCTGTTCCAAAAACACTGTTCTGCCAGCTCTCAAAAAGTGGTATTGCCCATGACTGCTTGCTGTGCTGTCTCAATCTGTCATATGTCAAGCTGGTCTAGATTTACTGAGAAGGAAAGGTCTGAAGGGCCTGCCATTGCCCTGTGCTCATGCTCTGGGTGCCTGCACAGTAAAACCGTGCTTCTGAAGAATGTCATATGCCCCAACTGTAGTTCAGCCTGCCCCGGGCAGGGTGTTGCTCATGGCTCCCTAGAAGTGAAGAGGCTGCATAGTAGGGTATGACCTAGAGCAATAGGCCAGCCACTGTCTCATCTCTGCAATCCCCATTGAATCCAGGCAAAGAAAAATCCCCTCTTTCTTTATCCCAGTTAGGAGAGTAAAGAAACAACCTACTGCTTGGATACTTACAGATGAATCTGCGTGAATAAATATGTAATTATCATCTGTGATTTAGAGAGTGATCAGATCCCAGAGGTTTTCAACCTCTTTTCCCACTGCTTCATGTGTTCTCCAGCCAGATTCTGACTTCTCCATAAATTTTTGGACTCCTTGTAAGGCGAACCTGTCCGTGCAGATAGGATCACTGGAGAGTTTGCACAGAGACTCTCGTTTGCTCCGTCCACATCGAAGTTTGTAAATTGTAGCCCTCAATGTTTAACCAAGCCAATTCTTGCGAAGAAACAAGTAGACTGCAGCTATCTGTTGTGTGAGCACCATAACCAGTGGCATTGAGCATATCTATCCAGAAACAATGAACAAATGCACTGTTCAGCTATGAAGTCCACAGCAAGAATATCCAAGTGTCAGCCATAGCTTCAGCTTTCTGAAGATGGGGAAAGCCTACATATCCTTAGGCTACAAGACTCACAAGATATTCGTAACTAAAAAGAAAAATCCCTACTATGACAACCCGAGCACTGAACCCCCCAGCCCAGCCCCCTCTGGAAAGTGTGCTCCTTGGACTTGTTTTGGAATGAGATGACCTACACATCAGAACAACCAGCTCTTACAATTCATTCCTACCTTATCTGCATCCAGGATAGTTTTTCACATTTTTAACACTGTTAACCATTGTTCTGGGAAATTCATGACCTAATGCTAATTGTGGTTCAAAAATGGTGTGTGTCTGAAGGTAAAACATCTTGTGAAAATACAGAACAATATCAACATGCAGAACTGACAGCATTTTATTCCAAAAGATGAATGAAAAACAGCAGTACTCATATCAGTTAAAGTATTTTGTAGCAATTTATCTTTTACTTTACAAACATAAACAGTTTTTAGAGTTAGAAAAAATGTTTGTATAGAATAAAAATCGTAAGAGGACATAAAATTCTATGTTTGAGAGAGCACCATAATGAGTCACATGACCATCCACCAGTCCTTGTATGTCACTTCTAACAGGAGCTGAAAGCAAAGGGAATGAAGGTGAGAACAAGGCAAGACCTTGAGATACTAATACTCTCTAATACCTTAAAACTCTTTCAGCTCCTGTGACTGAGGCAGATTCAATTCCTCTCTCTTTAGCAGTCCTGGTAAGAATGTCTTTCATTAATTGACCATTTTAGCCTTGATTCCACATAAACATTTGCCATCCATGACACCCCTTTGCAGAAAGATCTACAGTTCAGCTACTGGCCAAGTGAAGAATCACAGCCTTTTGCTTACTTCCAAACTGCCCCTATCACTTCTATTTGATGTCTCCAGATGCTTGTAGTGGAAGAGAGGTCAACAGTCAATGTCCAACCACTCTTTCTGTTCTCATATGCATACGTTCTGTGGGCATATAGATGAAATATTGGAGTAGATCACAGAATCATTCAGGTTGGAAAAGCCCCTTGGGATCATCGAGTCCAACCATCAGCCCGACTCTATAAAGTTCTCCCCTACCCCACATCCCCCACAGCTCATCCAAACAGCCCTTAAACACACCCAGGGATGGGGACTCCACTCCCTCCCTGGGCAGCCTATTCCACTCTCTGATCACTCTTTCTGGGAAAAATTTTTTCCTAATGTCCAGTCTGAACCTCCTCTGTTGCAGATATTGGATAGTGTAACAGAATAGATATTGGAATTCGGTATAATAATATGAAGTCTTTTGATAGACTGATAGATTCCTCCCCCCAAGTTGTCACAAGGCAAGAAATTTCAAAGGCTTCATTTTAAACGTTTCTGCATGAAAAAAAAAAAAAATTAAAAATAGCAGATTTTCCTTTGAAACAAAAAATCCGGCTCTGCTAAGCGCTGCTGTTGAACAAGAACATTCTGCGGCATTTTTCCTCTATTGTTTCTTTCCAGAGACAAGCTCTGTGCTGTCTCCTTTCCAGGTGACGTCTGTTACCAGTGAGAGGATGCGACAGGCAGTTTAGAAGTTTCCTTTTTCACCTACTCAAGAAAGAAAAGCTCTGAAGCTTGCAGTGGTGAAATAATTTCTTGCCATTTTCTCTTTGTGCTTAGCTGCAGGTTTCTACCTCTGGTCTGCAGCACCCCAGGGAAAATACATACTACTTGTAAGCTCTCAAGACAAGGTAACTCGCTGAACGAAGTCATAATCAGGAGGCTTAAATTAGCTCTAGAGCGGGCTGCATCTTCACTGAAAAATACTTAGATGTTGCATACTGATAGAAATTGAAAAGAGAGGGCAGCCACGGATGTGGTGGTTAACAGAGAAATGACAGAAGCAGCATTTTTTCTTCTCCCTCCTATGTCCTGAAATATTGTTCTCTTCTAATTTATGCACATTTTTGGTCTCTATCTGTTTTAACCAGAGCAGTGCATAGGCTTTCCTCTCATAGACAATTTGCGTTGGTTTTGTTTTTGTTTTTTTTCCACTTTTTTTCCCCTCTCCTCATTTGCCCCTTTTTCTTTTCTCCAAAGAGCTTTCTTGCATAGAAAATGGCAGCCACCTGCTTCTATTGTGAGGCTGCTCGAAAATGCGGACAGCCACTTTACTGAACACAACTGCCTTTGGGCAGAAGCGGGCCCAGCTGGGACTAAGATCTACAAGTGGACAATTAGCAGCCAAGTAGTGGACTAAAGCTGGTTATTTTTAGTGCTGCCCCGAGGAGATAGGTCAAGCCAGGCAAAACATGAGTACAACCAGCAAACTGTAAGCATCTGAAGCTTCTGCAGGCCCCAAAACGTCTGCGTGTGACCTTTCTGCATAGCACTGGGTAGCAGCAGGAAGATGTTTTTCTCATCTTAATGTTTGTAGCAAGAAAGCTATTAAAAAAGAAGCACGAAGCACCCCTGATTATGATTTTTTGTGTCTCAGTTTTCAAAGCCAATTTTGTTTTGTTTTTTGCTCACCACATTAGGATTTTTCAGTGCTGGCTGCCAGCACCACCAGTCACTGACGGTGCCAGAATGGCATCTTCCACTTGTGTGTGCATGAGGTGAGGTGGTGACCCTCTGTGCTAAACCCACAGCTCCAGAACCAGCCCAGAGACACACTACAGACTCCAAGTGACCCATCCGTCCAGCCCTGCTGCCAGAGGAACTGAAAAGGAGGTGGCCGCGGTTTTCTTACGCTTCTTTGCGCATTAGCACCGTCAACCAGCGTTGCTGTTTGGCAAAGCTGGGCTATCCTGTGAGGGGAGGATGTAAATCAGAGGTGGGTGTTGCGATGGAGAAGTAGCCTTAAGCTGTGGCTATGCCAGTGCGAAGCTGCAAAGCCTGCTGGGAATGACTTCCCTCATCACAGACATCTGGCTGCATTCTGCTTCTTTCCAATTTTCAGGCGTGTTTTATTGCAGGAAATGGGACATTAGAGACAGAACTGGAACCTGCTTGTCTGAATCCTCCACTGTTACGACTGCTCTTCAAGCCACAGTGACACCCCATGTAGTGCCAACCTGGCAGCAGAGTTCCCAGAATAGATGCACATGGGTTTTTTTTAAATCTGTTGTGATGTCAGAGAATTTCCCTTTTTAGCTTTTGCCTCATCTATCAGCTATAACTTGCCTGTGGTTGCTGAGCCATAAATAGATGCTAGCAGTTAACATAGGCAAAGATTCACAAAATCACTTGAAGAAGTTAAAGATCATTAAGATGGAGCCGGAATCTCCTACATGGCTTTTATTGCCTTAACCTCATGACACGATGAGAGTCGTGAAAGTGTGATGGAAATACACAATACTTCATTGTAATGCAGGGAAGCTCTTCTAACATATTTTAAATCTATCATCATGCAAGACTTAAGGTACCAAGTAGATAAATATTTGCTTGGCCTAAAAAAGTCAAAGGCTGAGAAGGGGGGACAGACAGAGGGACTTGTTCTCCACTTTAGGGCATGATTCTTCTCTCCCTGCAGTGACTGGAAGGAATCACCTCTTAGAAGTGGACTATAAATGCAGCTTTGGGTGGAAGCCTCATATGCTGACATCTGAACCATCCATATCAGAAGTGAAACAAGGAATTATTCTGCACACCTGGGGGTGCCTGCAGGTCCACCAGCAAAGCTCCCTAGCAGCTGGGGTTCCTTCGCACAAGCTGAAAGCTACTGAGGGCCCAGCAGGGTGAATCCAGACTGTACCCCCGTCACTCCTAAAACCCTCTGGGACCTTCTGAGGTGGTGCCAGTTGGCAGGGCACTGACCAGTAGTCTTCCCAGACAGTCCAAAAGCAACCTCACTTCTAAAAATAGTCAAAGCATTGAACGTCTCTGCCACAACCAGTGAATGAAAAACATCACGGAGTACAAAGAGCAACGTGAATCTAGCTAAGAGGTTGGTAGAAACGTTGTACATTTAAGCCAGAAGCAATTGCTGTTCTTTCTTTCTAGTTCTTTGCCACAAAGCTAGAACATGCAATGACACAACGCCTGCAGATACACTTGCGTGTATCCACCTCTTAAGGAGCTTGTGAGCACACCCAGGGATCATCTATTGCTCTGGTAGTGGATAAAATCTTGCTTTGCAGTGTCAAATTCTGTGGAGGAAAAAGGCCAAAACATGGGGGGGGGGGGGGGGGGGGGGGGGAAGAAAACATGACAAAAACTCCCCCCACCCCCCGTGAAGCTCCTTATCTTTTCTACGGCCATTCACTTTCTCCTATCTCCCCAGCTCAGAAATCACAGCTTTTCTTAAATACTCAGAAAGAAACCATTACATGGTGAATTTTGGAAAGCAGAAAGACTGCTTCTTCGTGTGACTGCACATAAAATGCAAATTTTGTGGGACAGAAGGCTTCTTCCAATTCTTTTATTAAATGTCTTTCCTTAAGGAGATGTGCAAAGACTCCCCCCAGCCCACCTCAGCCCCCCTTCATTCACCTCCTTACATTTTCTGAAATTCAGGTTATGCAATTCCAGATCACCCATTACACCTGGTAACTCTCAGCCAAGCAGAGCTAGGGAGCAACACTTGGAGAACCTCATGGGAAAACTCCCGCATGGCAGCAGGTACATTTCTGCAGCTGCTGCAACACAAGAAATAGCAAAGGTCAGAGTCAGATGGGGACTGGTGTCTAAGGCAGGTTTGTCAACAGCTGGCATCAGTCATTTCCAGATTCTTTTTACTTTTGAGTTGGAATCTTCACTCTTTCATATCTATGGTTAAGGACAGATTTACCATTCTACCACAGTACCTTCAGCAACAAGACTATGGCTTTCACTCTCTAATCATCATATTCCACACTCCTTCCCATTTTTTTAAAAATCTCTTTTAAATAGTTGAGGTTGCCAAGGTATCTCTGACTTCTTTTCCAGCTTTGTTTCCCTGGAAGCCTTTTGTAAGAGCACAAAGTCGTGGCCCAGCCACCTATTGCACAGTTACTTGCTTCTAGTTGCTACAATGCAAGTAGCCATCAACAAAATAGTCTGACAAATAAATCAAACTACATTGCACCAATCAGCACCTTTTTTTTTGGTGGACAACTGAGTCAGCTACGGCACTATTAGCTGCATGGGGTCCTGTGCTGTAATGAGAGGGTGTGCCCAGGTGGCCAAGAAGGCCAATGGCATCCTGGCTTGTGTCAGCACTGGCGTGGCCAGCAGGGACAGGGAAGGGATCTCACCCCTGTACTCGGCACTGGTGAGGCCACACTTCGACTACTGTGTTCAGTTTTGGGCCCCTCACCCCAAAAAGGCCATTGAATGACTCGAGCGTGGCCAGAGAAGGGCAACGGAGCTGGGGCAGGGTCTGGAGCACAGGTCTGCTGGGGAGCGGCTGGGGGAACTGGGGGGGTTTAGTCTGGAGAAGAGGAGGCTGAGGGGAGACCTCCTGGCCCTCTGCAACTCCCTGACAGGAGGGTGCAGAGATGGGGGATGAGTCTCTGGAGCCAAGGAACCAGCGATGGGACAAGAGGGAATGGCCTCAAGCTGCCCAGGGCAGGGTCAGGCTGGCTCTGAGGAAGGATTTCTGTGCAGAAGGGGCTGTTGGGCATTGGAATGGGCTGCCCAGGGCAGGGGGGGAGTCCCCATCCCTGGAGGGGTTGAAGAGTCGGGTCGACAGTGCTTAAAGATATGGTGTAGTTGGGAACTCTCAGTGTGAGGTTAACGGTTGGACTAGATGATCTTCAGGGTCCTTTCCAACCTAGACAATTCTGTGAGTGTTCAGCCCCAGAAAGCCCTCTTGCATGTAAACCAGATAATCCACAGCCAGGATCCACAAAGCCATCAGAAAAAGATCTCCAGAACAAAGGGAGTATATGGTCTCCAGTGAACATTTCTGAAGCTGACCATCTTTGATCCCAAACAAAGAATGGGTTTATAATTATTTTGAAAATACAGTCATAACCACTCCTTTCCATTACTCTAGGACAAGCAACAAGAACACAGTCCTGTCTGGAATAATTTCTTCAAGAGAACTGCAGTGAGCTACAGAAGATAGTGCAAAAAGCACATCTCTAGGATTATTTATCTCTGTAGATAGTGCAGGTCTCTGCCTGGTGACTTTCAGGTTGTTTCAGATTGAAATTTTCCAAGAATCCCTATTTCAGATTAAAGATTTATGTACTTCATGTCGGTGACAGTATACAAGTTCACAGGTGATCTATCCAAAGGCATCCGGTATTTGAGGACAGAACTATTTTAATCCAGAGGGTCTGTTTTGATTTTTTTTTTTTTAAAGAAAATAGCATCTTTGAAATGCATAAATACATACCTAGATCAGCAGTCAGGTTATAAAACAAAGTTCAGTAAATGTACTTATCTGTTACACTTCAACATTAGTTTTGCTAATTGCAGATTCAGTACTCTTTCACTTAAATCAGTACAGACCCTGCAGTAAGGTCAGAGATGGAGCATTCCTGTGCCCTGTACAACTCCTGCTCGTCCCTGGCAGGTTTTCATCTCTTTACCAAGATATCCCTTCAGGGACTGGGTCTGCTCACCCAAAACACCTGCTAGTCCAGACATGGCAACAACACGTCCTCCTGAATTGTCTCAGCAGCTATCCAGTACTGAGCAAGTTGACCTTAAAACTTGATGCCAAGACATTGATGGCTAGCATACTCAGAGCCCCTGACCAACTTCCTCTTGTCAATCTATCCTACATTAGTTTCCAGTAAATTTATAGGGTATTCATCTTCTAGGATTTGTCTGTTGCCTTCAAGCTACGCTTTGCAAGACACTAAAACACTGAGGGAGCCATGGGTTGTAAAACAAGTGTATGTAATTCTTTTTGCATGGAGATTCGGGGCTGAATTTGTGGGAAGACAACTTCATGGAAACATAATTCCAACTAAAATTAGTGAGAGCAAAAAAATAAAGGGAGAGCAAGAGACTGTGAGATTATATCATGCCATTTTCTGGGATGGTTTCAAATCCGATTTAAGACTTCAGTTCCCAAGGCCTGCCACTAGGTGGTAATAAAAACTAAAATAATAAAAACTGACTTGGCATTAACATCTCTGTCGTCTGCGGCCGCAGGAGATTCCCAACATTGCACCACAGCCCCTCTGTGCCAGTGAGCCCAGAAGAAAGCCACTTTTCCCTTCAAAGCCCAGCATACTGACATTACCTTCTAACCACAAAAACTTGCAGAAGTTGGGCTACAGATTTCTAGCTGTGCTAGAAAAGCACATTGCACAGTTGTACATGCCAGAGGGGCTGGCTGCCGTGGGCACAGGACAGAGCTATATGTTGTAGTCTCCTCTAGGACCCTGGCTACACAACAGACACGAGCTTCAGGCAAGTCTTCGCTCCACATGCATGCAGACACCTCCCTTCCCAGAAGCCATCCGTGCTTTATGCACTGCTCCCAACCGAGCTGGGCTTCCCGACCCACCGTTCAGAGAGGAAAACCTGGACATGTCACAGAAATGGCTGGGAGGGACTGCCAGGCTTTGTGTAACATTAGTCCCTTCTGGCTCAGATATCCCACTCCTCCACTGCATTCAGGGCGATGGGGAGATAGGCCACCTTCATTTTCTGCTCACAGAGATCCCAGTCTATCTCAGATTGCTTAATCCCCTGAAAAGCATTCAGTAAACCAGTGAATAATTGTAACCTTCAGCTTGCCTGGAGCAGTTATCATATCAGACATCAAAGCAGGTCTGATTGGATCCTTTAAAAGGGTGGCATAATTTGGGGGTCCAAGATCATCTGAGATATTCTGGGACAGAGCCAGACTCTCAGCAGAAAGGCTCACTGCCAGCATGAGGATGCCTATGGATGGCTGGGTGTTTTAGCAAAACAGTCCCAACCTAAACAGAGCTTTTTAAAACACTAGGTACTCATGGAAAATAACTGGATTTGAGGTATAAAACCATCCTTGAAACCAGTATGAGCTCAAAGCCATCTAGTCACCAAGAAAACCAGAGCTCTGGTAGAGGTACCCAAGCGGATGCACCTGCTTTGTCACCTTTCTCCCAAGACCATCTCTTATATTTTCATCAGGTTTGTTACCCTGTGGTTACCTGAACTACTTTGGTCTCATCTCCTGTGCTCAGCTGAGGTGATGAGAGTGTGGGGTTCACTACTCTTCAGCCATCGCCTGTGACCCATTCCTGGGATTTTTCCTTCCTTCACGTACTTTTTGGCCCGACTTTATCAGAACCACCAGACTTAGAGCTTCAACTGCCCATTTCTAATCTTTCCTGCTTATAGTAGAGAGCACTCTTGGTCTGTGTTGTACAAATTTCTAATCTTTCCTGCATACAATAGGAGAGAGCACTCTTGGTCTATGTTGTACAAGGTGGTCACACGGCTTCAGAAGCCCAGCTTCTCTTCACATGCATGAGGAATGGGAGAATTTCTCTGTTACCGAATAGGGTCATTCATTACATATCTAGTGAGGCAAACCCAGGAGACAACGGTCCTGGCCGCAGAGGGCTCCCAGGTGGTGACACTTGCCTTTCCTCTTAAGGATGGTCTCCACAGAACATTCCCCTCACAATGGCACACGTACCCAGGCAGGGGCTCCACCTACTGCTGCTTCCACAGAGATTACCATCTCCCTCTAGCAAGACTTGAGCAGTCTGGAAGGAAAATCTTAAGTAGAACATTTAAAACACTGAAATAAATGGGACTGCTCAAAGCACCGCACTGCTCAGAAGGTGTCAGGAGCTAAATTATTCCAGAAGCACCGAACCATATGCTGTCAGGAGCAATCCAGTGTTGGCAGAGAGAGGATGGACACAGCAGCCTGATAGATCCTTTCCTTCCATTCTAGCATCTATAATTTCTCTGTTAATGACTTGTAATTGCATCCTACATGTCAGGACACATTTTGATTCCTTGCTTGATAAAGCGCTGGGGCCAGTAAGATCATTCAATTAACTGCACAGTCCAATACCTCCCCCAGCGCCAAAACCTCCTGTCCTAAATCGGCCAGGATTGTCTTTCTGTACCTCTGCAAGGGCCCAAGGGGGAAGGGAGCAGAGCAGAAAGAAACATTCATTCCCCTCATTTAAAAATGTAAAACACATTCAGGACTGCGTGTAATAGTGTTGTAAATCTTATTTCCATAAAGTACCTCCAGGGCTAATTCATGAGACATTAATCATATTCCAGCTTCTCCCAGCTGTTAACTCATCTGCGGGGTTTTTAATAAAAGATTTTGTGTGTATTTTCAAGAGGCAAAATCATACCAACAAGGGCTGCTCTACTTCAGCAGAGACTTCCATGGTCTGGAACAAAGGCCAGCATAGAAGGTCTCAAGCTCAGCAGGTTTCACACCCCAACTGAGCCCTCCCCAGCTCCAACCAGGGTTACCTCACCCTCCATTCAATGACGCCCTATGGTGATGAGGTTTGGCTAAGGGACAGGCAGTAATATATTTCCAGGTCACTTCCTTCAAGTGCAATCTGATTTATTCCCAGCCAGTTCATTGGCATTGTTCAGTGGCAGAACCCCTAATTATTCCTTTAAATCTCATTTCAAATTCCAAGCATTGCTTCCCTCCTCACTCCCGCCTCCTCCTAGCCTCCCAGAATTATAATCTGATTTGTGGATAAACACACTGTTTCCTTTTATCACACCTGTCTGAAAGCTCTTCTGTCCAGGAAAAGCTTTGTTTCATCTCCATGTCGTGTTGGGGAGGTGACAAGCTCTCAGGGGCATGGGGTCTGCTGTCTCAGGGACCAGGGAACACAATTGTCCCCAACTGGGGAATGCCACAGCACATCCAGAGGGATGGGATACACCTCTTTAAAATGCTGCACATACAAATCTCCCTTGGCAAGACAGAAAGTGACTCCAAGTTGCTGCAGCAGGATGACCAGGCATTGGTGTGCTGCATTACAATGTCTATTTAAAGTGCTCCTCCACTAACATCCCCCCCACCCCAGCCCACAGCCCCACCTGCATCTATCTGCTCAGTCATCCCATGGGGTTTACCAAGTCCTTGATTCCTTTTGCTCCTTACAAAAGCAACCTCTCAGATTGCCAAGCTTGTGCCTCCCCATTCAACTTGTAAGTTTTTCCTCTAGGTGAGCCTGTGATGGCAGGGGAGAGCTGGCCTCTTGTTAAAACCCAGGCAGCAGCTCTGCCTGCAGCTCCTTCTTCCTCAAGTTCCTTTTCCATATGCAGAGACAGATCTGGGAGGATTGCATTGTCTAACTCTATCCTCTAAATCAGCTTGCTGGCTAATCCTGTTTTAAGTGTACTCCATATTCAAGGGAACGTCACTGTGGTTGCAGAAGCCCCTTTCTTGCCCCACTTAATTACACAGAATAACATTAAAACCAGCCTCAATCTACAGGAGCCCAGTTGTCAGAGAGAAAGCAGAAGAGGCTTCCCAAAAGCAGTTTCCTCTCCACTGTGAAGGCTATAAAAATTAAAAGCCAGAAGCCAGCTGCATTCATCAAAAAGAGAGAAATCTGGGCATCTTCCCAATATCAGGACAGGTAGTTTGTAGTAGCAGTGCTCACTCAAGGTAGTATTCCCTCCTGATAATTTTTCTTTGAGTTACTTAACTACTTATTAAAAAAAAAAAAAAAAAGCAGCCATTTAAAAAATGAAAGATATCACTTCAGACTGAAGTGTCCAGGTGTTTAGATCTGTTGTTTTCCAAGGGAAGTGTTTCAACTTTTTCTTTCTTTTTCTTAGCTGAAGTTAATCAGCAATTTGCCTTAATTCTTCAAGCTGTGTCTTCAGAAAAAGAAACTACTGGTGTTACTAAATATAGGCAAATTTTTCTTTCTTTTTTAAAAACAAAAGGATGTGGGTAATAGAAAGCCAAATTAAGCATAGGTGGGACTACATTAGATTTAGACAGAGCCACAGTGAGAGACATGTCTTAGTTTTTACTGAAGGAGAAAAGGTGTAGAAGTTTAGGAGTAACTGGTGGTGGGCAAATAAAGCCTTCATATTTCAACTTGTGCAGCTTTCCCTGTAGTTTTTTTCCTTAAGGACCAGCTTCAACTTTCTACTCTTATGATAAGAAGTTGTGCTGTCGGTGCCCTCCAAAGATCCCAGATGTGGAACGGGACTAGGAGCTATTCCCAGCTTCCCTCATAGCTGCTTTGCCAGCTTGAAGGACCCCAATGGCTGCTTTAAGGCTAATGGGGGCCTCCAGCTGCTCACAAAATCCAAGCATCCCTCAGCATGCGGTGAACTTTCAGCCAGCTACATCACAAGTGATGCAAAGGCAGTTGCTGCCTCGACAGGCTATCAATCCAAGACACTGCTTGCACCCAGACTGGCTCTGCTATGCACCAGAGACAGATGACAGGCATTTGCTGGTAAGAGGGACCTAGCTCTAAACTCGCACTGAGCACACAAACCAGGGGACATCTTACCTCACCAGTAAGTCATTCAAGGGTGTGTGAGGATAGAGCAAAAAAATACCTGAGCAAATCACAGTCAAAATGCTGATTGCTGCTGCATTTTGGGTAAGAAAGTACAGTCCGTGCTCCAGACCTTTTGTCTGTTGACAACTACAAAACTCATCTCCCCAAGCTCAGCACTAGCAAAATCCCCTTGGGACTGCACCCTTGTTTCGTGCTCTGTCTGCAACTCTCCTCAGAAGAGCTTGCGCTGTCCCTCTCCTCCCTTCTCTTTACTGGTGCTTCTTCCTTTCTAGGAGCCTGCCTTCAGAGATGACAGTCCAATATTGTAGCTATTCCAGATAATGCCACTCTCCAAAGAAAGGAGAACACTTTTCTATGATTAGAGGACTCTCTCTTATTAATCCACTGCCCACCATGCTGCAGGCCTCAGTCTTCCCTCCTGTTGCGTGTCAACTTAATCTTTAACACCATAAAACAGCATTCCAGCAATACCTCATTAAAGGCAGAAAAATTCAAGAGCATGCTATCTAGCACCCTGTACCACAGCTAAAATATGATCTTGCAAGTGATACAGCCAGCAAAAAAACGAACAAGAAACCCCCCACCCCATGATTCCTTTTCTCACCTTTCTTTTGCTTTCATTCCTAAAAGATGATGATTTTCCTCTAGTATTTCTGTATGTTCCCCACTGTCCCACACAGCCTTTTACTATGAGAAAACAGATTCTCCACATCATTATCAGTCAACCTTATTCTGGATTTGTTTTCCTCCTTATTCTGAATTTGTTTTCTGTATTTCACCTTAGACAGTACCATTCATATCACTGCTGTTATTCGCGTAATTCTTCCAAATCGTAAAAAAAGCCAATACCAAGTGCTATTGAACCTGTGTGATATTAGCAGTTATCTACATATTTTCCACTGCACGGAGTGTCTGTACTTCCCTTCTTCCAGCCTCCACTGAAGAACCAACCCTTCCCCCAAGAATTCTTAATCCATCACACATTTGGAAGCTAGCAATAATTATTCTGGAGTCCTGTGGCTGCAACTGAGCAGAACCACCATGAGTTCTGTGGGCAGCTTAATTTGGTCATCTTGGATAATCTATCTGTTTTCTTAGTGTTATGTAGTTTAGATTGATTTTGCTATTATTTTCAGCTCCACGGGAAAGAAAATTGGTAAATAACCTTTTTTTAAAAATTGTGACAATCATTAACTGTCAACAGACCATCAGACAATCAAACTGCCACCAGCGGAGATTACTCCATAGAAGGGAAAAGACCACAAACTACATAGGAGCTCTCAGACCAGGCTCAGACAGAGCTAGTACTCAGCGAACACAGCAAAAGCCAGACAGTCCACCCACTTTTGGCCCCGCACAACCACCGAAATCTAGTTTTCCTCTGTGAAGAGAGGCATTATGGCCACATAAGGCTGCTGCATGTTCTTGCACCTCTGCAAGGGTGCAGGCACACACAAGACATAGCTCTGAGTCTGATCTTCCCCTACAGAGCTCAAAGCCTGCCAGATCAAATCCTGTAGTCAGGCATGCAACAAGCTGTCTGACAACTGCCCCGCTTGCAGGTCATCTGTAGGTACTGCCCTGCATCCCCTCAGCAACATGTCCCTGAGCACAGTAAGGGAAAGTTAAAACCACCCCAAGCTCTAAGCTCCAGATCTGAGACATAGGCAAAGCCAACTTTTATATTCCCCAAGCCAAGCAATTCCACATCTTCAGACTCTCATCTTCACACTGAACCTTCCTGCTTCACCCAGCCCCTAGCCAATAATACAACACAGCACACCCCAACACTTACCTAAAAGCTTGCATCAAAAAAATTACTCTCTGAACTCCACCACCAACCCAACCCTCCTCCTAAAGCAGTCCTCTCCTGCTGGGCTTTGCCCTTTTTAGCTCTATCTCAGTACAGCTGTGGCAGGCAGGGCTGATTGAACAGGGCTTGTGAAAAACAGGGCAGCCCTGCTATACGTGAACACCAGTCCTTCTGAGCTGAGGCACTCACGGAGGGTGTGCAATCAAATGCCACCTCTTTTTCTCCTCTAAATTTAAGATTTCAGGAAGTCAGGGAGAACTATACCTCCTGTTTAAAAAGCATTGTTCTTGTAGCAGCACAACAGGGCTTGATGCTCCTCTACAAAGTATCTGCAGGTATCATAAACAGGCTCCTATTGCTGCTTGCTCCCAGGATTAAAATTGTCTGGGGACTGGGACATAGATCTCCTAGCAACAAAGATCCTTCTTCTTACAGTTTCTAATTCATAAGATGTCAAAGCTATCTATCTGCTGTCTCCTATCCTTAAGCAGCAATCCACGCTCCATTTCACTCCAGCCAATGTGGCCACTTCATGGCTCAGAACAGCACACATCACTTACTGCTGCAATCTGCAGCACAGCTGCACCAAGGGCAACACTCTTCATTTCCCAGAAGATTATGTGAAGTCTTTAACCAGGCCAAACACTTTAAATAAACAATTGAAAACATGTTAACATTCTGGGAATTCTTGAACACAAACAGATGGAGCGGTAGATGCAGTAGATTAGTTTGGGTACAATGTGATCCAACATGATCGTATAGTTCACCTAGATTACTGTGTCCAGCTCTGGGGACCCCAACATCAGAAGGTCGTGGACCTGCTCAAGCAGGGCCAGAGGAGGCCACGAAGACGCTCGGGGGGCTGGAGCACCCCCCTGTAAGGACAGGCTGAGAGAGTTGGGGGGTTCAGCTGGAGAAGAGAAGGCTCCGGGGAGAGCTTAGAGTGGCCTCACAGGACTGAAAGGGGCTACAGGAAAGGGGGGAGGGACTCTTGATCAGGGGGTAGGGATGAGGAATAACCGTTTTAAACTGAAAGAGGGTAGATTTAGATTAGATATAAGGAAGGAATTCTTCCCTGTGAGGGTGGTGAGACACTGGCACAGGTTGCCCAGAGAAGCTGTGGCTGCCCCCTCCCTGGAAGGGTTCAAGGACAGGTTGGAGCAACCTGGGCTAGTGGAAGGTGTCCCTGCCCGTGGCACGGGTGTTGGAACTAAATAATCTTTACAGTCCCTTCCAACCCAAACTGTTCTGTGATTCTATGATACTCAAGTGATTCAAGCAAGGGAGCCACATGCAATGCACCGCTTAAAGAAAAATAATGTGTTTTCTTGTCAAGAGCATCAAGATGTTCTCACACTAACCCTCATGCCGCATACACTTCCTGTAAAAATATGCCTTGCTATCATCCATGGCAACATGACCACAAGTCCCTCAGTGTTTCTCTGAGCATCATAGGGCAAATTTTGTTTCCACGCACACTGGATTGCAACAGCTCCAGGGGAGACTCCAGTGGAGCATTTCCAGTGAGGCCTGTGCAGGACAGACAGCACAACAAGTTTTGTCCAAGGAGAGATTTGAACACCAGGCAGGGAGCAGAATCAGCAAATATCGAGCCTTAATTTTATGTTCAGACAGGCCTTCACATCTACTTCTCACTCAGCTCCACATAATAGGCTACCCTTTTCCTAAATACTTATTTGAAAACAGTTCCCGAGCTTATCCTGGGAGCTGGAAAGAGAAACTCTGAGGTTTCTGTATCACAGGCAAAGCTGCCTGTGCTGCACCAGCCCAGCTCTGTCTGAAAACAGCATCTCTCTCCCCAGGCAGGCTTTTGAAGAGCTGTCACACCATGAAGTCTAACATCCAGCTCGTGTGCCCTGTTCTTGGATGCTAGCCTTTCACTGTTCATACTCGGTTTCATTTTGCTGTCAGAGCATGAAGAGCCGCTGCAGAAACTGTAGCAGTTATAGTGGCTAGGGCTAGGGGTGGTGTAACCTCCGTGGGAAGGTGGCAGCGCTGATGCCATGGTGGCAGCCAGGTGGCCACTGATGACTTTGGCCTGTTTCTTCCTGGCATAAGGGTCATGTTCCAGCTGAGGGCTGACTGAGGGCTGACACTGACACCTCTATTTACCTCCTCTCCAGACATTTCACCAAGCCATCCCCTCAGCAAGTGGTTCCTGGAGTGTTTTGTGGTGAGGAGTGGGACTTGTTTAATGCAAATAGTTGTGTGCCTTTCCCCCACTGTCAGCGTCCTTGCTTTTCCCTTGGTATTGAGACTTTTTTGTGGCACTTGTCTCTCTTGGGAAAATGACCAGTATACATGATGATCAGACAGCCTGATAAAGGAAAAATTACACATATTACACCAGAAAGCAAAATGAAATATTTTTTTCAGGCCCCTATGTGCACTAATAGGCTCTAGTTGCCTAGACCAGCCTCTTCTGGGACCCCCACCCATGGGCCTAAGAGTTATACTTAAGCTCTGGCAGTTTCTCACTTTATCTTCCACTTCTCATGACTGAACTGCTGCATGGGAATCATCTTCCCTTGCCTGATGTTGACCACAGGCTCATCAGAGCCTTTACTGTCACCAGTCTGCCTTGTTCAATGTGGTGATGTTGCACCCTGGCTGATGAGGGTACTTACTGCTGGCACTGCCGTCACCCTCTACCCCCAGCTTGGTTCTCCTTCCCTTGACTTTCCTTTTCCAATAGATTTCATGGGTAGACAAGATGGGAAAGGGAGGATGGAAGGAGAAAAATCTGGCCCTGTGCTCAGACTGTCACTGGATAAACAGCAAAGGCTAAGCCAGGATCTGTCTGCTGTTTGCAGCAGGCAAATCTAGAAATTAACACTTTCTACTGTCCCATGCACAACCCTTTTTACTGACCTCGGAAAGATGGAGGGGATAAGACCACACAGCTCATGTGCTTGATTGTAAGTGTATGATTAGCTTGTGGAAAGCTGCATTGCCAGAATACAGCTCAGCTCTGGTGAAAGCTTCTGGCAAACTCCTACCGCTTTCAATAGCATGCATGGAGAAATCCAGGAACACCAGGCGCTCTGTTGATGTAACTTGATGGATTTGTCAAACACATTTTTGCAATTTCACCATGTTTTTATGTGGTGCAGAATCACGAGCTTTTTCTGCCTTTGATACAGCTTAAATGCCTTGAATTGCTTATAATGGAAAGCTGACCTTTTGCGTGCTGGTGCTGTACCACATCATGTTGAGGCAGGGAGTTCAGAGGCAGTGTGTGCCAAGGTTAGCAAGAGAGCATTTTGCCACGGTGGGACTGTACCATGCGTGTGAGTCTTGACTCCAGAAGGTGGGAGGTGAGCTGTACGGGCAGTATTACCAGCTTTGGGAAGATGGGAGCATGCCCTTGGGACCAGCAGAGCTCCCTTACATTGGGTTTGCAGGATGGCACAGGAAAAGCGTTCCCATCCCTTGGCAGAGCGCGGGGCCCATGCAAAGGGCAGCAGGGAGGAGAGGACTTCTGGGTGGTGCGGGCAGACCCATGGCGAGGAGATGGCTGCCTGCACACTGTAAGGGATAAATGTGTCTTGCTCTGCCAGGCGGTGTGGCCTCAGTGTCTGAAGAGAGGGTAAGTGTCCCAGACAGCACGGGGAAAGAAGTGTCACATCTTGCTAATTGTCCTGTGGGCGAGGGAAGGGAGAGCAGCCATGCTCTGTGAGATACAAATGTGCCTGCGAAGTCGGATGCATGTTGGCTCAGGAGGAGATGTATTTGCAGTTCCATAGGTGAGATGCTGGTGCCCTGGATCCTTAAGTTAGGGGTCTTCACAGCCCAGCTCTGTCTCTGGCCCTCTCCATCCCTGCACAGAGCGCACCCTCAGCATAACTCAGGGTCAGATCCCTCTTACAGAGGATTTTTTCTGCTTTCTGTCCCTCCCTTTGCAGCATGCAAGGGCTCCCTGGTTACTGCTGTATTTGAAGACTTGAAGAAACTCACTTTCTTTCAGGCAGTCTTCAGAAGAGTCCCTCTTGGAGCAATTTAAACTCTTTTTCCTTTAAGTAAGGCTTTGGCTGACAGCAGCTGCTCCACTGTCAGTGATGACAAGTGGAGAGGAGTGTGGAGCCGAACATGAAGGAGGAGCAGAAGGAACAGTAATGGAGAGCAGCAGCATTGCAGTGGCTTGTTAGCTTTGGCATCAGCCAAACTGGAAACACAGACATGTGGGAAGCAAGGTCAGGGGAAAGTGAACAGCAGAGAAGCTGCTGAACATCTCAGCCAAGACTTTGTACGGTTGCTCAGCATTAGCACCACTGGTGCTGCTGTAAGGATATTTCAAGCTGTTATTAGTCCCTGATCCTTGCAAGCCTGACTGCAGCAGTAGATACAGGGTGGGAGCAGGGTTTCTCCAAGACCTGAGTCACAGACTTTGACTGCTGCCTTCAGAAGTCGGTGGTGGGTGATGTTGGGGTCCCCTATGCCTGTAACTGAGGTCAGAGCCTGACCAAGATCCTTTATGGGCCACCACTAAGACCATCTATGTTGCATTGTATCTCTTGTCCTCAAAGATGTAAAAAGGATGCATAGGCTAATGAGTCATGAAATTATGGTCTCAGCCATGCCCACAGTGCACTTGGACAAAACAGTGCTCTGCTTCTTGTCAGGGAACAAATGAGGACTCTTCCGAATATGTGTGGGGTCCATGCTTACCACACAAGCAGACCCTGTGAACTACAGAGACATATTGCCTGTGTTCACATGGACAGGAACTATTAACTGGGGACAGAGGCAGCGGCACTCAGGAAGACAGAATAGCTTTGCACTGGAGACTCCTTCCCTATTCTCCTGGTTGGTCCCAGTCTGAGACCCCCTGTGCTAATGCTCAGTGGAAAGCAGAAGAGGTGGAGGAGGTGTGGGTGCTCCCTTGAGAGCAGCACAGGCACCGGGAGCTGTAGGAACTCACTCCTGCTTGTTTCCAAGCCTAACCCTGTCTCTTGGACTCAGTGCAAAGAGCCTCAGACATCAGGTACAATAACAAGTGGGCTTTAATGGTCCTCAGCAGGCAACCTTGGCCCTGCCAGGCTTCCCGCAGCACAGTTGGGAAGATCAAAGCTCTCATGTATGAGTGCCAACCTGACTGATGGTGACACAGGGGAACAAATACGTTCAAGCAGGAGGGATAAGGCTCTGCCCAGGTCTTCCCCGACAGCAGTGGGAGTTTGGAGAGCAGGTGGGGTTGATCTGCTATCCTGTCCTGGGTCGGGAAGGATGAGGAGCAGGTAGGGGAGGAACTGGTCCCCAGCCCAGTTTCACACAGTGCTATGTGGGAGTGACTCAGGTCTTGGCACTGCAGTTTTCAGCTCTTCCCTCTGCTCTGAGTGCACGGGGACAGTCTCTCCTCCTCGCTCCAGGCCCCTGCTCTGTAATTCAGAGAGGCACACTGAGCTCAAGCCTTTTCAAACCCCTCATTGGGAGCTCGAGAGGGGGATGGGGTATTTCCCTGCAGTGATCCCACTTCTGATGCTGACTTTGTAACAGAGACTTATCAGGAGTTAATTATGCATTATTAGCATCCATTATTCATTCCTATTATGTGTACATACATGTATGGTGCTGAATAATAAGGGAATTATGCCAAACAATTAAATGGCCCTCCACGGAGAAACAGCCTTGAAAGGAGGGAGTGTATCATAAACAGAGGGGGGTTAGCGAGGACTGGCATAAAACTGGATGGGGGAAGGAGGCAAACAGACCATGCAGGAGGAAATCCAGGGCAGAAGTCAAGAAACCGGAAGAGACTTATGAATTACAGCTGGTTGAACAGAGTATTTCCATGCGAGTGGCTGAACCTAAAGCAACCAGAGGAAATTTGGGTCAACCATTTTGGCAAAATAAAATCAGACCATAAAGATCATTAAAGTCAAGCCTAAGTGGTTCCTTTAACAGGAAGAGAACAATTTCTTTTATTGTCTAGCCTGGTTTTTAATGTAAGGCTAAACAAAATTTGCATTAGTTCTGAAATTTTAAAAAAGGCCAATTCAAAACATTTCTGTTTGATGTCAAAACAAAAATATTTCAACATGACCTGCATGCTTTTGGCTGAAACTGACTGTGGAATTTGACCCAAATTTGCACACAGGTTTGATCTATCTCAAAAAGGAAATTTTTCAGCAATTTGGCATATTTGTGTTGATTATTCATGGCACGGTGGGGAGGGGAGAGGAAGGAATCACCCAGTGCTCATAAAAGAAAAGCAGATCAACCAGCACAGCTCAGAGATGCAGTTTGTGTGTGAAACAGCAGAGCTGCAGCAAAAACGGAGAGGGGAAGCTCAGGTTTTCAGAATCCATCTCAATTGATGGAGATAATTACAAGTTCCACATTCCCAATTTCTTCTTCCGGGAATTCTCTTCTTTAATAAACTCATTCTAACAAATTGATCACAGCCTCTCCGGTACTCAGCACATATCAAAGCCATTTTTAAGATTGAAGAGAACACTTTGGGTGAAAAATAGGAACCAGTGCCAGCTTTTATAGAGATCTAAATCTACCTCAGCTGTAATACAATTGAATTAACTTGCTCTCTTCACATGCCCACTACTTAATATATTCATGAATGTCTGCTTCTGAGCTTGGGTCAGTGCTGAAAACAGAAAGTCTCAGGAGAAGCAAAGAGCAGTGGGACTTGCCCATGTTCCCTGTAGGCTGCTCATGAGCTGGGGAGCCCCTGGCAATTTCAGATGAGTAACACACTGCAGTCACCTACCCAATGCAGCCTGGGGACATCTTGTCTCTGTGCTGTTCTGGGCTGATTCAGTAGGCTGAGCCCAACAAGACAAGTACATTCATGTAAACCTTCTGGAGGGGTTTGGGTAGATGACTGCTTGGTTGGGTCTAGATTACTTCTCCTGGTCCTTTCCAGTTCTTTTTTCTATATTCTCAGTGAAGTGTTTGTACCAGCATAATTCTAGTGAAATAACTAGACAAAGAGTAACTTTTTCACAGGAGCATTCAACAGGTTGAAGACCTTCTCTTCTAAACCAATATAATTAAACCAACTCCAAAATGAAAATGAACAACTGTCTAGGTGAGCTTTAAACTGAGGATTTTAGGTGCATTTCATTAGACCTATGTAAATACTGTGAGAACGCCCTAATTTCCTATTGCAATTTAGTCTGAACCCATGAGGAAAACATTACAGTTAACTTCCCTGCCACCAAAACAAACACCTCGTAACCCAGACTGACATTGTTGACTTGAATCAGCTGCCCATTCAGATTACTGGTGCAGGTAGAACCTGAGCTGTGTGGAGGTGGTTTGCCCTCCACACAGAGAGCAATGACCCATTCAGCTATTTCATCTGACCCATCTTCTTGCAAAAGTCCATGTTTTCAGCTGCTTACAGGAACCAGAAATACAGGGATAGGGTTTATCCTGGACTGTTTTCCTGCTGTCCAGTTAAAAGAGCACTCAATCTAACGCGGGCTTCCCCTTCTGCTCTGTGAGTAAAGCCGGAGGGTGAGAAGATGGTTTTCTTTCCTCAGGAAGGATGGGAAGGAGAAGCTGAGATTTGCGTCAAGATCAACGCATCTCAAGGGAGAGAGGGGTCCGAGACTCAGAATGGGACATTTCCCTGCTGCAACTACAGCTGGATTTTGTCATAGTCAGGTCCTGTGGGGAGTTACAAGTCACTTTTCTCCAAGATGCAGGAGCTTTTTCGCAGCTGCTGAAATTCCCAGTGGTGAGGGCTGAATCAGAGATCCTCACCCTCCCCTTTCTGTTCCTCACGCTCTCCCAAACCTGCATCTCTCATATACCCTTTCTACCCAGGAGAGGCTTCATCTGCACAGAAAAGGTTGCATCAGTTTTACGTAACATGGAGTTGAAGCCAAGACAGGCACCTGCACAAACCCTCTTCTTGGCACCCCTTGTGCAAGCTTTCAGTGCCAAAAGCACCTCCTCCTGCTTCTCAGTGACAGCACTGCTAGTCTCAGGGCTTCACGGCCAGCCCCAAGAAAGGGAATGGCTGCTCCGTATCTCTCCTTTGCACTCCTGCCTCCCTTGGTCAGCAAGGCTCTGGTACCGACTGGCCCCATTCCTGTCAGACACAGGAGAATTGCGCCAGCAGCATTCCCCCGGTGTCATCTGCTGGGTGGCTAAAGCAGCATTGCTGGCCTTGCAAGGGGCCGTGCAAGCTCCCATCATGGCCACAACGGTGACACCGTGTTAACAGCTAGAGAGGCATGCGGAGAGCAAGGCACAAAGCCAGCTGCCAGCACTACCTTTAGCAGGCAGGAGCTCGGCCCTGCAGGCAGGTAGCAGACCAGGGGCATGGGGACCAGTGTGCGTGGAGCAGCCCGTGGTGCTTTACCAGCAGGATGCTTCTTGGGGCAACCCACTGGGCCTTTGAGAGAACAGCAGCGGCATTTTGCAGGCCTGGGACTGCAGAAACGAGCTGCTGGCAGACTGCTCGTGCCCAAAAGGACTTTGCAAAGAGCTGGGTGGGTGGCTGACAGCCTGGGAAAGGAGCCATTCAAAAGCAGGGCGAAATAATTTTTCCACTTCAGGTGTGGTTTTGATGTTTCATATGCATTTATTCAGTCTAAATGAGGATGAAAATTTCAAATGGAAAAATAAGTTCTAAAATGGACCAAATAAGCACATTTGAGCTGCTGAAACATTGTCCTTGTAAGTTTTGTGTTTTGTTTTCCTGTTGATCTTTTAAATGTCATGTATTCTGAGCTATGAGTGAATATAAATTTATGGAAAAAAGATTGACCTTTTTGTTTAGAGCATGTTTATATATTTTTTAAAAAATTTTTGGAAATTGTATAGTTTATGGAGACCTTCCCTATCCCACATCTACTTTTGGCTTTACAGAATTGTTCTTTGTTACTAAAACCCAAAACGAATTAATCAGAAAGACTTCATCAAGATACTCACAAACCCTGTCTGGCTTCCTCCAAGGACTATCTAAGGCAAGGCCTCGCTCTGGTGAGGGTGAGCATGCAGAACACCCAGCTGTGCCTTTTCCCCTCCAACCTTGCTGTACTTTTCATTTTTGGCTGGGAAGGGTGGTCAGGGGGAATTTCATTTTGCTGCTTTAAACACATGCAGGCTCATCTGCAATGAGAACATTGCTGTGGTCATTAAAAGCAAACAGCACGCTGACTCCCAGCATCAACACCACCACGGAGGGACAAGGTGAGAGCCAGTGTCCCTCCAGGGAGTTAATGACTTTCCTGAGGTGGGGACAACTGGTCTTTTTGGACCGAGGTAAAGACACTCTCCAGCCCAGCCTCGAGCCCAACCATCCACTGGAGAACAAGGGAGAGACCCAAACCATCTATCCTCAAGACATAAATAAACAGTGCAAGATCCTCAGCTGGAATAAAACCACATTATTCCCTTGGTTTTCCATCACCACTGTTGATTTTTCAGTTTTTTCAGAAGATAAAGCCACACTGACCTGGTCTGGTGATGGTGACAGGCTTATGTTGAGGTTGGCCCCGATGGCCCCCATCACCAGTCCCTAAGGCATGGAAACCTGGGGGCCACCTGAAGGGGACCCCTCACCAGACCCCAGCCAGGCAGGCCAGAGACCCTCAGCACTGCTGTCAGCAGAGGGACAGAAGGTTCCCCCAAGCTGAGCAAACCCTGGCGCTGGTGGGCTCTTCTCCACCCACAGCTTAGCTCACAACCTCACGGCACAGGATATGTTATGTCTGTGATACAGCAAGGTTGAATTGTGGTGTTGTAAGGCCCCAGATTAGCAGCATGTTAGCAAAAAAAAGCACTGGCACCATGCAAGATCAAGCAAGAAAGGTCAAATCTATTACATCAACTCCTGTTTTGGCTGAAAATATATTTGCTTTCAGCACTAAAATAAAGTTTCTCCTGGAGTTAGAATTTTTATGGCATTTATCAGAAAAGCAGACCACCGCTATCTTGCTTTTCAGGAATATTTTTGGATTTGTTAAGGCTCCTGGGGTGTCCAGAGCTAAAAATATTATTTGGGTTTTGACTGCCAAAAATAAATCAAGACCAAATCCCCAAATGGAATCTCATTAGGTGCTGTTTAAAGGTCAATTAAAAGAGCCCGTATAAAATGGATTGCTAAGTTTGTGTTAGGTCAGCCTGGCCTGGAGGTTGGTGCAGGTCTGGAGAGGTACAAGTCCCCCTCCTCTCTTCAGGCATGTTCCCTTGCCCTGGTGCCCACCAGAGCCGAGAGCTGTCCATCCCTGGGCTAGAGCAGCAGTGACAGCAAATAACAAAAGAACTAAAAAATCTTGGTGTCCCCCAAGGCCTGAAGCTGATGCTCCCCTGGGGTGTGTGTCAGCACTGGCATTTGGGAACAAGGTGAGTCCATGGAGAAGGAGCTGGGGATAGGAAGGGAAGAGACACAACAGTGCAGATGAGCCACAGGAGCCATGGTGGGACATCACAAGTTCCCCCAAACAGTCTGGTATATGCAGAGAAACTCATTATGATGGATTCCAAGTCCCGAATTTACATCTCTAAAACTAATACCGTAAGGGAAAAGGTTAAACTATTTTTGTTTGTTTGTTAATTTTCTTAAGTGGCAGCTCACATTAGAGCTGACACCAGAAGGATAAGCACTGAATCCTGAGCTAAATATTTCATTTCCACAGATGCTGACATCAAGCTGGTTACAAAGAAACTCTTCTGCATTGATTGGTTGGGGGTTTTTTTTGTGTGTGTGTGTGTGTTGTTTGCAGGCTTTCACTTAATTTTATTTATTTATTTCTACACAACCTTCTGCTAAATTTTGGGGTCGTCAAGGGAAAAGATAATTGAGTTCAAAAAAATCAACGGAACTGGAATGAGGCAAGTTACAAGAAAAAAAAAAAAAAAAGGCTGAAGAAGTAAAACCTCACTACCTCTGCCTTCCTTACAATTTTCACGTGCTCAGCTGATCTGCCTCATGCAAAGATCAAGGAGGGCTTTACCCCAGTTCATGGCAAAGAAGAGATTTTTTCTTGAGCATCACCAGAGATGGGGTTCAAATTTAGGCAGAAGGGACTGCAGCCAGGGTCATGGTAGGCTTTTCAACTTGCTGTTCCCTGTGCCATGACAGGCATCCCTGATGTCAGGGAGCCCACCTGGGACAGGCTTGGCTTTAACAGTCCCAAAGACCTGCTCCTCTGTGGCGCTGCACCTCAGACACGCAGGTTACTTTTTGCTTCTGGTACAATCAGCAAAGGGCAGCTAAAGAAAGAAACAATGATGAGGAGCCACAGACTCCTTTTGTTATATTTCAGAGAATCACTATAAAACTTCACAAGGGAAATTATGCTTCAATGCAGTGAGCAAAGCATCCCATTTCCCTCCTCTGCCATTCAGGCTAAATTCGGTTCTCCCTGACACTGGTATCTTTGGAATACATCCATTGAGCTTATTCTGGATTTCCACAGTGGCATCTGGGAGCAAAACATGAACCTAATTTATTTATTAAGGCTATATGGGTTTGAGGTTTGCTGTTGCAGGAAGAAACTTCCTTAAAATTTTTGATGCTCAGTTGCGGAGGATTCAGTGCTACATTCACAGGAACAGAGCCAATTAGCAGAGACAGGGCTGCAGCTGTCTGTGCATTGCAATCCTCCCATGCCGCTGCTGAGAGCGCCAGCTTCCAGGAGATCTGACCAGGGTCTTTCCTGGCTGAGGAGCCTTTGACGTCGGTGCTGATGCTGAGGCGAGGGAGACACGGATGGATTAAAATAGCACAGCTATTATCAGTTTCACTCAAAATTCTGGTTCAATTTAAATTCATTTGTCAGGAGAACAAGAAAACTGACTTTTTCTTTGAGTGGCTGTTCTCCCTCCTGGCTCCAGAAGCATCTCAGGTGCCAGGAACTGCAGAGTCCAAGGCCTCACAACAGAGGCACCATTTGGCTCCTGGGGATGCTACCAAATTATTTCTGAACACAGTCAAGAGCTGGTGGCTCAAGCTGCACGTCCCACTGGATAGCAGTGAGATACAAGAGGCCAACCCTGTCCTACTGCTCCAATTACTTTCAAGGTAGGGAACCAGCCCACACAAGCAGAAGCCCCATGGGCGTGCTGTGGTCCGAAGGTATTCTCTGAGCCAGGAACTGGAGTTCCAGTCTCACTTTCATTTTGGGGCAAGTGGCTCCCCCTCTCTTCCACTCTGTTGCACTTAGGAAAACAGCCATTAATGACACTTTCCACTTTGCAAGAAGTGTCATCTCTGAATGCAATACTTTCTGCAGGCTGGGATGTTCTCAGACTGGTCTTTAGGAGGTGGCACGTTATGTTTCCCTTATAAGCGCTTCTAGGTACTTGGTGTTCCAGAGCTTGGAGACATCCAAAAGAACATCCCAGTTGTACACTGGTCTAGCCCATGAGAGTGATCCCAGTGTCTCCTCCTGATCTCAGCTCTGCCCTCCTGCCTTCCCACATTATATTACTGTAAGGAGACTATTTCCCTTCCTTCTCTTGCCACTTCCTCTGAGGAAGTTGTTGCATTTTTCTTGCTCCTTCTGAAGGGAAGATAATCTCTCTCTCTCCAGAGCCCAGTGTGATCCTAGCACTGGGCTGGTTGACTGCTCTCCCTGTGGTTTCTAGAAAGTCGCTTCTCCACCCAAGGCTACTCTCAAGCAGGTGATTTGGTAATGCTGCTGACACGTCCTTCTGTGCTTCCACTTAGGTGTTTGAAGGGGGAAAAGGAAAAATCCAGGGCTTCTAAGCAAAAAGAGTTTGCCTTTCTCTGACCCTGAATTTCCCTTCAGGAGGACAGGTTGAAAGCCCTCGTGCCCTTTAGTTTAGAGCTTGCCTTAGCAACACCTGGTTTTGCAGGGGTTTGGCTTGGAACGTTAAAAATATTCCCTCCCTGCCAGTCCAGCACATTTCCATTAAATAACTCCCCCCTGCTTTGGAGGCTATAGGAAGGTGAGAGCTGTGTGTATAGTCATCTCTCCCTGCTGCATGTGGTTCTTCTTCCTGCCTTCCCCCTTGCTCTGCCTGCGTGTTTGGCAACGTCACCCCAAACACACCTGTATCTCCAAAGGGAGCCAGCCCTGGGCACAGTCAGATGAGACACCCACCCAGGTGGAAATACGGATGCTGCTTGCAGTTGCTGCATGCGTGTTTGACTGTGTGCCTGTTGGCAGGGCCTGGCAGGCCCCGGGAGGAAAGCAGTGACAAAATCACAGGGCAGCTGTTCCCAGCTGGGGTCCACCAGTCAACCCTTCAGCTGGGTCACACCTTCAGTGCAGGAGAAAGCACAGCAGGTGGCTTGTGGACTTCTCAATGAGGGCAAGCTGCTTCCAGGACATGGATTCAAACTTTGGCTCTTGTTTCAAGCCTAATTCCCAGCTCTTTGGGAAGCTTACATAGGAACAGAAGAAAACCTTTCCCTGGGCACAGCCAACCAGCCTGCCTCCAAGTCTGAAGTAGGATAGGATCTGCTGAGTAGTAGCAGCAAGGAAGAAGCTAGGACCTGATTTACTGTTGCACTGCTCCCTGAGGTGTCAGGTGCCACAAGGGATGGAGAACACTTCCAGATCTGAAACCAGCTACCAGTCCTCAGTGTGCACATGCCAGCACCAGTTTCTGCAGCTGGGTGTTGGCCATCGTCCCCACCAACAGGAAGAGATTTGGTGCTGGTTCTGCCCTCCCTGCTGGAGTGGCACGGCTCCTTCCTTGGGTGCCAGCTGCTAAACAACAAAATACAGAAAGGCTGACACCAGCGCCCACCATCTTGCTTCCTGAACATGAAAGCATGTGTTCTCTACCATCCCCAAGCAATGAAAATAACAGGAATATGATGACGTGACTCAGAGGCAACTGCTCCTTCTTTTCAGTGCCCTGTGCTCAGTGGTGGCTGTCTCCAGCTCACAGCACGTGGGCAGGACAAGGATGTGCTGACAGGCAAAAACCCAGCCAAGGAGGTGAGGTGTAAGGGGTAGAGACATGGCTGGACCTGATTCTGAACAGGGCCCTTGTGTGGCTCGGCCAGGCCACGCACACACACACCACAGCTCACCCAGGGGAGCTTCACACACACAGCCCTCCCCTGCCGCAGCTGACACTCAGCTCAGGATTCGGGGTGGTGAGCTCCTATCTCCCATGTGTGGGGCAAGCTCTGCCTGTGGGGGAACATGGAGAAGCATGGGCAATGAAGGAGGAAAAACCATCACAGGCAACAGTCAGTGGGTTCACCTCTGCTCTAACAGCTCAGGCTCCTCAATTCCCCCCCCTCTTTCCTCTCCCTCCACAACTCTGCTTCCCCACCACCCAGCCTCTGGATCAGAAGATATTTTCCATTCTCTTTCCTCCCTTCCCGGTGGTAATTCTTGCTGAATTCATGAAAAAATGATAAACACGTTTCACACACAGCTGCCCGTCTCCAGAGACCACTGGAGCGAGAGGCAGGAGCTGCATCACTGGGTACTCTGCGGCAGAGCCCCCCGGACTTGTCCTCCCCTTCCCCGGGGATGGGGCTGCTCTGCTGACGTGCTTCGCTGGGCGTGAGAAGGGCCTCTTAGGGAATGAGGACTCCCGCGGGCCCTGGCCATGACACAGGCAGCACAGTCCCAGTGCACCCCTCGCTCGCTCTCCTCTGCATGTCTCTGAGGAGAGATTCACCTCCTCTTAACCCTTACAGAGACACCCCTACTCTCCAGCTGGAGATGGACACTTCCTGGTCACCAACCCCAATCCCACAGCACGGGCAGCTTGTCCAGGGAAGGGGAATTTAAGATGGGGACCCTTGATTTTTATTTAATCTGTTAAGTGCTGCAGCTGCCTCCTAGTAAGGAGATATGAAGCATGTGAATTGCCTGCCCTCCTCTAAAGCCTGTCGCGAAGTGTGTAGAGGACTGCTGTAACCCTCCTCTAAGGAGACGCTCTCTAGGACCGTTTTCCCTCTTGAGTGGCTGGTGGAGCAGCCTGTGACTCACTGCATCCCTGTCTCTCACTGTGCCAGTCCTCACTGCGCTCTGCAAAACCCTTGCCTGTGATGTGATGGTTATCAAGGCTCTGGCTAGCTCCGCTTCCTGCTGTGCTGGAGTCATCTTGTTGGATTCCAGGTGTGCTCTGGCCTCAGCTCTCCATCAAAAAGAAGGGGGTAACATACCACCATGCCAAGAGGCTGTGATGGTCACAAGCAAAAGGCTACCAAGGGACATTCAGCTGCCTAGGAGATGAATTCAGCAGTGGCAGTGATTTTTCCCAGCTGCCCATCAATGCTGCCCACAGGTCTCTGTGAAGCAGAGCTGACAATGCAAATTTTGGGCGGGAATATCTGCAGTTGCCCATAATGGCACTTGACACTATTCTTTTTGTGATGCCAGTGCCTCAATGCCTCCAAATCCTGACCTCACCACAGAACTGGTCCCTTCTGGGTGCTTAAGTGTGGCCCAAAGTAGAGCCGGCATCAGGAGCAGAAGTGCACTGGATGGTCTTGTGGATTGGGCCCATCACTAATTGTAGTGACACTACATTCAAGAGTTCCCCAGATACCACTTGTGCAAGAAGAAGTCACTGCTCTGTGCTCTCTTGCATGTTGAAGACCTTAGATGGTTCCCTTTCACTCAGGTAACCCAAGCGGGATTTCTCCCTTCCAGGCACAGGAAACATCATGCTGGTTTGAGGCAGCAGTATGTTAACTGCACATCTGCCTCATGAGCACAAGCCATGGGCTGCTAGTTGCTTGTATGAGAGTACATGAAAAGACTGGTGTAATAGTTCTTCAACTGCCCTCTCCAAAACACAGAGACATCGACCTTGAAAGGCACCCACTAGTGAAGAAAAGGCTTCTGCCTGCTCTGAGAAGCAGTGCTTTGCCCCAGCCCACATACTAGCTGCAAAAACATCAAAACTCTTGATGTATCCATCTGTCATGGTTTGATCCCAGAGGGAAACACCACCACACAGCCACTTACTCACCCCTTCCCCCTCAGGAATGGGAAGGAAAAAACAAAAGGCTCAGAAACTGAGATAAGGACGGGGAGGGATGATTCACCCATAATGGTCACGAGCAAAAGGCAGACTCGTTAGAAGAAAAAGAACGCTAATTTAATTCAAACACCACCACCACCACTTAATAGACAGAGTAGGACAGTGAGGAGTATAACCACATCTTAAAAACACCTTCCCTCTACCCCTTTGTTCTTCCCAGGCTCAGCTTTGCTCCCGATTTCTCTACCTCCTCCCCTCCAGAGCCCTCCAGAGGTGCAGGGGGCAGGGAATGGGGGGTGCGGTCAGTCCTGCCGCACCCTCCACCTCAGGGGAAGGACACCTCACCCTCTTCCCCTATTCCAGTGTGGGGTCACTCTCACGGGACACGGTGCTCCACAAACTTTCTCCGACGTGAGTCCTCCCCACAGGCTGCAGCTCTTCCCAAGATGCTCCAGCGTGGGTCCCTCCTGTGTGTTGCAGTCCTCCCAGTGCTGAACTACAACCATGGGGGCTTCCCACAGAATCCCAGCCTTCTTCACATCCACCTGCTTCACCAGGGACCTCCATGGGTGCAGGGAGCAGCCCTGCCCTCTCCCCATGGGCTGCAGGGGAGTCTCTGCTCTACTCCTTTTTTTCTTCCACTGGCCTCAGTGTCTGCAGAGGTATCTCCTCACAACTCCTCCTCACATCCCCAACTCCTTCTTCCCAGCTTCCCCTTCTTAAATACGTTATCACAGAAGTGCAGCCACCACCACTAATTGCCTTGACCTTGGCCAGAGGTTGGTCCAACTTGAAGCCGGGGGAGCTTCTCACAGGGGCCACTGCTGTAGCCCCCTCCCCCGTTACCAAAACCCACCGCACACACAAACCCAATACATCATCAGTTAAATCCTAGAGCTGTTGGACCAAAGCTTAAAAACTAACCATGGGAGAGGAAAGCAGGATTATTGCGTCCCTCTGGAAAAATTTGTTCCCCTATGAAGAGAAAGCCTTGTGTTTCCCTCCCTCCTGATCTTTGGAGGTATTAATATACAGATTTCATTTCTTATTTCCCACCTCTCTCCCTCATTTCAAATTCTCGGGCTTGCCACATCTTCTGCACTGGAAACAAAGCCTTAAAACAAATTAGAGGAGAAAGGGAAAAGAAAGCACACTGATCCCCCAATTAGCAAGGAGCACTTAAGCAGTTAGATCTTTGCATTTTAATTGTAATCACTCCAAACACAAAAAACTGAAGGGACAAACCCCACAGCTAATTCTGGCTGATTAAGTCAGTCCCCATCCCAACACTTGTGTATGTTTCTGATTTAATTCCATGGCTTCTGCACACAGCCTGCTGAGAGGCAGTGCTTTATTTTTACTCTCCTCCACTCAAACCATTTTACTTCACTGTATCCTATTCCAGAGTCTGGTCTGCACACCCAAGCTCTTCCCCGGGTCTGCACCATGCCCATGGGTCTTGTGGTGCCAGGGACATCTCCAACACTGAAGGCTGGTGTTGTGGGATGATGAGCAGGTGAAAGCAAGGCAAGAGCCAACAACCCAGAATAACTCAGGTGGGAAGGGAGCTCTGTGGGTCTCTGGTCTAACCCCCAACAAAGGCAGGACCACCTTTGAAGTTAACTTAGGTCTTCATGTTTGTTCAGTCAACAACGGTTATCTCCAAGTACAGAGATCCCACGGCCTACCTGAGCCTGTGTTCTGATGACTAACTGCCTTCCCTATGGAATGTTTTTCCTTTTATCTAATAGAATTTCCTCTGTTGAAATTCTGCCTCTCCTCCTATTACTGTGAAAATTAATTAGAACCAAATTAAATCAGAAAGGGAGTACACAGACCCAAGAAGGGCTCTCAGTCCTCTGTGAAAAGCAGGGTGCACAACACAGCCTCAGCTTTGAGCACAGCAGACTCAAAGCAAGCCGCAGGATCAGACTTCCTGGGGATTTAGCTCCAAATCAAGATGTGCATAGCTACACACACCAATAGATATGACTCTCAAGAAGCAGTCTCTCCACAGTCTTCCCCAAAAGGGGGCTCCTCTTTCCAACATTCAGCACAGATACAGTGCTGCATCTTCTGAGATGGTCAATCCACTCTTCCCACCTCCTACACAACGTAGTGCCACCAGTTACCCCTTTGAGCACCGGGACTCTCTTTGAACCTGATGTTCTCTCCTTCCAGTCACAGACACCTAAGGTAAAATCAGGATGGGGACCAAAACCAATGACATTTGTCACCAGTTGAGTTGAGTCAACATCACCAAAACAACACTGTGTGTGGAAGGACATGCAGCAGGGCATTGCACATACACCAGAACAGTACAGAAGGGGAAGATTAGATGCTGGGTCAGACTCTTTACATTAATATCCCTGCATCAGGTTCTAAAGATGCCAGGGGACACCATATATCAGAGCAGGATCAAGGATTAATTGTGAGACTGGCAATTATTTTTGAAAGTCCTGACTGAGAAAGCTGGGACAGACATTAAGAAGAAAAAGAACTAGGAAAACTGTGTGAAACTAGTACAGAGCCCTGGAACACATTTATTAAAGAAGACGGTAGAGAAGCAGATAGGAGGTGTAGATCTAATGTACAATTACATAGGAAACTCCCTCTGAAGTAGAATCTGAGGGGCAGAATGACCGGAACCCCACTGCTTCATGGCAAGATGTTGTTCTGGGGTAACCATGGACCTACTCAGGAGGAGCTGCTTGTTAAAGGACCAAGAGGACCGAAGGTCTGCAAGACCTCTCTGGTCCCCATTATTCCTGTTGCTTCAGCACAGGAGGCAGAATGAAAGGTCAAGTTGGTCTTTGAGCTTAGAAACAACAAGGTGCTGCAACTGTTGTGCAGAGCTCACAGAAGGGTTTGCTTATTGTTGCTTTGTAAATTAGTTCTTTTAATCAAAGTGTTCTTTACCTAAGAGCAATTCTTGGAAGCAAAAGTGTAAGTAGATATGAGGGTTCATCACTCCTCTAGCACACATCCCTCAGGTCCTGCAGCTGGGTGCAGTGGGGGTGGTGCAGCACGGTTCACACCAACGAGCAAGAGAGAAGCAAGTTCATGGTCACCACTCCACAGGACAAGGGATGCACAGTGTCACCTCGGCTCTGCCACTTCCAATTCTGCAGGCGCTCCACTGCACTCAGGATTAGGTCTTGCATAGTCAAACATTCACGTCAAACATACCCCCTTTCTGTGGATGGGATGACTCGAACTCTTTATGTTTTGTATATTGTGTTCAAGAATATCAAAGCCCAAAACGCTGGACAATGCTGAACTTTCACTTCCTCCTCTAAGTAGGGCTGTGCTCACACAAACATACTATTTTTTGTTAGGCAAAGTAAAGAAGCAATTCTCACAGAAGGGTGGGGGATGAAGCGTGTATGGCTTTACACTGAATCAGACATTTCATACAGCAGGCTTAGTTCTTTTTTTTATCCCCATAAGAAGAAAAGAAATGAAGAAACTAAGTAGTCTCACAGAACTGGGACAGGAGGAAAAATCCTGATCCCAACATAGGCTCAGCATTTACAGTCAGGATGTGGGCAGAGTCAGCTCCCTCCTCTGCCCAAAGGGGTTTGAAGCAGCAGGTCCCACATCTTTCGGGTGGGGAGGGCATTCCAGGCTGCTCCATCCCTCTCATTTTGATTGCTTTGCAGTTTACAAAAATTCACTGTCACAGGAGGTAGAGGCCATGCACTGCATCCCCAGAGCACATTCTCCAGCTCTGGTAGAGAGTGGGTTTGACCCTGAGCCTAAGAAAGAATCAGGAAGTGTTAGGAAGCAGAGGGCAAGCTCAGCATGCCCTCTGCTATTCCACTGCCTGCCTTATGGCTCTGTCTTCAGGGAACATCCTCACCTGTAGGAACATCATCAGATTGCCCCATGTGCCATGTAGAAAATGTCCTGGCCAAAGGAGCCTGACCAAAGAGAAAAGAGAAGTCTCTGTAAAGAAGTACTTGGTGTACAAGGAACCAAGGAGCTACCCAATTAGGCAGGAGGACAGGATTCCCCTGCGAGCATGGCTCGGGTGAGGAAACCAGGCATCCTTTGGCAATTGCTCAGTTTGCTCCACTCCTTCCTTCTCGTTACATACTTACAGAAATAAATCATTTAATTAATCAGCCTTAAAGGAGAAATACAAAACTCATGTAGGTAAGGGATTTTAACACTAGCTGTGTTTCTAGGGACAAAACCCCAAATCAATTACTGCAGCTCACCATTCATTCATCTACATTATCAAACGCATTTGCCTGCTGTTCCAGGCCCTGGCCACCCAGGTGCAGTGCCTGCACGAGTTATGCATGGCATTTAACAATGTCCACTGCCTTCACATTTTCCACCACTTCATGAGCAAGAAAACAACAGATCTCAGCAGTTTCGATATCAAGAAACACCCTGTGCAAACCTGAACTCTGAAGTACTGGAGACCATAGAGGACATATAGCACACCTCAGAAAGTCCCTTGCACACTTCAAGACTTCCTCAGAGAACTTTTCCCACTCCACTCCTTCTCTTACAGCTCAGGGCCTCTTGCATCCCAGCCTCAGAGGTCAGGTTTTCCATCACATGTGTTTTGGCTGTCTCAGATTTTAATTATTTGAATTGAGGAGTTGTCCCAGCGGTCCTACCACCAAATGCCACTAGATCTTCTGCAATGACGGGAAGCGGCAACAGCAAAGCTGCTCCATGAGTTGTGACAAGAACAATCACAGTCACACATCACCCGAGGAGAGCAGGGCTGGCAATGAGATCGATTGACAGCCCCATAACTGTGAAACAAATATAAGGTAGGGAGACAAAGCCAGTCCCACCAGCAAGCCAGGACAGAGTGGAACACAGACCCACCAGCAGCATAGCTCATAGGAGGACTAGGTCCCAGGTCAGGCTCTTCCAGCTAATTAAAGCCTGTTAGTGCAGGCAGGGCCCTGACACAGGACGGCAAACAGCATGACTCTGGTGTGCGTCCCCCGCAGGTACCTGGTCTGCTTTAGCAGGTTTGCCTGCCGGCAGCAGCACACAGCCTGCTGCAAGAAGGGGGCCCTCCACTTTCTGCGGCTAACTGAGGTAGCACAACAGCTTTGAATATCTGCCAAGGAAAGAGAAAAGCCACCCTTCTTCCTTTCTCTTTTTGGCTTTAATGTCCCCTATGCCAAGGTCTAGAGGGAATGAAGGTGTGTTTGTAAAAGGAGTGGAGAAAGAGCAGAGCCCAATACTGAGCTGCATGGGTTAGTCCCTACCACTGAAATGGGGAGATGCGGGGCTGGGTTCACAAGCAGCTTCCACAAGCCAGAGACACAAAAGAGAGAAAACACACTTCTGGGGTGTGGGTGTGTGTGTGTGCAAGTCCACCATGGTATTGAAAAATTCACAGCACATTAAATGAAACAAAGGTATTCAGTCTGCCAAGGGACTCCAGCTCCTGTGACCTGGTTAGCTTCACTGGTACAGCCCCAGTCTTACTCCTCATTTCTTTCCTTTCTAAGTAGAACTGATAACTATGCATGTCCTTCCCTGTTTCATGCATACCCTTAGGAGCCTTCATCCTCTCTCATTTTTATTTCTGCTCTGTGCTCTTTGTACAATGCACCCTGTATTCTCCATATGCTTTCTGGCTGAAACACTTAACCAGCTGAGGTTTCCTCCTCCTAAGATTTTCTCCTCCTCCTGGAAAGCTTACAGAACTGCTGAGCGTGCAAGCTTTATCCCTCCTAAGAAGATGTATGGAGCAGGTAGGGTTGCTGTCCTGGGACTGTGGGATACTCTCAGGTTAATTTGTGAAATTAACTTCAGACTCAGCAGCTGCTGCGGCTGCTGGTACTTCAAGGGAGAAGGAAAATGCTGATGGTAACAGCATGATTTATGAGCCATATAGGAACATCAGGCAAGCTCCGGAGAGCTGCATATGGAAGGGGATTTTCCTGTGAATAACCTTCTTCAAGAAAAGGTACTAGGCACATGTTTGAGGGGAAATTGCAAAAGACTCCCTCAGTGGTGAGCAGTTTAATCTTTCTTTTGCCTGTCTGCACATCAACCCGCTCCCTGCCATAAGGAATGATGACAAAGTGGTGATCTGAAGACACTTTTTGAGAAGGGATCCTCTTCTGTAAAACACCATCCACTCACCTCTAAGGTCTGTAAGGAAGGTGCTTTTTGCTATCCCAATGCCTCAACTTGACTTTGTCTAGGAACTTTGCATAGTGGCAAGTAGGTCAATATGCATGCAAAGATGTAGGGCGATGAGAAGATGAGTGAAACATGCTCTTTTATCATTCTTGACATCTTTCTGTGGACAACCTTTCCATACAATTAGGGTGATCCAGGGTGCACAACAGCTTCTGCCAATGCAGCACTCACATTGTCATAATAGGTTGTAGGAGTTTCTCCCTAAGCTGAACAAGTGATACCTTATCCTGCCTCCAAGGACAATGCAGTGCTTCCCCCCATCTCCAGCTGGACAGTTCTACCAGTAAATAATGTCAGCTGATTGGGATGACAGTCATATCTCTTCTTTCTGAACCATCACTGGAAGGGGAGCAAGCTCTTCTCTGCAGCAGGAATCTCTGTAAATCCCCCATCAAGACCACAAGTGCCATGCTCCAGGGGATCTGGAGACCTGAACTCTATGTTTCTGCTTTTCTTGTTTATACTGTTTTGGGTCATCCCTCCTTTTCTGCTTACATACCTCCTGGGGCATTCATGTGCTCCTGTAGTGTGAATCATCATTGCTCTTTCATAACATGAAGCCAGGTGGAAACTTTATCCAACAAAAATGTAAAAATGAGCAGTCATGCACTTCTATTCCACTCTTGCTTCCACTGCATAAATTGGTTTTTGCCCTTTGTCCAGCAAAGTTGATCAGAAGCACTCTTGCTAGAGAGTCCCAGATAAGAAAGTTAAATTCTTCTGGGAGGGGTGTACACATATATGTATGCTGCAGAGGAAGGCAGCTCAGGGGATTTTGGACTGGGTACTGAAATACTGTTAGGCACAAATATTCAATAATCATGAGTTATTTGCCTTTTTATTTTTCAAAAATCTTGATTTTGACTTGAAACCTATTACCTGATTAATAAATATTTAATGCGGATTCCTTTAATTTATCTTCTGATAACAGGCTCCAGCACATTTATGAGAGCTTGTCTCCATGACAGAAACTTACTTTTTGTTTTTAAATGCAAACGCAACCCTGGATGTATTCCCATGAATCGAAGAACATGTTGTTGTTTTTTTGAAGAAGGACTTAGAAGTAGGCTCATGATTAATTCACCAAATTAAATTAAACCAGTTGGCAACTGTGATTTAAAGTTGGCTCATTTTCACCCATCTGACTTCAAAATGGCAGAATGGATTTTGCTCAAACTTTAGAAAAAAAAAAAAAGAGCTTGCTTTTAGGAAAAGGAACAGAGACTAGAAATAGAAATATGAAATAGTAATAGCATTTGTGTATCCTCCTTGGTCATCCAATGTTAAACAGAAGAACCAGCTTGCCAGCAGCTCTGCCTGCAGGTGCATGGTAGGGGAGGGATGTCTTTGTCAGACAATGGTGACATCCAGGTGCAGAACCGAGCCACAGCTCCTGCTCCACCAGGAGTGTGACCGGTGGTGCTCAGCAGAGTGCTGAGTTTTTGCACCTCTCCTTCAAAGAGGCTCCGTCTGTACCTGCAGCACCCACCTTTAAACTCAGTATTTTAACAAACTGGGCAGCAGCTCCTGTTGTGCTCTTCACATCTCCCTAGGAGGAGGGTGCATCTCCACATAGCAACTGAAAGATGAATCCAGTTGAAAATGTGCTCATCATTCACCAATAAACCCACAGAGTGAAAGAATATACAGTGTGAGGATGTGGGTGGGTGAGGATGGATCTACCCTGTGGGATTGTGTACATGGTAGATGGGCCATCTCAAAACAGTACTGCTGTGAGCTCTGTAACATGCCACCAAAATGCTGGATTTTTTTTCTACATGAGGAGAATTCTTTCCTGAGGGCTTATACAGCAGAGATTTTAGACACGGAGCATGAAGAACACAGCCTTGTATCTGCCATTATCTGTTGATAATGCTTCTTATCTCAATGACTTACACTTTCTAATTGGTCTTGCATGTTTACCTGACAACTTCTCCTAAGAGGGTGGTGTAAGTGCTAAAGCTGAACTCTTCTGTTGTCACATGAGTGCAACTACAGGGGAAACGGATGGGCTGATCTTTTTTCCATATAGTGGGTACAGGCTGAAGTCAGACCCTTCCTTGACACATTATAATGAACATTGGGGAGCTCTTCTACATCCTGATATAGGATCTGACCTGTAAATATACAAGACAAACGAGAGTGATATTTAAAATACAGGCCACAGAGGTGAATTTTCAGTCCTAAAACTGAGATGATCATACAAAACTACTGTCCATAACAGCTTACGTAAATCACATTTTAAACCAAGAACTCCTCTGGAGACTATTTTTCCATCTACAGATATAATAATCTGTGCCTTTGTTACTGCCAGGCCAGACTCCTGCACTGTGCTTATGATGTTAAAGTTTAAGCGACCCCATTGACCAAAGCTGGTACAGACTCTGACATCATGCCTGTCAGCGATATCTGTTGTGGGGTTGTTTGACACCAAGCACTGCCTGATAGTAGGAAAGAGGTTTTACGGTTCAGGGTTTTTTTTTGCCAAGTAGCCAAAAGCCTCAAACCTACTTGTTTTAGAAGGAATAGTTCCTCAGTTTCATGGAGAGGAAGCCTTCATCCCTTCAGCAGCCTTGTCCTGGAATGCTGAGTTCCTTTTGCCTTGTGTTTGCAGCAGCCTGCCCAAACAGACCCTGCAGTCATGGAAAAGCCCTGTCTTCCTACTTAGCTCCTTTGGTGTAAGAAATGGAGTGACAGAGTTGGCTGTTGGAAGGGAATGTGGGCTATCTCCAGGCTGTTCGTGACTGAACAGGTCTGTTTGGGGAAAAAAGTCCATGAGCGGGATTCAAGGTTGAATCCTCTGGCTGATATTGCATTTCCCACGGGCTGGTGAGAACACATGGAACAGTTAATATTTAAACTGTTGACACAGTGCCCGATTTAGACAGCTGCTTCAGTGTCACCCTCATTTGGAGAAGTGTATTGTCTGGGGGAAAGCCACATGATCTAAACAGTAAGCACAAAATGTCTAGGCTCCCTCAAACCATGTGTCTGGGTTGCAGCTGAGTCGGCTTGGGTCCTTCTACTCTCCAGGCAGAGAGTGACTTACAAGGGCTTTTCAGCACAGCGTCTATTAGATGAGACTTCACAAGACAACTGGCTGAAAAATGCTTGTTCTTTTTTTTTCCTTCAAAAATCTGCATTTTTTTCAAAAACTCTAAAAAAAAAAAAAGTTAAATCATGGTGATTCAAATGAAATGTTTTTTAGGTGCCTTGAAATAAAAGATTTCATTTCATTTAAGTTTTAGTACTCATGTTGTTCTCAATTTTTCTTTTTCTGAATGTTCCTCCTTCTGACTCTGCCTGCCTTAAATTAGTCAATGAAAATTGTGTTGATACAGGTCAAAACATAATTTATTCTTGGACACAAAATGCTCCGAAGTTATATCAACAAAAAATGAAGCCTTTTTGACACTGAAGATTTCACAGGCATTAAAGACATTATTATGAAATTTTCGAAACAATTATTTTTTTAGAATCTCTGTTCTTTCTCAAATTTAAGAGGCTATTTGTTCACTTCAGTGCATGATGGTTAGCAGAGCGATGCACCAAACTCTGCCTTGTTGCTACCTTCCAAACTTTCGGAGGCTGATCTGCAGTGATACTTCCTGCAAATACAGTCTAGGGAAGAGTGTATTGATATTCTTGCATATTGTTATACAAACTATCTTGAGGATTTCTTCTTTCCAACAGCAAGAGAATTTCTAGAATAAACCAACCTGAACATGCTATTAATGTTTTTACAAACTATGCGTATGTCCTTGGATATTCCTATTATGCAACTTAAATGCCCAAGCCATTGAAAAGTCAGAAGGCTTTTGAAAATGTGAAGCTCTATCGTTATTTGAATATTCAGTAAGTTTACTAGCACCATTAATAATATCAATATCCCTGCTGTTATTAACAAAAAATCCTTTCGGTACCCCATAACAGAGGTGGGCAGGTATTGAATTTAATGGAGTGTTTGTAGCTGCCAATAGTGTAGATCTCCCCTGTCTGGGCTTCCAGGGTGTGTGGGTATACACAGTGGTGCCACTTACTAAGGGTATGGGGATATGGATGAATACAGCAAAATTCTAAACTAGACAAAATATTGTTCACGGAAGGACAGAGGGTAGTTAGCTTGGACAGGAGTGAACCCTGAAGATTGTCTATGGATATGAAGCAGTTATTAGCACCTTGTCCTGAACTATGACTAGAAGGAATCATTAAAGCTTTTTTCCTGTTGCAGTATGAGATCTTGCCATGGAAACCCAGGGCTCTACAGATTAAACAGAAGAGAACAGGAAGGTAAAGCAAGATTAACAAGGCTAAAATCTCACTTTAAATTAAATGAGATGGCAAGATGAGGAGCTTTTCCAGCAGCCAAACATAAACACAGTTATCACTTTAATAAAATGAAGGCAGGAGGAACAAGAGCATCACAGGAGCTCTCTGGGGTGGCATGTTAGCAGGAACTATAACTCACCATCACAGCTTGAAAAAATTTCTGTTGTGCTGCTCTCCTCTGCTCTATTCTCCCTTTATTTGAGCATAAACATGGCAAACTATCCACTTGCCACTTCTCTTTTAAAGCTACTAAATAATTGGCTCTTATTGTTTCTATTGAGGGGCAAAGCCTTTTTAGTTTTCAGCTATGATTTTGGTGAGTCTGAGACGCTCAAGGATTTGGACATCCAAGACAGGATTGGACATCTAGCTCACGTTAGGTTTTAAAAAGATTCTCCTTTAAGCAAATATGGGATAAGTGGGAAGGAAGTCCAAGAGGAGAGGGCAGCAATTTTCCCATTTTCCTGTCTGAGTGTGGGAGAATCAGTATTTATCTGCTTTGGGGATGAAAGGATGATCCTGTCTGTGTCAAGCAGATGTGCAGCATCCCACCAGCATCCCTGGACAACTCACTTTTCCTGCATTTTTAATCCTTAGATGTACATTTACTGCACAAAGCCACAGAGGTGTGGAGCAGACCAAGCTGTGAAGAACACAGGAGCATGGGCAGCCAGTGCAGCTGCAGTGGGGGACTTTGGGGTGAGTCCCCAAAGGGGGATGCAAAGCCAGATCCCTCCTTTTACCTGCTGTCGCAGCTGACCATGGGTCCCACCTCCCTAACAGCATCCCCCCGTGTCCCCACAGACCCTTGCTGAGCGATGCCGACACGCTGCAGCACCCTGGCTGCTCAACACACTCACCCACTCTGCAATGGCTGTCCAGACAACCTTATTGTGCACATTCAAAAAACTTCTAGATGACCTCAGAAGGCCAAGACTTTTAAACTTTTTAAAGTTTAAGAGCTTAAGACTCAGTCTATTAACATTAAATACCACAATGCCACACTCTAAGTGCATCAGTCATTTCTGAGAATGGTCCTGTCCAATCCACTTTTGGTGAGCATGGCAAAGTCTAGAAGTGCTTGAGTACTTTATTTCCTTGTGGAAATAAGACTCTGAAAACGTAATCTCTGATCTTTATTCCTCAAAGTTAGGGTAAGTGACTCACCTTATGCTGGAAAAATGAGACTGGAGATTTATTCTCATTTTCCCATCTGCTCTAGGCAGTGTCATAGAGCTTGTGCATATCCCAGCTCTTGGTTGAACCCAGCAGAATGCTTGGATGTGCAGAATACTTTGCTTACACCTTAGCAAAATCTGTTGGACACACACTCTAAATAGCATCATTACAGTTATGTTTAAAATTAAGGGCAAGATTGAGTCCTCTGGATGGTAACGTTGATTTGCTTTTCAGAGACCAGTAATACAGATTTATCCTAAAGACAGTGCCTTGGAAATGGAAACATGTAAGAACATTCAAACCAGCAGAGAAAAAGTTGACTGTTTCTCCTTTAAAGGCTGTATTTCATAAGTTACTTTTGTTCTGGGTAGGAAAAAAAAGCAAACCCAAAAGCCCAAGAAAGATTCCTAACCAATTAATAATTAACAGCGTTCAAGTACATTTATGTCCACGTACAGCATTTGTTAAAAAAGAAATATTTTTGTGTTTTAACACCTTTTTTCAAAAAAAAAAAAAAAAAAAAAGAAGAGAGAATAAATTAATGTACACATTACATTATTTTGGCACTGGTATGGACCATATTTAAAAACATTTGTTGTTATTATTTATAATGGTTTGTACAAAATTGTAAACTATTTTCAAGTTTGTTTGTTTTTACTTTTGTTCATTATCACCTTTCAAAAACTGTCACTGCAGGAACAAAAACACCCCAAACAAAACCCCAAATAAAATCAAGGCAACTCTCCCTGCCCTTTCCCACCCTTCCCTCTGCCCTCCTGCCCCCTCTCCCTAAAAGAAGATGAAGGAGACAGTTTTTGAAAGCACCCGGCAGTAAATGGTGAGCACGGCCTTCCTGGGGGCCCTTCTGCAGCACCAGGCGTGGGCTCCAGCGCTGCTCCAACTGACACATGAACGGCTCCGAGAGCAGAAAGTGCCACCCACCAATCACACCTTCCCACCTCTAGAGTAGACAAAGATGGCTCTTTAGGTCATTTTATTTTATTTCTTTGTTGTTTTTCCCTTTTTTTTTCTTTTTCCCTTTTTATTTTTTACAAAAATTTCTACATCTAAATCACTTTGCTAGAAACATTATTTTTCTTTCCTTTTTTTTTTTTACATTAGTTAAAGCAGAATCTGCTTTTGTGAAAAAAGACAAGGATCAAGGTCTTATTTCATGCAGAAAATGCAAATTAAAGATCATAAAAATGGGTGGTTTATTCTGCTTTTTTGTTGTTGTTTTTTGTTTCTTGTTTTTGTAACGCTGTACAGGATGCAACGCAGCCACTCAGAGTATGTTAAGATGGTTCACAGCAGTCCCTTTGATAGTATACATTGACATTGATCTCCCTGTCCTGTTGTCACTGTTGTTCAGTTAGTTGTTTGAATTTCAGGCCACATGAGATGTTCCCAGTTAGAGAAGATGTTGCTGCTTCTTCGTCTTTGAGAGGAAGATGGATGGGTGAAGTTTGAGAGAGTGATACATTGGCATAAACGATCTAGATTTTCCTGGAAAGGATGCCCTGGCCTTAGAGGTCTAATCTTACTTGCTTTCATACCTCTTGTCATAACATCCCTGTAGTGAGCACATCGTGAGGGGGCATTTGTCCTTCAGGAACAGGTTTCTCTTCTGAAAGGGGATGTGATTTCACACAAAGACACAATATTATGACATGCCAGGCAATGGAAAGAAAAAATACCACAGACCGGACAATGGTCCTGCCAGCAGAGTCATTTGTACTTGCCAATGGATGGGATGTTTCCGGGTAACTCTTGAAGCTTTGCTTTATTCTGTTTTTCCATTTTCTTCTCCAACACCTCGCTATGAATCTTTCCAGATGTTAGAAACTCTTCTCTGCTGAGCCTTTCTACAGAGCTGCTCACTAAGAATCTTCCCTTTTGGCCTACCAAGCACATCAGTCCCAACCCAGTGAAGCTGTTGGATCCAGGCATGATTTTAAGCAGATGCAGAATTGTCAAGTCTGCTTTTATGCAGAGCAAGGGATGGGGCTTTGCTGGACTGGGGCACTGTGTGGGTTTAATCCCAGTGTATTTCTCTGCTTTGCCCATCCCCTTTTTGCTTCAGTGAAAATGAAATAGGAGAGGGGAAGGTTGGGGCAACCTCACCTCCCTTGGTAACCTCTTCTTTCGTCATCACTTAGCATTGGCAGGGGCTGAAACTTAGTTACTTCTGACCAGTCTCTGCCTGCAAGAGGCTCTGGGACACTTCTGTCTGCCTCCAAATTCACCGAGCATGAGGCTGGCCAGCCTAACAGCAGCCTGGAAGATGCACTAGAAAAAGATATATTTGTCTTCAAAACACCTCTGATGGGTCCCCAGATGTCCCTGAGGCAGGTAGCACGGCTGTCCCCAGAACTTCAGGTCCTGTGGGTCACTGACTCTGGAGAAACAAGCTTAAGCATCACCAACTATGCCAGTGCCAGCTCTCTCATGAGGTGTGCCTCCTCTTTGGTCTCTCACCTGACATGTCATGATATTGCTCAACAGCCACCTTGCAGTGAGGAGTTACCTGCTCGCCTCCTGCACTCACCACTGAGACCCTCTGGTCTTGTTGGGAACGGCCGTTGCCTCTGCAAGGCTTGGTGCTGCAGCAGCACAGGCTCCATGGCCCTGGGCACAGCCGAGGGATGGGGATGAGAAAGAAGAGACCAACCAAATACACCATTCCCTACAGGTAAGAATAAAGAGGACCTGCTCAAGAATTGAGTGGGGTTGAGCGAGTCCGTCCCAGTGTGGGCAGAGCATCTGTCAGTGAAGAGGCAATGCCGATTCCTTTCTCTGTAGAGAAGAGTTGAGATCAGCCAGAGAGAAATGCCTCTGCTAACCTGAGGCAGGGTGCTCCTGACGCTGAAAAACAGGCCATTGCCCTTTGTCTGAGTCCTCAAGAGGCATCGGCATCACAACAAAGGCCACCACATTTTCCTTCCTTGCTGGTCTGGCTTCTCCCAGCCCGCTGGTCCCCAAGCCCTCCCCACCAGGCTCAGCAGTGCCAGGGCTATCTCTGCAGCTGGACAGCATAAGCCGCATGACGGCATACCCAGTGAAGCACACTGAGGTCAAGACATGTCCAGAGGGGTGGGAAAGTCAGGGAAAAGATCTTGGACCCTCTTGACTGGACACTCTGTCCACTGGATGCCCAGAGAGGTCCCAAAATAAGACCTGGACCCAGCATCTAACTGAGTATGGCCAATAACCCTGGAGCTGCTCCATGTCATTCAGCCGGCATAGCACTGAAAGCTGTGAGGTGTTAGCCTTTACAGAAGGCAAACCAATACTGATCTGCTGTTTAAAACACATACTGGGGGACAAATTATCACCCTCTTCAAAAAAGTAATGCTACTCACCACTGTGCTATCTCATTCTTTCTGGGGGATAAGTCTGGCAGTATAAATGCCAAGCTCAGCCTGGGCAAATGATAAAATGTGCATCCCTTTATCATAAATGGTCTAGCACCTCATCTCCCCACTTTGTCATACAGATACTGAATACTACTCTGGAAGTGCTTTCTGCCTGTGGCACTGGCAAGTTCCAGTTATCTTAGACGGGAGCATGCAGCCCTTGGCATGGAGCAGAGAACAGGAGGTTTGGGATGGTTTGGGTCCATTTTCTCTAGGGGGGATCATGACAGCATAAGCTTCTTGGAGCAAGGGACCACATTTTGTTCCAGGGTTTTCTATTCTGGAGCACAATGGGGTGCAGAACCTTATGCTCACAGAACTCCTCCTTGTTTAGTCTCTGCAAAACACCTGTCCTTGCTTACCCACCAGTCCTGCTTGGCTCATCAGCAGGAACGGCTGAGTCAGGGCTGTGCGGCTGCACCATAGTGATGCACTCTAACTGGAGTGGCAGCTGGAGTGGAGAGAAGCCTTAATGCTGAAGAATGGCCTTTCCTAAGAGGATTGAGACTTCCCTCTGGTCTGCCTTCCACATAAAGTTTTGGTTTTTTTTTTTTTTTCTTTTAGCCTCTCTGCAGTAACACAAACAAATCAACATTCATTGGCCCAGCTGTAGAAAGAAGCCACACGTCTGGCCCATGGAGGCAAGACTGTCCTCTGCTTTTCCAAAGCACTAAATGTAAGATAAGACAGGCAGTTTCTCATACCCTTTTTTACTCTTGACACTCCTCCCAGTCCAGACAAAGATGGATTGTAACACAGAGGGTTACCCATATGTGTCAGACCGACTACCATCATGATCCTTAGAATTCCCCATCACTCATTTCTGCTAACTGGAAGCTGCATGGAAACCAGGTGTCCCTCAGTCCAAATTCAATCAGTGCCCAACACTTGAGCCCACTCATTTGTACTTCTGCTGAATAATTTGTCTCTGTAAGGCCAATAACTAAGCTTAACACAAGGTCCCTGCTTCTTACTCTCTTCCAAACCCATCCTTCACAAACAGCCAGGAACCCACAGGCAAGGTTCTATTGAATTGCAAAGGGTCTTAAGATACATCTTTTCACATGGAGGGCTTTCTTTGCACCTCTTCTGAGCAGCTGGGTATTTCCTAGCGCTTGTCACCCTAGATTAAGTCACATGGTGGAAAGCAGCAGCAGCAGCAACAAAAGCTTCTCTAAAAGTTTAGGCTCATACTGCCTTTACTGCATCGGCATTACTTCGTTTACGCAAGTGATAGCTGATATCATCTTCACCCCTTCACTACATCCTCAGACACATACAGTAAGGCATAGTGCAGGTTGGCTCTCTAGGAAGAGACCATGTGTGCAAGAGTCTAATACACAGCCTCCTCCCACTGGCCTCAGGGATGGTGGGATCAAACACTGAAAAGTTACTTACATACCATCACTTACACCTCTACTGCCCACTTCTTCTCTACTGTACTTGGAGGCGGATCAGTGAGCCAGCCCTAAGGTCACCATCCCGGCGGCAGGCTGCGCCTCTGTGCAGGCACAGGCACAGGTTTGCCCTCCAACCCCTGTGGGAAAAGTCTGGGGAAATGCGTTATAGTATCAGCCTGGAGGACAGTGCTTCTTTATTACACTTGTCACCTTTCAGCTGTTCTTTACTTCTGAATGTACAGAACCATTTTTATTTGGTTTACATCAAGACATTAGAAATCAAACATTTTTTTTTTCAAAAAAAAGAACAAAACCAAACAAAAAAACAAATGAAAAATAAAACCCAAGCCCCAACACTATATACATCTTCTCCTCCCCAGTCTCCGCTCCCCTCCCTCCCACCCACCCTTCCTCCCTCCCTCCCAGCATCTGTGTTAGGTCCTGCTTCCAACACATAGGTTTCACATCTCTCATCCAACCCATGCCCCCAACCCATTTTCCATGTCTACTGTAAAGACATCCCACCCTGTTTGGTAAGCCCAGTCTCATCTCCAAGAAAGCATTTGGTAACACGCATGGCGTTTCTTGCCCAGTTGGCTCTGATCTCTGACACCAGGGTAGAGCTCAGCTGTTGCCCCAGCTTGGCACGGCAGTCGCTTCCCTGTGCATCCCAGCCCAGCTCCTGCAACATTGTCCAGATGCAAATGATTGTCCCTGCCTAAAGGGACAGAGCTCATACTGATGGCAGTGCACCATGAGTCTCCCTCTATTTTCCTCATTCCTGACCTCACCATCTCCCAGAGACTGCGGTCTCTGCCCACCAGGGACTGCTCCCACAGCTGGGTTTCCTTGAGTGCTGCCTGCAGCTGCACCCAGCCTGTCTGGACTCAGTGGAGGTCCCCAGTTTTCAGTGCTCTAGTCCCTTCAAACCTATTGTATTGCACATATATTTTCACTACCTCTCTCCTATTTGCTCTGCTTCTGAAGTTACAGCTCTCTCCCACCAACCACCTCTTCCTCATCCCATCCTCTACACTAGGAGTTCAGTAACCATCTTCCCTAAAGCCACTGTCTTTTAGTCTGCAGCTCCAGAGGCTTCTCTTCTGCCTGATAAAAGCTCAGGATATAAAACCCCTTCCTCCTTCCCACAAAAAAGAAAACAAAACCAGCTCTCTCCACCGCCCCTTATCTCCTCCTGCCAGAGCCTCTGGAGCAGATCTGGTCAGACAGACTGGCCGGATCAGTTCCCACATGGCTCTGTTTCTGGGAAGTGGATGTGCTGTCCATTGGACAGAGGAAGTGTCAAGCCTTGGCAGGTTCCCTACTTATTTGCAAGACATAAGCTGCTGGCGTGGTGTCAGATGTGCATGCAAGAAAGCTGGATGCCAGTTAAGACCTACAGTCCTGTTTGTTTCATGCACTGTGAACTTATCCTATATACACTACGGGCTGGTTTATGCTTGAAGACATGAATATAAACGTATACATTTTCCTTTTACCTTAGTAACCAACGCTTTGCTTTCACCCATGGAATAGCAGGGGTTTGCTACCAGGGCTCTTATTTTCCTCTTTTGCTCTTTCTCTCATTCTCTTTTCAGTTCTTAATACTCAAGGTGAAGCGGGCATAGGAGGGGGACAGGTAGGATTACAGTCCCAAGGTCCTAGTTCCTAAAGGTCCCTGAGTGACAGCACTATACAGTATCAGAAAATGAAGCGATAGAGTTGCATTGGCCATGTATATCCTGAGAGAGATTTCATTTCTATTTCTCCTCCTCCTTCTTCTCCTCCACATACCTGCCTTAGGCTGTTATGCATGGGAAAGGTGCAAAACAACCTCCCCCAGCCCAGATCCCTCAGGCAGCCTGGAGCATCCCTCATGCTCGTGTTAGAGTCTCTGCTAAAAAACATGACCCAGCAAGCAGCAATCCTGCCCCAAGCTGCAAACAAACCAAGTCCCGATCAGAATTGCCTCCTGGACCACTGAAGTGAGAGTCAGAAGAAGCTCCACTTTTGAGCTCCACTTACACCCTTTCCTTCTCCTTTCCCCACTGCTCTCCCTTTGTGAAAGGTGGACAGCAGCAGGCACACAAGCTGCAGTGTGGAAATCCCCTCCACCTTTCCAATAACACGAGATTCGTACCCACTGCATGAGAGGTTCATGCCTTTCCTTTCCTCATGCTTGTAATGGCTTGAAACCTCTGGGCCTTGAGTATGATTAAAATGTCTTTTTTTCTCCACTGTCTCCTTTCTGGATCACTGGACCTCAAAACACAACATGGGTTTGTTGCCTTTCTTAGGGGTGGATGCAAACAGCTATGGAGGGAGAAAATGGAGGTGCCACCTTGGTTCTGGAGGAGGGCATTTCTAAGGGTCTTTAGCATTCTTCCTTTACCCCTGTATGGGAACACATTTTCTATTACTTGTCCGGCTCACAGGACACTCAGTTGTTCTCTGTCATTCTGCCCTGTCACCAGAAATTATAAGGCAGTTCCTGAACTGTGAAAAGTCCTGACTGCACACTCTTTGGCAAAGATTATTGTGTAGGACCAGATAGTCCAGATGTCTGGATATACTGACTCTATGAAGTAAAACTGACCTAGTAATACCAGATCAGAAACATTCAAAGAGAGAAACTAGGATGACTCCTGACAAGAAAGAGAACCCAGCCAACAGAGAACCAAGGCAACAGCAAAGGAGTCTGGCTCCCAGTCCCAGCAGGTGGAGAAATCAGCTGAGCATTTAATTTTCCCTGGAAAGCTTTTGGATTGTCGCTATGAAATTCTCAATTAAAACTCTAATTGAAGCCTAAAATATTAAACACAGCACCCCCTGTGCCTGTTCTCCAGCTGCTGGAGGCCCTGCGCTGTACCTGCAGGGAGCTGGATGGGATGGGCCAGGACCCCACTCCATGTGGGGCTCAGCTCCCGAGCAGCACAGAGTATGGGTGGGTTTTGTATCGTCTGTGTGCTGCTGTCCCCGCCAGTCTTTTGGACCAGCCAAGAGAGCTCTCAGGTGCCTAACTCCTACCATACATTTGTCAGGCTTTTACTACAGCTATCAGATTACTGGAGTTCTTGAGTAACCCCCTCAGCTTCCTAATTTCCTACCACACAGATGTCTGTTCTCCCTCCAGTCCTGATAGGCTTCTTATAGCTGCCTCTTTTTTCCCTTCTATAGTTCTGACCACCCTTTATATTGCAATCACATATGTAAAGGATAAGTGTTTAGATACTTTATTTAATCATCAATCAGCTGATTAGACTCCCCTTAAAAACTGAACCTGCTGATAGGCAGCCTCTATCTGGGAACTGCAGTCATGTGACATGCATATAATCGCCTACATTATATCGCTGATGCCATAAAACACAACTTTATGACTTCCATTAAAACGTTTAAAAGCCATTTCCAAATAGAATCCCAGTAGAAAGTGTAACTTTCCCCATTGGCCAAACTTCAACTTCCTGTGTATTGGGTAGACAAAAGTACCCAGTCCAGGCCAAGCCCTGTCATCTGGCTCCACTCACTCTTCAGACTCGTATTCCTATACAGACCCATCTAGACCATAAACGGCAACAATACTGGGAAAACCCATTTTCAACAGCATCGCTCTTGAATGTGGAAACCAGCAAGAGACTGTTCTGCAGGGCAGCTGGGAATCTAAGTCTGATTTAACAATTGTGCTAAAACCTTGGTGAGTCCAGGGAGGCCTGGACCAAACGTGTGCATGCATGAACATGAGAGAGGGAGATAGAGATTGGGGGTGACTGAGAAGGATGGATGCTCTACATTTATGCGTAGGATTCTGTTAGCAGAAAATGCTTAAGACACATTACTGATATAAAAATAACAATACTTATTATCTGATGAGCCCTGATCCTGCTTCATCCAAGTCAAGGCAAAACTTCCCATGACTTCACTGTTACTAGCTCATACCTATAGTGATTCACATTTTCATAGCACTGTACAGACATAAATTAGTGAATGAAAAGATGTGCATTAGATGCATCTGTCATATGAAAAGCAGGAGTTTCCCTGGTCTCAGAGGATTACTCTGCTCTCCCAAATAATAGGACTCAAGGAAAAAGGAAGAGAATGATAGCAGGAAAATAAAGGGATGGTTTGATTCAAGGAAGTGCGTGTGTGTGTGTCTGGCATATAAAAGCCTCCATCAGGTAAGAGCAAGGTTCTCATCGTTACTCCAGGATGGCAGAATGACCCTAGGGTTAAAGTTTTGCACTTGTGAATTTATAATTTTCATGGCTTTTATTAATATTATAAGGGAGATTATCGATCATCAGTGATTGCCAAAGTGGCCAATAATTCAATGATTTTCCTGAAAGTCACTGGCTCCTTTGGAAAAAGTTGACCTTGATGTCCAAGGCCAGGTTACCCTTCTGTACCTTTATAAGAGCGCCTGTGGATGGAAGCTGCTACAGACTTAGGGGCTTCCACAAGCACTGACAAGGTCAGCATTTTCATTGCAACCTTCCAGACTTTGAAGACCATTGTCTTCCAGTGGGATGATACTCCATGGAACTCTACTGCAACCTTAGTTACATCTTCTACAAGAAGGGACACAGGTACTTTTCTTTACACTCTGCATGTATTAACAGACATAATGCAAGGCCTGATAGAAGCAGTACAGATCAGAGGGTGCCAGCCCACCATTTGCTTCTGAACTTCTTAGGAAAGGGGATAGTTATCATTTCTGGAATTTTTTTATTCTGAAGTACAACAAAACAAATGACATTCACCCTTTCCTGCACCTTGCTGTAGGCTATGGTCACTCAGTGGGATGGAGTGTGAAGTCCCTTGTCTGGCACAAGGAACATGTAGAGGGGGGCAAGAGTTGAGTTTTTAGAGTCCTGCAACTGCTTTTCTCCCCAAACTCAGTAAGAACGATGCAGGGTGGGAATGATTAGGAACAACCCCTCCTTTCAGGGCTGAATCAGCTGAGTCTACTAGAGATCAGATGCCAGCAGTGAGCAGCAGCACTGTCCCATTTCTGATCCTCAAAGCCTTCTTTCCTCAGCAAGTATATATTTGCACAATCTACCTCCCCGGCTCTGCCTCTCTAATACAAGCTGGGACTCTGACCTCCAACCTCGCAAAGTTGCAATGAGCAAACAAAACCCTGCTATTCCCTCCAAAACACTGCCGGTTAAATGTCATCTGTGTTCTCTTTCTACAAAAGACGTTACAAAACCCCCCTCCCCAGCTCCCCTCCCCAGAAAACATGCTTGCACACACACATCCGTATCTACATACATGCGCACATACACACACACAGATGCGTTGCGCACACACGCACACATTCATACAGGAAAAACAGCTTGCAAACTCCTGAAGGTGGAAAAAGGCAACTTGCAAATGTGCCTTTGTTTTTGATAAGCTCCCTCCTTCCCCCCTCCCATAACCCCACATTGCCCCTTCCCTCCCAAATAATTGCCTTGTCCTCCCCCTTTCCCAGCTCTTCCAAAATAAATATTATTTTTATTTGTTAGTTTAAAAGATTCTTTTAGGCTTGTAAGCAAGAGAGAGGGAGAAAAAGAAAAGAGAAATCTCGTAGCATGAGAATGAAACCCACCATCTCATGAATCCATGAAAGAATAAACATGAAGGGGTTAAGAGCAGTGACAGAAGAAAGATTAAAAAAATATAATAATACTGAGAAGAGAAAGATGAAATTCAATAGTGAAATGAAAGTGAGGATAGCGCATTAGTGAGCACAGCCAAAGATAACCTATCGCCCCCACCAGTTTTTGACTCAATTTCTTTAAATCTCCCTCCCCCCCTTTTTTTAAACTTTTCTTGGTTTTTTTGTGTTTTTTTGTGTGGTTTTTTTTCCTTTTTTTCTGTCATTTTTTCTTTTTTTTTTCTTTTTTTCTTTCTGTTTTTGGTGGTTTTTGGTTTTTTTTTACAATGGTTTAAGTCCTTCAGCAGGAAACCAAAATCAAGACAAACACATCCCTCCCTGAAACCAAACCCCCTCCCATATACCCTCTCTCCCTTACCCCACCCCACACTCTGTGGTTCTACATGTGCTGAAAAGAGAAGAGTAAGCTTAGAATAAATCTAATGAATCAAAGGAATAAATGATAATGATAGTAAAGAGTAAAACCCAAACCCAAAAGACCACAACACTCCTGTGTTGTCATTGTCTGAGTGTCTGTCCCTATCTCTCTCGGAGGCTGCAGGCATCAATTTACATAGTACAACCAGTAAACAAGGTTGAAGAATCCAAAGGTGATTGGAAAAATGATTCGTGACCACTTGTCAATGGTGCTGACGTCTGTCAGGTCTGGGATTTTGAGCTTCAGCTTAGATGACCGCCGGCGGAGACGGCAGTTGGCACGGTTGCGGGCTGCAGCATGGTGGGTCAGCGGGACGTGGCGGTCCAGGGTTGGGTGGTGACCAAATCCATCCCGAGAGGCCAGCTGCTTGCGGAACTGGATTCCTGAGCCTTCAAAGGACATGACAGAGTTTCGAGAGTCGCCAACGCTGCTCATCATGTCCGTGGCCAGCAACTCGTTGTTCATCTCCAGAGTGCTGAGGAGGATGTTACCGTAAGGGTCAACCTAGAACAGGGAAGACAGAGAGAAAGGTAGTGGGGATGTCCCATGCACAATGTACACAGGGCCACACTATCAGGGATGATTTTGAACTGTTTTCTGTGTAACAATACCACTGATTTGTGGTCATTTGTGAGCTCTGAACCTGGACTTCTGCATTTGAATATGTTGTCCACTGATGCTGGGGCTGAAGGACTAACCACATGTGCTTGCAGCACATTTTTGAGTGGGGTAGCATGATTCTGCCAACACAGTAGGACCAAAAGCCACAGGGGTACTTTTGGGTACACGTACCCTCTGCAAGAGGATGGTCCTGATGAGACTGGCTTGAGGATGATGACACACTGAGGAAGAAGAAAAAAATTCCCAGTAATCACCAGACAGGAGAACTGGAGTTCATCTCTGGTGTTGAGGAGAAAGGCTGCTCCACAGCTCACCCAGGACTGAATGAACAGTGGAGAGTTTGAATTCTCCTGCCACAATGAAAGAAGGGGACAAACCTGCTCTCTCACCCTCTTCTCCTCATAACGGTGGCGCTCATTGTTGGCCTTGCTGATCCGTTCACTCTGTTTCTTCTGCTGCCGGGGGCCTCGCCCGAAGAATATGTAGTTGACAAAAGCATACTCCAGGAGCGCCAGGAACACGAAGACGAAGCAGCCCATGAGATAAACATCAATAGCCTTGACATAAGGGATCTTGGGAAGAGTCTCCCGCAGATGGGTGTTGATGGTAGTCATTGTAAGCACCGTGGTGACCCCTGTAAGGAGAGGGTAGGTATTCTGTTACCAAGGTGGGATGGTTTCCTGAAACACCACTCTCAGCTTCCCCATCCCTCCTCCCAGCTGGACAACCTCAAGAGGGATGGGAGCAGCGCAGCTGGGAAAACAATTGACATTATTCTAAGCCCAGCTGCCCAGTACAAATTGCTGCAGAAAATAAACGAGCTGCCAACAGTGGGAGAAAATGTCAAAGTATCATCAGGACGACGGGGATCAACATCCTCTGGACCTTGGTTCTTTAAGTCCTCCCTGATCATCCTTCCTTCCCTCAGTGTAGTAGGAAACATTCAGTTTTGCTCCCAGTCTCTCAACCCCTTCTTCTCTCTTTTTCCACTTCATGAACTCATCAGGCTTCCCTGTGCACTACTGAATGCCTCAGTATCCTTGACATGAATTTATAATCTGCTGTGTCTTTCCAATGCCATGAATAGGAGAAAGAGTGAAGAGATTTGTGCAAACCTCATATCCTGGGCTGCACCCAGAGCACTGTGGGCAGCAGGTACAGGGAGGGGATTCTCCCCCTCTGCTTTGCTTTTGTGAGATCCCCCTGCAGTGCTGTGTCCAGCTCTGGAGGCACCAACATCAGAAGGGCATGGACCTGTTGGAGTGAGTCCAGAGGAGGCCACAAAGATGCTCGGGGGGCTGGAGCACCCCCCTGTGAGGACAGGCTGAGAGAGTTGGGGGGTTCAGCTGGAGAAGAGAAGGCTCCAGGGAGACCTTAGAGCGGCCTCTCAGTACCTAAAGGGGTCCTACAGGAAAGGTGGGGAGTGACTATTGATAAGGGAGTATAGTGATAGGACAAGGGGTAACAGTTTTAAATTAAAAGAGGGGAGATTTAGATCAGAAGATAAGGAAGAAATTCTTCCCTGTGAGGGTGGTGAGGCCCTGGCACAGGTTGCCCAGAGCAGCTGTGGCTGCCCCCTCCCTGGAAGGGTTCAAGGCCAGGTTGGACGGGGCTTTGGGCAACCTGGGCTAGTGGAAGGTGACCCTGCACATGGCAGGGGGGTGGGACTGGATGCTATTTAAGGTCCCTTCCAATCCAAACCATTCTCCATGATTCCCTCTTCATGGTGCTCCTTTTTTTTTTTGAGCCTGCCTCATAGGCTTCTGTCTACTCCTTGACCCCATCAATTCCTACCTTCCTCTTAACACCTTCACCACTCACTACTTCAATTATCATCTGTACACACTCCTCCCATGGTGCTCATGCTCTTCTTTTTAGGCTTATTTATATTTCCTGCATCTTAAATAAACATTTCTTGTTCTCATTGAACACTTTCTTCCCCATCTACTCAGTCTCCAAGAGCCTGGTGCACAACAATTACTCCCACAACTTCAGTCCTCTTCTTCAGTTTCATCTCAGACTCTTCCCTTCTCTGTACTGTCAGAGTGGCCTCAGATCTGCCCTTTGACAGTCTTCTGCCAGCTTCAGAAAGATGGCAATGAGCTCTCATGTTTCTTTTGGGACAGTAACGTTTCCTTTTCAACCTAGTCTTTTTCTCCCACTTCTCTAGCTCAGCTGTCCTGATTTTTTTACTACCTTGCTAATCTCCTTTTCTTCTAATGTCCTTCCTCCTCTTCTCTCTGATGGCAGCTCTTTTTAGTCTCCATGACCTTAATTTGCTCTCTGGTTTTCAGCCCTACCTCTACAGTGATGGTTCTCAAACCTCTCTGTTCATCCTGGACCTCTGCTTGTCCTGTTTCCCCTTCACCCTCATCATGTCTTGAGTGTCATTCCTGATAAAAGATTTAAGAACTAATAGCCTTCAGTTCACAGAAAAGTAAACAGAAGGGAGAATATTTATATCCATACAATGTATTATACTGTCTGTATTTAGACACTAGTCTAAATATCCAGAAATCTGGGGCAAAGAAAGGGGGAATAGAATGTTCTCCACGTCTCCACTAAGAACTGGACAGATTGTTATGGAGACTTAGGACAGAGGCAAAGAGAGCTTTTTGACTGTATGAGCAGGTAAATCCGGAAATAAAGTGCTCAGAGGAGGCTGTTGGAGTCTCCTTCTTTGGGGCTTCTTAAGGAGAGTTAGATAGAGAGCTGTCAGGAATATTTTAGGGAAAGCTGTTCCAATTCTGATCTACAATATTTTTCTTCTGTCTTCTCCTTTGAATCCAGATGTCAGCAGAAATTCAGCAGCTGGGTATCTCATCGTACGGGTATCGTCCACCCTTCTGCTTGTACTTTCTCTGTGCCAGCAATGTCTGCCATGGTCTCTTTTATTTCTCTCACTAATTATACTCTTGTCAATGCAACTTACCTTTTTAATTTACCATGTTCCTCTTGTTCCCCCCTGTCTCTCTGCTCCAGCCTCTCCAAGAAGCACAGCCATATAATCTATTTTATATGTTTGTACAAACCATCCCTCTGCTGAGCCTTCCCAAATTCTGTCTTCTACAAGTAATTTAAACCCCCAGCCTTTTCTGTAAGACCCAGCCTCTACCAGTGCTACATTGTCTCTGAGCCTTTTCTCACTCACAGATTAAATTTTTCTCCTTCCTTGGCTCTCTTATTTCCTCTGAACTTTCTATCATGTTACACAGCCCCATTCTTATATGCCAGCCATCCCCCCTTTCTCCTGTTCCTTCTTCAAAATCCTCATCTGCAATCCACCCCCACTTCCCTTCTGTTGCTTAAAAGGCCTCATTTTTTTCCTCTTACAGGAAAACATTCCTATTTAGGGGAGCATGTGCTTAAGAAGAATTTGGACTTTGACTACTGTCCCACATTTGCCAAGGTTGTGAAGGTCTTCAGCCATGCGGCTATATGGGGCTTAAACTATAAAGAAAATGTGTAATGTCACTTTATTTTTTTCCTTTATTTTTTTCATCTTTTAGCCATTCACTCACTATTCTCACTACTCCTTGGCTACCCACCCTCAGCATTTGTCATCCAGTTAACTGGTCCTGTTGACAGCACGCCTGTTGACCAAGAGGTGCCTAGATTTCTCCTCTTAAGAAAACAAGTACAAACCAGAGTGAAGGAACCAGTGGGCTCATGGCACATCAGAGTCTCACATGTCTGAGAAGCTGTGACCATTTATGCTTTTGTTATAGAGTTTAAACTTGCACCCACAGAAATTTATGGTAGAATTTCTTCTGATACAAATAATACAGACTCAAATTTGGGAGTATTTTACTGTTACTTCTGACCAAAAAAGTCTCTCGTCTCTCTTCTGGCTGAAAATCTGTAGTTTGTTCTCAGAAGAAATGTCCTTCATTTGGGATGACAAGTTTGACTGACCTATGTGGCCTGTTTAGTCGCTACTTCATGAAGAGGTGTTTTCTTTCTTACATCTGTCCTAGATGATGTCCCTCAAAAAACCACCTTCATCAACGTGTAATGAAAAGGTACATACCCAGTGCCACTCGTGCAGCAGAAGCATCATAATTGATCCAGAAGGAGACCCAGGACAAGATGGTGATGAGAATAGATGGCATGTAAGTCTGCAGGATGAAGTAACCAATGTTCCTCTTAATCCGGAAACTCAAGGATAAGCGTAAATATGAACCTGTCAATGAGATATTAAAGGGAGACAAAGTTTGAGAGGAGGGAAAGGCTGTATTTATAGTAAGAGCTTAGGTTAGGAATTGAAATTTTATTTGGAAAATGTTCTCAAGAGACAGGGAGTATGAGAAATATCTCTTTTTTTTCCTCATGTGGTTTTGCAGACTCAACAGGTTTTGGAAGGGGGCTCTTCAGAGTCTGCTCACTTGGCTCAGAATGTTATGAAGAACGGAAACTCTAGATAAGTTACTTTATTATGTCAGACATCATGGGAGAATGTCTGTTCCGTGCTGAAACTGCTGTTATAGTATGCGCCAATTTGATACAGGCTTACACAGGAGACTTTAACCCTATATCCGGATGCAGTGAGATGATTTTCCAGTATTTCATGTGCTAGCTTTTCCTCCAAACGGCAGTGAAGATATGAATTGTATTTTTCCCATGTTGTTCTAAAAATGGGTTATGGTCAGAGTGGGCAAATTAGTATGCAAATAGAGTGCTGTTAGTTAAACTGTAGGGTTTTTTTTTCAAGTTGTTGCAACTTCCTCTCAATCTTTTAGCAAACCTAAGGGGGATAGTGACAACAATAAGTACTTTTACAGTCCTTCCACTGGAGCAGGGTCATTTTGACAGGGACAAAGCAGGGCCTCTCTCATTGCTGTGAAACAAAGTCCAAGTCATTCCTCCTTCCCACCTCCATCCATCCCTTAGGCAACACAGCAGCCTGCAACTGGGTGTAATCATGGGTTGGCAGCTAAAGTAACAAGAAAACAACAGTCCTTAATGATCAAGGATGTCGACTGGGAAAAAGGAGGTTATGTTCTTTCACCATTATGTGCCATTTGCGTAGCTTGAACACAGTATTTCACAAGCCTTTTTTTGAAGGTCTTACCTATTTAGACTGCAAACTTCATTTGGAGGAATACTGCCTCTTGTTGTGGGTCTCTAGATTGCCATTGCAATGGGACCCTGCTCCCAGCATGCCCCCGAGGCACTATTGTAACAACATCACCATCTGCCACCACTGCTGATAGACTCAGGCTGTGATTTCATGGCATTTCAAAAATTGTCCTATTTAACAAGTGTGTGGCACGCTGTTCTGGCAGTGAGCTCCATGCCAGATCAAAGTGAAGACAGCAACCAAAATCCAAACCCCTACAACTGCCCAACTGGCAGTATCTGAATCATCCAAGGTATTCTCTCCACAGCTTTTTATTGCCATGTACAGATGGGTTTGCATCATTTCATAGACCACTTGCTTTTCAGCTGGTATATTCTTCTGCTCACTATTGCACCTACATTAGCTTTAAGAGCCAGTTGCAAACCACCTCAAAATAATGTAAAGGCTGAGAACCTTCTAGAGTTTCTGTTCTGAGCTCAGTTGGTGTTTTGATTAAGAAATAAAAACAACAGCAGAAAAAAAACACTCTGAAGAGAAGCAGGAAAAAAAAAAGAAAAAAAAAGCAAACTTGATGGTCACAGAAGATGCCTCTTTTCCAAAGGAAAAGTTGAAGCCTAGATCCTAAGTTAGTGCCTCAGCATCTGAATCAGAGGAACAAGCACACTGATGTTGAGCAGCAGAAGGTTTGCACATTCCATCGCATCTCTTCAGCAGAGACTCACCGGTGGTGAAGACCACTTCCCTGCTGACCAGCCTCTGCTCGATAATGGTGAACTGGGGCAGTTCTAGCACCTCCATCCCCGTGACAGCAGAATCATTTCCTTGCCAGAAGAAGACAATGTCATCAACCGTGTAACCATCTGCAGTGATGAAGAAGCACAGAGAGAGAACTAAGCTGACAAGCTGGAACAGATGACAGCCCCATTTTCACAAAGGTGATCTGGAAGAGGATCCAAAGGAAAGCCCACACCATCAGGCAGCAAGCATAGCCCCTCCCTGCTGACGTACTTTTCTTCTTCAGCAGAGCTTGGCAGTACAGTCCCCAGGAGGAAAAAATTGGTCAGAACTCCCACTGTTGGCTAGAATTCAGGAGAAAAAGGTGAGAAATGGCCCACCAAGCCTGGACTTGCGCTACATAATCTCCATGGCTGACATGACAGTGACTGGTGCATCAGAAGCCTCTGTCAAATGCACCAAACACGGCATTTTGTTATTTAAAAACTGCCTCCTTTTGCCAGAAGGGGGAGACCACACAATACATTCTGGTGGGGACTGGGTAAACAGAACGTCTAAGTATTAAAAATTCCCAGACAGAGAAATATTTACAACAGCAGTTGAAAAGAAATTTGAACATCAGAGCATCTCTCTCTCCTCAGTAGTCTCAGTCAAAATTTGGAGCCTGGAAGTGGACAGTCACCGAGATCAGGGGCTGCTTTTACCAGGTGCTGGCTGAAAAGGTCAGTAATGGGAGAAGAGAGGAAGGGGAATGAGGCTGGCAACATATTCATCCCTTACATTTCAGGTTAATGGATTTGTTAATTCAGCCAAGGGTACAGCTTCTCACTTTAACCCCAGACCATACATGCCAGACAGGGCTGCGTGGGCTGGAAATGCTGAGGAGCCCAGATCCACAGTCCCAGGAGAAAGACTCCCCAGATGCTCTGGACTCGTGGGAAATGAGGCTCAGGGGACAAAATCATGCAGGTCCCCTCCCATCAATGTCATGTTCACAGCCCTGCCCGTTGTCCTAATGGGCCAGGATTCATCTCCACCTGAAAATGAATGCTGCTTGTGGCAAGCTGGGCTTTGAAGCACTGTGGCTGTTGCTGCACGAGGGGTGGCCTCTTATTCTAAGCAAAGTGCAGAGCTGTATGGGAGCACCTCTGTGTGAAAAGAAGCGGTAAGATATTCAGAGGCTTGGGTATGGCATGGTGCAAGGCTTCCTTAGATCATGAACTTCACCTGTGCCCACAGAGAGCTTTTATTCACAGCCTGCACTGCAGCACGATAGCCTGCCTTATCCACAGCAGAGAAGCAGTGGCTGGCAATCTCCAGCAAGGCTAACATCCACCAGGGAGAGCTGACACCAAACCAGCACCAGTGTATTAGAAGGATCAGGGGAATGAAGAGCTGTTGAATGTACCGTGGAGGAGAAATTCTTCTACCTAGCCCTAGAGGTCAGGGGTTATCCCAGATCAGAGCTGGACCTTTGAGGGTGGTGTCATCCTGCAGCTCCCAAGTGGACAAAATGTTGAGCAACCTGGTCTGATCTCATAGCTGACCCTGCTTTGAGCTGTGGACTGGACTAGAGACACCCTGAGGTCTCTTCCCAAACTGAATTATTTGATGACTGTGTAGTCTTTAAACCCACATCCAGTGCTCTCAGTCATTACTGCGCTTATTCATGGGTGCTAAAAAATAATAACAATCTTCTAAATGCCATGTCAGATCTGCTTCTGATGTAAGTCAGCTAAGCCAGGGCTCCACCTCCTCACCCCTGACATGTTTCTGCTCCCATGGCAGAGAGTATTAAAGCACCCACCCCCACGAGCCCACAGAGATCCAGGACCCTTAGGTTATCATCTCATCTGCTGCAGACACTGCGGTGTCACAGGCTGTTGCACTGCCTCAAGCGCCCCAGCTTTGTGCACAAGAACCAGTGTTTGCATCTGGCTGCAGAGCACCGAGACCTGGTGTGGAAAGCAGCAAGAAACAACCAAGTCCCCCATTCCTCCCAGTGGTGGATTCGGGTGGCTCAAACACTCTTGCAGCTAAAAACATTGTGTGTGATTTTACATTTGAATTCATCTGGCTCAGATTTTCAGACTCTGGTGGTTGTTCTGAATTTTTCTCGGAGGTTATCGAGCCCTTTCCACCCAGCGCTCCCCCTCTGCAGAGGTGCATCCAGCCTATAAACAAGTCACCTCTCCACCTCCTTTGCAGTAAACAAACCAGATTGAGCTATTGAGGTTTCTCACTGCAAAACATCTGCTCTAGCCCTTGAACCACTTTTTAGCATCTTTTCTCAACATCTTCAGATTTTTCAACTTCCTTTCTAAATTTTGGAACCCAAATATAGACAGAGTCCCTTTCCTGGTCTCACCAGTGACATATTCAGAGGCCAATTGATTCCCTGCTCTGACTCACAGCTCCCCTGGTTTATATAACCAAAGCTCACTCCAGCCCTTGTTGTCAGCCCTGCTACGAAGCCTTCAGCAGTGGTGCTGGGGGCTGCCAGCCCCTCATCACGTCCCCTGGCCATGCCCATACCCGTGCGGGTACGAGTCCCTCAGCCTCGCAGCACCCAGGCACAGACCTCCGCATTTAGCTGTATTCAAATGCATTCTGGATGTATTCAAATTGGGAAGTATTCAAATGTGCAGCGAGCAAGCCACGCAGACTGCTATCTTCATCATCCACAAATTTAACAGCAGTGACTTCAAATTTACTTCCTGATCAGCAATGAAAATGTCAAATTACAGTAACTAATTTTAGGAGATCTCACAGTTAACCAGCTCTAGTCCATTTATTCTATGATCTGCTGGTATTGGGTACCAATTTTTATATTTTTTTATTTATTATGGCATTATGCAATATGAAATCAAACGTGTTTTTCAGGAAGCCATTTTTAAAAGTGATTCTAAAGGGAAAGGTTGTTCAGTCTAAAAATAAATGCTTCACTTTGATTTCTCACTTTAAAAAGAAAACCAGATTTCCATTTTACTTTTAAAAAGTAAAAGAACTTTCACAAAGACAAGTCATTTCAACCTGAAATATCATAAAGTATTGATACAGCATCTTAAAATATCATATTAACAGCCTGTTTGCTACCCATCTCATCAGGTTTTTGCTGAATCCTGGCACACAGCTAGGCAGGGGTATGTGTGGTAAGGGCGGTTTTTAGGGATGGAGGGATGGGATCAACAGGCAGTGCCAGCACTGGCTTATCTTCTCCAGGTAGAGTGCCTCAAGCTGCTGTGGGGGGGACCCCAGCTGCCTGCTGCTGCTTTACAAAGCCAGCACCCCTGCACCACCACATTGGTAGTTTGGTTGGGTTTTTTTAAAAAATATACTTTGTTTTTTAAGCAAGCCATAAAAGGACTGTTATTCCAGAGTTGTGTGGACTTGGAAGCAAACAAAATGGAGCCCTGAAGATTTCAAATGTGAAAGTGTGTAAAAGACAAAAGCTCTAAGGAAGGAGACGATTGAATCTCTTCATCTCTGCATGGATCTTAGAAATATTGTAAGGAAACATAGCTTCGACTAACAAATTGGCTTGACATGTCCCATTAAGAACAAAATCGCAACATGGGGAACTGTGGGTAATTCTCTGCCTTCTGTTTTCTTGGTTGTACTGTAAACTACTCTCAAAATGGTAAGGAGTGCCAGAAATGACATGTCATTAGTGCCTCCAGCAGGACCTAATTTACATCCCATTACCCACCACACCAAGAGATGCGATGGCTGCGCATCCCGAGCAACCCGAGCAGCGAGCGGGAAGGGGGCTCCCAGGCGCTGGCAGGGCTGGTAAGGCGGCACAGCGCCTTCCGACTATGGATGCTGTGGGACCTTTTTTATGAAAAAAGCAATTCTCTGATAATCACCACTGAAGCTGCATCATTATTACTGTGAGATCTGCTGCTCTGGACCGCTCCTGCGGGGATACTGCGGTGCATTTTTATGAGGAAGAGCTGGACCTCCTCCGCCAGCACGGTCGGGAGAGGCTTTCCATAGGAGTCAAGGGAAGATCCAGGCAGGGAGAGGCTGTGGGAGGGCTCAGGTCCCACCTCCCACACAGAGCAGGGCCAGCCACCAGTGAGGGCAGGCTCCCACGGCTTTCTTACAGCTAAGAGAGGCTTCTACCACCCTCCTGAGAGTGATTTTAATGCCCAGCCTGCTGCTAGGGCTCCATTTTCCTGGACATTTCACCCATAAGGTCTCCTCAGGATGAAATTTGGATGAGGGAGCCTGGTCCTGCCTGAGGGGACATCCTCCAGGTGGGGTGGCCTGTAACACCCCTGTGAGGCACCCCATGAGTGAGAAACTGTGACTGGGGTGGGTAGCACTGAGGGCAGGCACGAGGCATACGCACAGCTCTCGATCTCCAGTGTGCAGTTCTGCTGGTCCAGGGGGTACCTCCGCAGGTCCATCATGCAAGCGGCTGTAGTGGTGATCCTGAAAGGGGAAGGGAGAAAAAAAAATCAGTTGTGTGTTTTTTCTTACAAAAAAAAAAAAAAAAAAAAAAAAGGAGAAATGAAAGGCAGACGTGAAAGTCAGGCAGCATTTGGGGCCACTGTTTCCCTGGAAACCAGGGAGATCCGTAGTGGGAGGTGTGCAGGGCGGGGGGCTGGATGCAGCTCACCCTCAACCGCACGGTTTAAACCCTTCATGACTCACGTCAGCAAGGCAGTATCTCTATTAACAGGGTGGGGAGGGATTTGTGTCCCTCCTCTGTCTCTCCCTTGAGGGAGACAAAGGAACCAGGAGTAGGCAGAGCTACAGGCAGAGGAGGAAGAGGAGAGGCATGTCAGTTTGTAAGAGGGAACAGCATACACGTGTCCATAAACAAGATGTATTGACTAAATTGCCCAGCAGTGACCTATGGAGAAGAATAGGTGACCACATTACCACCTCTCTTTCCTCCTGAGTTGCCCCAATGAGCCTACTTGCAGCCCCACCCGCTCCATCGCACCCACTTTGGCACTGGCAAATCCAAAAGCTCAGACCCCACCAAGAGGGCCCTTCCACTCCTGTGGGCTCATGGCTCTGGGAACACTGGTTGCATGATCAAAATTCATGAAAGACGCATGGCGGGGTGTGTGCATCCCTCCAAAAAATAAATATGGGGAGGCAATGACGGCTGGTGTGGCTTTGAGGGTATCAGACCGTAGGGTGGGTGCAAAGCAGCGCGGTGCCTGCAGTGAGGGCACAAGGAGAGCTTGTGTGTGTTACCTGTCATACACAAAGGAACATCACGCTCCGGGATGGGGAATTTTGGGGTAGGATAGATGAAGGAAACAGGCATAAAGGAGGGATGGAGCAAATCAACATGCTGGCAGCACTGCTCTGGAGTTAACAGGCTGCCCCTGTTTCTCAAATATATTGCTCCCCTCACCCTTCAATGCAGTTTTCTTCCTGTGCAATGTATGTGTATGGAGTGCTGAAGAGTGGGGAGACATTGGTGCATTCCCCCCCTCTCTTTTTCAATTAACCATCTGGAAGGCATTAATCAAGCTACACATTTTTTACTATGTAGGCATAACCAGTGAACTGCTAACGAGAAGGCTTTATTCTCTGAGCCCTGTGGCCTGGGAGAGAGAAAAAAGAGGAAAAAAAAAAGAAAAACAAGAAAGCAGAGAGGATGAGATGGCAAACCAGCAAAAAAGAAGGAAAAAAAAAAATTAAAAACATCAATGATAGAAAAAGAGACCAGAAAGAGGGAGAGAATGGGTGAAGCCAGACAGAAAATTAGGAAGTGTGGGGAGAAGGCAGGGGCACAAGCACCTGTGGGAGAGGGCTGCCCCCGTGGGAGTATTGGGGCAGGGGCTGTAGCAGGGCAGGCGAGCAGCCCCGCAGAGCTGCTGGCTCTTTAAGAAATCTCGTGTGCTAAATTTATCTCTCTGCTGTCTGTGAAGACTGTTTGTAGGAGATGAAGCCTTGAGGAGAGCCTTTGCCACTGCCTGCCGTGCTATAAATAGATCCGAAGAGACGGAGGGAATTTATATATATCCTCACTGGGTCTAGATACAACATTGCAACTGTCCTCTCTCCGAACAGGGGGCCCAAGTGAGCTCTTAACCCTTTTATCTGTAATGCGGTTGGGGTGGAGGAGAAAGCTCAGAGGGGGAGAAGGATAACAGGACAGGAGCCACTTAAAAATTATCACTGTGGCTTTGGGATTGCATGGATCGCTTTACAGCCTCCCTCCCAGTTTGGCATCTCTAGGAGGGCTGCTGGAAATGCAATGCCTCTCCCACCCTAATCCTCCTGGACCAGGGCAGATGGGCACAGGAGACCCGGTGGAGGAGCAGATCCGAAGCACACCTGGGGGGGAGGTGCACCTTGCCAGGAAAGCCCGAAGTGGCAGATGCAGAGTCCATCCTGGCCAGGCGCTGAGACCAGAGTCATGCATGGGTATGACTCATCCCCCTATGCTGCACACAGCATATACTGTATATATTATACAGCACCCATGGGAAACAGCAGTTACAAATGCGTTTTCCTGTTTTCTCTAAAGTGTGAAATGCAAAAATGTATTAAATAATTTTTTTTTGCCCTCATTTGTGGGACCCCGTGGGCTAAAACCTTTCCACAGCATCCATGCCAAAATCGCAGCCTGGCTGGCTAACTTGGCCGCACAAAGGACATCCAGGGGAAGCTTTTTCTTGTTTGAGAGGGACCCTCTCACCTCTCAACAGGATTTGCTTATCACCTGCAGTGCTGTTTGGAAATGCAGAGCACGACACAGTGAGCTATGGCTACCACACTCCATGCGCCAAATCCTGCTCACACTAACAGCCAGCATAAATCCAGAGCCACTCCAATGATTTTTGCAAGATCACACCGATTTATATCATCAGAGATTTATATCAGGGCAGAATTTAGCCCTGTTGATTCAAAAAAAAAAAAAAAAAAAAAAAAGAGCACCTCTGGACAGGTGGGACAAAGGAGAAAAACAAGATTAAGAGGGCATCTGTCCTCAAAAGCCAGGTAATTTCTTTTTCCTTCCAATTAAAGGGCAGGTGTGTCCACACTGTATAGTTCAGCATCTCCAGAGATACCCCAGTTGGTTGCAGGTCCCAAACTCCCGCTCATGTAACACTGCTCAGCACAGAGGTAGCACAGCCACACGCAGCTGTCCTGGGCTGTAGCCATCTGCTCATCCAGAGCATTTCACCTGCAGTGCCGTACCCATGGTGAGCCCTGCCTGACAAGCCCAGGGCCACCAGCACCACAGGACCACCTGGATGTGGGGCATGACAAGATAACAAGGGGCAGCTGGCCTGGAGCACCAGGTTCAGCTCAGGTCCTGCTTCTGGGCATCCTAAACCCTGATAAACCAGTTCTACAAGGGATAAAGCAAGTGGTATCTCAGAAAGGAAGGGGGTGTTTAATTCTTTAGACTTCAAGATCTCATAAAGCATCCTGGACACTAACTTCCCTTTGCCACACCCTGCTTGAAGCCGATGGTTGACCCACAGCATCACAACCCTGTCACTGCTTTACACAGCAGCTGCCACTGTTGGTGAAATGCCCTGTGTGCTATGTGACTGACTCAACATTCACTTGGTCCTAGAGGCCAACAAGAGATTTCAGTAGCTCCTTTGGTGGCTGTGTACTATGGGCAGGTGGGACTCATAAAGGAATGAGAGGCTCCCCTCTCTTCTCACAGCCAAAGGCGAATGGGAGCAAAACTCAAGCACTCCTGTAACCGTGTGGGGTCACAGCACATGCCATCTCTGGTCCAGGAGGCCACAGGGCCAACCTCTGCTTCATGCTTTGATGGATATAAATGTATTGTCTTGATATGCTCTGTTGTGTGAAAAGATGTGCTCTCTTGGCACATAGAAGACAGTGTGGGGAGGACTGGATGGAGAGACAGATTGGGGGATTGACCCTAAGGAGCTCCTGGGTGCCTAAGGTTTAACAGGCAATAAAAGTGAAAGGAAAGTAAGAGATGGAAAAATGAGGAGAAGCTCAAAGGGTGATGATGGCATGAGGACTGATGGAGGAAGCAGGAGTGGAGAGGAGAGACAGGAGAGCAGACAGCGCAGGACAGGAAGCCATCGGGGTAAGGGAACAGAGGAGAGGGAACAGGGGAAGCAAGGGGTAAAGCAGCCTGGGGAAGGAGAAGAATGAGAGGTTATAAGACGGGAAGCAGAGGAGGCGTGGATACTCACTCTGTGAGAAAGAAGATGAGGAGACAGAGAACAAACCATCACCCTGTAAACAGCTCTAGACAGAGCGCGCTGCCTCCAGGAGATGCAACCCAAGTGAAAGGGAGCAGGGAGCGCGGGGGCCGGAGGGAACACCGGGGAAGGATGCCACCTTCCCCATGGCATTAGCAAGAGGTGCTGGCGCCTGGCCAGGCTGCGTCTTCTCCCTCCCCCTCCTCCTCTCCTGTTTCTCTAGCTACCTCCCTCCCCTTTTAAATTCAAAAATTTGTGTGGTGTGAAATTTCATCTGCTTTGACGACGATTCAGAGAGACACTGCCCATCGGAGTGGAGAGGCTCTCCTGTTCTTTGCACGATGTACTCAATGAAGCAGTCCTGCTCCCCACAGCTGCCCAGCCCAGCCACCACCACCATCCCCCATCTCCAGCTCCCCTTTCCTCACTGAATCTCAGTCCACCCCGTGGGCCTCCAGGTCAGCCCCCTCACATGTCACAACCTTTACACTTCCTTCCCCACAAAAAAAAGACATTCATGCCCTTGCCCTAATTGTTTCTCCTAAGGTCTGTAGGCAGTCATGCTATCAAGCAGCCAAGTCCTCACTGCCCTGCTTCTCTGCTGCACAGCTGGTAGGAGGACACAGTTCATCTGGGGGTAGACAGGGCTGTGGAGAAATCACTGTACATCACAAAAAAAAAAAAAAAAAAAAAAAGGTAAAAAGGGACATGCATTCATGGGATGTTGAGCAGCTCTGGCAGGCTGTGGGCTGATGGAAATCCCCCTTCTCTGTCAGCACCCAGTGGATCCAGCAGAAGCCAAACTAGCATGGATACCTCTCTCTGGAGAGCATCCTTCAACCCCAGGGGAGGTAGAGACCAGCTCTAGAAAAGCAGCCACAAAGCTCTAAGTAACACAGGGTGAGAGATAGGTCTCTATTTGTTAAGGTGAGGAAAGCTCTGCCCACCTGAAGCTTGTATTGACAAAGCAGATGCTGGCACAGAAAGGGCAATGCAACCACACGCTGCTGTTCCTCCACCACTGTCTGCTCTGCAAGCTGAACCCAGCAGCAGCAGAGGACTGTCCCAACACAGCTGCAGCTCAAAAGGGAATGCTCAAGGTTCTGCAAACCATCAGCCCTCCTCAAATATTTCAGTTCTCTAACATGAACATCACCAGCCATTTCATTCCCTCTCAGATCCTCCTCATCGTTGTTTACTTATTAATGGCTTCTTCTGTCTTATTTAGAATGTTTATATAAGTTCACAGACATAGAGCAACATAGAGCTTCAACCTGCCACTAACCATGTCTTCTTTCCATCCCCTCCTTATACTGTTCCTGGCCACCTCCAAGGTAGCTGTCCTTTCACCTCCTGCCCCAGTCAGATCTCCCTCTATCAAATTTCAGCTCTGAAGGCCCCCAGCCACCCATTCATCCTTTAGATCATCTCCACTGTGTTGGGAGAACCAAATGCAGCAGCTACAAGTGTAAGAGCAAAAGGTGACTTTCCCAAAATACCATCTGATTTCAAAAGGAGCAGGTCCAGACTCCCCAAGGAGGACTGGGTGGAAGAGAGGACTATTACCTTTGAGGGCTTCCTAAAGCAAGTGGGGTCCCTTTCCTCTTAAGCTCATCCTTACAAAATAAAATACTGCACTGTCTGCATCATTACTGTGTATATCCCAGCAAACTAAACATGCCTGGCACTGGTTCCTGAGGCCAATGTCACTAGGTATGGGATAGCTTTTGTCTACACTTAAATACTTACCCTCCAGAAAAAGGCTCTGTCTGCATGAAGAATGCCTGTTGAGAATGGTCACTGACCTCTGCTGTGCTCTAACTGGGACATGTCCGAGAGACTGTTTGTGGACACAGACCAAACCCAGGAAGCAAATTGATTAGGTGGGCCACTGATGTCCAGTGCCCAGGAATGTTCCCTGATACCTCTGGCTTCAAAAGGATGCTGCCTAAAACTCACTATGGATGAGGACAGGAGCAGTATAGCACACATACCCCCACCAGTGCCTTCCTCATTCGAGGGCAGACAGAGCCAGCAGTTCAGGCACTGACCCTATTTTGCAGTTATGGATTAACCGTCGCTATGCACAAACCAACACAAGCACTGTCAGAGCAAAAGATAAACATTTTTTTAAGTTGCTGGTTGCAAGTTTTTGGATTTCAGATCTCCCAAGAGGCTGAAGATGCTCCTGTCCCCACGGGATACAGACTCCCAGAGCTTGCAACAGTTTGCGGCAATAAGGAGAACAGAGGGAAGCAGCTCAGGTTTCACAGGACTTGTGCAGGCTCACCCCATGGGGCAAGTTAGAGTCGTAAGGGAATTCTGATGACTAAGAGTAGAGAAGCAAAACTGCTGTTTTGCTGAACATGGGAAAAAAACAAAATTGAATTTTTACTCTGTACGCTCTCAAAGTCAGTCATAAAAGCATGCTGGCAAATGTCACCTTCTGCCTGGCAGTAAGCGCAAACTTGGAAGGGCCTGGAGGGATTTATAAACCCGTGGTGAATTTTACCATTCTTTTGCCACAGTCTGATCTTTGCAAACCCCTGGAGGTCATGTTAGAACCAAGAGCAAGGCAAGGATATAGAATATTTTTCCCTTGTGTCCGTTTGCCTAAAACTGACTCCATAAACCTTGGCACAACCCTGCTAAGGTCATCTGTTTCCAAAAGCATCTGTGCTTGCAGAGGCATCATTTGATTAATAACAGTGTGCACTGCACTCAGATGGGGGAGAAAAAAAAAGATCTCCTAAACTAGTACTTAGGGTACCAGTGATCTAAATCAACCATTTTTCTACCCTGGGACACTACAAAGCAGAGTTGCCTTGGCTGCAAGGTTTTGCTTTTCTGCCTCTTTATTCTATTCCAAATGTGCTGTGTGTCTGGCAAGTTTTCAACTGGACTGGGGGACAAGAGAGACCCAAGTAGAACATGTTTAAAAAGAGATTCATTTGTTACAGTTGCTTCAGACAAGAGTGACCTCCACTTAATGGAGCAGGAGGTCTCTTCCTTCAACAGCATCAGGCTGGGATGAAGTTGAATTAATAACCCGTAGGATTGGATAAAGAATAGACAAGCTCCAGGGATGGGCTTAGACTGGTGGCTAGGATAGGATAAGCAGGAAGAATAAGAGGTATTCCGCCAGGGTGAACTGGGGGTTCAGGGCACACAAGCTGTTTCAGTGATCTGTGAGGGGACAGTCGTGTGCTCCCTGACCTCTATTTTTGCTAATAAACAAGTCAAATGTATAGGAGATGTAGCACAGGCAACAATTCCAGCCAGGCCCTGATGATGTTTGCCTCTGTTCTTGCAATATTAAGGATGGAGAAGCAGCTCTGTCTTGCTGCTTTATCCTTTTCTACTGAGCTCAAATTTCTTCCACAGCTTCTAAGATTATTCTGAAATTCCATATTATTAAACTTCCTTCCCATGTTTTCAGCTAAATCCCTCATCCCAACTCTAGGAGGCAAAAATACAAAGGGTATCTGTCCTTAACCTCAACTGGGGATCTGAGCTCCTACTTAAATTCTCACTTGCCCTCACCCACCCAACAAACTTTTCTTCCCCCCCCGCCACCACCTTTGTGCTAGAGATGGCCCAAAGCAGAGCTCCATGGTGAGAGCAGCACAAGGCTGCAGGACTAGCTCCAAGGCGCTGGCTGGCTGGCCATAAGCCCAACCCTTTGCACCCAAGCTGCCAGAAGAGAGATTTCTGTTGCTTTTGCCTAACCTGCAGTGGGAGGAGGCAGAGCTACTAGAGACAGGGTAGAGCCTGAATCATCAATCACACTTCCAGAGAAACCTCTCTCAGGAAGGGAAGGGGAAGCAAAATTGTGGATTTCTTCCCTTCTGGCCTGTGAGATGGGAGAAGAAAATTGCTCAGTGATCTCAGTACAGAAAAAACTCCTCAGTGTTAATCCATCAGGCCATCTTCTCTGTAGAAAATAAAATAATACTCATGGAGAGAACAAGGACATGGCTGCAAACAACATGTGCCAAGTGAGACAGGAGCAGGAGAAACCTTTCTATCAGCTGGAGACCACAATAACCCCTGGCTGGCACCTGGGGAATGTAATACAGCAGGGCTGGGTGCTTATCAAGAGACAAGTTAGAGAGGGGGAGCTATGAAGAAGTCCCCAAGGTGAGCTCCAGCAGAGCCGCAGCTGTGGTGAGCACCACACGCAAGGGTGGCATGGGAGGCTTTCACAGCGTACCTGGAGTTGAATGAGCAAGTGGGTTGGATGCCTGATGTACGTCCGTTAACCTGTGTTGCTCCCCTGTGTAGGGTGAGCTAGAAGGGGTGCTCTAGCTGCTGCCTGGCCCAGGAACAAGGTGTGGACCACAAATGGGTCAGCAGTAGCTTGGCAATGCAAGGGCTGACACCTCCCAGGAGCCGCTACCTTGTAGGGAGCAGCTGACGGATGGGAACTTACCCCATGAAAAGCAGAAATTAAGTGCTGTCAAAGCAGATATGCCAAGCTTCTCTCAGTTTAAAACTTCAAATTTTGAGTTGTTTGAAGTATGACAATTCTCTCCCCCCTGCTTTAAGCACTGATGAGGATCGCAGGGGTCTGCTTCCCCCGAAGAGCCTGCACGGGGCTCAGAGTTCCCCTGTGCCTTGGCATCTCTGCATGCATCCAAACCGCCCCATTTCCAAAACACACCTCGTTGCAGCCACTATCACGGACAGGAATAAAAAAACCACAACACACATGCACACGCTCCCCACCACCACTACCACCTTCGCAGGAGGAGATCCCTCATTCTCTCTGCACAGGATTTAGTCTCCGTCATCAAATTCCTCTGCAGTTGCTCAGTTTACATCGCCTGGGCTCCTCGCCAGCCAGGCATTGCATCTCGCTTGCTGTCCACCCGGCTTCGCGCCTGCCTCCCAGCACCCCAGCCCACCCGCTCCCCCTGCCAGCTCAGGGATGCAGCCTGGGGTCCTCAAAGCACCTGCTTTGCTGGAATCCATTTTTGTCCCTAATTAGAGCAAAATCAAACAGCTTCAAGATTTCCCTGAAGGATGCTTTAAAGCTGGTTTCAAATATGATTTCAAATTACCATATGAGAATTTCAGCATTGTTACAGTTGTTTCTATTTTTAGGTCTCTGAAAACAGATAGCAAAATACTGATGACACCAGCATTTGACAAGTGTCAACTTGTTTCACTACCAAATGGATGCTACATGGTCTAGAAAAGGAAATAAAAATCTCAGACTGTAATGTATAGCTTGTATGTGTGACAGTGTAAAGCTTATTGAATATTGTGGTGGGGTGGACTAAGGTAGCCTCTGAAGGTCCGGAGAAAGACTTTGATGATTCTCTGTTACTCAGATGTCAGTAGTGGTAGTAAAGCAGCTTGAAATAGCGAGGGAAATATTGACATAAATGAAAAATTCTCTACATAAAATTAGGAGTGAGACACCAACATTCTCTGAAATGCTTTTTCTTAAATGAAAAATTTATCCCTAATTTTTTGTTTAAAATTTGATGAAACCAATGCAATTTCTGACAAAAAGCCATTAGGAGGAAAAATATATTGAATTCAGCCAGTACTATCCAGCTCTTCCTCACTATTTTATCCACCTCCCTCCACTACACAATAGCAGATTGCTTTGTCTTTGTGGGCAGCTCCCTTAAGCCTCCCTTCATATTGCAGACTTTCCACATCATTTTAACACTTTCCCACTGGGTGCCACAGGTGACCAGCTCTCCTATGCTTCATAGGCACTTTTAATTCCTACAAGGTGTTTGGGTACTAGGTGAGTTTAGGCACCATCGTGCCAGGTTACATCTCCTAAAAATCCTCTCATCTCTGCCACTTTGCAACCTCCTGTCCTGCTTTGTGTTTGCAGAGATGTGAGTGCCCTCTGGGCTGGATCTGGGCTCTGGGCCCCTGTTTGGCCTTGCGGGATTTATGCCATCTGCTAACTCGCTGGGGAAGGGGGTAGGGAACACCAGCCCAGACTCCAGCCACGCAGCAGCCCAGTGTCGCCGCCCCAGCGCAGCCTGCTGCTGTTTGTGCATTCCTTTTGTTGGAGACCAGGCAACCTGCTTTTAATCCGAGCCCAGTGGGAATTAGTTTTGGAGTAAGCTTTTGTATCAAACACTTCCCTAAGATGTAGCTATATTACATCTGCTGCACTGCCTTCATCCATTAATTTGCTAATTCTACCAAAAACAAGCATATGCTTTTCTGACACACAACTTTCACAATGGGGCTGAGCAGAGGAATAAAGGGTTTCAATTACTCATGCAAACAATTTATCTGAAGCCTGATCTTGTTCTCACTGAAGTCAGAAACAAAATACCCATTGACATTTGTGTGAGCCAACTTGGACCTTGGGGTCTGATCCAGTGTGTGAGCCTGATCCTGCTGGTCGCTTGAGCCCTTGCTGAAGGCAGGGGCCTGCCAGGGTGTCATCATCCCTGGTCTCTGACATCAGAGACTGCTGGAAAGAAAAATGACTGTTGTGCCACAAATAGCATGATTGAGTCACTTTGCTACAGGATCAGCTCAAAGGAGGGGGAAGTGACTGGCAAGAAGGTAGCAGGAAAAGGAGCAGAGCTGTGGTATCGCACTCGGGGAAAAACAAACAGGCAAACAAAGGAAAAGAAACAGATATTGCCTCCTTTAGCCTTCTTTAACCAGGACAACTCCATTTTACAAATCCTTCTGAAAAATGCAGGAAAAGACAAGAACGGGCTTTAAATCACACTGCACTTTTCTTCCTGTTTGCAGGACAAGCATGGGTGCACTTTTACAAAGATAAAGGGAACACAGCTGAATATTCCATGACTGTTTTCTTACTTGCTTCTACCTGCTGTGCACGTGGCTATGTATTTTTGAATAGGATTACAGTTATTTGCACCTGCAAAACTGGACCTAGTGCTTCTGTTGTCAGCAAAACCGCAGGTGCAGGAGTCAGTACAGAAAGCAGCCTTAAAGAAATCATAGTCCATACCACTATGAATAAATCTACAGGGACTTCAAGCATTCAGGGCACCTGGCTTGTCCCCTAAAACCCCGGTGCTTTCAGGATAGTAAAAACCAGCCATCCTGACCTGAAGTACAGTTCAGGAACAGGAGCTGCGGTTGCTCAGTGCTTGGTTTTTGCAACTGCCATTTTCTCCAGGGGCAAGAGAGCAGCTTCCAGGAAAACCAGCCAAAAGTTAAAACAACACAGCAGCTCTTACTATGGCCCTGGAAATAACAGGGGCAAACAGCTGTCATTCTCTTTCTTTTGGCCTGGATGCAATTTTCCTCATCTCACCCTTTTACACAGGTCACGCAAGGGAGTTGAGTTCCCTTCCCCGTGCTGTCGGCCCCGTGGGAGGGGACGGGAAGGGACAGTGCACGAGGTGTTTGCACGATGTCACATCCCGGGCCAGCTGGAGTGTAAACCCTCCAAGGCCTTCCACTGCCTGTCACCTGTGCTGCAGGTTCACATCGCTCATTATTTGAGATGACTAAATGGCAGCTGATAAAAATATACTAGCTTTTCTTCTTTTGCTGTGCAGGTGTGTGCAAAATTTCCCACCAGCCCGGGGGAGGCAGCTCTACGCTCAGGTGGGCTGGCTCAGTAGTGAAGAGCAGCCTGAGCTTAACAGCACTCATTGCCCCCTCCTTCCCAACAGGTTGAATTTATGCTCCTACCTACCCCAGGTCAAAGCATCTTCTTGCCTAGCCTTTACTCTTGTTTTAACACAAATATGGGGTAATCAGCTGTGGGAAGGCTGCAGACTTTCTGATAGGTCAGAAAAGCTGGCTCAGGGCTCCCTGGCAGCATCAACCAAAGAACATCACCAGCCTAAGGTAGAGGGATATATGTACCTGGGGGAGAGGGAGAGCCAGAACTGGGACAGAGTCACAAGGTTGGCCTTGTGTCACCTTTTGCTCTCTCTGGCTCTGGAGCAAGAGGCATCCACTAATTGGAAGGAAAAGACAGTACACACATCACCCCACGTACCGTAGCCTGTCCCTCTGCTCTTTTGGCTTCCCAGGGCTCTGCCATAGGGAAAGCACAGGGCACAGCCACCTTTCTGCCCTGACAGGATGATGCCCTGGGCAACCTCCTACTTTGCTATGCCTACACCCACCCCTACCCTCCCCAAGACAGCCCTGCTACTTAAAGAGGAGGGAAAAAATCATAACAAGTCAGACTTTGCCACAAAACACGAAGCAGCAGAGGAGCTGATACTGTAAATGGGAAGGGTGGGTGTACCCTCTTTGAAGGAGAAAGGTCTTTCCTCCCCCTTTGCTGCACTGGGACGTAAGCCCAGAGCTGCTATCGTAATCATTTGTGAATGTGGAGGCAGGTCTAAAAAGCCAGCTGTGAATTTTGGTAGTCGAAAAGGAAAAAAAAAAAAAAACCAAAAACTAAGAGAAAAGCTCAAAGCACACAAATACAGGGTTGGGAAAATCACTGCCGAGATTTCATCTACAGCATCCAAAACCTGTACACTTACCTATAGCTGCAAACTCCCCTTTTAGCCCTCTGCTTCCTCCACTTAACTTTCTTACCTACCCTGGCATCTCCACATATCCAGATAATACAATAAGATCAACCTTTGCCATCTCCACCACGCACAAGCACAGCACGTTCAAAGGCTGTGGACTTGCCTACATTAATTTATCCCAGACACCACAAAAAGCCTCCTTACTGAGGACCATTCCCCTATCAACCTTTAAGTCTCAATCTCCAGAAGTAAAGAGCCATTTTTTTAACTGCACAAAACCACGTCTCCTATCTTATACTCAAAAACGACTAAAATGATTTGACCCAAATGCTGCAGAAATTCAGCCTTAGATACAAGAGTAACAACGTCTCTTCTCCATAGGCCAAACTTGCAGAAAATTACAAGCAACTGAAAATGAGTGTTTCAAATGGAAGTGTTATGCAACATGAATGACAGTGACCTGAAATGCTCAGAGCAGACTATTCCCATCTCCAACATTTGTCTATAGCAGTGCAGGAAACTTTGGAGGCCTTTCTCCAGCTTAGAGAAAGAACAGATACTTAAAACTGTGCAGTACTTGAGTATCTTTTGGGCTTTCGGGTCCTTGCCTTACCAGAATATCTATGGAAATGGGGGAAGTTAGATGAGATGTCATTCTCAACCCCAGCCGACAAAGATTCCCCTTAGACTCACCTCAGGCCATAAAGGACAGTCCCATCAGGATGGAGCCGAATCATGCGATTCTTCACCGTCACCCCATGCAGAAAGGACTTCTTGTCATTCAGGAAATAGGTGTCAGGCAGCCACAACTGGTCCGCCACCCGGTTGTCCAGGGTCAGGTTGAGAGGAAGGTCATTATACGCCAGGCGTTTGTCCCGCCAGCTCTGCTGAAAGTACATGGTGATGGTGTAGTCCTGGGAGAGAAACACGCAAACATCAGCCTGTCTCCAGGGTAAGGACGTAACTCAGTCCCTTCGCTGTGGCTGCTGCCGAGACCTTTGGTGGGTCTCCAAATATCTTGGCACCCAAATGTTTGTGTCTGCACCTCCACCAGTTGTGAGGACTGTGCTTTTTTCTGGGAAAATGGAAATAAGCCTGAGCTTTGTAGGGGACAAAATGACATTACATGACCCAATCAAAGAAAACTGCATTGCACTCATGTTGTTCCAACCTGCTTAGAGTTTGGCTGCAAAACTAGTGAAGGTTAGGACTACAATAACACTAAAGGATGTCAACCAACAGTGGGCTACACCTCGCCAAAGACTTCAAGGACTGATCTCCCAGTTAAGTCACGTAACAGTATCTAGACACAATGCAGTCACGCTCAGCCACTGCTTGTTACCACACAGTTAGTTAAAGCCAGTTTTATTTTGAGCTGAAACTCAGGAGATTCCCAAGGGCACATGGAAGAATCTCACCTCGAGGCCAAGATTTCAAAGTCAACCCAGGCCAGCCGTGACAAGCTATCAGCACTTGCCTTGTTATATGAGCTAAGTTGGGAGTTCATTGCGATTCTCAGGAAGGGACATATGTGGAGGAAATCTGTCACCAGTGGAGCATGATCCACTGGTAAAGGGGCAGTTCCCTAACTGTCCCCAGCTAGCACAATGTCATACATATGTCCTGCTCCTCTCCTGTACAATAGTAAAAAGCCAACACTTAAAACTCTTGTTAAGACAAGAATTTTATAGAGAGTAGGGAGATGTGTTTGGTGACCCACAGCTCTATCTGCAGAAACCATACAAGTTGCTGAACAGTAACAGCACATCCAGGGCAGATCCAGAGGCCCCAGATCGGCTTGTTCAGAGACACAGTATTGTGGCACCATACTAGAAGAAGAATTATTTCTTCTCAGATATACGAGTAGTACAGGAAGGGGTCTTGTATGCACCAATGACAGAAAACATTTCACAACAGGTCTTAAATAGGCTAGGAGACAAGATTTGTGGGGGTAAACCAGCTAGCATTAAAATAACAGGCTATTGATTAGGAAGCGGGTGCAAGTCTAGCTGATAGTGGCCTTACAGAAGTCAGTGATTTTTCACAAGTCCTTAAATAAAAAGTATTTTTGCAAATGCATGCGAATGATGTAGAACAGGTAGGGCCAGAGATGCATTGTCTCTTCTTCGCAAGCAGATACCTACAGTGCCACAGGAATCCTCCTAACCACACAGATTTGCATGATGGGCGTTTCTGCTCTGCAAATTCCAGCTCTGTACAAGAGGCTGGTGAGGGCCTTGCTCATGCACTAACATCTGGGCTGAGCACAGAGGCATCCTGCCTGCCTGTATTCTCCCACTGACTTCACAAAGCCAGGTTTGATTAACACCTCTGAAAACAAGCTCAAATAATCCCACATTATTGGGTATCTAACTGTGATTCAGAAATCTAGACCCACATGCATATCTGAAAGGTCACAGAGTAAACCCGTGGTGTAGACTGGATACAAAAGCTTTATCTGTCACTTTCTGTGTTATACTGAAAAGAAAAACACAGTGGCAGATTTCTGGCCAAGGAGCTGTTTTGCTTTGCTTTATAAAGGACTGTTAAACTCCTGCCTCAGAGGCCTCACAGTCCATCTCTTAGGGGCACAAGCATTTTCATTTTGGTCAAGACCTTGCAGAGGAAAATGTTCGCCCCAGTACCCCCGCCAGGGTGTCTGGACCTGCACTGCAGTGAGAGCACAGAGAACAGAGTGCCTCTGTTCCCAGAGCCTCTTACCCTCCTTGGCAACAGAGTCTTCCCCCGCCTGTGGGAAATTCGGCTACAGAGGCATCATTTCCATTCCACCCCTTTGAGAACTCCACCTGCACATCTTAGCAAGGTGCTTCACTGACCTGCATTTTCCTAATCCTTGACAGGGCCCTGAAACACCACACCCCTAACCAGGCCACCCTGCTGTCACTGCAGGCTCCTGACAGCTTCCAGCAGCAGCAGACAAGAGGTGGCACTGACCTCGGGAAGATAAAAAGGGCAAGCTGCTTACAAAGTCGTTAGCACCTAAGAGATCCACCTTCTGAAGCACCTAAGAGATGTACCTAAACACATCTTCTGTATTTCCAGGATTGACAGGAACAAACTCAGAAGAGTGCAGAAATAAAAGCCTACACCCCAGCCATCGGGCTGATGTTCTTCAGGTGCAGAGACATTTCTGGAAAGAACAGCCAGCCCAGCCCTGGGCTGAGCTGTGTTCTCCAGTCTTCTTGAGCTTCTTGGCACAACAGATATCTTTGGGCAGCATCATGGAAGTCTGGAGCACTTGATAATAATGGTTTATCTAGTGCCTGAGGTTTCTCTCAGGCCCTCTCTCTGCTGATTCCTGTCTTCCACTTATCATTCTCCTGCTCTCCCTACCCCATCACATTGTTGAACAGCGGGTGGGATTTCTGGGCAGGAGGAAAAGAGCAGAAGTGTCCACCTCACAGAGGTCAGTCCCTGAGAGAGCAGGGCACAGATCAGGAGGCTGGAAGAAGTACTGAGATGGCCCACTACAGCAAGTGAGAGGGACCAGTACCCAGGAGAGAAAGCAGTGAGTTTGCCTTCCCCTTTATACCCCATAGCCTGGTCAGGCAGTTATGAACTACCCACGTGACACCCTAGCATCACCACCTGGCCAGGCTCCAGAGCTGATGAGATCTTAATCATAGCCTTCCTTTCAGAGGCATATAAAATAATGACCATGGGTGACATCGTTCTGTAGAAGCAGAATGGCCAGATGGAGCCAACGCATGCAGTGGTTCATAAGTTCAGGAATCAGAAGTAATGAGCCTGATTTTCCTCCAAGTCTTGAATGACAATCCCTTTGTTGTAGGGTTTTATCTGTCATTGGGCTAATATGAGGCTTTCCCAAACCTCCCAGTAACCAGTGACATTCACAAGCCTACTGATGCCACAGATACACCACAAGCCGAGTTTCCCAGAATCACCAGCAGATAGAAAGTTGGCCCATTTACCAGGCTCAATGAAGAGCTTCAAAACCAAATGCACCTGGAGCCCATGCACCCCTCCAGCTTGCTACTGAGGCACTTTACTGGGACAACACAGCTGAATGTCCCTGATGCCCGTGCTAGGGATAAGCCAGGGGGCTTTCTCGGTGCATGCGTACCCAGTAAGCAGCTTTCTCCACTGCTGCTGCTGGAGGAGCAAGCGGGAGGCGCAGGCAAATACGACTTTCCACTTGCCTCTGGACTAGCAGCCTAGACCATCTCCACACGGCACCAGCGCAGCTCCAGTAGCACCAAAAATGCTTCCAAATTTCCTGTTATGGATTTCATTGGGTCTTTCTGGAGGACCATCAAATGCTCACACAGGTACAGAGTCTGCCCAAGGCCAGTCACTGCTGTGGCAAGGATGGAAGAGCTTTGCAGAAAGCTCCCAGCTCAACCTGCCAGGTACAGCTACTGCACTGGGGAGAAAAGGCAGAACCCACACTGGAGGGGGCACACATGTGCCAGGCCACCCTGCACAACCTCCTGCTTTGTCTGGTGGCTGCTGGCGGAGGACAGGTAAACCTGGAGGAAGGAAGAAGCCACTCCTCATCAGAAGCTCTGTGCAGGTTGCACTGCAAAGACCTTTGGCAATTGTTCAGTGTGAACTTGGATTTCAGTTTTTAAATAACAAAGGCTGGGACAAGGGAAAGGAGGCTTCTGAAGGGTGGACATGACCAGAAGTTACATGCCTCCACCTGGTCCTCTGTTTTCCACCCCCAGTAAAAGCAAGCTTTCCAAAGCTACGTGCAAACTTTCCCTAGCTTACAGACCAGGTCAGCCTGTACCTACCCTGACCAGCATCCCACTGTGGGAAGCTGAAACACTGCAGTCAACAGTGATGGCAAGGACGTAAGCCTCTTTCAGACCCAGACGAGTCCTGCCAAGTCTCATTGACCTACAAATCATGTGTCCCTTATGCCAGAAGAGCTTGTGTGTTCAAAACACGCTGTTTGTCTTTCGTCCATCTCTGGTAGCCCATAGGTGGCCAGATCCCTTGGTTTGTCCCAGAAGTCCGGTACCCAGTAGCTCACAAACTGCACAGCTCCCATGCTGCTTCCAGACCTTTTATTTACCGCGGTACTCCTGCACTGCCCTCCCTGCTCTGCAAGGCTGAGCTCGTGGCCCAGCTGCGTGTGGGACCACGCTCAGCACTGCAGCTCCCCTTCAGCCCCTCACAAAGCTAAGATGGCACCTGAGCCTGCTGGAAAGCTGCTCAGCATGACCGTCCCCATGGGACCCCCCCCTCCACATGCCGCCATTCGGTCTGCTCTGCCGAGCAGCTTCTTGTGAGCTGTCAGCCCCAGCCCCCCTTGCCTCCCTCCCCCGCTCCCAGGTTTTCAAAGGCTTTGCTCCCTTTCTGTCTCCTCCTTCTTGCTTCGTGAGGCACTCAAAACAGAGGTGAGAGCAACACGTGGAGCCGGCAGACACTCGCGTTGCAGAGGTGCCTTCCTGTGAGGAGGGAGGACAGTTCACTTAGAGGCACACAAAAGCCCCAGAGAAGTAAGAGGAGCTTACTTGCAGGCCTCGCATGCTGAAGTGCCAGTGCATCCTACCGGCTGCTGAGGACGGGGCTGCTAGCATCCATCTCCAGACAAGAGAAGGAGCCTTTCCTGAAACTCGGTGAAGACCCCAAACCAAAGATGATGTAAGAGGACTGAACAGTGAAAGGCTGAAATGTTGACACGAGAGGGGCATGGACGGAAGAAGGTATTTCCTGCAGAACCCCAGAGGCAACAAATTCAGTCAAGCATGCACAGGGATTCCCCACTTTCTCAGAAGACAGGGTAGGTAAGTCAAAGAGAACAGCAGCTGAGGCACAGCAAGAGGGGAAGTAAGCTGGCACCATTAGTATGAGTTCAAGAATTAATTTCCCACTGGCTTATATTCCAAACACCTTTATTAGCATCTACCCTACAACCCCCTCCATCGCACAGAGCCCCTTCGGAGTGCAGTGCTCACCTATCCTTAGAAAGGAAACCCAGACTCACCCTGGACCGTCCCCACTCGTGCTGGCTCTGTGCAGTCTGGGAACAGAAATAAGCCCACTGTTAAAGAGACCAAAGCAGCCTCTTGGAGCAGAAGTGTCCCAGGAGGAAGATGCCAGATCTGAGCCTAATAAGAACCAACCCACTTGTGTAGAGGAAGGCAAAATTTAAGGAGGCCAAGTCAGTGAGAGGACAGGTGCGTCCAGGAAAGGGGACTAATACAGGAGACGGGGTCTTTCCTGGTGCTGTGAGCACAGGTTGGTTGCCACTGAAGCACTGACAGAGCAGAGGGCAGGAGAAAGATGGAGCACTTGAAGGTAGCAGATACTATCTGAAGCCACCACAACCCAGATGAGGACATGGGCATGTTGCCAGTTGCTTGAGGGTCACCCACATGCATTAAGCAGTATGCAGGGATGTGCCCAGACCACCAAGACACTGCAGGGAGTCAGTTCAGGGTGGGAACATGAACTTTCTCGTCTACAGCGAGGGTAGAGCAGAACCAGTTAAGGCACCTCATTAACAAGGGCAGCACTCTGCAGAGGGCAGCTTCGGTCTTTAACTGTAAAGCCACCCAAGGCACTTACCCTTTGCACGCAGTGGCACACTGTTAGAGTCCCTAGGCTCAAGGATGCCCCTTTGGGGGATAGCATCATGTGTCCCTTTCTGCTCACTGCAGTGACAGAAGGGGTCCAAAATTAAGGAGATCCTATTCCTCAGAGCTGCACTTCTCCACAGTCTCATGTCAGCATGCAGAACTCCAACATGGTGTATGTCCCAAGTGGTAGGCTTACAAGTGTGCTTATGCCGATTTTGGAGACACAGTTGTACTGCGTCAGACCAAAAGTCTTTCCGCATTAGTATCCTGTCTTCAGTAACAGTAGAGAGAATAGCAGGGACGAATATAAGCAAAACAGGGTTTCTGTTGTGATACTTAATTCTCCGGTTATCTGAGTCTTAAGGATCTCCTGAGCTAGAGCTGGTACCTTCTTAATTGAAAATACTCAGTTTCTCCTCTGAGAGCTTGTCTTATCTCTCAGAATTTCCAGCCTTTGGCATCTGCAATCTTGTGGTAGTGAGTTCCACAGTTTAGCTCTTCACTGTATTTATATCACTTTAAACTCCATACAAAATCGGTCTTAATCTTTCCTGACTCCCTGTAGTGCTTGCCTTAAGTCAGTAAATAATCATAACTCTATGCTACTCAAGCTTACAGGGTCCCACACTCTTTTAGATACTTAAGGGTTACTGAGCAGAACACAAATAACTACTTGCACTCTCAAAAGTTGTAGAAAGGCTCTGATAGAGGCAGGAAGCAGCAAGGCAGGGGAGAATTGTTGCACAGGTTAAACACAGAACAGAGCTGTGTGATGACAGTTCTGCAATGGGTTGTTGCACAGGAACAGTCTGAAGGCGAGGTAATGGAATTAACTTTCCACACAGCCTGTGGAATTTGCTGTTACAAAAGCATGAAGTCAGGAGCTTAACAGTATTTTGGAAGGTCTAGGCATTAATGTGGAAAATACAGTCCAAGTCGTAAAAGGAAGGGACTAACAGGAAAGAACAGCCCAAGGACACAGAGCCTCCCGCTGCAAGGCAGAACTCCATCTTCCAACAGAAAGTCATCAGAAGCATCCCTCCCAGGCAGGCTGCTTCCTAAACCCTCAGCACAGCTCCTGGGGGACGCGAATCACTGGCAGGTTGGGTCAGATCATATTCCTTTGTGCTGTGACCTATAGAGTCCCCAGTACTAAACTTGTCCAGAGGCAGAAATGTGCATGCTCATTGGGAGCTACACCAGACTCAGAAGCCAGGATTAGAAATGGAAAGAATAATGTATGTGAAAGGGTCAAATCTTTGCTCAGAATACAGTATTTCTAGCAACACGGATGTCTCCTGTGCCTAGTCCACTTTTGTGGATGGCAAAGAACTTGGATACCTTTCGGAGGGACTTTGAAAGTGAAGGTGATGATTCCAGGTTGCTACCCAGCACTTGTAATGTACTGGAAGCAATAACTTTTCTGCAGGGGAGAGTGCACACCGCTCTTCCACTGCTGCATGACTTTGGGCATGAGGGATAAAGGTTTTGCAGCTTGCCTCTAGCACTAGCTGTGCCAGTTGACTTTTTTCCCCCCATTTCCCCTCCACCTTGACTTTGATAAAGCACCTCCTTTTGGAGAAGTGACCAAATAGAAGCCCTTCCCCATATAAGTAAATGACATATGGTCTCCTTGTCCAAGATCACAAAAGAACATTAGGAAAGCCAAGATGCTCCAGAAAGAGGGAGAAAAATGGAACATCAGACTTAGTAAAAACCAAGCTGCCACTGCCAGAGACTAATGAACAGTTTGCTGGCTTCAACTTCTTTGATGATTAAACACCATCTCCTGTTCCCGTCATTCTTGGGAAAGAAATTAAAGGACAAAGTAGTCCTCAAGTATGTTTCATTTTAAGGAGGGGGTAGGGGAAATAGGAGGAATTATTTTTAAGGGGAGGAGACAGGATGTGCCAGCAATCAGTTGCAAAGAATTAGAGCAGTGTATAATGTACAGGAGAATACATGAAGGACAGAGCAAGATAGCTGCGGTTCTTCCTTAGCAAGCTCGTTTAAGAAAACTACTTTGCCCTCATAAGGGATTGCCCATTTCCATGCAGATAAATCGATGGGTCCCAGACCTTAATGAGCACCACTTAATCTGACATAAGTAAATATGCAGTCTTTCCAGCGCTAAGATAGCACAAAGTCTGTTCAGACTCTCACCTTTGCTTAAGCAGGAGGCAGCAGCCCTTGTATTTACTGAATTTTCATGGGGAGAGTATTCTGCCAAAACACTGCTTTTAATTTCTCTTTTGGTACAACCCAGTGCCCAGTTTACAAGTCTGAAGTCCTGTATGACAACTGTTATACTTAAAAGTGACAACTATTTTAGATACTGCCCTTCTCCCTGTGTCTCAGCTTAGCAGGTGAGAAAGCTGCAATCTCTTTTCACCTCTCCTATTCTTGAATAACCAGATGTCAGCACTGACCTGGGGATCTTTCCACCTGCAATCTCTCTGCCAGTAATGGAGGGGGACAGGAATGGTTGGTTTAAGATATGCTTTATGCCCTTCTGTGCTGCGAGTCTTTGTGCTCTTGAACTCATTTTCTTTAGGACCTGAGAAGTGTTTGCATGGAGATGTTCCCCTCACTAATCTGATCCACTTTTCTAGTAATTTGCATGTGTTTAATTGCTGAATGAATGTCCAGAAAGTGGGTCAGGTATCAGCTATATCCTCAACAACTAGGAGCGTGCAAGTGTTGTCCTATTTCTCTCCTGACATGCCCTATCCCTGCAGCACCTGGACTGGTGCTGGTCCTGCAGGTGAAAGATAGAGGACACACCTGGCTGAGCCCTAACCCAAAAGGGCACGATCTGCCTGTGACAAGGCTTTCAGACTTCTGAGCCCGTATATCAATGCCCTATCTGAGCAGGAGGCAGCACCACATGGCATGTCCTTAACAGCCCCAGTCATGCTTGAAGCAGAGGTCAAGAGGAGAAAGCCAGGACTGATGGGCACAGGGATGAGCATAACCTGCTCCATGAGCACATGCTAAACAGCAACCTTGTTCAGGCTTACAGAGAGCAATCCCAAAATCACCACCTGCAGCATGACATCTTCCTTAGGCAAGCTCTTAGAAAACAATGCCAGGCAGTTTCTATTCTTAAGCCATAAAATCTATGAGCTACTGGATATTATTTCTGCTGGTCTGTTCTCCTCACTCAGTTCCCCATGAACTAGTAGCTGGGCAAAACCCGGAGCCCATCCAACCCCCAAAAGCAGGATTGTTTGACCTTCTCATTTCTGCATCACCAACTAGCTTTCACTACAAACCTCATCATAAACTGAGAAATTGTCCTTCCCAGAGAGGAATCACTTAATGAGAAATGGTCAAACTCATTTTTGGTTCCTAGAGCTTCCCATGTTGAACCAGCACAGAAGGGCGTGCTTTGTCCAGACAGCCAACTAAAGCCGGAGAAGCAAGGCCATATATTAAGTTCAGAAGAAGTTGAGGTGTGAATTTGGCCAGTTTTCAGTCAGAATGTCAAAGGGATGGTGCTTACCCTATTTTCTCATCCTAGACGGGCTGGGAACTGGTAAGAACTCATTGTAGTGGCAGGAGAGCTAAAAAAGGTAAGATGTTTGCTTAAACAAGGAGCTCAGTCAGCAAGTCCCCAACTGAGTAATTTCTTCCAGAAAAATGGCAAGTGAGGTGACTGGCTTGAGTGGACTGTTTAGAGAGGGCAGCTACCTGACCCTTCCTCCATGAGAAGTACAATATATGTTTTCCAAGTGAATTCATATAAAACACAGCACCATGAGGGCTGCTATAGGGGAAAACCAATTCCACCTCAGCCAGACCCAGTACACCTAGGAATGACATGGGTCCCAGACAGTGCAGGTAACATGGGTTTTTCCCTCTCCTGGAGATCCTTACAGGTTTATGGCTTACATCTACGTTCTGCTAGTGCATCAGATGTCTCCAAATGGCTTCATCAAGATTTCCCAAATCCCTTCTCTCTCTCTTACCATATTTACTTAAGGCAAAGTCTTTACTTAGCCCCTTTTGTTGATTCTCTTAACCTCTCTAGGTAAGCACAAAGTCACCCATTACCACAGTGTGAGACACACGAGCGGTAACGCACTGTCTCTGTGGAGTCTCAGAGAAGTGTTATGATCATGCATTGCACAGCTGGGAAAGGGAGGCCGAGGACATTTTATATGACAACAAGCTTTCTGTTTTGAAGTACCTGCTAATTTAAAACAAGATTATGCTGCCATAGGCTTCTGCTGACCCATGACAGGAAAACACAGTGCTTTCAGAAACGCCACCTTTACCATCCACTGTTTGCCGGCACTGATCTAGTACACTACACAACTGCCTCTGCACACCTACAAGCCATGGTGCCTGTATCCCACCTCTTCTCCCTTCTCCCAACTCATCTTTTCATACTTTCCTGGCACTACCTCTACTGCCTTACAGCACGTGCTGCCCGTGTCCTCCTCCATGCACATATAGGCATATCTAATATATAGCTATTAAAGCTCAAAAATGTTTTAATAATCACTTTGTATTTAATTAAACATGCAACAACTAGCCTATTAGAGTAAATTAAATTTCAGTGAGACATTTGAACAGTGACTAGAGAAGACAGTGGTTTCTAAAGGCCTCAGAAGGATGGGGGAAGAAAACTGGATTATGTCAAGGGAAAGGTGATGCTGGAAGACCAGCGATGCTCCCTAAAATTTTTCAAAGGGGCTTCACAGCCTCTGCATGTATCCTCAGAGAATTTTCACCTTGTAGTGACTTTCCTACCTCTTGCTTGCTGAGGGATGCTCATTTCAAGCGGTTAACACTTAGTAGGCTTTCTAGCAAGAGCAGCCTGGTAGTGGAAAAATTCCTCTAAAACATTCCCAGAACTCTTTACTTCTCCATCTTTTTTATAGTTAAATGAAACATCCTCTTCACTTTGCCAAGAGTTTTACTGGACACCAATCCAGTCAGACTACCTCAAGGAGAGGTTTTGCAGTGCATAGACACCAACTAGTGAAGATCACAGGGAAAAAAGGCTGGAGGAATGTGGAATTGAAGCAGTTATGGGGCTTAGTAGCCTACTGGAATTAGGTACTCTAGGAAACACCTCTAGGTATCGATTTCAGCTCACTCAGTAACAACTGTAGGAGACTTAGGGCACTTTCACCTATGCCTCATTTTCTCTTATCTGTAAAAATAAGACACTGGTGCTAACTTGCCTCCATGCTGCAATTTGGGATCCCTGTATCTCTAGGCAAGCGCTAAGTGTGTAACAAACAGAAATTACTTTTTCTCCCTGGGGAAAAACATTAAATAGAGCTTGTAATTCCCTGTGGTAGTCAAGACCACCAATGCAGTCTGGGGCTGCATAGGTGGGGAATCATGTTATGAATGAAGCAATATTACTATTTTACACACCAGAATAAAATGTTGTATATACAGCTCTGAGCACCGAAACCATGAGACTCTGCAACAATATCAAGGCACACTGTGCTTTAAAGGCACTGTTTTAACTTAGAGAAGGAAGGTTTGATATTCCAGGTTCCAAAAACTGCCACAAAGATGTCATTTCCCAGGAGGCAGCCAGAGGCAAACAAATCCTTCAAATGCTGTAAGACAACTAATGTGTCCTGGGTGGAACAATCACCTCAACTAGGCTGGCACAGACTGACTTAACCAAAAGGTTAGAACGGTGTTTATTTCCTGCAGAAAGCAAAGTTTGATCATGTAGGAAGGATAACTGGGAGTAAGCAGATAATATGGTGAAATGCAGAAGAGCAGAATTCATTTCTGGCAATAGGGTTCTGTTAGGTCAAGGGTGGTCTGCTAAAGGTGGAGGATGGCAACCCTAGTTTGAAAAACAAGGCCTACTTTTCAACAAGCCCAAGCAAACTGAATGCAAACTCTTACATTTGAAAAACCTAGGACTTCTGCACAGAGACCCAGTTCTGTATGTGGGGTGACTACTTCCACATATGAATATTCTGCATAGCTGTATCTGTGGCCTCTAAGTTGACAAACTCAGTAAGATCGAGTTATTATTAGAGAGAAGGGCTAGCAACCAACCGTCTCAACTGTGGTGTGAACAGAGCACTGTACAGTCATGCTGGGACAACCAAAAAGTACAGGAGTAGCCAACCGATCTGTTCTAGGAAAGAATTTCTACTGTCAAGGGTACTGACCAGGCAGTGTACCACCATGAGTTTAGTCTACCTCTGCCTCTGTCCATGGGTTAGTCTGCCCTTGGTTATGCCAGGGTAAAGCCAAGGGAACCAGTCCAGGCTGACACCAGCAGCAGTGCACACAATACAGCCCACACCATCATTCTTTCACTTCAGCAGGCCAAGTCTTGGTTGCGGGATCATAAACCTGATGGACGGGTGTGGTGTAGTTAACTGACAACAGTGTTCAAACTGCAACTGTATGAAACACTCCTGATTCTGCTGAATAAGTCAAGCTTATTACAGGATGCATGAAGAAAAAGGAGATTTCAGCAGGCTAGCAAGCAGACTTTGAGTTCATGGCCAACTGGATGGCAGAGAACAAGCTGCAGTCTCTGTCCATGCTGAGTGAGTGCTCTCTGCAGTACCAGGACCAACAGTCCTGGAGCCAAGGAGCTCTATTTGCAGAGCTAGCTGAAAGTTATTGGCAGGGAGCCCATGTGAGCTCGGTAAATAAAGTATCCAGATAATAAAAATACCCAAAGGCACTGTTTAATTTTTCTGAGGGTTCTGATACAGCCAGTAATACTGAAAAGGAACAGAAATCTTGCAGACAGGAACAGGAGTATAGGGCAAAGCCACCCTTCCAGAAGAGTGGAACACAAGGCACCTGGTAGGTCTGATGGCTCAAAGCTTGCACAGCTAAATACCTGACTCATTGTGGAGGAACAGCTGAAAAGGAAGAGGGTGTGTTCAGGAACTAGACTGGGAATTGGGAAAACTAGGCTCAGACAGGAGCTTGTGTATTGTAAAACTTCAAGTCCTCTTGAAACTTAGCTGCAAACTCTTGATGAATAAAAAGGTCAACACTTTGTGTATCTGACCTAGGAACACATCAAAGTGGATGGACAGGGAGATACAAGCCACAGGCTGCCTCCCCCTGCAGTCACACTGAAGTTAAAGGAGACACTGTGGTAGCAGGTTGCTGCAATGGAAAAGGAAGATTAGGTCCAACCTGTAAGCAGCGGGTATGTTTTGGGTTTGCTTTTCTCTTCACTAGAGCCTCAGATGGGAGCTCAGTGCACCCTGCAAAGAGGGTGAAGGATGTATAAGAGGACATACTCCAGCCTGGTGACCCACTGCACCCTGGCACAGATAGTAGGAGGCCAGCTGCACACCCCTGGCAAGCAGTGATGTGAAAGTGGCCAGTGGATCATGCCTTTTACTCCCTCCTCTGCCATTTTTCTGGCTGATGCTGGCGGGAGTCTCCGCTTGTGTAAGGGCAGCAGGCACTATCCACATTTCATCCCACATGCATGCACACCCCCCTTCCCCAAAATGATCCCTTTCGTCTGACTAGAGGTCCTTTCTGGATCTCCAAACAGCTCAGCAGATCTTCCTTTTACCATCTCTTTTCCTTGAATGTTCATTTTTCTCTGTAGCCTAGCAACTCAGCACAGACTCAGAATATTAACAACTCCTGTCCCCACACACGATCTTCTCCAGAGGCCTGAAAAATGTGATAGCAGAAAGGCTGAGAGGGGTAGGAGCAAGCACGAGAGATGTAGGGAGCATGCAAGGAGCCTCTACCAGCATTCAGAAACAGCAAAGCTATTCAGCTGTCGTATCTGCCACCTTCACTTAACATGTACATAACATATAGAGCTATATATAGCCCCATTTATTTACATATTCAAATAGCAACACGACACGCACGCACTTGTATTTGGATCTAGGTTCTATATTGAGGTACTGGCACTCTTGCGCACATACATTCCCTATTGCTAGATGCTTTAAATGTATATATGACAGGATGTCAGAAGGTCAGATTCTCAAGATCTAATTTTGTTTTCAATCAAACCAGATGAAGCTTTTACTTGTGGGAAGATACTTCAGCATTCTGCAGTAACCCTCTCCAATGCTGCAGCATTGCTATTGAAACAGGTGGCAGTTTGGAACATTGCTCTTAAATGCAGACAGCTTTTTAATATATTTATATATATATATATAAAAATATATATATAAAGGCTGTGGGAGTTCTGCCTGTGTAAAAACCTGAATAAAAACTTGAGCAGGAAAAAAGAAGACATTTTTATCCTGGGTAAAGTTTTCTGCAGTAGCAATTCTAACTACTACAGGAATGCTGGGGTGCAAGCTGAAGCAGTTCATACCACCACCATACAACACTGACATGTTCAGGTCTAAAGATAACTTGGCTGATACAGGAACAGATGGAGCACTGCAATACATAGCACTGTTCAGCTTAAAGCATGCCGCAAACTATATAGCCATGGACTCTCATCCTCTCCAACATGAATTCTCTCTTGCTGTGGGGTGGAGTCACCTACAAAATGCAGAATGAACTTAGCCTCTTCAGTGAAAGCACAGAAATGTTCTCATTTGGGAAACTGCCTAGTGAGCAAAACATGTGAACTCTGTTTCTCGCTACTGGAGCAGGGTTGACTCAGCCCTCCTGAGGCTTGAACTTGTGATACTGCAGGACTTGCAGAGCTGCTCCTTAGGGATAACAGCATCATGGAAAGATGCACGGGGGGAATCACTTGCAACAAGCATTGCCACTACGTTTTATTCATGCCGCAAAACTCAAGGTTTAGGCTAGGAATCAGCCAGTCTACCCAACAGCTTTCCCATAACCAAGAATTTCCAGTTATGCAGACAAAGAGCTTTCCGCAAATTCTCCCATTAAGATATCACATGAATGCTACAAGATCCCTAGGAAGAAACAAGGATGGTAGAAGAGAAAGCCTCAGGGAAAGAGAGTCATTCTCTAGTCCAATAGTCCACAGTCTTCCTTCAAGTGAGAGCTTGTTTCATAAGGTTTCAACGGTTCACCATCTACTGATCTATGTACACGGCAAAATCATACAATTCAGCCAACAAAAATATTTCATTGAAGGACATCATTAATGTTCAAAATATCAGAGCCCTTCAGCACAAGGGGAAGCGATCAAGCTGTCCCTTTCCCCATGAGGACTCCTCCAGGCAGTACAGAGGCAGGGACCTGGCAGGACTGCTGCTTTACCAGGTTGCTTCTCTGCTACACACACACTGGGTCCTTGAGACTTCTGTCTCAGAAGGCATTCCTGGTGCTTTGTTCAGATCCTAGCTTTCAGCTGGCCACAGCATTCGAAGAGACTGTATGGTGATCTCTGGGTTGTTACTTAGCAACTTGACTCCAAGATGTAGTGAATTTACTAGGTTGCCTCTGCAGTCAAGCAACACCAGGACCAAGGGCGTAGGGAGAGTTTTGTCATAGGAATGGGATAATCTGTGAAATATTACAGAAGACATATAAGATTTTTTCCTTCTACAAGTTACCATAAATGCAGTAAATATTGACATATGAGTCACACTGACCTATTTTCTAGTTTTTAAGCTGGGACAATCTATTTGCAACCAATTTCAGAACCAATGAACAGGGAGTACTTCAGGCCCCTTCACAAATTTGCTTTATTCTTAACTATTTTGTGAAAGAATCCTACCCTCCTGTGGAAGGCCCATCCTTGTCTTTCGGGCAGAAAGGGGACCACTGCTTGTTTAAACTTGAGCATCCACTCCCTGCTACCATCACACTGCAGAGCACCCCTGAGGCCAGATGCTTTACTTGTCCTCACACACTCCCTTAGTCCAAGGGATCTTTCAGCACAATCAGTGGGATTTCTGTTAAAGAAAAATATAATGTGGTGTGAACAGATATCCACATCTGATTCTTGACTTTTTAGACTTGTACCAGGGTTGGTGAAAGTCACTCTGAGCCTCAGGAGTCACAGGATGTCACCTCTGCAAGGATAGACAAAGTAACCTCAAATCTAGCAATGGCAGATAAGATGGGTCCCTAACATCTGCTTTGTTGCAAAGATGTTTCTAGGAGCTCAGTAGATTTCTGCTTTTACCATCTATCTAGAAGAGCCACAGAGCAGGCAGTTGTACGTCCCCCCTGCTTTTGCAGCAAAAATCCAGCTCAAATCTGCTATGTCTAGAGTGGTTTGGAGGTTACTCTCCTATCCTGCTACAACCACCTTTTATTTCTCCAAACATCCCCCTAGCAGAAGGAAAAAGCATCAAGGTACTGTTGCTTTTCTTCCACTAGCCAAGTGGTTGTGTGTTTATGCACAAGCTACTTCCTATTGCCAGAGAAACAGAGACAGGGGAAGGCCACCAAGGTGGCCTGATGGCCTCATAACTGGTGGCAGCATGCGCAGGACACTGGACACAACGATTTTCAGGACTGCCCTCTCCATTCCCTGGTAATTCTGCTCTTCAGGAAAATGCTGTTTCACATGTACAGAATTGCCACTGCTTGGTTTCCCAAGGAAACAGCCACCCAATGCATTGCAGCCCTGCACACCAGGACTGGAAGTGACAATAGTTGTATGACCCAAGTTGCACTGAAGCAATCATCAGCAGAGGAAGGCACAGACACTTGCCAGCTCCGAAGAAACCTTCCATCTCAGCTGCAAGTTTGCAATACCTTAGTTTAAATTACAACACACGGAAGCCCCTAGCATGTGAAAAAAAAAAGCGCACATAACTCCTATCTGTCCATGCCAGCACAGAGCCTGGGGATATTTCACCCTTAGAGCTGTACCATTCTTCTCATGCCACGCTGGCAGGATCTGACCCTTCTCCAGCACTAAGGCCTCACACCATCCTCTGCTACCTGCAACACTACCACCCCAGGAGCTCACAGCAATCCAACAGGGTTAGCCCCTGTGATACCATCATTAGCTCAGCACCAAAGCTGCCTCTCAGTTTTACCATATTTTGGCAGTCTTCAATACTCAGCAGCCTTAAATACCAAGTTGTAATGTATCTACACACACACTCAATGTAGATACCACAGTGTCACAAGACTGGAGATACTCTGGGCTACAGGGAAACATTTATGCACGGGAGTGTCATGTCATACTTGTATCTCATAGCATATAACTCCAGAAACCCCTGACTGTAAGATTTAAATGCTTTAACCTTTGCTTTTTTAAAACCTTTGGATACCCAGGGACATAGAATAGACTGACTGGGAAATATCTGTATGTCATTTCTCCATTGAAAAGAGATAGCAACAGAACACTGTCATTTAAGACTAAGAAAACAGCTGATATATTTGAAGGCAATATATGGTAGTATAAGGTACAGTATAATAGTAGAAATCTCTTCTTAAAAATCTTTTTAAAGCTCAAGACATCTACACCAATGGGAAATCCTTTTCAGGAGGATATTGCAGCAAAGTTGTTTCTGTCCATTATTGCCGGCATACAGAGGGTCTGCTGAGGGTCCTCAGAGGCTGCTGCCAAAGCTGCATCAGCCCCAAGGAAACCAGGGGTTTGCATACACAATTTGACTGTCAGAGCAATTCAAGAATGGGTTGGACATCATGCATCCAGATCAGCGATCCCACACGGATATACATTTTCCTGCCTTTCCCTTTTCTGAAAGGGCCCAAAGGTCAAGAGCTCTGACCAGGAGAACGTTCTGCCTTAGAGGCTGCTGTGTTCTGTACCAAAGAAAGCTTCTTGTATGGAGCCTGGCCATCCACACTGCCTTCTTTCATCAACTACCCCCAGCATACAGCAGAGTCAAGCACATAGATCACTGTGCATGTGTTACACTGAAACTGAGATTCAACTAGTCAGTGCATGTTCATATTCCTGTGGAAAAAGAACTGCAAAGCCTGATCAGAACAGATTCCAGTACAAAGGCTATTTCAAGCATGCCTAATAGATGGAAAATTTGCCCCAGTGAGAAGAGCGATGCCCCACTGATGATGGTGTAACAGGTTGAAGAATGAACTTCCCTGGTCAAGATCACCCTTACACACAACCTGATCCACTTTCTTCTGGGTTAAAAACCATTTAAAAACCCTTGCAGCTCATCGCTTCCTTGGGACATGCTTTACATCCCTCTTGAACAGTGAAAACTTCTTTGCCAAACAAGACAGCTTGTTTTTCAAGCAAGCCTTAGGAAGTCGGGAAATAACAGACACGATGCTTGCTTCCACAACGCCCAAGAGATCCAGCCCAGTGTGCCAGTGCGAGTGCACTCACTCTGACAAGACAGCAGCATGGCAACAGGTGATACAGGGAGGAGGGAGCAGGAGACAACGAAGTGAAGCATAGAGGTCAGCTTTGCCAAGCATCCTGCACCAACCTCTAACCTATCTGCACTGCAGACTGTCCCCCAGCAAAAGGTATTTTGCCAATCCCACAGGCACCCTTCCCGTAACACATACACTCCTGCAAACATTTCTATTTGGAAGCCTTGCTTCTTACACTAGCCCTCTACAACAATCCTCTTGTAACTTTTCAACATGTCACCAGGTTTATAAAACTTTAAAGCTAGTGCTATAACAAACTGAAACAATGTTATTGCAGATGTAGGAGAGCATCTTGGGATGAATAAATTATAGGAGCCACAAAGAAATCACAGCTATAATGCCTGGATGCTTTGAGCTGTCTATGGTGTGCAGAAACACGGGAGGGAGCAGGTTTAGGACTTCACAGATCATAGGGCAGGAAAATTGAAGCGTTATGAAGGATAACCACCTCTTATTTCAAAGGTATACAAAACTTCTGGTTGTTTTCCTTATTGAAATATTTCATTAATGCTTGAAGGGAGTCTGAACTGTCTGGTGCTAGAAAAATATGTCCCCAAAGATTACATAGAAGGCTACAGCTGGGAGTATTATCCTCTAGTCCCACCATGCAGCAAGTACAATGTGCCCTGAACAGGCCAGTCCTCAGCTGTCTGTTGAAAGGACACGCAGGAATGGGGGCAGACTTCCAGCTCCTTCGGAGGCCATTGGTACTGAGTACCGCCAGCACTGGATCCAAGGCAGGTTGGTTGAACCAGAGCATTAAGCTGACGGTGACTTTTGGCAGCATTCAGGCCACATACCACAAGGACAGAACCCTGCATGCTGCTTCAGCTGCAGGGTGACTGGAGCTCCACGCTGCCAGTACTCTTCATTCTCCTGGGTCAGAAGTACTGCTGGACTCCTCAGTAACTTGGGTCTGAATATAGCACTGCCCAAGTATCTATAGATACCTGCATGTTTTCCAATGCTTACCGCAGTTGAACTACCTGTAGCAAAATGGCATTTACCAGAAACTTATCCAGCCCGTTTCCTTTAAGGAGAACTAGGAGATACCATCCTTCCATTCTTGTCAGATCATATGAGCTACTGAACATCATTATGAAGACATTCCTCCTTTCAGCCTGCCTTTAAATCCCCAAGTTGTGAATTCATACAGGAAATGAAAAGACTCCAACTAGGCCTTTCATCTTCATGGATCAGCACTTCCCAGAGGGTCTGCCAATCAGATGTGCCCTCCCCAATACCTATTTGGCCTGGCCCCTGGCATCTTTTCCCAGGCATTTCAATTGATGTCACTGATCTTGGCTCAGCAAATAATCCTTCTAATCACTGACAAGAACAGAGGCTGCAGCTCAGCATTGCTTAGCAGGGCTAAGAGGAGTACACAGTAATAAAGCATTACTCAAGCAAGTGAGCTAGAAAATACGGCTGACCACACACAGGCAGCAGCTGTGATGAACGAGAAAGTGCCATTTTTTAAAAATAAGTACTATAATTTTGGTCCCTCGTCATTGGGACATCATTACAAAGCCAGCACTGTACCTATGAATGTCCTGCATCCTGGAACGAGTCCATCTTCTGAGCTGCACAGTATTTGGGCATGGCCTTTAGGAGATGGAGATGCACTAACTTTGTATAGCAAGGCATCAGGAAACACATAGCATGTACAGGCAGCTGCAAAACATTCTGTATATCAGAGCATCTTGGAACTTCCAGCATGAAGACATAACTGTGTTGCCTTTGCAGAGAGCCCTGAATCCTCCAGGACTGAAATGTCACCATATAATCATTTCAGGAATACAGCTCCCATAGGAGTGAAGGCAAGGAGTGTTCCTTAGGTCATGGGTGGAGCTGTATTTCTCCACAGCATCGCGTCCAGCTGAACTCCTGGGGAAAACAACTTTTTGAATCATGCAATGGCTAGTCACTGACAGCACTTGTTCCCTGCCATCACACAGTCAGCAGACACCAAGAGGTCCAGGGAAAGGCCTGGGAGGACTGGGGGCTCTCTTCAGCCTGCCCAGCCCCAGCATCAGGGCCATTGTTCCCGAAAGGATGTCTGAGGATTAATTAATTATCCTACAAGGGGCAGTAAGTAATAACACTCCTTGTGGAACAATAGAAGCTATTTGGTTGCCATGACAACTGAGCTTCACTTGTGTGCCTTTAATTTATTCGTTGCACAGTCCCTTTCCCCCTCACACTTGATGCCAAAAAATGCCTTGTTTTTCTTGCCAGTATCCATGTCCAGAGCAGGGGTGAGACACAGCCCTTTCCCCAGGGCATCTGTCACACAGAAGAACGATGCACATAAAATCCCTTCAGCCTGGAAACTTATAGCACATGAGAAATCGTCTGCTCCCTAGATGTTTGTTCTTTAAGATGATTCTGATTTTTTATCCGTTTCTGAAGCTACCTCAGCATGGTGCTTATAGATCTTGATCTTGAGTAGGTTCTCACATATAGCCAGTTTGTCCCCCATTCTCCACCCCCCAATATATGTAGGAAGGTTGGGCAGGAGATTGTTCTTGCCAAGTCAGATAGCCAGGAGGGATAATCAAAAGCCCAGAAGTGACATGTCTTCATAGTATCAGCGGGAGTATGGCATGGACAATGCTGCTGCCCAGCCTGTTTACAGCCATGCCACAACCATCAAAACACTCGACGTTCATCAGCAGTGCTGCCCAAATTCTGCAAGATCCAGAGCAGCTTATGGAGGAAGGTCCAAAACCTGCTCTCCCATGCACCCCACAGAGGTATTATTGTTGCTGTTTCTCCCCAGCCCCAAGCACACACATCTGGCCCAGCCATCCTGTGGCAGAGGGAAGCGGGTGTTCGCTGGGGAGGGAATAGCATCGCATTCACATGGCGAGGGTTGAAAAGTGTTGCTAAGAGAATGGCTACTAGCCTAGGACATGACATGCCTGGCCACAGCTGCTCAAAACAGGTGCATAACAAAGCACTTGATCAGCTTTTATAGTCCATGGACGCATCTCCAGCAGGAGGTTCACCCTGAACCAGCCCCTGCAGTGCTCAGCTGTCTTAGGTCTGCAGAGGAAGATCAGGACAGTTGTTACAGGTAAGCTGGGAATCAAATCCCTCCTTCCCAGTTATGTTTGTGCAAGCTGAGGCCTTAAGCTGCAGGTCCAGACCTCAATTGTTCATGCTGGCTCTAGCAAGAAGGGTGACAGCTGGTTCGCCACATAGGAAAATTCAGGTCCAGGTTGAGACCGGGGGAGGAGATAACTCAAAATTGAACTCTGCCTTGACAGGCAAGATAGATGGAACTAGGTTAAGCCATCTGGCTCTTCTAAGTTGAGCCTAACCTCAAGCACAGCTACCCAATGCAATGGGGGCATAGGTCTGTACCTGAATTTCCAACTGTACACTGTCCAGTGTCACTGTTACTGGACTGAGGTGTAACATGCAGTGCAGATAATTCCGGTAATGGTGGGATGATAGCAGAGAGTCTGCAAAAGAAAGTGTTCCATATGAGAACCTGAAGGTTCATGGTTGGCCCTTCACCCTGGGTCATATCAACATAGGCATTCAGGATTTTCAAGCAGTTTGGAAACCAAAACGGCTAGTCAGATTGTCTCCCCTCCTCCCTGCCATGCAACAGCAGAATAGCTGGTGGGCCAGAGAAACAGGGCAGGAGAGTCTAGAAACAGATAAATAGGACAGGAGCATTGGGAGACCAAGGTTTTAATTGGCTTGAACAGCAAGAGCTCTAAACTGGCCTAGGATTCTCCTGCATGGGTCAGGAACCGAGGAACAAGACAACTGCTGCCAGGAAGTCCCCACTAGCCTTCTACTCCACGCAGCCTCTCGGAGAGAAGTTTGGAGGAAAAGCATCTGGGCAGGAGGGAGGAAGGCAAGATTAGACAATGATGAGCTCAATCCATGTCCTCTGCTGGGTGCTAAGGGCTTCTGAGAGACAGATATCACAGGCCTGGATGTGTACTCAAACCATGACCAATATAATCAACAAATTTCACCCCAAACAATTGCTTTGTGAGCAGATAAACTTTTTCTTCTCAGTGGTATGAAAAGTTCCAGTCTATCAATGGCAACCAAAACCAGGTAACCATTAGATGCCTCCCTTTCCAGTACAGATATCCAAAGAAATGTCAAATTACCACCAGCAAACATGAAAAGCCACTGACTGTTTTTCAACTTGGCAGGCATAGGCTGACTGCAAAACCACGACTGCCTGTGTGTCGACTGAAAAATACCGTTCGCATCTACTCTTTTCAGGCATAAGCATTAATGGCTGATAGAGGTGTCTGTGCAACCAGCACAGAAGTATAAGGGATGAGAATCTACTCTGGATCAGATGCCACTAGCCCCAGAGCAGAGATCCTCCCATCCACATATTCACAGATAACACCCGGGATACTTCAGTGTGCGGGTATGGACAGTCACTAGCACTACTAGAATTCACCCCGCATTAGGAAGTGAACTACAGCCTTTCAGCATGTCCAACCACATCACAAGTACCATCAGCACGGGTAGGTGTGTACCGCAGAGGTCCCACATGCCATACCTGTCTTGCAAGTGTTGTTTCAGTGAGTTGAGGATTGTTTCAGCCTGGGGTTGGGGTGAGGTTGTGGGGACAACAGACAGTCAGTCCCAGTGACACAGGACACTCAGCAGGTGGAAGGAGCAAGGTTCAGACTGAAACCAGTATGCTGAGAAGGAAATTTGGAAAAAAACCCTAATTTCCTACTGCCCAGTTAAGTGTTTGGTTTTCTTTTTCATCACATGAAGAAATTACCCTTGAATTCCTTATGCTTTAGTGAGGAAGAATTCTGTCTTGAATTAGAGTTCCCATCACCCCTCAAAATTCTGTGTCCAAAGCAGAAGAAAAAAATACTTCTTCAGTACCAAACAAATGTCATTCCTTCTCCAACAACTTCCCAGCTGCAGGGAACATCTGTAGTAGGAGGTGAAGGAAGCAGGGGTGTGACTACCCTGCTTTTCAGAAGTGTACCCTGAGATCTCAGGTGGCTCCAAGGAGCCATTGTCATGGAAGCACATCTCAACCAGAAAATGGGAGAACAGTTTATTAGGCTTTTTTTTTTTTTTTTTTTTCTTTCCAAACTTACCATGTTGACTTCAGAGATCTGGTCAATGCTGGAGATATGGATGCTCATTCCCACTGTGACAGGGTTACCTGAAATAAAAATGGACTGGGTGAGGACCACATTCAAGACCTCCTCCCTTATCTGATATTAAAGAGTTGCCTAGAAATGCATGGATGTGATTTGAAGCAGCCTCACATTCCCCAAGTATCAAGGATTTCCAAGTCAGATATGCTCAGATGGTTAGAGTAGATTTCTCTAACTCCCAGCCTTACGGACTCACCCCTAGGAGTAGTGCAGCCTAAGCTTGATTCTTTAATTCCTGGAAGTTAATTACCCCCTAGTTATACAATTATTTCTGGTTATTCCAAATAATGCCTTCAGAGACCATCAGTAGGCTCCCAGTGGGCTTGCATAAGGTGTTACTGATTGACCATACAAAGAACATAGCAATCAAGCCCATGCAACAAATAGGCAGGAAAGCTACTCCAGCTCACTCCTCCATCACTCTGTCAGCTCTGAGTGCTCAGCTGAAAACCCCAAGTGAATTTGAATACCCAAGATACCAGACAGGTACAGGAACCAGGTCTATGACGAGAGAAAGCAGCATTTGTATAGTAGCTTTTTAGACCAGAGCAGTGCTTGGATTAGAGAACAGATTCCCCATTTTACCATGAGCATCAGGTCACATGTCACCTCACATCCTCTTGCCTGCAGCCACGGAGCTGTGGTAGACATCTGTGCATAGGTCTGCTGGGAAATTCAGATATTCCCTTACCCAATGACCAAGCTATCCTCACGCTGCATGCAAGATGGGCTTGTGATGAGGCACCACCGAAGGGCGGTCACAGCCTGACCTATTGCCCTCTCTTGCCCAAGTGCAGCAGGAGCTGTGTTACCATTTCCCACAAACCTGCAGAGCCAGGGCAGAAACCAGCTGTTTCAGCCAGTTCCTTCAGATGTGTGGGCATCCCAGACAGATCCAGTCTCAGACCCAGTTCTACCTAAGCCACTCTGACTAGCCAGACAACAGGACAGCCCTTTCAGTGGCATTTAAGCTACATAAAACAATTTGCAGAGAGAAACACACCCGCTATCAAAACCAGAAAAAAATCTCCTGTAGCTTGACATGGGGTTTCTGAGTGCTACACTTCTCCTGTCAGCCCCATAACCGCAAAGCCAGAGCACAAACATAGTCCCACCACAAGCAAAGCCCCTCTTCTCATACATACAAGGCGGAAAATGATTCCTTGCAATGCAGTACTAGAAAGGGGATGGCAAGCAGTTATGACACTCAAGGTATTAACTCTTCCATGGACTCATTAGTAGACCTAAGTGCTGAAATATTTACAGATAATAATGAAATGGCTTAGAAAGTAATTAGGAGATTGGGGGAGAGGGGAGAACCACACAACTGGAAATGAAGTGATTTTTTAATTATGTGTTACCAGAACTAGGGAAGTAGTGTCATTAGGGCTGCCTTGTGATTGGGTGTACTGTTAACCGAGACCCTCTGCTGCAAATTAAGCAGCATTATCCTTTAATGGAATATGAACAACACTGAAAACATCAGAATCAACAACTGTAATTAGGCCCTGCTATGCAAATCTCCTTAAAGAGGCAGTGCTCTTCTCCAGCACTCCTGGCTGGGGTGCCAGAAGCAGGGGTGCTCAGGAGACCTTGCAGAGCCTCTGAAAATCCCTACATGGGCACACTCCTAGCCACATCTTTGTTGTACTTCTATGCTCATCTTTCACAAGAGAACCAGGTGGGAAAATAACCAAGAGTCACACTGGGGAGAGCCAATTTTCCTGCACCCTCCTTTGCACCAGAGGCTGACAGTGGCACAGGAAAGCTTTTAAGAAAGCCTCACTTCGGTAGTTTGTCATTTTTCTGAAATCAGGGCCTTGTGATATAGCAGGAAGGGGAAGTCACCGCTGCCCTGAGGATCTTACAGACTAATTGGTTACAGAAGGAAAGATGGGGCCATGCGCAAGGCTGCAGCAGAGCTGGGGAGAAGCCAGTTCCTGACTCCTGATCCTTTCTGCCATGCAGTGTTGTTCCCTCTAAGAGTTGCCCTACGGCTGCCTTTACTTCCCGTCTGTCACCACCGGTACTTGTGTCACTGTGGTTACGTGTCCCCTCCTTCCTCAGTGCAACAAGCAGTTCTTCCCTCCTCTGCTGTGTAGGAGACCCACTGAAGCCAGTATAACAGGGGAGTGGAACCGTGGTGATGTACAAATATTTGCCAAATACAGAGTCTATTCAATCTAATCTATCTGTCTAGACATTTGTGCTGTGTTCATCACCATGGTATCTGAGCGCCTGAGGTCATGCAGTGACTCAGTGTCAGAGCCATGGACAAGATCCAGACCTCCGATTCCCAGATCCAAGATGAACTCCAGAGTGGAGATCAGCCACGCTGCTCCCCATCAGCCTGGGCTCAGCTGCGTCCAGCTCCCACGCACAGTCAGCAATGTTCCTCCTGGCTGCTCTGGGCACTGCCAAGGCCTCTACACCCCATCTAACACAGCAAGTGGGAGGGTCTGCTGCCCGCCTGCAGCCCCTGGGGTGTGTGCCACAGGCAGAGCACGTGATTGTCATACAAACACTCCAAAGATGAAGGTGTGCAAAGTCCTGTCTTATTGGACCTACTCTTAGCTCAGTCACAGGGAAGCCATTTCATCTTCTCCATCGTTGTTGTAAATATTGGCTCCCAGTCTCCTCAGGACAGGGATGCAAGAGCATGTACACAGCCAACAGAAAAGCATGCCCTATCTCTTACTGCAGCCCAGCAAAAAACTAGACCGGCTGGTGTCCAACATTCAGGCTGTAAGTAGTACACAAAATAAACAAAGGACATAAATTCTGCCAATGTTAATAGCTTCAGGCAAGGGGGATACAAAAGTAGGGTATTTAATATATGAGATAACGTCATCTGTAAATTTGTCCAAAAAGGCAGAACTGCATTTGTGGATCTGAGACAAGGCAAAAGAAGAAGCCTGATATTAAAGGTCCATGCTTTTTTTCTGTGCCTTGCCAATGGGTACAAAAAAACTAGACCTTCTCCCCTTAAAGAAAAAGCTTACGTCTAGAAAAGATTTGTAGGCAAGATCACGAGTGAGGGAGTGTGAGAAATTCTGCCACTTTCACCAAGGAACGGCACCCTCACATGTCCCCGTTTCTTACCACCACTGGAGAAATCACCAACATTTTGTCCTGAAAGTAGTTTGATGCCTGTGAAAAATGTGCTTGGGAAGTTGGAAGGGAAGTAGACAAAGGAGTTATAATAAAACCTGTCCTTTTTCTGCAAGTGATACTTGTCAAATATAAAAACAGTCAAGGTAGAGAACAAGTTGTGCTAATCTGCAATATTTTCCCAGCAACCAGTTATTGCTTTCATATTTTATTTTATAATGCTTAAAAGCCCCAGAACCTACAGTCATGTTGCTACATAACTAATTCCCGTGGCACGACTGCAGAGGAAAGGGTGTGTTCCCAAGCCTGTGTCTGCCTGCACCAACAGCCAGAGGTGATGGCAGCCTGCATCAGGTCTGCTCTTCCAGATGTCAGCCTGGTACCTCAGCTGCAGAGAGCAGCAAAGAAAATAGCACAAAATTCAGTGTAATAGGTCTCCAGGCAGTGCATACTTACTTGGGCAACTGCCCTGTACTAAGGTTCAAGCTGCCCTCTCTTCACTCCTAGCCAAGAAAGTTAGACTAGAGCAAGCTTGGGCTTCTCTGCCATCAGATCTCCAACTGCAATACAGACTCAGCCAAAAAGACTCAGAAACAGTGGGCAGATAAACAAAGGTTACTTTATCATCCACTATAGCCACACCGTTTTTATGAACTACAGCCAGTGCTCTGAGGAGTCTGGTTCATACGTTTCTGACCATGTGAGCTTGGCAATGCTGGCAGAGCCAAGGCTTGCGGTTGCTAAGGGACATGCATCAGCCTCAAATCTACCCTTTAGCCTAAAATACAGTAACAAAGGCACTCACGGGGAGCCTGGGAGGTTGCACAGACCATACCTTTCACAGAAGCAGACCAGGGTTTCTTTAAACCACCAGTTAGAAATTCCACAGCTCCCCTGGACAATCTCTTGCTGCATTTCACTGCACTTAGCCTTTTCCTAAATATCCAAACTAAACCTTCTCTGCAGTGTAAGTGTAGTTTTGTCTCATCATTTCCCCCCAACGATAGCAAAAGAATAAATCAGTCATCTTTCCTTAACAACAGCTTTTATGTACTGAGAAACCATGACATCCCTCTCCCTCCCCCACCAACACTGTTTGCCTAAATTGAATGCACCTCATTTCTTCAACCTCTCCTCAGAGGTCATGTTTTCTAAAGCTCTGACAATTAGTGCTCCTCTTCTCTGGCCTTTTGCCAGTTTGTCTACATCTCTATTTTAAAGCATGGTATCCAGAAACCAGCCACTGAAGCAAAGATGACATGTCACCAGTACAGAGAAAAGAAAAAGCAACCTCCCATGTACAACATTCTCATAAAACCACAGAAGCATTTCCAAACCCACTGAACCCATCCTGGGAGCTGCTTACTTTGTGTGGGAGGTTGGAGATGTTAAAGGGGCAGCCTAGCTCTTGCCATTAGAGCGCATCACACATGCAGGAAGAGGAAGTACAGAGATTATTTAAGATTGAAGATATTCAAGATCTAGAGATAAAGATTATTCAAGACAGCTTTGTGCATGAGCCCTCGTGTTCCCTGTTTGCATCCTGCCTGTGGCATCACCAGACTCTGATATCCCTGCAGCAGCAGGAAAGTTGCTTTAAGGTCTTCTGCTGAGTAAACAAAGTCAAGCAGAGAAAATTAGAGGCTTCAACTGCTAAACCTACATATACAACAGGTCTGTGCCTTACACTGCAATGGTAAATACCCAGGGGCATAAGACTCTGCCCATGCATAACCCTGCTCCTCATCCCAGCTCTCCAGAAGCTGGAGGACAGCAGTGGCACTAGAGCCCAGAAACAGCAAGTCCCAGACAAGGTTGCCCTGCACTGGCTGGCAGAACTGTTTCTGCAAATGCAGGGTGATGCAGGTGCGCATGAAGAGGGCAAGGTCTGCTGATAAATGCAGCTACAGGACTGCAGCGCCTTACTTGCCTTTTCAATGACACCCACACCAAACAGGAGCAGCAGGTAGGATATTCTCAGGTTTGCCAAAGGCATGACCAGCACACAGACTGTAATTTCACTCCCAGGACTTTTTCCTTCATTCTTATCCCCGCTTTCCTGAACAAGAGAGAACTGTTCAGTATCTACTTGCTCTTTCTGCAGAAAATGGTTTGCCCAAGCTGCTGCCTCCGCTTTGTTCACAGCACTGAACCTCAGGGCACCCTGGCTTTATGTTTACAGCTTAAAACCACGACCCACGTCACTGCTACGTGCAGCGATGAGTTGGTTATACAAGGGCTGACAGACATGGTTAATTAGGAGCTTCCAGGTGCACAGGGTGGCACATTTAGCATGAGGCTTGTCGCTAGCTGAGGAGCTGCTGCCTGGATGCAACCATCTTAAGAAATCCAACGCTGTCCCTCCCAAAACAGAATCATTTTCTCTTGAATAGTTTTCAGCTGATGGACTAATTAGTGCTGGGCTATAGTTTTTTAAACCCACCCCAAAGACAATGCAGAGGCCAGTGTACTGTCAGGACGCTCAAATTCACTGTGGAAGACTCTATAGCTACACCCCAGGGCAGGGGGAATGGAAGTGCTCCTGGGTTTTCACTGTATGGGAGGACTGTAAGAGGAGTTCACAAATTGCTATCTGCATAATAGCTGTCCTCTCAGATCTCAACACTGAGAATATCGAAATGATGCCATACCAGCAGACTACACAAGCCAAATCACAAAGAAGTTTCCCAACATTAATTTTCCTGTTCCTTTCCTTTTTTTTAAGCTTAGGTACAGCATCAAGCACAAACTCAGTAAGTGTTAACATGGCTTGAGGAGCGAGAAAAGTTGACCAGGTATTAAAAAAGCAGAAATGTTTTGGGAACCACTTTCATCCAGCAGTGATGAAGATCCAGCAGGTTCCCATGATTCTCTGATTTGCAGTGGCATCTAGAAGTGCCAAGTTCAGCAGGGTCTCTTAAGAACCTACTTAAACTTTTCCAACAAAGTCTAGGCTTAAATACCCATCAAACACTCTCCAACCCCTTTTCCACTTTTTTTTTTACTCTTATTTTCATGACCTCTCCCCCACCCACAGCCAGTGCTGCACACTAAGCTTGCCAGGCTCAGCTCAACAGCCAGGAACATCGAACACAGTCAGAGGCTGATACCAAAGCTCTTCCCATACTCTTAGCAGGTCACTTCATGACATCCGTTGGATTTAAAAGAGCAAAGTATACCATGGCATTATGGTTTTCGCCACTGTTATATATTGCCAGAAAGAGATGGTGTCATGGCAAGTCAGCAAATATGACATTGCCTTCTTGTCTGTGGGGAAACAGGGAGTATGAGGGACTTGCTTCACCTGAGGAATCTCCTCCACGTGAAGCAAGCATGGTATTATGGAGCCGAAAAACAGGGGCCTGGTCTCCAGAATATCTGTGGCTGTCAATGCCTGCTACTTCCCCATGGATTCATTGTTCTTCAGGGGCAGGAGGGTTATCTACCACCACTAGTTCTCATGGAGATTGCAGCTAGTTTCCAAGTAGGTCTGCAGAAAACAGTTTCTTCTGTCTAACAGGTTTCCTGCAATTTGCCATACTCCTTTTGGGAGTTCTTGGCACTTTTTAAGCGGCTGAGCTTGCACCCAGAACAAGATTGTGCCTAACCTTGCTAGGCTTTCCATCCATCCACATCAGACCAGACAGTGTCACCCTGCGCAAGGAGGCCAATGAGGATTTCCAGCCTGTATCATTTTGCTCCCTTGGCAGCCTGGCTTTTCACCTCAACCAGTCAGATGACTGAATTTGCACTATTCCTTCAAGAAGGGGGAATACTAGGGACTTCCCAAGAGAAGTGAAAAGTTAAAGCAAGATCTCACCAAAACAGTGATATCGAGGACAGCACACATTTGATGGTACCTCTCAGGGAAGGTACAACCGTAGCAAAGCTCTTGAGAAGACTTTTGGAATATCCAAGCACTGAAAAAAACCAAGGGCTTCAAGAAGAGACGAGTTTTTGTCCAAGCAAGCAATGAGGCCAATTCTTCCTCAAGGAGCCAAGAGACACAGCACTTGCAGAGCAGGCAGAACTGACCACTCAAGTACTGCTATCCTGTGATGCTCTTTGCAAACACACAGGTTAACCTTGATAATGGCAGCCACATTTCCAGCATGTTGTCAAATGAAGCTGTTCCTATAGATCTGAATAGATACAGAGCATTTTCTCAAGCAAGCTGTGCCTGCTTGTGAGCCAGTGCTGAGGGATCCTTTTGGAGGAACAATGCTTTCCCAATGCAGATGGAGCACTCATTCTGTGACTATTCTAGGGAAAGCAGAGAGCTAAGGAGCACAATCTGTGAGGCACAGTGGATTACCTAATCTATCTCATGGGTATTTTTAATGGATTAGTAGGTATTAGAGTGGGATATTGCAAATATCCCATGGAAATTTAGAAGTGAGAGAGAACAATCAACTGGCTGCAAAAACAGTGTAAAGGTTGTCCCAGAGGTATTGGAGGATTACAGAGGAAGCTAAATCAAGGTTGATTTTAAAAGATGTTGGTAGACAGCTACCCAAGCTGAATAAAAACAAGGTCTCAAATGTACAGGCTTAAATATGGAACAAAAGAGTAGACACCAACCCTGACAGCATCTGTACTACTGGTGGACTCAGTTCAGCAAAGCACCTGTACACATACACAGGACTTCCAACACTGAGAAAAATCACTGACAACTCAGAATACCATCTGTTCTTAGGAGAGGCCTAGGTCAATATTCAGGAGACAGATTTTTAAAGCTTTTTCATTCTCAGTGATGAAGATACTCTTCCAAAGCCTTCCATAGGCATATCTCTTGCCTGGGTGATGCACACATGCTAGGGTTACAGGGAAGTCATGGGAAAATAAGTTTCCCGGTTTGTCGGACTGCACATTTGCTCTCATTTACAGACATACACAACTGCTTCACTTTACCAGACCTGATCACTATCAACCTGGCATCACCAGTGGGTCCCAAGCAATCAGCTCTTTAAGAGTAACTTTACCAAGAGCACCAATTCCCAACTACCATCCATCCCTTGAAGTAGGCAACACCCAACTCAGACCACAGCCTCCGCAGGGCTGCCACAGCCATCAGTTTATTTGTCGGAGCAATGTGGTTGCAGAAGGCAGATCCAAATCTGACCATCTGGAGATGAAGGCAATGCCCTGACCTCCTGGTGCACCGTGCTGCTAGAGCAAGACCCGTCACCTCCCCTCCCCTCCCAGGGAAGTTCCTCCCTGTGTCCTCCAGGGCACCCACACAGACCAGCTCTGCGGCTTTGCAGTCTGCAAGGCACACACCGTGTTTTGCTTTTACATCACTCTGCGGAGACGGGCACTATGAAACATTGCATTTCCCTGCGCTTACCCTGAGCTAACCCTGGGAAGAGCAGAGACACTGAGCATCCCAGGTCCCTTCAGCTCTTACTCTCCACCAAGACTAGTAGCAGGAGGGCAACAGGGCTTCCCGAGCAAGCATATATTGTAGACTGACAGCAGATCAACATAAGCCAGGCATTTTTTCCCCAGCAGCAATGTGAAGCATCAGACCTACTCTGATCAGCCACCCCCACATTTCTCCACCTGAGAAGACTTTCCTCCTACCTCTGTCAGGATCCTGGCAGGCAAGCACATCTCTCCTGTGGGCCCTGCCAATGCAGCCGTGGGGCACAGTTCTACCCGCCTGCCAGGGAACGTGTAGGGGACTCAGGAGCAGTCCAGCCAGCCCTTTTGCTGTTATTCAAACCCTCAAAGCTCATGTTTGCTCCATCTCCTCACAGAAGCTTTTGGCACCCTGCTGCTTCTCATTTCCTAGCCCACTGCTTGTTACCCTGCTTTTTAAGAGGGCAGATCTTCAGAAAGGATTGTACACAGACACTAAGTATTTTTGAGCCCCACAGGTAAACGTGTGAAAGAGAGCAAGGTATTTATGTACCTACAGCTTTCCACCAGAGCATGATCACCACAATCAACACAGGCAGCTGCCCCCTTCTGCCTCATCTCCAGCTCACCAGGGTAGGCTCAGAGCAGACCCACTCCCAGGGCTCCCTCACAGCCTGGAAACTACTCTTTGTCACCCAAAACACTGGATTCCTGCACAAACTCCAGTGCTACAATGTCCACAAATGCACATAGATTTTTAAACAGGATTAGGGCTGAATCCCTATTGCTGGGACACTCCTCACAGAAGCCCAGGAGGTAGAAGTGCAGAAAACCACCTGGGGAAACCACAGCACCATCCTCCTACCCACAGCAAAGGTCTTGACCCAGCTCTTCAGTGCTGGGCTTTTCTGGCACATTACCAATAAATGTCTGCTACATGGAGGAGCCTCTCTCTGTGTACTGGAAATACCATCCCCCAAACAACTGCAGATCTGGTCTATACTTGATTATGTGACCTGTCTGGGAAAACACTCTCACATGTTACCAAATCCTGAGCCATCTAATCCCCTTAGCTGAAAATGAGCCGAACCAAATTAATTTAAATGGGTTAACACAAGCTTCTCCGATCATATCAAATCCATTACTCTGTCTTGGAAGTATTTGTAACAACAACAAAATATCTGGGCTTGTCATTTTTATCAAAGCCACAACAAAAAGGTGTTTTCCTTTTTTCCCCCCCCTTTTTCAATTTTTAATGAGTGAGTCACACCTCCTCATCACTGTTTATGGACTCTTGTCTTTAAAGGATACCACAGCATCTAACTCCTGGATTGAATCCAGTTGGACATGCACAGCATGCAGGGGAAAAAGAAAAGAAACAAGATGGCCAGGTCAGGACATGCCAAACTTGCACAGATACTGAAATCAGGGCTGGGACATCCAGGAGCAGCAGGGGACAGCCCTGCTGTGGTCCCTTGCCATACCTCCATGAGAGGATTTTTTGACAGGGCTGGACATGGTCCTTCATCCCACAACACTGCACAAAGTCAATGGCTGTGGTTTCCAAGGGAGAAAAGGGCACTCGTTTCTTGTTACTTCTGTCAAGTCCTTAGTGGAGATGCAGCCCTTTGCAAATGGCCACCTTATGCTCCCTGATAGAGGCTGCTTAATAGGGCTTTTGTTAATGCTTTTGTTAATGCTGACTTCAGATGCCTCCCACCACCACGTCCCTGCACCACACACCCGGTCCTTTCCTTACCCTATCAAGGGTACGTGGCCCTTTGGCTCAGCTCAGAGGCAAAGCTTTGGGGCCACACCATGCCCAAGGCTTATGCTCAGTGACAGCCAGGACAATTTACAGTGCAAGTACTGAAAAAAAAGGAGTGAGTCAGGCCTGAAAATATCATGACATTCACATTAAAACCATGAGTCTGAGTTAGAAATCATGAGAAGCAAAGCACACACACAAACAAGCCTCCCCCTTTCCAAATGTTATCTATGGGATGATACGTTTTCATCTCCTAGTTTCTGAGTCTCTTGGATGGACCTTCTTCAGGTTGTTCTGCTTTTTCTCCACAGTCTCAAGACAGAGAAAATCTTACAAAATTCACTGATGACTGAGAATTGCAGAAGTTTTTTGTAGGAAGAAGTGTTCGAGTTTGTAAGCTGGTCACTTTTGAAAGACTGACCTCTGCGCTGGTGTTTCCATCATTTCAGTAATGATTGATAAACAAAAGTGTCCTGGAAATTCAACAGGACAAAAGTTACCAGGTTACCTTTTACCCCAGCACCTCTTATTAAGAGATAGAACTAACAGCCATTTGTTCACCAAAATAATTGCTTTCACTCAGGATGCATGGATGAGCGAATCTTGCAGAGCTTTTACATATATATTCATCTCCAGCAATTCATCAACATAATAATCACGCATTATTAACTTGAGTACTCATCAATTTTTTTCTCCAGCTTCAAATACTAGCAAGGAGCTAGCGTGCAATTGGGAAGAAAAACATGTAGGGGAACTTGTGATGAATGTTCTATTTTTGCTATGAAAGGAGGATAAGAAGAAAAATTCAGCTCATAGCCTACCCTCTTCCTCGCTTCCAAAAATTTCCTGCTGAGACCCTTCCCCAGAGGCCAGCAGACTGGGCTTTCCTGCAGACCTTCTCCCCAGCTGGAGGATGTTTCCTTCTTCAGGTGACAGTGTGCCACCAGTAAGCTCCCACCCATAACCCGGGTGGTCTCCTCTCCGACAGCCTCTGCTATTACACCCAGAGCTCTGCCACCTGCAACGGGCGGCCCCCTTCTTTATTCATTCCCTGTTGAACTGCCTGGTGCAGCCCCCCTGAACCTGGCTTTTCCCATGGCACAAGTTCCCCTCAATCTGGAGGACCATCTGCTGTGGTCTCACTAACACAAAGCTCCTTAAAGAGAGAATCCTGCAGGTGGATTGTTTCGCTGTGGCCAATGTGTAAGGGAAGAGCAAGAAGAAAGCCAGGAAGCTGCCTGGTAGCTGGGATGTGTTTGGAAAGATCTCCTGATCTGAAAACCTCTGCTGGTTCTGCAGTGCAGCTGCTGTTATGACCTATGGAAGAAGAAGGAGCAGTATGGTGTTCTCACATCTCAGCTGGCTGATGAGCCTTGGTCCCAAATGCAAGCACGGGATGATAAACTGTCATAGGAACCAAGTAAGGCACACTGCTTCTGGGTCATTGCTCTTGGTAGGGGTTGGTCTGCACCGTATATAAAAGCCTACCGCAGCTTTTAGTGGCCGAGATGACCCTGGGAGCTCAGAGAGCAGATACCGCACTGGGCAGAGGAGGCTCTGGTGCCCCTTCCTGCAGACAGCCTGCAGTGATCCATTACAGCAGCACAGGAAGACTGAAGGTTGAAACTAGTGCAATAGCCAGGACACCCTTCCCACTTTTTCTACTACATGATACGATCATACCCAGTGAATATATTATCTGCCACATGTATATATTTTTTTAAAAATATTCAGCCAATGATGAAATTTTCAAAATTTCATTTTTTCTGAAGAGGATGGTGAGGAACACCCTCCTGCTCCATCCATCAGAAGGGGAACTATTTGTGAACAAAATTAACGTCCCTTGAACAGAAGCGCCTTTCCCATGGCTATACCCCTTCCATTTCTCTGCAGCAAGAAGTGGGTCAACCCTCCTCTTCCCTCTGGGGATTTCACAGGCTACCGCAGTCGAAGGAAAGGTCATGGTTTGGTGACCAAGCAGTGGACCAGAGCACTGAAAGTGCTCAGGTTTGTTCTCACGAATAACAAGCAATAGCAGGAAGCAGAACTTCCCAGTGCTATTCCTTGCGCAGCCACAGGTTTTCTGTGTCATCCCCGACAAGCTGCCCACTCGTGGTGTCCCCTAGTTGTAAAACGGACCTAGGGAGGCCGGTCATCCCACAGGAACTGGGGAAGATTTGTCAGTCAGTGTTTGTAAGGCACAGGAGCCTTGCTGTTATCTGTCACACACAGCCCGTAATACTACCTGAAAACAAATTATATTCTTGCATAATCAAAACCACATCCAGCTCAGTCCTGATTTGAGAATCCTTTTTGGCTGGTGATGATGTCCAGAGCAGAGAGAGCACAGCTTGATTTCCAGAGCCCAGGCTGAGCTGGCAGAGCTGGCAGGTAGAAATATCTTGTTTTGACTGGTAAACTGAGCAAGTTTGACATGGAAACCACTGAGGGAGAATAAATATGGAACAACAAGATGTAATTTTTACAGAGGCTCTTTTCCAACTATAACTGTACTCGAAGCCATCCCAGACTTGAACTAAGAGGTCTTGAGGTCTGGGGAGGGAAATTCAAGCCACGGTGGGTTTGGCTGAGGCTCAGTTCTGTCACAAGCACAGACATCTGTAAGTGCACAATTACTTAACAGTACTATTCCTGCAGGACTGCAACGAGCAGGAGAAAGAGGAAAGGGAGGCGGGAAAGATCAGAGAAGGAAAAGAGTTTTTAGCTCTGACACAGAACCAAGGATAAATGCCAAAACCAGAAGAATAGCCTATAGGAACTGCATGATCAGTGTTCCCCAAACCAGCCTGAAATTCATACCCCGCTTGAAATAAACAGCAGCATTCCTGCTGCCTGGGAGGAAGGGCTGACTGAGAAGAGTTCTGTTTCTTTCCATTTAACGGGAACAGGATCAGTCACTGGATCTCCAGAATATCTGTTTATTTGGCTGATCTGTTCGTGCTATAGGGCTCCACCGTCCAACATTTCCCTCTCACATATGTGATGTGAATTCCTTTAATGGGCTTTATGCCATCGTTAAGCACATCATTTGTCTTGTCCATGTTTCTAGTCATGTTTTAACAAGTGCATGATATTTCACATGAAATATCAAGATATAAATAGACACTTAACAAACCCCACCAAGGGCTATCCGCAAGAATGGATCTTACAGACTTCCGCACCAAATGCTGTCACTGTTGCTGAAGAACCATCTTACATCAGTTCAGCCTGACACTTCAGTAGCCTCCAACTTTTTTTTTCTTTGAACCAGACATAGGTGAGAAAAGTGACATGCACACACAGTCTGTCTTCCATGCAGCAGTAAAACTACAGCATATTCCTTGGCTTTTATGTTTCTTGCTATGTAGGTTAAAAATATTTTTCTGTCTAACTGGGATATTGGGAGTCATAGGAAATGAACAATGCAGCTATGTGAAGCTGCTCTGATGAACAGCTCCAGGGCTGTGGGAATACATTTTGAGTAATCAAAAGGACTTGTACTAATGGGTTTTACACTCTTTTTACATTTTCCTTTCAGTGGTGGTCCCTCAAAGGCAAGTTTACTGGCAGGAATATTCTCAGAAATGGTGAGTGTTACGTAGATGTTAGTCAAGGAGGAAGATGGGTCCAGGTGAGATGGCAAACATCCTCCAGACTGGCTATAAACAACAATCTGCTTTTAAACAGTTAATTAATTAAATAGTATTAGAATTATTATACTAATCAGTGACTTGAATGCATTGTATTCAGTCATAAAAAAGCTATGACTAATAAAAGAGGCAAAATTCGTGGAATAAATGCTGTGTTAAAATGACGATATCTTTCTTTTAGAGAGATATCTCAGAGCTCCTCACTAGCCATGGTGGGAAAGACTGCACCAGCCAAGCATGAAAAGGAAGGAGGAGGGCAACCAGATCCATTTATCCGACATGGTCTTTGGAACAAACATGAGAAGCAACACCTCCTCCAGTTCCTGTGAAAGTGTACTGGCTTAACGGATGACCACAAGGCTACATGTCCGCCTCTGGAGACCAAATCCAGAAAAGAATGCTTGGTACTATCAAGCACAGCTCTAGGGCTTGCACACAGGTTGCTCAGAAACCCAAGCCCAATTTGACTCTGGGCACTGAGATTCAGGGGAACTCATCTTCATCGCTGTCTTTGTCACTCCACCCAGAACTCCCTCCACTGCCCTGTGTCAGCTTCCCGTCTCTGAAGGAGCATAATAAGGATCTTGTGGGGCCACAAATGAATGCAAAAATATGTTCAACGTGCAGCAAGAGGTTCACAAGCTCTATCACACTGGAGGAAGGAACAGGTCTAATATTCTAAAATATTATTGCACTCAGAAAAAATGCATGAGAAAACAAAATGGATGAAAGTTAGGTGGAAGGATGCCCACTGCTGAATGGATGTTACAGAGCCAGTTCTTAATTAAACAGTCCACAGGATCCCTGTTCCTTCCTTCTCCTTGTTTGATAGAGGATGGATTTGTTCTGAGGATGACACAGGATTATATACCAGAGGATAGCGCTGACAATGGGGTCCCTGCCTGATTCGCTGAAGAAGCTGATAAACATGCAGTGAGTGAGGGGGAGGCCTCCAGGAAAGAAAAGGAGATGTCTGTGTAGCTAAGTCCTCTTCTCCAGGACTGGGTGTGTCACAGGGGTTCCTATGTGCCTTTTCCTACCCAAGTCACACGAGACTCACAGATTTTTGCGAACTCTGAGTGTCTCTCTCTTGGGACACAGGGGCTGAGCAGTCAAAGCTGTGGCTGAAATCAATAGGATCTGTGCTTCGAATATGCAGTATGCTGACTGCAATGGTGCTAAGTATTCTGGAAAATCAGTTGTTTTGGCTGGGCACCCCACAGCAGGGGATACCTTTGACTCCTTGGGGGGGGGGAGATGCGAACATGTTCACGCTGTACTGTTGTGCTTGACAACAGTTATAAAAACAACTAATTCTGTGTTGTGAGGAGGTCTGAATGCAGAGCAGTCAAGAAAGCACGAGTCCAAGATGGTCTTTGCCTGCTCAGTCCCCAGCTTTGCATCAGACATGCATTTCACTCCAGTCTGGCTCAACCTGTCCTAATCACCTGCTGTGACCACCTTGGCTAGTCCCCACTGTCATGCTCCCAGTTTGTCCCCCTCTTGAATCAAGGGAGCAAGAAAGATCAGCTCCATGTGTAAATGGCATCTCCTGTAGGCTCTGCAGAGGTGTTCAGGAGGAAGTGACTGTAGGACCTTGCCTCCTGATGCACCCTCTGAAGGGGATCAAATATAGATCCAGGCAGAAACCCCAATTCTGACTTTTCTGGAGTCCCAAGTGTCTGACTTTACAGCCTCAAAGTCCTTTTCACAGCATGTATTTCCTATAAAAAGAGCAAAGTGAAAAAAAATAGAAATTTCATCATGTGGCAATGTGTTAACATCCACATATGTCCCAAGAAGGACTGGATCCTTTCATTTCCTGCCACTTCAGTTAATGAAGTAAGACACAACAGCAGGAGGTTGTCATCTTCCTTCTGGATTAGCCCTATAGAGGATGTGACCCATGGTCTGGAGCCAGAAGTCACGTAAATAGGGGAGGAAGTGAGGGCTGCACAGCTGCAGCCAGTTTTACTGATCATGAACATCCTTTTCTTAACATCCTTTCCTCAGGAAGGAAAGTAGAACTACTGGAAGCCCTGGTGGCGTAGCCACTTTTTCTTTGGCCCTGGGTGACCCTGGGGTTTGTGGACTTGTCCTGACAGCTCCTGCCTCTTCTTCCTCAACTTACTCCTTTCCCCAATCTGAATCATACTCACCCCTCTGCTTTCCAATGCAGAGCTGCTCCTCTGCCCTGCCAGGGTATAGGGAAGGAAGGGTGATATTCCCCACTGTAGTAAGGCTCTGTGAAGTGCAGAACTTCAGGTTAACCCTGTGTCCAGCTTTGAACAATTTCTCCTGAGGACAGTGCAGGAGATGACCCCGGGGGGAAGAATGCCTTTCTGCTAAGTCTCAATTCCTTGCCCCAAAGCATGCAAGAATTGGCTCAAAGCATCTCAGAAGTGTAGGGAAAATTGAAGCTGTCTGCTCTGGGATTTAAATAATTTTGCCACAGAAATGGAGGGGAAGAGAACTGGAGAGCTGAGGACTAAGCCCTAGAAAGGCAGGTTAGCAGCTCCTACTGCCCCCAGGACAGGCAGCCTAGGACCAGTGCCAGCCCCGTGCCAGGCTGCCCCCTTCCCAGCCCCACACCTTGGCCCTCCTGCCATGTCACCACCACTCTGGGACGCTGCCCTGGCACTGGAGGTGGTGGAGCTGCAGCGCTTGTACCAGCCAGGTCACTGGCAGCCCCGGGCATCTGTTTGCTACACAAGCGCCTGGGCCAGCCCTGCTGGAGGTGCTGCCAGTTTCACCCCCCAACATTTTAGAAGAGGAAAAAAAACCTCAGCTCGTATGTGCCTCGGCTTCTTCTCAGAAATTTCTGAATCATTTTGCCCAAAATTTCCCCCCTCCCCTTCAAAAAGTCAAGCAAGCTAGCTGCATGGAAAAAACACCACCACTGTGGCTGAACCTTATACGCAGTGGAAAACAGGGATGCTTTCAGGAAGCCTTAACAATGTGCAATACCACCAGCCTTGGCTATGTAAGAAACCAGATTCCCATTCCTTCCAGTACAGGACCACTAAGACCAGCTGTTTCCCAGCCACATAGGGCTGGTGGGTTAGGGCCCAGGCCCCTCTCCACCTCCTGCCGCATTCTTGCCAGCCAACGCAGGCGCTCAGCCTGCCAGCCCCACCACTTTCGGAGCCCTGAACTACTGACGATGCTTCACTGCAACACTTTATGCATCAGCAATCATTTATTTTTACAATTCTGGGTTTCAAGTGATGCTGTTACACAGGGAAGTGCTGAGGATTTTATCCCCAGGTCCACTGAATTTGGAGTGACCTTTGAAGAAGAAACGCTGGGGAACAAGCAGGACGTGGGGGCAGGCTGGATCCCCAAGATGTGATGGAGCAGAGAGGGGCTGAGGGAAGGAGGGGCAGAGGAGAGAAAGGAGGGAAACCAAGATACTGCAGCTAAGGAGGGTTTGGGTGTCAAAGGACAGGAGTGAGACTGGGTGAGGGTGACGAGAGCTGGGAAGCCAGGTCCATGCTGCAGAAGCGGATGAGCAGGACACAGGCTCATTTCAATCAAGACCCCCTCAGCACTAATTCTCCTTAGGGAAGTTTGAATTAAAAATGGGGCACGGAAAGCTGCTGGATCCACAGGCATGAAAACAGGATTTTCTGTGTAGTCTGAGGGCTTCCTGGTCATTCTTTTTTCACCAGGCATTTTCAGACACTGTGTATACACTCAGGAGAAACAGGAACTCTACACTCTGAGTGTGTTGGGGACAAGAAATGGAGAATGCCTTCACCTTGCTTATGGCTAACAAGATCTGTAAATAATGCTGGGAAACCATAAAGGGTGCCCATTCCTGGGAAGCAGAGCCATCTGCTTGAAACTTTTGCAAAGTTTTGGGCTGGAAATGTTGCACCAACAGAGAGCAGCTGAGTCACTGAGCTCAAGTGGGATCCTTCTGCCATTCCTTCATTGCCTTCACTACCCTGGGGCAATACAGTCTTCATTTGCCTTCTTTATTTTCTTTCTTTATTTTTTTTTTCCTTCTATGGAACTAATGCTCCTGACAGTGAGAGCCTAAGAGCACTTACAAGAACCAGGATGCTGCTATGAAAGCTCCCCCTCTCCTCCACCTGTGGCCCTGCAATGCTTCCCAGACCTGATCTGCAGCATCCCCTGTTCACTCAATCCTAAATCATGAGCATCCTGCTTGCCTTACTGTGGTGCAATTATCGTGTTTGCAATATACCCACCGAACATTGCCCCTCACACTGTCCATCCCCCAGGCCAGGGTCAGCTGGGTGACATCCACCTGCAGTTTGATCCCCCTGTGTGTGAGACACGCTGCCCTGCTCCCCGAGAGCTGAGCAGACTCCCCACACACGCTGCCAGAAGACCTCGCTCGGTATCGTTGCTGACCTTGCAGTATCAGGGCAGAGATCTCCCTCTTCAACAGACCAAGAGCCCTGGCTGGATTTTCTTCCTACTCTGCAAATCCCTCCTCCAAAGGCTGTTGCAGATCCCCACCGCAATCCTGGCCAAACCCCTTAGACCTGCCTATCAGCAACCCCTTTGCACTTTCAGTCCCAGGCTGTCTCCGTGCTGGGAGCCCATGAAAACTGGGGCTTTGTGGTCCCTACATGTCCCACCCTGTCATTGTCCTGCATCTCTCCAACATGGGGTCTGTGGCTGAGAGGTAAGAGGGGTCTGTCAAGGCATCCTCAGGTTGGAAGGGTTTAGCACCCCAAGAACTGAGGTACTGGCTGGCCCTTCAACACCAGCCCCTCCACCTCACCTGCTGCTTGATGCTCTTGGGCTGCCCCCACTGAGCGGGGACAGCTTTCTGGAGGAGTTGCTCCCAGATTTTTCCATCACCTCCACATGGCTCTAACTTTTCCCCTTTCCTCCGTGTGTCCCCCCCATTCAGCCCAGCTCCCCAGATGAGCACATCACACTCATTGCCACAGCACCACCCCTGAGAGCTGACCCGCTCATCGACCTAATGGGTTTCCAAGGGGGTGGGGGAGAGGGGAGGAGAGAGAGTGGCTGATGCTTCTCAGCCACTCAGCTTGGCCCAGAGCTAACGAGGCATCTCAAAATTAAAAAGTGAACTGCAATCCCCAGCAGGCCTGTCCTCCTTTTGGCATTAGTCGGAGTTCTCCGTCTTTCTCAAAAAAAAAGAGGACTGGGGAGCCATGAGTTGCATTTGGAGCTGCTGAAGCACCACATCACGGGGACGGTGGGGGTGCTGGAATGAGGAGGGCAGCCTCGGGCTGCTGTGCCGTGGAAGCACCAGTTCTCTTAGAAAGGTTGTGAGGTGCAAGAGCTGCCTTGCCATGGCAAGGAGCACAAAGGGTACACGGGAACAGGTTCTTCTAGTGCCTCTACATGCAAAAGTCCACAGCTCCCTCCTGGTCTGTGAGCAGCAACTGTGGGTACGTGGCGAAGGCAACGGATGCGGAGGAGGTACCCTGCCTGCAGGGCTAAGGCGTGGGGACGGGGCAGGGGTGATCGCAACCAGGCTCTGATGCGGGAGGAGGATGGCAAGAGGGAAATAACACTGCTGTAGGAGGAAGACATGGGGAAAGGAAGCAGGGAAAGAGCAGTGAAGGGAGGAAGGGAGGGCATCCTGGTTTATCACTTTTGTGGGTTGCATTTCTCGCATGGCATTCTGTCTGGTAAGGACCATTCTCTGTCTGCACCTCCAGGGTGCCCAGCACCACCTGCTCTGACCTTCCTGTCCCCAGTGCCCTCATCCTTGAGCTGCAGAGGGCCAAGGGCTCTGACTTGTAGAGGTGCCCTCTGGAGCAGCTCAGCCTGGCTCACAGGCAACTGAGTGGTAGCTGCTTTGCTCCAGTCCTCTCCGCTCCTCCTGCAGGCAGCTGCCTGTCCAGCCAAACCCCTCTATCACTGCTGGGCCAGCCCTGAGGTAGCCCCATGCCACTCCTCCGCGGCACATGGCTCGAAGCAGGACTTGCCACCCTTCTGAGGTGCTGTCTTGGCCATTCAACAGCTCACCCTGACTGGTGTTCCAGGGGCAAGAGCACGAGAGGGTGAAGAGTGATGGTCTCACCCAGTGGAGATTGCTTACACCCATCTTGCCCAGCAGAAAGGCAGCCGAGGGGTGGCAGGATAGTCCAGGTGGAGCATGAGGGGGGCTGCAGGGCCATGTTCTGCAGAACAGCCCTGAGAGATAGCAGGTCTGCATACACACAGGTTCCAGGGCTTTGCCCAAAGTGTGTCTTTTCCAGCTGCATCCAAGTTATTGGGGGAAATTTCACCCTCTCTGCAGCGGGGCTGTGGATAAACTAGAAGCCACAAAGGGTTAGACACATCCTGGCATGATCCCAGGATTTCTCCTAGCAATGGGTTTAGTCCAAAATCTCAGAGAACTGGTGAGCTCTGGGGACAACAGTGGAGCAAGGAAACTTCCACCCCTTTCCCCTGGGCTTGTAATGCTAATGATCTCCAGCTTTCAGACTCACCTCCCAGCCCACCCTTCCCTCAACAGTAAATGCTGCAGGGGTAATTTTGTCCAGATATCTTATTCTCACAGAGAGGGGGCCAGACATGCTGGAGTTAGGGCATCCCTGCACACCAAGCACCAAAGACAGTCACTGGTGCTGCGAGACAGAACTTTGCACCCACAAGCAAAGGCAAGGACAAGAAAGGGTGAAGGGCAACAGTGGGATGAGTGCAGGAGAGAGGGTTACTGTCATCTTTCTATTTCTCTGCTTGAGTGAGGGGAAATGCAGTTTGTACTTTGGGAATGCAGAGTAAAATCAAATAAAATGCAACGGTTGCCCAAAACCATCCATTTTAAAGTCAGAAAGGACGCAGTGCCTGCCGAGTCCAGCCCGTGCACCGCACAGACCTGGCAGGGTCAGCAGCACTGCCTGCACCAAGCCCCGTGCTGCTTTGCCCAGGCTGAAGGAGAGGCTGGTTCGTGTCTTAGGGGGGTGGCTGGATGCCCTGGGAACCTGGCATCAGAGCACACAGGCTGTGAAATGGTCCTGGGCTGCTGGACCTGCAGCCCCACGGCCCCCCATTGCACCCCTCTGCTCTATGCCTCTGCGGAGACAAATCACCTACAGTTTTACTGTATCATGATCTTCTCAATGGCTTACAAGATGGTTTTCTTGCTGGTTTTATGTCACCTCTGCAGTTCTCCCCCTCATAAAATGTGACTGCACCAATTCCTGTGACTGGGGCTGGTCAGCTAATAGGGAGCTTTCATGTTTCCCAGACAGAGCTTTTAAAACAAATCCCATGTTCAAAGGAGAGAAGGGAAAAGGGGAGCTCCTGTTCCTTGCAGAGCACTGCAAGCCCCTCAGAAGTGGTTCCCCACTGTGCTGAAGTGACATCCCTGATGCTCCTGAGTGCTATGGAGGGATGAGCATCTCCCCCACCCCACGGCGCTCCCTGAGGTCAGGGTCCAGCCGCTCTTGGTGCTGCCACCAGAAAGCCCCTGCTCCACCCCGGAGTAGAGCATGGTGGCAAGGGTGGTGGGGATAGTGTGCATGGGCAGGGAAGGCAGTCTCTGCTGAAGGGAAAGGGGTGGTATGTGAATGGGGGCAGGTCTGGCTGAGGTGCAGGGCAACCAGAGGTTTCAGGGAGAGACAGGTTTGTTCATGGGGTCATGGGAAACTGGAATACACTGGAGTGACTTCAAAACCTGATTAAATCACTGGGGATACTCCCCCACCCGCAGCTTCAAGGAACTCTGGATCAGGCCCTTTAGGAGTAAATCCTCCATTATATCACCACGGAATTGGCCCTGGCATCTCTCCCCCTTGAGAGCACATGCATGAATCTGCTTCTCAGCAGTCATCTGGGGAAGGACATCTCGATGTGATTCCTGTCCTCCTGCAGGCTGAAGATCCCCCAATCCCACACATCTCCTCGTGAGGAGGAAATAGCATTGCCCAAAAAAGGCTGAAAACATCCAAGCTTGGCAGGCTGAAGCCTGTCCTCCAAATCCCCCTCCCTGTGCAGTCAGCTGTGGTTCTCCACCGCCAACAAATGGACTTCAACTGTATCCTGGAGCGCAGTGGTACCCAAGGTTTATTTCATATTTCATTTCCACCAGGACAACAGAGAGAAGGCTCTTCCCATTCTCCTTTTTACTCCTAGGACACAAGAGAGGAATTGCAGATCCCTGCATCTCCTGCTGAATAGCAGCCAGGCCACCAGCTCCCCAGGGAATATTTTATCCCATATTGTTGTTGAGGGGGCAGCCTGGCAGAACCACCAACAGCCCTGCCAACGATCACCCCAACCCTCTGCAGGGAAAAGAGCTAAAACATCTCGCACTGGGAACAGAAGCAGAGGATGGATGACCTGTTGTCTGCAGTGGAGGACAGTTTGGAGTAGAGGAAAAGTAGAGTATCTCTTTTCCAGCAAAATATCCCCGGAAACATCACACCATGGACAACCCAGCTGTCTGCAGAAATGGGTGATGGCAGGAGGAGAGGAGCCAGTGAGAGGAGGAGGGAAACCAGGAGTCAGGAAAGGAATGTGAGGGAGAAGGGCAGGAGGAGATGAGGGCTAGAAAACAGAGGAGGGTAGGAGACATCAGATGGGAGCATTTCACGAAGTCAGTGAGTGCTGCGAGCAGCCAAGCCGACAGCACGGACACACGCCGGCCCCTGTGCTCTGCTCCCCACGACCAGCCATCATCATACCTCCAAAGTCAGGCCTGAGGCGGACGTCATAGCCCTTCAGCAGTTTGTCCACAATCTCTTTCACCACAGAAATATTCCCAGTGGATGGGCTGAAAGACAAAAGAAGAGAGTCCTTGTCACCCACCATGTGCCACCGGCTGTAGTAGGGGGTCCTGGCCAGGCAGCCCCCCCGCAGCCCCCCTCACACCCCATGGCACTGAAGCACCTGTGTGTGCTACAGACACCCCAGACACAGGCAGAGCCTCCCCGTGTCGTTTCTTACTCATATTTTCTGTTCCTGGCACAGCTCTCAGCCCCTGACCTGTACAGAAGCCCCCCATGGCTGCCATGGGTCCTAAGCCATGCTGAGGGGTGGCACAGGAGTCTCACCAGGTATTTTGCCTCTTCTCTGTAGGTCACCCTGACTCCTGGGTACCCCAAATTCCATCCCCCTGCACTCCCACCTGGGGTGTGCCTGTGCCTCAGGGGTCCTGCCAGGCTGGTGCACCCCTCAACACAGGCACCACTCACCACACACACTCTCTCCCTGGCCACTGACCCACGCACTCGGGACACCTCACTGTGCCCTGCCCGTAGGTGGGTGCACACCGGCAGAAATTGTCCTTTCTGCTCCACTAAGGTGTGCACGGGGTGGCTGCAGCCTTTCTCTCACAGGGCTCGCTCCCCTTCGCCTGCCACGCTGGGTACTTGCTCCTGGTCTCACACCAGGCAGCACGGACTTATGCACTCAGGTCCCCACTACACAAGTACCCCCCACCCTGCACTCACACACACTGGTGCAACCTCTGCTTCTCAGTGCACCCAGGTATTTCTACATATTATTGAAGTAACGGGAAAAACAACTCTCCGTTTGTCCTATGGCCTCAACATCCATCTGATCTTTGGCATGTAAAAATTCATCCTCTGTCACTCAGCATCACCATGACTTCTTAACAATGCAAATCAAGAGACAGAGACAAGAGAGTCCATCTTTCCCTCTGTATGCCAGAGCAGTGTTCCTCTCCCTCCCAACACTCTGACTTGCACACAGGGGGGTAAAACCATCCTCCCTAACACGGATAGAGCTCCTCCAGCCATTTCAACAAGAAGGGAGCTCCCTCTAAAAACAGCCCAAGAGCCAAAGCAAAACTAAAGGTGGGAAACCAGAAAGCAGAGGATGCTGGAAATATTGTAACTATTCAGCGCTGTGGGGTATATAGGTTTTCTGCCTGAATACCCAGATTTTATGCCACCCTCGTCCCCTGCTTTGCATAAGAATAGAGACTCGACCAGTGACAACTGCTGAGCTTTGCAGTCACCCACCACAACAGCATGTCTCCCTGTCAACACCACCTCCCACATTCATCCAAGTCAAGCTGGAAAGCCGCACCACAGCATCACCTCTGCCAGCTAGCCCCGTGCCCCTCTGCACCCCGGGGTTTGCGCTGGCATGTCTGTGTGTCTGAAGACATGCCTGCTCTCCCGGCTGTACGGAGGATGTACGGACCCACTGCCTGTGCACACACACACGCAGACACATGAAAGCGCTGGTACAGCTGTGAAAATACGTCTCTGCGTGTGTGGCTACATCCAAACCTGTGTGGAGGTGACCGTGAGTGCAGATCTTTCTCCACCAGGTTATGACAAGACACTGGGCTGTGGGTACCTTTGATGCAGGAGCACAGAAACAGGCGTTCGTGGGTACCTGGGACTGGGTTCCCGGCTGCCCAGACTCTCCGTACAGGTGTAGGTGGAGACATGTGGGGCCACCGGGGGGTCTGGGCACGCGTTAAGTCTCTGGATGCACCGGCTGTGTATGTGCAGGCATTTATCAACCGAACAGGCATGTGCAAATGTGAGACAGCACACTTCCCAGGCCCAGCTTTGGTGCATGAACAAACCGTTCAGCACTTGTGCTCGGGTGGGGGGGGCAGAATGTCTGAGCTGTGTTCCTGAGCATGCACCTTAGAGGGGTACAGCTCTTGCTTTAATTTGTAAGTTGTAAGAAGGCCAGTGATGTGCGCACAGATGGGACATTTTCACAACACTGTGTCTAGGCTTGCAAGGTCTGCTTGCACCTGTGGATTTTTATGCAGGTATGTGAGGTTTTGCACCAGGCTTATGTATATATGCTCACCGTGGATCCATAGTGTGCACCAGCATTTGCTCATCTCTAGACAGGCATTCCGAGGTACATAATTTCCATATTCATAATCTAGATATGTATTTCTTAAGGGATTTAGACATTTCTGTTTAGCTTCACACAGGACATAACTCAGGAAACAGTGTTACCTCCTTAATACAGGCAAGGAAATCGAGGCAGAGACTGTAACCAATGTGTCAGGGGCCCTGCAGAAAGGGTCAAAGTGGGAAGAAGGATATAGGGGCTCTTTCCTCATCAGCTACAAGTTGGCCCAGCGAGGGCATAAACTGGCATCATGATTAAGGGCAAGGTCACTCGCCTCTCAGTTCTCCTTTTGATCTAAAAAGCCACATCCCTCCTGCTGAACAGGCAAGTTGTGCATTTGCCCAGCTGTGGGTGAGCAGCTGCACAGAAGTGCTATTTCTAGCAAATGTGGGTCTGCATCCGCTTAGGGAGCACGTACATCCAGCCTGTGAACTGAATTTTTGAATACTGTGTCCCTGACTCTGTGTGGGTGTGCGTGTGCTTTGCATATACACGTACACTGGCAGCCAAATATCTACATATATGCACAGGGTGCTGCTGGCTGGGCTGTGTGGGAGTAGCTGAAGGCATGTGCACATGGGAGAGTGTTTTCTTTCCAAGGTGTGCACAGCTATCCATGCAGACTAGAGGGGAATATCAGTCCTGGATATAAGCAGATAAAAACACACATGCAAGGGCATGTGTGAGCACAGGCTTTAGGTACAGGCATTGCTCTTTACACATTTGCTTGGCCGCTGCCTCTCAGCACAGCGGGGTGTGCGTCCCTACCCGGTGGAACCATGGATGCGTGGTGTGGGTAAGGTGGGCATGAATCTGCGCATGTGCCTGTTTATAACTATGGGAACATAAATCTTTGTATATACAGATCCGCAAGCCCGTGCAGGGACCTGCATGTGCGTGTCGGGGGCCCACTGCTCCGTGTGTATGGCTGAGCAAGGAAATGCCACTGCTCAGCACCCACCCCACCCCCCGCCCCAGCAGATTTCACGCACCCTGTCAGCGCAGAGGTGCGAACCCACCTGCATGTGTGAGAGGGGAGGGGGAGGAGGAGTGGGCAGCGCTACTCCCGTGTGTGAAGGCAGTGTCTAAATGCCTCCGTCAGAGCAAACAGGTGTGTTCTGTACGCCCGGTCCAGGCTGGATGGGCGCCTGCACCCCTGGGTCACTCGGAGGGCTCCAGGCATACCCTGGGAAGAGCTGCAGCTCGAGCATCCAGGGTGTTCGTGCCAGCATCTCCCTGGCTGGAGGCAGAGCGGGTGAAGCGGGCTGTGCCGGGGAGGGGTGTTGTGCCACACATGTGTGTGCACCCCGACGGGCTCGGATGAACACGCAGGGATGGATCAGCGCACCGCACACACCCCCCGCACACACTCCCCCCCCCCCGCAGAGGATGATGTTGCGTGCCATCAATCTGCGGGGAGGCACAGCCCCGGGCATCGCCTGCCGTGCACCGCAAAGCCAGGGCTTGGGAACAGGCAGAGCACGGTGGGAGTGTGGCTGCGTGTGTGCTGCGTGTGTGCGGGCAGCGGCACGGCCAGGGCAGCGCTGCGCGGGGGGCGGATGCGCGCAGCTCGGGGCCGGCACCCCGCCGGCTCCTGGGGACACCATGTTCCCCAGGAAAACGTTTCATTTTGCCATTTTCCCCCGGGGGGAGGGGGTGGGGGAGGCTGGGGAGGGTGAAGGGGGGGACACACGGGGGGACACACACACGACGCGCTGCAAGTGGGCTGCGAGGAGGGCTCAGTCTGCGGAGAGCCTGCTCCACATCTCATATATGAGCATCCCTCCTCCCTCTAAAATGACACGGACTGGGAAATAACAACAGCAGGCAGCAAATGAAGCAATTTGGGGAAAGAACCCCCTCCCCTTTCCACGTACGGATCGATGGAGAAAACCCCAAACAAAACAAACAAATCCTGTATCAGCCCCCCTGTCCCTGCAGCCTGGGATCGCAATCCTTACCTTTGCGCACAGCAGGCGAGACAAAGAGCTGCTAAAGCAGAGACAATTCCACTCAATCTGTCTGCCTGAAATGTCCACATTTCCACAAAGACGAAGGATGAAAAAAAATCTTTGTAGGGGAGGGGAAAGAAGGATGGATCTTCTGAAATCCCCCTCCAAAAAAAGGGGGGGAAGGAAAAAAGAAACCAACCCCCCCCCCCCCCCCCGTTAATGATTTCCTAGAGAAAAAGAATAGTGAAAAAAACTAAAAAATGTGGGGGAAAAATATCCCCCCCCCCCCTCCTTCAGTGCCAGTCAAAGAATTCGTTTCTTCTTCCTTTCAGCATCCTCTCAACAAGAGACATCCTCTGGCAATGGAGAAAATCCCAAGAGAAAGAAAAATAAAATGCCCCAAAATGGGCTCAACAAAATGTGAAATTGAATCTCACAGGTACGCAGAAGGAGAAGAAAAAATTAAAAAAAAAAAAAAGAAAAAAAAAGAAAAAAAAAGAAAAAAAGAACTGTGTTCCCTGAGCACTCCACTTGGATTATTTTTCCTCCTGTTCTTTTGCCATCCGGTTCTGCAGATGTTGCATGGCTCCTGCTACCCACCTTCAGAGAAGAGGAGGAGAAAGAGAGTGTGTGTGTGTGCGTGCGTGTGTGTGTGTGTGTGTGTGTGTGTGTGTGTGTGTGAGGGGGGAGGTGTGAGTTATCTAGCAATAGGATTTTATTCCGGATTTTACCTACTTGCTCCCCCTTCCCTCTTTATTTTCCGAGGGGGAAGGGGAAGCAACCCAACCCCAGTGTGCAGTTATTTTATTTTAGGGAAATCTCAGGCTCATCACTTGGAAGGTTTGGGGCTTTTTTCTGAAAGGGTTAAAAAAGGAAAAACAAATGCAACCCAGTAAATAAATAAATACATATATGCATGTGTAGAAAATAAATAAATCCCTGTCTGCGGAAAGAGCTGCTCTCCGAGGGAGGACTGGATGTCTCCCTAGTGCTGTTGCCGCAGCTCCTGTGGAGTTTTGCTGCTCATTGCAAAGTCACAAGAGGAGGGGAGGAGAGAGGGAGCTTGTGGATGGGGAGGGGGACTCTCCGGACAAATTGAGATCCTGACGTCATGGCTGACAACATTAACCCCTGCTGGCTTGCAGAGGGGATTTTTTTTTTTTTTCTTTTTTTCCCAGGAAGGTGGGAGCAGGGGAGAGGATGGGAAAGGTGATGGCATTTTGGCGAGTGGGGGGGATGCGCCTGGACAGGAGTGGCTCAGCTGCAAGCGCTGGTGGGTGCTGTGGTTGCCTGAAATAGTGTGATCAGCAAATGCTGAGCTTCATCCTCATCAGAAGGTGATTTACTGAGACTTTCTTCATGCCACAGGGCAGAGTGGCCTGGTGGCCTCCTCCTGGGGCACTGGGGAAGATCTGAAGCCTCTGGTGGGGCTGGAGATTTCCCCAGGCCAGGGAAGCCCAGCTCAGCAGGGATGCTCAGCTTTACCTGGAGGGTGCTGTGTTATGGGTACAATACAGTTTGTGGGAAAAGGGAGCCTCAACTTCCAGAAATGCTGCTGAGGATCAGCTCCTGGTGCTTGTGGCATTGCCTGCTGAAACAGTAACAGCCATTGAAAGCTTCACAGTCACAATCTCCTGTGCATCAGCTTCTGATCTTTATCTTTAAAAAGTGATATAATTAAGGACCTCTACATCCCTACATCAGGCATGCAGTAATGTCTTTCCATGGAGGATTTTTTCCTAAGAAGACGTCCAGCAGCATTTTGAATGCAGAGCAGAAACCATGGCTCGAGGAAGAAATGTCCAAGCTCTCACACCAGGACCGTCCCAGATGCTGTCCTGTCTGTGCCTGCCTGGCAGCTCAGAGCAGACCCTCTGAGCAGGTAAGTCTCCCCTCCCCTGGTGCTGGCTGACACCTGTGTGTGGATGGTCTCCAAAACCTTCTGGGCCAAGAGGTCAGAGCAGATGTGTCACTGCAGCTGGGCAAAACGAGGTCAAAATGCCTCTGGAGAGGCACAGGGGCTGCGGGGCAGCACCCGCATCCTGCCCTTCCCTACGGGGAGATCTGGCCCAGCCCTGCCTGAGCACATCCTTGTCTCTGGGGTTCATAATGCTCCCTTCCCTCATGCTTGGCATGGCGCTTTGTGGTTCCCTCATCAGAGGCACACCACAGGTCAGGTACTCTGCGCATCTCCTTCTCCCGGAAAGGGGGATGCAATGCCACCATTCTGAAGAGCTTCCCTGTTGCAGGCCAGATTGAGGTGTTGTGATGCAGAGACATTAGAAAAGCTGGGTTGTGTGATGCACTGTCCCAGTGTCACAGGTCAGGCCACCTCCTCTGCAGCTCCTGTCACAGCAAGGAGGTCCTGGGGGCACCCAGCATGCAAGGCTTGTGTGGAAAATGAGGGCTCCAGGAAGGTTTTGTATCTACAGTGAGGCTGTGCTAGACAGGAGGGGAAATGGCCTTCTCACCTGCTGCTGAGGCTGGTGGAAAATGATCTCTGCTTGGTTTAGCGCCTGGATCACCCCTGCTTTTCCAGACCTCCCTGAGTTAAGCTCAGAGCAAGTGATCTCCCGCTGTGTTTTCTCTCAGGCCAAAGCTGATAAGTGGCACTTGTCACATGCCATCCAATGTGTCTGCACAGAGTCAGGGGCTGGGATGCAGCATGCTACCAACCAGCTTTTACTGCAGACCACTCGCTGAGGCCTCCCAGGCTGCAGTTAGATGCAGGGACTCGACCATGACATCCAGCTATGGCTGGTGCTATTTAGCTGCATCGTAGCCAGAAGTAACTGCTGCCGGTCTGCCTAGGCTCTCAGTGCTGAGCCGACTGTTGTGCCCAGGGTGGATGCCCCCAGGACGTGCCCTAGCTTCGCCATGCCCTGGTGTCATGAGCAATACATGCTTTGTCAACTCCCCAGACAGCTTGTGGCTCCCCAGTTCCTGTGGCTGGGTTCACCTTCACTAAAGGGCTGTGGGGAGATGGGCCAAAGAAATAGGATTTCCCCATGTGCCTGTTGAAGACGAGGAACCAGCCCAGCAGAACTGGGCTGTGCTTGGTCAGGCTCAACCCCAACTTGAAAAGCAGCTGGTCCCACTGTTTTCACGGGGCAGTTTGTCTCCTGCATGGTCACTTGTGCCTCCCTCAGCATGCCTGGCTCTGCAGTGCAGGGCACAGCCAGCCTGGCACGGATATGCCAAGGTCCCCTGAGATCCCCCCACATGCACGTGTACCCCCAGGAGCCCTGGGCCTGGAATAAGCTGCCCCAGCGCCTCTCGGGTGCCGACCATTGTACAGGTACAGTATTTTCCTCTGCTGCTGCTGCCAGCACACAGGTCTCCTGGCAGCAGTGTGTTTCTGAAGCACTATTCTGAATTAAGCTGCTGGGTGCCAGGGAGGGGCTTTTGGGGAGACGAAAAGCATTTGCCTCTGCCAAGGCTCTGGGCACCAGAGGCCCCATTTAGCCCCTCCTGGGCACTTCCACTCGTCCCTTTTCTGTCCCCTTAGCGCTGCTCTCTCCCACCAGCTATGATTGCATGTTACTGGCATAAAGGTAAGTGGAAAGCAAATGTCAGAGGCATACATGAAGAGGAAAAATTATGCTCACAAATGGTGACATTTGTGCTTGCAAGTTCACCCAGTCGGGAGCAGAAACCGTGTCACATGAATTATCTGACCACTCAGCCACAACGGGAAACTTTGGAAAGCCGATTGCTTAGCAGCAAATGCATTCAAAGAAGCTGTTTTGTGCTTTTGAATAATCTACCTGAAGCCATGTTCATGAATAAAGGACTGCTTTGGAATTAGTCACCCAGCTCTGCTGAGTCTTATTAAGGCTGGTGCACATTGATACGTGGTGATGCTCACTAAGGTTTTTGTTTCTTGCCCTCCAGAAGATGGGCATCCTTGACCCCCTCCCAGAATCCCAAATGCTGGGTCTCCCTCCCCCGCTGGGTGCTGTCTGCTCTCCAGTGAGAGCCCAGCAATGGGTTTTTCGGAAGTTCATATTCTGAGTCCAAAAAGAGCTGTGAGAGACTGCTGGGGATGACATGCTGTGGCTGTAATCACCCTGAAGAGGCCATGGAGGATTGTGTTCGTAGCCATTTGCTGTCCTCCACTACTAAATCATTCATTTCCATTCCTCTCTTACTTGTTGCTTTGCCACAAGCTCCATACCCTGACCTCCCTTCTTATCCTGTAGCCATCGCTGACTCCAAGTCGCAGTTAGTGTGACAGTGTTGTGCCAAAAGCCTCTACAGATCATGGCTTATGGTCTAGAGCCACCAGAGACAGTGCAATTTCCTTTTTTCCGCTTTTTTCTTTTTCCTCTCTTTCTTTTTTTTTTTTTTTTTTTTTCTTCTTTTTCTCCACAGTGTCTAACAGCTGAGCACTTGCTGGGTCTTTATCTGTGTGCTACCTCCATCTTTAGGTTCATGGCACAGGAGAGAAGGATCAGTGCTGTCCTGAGGGGTTTGCACGAGTAAAGCGGTGAGGCAGTGAATCAGATTGTCTCTGCCTTTTGGCAAAAACAGGGAGAGAAAGGGAGGCTGAGCTTTGCCAGCACCAAGGCATGCTTGAGACCTCCTCTCCAAGCATGGAGATGCACTCAGCAAGTGGACTCTGGGTAGGTATTTCAGTAGAAAGCATCCAACATTAGGAAATACCATAATTAGAACTAGCACTAGGGAGCATCCAAAATACAGGTCCACCACTCAGCTGTGTCACCTCCTGCCCTGAGGAGGTGTCACATGTCCCTCTCACAGCAGGAGGGAACAAGGAGCTCTTTCCCTTGCCATCATGATTATCACATAAGTGCTACTTTTCCGAAGGGCTTGCCATCAAGGTGGAAAATCTTCCTGGTCCCTTCTCCCTGCTGTCAGGATGTTTGGCTCTTCTGTCAAGCCAACAACTCCCAGCAGAAGATGGTTGTTCTTCTAAAGCAGAAAAAGGACAAGAGAACAGAAAGCAAAACAAACCAGGCACTAAACCAGAAGTTTAATAATAGCCCTGCAGGAAGGGAGAAAATATTTAGCCTTAGAGCTGGCATTCCTGTGTGGAAGGTGGAAAATACCCTGAAAATAAGTGAAGTGTACCTCATGAGGTGGAAATAGAGAAGGGCAGAGGCAAGGGAAGCTTTCCCACCTGGTGTAGCACACAGCCTCTCTTTCCTGCTGCAGCTGCGTCCAAGGACTGAACTCACCAGGCAGAGAGCCTTTGCAATCCCAGCTCTAGGTTCCGGCAGGAAAGGTTTTCCCTCAAGCCGTCCTGCTCCATCAGCAATTACAGGGCCACCTAATCACCTTCAGGCATTGGCAAAAGAAGACCACAAGTCACATCCCCCAAGTATTGATGGGGCTGACAGCTACCAGTGACTGCTTGGACAGCTGGGACTGTCATTTCAGCAGCTCGGTGTCCTCTAAATCACAAATCACTCCTAATATATTAGCCTGGGAGCCCCTCTGCTTGGACACACTGTATGCTAGATGTTATATATTCCTGAGAAAATATCCCAAAGACATAGTGTATATATAGAGTTTCCCATCTTTGGTGAGCTAAAGATCCTTCATCACTTTGCAGCATAGTGCAGACTTCTCCAGAGCAAGCAGAAATGTTGACCATTCTTAAGAACTGTGAATGGGTGAACTGGTGAACAGAGCTTTGCATGCAGTCATATAGCTCCTCTGTACTCACTTCTCTTTACCTAGAGGATGGAAAGCATGGCAAAAAGGAAGAAAGGATTGTCTGTGGAGATGGGTTTATCCACCAGCTCCTATTCCAGCCTGTCTTTTAGCTTATGAGGCTGCAGACATACTCGACGTTGAGCTTTCCTTCACTTGAAAAATGGAACGGCCAAGTGAGGGTCCTTTGATTATGAGTGCAGAAGTGCTGTGATAGCAGTGACTGTTGGGAAGGTTTAGCTCCCACATCTACGATGAAAGAACAGCCCTATGCATGCCGTCCCCCAGTGTCACAGCCTTCTCCTGCAATGCCTAGACAACCTGCAGGGTGACAGTGACACCATGCTAAACCTGCGGCACGGAAACAACCTGCTCCAGCCACACCTGAAAGCTGGTGATGGGGAAGGCAGGTGAGACTGGTCTGCAGGGCAGCCTTAGGGCTGACACGCAACGGCAGCAGAGCTCTGGTACCCCAGGAGGCATGAATCCATTCCTGCATGAGTGCTAGGGGATGTAGAGCCTTAGTCACCTTGTGAATGCGTGTATGGCTGTAAGTTCCCTGGCTACTGACTGCAGCAGAGATCAGGAGCAGCGCCTCTCTGGTGTCAGCCTGCCTGGCCCTGCTTACTGCAGTGGCGTGTCATCGACTTATCCCACTTGCACATCTCACCTCGGGGCTGTAAACACAAACTCCTGATCTGTGGCTCAGGTTTGAGCTTAGTGCATAAAAGGCTCCAAGTTTATTTTCTTTTCACATTTCCACAATGATGGTTAGGAGCAGCAGCGATGCCCTTTGGAACTGGCATTTCTGATCGTATTATGACTGGCAGTGTGAAGGGCCCAAAGCAAGGAAAAGGCCCTTCAGCCCCTGCAGACAGTTAAGAAGTGCCAAAAAATGCCTCCCCACTCATTATTGTTAATGATGGAGATCTGCTCTGACACAGAGTGTGTCTGTTGGGCCCATGTCTCTCATGAGGCATCCCCATTTCAGAGGGTGTAGCACCTTTTGCTCCTAGGGCTGCTCCTTCCCATTTATGACAGCGGAGGAGTCCCCTTCTGAGTCAAAGCTCATGGCCTGAGTCATGGAGATCCAACAGAAAGTGCTGGAAACAGCAGTGAAACAGATTGCGGGGAGCTAGGTAAAAAATTCCACTCCTGACCACCACACAGAGGTGTGGATGGTTTCAGCTCCTATTCTCCCTCTGACCCCTCAGCTCTCTTGCTCCAAGGAGGGCCAGGGCTCAACACCATCACCCAGGAGGCAGGAGGAGCTGAGAAACCCAGTTGCTGATCCCTGCTGGCCACAGAGACAACATGTTCCCAGAGCAGGTGCCACCTGGAGCTGCGTCCTCCCAAAAGCCCTGCAGCATCCACCACCTGCACTGAGGGGCCACAGCAAAGGTGATCAAAGAGACGGTTCCTACACACCATGGGGCACCTGCACTCGGTTCCCCCATTAGCCTCAGGGAGGTCAAGCCCATGTCTCCTGCATCCCAGGCACGCAGAAGAGAGCAAGTCCTTGTCTGTATTTTATCCCATGACAAAGCTCATGGTCGTGTCCTCCACAGGCAATGCCCTGGAGCTTGGAGACAGCTGGGGCTCTCTCCCGTGACTTTCCTGCTCATCGGGGGCTGGCTGGGTCACGGGCTTAGGGCTTGCTTGCAAACAGAGCCCCCTTGCACAGGAGAGGCCATGCCTAGGAGGTTGTGGGGGTCACCCAGGCAGAGTCACATTCTGGGAAATGGCAGGCAAAGAGCCAGTGATGTCACGGTGGAGGGCAATGTCAAGCAATGATGTCATGGGGGGAACACATCGACGGTGCCTGACTAAGCACATTGCTGAAGGCAGCATCCCAAAGACGTGTGAGCTGCAGGGATGAAAATGCATGAAGTCCTCAGGCTGTGACACCAGTGAAGGACACTGGTGTCACACACATCGAGGTGCCCATCTGGGCTTTCTACCCTGTGCAGAGCTGAAAGAGAGAACATAAATCTGCATTCAGAGTTCCCAGGACTTAATGCAGAAGGAACAACCCCACTCCTTTGATCATCATAAATTCCTGTTTTCACTTTTCAGGTGGGAAATTGAGGCAGACACTAGCTTAATTACCTGCCTACAACACACAGTTGCAGTCCTCTAAAACTCCTGCCTCCTTTTTAACTATTAGAGTTTTCTCTTTGTAGAAGACTTTAAAATCCTGAACCTTTGTAAGACAACATTTGAGATTAAAAGGAAAAAAAGACAGTAAGAAAGAGAAGTTTTCCCCGAGTTGATGGCTTAAATCAAGAGTCAGGAGATTGTCTGTCCAGGGGCAGCTCTGTGAGGAACCAACAGCCCAGGGAAGTGCAGCCAGAGCTGCACATTGCAAGAGCATCTCAGCCCCGAACACAATGGACTCGTGTAGTCAAAAAGGCAAAGGTTAGTTCTTTGGGTCTTTCAGTCACTGGCATATTTCAGCTCACTGATGATTTCTGAGAGGTTTTTAATATGTAGTTCTGGTTCAGAATGAAAAGTTGGCACTTCTGGTGATCAGATGTACGAAACAGTTAAGGAGGAGAGGCAGGTGACATGTCTGTGTGCTGGGGAAGGCTTTGATTTTGTTCTGAGCTACAGAGACCAGGCATGGGTGATCATTTATGCAAAACTGGGTGGAAAAACTCCCTTGGTGTCAGGTGGCACCAATCCCAATGACCGTTTACACCACAGCTGCCCCACTTGAGAGAAGCCCCTTACATTCCAGTGTCCCAGTGGCTGCAGAGTATTTAGCACAGTTCAGCCCTGTAGGCAGGGCTACTGACACTACAACAGCAGAAAGTCCTGCACCACAGCACTGTCAGCCTGCAGTTTTCTAGTGTCACACCATGCTGGGAAGCTGCTCTGCTCAGTTGCTTCCCCAGAACAGACCAGGACCCCACTATGTGCTGGATCAAGAGGTTCCCACCGGTAATGCCCAGTTAGAAGGTCTCTGACTTCCCAAATTTGATCTCTCTTAGTTTTTACTGGACACCTAAGCCAACTAGTAGGCTTGTTTCTGTGATGGAGACAGTAGACTGAACACAGTTTTGAGTGTAGAAACGCAGGAGAACACATCTGAAATGTGCTTTCTGAGGGCATATGATGCTTTGGGAAAGGTATGATTCCTCTAGGCCTCCTCCTGCCTGGGACAGGGTATTTGCAATACGTTCTCACTGGGAACATGATGTGTGCCCCTCATTAACTCAGCATTTTATGTGAGATAATATTAATGTGTGCTTTCCCGTGGTGTTTAACCATTGCAGTGGTTGCAACGGGCTTTGGCTGACAGCTCTAAAACAGGTGGCTGAGAGCTGAATGACTTTTACAACCTGAAAAGGGTGATAATTGTGCCGAAATTTGCTCTCAGGAGTGTTATATGGCTGTTATGAAATGCAATTTGTACATTATGGGATGGAAGACAGCGAGACATGTGTCTTGCTCCTGAAATAGGTCTGACAGTCCATCAGCCATCTGACAAGTAAGCTTGGGCCGTGCCTCAACTTCTGAAGTTGTTTTAGCATTCATTCTGTAGATGTGAAAACAAAACTCCTGTGTAAGTATTCAGAGTGCCAAATTCAAGCCTGAAGATTGCCAGTCCTGTGCAGGTTGAAGGTAGGACACCTGTTAAACAAATCCCTGCGGGAGATGAGGATCAACCTGTGGGGCTGTGCCCAGAGGGAGCCACTGCCTTCAAACAAAACTTGGTGTGGGACTTCCCAACTGCAAAACTGGTGGATGGGAGGGTAAAGGGAGGAATAGTGTGTTGAGTATGCCTCTACCTTGAAGAGAAAACAACTGAGATGGGCTCTGTGTTCCCTCTTATGTCGGTAAGAAACTGCCTTGATCTGAACCAGTGGAACAGAAAACACAGTGCTGGTCCCACAGGCTGGCGGGAGTCTCGCTGCCCATCCCTTGTGACTGCAGCGTGGGAAGTCGATATCAAGAGTGAGCAAGACGCACAGGGGGGACAAGAAAACCATGGTTGGTCCCAGAAGGGGTTACAGGTGTCTTCTCTCTGTCTTCACCACCCCACTCTGTCCCATCTTTCCTCTCCAGGCAGAGCAGCACCCCAGCAAGTCCAGCAGTCAACAGTGACTGCTGGAGACCCCTCACCCTCTAGACCTGCCAGTCCCCATGTCTGCGAGGTCCCTCTTTGGAGGAACAGGAGGAAAATCCCTGTATACACAGTTTATTTTGGAGCTTGGGAGTGAAATCCATGTGACGCTGTGTTGCCTGGCAACTGGCCGGGAGCACAGGGCAAGTCTTCTCCAGGGCTGTGCTGGAGAGGAGCATCCCCAGCCACGGTGCCTGCGTGTGCGTATAGCAGAGGGAAGGGGAGTGTGCTCCAGCACAGGAACATATCTTGGAGCAAAGGTACAGGCACAAAAATGTGAGAAGAACCAAGAAGGAGCTGAAAGTCTAATTGAGGGTAGGGGGAAAGAGGGAAGGGGAGGCCAGGGAAGACATCGGGGCACTCACTGAGCTTCAAAGTCTCATGGCTGTAACCTCCCAGGGACAGCTGCTGTCTCTCTTCAGATATGTCCTAGCTTTGACCCCAAGAACGACAGGAAAAAGCAGTTTTCCTCTGAGCACCAGTAGCTTTTCTTCACCTGCAATGGTTTCACACATTCCTGATGCCCCCACAACTCCTGGAGATCTCAGACTAATTTTGAAGCTGATTGCACTGATTGGGGTTACGGGAATTCTTCTGAGCAATGAGCATCTATACAAGGTACACTGGGAATAACACCACCTTTCAGACAAACCCTCGAAAGGATCTCACTCCCAGTTCAACTGTCCCAAGGGGACCACACTCAGGCTAAGGGCTTAGGCATGGTCAGCACAGAGGGTGTGAGTCTAACCTTCATTTTCTATGCATGTACCTGCTTGGAAGTAACAAAAGAAAACAAAAAGAAGGGAGGGAGGGAGGGAGGGAGGGAGGAAGGAAGGAAGGAATGAACGAACGAACGAACAGGGTAAATGGACAAGGAAAATAATTAGTTTCCATCCATACTAAACACTTGTGGTCTTGATAATCCCTCCCAAAGCTGCAGGTCTCCCTGCACTTCTGTCCTTCCATTTGCATCCACAGCAACCTTTGAGGATCCCTGTCCCCACATCAGCATGAAGACCAGAGGGGACTCCCTGCCTGGAGCTGAGCTATGGCTCAGGGCAGGGGTACAGCCAGCCCTCAGGGACGATCCCTGGGGAAGGCCACCATGGTGACTGAAGTGACACTGGGAAATCCCAGGCCTGTTGGTAAGTCGCTCATTCACCACTGCTGATCCCTTCCCAGGGGATGTCTGTAATCCCCCTTACCTGGGGCACAGCACCAAGGGTCCTGGCTGCAAACCTCTGCTCCAGACATCCCAAAGAATTTTTCTGGAGTGCTGTTTTGTCTCACACATGAGGTTTCCCCACCTCCCTCTGCTTGCATTTCAGGCCATGTTCAGCACCGAATCGGGCAGGAGGTTGAGAGCTCAGCCCTCTGCGTCAGTACCCTGACACCACACAAGACTGCCCCTGCCCAAAACACTGCAAACAGACATCAGCCATCCCTTTGGCCACCCTCTGGCGTTCCCTTTTGCTTTTTTAGAGTAACTACACTATCTTGAGTGTCCTCAGGAGGAGGCATTCATCCATGTTGCCTCTGGGACACATAAAACAAGGTATCTTGTTCACACACAGTGAGGGAGTAGTAGGGTTGCAATAGACTGTGGTTTCCCCGTGCTCAGCTCTAGACTCTTAATAATTAAGATAAACCTTTTAGCTCAGTTCTTTCCATCCTGATGCTTTTCCACCCAGCCCGACTGAAAACAGTGTTGTAACAGGACTTTGACCCAGCAAGAAATCCCAAATCCAGAACTTGATTTATCCCGGTTTGGAAAGATGAGCAAAAATGCTTTTCTAAGTACAGCTGCTTCTGAGATGTCGGGATAAAGTTTTGTTTTAGCTGTACCTTCCTTGTCATTTCTAATATAAGTCAATTCTAAATTTAAACTGATAAGAACTGCAACACTTATCAGAACAAAGTCTATTACAATCTTCTATCATGAGTACTGAGGAAAAGATCAATTTCTCTCTGCAGAGCATTTTCATTTTGTACTGTGTTTTCTGAGAAAATTAATCTATCGCTTTCTCTTTAAAAATTAAGTTTCAGCAGAGCACCTGAGAACTTAAGGGGAGGCAACTTTCCTTGGGGCTGGCACTCGCAGGGTGAAGCGGGTCACACTGGGTTTGCCTGTGTCAGCTGTGTTGCCAACTGCGTCTGTTCTTGTCACAGCCTGAGCTTCATAAGGGAAAAAAACTTACTTTTAAGAGTGATACCCAGAAAACTTGTCAGAGAGGAGGGTTACAGCATGTTCCCTGTGCAGGGTGGAGAGGAGCTATGAATCCTTTCTTAGCCATCCTTGTGCAGGGCTGCTGTCCCTCTAACTCCACTGCCTTTTTCTCAGGCAGAAAAATCTTTTCTCAGGAAGATATATCTATAATTGAAGCAATAGCTGAAACATCTTATTTTCCACTAGCCAACACCTCCTGCTGCAGCTAGCACCAGCCTAAGTGAGTGCAAAGACATAACACTTTAGTAGCACGTTACATTTGCTTTATGCTGGTGCCAGCTGCTGCAGAAGGTAGTAGAAAGTGAGTTGAAACTAACACAAGAGCTTTTGGAAAGCTATTGACATAAATTTAGGCCACATCTCATATGTACTGTGAACCGGGGCATGGATACAGGGTTACAAGCTTTCTCAGTGCAGACCCATTTTTTCTTCACCAAGGTGCTTGAAATTATTTCCATTCAGGTTCCAAGCTGATGTTTTCTGTGCTCACCAAATCCATTGAGGGGAAATGTTTCCATCTAAAGAAAGTACATAGGGAAAATTAACTCTTCCAAGGAAACTGCAGGGAGGCAAGAGAACAAAGCAACTGGAAGGAGAAGTATAAAGCATTCCTGCAATGCTGCTCAGTACAAACCTCCTCTGGGAGGGAGAGGCAGTTTCCTTTTGAATGGGAAATAGGACTGGTCACAGCACTCAGCCTTCCTGTGGGCAGGGGCTTGGAAAGAAGAGGAGCAGCAGCCCAGGGGAGCAGGACCTCTGGGCTGTGTGGCCCTGGGGCCCAGCAAACCCTGGCTGGGTCAGTGGTGGGTGCCAACCGCCTCGCTGGCCTCTGGCACTCTCCCACAGGCTGTCATTTGACCCTGAACTCCCAGCTCCTGGAAACATCATCTTTCTCTTTGCTTTATTTAGAATTTCTGGCCCTCATCTGCAAACCAAAAGGCTTTAGGAGGTCACCTCAGGCTAGGCTAAAAACCAGGTATGGTGTGGTTGCACATTTGGCTGGTCACGATTTTCCAAAGCCAGCAGCTAGTCTTATTGGGCTTGCAGATATAAGTGATGCATTTTGTTTGTTTCTTTGACTGAATAAAAGCAAATCTCACTGCTGCCTTCAGCAGAGGCCCCAGTGGAAGTGTACTGCAAAGCCTAAATAACCCACAGTTCAAGCTAAATCCAGATCTTCACATCTTTTTGGGTCTTCTTCAAAGGATGACACAGCACAACGCTGCCCACTTGTATCTCTGCTATGCCCTTCCTCCAGTCTCTGTTACCCAGAGCAGGGGACACTTTTCTTCCACAGCTGGAGAGGACAAAGCACTTTATAGACATAACCATAAGGGACAGCCTCCAGAGGTAAGCCCAGGAGAAAAGACAGAGCTGGAAGGCTGTGTTCCCAGGGAACATACACCTAGGGTGCCTCTCCCAGAGAAGCGGCATCTTCCCAGCCTGCTTCCCAGCTCACCGTCCCAGCTTCTGGCTGTGAAGCTGTTTTCCAGACCACCAACATCATATTCCTTCCATCAACAGCTTCCCTGTTCTGCAGAGAAAACTGAACCAACAAATTGGTCATGCCCAGAGATTTTAATCATAGAAGTAAGGAAGGAAGAAGAAAGGGAGGAGAGAAGGAAAGGAGGAGAGAAGGAAGGAAGGAAGGAAGGAAGGAAGGAAGGAAGGAAGGAAGGAAGGAAGGAAGGAAGGAAGGAAGGAAGGAAGGAAGGAAGGAAGGAAGGAAGGAAGGTCTGGAGCTCATCTAGTCCAACCTCCCTTCACACTGCAAGCCAACCACACCTTGTAACCAGCAGGCAAAGCAAGGGACGCTCCTGATCTGAGGGGATTCTTGTTTTCCCGGTCTCAGGTTGGCAGGCCATCGTTTTCTCTTCCAGCACAAGCCCTGTACCCTGTCCCCACATCGCCATGATGACACTTTTTTTTTCCTCCCAGGGACAGAAGGGAGGACAGCCTGGTGTGAGCTTGGGACCAGGCAGCAGATCCACTGCTTCGCTGTGGTTAGTGTTAACCAACACCCTGGAGGAGGCTGTTATCTCCTGGTGGTGGCACTCACATTTACATCCACAACTCTTCCGCAGCATCTTCACCCTGGCAGAAAGAAGCAAAGCTCATCAAACTTTCTCTTCTTTGTTTCCTGACTAGCCCTGCGGGACATCTCCCTGGGAAGCCAGTGCTTTAAACACACTCTAAAAGAAACCATGCTGGCACAGGGCTGGGCAGCCTGGCTCTGCGGTGCCTCGGCTCCCTGCTCCCGCAGAGGAGGAGAGGAGAGAGCAGAAATAAGCAGGCAGAGGCCCTGCAGCCCGACCTGATCCACAGGCTCAAACCAGCCCGAACGCTCCCCTGCAGTGGCAGCGAGGGCAGGAAGGCGGCCAGGCATTGCGGGGAGTGGAAGAACTGTTTGCTTGGTTCTATCTAATTCGCAGTGGAAGCACAGGGGTCAGGAGAAGGCTGTTTTTCATGCCAAGATGTCCCGATTAAGTCAAGCACTGATGATGACATCTTAAAGAGGTTGATGAGGGGTAAATCATCTCTCAGCACTGGAAGCTCTGGGGAAAAATTGCCAAACAATGCCCTGATTAGGGGTGAGCATCAGCCAGGCACATACACATCCCTCTGTTGCCAGCCTGCAGCCCCCAGGAAAGCGGAGCGTTCCCTCGCGACACAGGGGATGACAGCCTCTGTTGACATGGCAACACGGGATGCTGCAGCAGGGACGGCCGAGAAGGAGTTTGCAGTCGGCAGAACGTGGAAATGTTTTATAGATTTAAAAAATACCAACCGCACGCACTGTCCCTCTCTCACTCACTCACTCCACCTTGTGCTGCCAAGTTGAATAACGATGTTATTGTGGTGGGAGAAAAACAGCATAATCATTACCGTGGCTCTCATGGAGAAGATTTAACCACTTTTCTTCCTGATATCCCCCAATTTTCTTCCCAACATCTCTCCCTGGGGAGGCAGAGCCGGGTGGTGGACAGGGATCTGGAGTGCAAGCAGGAGACCAGGCTCTGCTTGTGCCATGACATCCCCATGACCACTCCAGACTGCTTTACCTTCCCCATTACAGGATGGAGAGGGTGACTCTGAATTACATTTTTTAAAAAATAGTTCAAGATCCTGGACTTTTTAAGCATGAGGTAATTCTTGTTCACTATTAGAGATCATGCAAAGTGTTCCCTAAGGAACAAAGAGGAGTGAAGAGGTAGAGGGGTTTAAAAAAGCAAGTCTGCCTGCATGGCCAAAACCTTCACTGCTTCCACACAGGATCTCTGAGGTGCTGGAGAAGACCCCAAGAGCCCCCCACACAAATGGCAATCTCAGCAGTCCCTGTTCCGATACTGGAGGCAACCTCCCAGCTCGAACGGGTTTGTCCAGGCACCCACAAGAGGCAGACATGTTACCCTCATGCACATCATTTGGGACAGTGTGACACACCACATGGCTTCACACAGTCTTGGCTAATGCCAGGCTAAATATTCTACTGCTTTTTGTCCAGATAGGTCAAGGGGACATTTCAGTCTGGTTTGGTTTCCCCCTGACCAGGACTGCAGACGGGTCCAGGTTACACTTCAGGTCTCTTGTGAGGGTTCACTGACTTTCTCTCCTGCCTCTGAGCAGCATCCAGCTCCGCAATGGTTCAGTGCTGCTCCTTCCCAAACCACAGAAACAACATAAAGCAAAATGTGATGAGAAGAAAAGCCACCTGTGACACTTAAAAACCACTCAACCAGCAGGACACCCACCCCTGGAGAGCTTTGCCTTATGAAGCTGCAGCTGTGTCAGGGCCCTGAGTGCACCACCAGGCCCTGATTGCCCCAGCCAGCCCCACTTGGGATGTCTACTGACACCCACCCACCCATTGGGCCATGACTCCGTTTAAGCTCAGGCCCACAGTGCTGCTTTGGGCTATGCTGTAGTTTTATTTCTCTCTGTTGAGGCTTGTACATATTTTGTAGCCTTGTCTCTGGCCAGATTCCCTGGATCTGATCAGCTGCCTTGCTATGCTCAGGTACAGTGGGGCTGCATCCTGGTTGGTAAGGGCACTGCCTGTGCTGTGGTCACCTTTGGCTCCTGGTTTGCTCCTCCTCATGGAGCAGCCCTGTTCTTGCTGCTTCCTCAGCACCCAGTGGGAGAGGCTCTCTGAGGATCCTTCTGTAGCTCCTATCCAAGGAGGAAGGCAGAGAACAGATGTACTCCTGCAGTTTCTCTTGCAATACATCCCAGCTGGGCAGAGCAGGAGCCTGTTCCTGCTCCTAAGCAGCCCTCAAGGTAATCAGTGAGGATCTCTGTCTTGGGAAGAAGGACAAGAAAAAAAGGAGTGTCCTGAGATCACCCAAGAGGTCTGTGTCAGAGATCAGTGTTTTGTCACTAAAATATAACTTGAACTTAAGGTAGGGTTTTAGACTGTAATATTTTGCACTCAGGTGTGGTTGGGCATGATCCTGAATAGGTAGGTAGACAGTTATGTCCCTTTTTTACATATGGGAAAAGGCAGAAGGATCAGTTAATGGGAAAACATCCAGCCCAGGTCCCATACCTCCTGAGCTGCCTTTCTTGCACCTTCTGCACGTGCAGGAGCACAACAGCTTTGCATGACTAGTTGGTGTCTGGGTGTCTGCTTCTGTGTGGACAGACAGGTCCCTGGTATGATCATGGGGTTGAGGGGGTGTCTGTGCCAGCAGCAAGTGGAGATGTGTTGGCTCTCACCAGGGCCTGAGCTTTTTGAATCTCTTCCCTGGTGATCTGCTGGCCCAGCAACCTTTCCCCCTGTATCTTGCAGATAGGCTGAGCACAAACCCCAGTGGATTTCCTTGAAGGCAGCTCGTGTGATTCTGTGTGAGTGCTCAGCCCTGGTGCAGAGCATCCAGCAACAGCAGAGGAAGGAATCCCGCTTTCTCTGGAGGGGAGTGGAGGGGGATGGGGCTGCTGTTTTCCTATACCTCTGCCACATATGCAGGGAAGAGAAATCCACTCCAGTAGCTCGTCACTGCGCCAGAACCAATAGCGGGTGGCAGAGGGAATCCCTTTGCAGGGGGAAGCACTGCTTAGCCCAGCCAGCTCCTGACAGGGATCCTCTACAGAGCCCCAGAGAACAGCATCCTACCTCTCCCCTCATCCTCCCCAGAGGAGCCTTTTGAGTTTCCACTCTCCTCTGTTCTTTCATCTACCCCAGCACAGCCACCTCCCTCCCCTGCATTTCTTCTGCTCTGCAGCTTTCTCTGCTCAAAGTAATTTCTGCTCAGGGAATTCCTCTCCCTCCCTCTCTGCTCTCCTGCAGTATTTCTCCCTGGCCTTTGCCCTAGGAGATGTAGTCAAGCATTAGCCCAAACATCATCTCTCACTGGTGATCTGTAGCAGACTAGATGACTTTAAAGCCCTCCTGCAAAAAAACATCTTGTTGCAAAACCAGGGCATTAGAGAGGAAGACTTTGCTCTCCAGGTGGGGTGTTTGCTGAGGAATTATTTTAAGCACTGATTATCTTAGCAAAGTGCTGTGTTCACACTGGGCACTTCCAGCCTGAGCAGGAACAAAATTTGAGCCTGGGAGTAGCAGCTTTGGCACTGCTGCCAGCATCCATCCCCTCTCCAGCCACAGGGAGGTGCCAGCCTCCAGCAGCAAACCGTGCCCACCCGGGATACAGTGGGGAGCCCCTGCATCCACCCCAGAGACTGCAGTAACATCATCTGCAATGAGTTACCTGCAGATCACAATCAGCACATTTACTGATTGGCAGGTGCTGTGTTTTTGTGGGAGGTCTCACAGGTTGGACGTGGTTAGCCCTTGCAGCAGAGCTGTGGGGCAGAGTGCTCTGGACCTTGTGAGGGACCCCGCACCAGCAGTGCAACCAGATGCCCTCAGAGGTCTAAGGCACTTCAGAGCCTGGGTTTTTAGTCCCTCCTCTAATTAAGTACTGTTTCTTGTTTCTGCCTTTTATTTTAGCCTCCTTCCTTCTGCAGTGAGTTGCTGAGTTTTGTGATTCCTCTGCAAAGTGTTGAGGGGATCTGAGCAATTACTGCCCCATAGCAAATATGTTGGGTTTTGCCTACTGAGCTGGACCTAATCCTTGACAAGCCCTAAAGGCAGAGTGGTTGCCAGGGTGCTGTGCATACTGTAAAGTGTGCCTATGTGCTGCAGCTGCTGATCAGAAATTTAGTGAGGTAAGAGAAGAAAGCTGTATGCATAACCTTTCTTTTAAAGTACTACAGCAGGCTAACACAAGCTTGTGATGGGGTAGAGTAGCTATTTTCAGCAAAATGCTTCAGGTGAGTTGAAACTTCCTCATTTGTTGTCTTTGTCTTCAAAGCACTTCTTTCAGCCTGAAGAAACAAGCCTCTGTTGTTTTCCTGGTAGTGAGTCTAGTCTCTCAGAAGCTGTTGCAGATTTGGGGATGGTGTTCCAGCTGCAGCCTGCACTGCTCTGTGTCACAGTGCTAGGGAATAAAATGAAGTGATATAAACTTATCATGGATATAAGAAAGCTGGCAAACCCTGTATATAGTCTGTCCTTAAAAATAGGCTGGGATGTATTAGCAGCTACTCTTCAGGGTTTCTACTGACAACAACCTGAATTAGCTTAACATACTGCAAAGGAAGGTGATGCTAAAGCTGTAGCTGCCATGAAGATGTGGGTTGTGGCAGGGGTGTTAGGGGGATGGTAGCCTGATGCCTTTTGTTGTGGTATGCCCTCACCCTTCTAGGATAATGCACAGAGAGGGCTGAGTGTGTTGTCCATTCAGCTGAGTAGGACAACTGGGTTGGGAAAGGGCCATGATCTTAAATTCATTGGGTAATACTGAGGATTGGTTTGGTTTTTTTTTTTCTCTGAAAGATACTTTCCCCCCAGGTGACTGGCAAAGCCTGCTCCCTAGGGAGAGCAGTCCCGTCTAACCCAGTTTTATACCATGCACTTAATGCAATGAATCTCCTCACTTTTCTCAAAGATCTTCACTTACAGTAAGATCCCTTGGCACCTTTTTTTTAAAAGAGAAGCCTTGCTGACATGTCTTTATTTGACTGCTCTTAAACCTAGCACAGATAACAGCTGTTCTGCAGTTTGCATTTGGCTAGTAAATATTAATGCTGACTTTTTTAAGGTGAGTGGTGTGCTTGTGTGGTGTTGGCAGTTAGCTATTCTGCTATAGGAAATGGCTTATAGCGCCTCAGCTTTTGATAAGGGTTCAAGGAGGTTTGAGCTCTTGGAGTTCGAGGCCAAATGGGGTAATTTGATAAGCTGTTCCATCTAGAATGTCCTGAAGTTTCAGCTGGTTAACTCCTCTCAGTTGATAAACTTGGTAACTTTAGCTGGATGAAGGCAGTGTAGGTGTTTGACAAGGCCAGCTTGTTAGGAGAGTTGTATTTTGATTTGTAGACCTCTTGTAAACAGAAGCTCCTATGCAGCCAGATAGACAAAGAATGCAGTTGTAGAGAATGCAGTACTTAATTACCCTTGCCATTAAAAATGTTTGGTTTGTTGCTTTTTTCTTGGCTTGTTTCAAACTCTGAAGATCACTTCTGGTAGAAGCAAGTCTTGTTCCTTACCTCCTTCCTCCCCCCCCCCCCCCGCTTCCATGGCTAAACTAACTCAGTGTACTGCTGAATTTAGAGGGCTTTGCATCTGAAGCTTCATTTTTAATGATGGTGAGCACCTGCAGTCTCCTAACATGGGTGCAAGGTGTGGGAGTTGCTTAGCTGGGAGAGCAGGTCTATGGGAGTGTTTATATGGCATTTAAGCTCTCCTCACTGGTAGCTGATAAGGATGTCCTGTGTTGGACTCAAGTCCAAGGGATTATAGATGATCCTGTGGAAGACCTAGGGTGAATGACAAGTAGTCTGTGCTGTCAGTGTAATGGTATATTACAAATGCAGCTTATCCTCACTCCAAGACTCTGTCTGGGGCCTAATGGGTCAGGAAAGAACAAAGCAGAGAGGAAATCTGTGGCTAAAGCTCTAACTGGAAGGCTGATGTTAACTCAAGGCTGCCACAGAAGCAGGTCCTGATCAGCAGCAATCCTGTGTCCTGTTTGCTCTGTCTCAGCTTGAGGCTGCCAGGGAAGTGTTAAAGGTTTCTTGGTCCCTCTTTGCAACACAACTCCTTCATTAAGTTCTGCATCTGCAGGAACCAGTGTTACTTGGACCCAGTCAAAAACTTAATTGAACAACAACAAAAAAAAAAGCTGGGCTTGGCCAGTGAGACATTGTGTTGTGATGCTTTCCATAGAAATATATATCTATAAAGAAGGCAATTTAAGCACCTCTATCATACCTGGTAATGTACATACACATTTAACACAGGAGAAATTGCCTGCTCCATGGGGATTGAGGGCTGTTTGGCAAAGTAAACACTCTGCCATCAAATGAAGAGATCAGCTGCGTTTCACACCGGGAGAGTAAGTACGCTCTTTATCTCATTTCTGTGCTGGGTGCCATGTTCAACTGCAATTGTGACAGAGGTGATACGTTCCCCATTAACACCTTTACAGGCTGCTTCGCACATCTGAGGCTCCTGGAGGGTGGGGGAGAGGAGAGGGAGGCAAAAGCAACTGCAGAGCTTGGTCCTGGCTTATAACCAAGCTCTCCTGCCTTCCCTGACTGGCTTTCTGACCTTCTTTCAGCCCCGCATGTAGTGGAACAAGCAAAGAGTTGAGTTGACTCCTGGATGTTAGGAGTGGGTGAAGAGACTAAGCAAATGGAGGAAGAGGTGCAACAACCCCTTCTAAGAAATCTGTGACAGCTCTGGGGGATGCAGAAGTGTTGTCCTGCCCCTTGTAGGACTTGGCTTTGACCAGGGTGGTCACCACTTGCCCTCAAGCCATCTAGTTCAGACTGGGAGTGACCTTTGTAGACCAAGGCTGAACCAGAGCAGCTGAGCAGGAAGCTCTGAGCTCTGTGGTTGCTCCCATGTCCTCCCTCTCCCCCACCCTCTGGTAAGTGCTGCTCCACTGATGTGGTGCTTAGACTTGGGGATGGCTCTGCTCAGGGGCTGCATTCCCAAGAGCAGAAAGATGTGAGGGATGTGATGCTTCAGCCTGGAAAAGGGGATTTTCCAGGCCTGCAGCAGAGTGCTGGAGCAGGGAAGGGAAGAGCAGCCAAGGCACAGGATGCTGAATCCCCTTCTCACCCCAGAGGTGAGTTGTCCCCTCAGGCAGGGCTGAGGCATGCTGCTGTAACTCAAATGTCACGCTGCTCGTTATTTCTCTGTACCCTGGCAGAAGGTGTAGCACCCGAAGTCTTCAATTAACATTAACCTTCTCTCGGGTGGAAGCCAAGGGGGAAGCAGGAGCAGAGCTGGAGTGTGCAGAGCCGCTGCTGTGGCTGTATGAGGGGCAATGAGCAGTGAGGGACAGGGGTTTTGCAGCCCACTCCTCCGTCCCTGGGAGAGGAAGGCCTGACTGTTGCAAGATTACTGCTGAGCTGTTAACTCTGCTTTCTATCCCTGGCAGTGCACAACAGCCCTCGCATTTACCTCCTGCCACACAGAGGGTGAAGGATTCCATCTTTCCTGGCTGTCCCATGGGCTATCTGGCATGAGCAGCTCCATTTACAGGTATACATGGAGAACTCAAAATGATTTATAGGAGCTTTATAGCACCAGTCCATTTTTTAAAATAGGGGAAACTGAGGCACGCCATTATAGCAACATGATCAATATGTTAGCAAGTCTGACAGTCAAGAGTATAGACCCTGCAGGCTTTCCCTGGGTTAAGAGGTTACCTGGAGCGGGATTGGGAGAGTACAAGCAGGTTAAACATGTCACCTCAAAGGCAATATGTGTGTCCTTAGGAAGGGGTGTGTATGCAGATGTGGAAAAGAGGCAAGATAGCAGGGTCTGGAAATTACTGTATGTAGGCAGCTGGCCAGATGCATTTTGCAGAGGACAGTGTGTGTCCTGCCTGATAGAGAATCGCTATCTGAGAAATGGGACTTGGGGCATGGGGTTGGAAATAGGGGGAATGCTGGCAGCTTCACTTCAGGTTAATGAAAATATGATTAACAGTTGTAATTAACTGATGAAATGATGGGTAGTTCTCTGCCCCCTCCTGATGATTTATGTGCAGTCTGCCTGTGTCCATGGTTCCTGCCTACAGCAGCACTCTGCAGCATCTCAAACTTTCTGACTCTCACTCAGACCTGGAGGGGGGTTTCCACAGCTCTTGTTGCTGAGACTGGTGTGTGGAGCTCCCCTGAACCCCAGGCTTGCCAACCCTGATCCCAACCATGTCTGGCTGGGAGATTCAATAGCAGCGAAGGGAGTGCTGAGGCAGGGATTGAGAGGGATTGTTGATCTCTGACGGAGCAGCTGCTCAACAGCAAGGGTGGGATATGAAGCCTTGACCACAGCTCACCAAGGGCTGGGGGCTGCACTGGTCAGGCACCGGGATGAGATGCCATTTCCTTGTGTCAGGGGCTGCCTATGGATCTCCCTGTGTGCCCTAGAACTGTAGCACATGCCAAGCCTCAGAGACCACAGGGGCTTTGGGGCATGCTCATGGGTTGGAGCAGATGTCTCAGGTTCACACTGTGGGCTGGGCTGGCTTAGCTTTTGTAAGTGATTGCTTCATCAGGTCTTCCTACTACCTGAGGTGGCAGGGGGTGACCCAGCACGAGTAGGTGGCATCTCACCAGCCACAAAGTGATGAACTGATGCTGCATCATCTGCTGAATTAGTGCCCCTCTCTTTTCCATGGCACATTCCTGGCAAGGTCACTACTGCAAAGTACCAAGAGTGATCTTCCCTGCCTGTCTTGCCCAGGCAATGGTTAACAGATTGTATAAAACAGGCGTAAAAGTACCCTTGGAGCTGAAGTTGTCAATTTAAAAATTGAGGTAAACTTGTACAATACTAGAGAATGCACTGTATGTGTAAACTCCTAATATGGATAGGGCAACTGCATGGGTGACAGGGAAACAACTTTCTGTGGTTTATTCTAGTATGATGGTAGCATTTATCCCTACAATGAAGACAGATGGCACTTCTGGTGTATGTGCCCAAGGCAGATCAGAAAGTGGTGCTCTGTCCCATCTGAATAGCTATTGCTGTCACTGGAGCAATTGTTAAAGATGTGTCTTTTGCTGTAAAGGGGAAGAACAGGGCAGGTGAGCTATATTTTGTTTGTCTGATTGCATATGCATGATCTAAAAAAAGTGACTATCCATTTCTCTAAGGATACCTGATGAGCATTAAAAATACAATTACAAGAATAATCAGGTCAGACTTCAAACAAATGCAGGGAAGCGGATCTGTTGAAGAAACAGATACCCTGTTAGCTCACCCTTTGTCTGAATAGTTCTTAAAAGCTGATATTTATCTTTTTGAGATCAAACTAAGGCTTTTCAGCCCACTTGTGCACAATCTGTTAGTAGCAAGGAGTTCTAATGGGAAAGAAAAGCAACCCCCACATTTTTATGGGGCCTCTCCAGAGCTTACAGCAGTGCAGGCTTTCAGAGAGGCCCTGTGCCTCTGTGGCTTATGGTGGTGCAAACACAGGGTTATGACCACAGTGGGTTGGTAGGGGGGATGGCACTGGGGGCACATGCTGAAGTGTCTTCCAGTGGGCCCTGTTGCCTGCTTCGCAAGGAGTTTGAAGGTGGGGCATGAGCCTGTTGCAGTGAGCCTTATGTCTGCAGTAGCATAAGATGGCAAATGTTTAGTGCTAAGCTGCTGCCAGGGTATGGTTGAGAGCTGCAGGGATGAAGCTTGTTTGTGCTGAAGTTCTTTCTTCCACAGGTGTGGGGAGTTTGAATTTCCCTATCCCTCAAAATTAAAGCCAATGACTTCTCAGATGTCCAGCTTGGACAGTTGTGTAAGTTCTGCAGTTGCTGGGTAGGGGTTTGGTAAGCAAAGCCTCTGGTTTTGCTCCTTATCTTGCTGGGTAGGTTTACAGGCTGGGGCAGCAGAGCTTGTAGCTTAAACCCTAACTCTACTGAAAAGCAGTAGCTTGAAGAAGGAACTATCCATAACTTAGGGTTTTTTTTTTTTTTAAAAAAAAGTCCAGATACACAAAAATACCATCTTTATAGTCACTTTACCTGCAGAAGGACACTTTCATGCATCACTGAGATGCAAATGCTTGAATAAACTTCCCTTTAAAATTGAAGTTCATCTGGGAAAGCAGGGGTTTCCCATGGACGTGCCCACTCACCAGAAATGCACTAGTTGACCTGAATGTCTGTGGCACATGTCTGCAGGTGACACTATTATTGTTTTACAGCTTTTCTCAGCACGTGAGCCCAGTGAAGATGCTCTGGGAAGAGCATGTCAAGGGCTGCTAAAAGTGCTGTGTACGAGGGGCAGGTGAGACTGTACACTCTGCTGTGTACCAGAGAGGTGTCTTCCCTCTCTGGGAAGGCAGGGCTGTGTCCACAGAATCACAGAATCATTCAGGTTGGGAAAGCCCTTTGGGATCGAGTCCAACCATCAGCCCGACTCTACAAAGTTCTCCCCTACCCCACATCCCCCACAGCTCATCCAAACGGCCCTTAAACACCCCCAGGGATGGGGACTCCCCCCTCCCTGGGCAGCCTGTTCCACTCTGACCACTCTTTCTGGGAAAAATTTTTCCTAATGTCCAGTCTGACCCTCCCCTGCTGCAGTTTAAAGCCGTTCCCTCTTGTCCTGTCCCTGATCCCCTGGGAGCAGAGCCCAGCCCCAGCCTCTCTGCAATGTCCTGTCAGGAGCTGCAGAGAGGGATGAGGGCTCCCCTCAGCCTCCTCCTCCTCACACTGAACACTCACAGCTCCCTCAATGGTTCCTCACAGGATTGATTCTCCAGGCCCTTCCATCTAACTACAGAGCTTGGATTTTGCCCGAGTCCAGAGAAGGGTCCTTGAATCCCCCTCATTCCTTAGGCGCTACCCTTGTGCAGAAGCTCCCAGGGAGCTCCCTGCCTGCTCTTTGATCGCTTCTCTGCGGGAATAAATCCGCATAAATAAAACAAGCGGCATCCTTGTCGGCTCCTTTGGCAATCTGCTATCACCAGGGGAGGTGCAGAGGTTTCTAACAGATGTTTTAGTCTGAAAAGCCTGAGCGTGCAGGGCGGGCACACTCCGAGGGCTCTGCGAGCTCCGGCCCTTGCCGGGGGGCGGCGGGGCTGTCCCCGCTGTGAGCCCGCTCCGGCGTGACGGGGGGTTTCTCTCTCTCTCCGCCTGCCCGGGCGGACCCGCGGGCGCTGGGCGCTGTCCCCGGAGCCCCGGGCCGCGGCGCTTCCCTCCCGCGGCGGGCAGATGGCAGCAGAAGCCGCGGAACGGGCGGCGGAGCCGGGCGATGGAGCGGCCACCCCCCCTCTGCCCCCTAGTCCTCCACTGCTGCACCCCTATTCCCCGCTCTGCCCCTCTGCTCCCCACTCTGCTGCCCCGCTCTGCCCCTCTGTGTCCCCCCGTCCCCCTCAGCTCCCTTGTCACCCACTCTGCTGCCCTGCTCTGTCCCTCCTGTCCCCCTCAGCCCCCCCCTGTCCCCCGCCGTCAGCCCGCGGCGGGCCCAGGGACACCTTTTCCCTACAAGCGCGTTGGGGACTGATCAGAACCCGGAGATGGGCAGCGCCTGGAGCGGTTATCCTGCCCCCCCGGGGTCCCTCCCTGGGCAGCCCTGCGGGGGCCGTGCTGCCCCCAGCCGCCCCTCTGCCGGGATGGAGGTACACGAGAGCAGCAGGACCTGGGCCGGTGGTAATGCGCTTCTGTCCCCTGCGAGGAATCAGCCCCAGAGCGGTGTCAGTCCCCAGCAGGACTGTGGCCTGGCTGTGAGAGAGAAAACCAGGCCTGTGAGAAACAGGGGCTGAGAAAAACAGCCTGAGACAGAGAGAAAAGCGGAGGTCCTCCGAGCTAAGGAATGCCTCAAACACTCGCAAGACAGAACTATAGTCAGGGGGTGGGTGGCGTGGAGGTCAAAGCTGATAAGGCTGTCCCAATAAAATTTCGAGGGCCGTTTGTCCGGTGAATGACCTTTGCTTCATTATCCACAAAATGCATGTTAAAGTTAACACCCCCCTGAATATGCTAACAAAGACTAACAAGATCATGACAATTACATCATCCCATGGAGCACCTTACCCCTCCCCATCCATGGGATACGTGGGTATGTGGGTCAACCGAGGGGATGGACCCAAGGACAGTGGGTATAAATTGAGGGGAGGAAAGAGGGTGGGGGGACTGGAGAGTGCAGTGAAGTGCAGACGGACGGCTGCCTCCTGCAACCCTTGCTGGTGGGATCAATGCAGGAACCCACACCAGTGATCTCTATTCCCTCCTTCTCCCTCCTTTCCCTTTTCTCCTTTCCCTTCACCACCATTAAGGAATGCAAAGCAAACTGTATTGCTTGCTACAACTTGTGTATCCAATAAGTGCATTGTGGGAAATTAATAAATAAATCCAATCACATTGTGGGAAGTTAATAAATGTTTGGACTTTGAGACTTGTCTCACTGTTGTCCGCTCTGTTGGGGATTTATGAATCTGAGTCACTTGTCTCCCTCATCTGAGCGGGACGTGACACCGGCCAGTCCTTCAAACCTATCTGTTACTGCCATGGCTCCTGACACTACTGCCATTTAGGGCGCTTTCCTTGCATTACAAGTAATTCCGCCTTCCAGCCTCATCCAGGAACTCGGAGTGAAGCAGCTGGTTTTGGCAAAACAAACTTCCCAGCGCCTGGCCAGTCTGCGTAGTGATGCCCAGGAGGAGGTCTGTGGCACTCTGGCGGGCAGCACTGCAGCTTGCTGGCCACCAGCTGCCCTGGGACCAAGGCACAGTCCTGCCCCAGGCATAGGAATGGGAGTGTGGCCAGCAAGGGCTGTGGGCAGAGCCTGGGAAAATAAAGAGGGAGTGCAGGAGGGAAAACTCAGCACACTTGGAGAAGTGGTGCAACCCCCTGGGCTCCCCTTGGCATGCTGCTCCCTCGCTGTATGCTAAGCAGGGCCCTGGGACACTTTCCCTTGGCCCAAGGGCAGCACAAAGAGCCTGGCCTGGGCTTGGCTATGGATGGAGCTTTGTCTCCCCAGAGTAGCTGACTCCAGCCTCGCATTGATTTCTATTTGAGTCAGACACTTCTTAAAAGCCCCAGAGGGAGCTTGCACAGCATCTGTATCTCTGCAGTTTCCAGAGCGAGCATCTTGCCAAGTATCTCGGTGTGTCAATAGCTGAGGGAATCCCTCAGTAACCTCCTTTTTATGGATGCCTCTTTCTAGGTCTCCCGAAACCGGGTATCCTGGTGCTGGTCATTTCCAAAGGACAACAGCCCCTTTTGGGAAGAGCTCCTCACCTGCACAGCCCAGTGCCACCCCAGATGTGGCGTTCCTTCCCTCAGCGCTTTAGGAAAATGTGCAGCTGTTCTCACACAGGTTATAATCTCCCAATAGCTGGGTGACTTGCACAGGTGTTTAATCCCACTGTAAGGCACCTCTTGCGGATTGCAGTGGTGTTCCTTAGCCCCATCCTCGCAGCCAGGACCAAACCTGGGGCTGTTCCTTGCAGCCCAGCACTGCCTGGCTCTGGAGGCTCAGGGGTTTGCCTGTCAAGGCACTTTAGTGCTTCTACTGTCTCACCACAGAGCTTTGTTTTGCAAACTGGCTGATATTATCAGCCTAGGTTAAAAAAAGAGTACCTTAGCAGCAAGTATTAAACACTTTTTTTTTTTTTTTTTTTAAATAAATGTTTTAGCACAAGAGCTGAAGCTGGTTCAAATGGGTGGTTTCTTGGTGAGAAATAGCCTTCTCTTTCTTTGAATTTTCTCATCCATTTTCACCTGACAAAGCTTTTTTGTTCTGGTTTAATTTTTTATTTTCTAATGGGAAGACTTATCGGGACTTTCCACCTTCCTCAAAGTGATGGAAACCCCTCATTGCTTTTCTAGCTGGTAAAATGGGAATGAAGAAAGGGACTAAAGGCAGTAGCTACTTGCTCAAATATTCTGACATCTTTGTCGCTCAGGTGAAGATAGAAGGATGAAAAAGAGAAAAGAACGGAAAGAGATTGTTCTGTTTCCTCTGAAAAAATCATCTTTCTTACTGCTGCTTTAGCTGGTAGGGAGCTTAAAGTGGAATTGTAAGACCTTGAAGAGAAATACAGTTTTTCAAGTTTCATTTTACTTTTTTAAAGTCACAGTTGGTTTTTTGGAAAAAAAAAAAAAAAAAAAAAAAAAAGTAGAAAATCCAGCAGAAAATATTTTAAAATTAAAAAGTAACCAGCATCACATCCTTGTAACTTCTGGTTCTTACTTAGCAGGGCAGTGCTGAAGCCTGTGCAGCTGATGTGTCTGTTTAGTTCCTGGCAGTGGCTCCTCAGCTCCATCACACCTTTGCACTGTGTTTTTTCCTCTTAATTCCCATCTATCTCCTTCAGGGGGATTTGGAGCGCCCTCACCTGCTGGTCTTGCCTGCATGCCCCAAAACCAACCGATGAGCTGACCACCTGCTGCAGTGCCGTGCCCCATGGAAGGGCTTTGGAGATGGAATCAAGACAAAATTAAAATTAGTCCAAAAAGATCGTCTAAGTTTTGGTGTGGAAACTCAGTGTCGGGGGTGGGAAAAGGTCAGTTGTGTCTCCCCTCATGCCAGACAGGAAAAAGGCCTCAGGTAATCCTATTTCTAAATGTATCAACCAGCATCCTGAGGGCAAGCTTGAGTTCCCTCATGAGGAAGAGCCTCTGGTGGAAACAGCTGTGGGTTGTGCTGCCATTCCATAAATGTCAATGAGAAGTCTGTTATTAGTTTCCATGGGATGAACTTTTTATATAGGAGACAAAATACTGGAAAAGAAAGTGGGCAAGATCCTCTGGAAGCTGGGACATAAAGTCAGAGCTTCAGCTTGCATCAAACCAAACCACCTGACAAATGACTGGGATGGAAAGCAGTCTGACTGCCTGCAGGAAGCTCATGTGAGAAAGACTAAATTCACTGAAGAAACCAAGAGCCCAGCCTGTTGCAGTGGTTCGGGGGCTCCCAGGCACAGAAATGCCAAGTCTGGAGCAGAAGCCAACCAGATGCCTACATAGGTGACCACAAGTGTGTCTGTCTTACACTTCGAATTAAAAACATCACAAGGAATTCTGTAAAGTAAATTCACATGATGAATCCTTTCTTGGCCAACAGCATTTTGCCATCTGCAGCTGTTCCAGATGTGTTTGCTGTGGGCTGGAGGCCAAGGACAGCTGGCTGCTGATCTGTAAGGCTCGAGACACAGCAGCAAAATGTAAGCCAGGCAAAGGCATCAGGCAGCTGAAAATTGCTCCCCAGCATCTGTGGTGAGGCCTCATGGGTGTTGCAGTCGCAGGAGGGGTTAGCAGTGCTTGCTGAGTGTGCTTTGTACGGCTCTGAGGATGCCTGGAGTCACTCTCATAGCCCTGCTTTCACCTGTGTGCTTTCCCACCAAGAGATACTTGCCCACCTTCCCTGTCCCCTGACCTCTACACTCTAGATAGATTTTCTTTGACAGCTATGGTTTTTAGAGTAAATTAAGTACTGGCTCTTAGATCAGCCTTTTCAAGAAGTTGTGCTTCCTTGTAAGAAGCCAAGCCTTTATGCAAACCTGGTCCTCTCTACCTTGATTTTACTAGTCTTTTTGGCCCAAATTTTTCTTTTTTCCCCCTTAGCTTAATTTTTAACCTTCTGCTCTTTAACAAGCTTGCCTCTACTATGTACTCTGATGTTACTGAAAAGTCCAGGCAGTGAAGCCTGATGTTCAGGAGATGAAAATTGAATCTGTCTCCTTTTACCTTACCCCACCCCATGTTGTGCATACGCATCAATACAGCCCAATTACCTGACCCCCATGGATCTTCTCTCAAGCACCTCTGCCTCACTGAGCGCACAGGATACCCAGTGCTTGCATTCAATGTGGCTCTTAGGTTTTTTTTCTTTTGCTGATTGTAGGATCTGCTTCTTTGCTGCATGGTAGTACTCATCACTATTGTATCAGACTGCTTCACACATGGTAATGAATTTAATTTCACACCGCCACTACTGGAAGACAGGTTATTTTTATCCTCTCTTTAAATCTGTGAGAATTGACATGCAGAGTTTAAAGCAGAAAAGCAGTGAATGCTTTTGGCTGTCAAGCTGAAGATATCAAGGGTCATGATTTTGGAATACTTAACCCCAGAGGGCTCTCTGCAGTGCAGCTGCTCCTGAGTAACAGTAGTGGGTGCCTGGCACATCTGTAAGGCAGAGCCAGGAGATCTCATACACCTCTGGGAACCAAAGTGCTTCCCTATGAAACTTGTGTTTGAGTGGTTCTGTTGGTACTCTGTAAGAGCCAGGGGCAGCACCTGCTCCCACAACATGCCCTCACAAGATGAGCATCTTCTACCTTTCTGCAGCTTTATGGCTGTCTGCTATTTGTCCCTCATCATCTGCAACAAATAGCAGTTCCCTGTAAACAGGAACTGCTGCTATTTCATTGTGCTAATTCAGTCTGGGATAGATGCATCTGGCTGGCTGAAAGAGCTGGAGGTCCTGTAGTGAAGTAATAGGATTATACAATTAAACTATCATAATTTGCTGCTCTTCTATCTGTAGGTAAGGGCATCAGGGCTTCTCTGAATTCTGGCACTACAGATTTGGTTGCTTGACTCCACAGCCTTGTGGGTATTGCTTTTGGAGAGGCTTCACAGACTGTTGGCAGCGGACACTTGTGGCCATAGCAGTGTTTATGGACTTTGGTCCCATCCTCACATGCTTTGGCTGATCTTTATGGCCCAGAATCCAATGTCTTCAGCCCAGCATTTGACCAGTGTGGCCTTGGCACAGTTGTTGCTACCTCCCTAGCCAGTCCCAACATCCCTGACTTGACAGGTTAAAGCTGCCAGCCACTGAACTCCCTCTTGTCCCTTTTAAACTGGAATTCCTACTGTGTATGTTCTGCATGTGCTTATGCCCTTGCTTTTTGAAGGGCATTCAGAAAGGTTGCTTGGGGGCTGAGTGGAGTCCAGCTCTCTTCAGCAGTATGGGAAATATGTGTTTCTTTGTCCTTTGCATTTCTGCTTCTGTTAATACTGATGCTGGCCAACAAAATCAGGGATGATGATGAGCAAGGCAAATATGGACTTCAAGCAACACCATGATCACATTTTCCTTGTGGATATATGCTTGGGCTGGCTCAGCAACACAGCCACAGAACATGTGTGTGAGCAAGAAATGAGAGATGAGTGCAAGAGAAAAGGAAGGTGGAAATTCCTGCTGGCTGTGCTTTGAATTCAGGGGATTTGAGAAATGCCCAGGATGGAGGCTGATTAATTAGTGGTGATGTCATTCCATTAGCAATTCCAGGGCAGGCCAACTGAGACATCACCTTTGGAAGTAGGTACTATATTCAACAAAGTAATCTGCATTGGAGAAGTTTATAATGTGTAGAAACTTCAAGACAGCCATAGCAAAGCTGGAAATGCTGTCACTGTCAGGGCAGGGAAATGGAGTTTGCTCTTTTGTTTTACAACTTGATAGAGGAGTGTGTGTCTGTGCCCCTCTGAGGGTAGTCACATGGGTTCTCTGAGTATATCTCTGTTCTGGAGAGGTTGCTGCTTCATCCAGTTATCCTGCTGCTCAGCAAAAGCTTTTCGGCAGCATGCCACTCCCTGGCTTCCTTGGCACCTGAAGACTGCTTCACTTACAGCTTTTTGTAGCTTTTGAACTTCTCAAAGAACCACCCCCCCCCAAAAAAAAACCACAAACCAAACCAAAAGAAAAAAACAAAAAAACAAACCAAAATACCCGAATCAAACCCAAAGGCCCACGTTTTCCTCCTTAGGAAGGGTGAAGTTTTGCACACATCTTGCGTTTGTCTGGGGGCAAGGCTGCAACGCTGTTCTTTATTGCCATGCCCTGCAGCAAGAGACTTGAATTTGGATGAATATTTGCAGGTTCCCAAAATGGCCCTTTGCTAAAAGTGGGCAAAGTTTCCCATCTTATCCAGGACAAAGCTTCCATCATTGCATCCTAACAGTACTGAAGTAAAAAACTCTGGAGGATTTGTCTTCCTACAATGGTGTGCCAAAGCCCTTTTTGCCTGGGGGCTGCTTTGGCTTTGTGGAAAAAGGTAGAGATAAGCAAGGGACTTTTGGAGCATTGGGGTGAGGTAGGGTCGAACCTCCTCCTCTCCCCCCAGCCTCTCTTTAATGTCTTTTCCTTTGCTGATCTTCTCAGCTGATTTTTTTTTCTCTTCTCTTCATACACTTTTTTTCAGTTTTGTAATTGGCAGCTCCTCTGTTTCAGATCCTCTTCAAAATTAATTAATGTGCTGCTTATTCCCTCTTCCAGATCGATAATTATTATACTTAATAAGACCAGATCTAGTCCTGATCTGTGCATTACCTCCTGCTCTCTCAACACTTTTCAGTTTGCCCTGATGTTACAGCTCACAGTACTGCAATTGCACATCAGTCCATGTGAAAAGGGCCCTACCAATCTGGTCAGAATGGCTTTCTTTCCAAGCAAAGAACAAAAATATATCAGACGTAGGAAAAGAGACCTCTGCTTGTGCTGTTAAACAAAAGGTGGAAAGAGAAGCTGCTGTAGTGGTACTTTTCCTGCCGCAGCTCCTGGCACCTTGGATGGCTCCAGGTCTGCAATCCACAGAGCAAGGTCTGCTCTGCTGCTCCTGGCAAAACGTGTGAGCCTGCTCCCTCTGTGAAAGCTGATTGTGGGCTCCTGGAATTTAGAAAAGCTCTTTCTTTTCTTTCTGCCTTCCTAATTATCATCTCTGCATCTGAAAATTGTCAGGTTTTCATCAAAATCTTGGAGGTTTGTTTGTGAAGAAATTTCCATTTATGAAAGAAAAAAAAATGTCCTATTGAAAACCTCTGGCTGGGGACCTTTCAGATTTGCTCTAGAACATGTGCCCTACTAAACACCACCTCCACAGCCTCCCTCCAGACAAGGGAAGCTATCTGGGGGCTGCATATCTAATGCCTAATGCTTCCCACTGATCACTTACCCTTTTGTATAAGAAATGTAACAAAGTAGCCTGATTAACTGGGATTGAAGGAATTAAGCCTGTGTTTGTGGAGATAACAATCAATGAGGTCTCTTTTAACACACTTGTTACTCTGGGCTTCCTTTGATTGGCGTATCAGCAGCTACACACCATAAATTACCTTGATGGATTCCCCTGTGCATCTGAATTTAAAAGAGATGAGGCAGAGGGTTATTTTAGTTAATATTCCAGTGTGTGATTGCCAGGTGCTGTGCAGCTTCTGTCTTGACTCATAACCTCTGTTCTTTCACTTCTAAAGTCCTGTCCACGGAAATAGCACTGTAGCTGTCCTCAAACCTGCCTCTGGGCTTCCTCTAGCTCCCATATTCCTTGACCCAAGAATTCCTTCTGCCTGGACCATTCCTTAAACAGTACATGCTCATGGCACCTGGAGGAGAGAGCAAGTGCTGTGAGACTGAGGCAGTTTAATTACTGACACAAACTCTTGGCAGGACCTAGCAGCTTCTCCCAGGTGACCAGCTGGGGCTGCTGTCATGGATCCTGGAGAGAATTGGCTAAAGAACTGTTCCTGGGTGCATGTGGGTCCACAGCAGAAATTTTGGTGCTCCTCACTGCAGCCCATTAGCAGTGAAGTGAGAGGCTGCCTTCCTCAGATTAGAAAGCACTTGAGGATGTCATTTACTCAGGCAGATTTCCCAACTGACTAGTATTCTTATTCTACTAATTACAAATGGAGAGGGTGGCATGTCCGTGGCTCCCAGACAGGAGGAGCTCTCCTCCCTAATGGTGGGCCTGGCTGGACTGGGAAAAGCAGAATGGATCCTGCTAATTATTATCCTCTCCCCTCATATCAGCTGGAACAAAGTAAAGCTTGCTCTGGTAAATCCTGCAAAGTGTAACGCTCAGATGCTACAGCTGGTGGCCTTAAACATCTGGGGCCCAAGTCCAGCCCTGCAGGGGCAGCACATCAACACGAGGGGTAACTCAGAGCCAGGACCCTGGGTCACACTGCCCGCTGCTTTGGAGTCACCTGAATAGTCCAGGACCTGGGAGGCATATGAAGGAAATAACTAACCTGAATCTTTGGTAGGTGTTTGACAAAACCATTATAGGACTGTCTTGTTCTGACTGTTTTCAGCTGGTGTGAGAAGGAGAAGACTTAGAAAATGTTGCTCTTTCAAATTTCTCAGTATTGAAGGCTGGTGTGCTTTTGGATATGGGGCTGGGTGGAAGCAGTGATGCTCATCAGAGTCCAACCAGCCTCGGGGCTTCCCTCTGTGTAGGGCTGTTCTGGGTTGCACAACTTGGCCTGTTATGAGTATTGCTGGTTTGGGGACAGTTACAGAATCTCTTTACTCATCTTGAGTGTCCTTTGATTCCCTGGGCCTGTGTTTCCCTGTTTGGCTGAGGCTGACTGCATTTCCAGAGGCTCCGTGTCCCGTTGCCAGCTGATAGCAGCAGCAGAACATCTCCCTGTCTCTGTGCCCTGTGGCTCTTCCTCCCCTGCGTAGCTGCTCTGCTCTGCTGCGTGCCTTCCTGTCATCAAATACACAACTCCTCTTGCTGCTTGTCGCTGATCTGTTTACTTGAAAAAACCCTCCTGGAGCAGGCAGGCCCTGGGAGAGCATTGACTATCAGTGGTACATTTGTAGTCACAACTACAGCCGGATTCTCCATAGCTCTGTGCCAGGAAGGAGAGTCCCAGCTGCCTGCCCTGGGACCCGTAGCCCAATGTCTGTCTGCCTCAGTGTGGGCCCAGTTCTGGAAGGAAACTAGTGCGGTAGTTTCCAATGCATATGTCTGAAGGTGTTTCTGAGAGTGGGGTTCACCGTCAATCCTAATGAAGTTAGAGATGGACAGGACCTGGACGGATGGATAAGCCAGCCCTCCAGCATGCTTCCACCCGTGGCACCAGCTGTGCATGCATGAGCAGATGCGTGAGTGACAGGGAGACAGGCTTTGGGCTTTGAACTGCCCATTTTTCTGTGCTTCACCACGTGCCAGGACGAGGCTAACACATGAACAATTTCTGAGCAATTCCTCCTTTCATTAACTACTGGGCTTCTGGCTCAGCCTCAGCTTCCCACACAAGAGCTTCCAGGAATCTGCAGTTGGAGTGTCCTGTCTTTTGCAGCCACCACTCACCTTAATATCATGAAGAGCTCTTATTACCTGGGTATCTGCTGTTTTGTTTGAGCTAATTAGAGCTGATGAGATCCACTCAGGCAGTTGCCTGTCCCTCAGCTTCCTGCGGTCCCTGTAAAGTTTACCAAACACGGCAAGATATGAATCCTTTCAGGGACCATAGTGCAGGCAATATGGTGACATTTAGAGCTCTTGTTGAAGTAGCAGGTTCAGCTGAAGTCTTTAGGAAACTTCTGTTCTCCTGCTGACAGGCTCTATCTACAACCATATTGCGTGGCTAACTATCCTGCTTGATGGAGAGGATCCTAAAATTGCTGTTTCAACGAAAGTACAGTCAGTCTCCAGATGTGGTAGGTTTTCAAGTGTGCCAGGGTTCATACTGCCCTTGGGAATTATTCTCTTAATGGCCTTTGCACCTGAAGCTCAGCAACATCTTTGTGTCAGGAGGCTCATTGTTTTTTGGTGTGCAGCTGTAAACTGAGCTCAGTAGTCAAGCTATGATGAGATGAGATGAGATGAGATGAGGGTCTCCTCTGAGTTGACAAAGAAAGCTAAGGAAGGGATTTGGAGGGGAGGGAAGACCTGGAATAACATATTCCATGCAATATGAACATAGGCCATTTTCCAAACACTTTCCTGCAATTTTTAGTGTGAACCTCCTCATATCTGGCCCTGTTTCAAGTTCCAGGTTTTGGCTTCATGCCACTCTCCATTTGCTTCTGAAACAAAAAATGAGTTCACAGCTTTGTGGGTGCAGAGACAAACTCAGAAGAACCCTGGATCAGAAAAGCAAACAAGCAGGACTCTTAAAGCCAGCCTTCCTAAGCACTTGATTTAGATAAGCATTAGGTACCTAAATTGCCTAAACATATTTGGACTTGACAAGCATGCGCAATGTTAGAAATAGAAGTGCTGAGGCATCTAAAACCTTATGACTCCACAGGGGGATTTTTGAACTGATGCTGCTATTGTAACTGCAGAAGAGAAAAGTAAGAGTATGTGAACAGGTCTTTCTCTCCAGGTTTATTTTTGCTCTTGCCAAGGGACTGCAGGACAAATACAGTCTCAGGCCCATTAGCTTTTATGAATTTGTTCCACTGCCAGCATATAGTTCTTGAAATTCAAGACAGCTATCCCTGCTAAAAGAGCTCTGGTACTTCTCCATGTAGTTGGACCTGGCTTCTGGAGATTTGGATGGACATGTTTTGTCATAGAAACAAGCCCCCTGCTCTTTGCTTTACCAGAATCTGCTGAGACACAGACTGCAAGCTCTGCAGTGTCCCTCAAGAAGGGCTTTTTAGCTTTTTGAGTTGTGGCACAGCTATACACCCTGAACATCTATGTAAAATAAAGATATATAGCTCTCCCAGTACCCACTTCTGTATTTTCTTGGGCATGTCTAAGCTGTGGGTAAAACACTAGATATACTGGAGCCCTCATCTAAAGCAGCAAGGATTATGTGATCTTGTATAGAAACACCATGTTGTGCCTCAGACATCCCTTGGGATCATATGTGTAGATCAGTACCTCTCAGGGAATGTGGAAAGGTGAGGAAAAATTATCATCCTTTCCATTAGTGCATGTTAGACCTGTCTGTTTTGTCACAGATTGTGTCTGTGACCTCAGGTGAGCCATTTGATGACTTCGCCTTAGCCCATCCCCTTCCTCCTCCCACCAGCACAGCCCTGCAACACCCAACAGCTCCTAAAGATGATGCAGCGTCTAAAGATGATGCTTCCTTTCTCACTTACATTGCCAGGCTTCTGTAGACTAAACTGCTGATGGTGGGAGACACCTTTGCATTTGTGTTGCCAAGATTTAGCCCCAGCATTAATAGATGCTTGCTAAAGATGTGTGGCTGAAATGACAAACACGTGGGATACAAAGAAAAAGTTCTCTCTGAGTCTCAGGTTTAGAGAGGGAGAGTTTCAGCAGCGAGAACACTTTTTGCTGTGTGTTTGAGGGTGAAAAGAGCAGCATGTTCTGCAGGCCCCTTCCTGGTGCCACAGGGAAAAAAGTGTGTGGGAAAGTCTTCTCTCGTGGGGACCTGCAGATTCTTACCAGTCACCTACTTTTAACTCACCAGCACGTGTGCGATAACGGCCAGTGGGTTTACTGGGAAGGTGGTGCCCAAAGGTCAGTTCTGCTGAGAGAGCGCTTTGAAGGGGAGCCTTGCCTTTGAACTGTGCTAGGGGAAAGGTTGGGTTTGAGCTGTTTCTGGATACCAGGGACAGCACAGCATTTTAGGTGGCTCTTTGTTCCCTCCTGGCAGGCTTTGAGGGCTTTACCATGGACAAAGAGGGGAGGCTGCGTTGCCACAGGGGAAGGAGATGCTGCCTGGCTGCCTCAGCCCAGTGCTATGCCTGTTTTCTGGAGGCTGGCCCGGGGCTCCGCTCCCTGCCCAAAGCAGGAGGAGCACCAGCTCATTGCTGGTTTGTATGGGTGGCTCCAGTTTGCCTTCAAACTGGGAGAACCACCAGGTTTTTGGTACTCTTTCTTTGGCTGACTACTAGACTTCGCTTGAGAAGTGCAAACGTGGGGCCAGGGAGGGCAGACCGCAGCCCTGTGGTGCCTGCTGCCCGCGTGGGACAGCCCAGCAGGGAGGCTGGGAGAGCAGTGACCCCCGTCCCCGACCGCGGAGGCAGGCGGGTGGCTGATTTATGGCCGAGGAGAGATAGGGGTCTCTCCGAGTTAAGCTGTAGGCGAGTTGCCATGGAGATGGGTTAATAAAGCATCAGGCAGCAGCCGGCTCTGACGCTGCTACCGTTGCAAGGAGCAGGCGGGTGGGGAGAAGGGGCAGCTGGCCCAGTGGGGATGGAGAGTGAGAACAGCGTAGCACCAGGAGAGCGGGGCCGGTGTTGGGTCCGTCCAGTGCTTTCAGAGAGGAAGGGGTGATGGGAGAAGGTCCCCGTTCTCCCAGCAATTTGGGAGGGGGGTGTCAGCACGGTGCTTCTTGGGGGTGAGTGGGACCAGCAGCTTTCAGGGACGGGGTTGGACCCCTGTGCAGCCAGAGTATCTTTTGTTCTGGTCTCCTGCCCTCATCAACCACCTGTCTGCTTAGTGACTGTGAGCTGCCTGCTCCCCCTAGCAGCATGAGAGGGCCTCAAAGCCTCTCTGAATGTCAGCTTGCAGAGGCCACCTCACACAGGTCTGGTACAAAGGACTCTGCTGTGCTCAAGGTTAGCTTATGTGTGGGGAAAACCTCCCACGGACCCGCTCCGTGCTGAGGACGGTGCCTGCACCCAGACGCCCAGGACGTTTCTAACCGCAGTTCCCTCCCTGTGCTGATGAGCCTTCAGCCTCGGGGCAGGTCTCCACCACCCAGTGACCCGGGGAGCCGTGTGTTACTGGGGCATATCTCCCTCAGCATGCTGCCCTTCTGCCTTTCAACACTGGGAAGGTCACCTCTTGCCTTCCTTGGTCCTTCATCCCAGCCATTGCAAGTAAGTGCAGCCAGCTCCCTTGGATGCCTGGGTGGGATGAATGGTGATGCCATGGACTTGCCTCCAAAGAGGTGGATGTACTGGAGCTGTGCTGCACATCCCTGAGCTCTTGCTCCAGCCTGTACCTTCAGAATGGATCCTCCTGCTTTGCTATAGTCGGGGTTAAGGCTGCCATCCCATTCAGTTCAAAGGCACTGTAGCATGGATCTAAAACTAAACACACTTTTATTCTGGCTAGTTGAGCAGGGTGACGGGAGGGAAAGGCTTAGCTAATTATTAGCAAGATATTCCCAGGCTGCTTTACTTCCATTTTGAGAGATTACTCTTCAATAATATGGCGACAGCCATACTTTAACCCTGATCATCATAAGAGGGGTTTTGCCTCAAAGCTGTCAGCTCCTGGAGTGCACCAAAGTTCAGGTAATTGTTCCAGCAGGTAAAGGAGAGCAGGAGGGGAGGGGCGAGGGGTAGGGAGGGAGGTTATATATTTTAAGAAGGAAATAAAAAACCTTGTGATGGAGTGATGCATTAAAAGATAATTGCTTACAGGTTTCACAAGATGTTTTTATGCCTCCTAAATTGATGGATGTATCCTCAGAGACTGATGCTCTTAGTGGAGGGTTACCTTTCCTTCTGAACAAAGCAGAGATCAAGACAATTCCAGATAGCTAATGCCAGCTACTGATAACACTACCCCTACCCCCACAAAGAAAAGGTTGTCTAATGCTGGACTTCTTGAGTTAGCTACTGCCTTCTACCCTGGCCAAAGCCTCTCCCCATGACAGCATCCCTTGTTGTTCAAAGCCATCCCGTGCTACTGCTGAACAGCCCTCATGTCCTTAACTCTGTCCTCATGCTCTACCCAGACGGTAGGAGTACTCCCCTCCCTATGGCTCTGTTGGCTTCCAGCACTGGCTGGGATGAAGGAGGACTTCCACTGCCTCCATCCTTAACAAGGCCTCCCTTGACGTCTCTGCAGGGCTAGCTCGGGGGGGAGCCAGCCAGCCCTTATTGTTTTAGTGAAACATAAGGGGCACAGACCATACAAAGCTTTGGAGACCGTCTGGTGCAGCCTCTGTGATCCAGGTGGGATTTGACCGATGGAGATTTTGATTACTGCTGTGGTGCACAGGTGCCTGCTCTGCCACGGATTTGCATGGGCTGATACGGTGTGGATCAGCACGTCTGGAGGGGCAGAAAGGGTTGCAATGTGCACGTCCACTGATCTCATTTAGGGTGGTTTTTAGGTGCTGTATCTCTTGGTCTGCCCTTAGCAGCTCACAGTTCATGTGGCTACAGCCTTGTAATTCCTTACCTTGTGCTTTCTTTCCTGTCTGACCCCAACTATGGCCACTTCCCTCAACTTTATAAGGAGAACTTGGCATCTGGTGTGGCTACAAGGGGAGGAAATTTAATGTAATTTTTAGAATCTTGGAAAAACTTTTGCAACAAAGGGTCTCATGCCCAAGACTATTTCAGGCTGCTGGCAGTGTCAGGGGAGACCTCTGAGTGGAGGAGGCAGTCTTTCTAGAAGACATCTCAGAGTGGAGTGAGATATGTTGCTCCTGGGGAAGTCTGTATGGCTGTTGCTCATGGATGAACAGGCCTTGAGAGAACCATGGTTTCCACTGCCTGTGACTATTGTTAGTGCTACTTAAATCTGTAAATCTTGGAATGTTCTTCAATATGAGCCATTTAAAATCCTGAGTCATTTCTGTCTCTGGATATGCTTGTCTCACTGATTCTGTTTCGTGTCTGTTTTCATATCCAAGGCAGTTCATGCCAATATAGCTGAGTCAGTTTGGAAAGGGGGAAGAGCAAGTATTAGGGCCTCTTCTGCTCTTAGTCTCCAGGCAACCAGTGTTCTTGAGTTAGCCAGGTCCTGTGTCTGGTCCCACCTCTGGGCATGGTCATCTCAGTGATATTCTCCAGTGGAATGCCACTTTCCAGTGGGAAGATGGTGGACCAGATCCTTGGGGCTTTTAGCCAAGTGAATGGATGTGCCTTGGGACTCCCTCTGAGTTCCTCACTGTTCCCTTGCCAACGCTCTTGTGTTCACAAGCATATAAATCGGGAACAGAAGATGTGCCTTGGGAGGAAACTTAGATGTAAGCAGAAATTCAGCGTGAATAAGTATGGCCAACTTGTGCTGCTCGAGGGGCTCTTCCTTAGCTGACCATGCTTTGAGTAGGAGGTTGGACTAGATAATGTCCTGAAATCTCTTCTAATGTGAATTTTCCTGTGATCCTATGATTTTCCCCAGTTGTGGAGACCAGCAAAAAAGCTCCTCTGTTGGCAAGCACACACAGCTGTCTTCTTGAGTGATGCTTAGGATTATGGTAGGAGGAATTCAATGCAGAAACAGACTTTTTAAATGGGAACAGCCCCACACCATGTACCAGTTGCTGTCATTCGTGCATGAGCAGTCTAAGGGCAATTAAAATGTGAGCTGTCTGCACAAGATCTCAAAAGTCAGGTCCCTGCAGCTCAGGCAAAATGTCTTTCAGAGATCGGAAAATAACAACTTGAAGGCCTGGTTGCTGATGCTTCAGAATTGTCCTGTGAGTATTTAGTCTCCATCAGCTAGGGTTGGATGTGGTGCTGAAGGCTGGAGAAACTTATCTTGATTACATACGGTTTGTGGTAGCCACAAAGTTCCTGTAAGAGAGCCAAGTGTTGCAGTAACACTAAAGAGTATTCCTCCTCTGGTTAAGAGATGCCAGATTTGATTGTGGGGCACTGTGTTGGACTAAGCTCAGGTTTTGCTCAAGATGTTGGTTTTCAGATCTTGTGAGGCTCATCAGATCTTGCCTATGGCCCCTATCCAGCAGAGAAAAGTGGAACTTTACTGGTATTTGAACCGCTGCAAACAGATGTAGTCTGGATACCTGGATTAGACCATCAGATCTAAGGGAGCTGAAATTTTGCTTTGAAAGACCGTCTGTGTTTTCTTCCTATTGTCCAGAAAGAAGTCATGGTGGATGCTCTTATCTCGCCAAAGTCGGGATGGCTGTGGTCTGTAGGGGTAAGGTAGAACTGTGACAGCCTTTAACTTTCTCTTAGATGCAAGAACTGGGTCATTTTCCAATATCAAAATGAAGAGAACTGACAGTTAAACTGGATTTAATCACTCATGCGTTGAGGGGCCTTGCCCTGAAGTATGTTTGCATGCTATTTTAAGTATTCAAAACCAAGAGTATTTTGGAGGAATTTTGGGGCGGTCAGTAACGCCTGCAGTCATGATCCTTCATCTCATCGCTCGTCCTCAGCGCTGGAGGAATGGTTATGTACCTTGGAGTCACAGCTGCAGCAGAGTTTTGCAGTGCGTGGTTAACAAGGAGAGCTCTGCAGGGACAATATATTTTGAGTGCGCCTTACTGTCAGCTTTTGCCTTCCCAGCTCCGCTGCCGTGTGGCTCCGCAAAACCTCCAAAGCCCGGCCAGCTCTGCCCAGGGCATCCCGCATCCCCCTTCCTGCGGGATCCCCGCACTGCCACGCTGGAGCTGCCCTTGTCTTCACCGCCTACTCCTACCCCTCGCTGCGTTTTAACCTCTCTTCCTCCTCCCCCCTTCTCCGCATGTGTTTTCCGCTGCGTGTTTTATTGAGACAGAAGCCGCAGCAATCCCAACTTGCGGGCCAAACTTCCCGGGATGCGGCCGGGCCTCGCAGGGAGGCGGCGGGTTGGCGGGGGGGGCGGGGGGGGAGCTGGGGCGCAGCGCATCTTTTGGGGTGCTGGCCACCTCCTCGCAGGGAGCACCAGCGCCTCGGGGAGCCCCCCCTCCTTCAACAGGTAGACCCTGGGCGCAGCCAGCCTTGCTCCGCGCATCCCCTGCGCGGAAAGGCCGGCGGGGGCTGTGCGGGGCTGGGGGCCCGCGGCAGCGCTCGGGGTGGCGGCCCCAGCCCGGGGCACGGAGGGCGGCAGCGCCCCGTCCCCTCTGCCCGCGCTGCGGGGTGTGTGTGTGGGGGGGGGGGGGGGAGGGGGGGTGTGTTGGGGGGGCAGCTCCGCACAAAGCGGGTGTGTAAACCCTCCTCCGGGGCGCGGAGAGGAGGAGGAGGAGGAGGAAGGCGGGGGGATGCTGCTTCCCTCCCTCTCTCGCTCCCTCCTTCTCTCCCTCCCTCTCCGCGGCCGGAGGAGCGCGCAGGCGGTGGCTGGCAGCGCGGCGGGCTTGGGGGCGCGCAGCCCCGCGGAGCGCTGCGGAGCGGGGTCCGGACCCCCCATCTCCGGCCGGGGCAGCGGGAGCGGCGGTGAGTGCGTGCGGGGCGCGGCGGCTGCTCCCCGGGGTGCCCCCCCCCCGCTCCGCGCCTGCCTGGCGGCTGCACCGGGCTCCCAGTAACCGCCCCGCCGGGGGCTGGGGGGGAGTGGGGGGGCAGCGCGGACCCCCCGCCGGGGATGGGGATGCCGGGGGCTGCGCCGCCCCCCCGGCTATTGTCTAGGGGCCAGGGAACAATAGGGGGAGCGGCGGCCCCGCGGGGGAAGGGGGGGGCGGGGGGGGCTCTGCCCTGCTCGCATCCCCCGGGTGGGGCGGGGGGGTGTCAGGTGTGTGCGGTCGCGGGGTCGGAGCATCCTCACTCCCGCAGCAACTCCGGAGCGTGTTGCTCCGGAGCAGAGCGGCCGCCCGAGCCGTGCCGGGTCCGTGTGTTGTGTCCCTGTCCGTCCGTCCCCCCCCCCCCCCCCGCCGTCTGGGGACCCCCGGGGCTCCAGCCCATCCATCTGGGGAGGGGGGAGAGGTGTAAGCGGCTTGGAGGGAAATGTCTGGCCGAGGGCAATAGTGAGCCCCGTGCCTAGAGCCGGCCGGTGGATGCAGGGGAAGGGCTGAGCGGGGAGAATGGTGTAGTAAAGCAAAGTCAAATTTCCCCCTGAATCCTGCAGCCAGGCCTAATGGGCGCTGATGCTGTGTCGGGGTGGGGAGGAAAGGGGGGGGTCTGGGGGGGCTGCAGTCTCTGAGTCTGATATGGGATGAAGGGGTAAAGAGCTCCAGATCTTTCCTCCTCCCCCCGGAGTTACTAGGACTGAGATATGGATCATTAAAAGGGAGTAGCGTAATGCAATTAAGCATTAGACAGTCCCCGCTGCAACATTTATCCATTGTTCCTTGCTCTGCCTTCTGCCAGAGCAATTCTTGTCTGGACAAGAGAAGTGTAATTGAACAAATAGTTCATTTCCCTGGCCAATTGCATCCGTAGTCTCTCCCTTGGATCTTCTGCTGAGTGGCTGCAAACACAGCAGCGTCCTCAGACAGAAACAGAGAGCCGGGACCCTCTGGTGAGACTCCAGCTGCCCTGGGCTGCCCGGCAAGAACAGCAGCTCTGAGTGGCTGCTCACCTGAGTTGTTCTGACAGCAGCAGCAGAGCAGGTTTGCTCCCTCAGTCCTCTTAGCTTCCTTGTGGGGAGCGGGAAGAATTAAAATAACAGGTGGTGAGGCAGGTCCAGCCTACAACTAGAAGATACTACGCGTGGTGCAGGCAAGTGCTCTCCTTTCCGTAGTCTGTCTCTTAACTTTGTCTTTGCCCTGGAGGATAAAGGGTTTCAGGCTGGTTTGAGGTGATGCTGTTGCCGTGGAGTTTGCCATCCTGCCCTTCAGTCTGTGCCTGGGGGTGGTGGGTGCCCTGCAGCACGCACACACACACACGCACGGAGGCAGGAGTGCACGAACCCAATGCTCTTGCTCTTTTCCGAGAGCTGGAGCATCTGGAAAGGTTGCGGCTACACCTGGGCCCCTTGGTACGTGCCTGGCTGGAGGCTGTGTCCTTTTGCCTGGAATCGCCTCCCGGTTCGCAGCACACGGCAGAGCTCAGTGCATGGGGACGTACAGATGCATTGTCTGAACCGCTGTGAGACATGCTCTGCACTGGGAGGCTGCCGCTTTTCCTCGCTTCTGGAGCTTCTTATCACAAGTCTGCATCACGCAGCTTTCCTCCTTCTGTTCCTTCTCCTTTCCTCTTTCTTTGTCTGGAGATTGCCGCCGCCTGTCCCACTTCACTCTCAGCTTCTCCTTCATCTTCTCCTGCTGAATCCATTCCTTCACCTCAGTTTCTTTTTCTCTAAGTAGACCCTGTCCTCTCAGCCTGCTTCTCAACACTGGAGAAGCAGCCCAACCCCTCATCTCAGTAGGAGTATTCCTGCCAACTGTTTACAAAAAGTAGCACAATACCCAGGCTGAATGCTGACATAATTACATACTCAGCCAGAGAGTGTAGTAAATAATCCTGCCTTTCAAGCTTTTGCCCAGTGGTGAGTCTTTTGCCATCTCCTTTGCCCGTGGGCTAAATGTATTACACTTGGCTTGCATTTACTTGTATTCTGGAAACATAAGCCAGCGCAGTCGGCGCACAGCTATATGGTATCAGAGGGGATGTACGCTGATGCCTTGCGCCATAGACACTTACCGTGCCTGTACGCATCGTCTGTCTGAATAGGCATCACACGGCTCTGCTCCTAGGGTCGGGCTTTGACAGCCCTGCTTGGCAAGTGCAAGTGCTGTCAGGGAAGGAACAATTGCGGAGGTGTGGATATTGTTCCACCGGTGAAGGAAAGATGGCTGTGAGGTGAAGGTCAAGAGTGCCAGCAAAAAGTGCAGGGCTCGGCTAGCCGTGCTTGCGTTGGTTAGGGTGCTAGCTAGTTTTCCAAGGGTTTGTGTGTACATAGGATTGCAAACTGTGGGCACTGTCAGCATGGTTGTATTTCCAGTTGTGCTTGTGAGCCTGAGTCTGTCTGCAGTTGCTTTGGTTGTGAGTCAATCTGTCTGCAGTTGCAGTAGCTGTGAATCAGTGTCTGCCTGTAATTATGTGGGTGAATCAGTGTTGGCTTGTTACACTTTGAGTGCAAACGGTTTCCCATAGTGGTTGTAGGTGTGAATCACTCTACAGTCCCTCTGGATGTGTTTTTGAGTAGAGATGCAATACTGGGATTAATTTTGTTTTAATGAGGAAAAACAGTCAAGCGGCTTCTTGTTTCGAAAAATTAAAGCTGGGTCGGGAGTTGGGCACAGAGCTTGCTTCTCTGTTACCAGCTTTCTATGGAAGAGATCCACTTCAAAGCTTGCTCCCGTTGATCCAAACCTCTAATTTCTTTGTCTTGTGCCTCTGGTTTCGAGTGTCGTCTTCTGCTGGCATCTCTTGCAGAGCTGCAGACAACGCATTCGGTAACCATCACGTGTGCCTCGTGCCTTATGTGTGTGGCAGATTCACGGGAAGGTTGTTTATGGCTTGTGCAGTGTGTGTGTTTGTGGGGACCAGCCAATGTGTGCCCCTCGGGTAGGGAGGCACGCACATTTTCACGCTTGTGAGTCGAAGACTGCGTGGTTCCTCTGCCATGTGCCTCTTGCTGTGAGCCAGTGCTGTTTCTCTAAGTAGATGGTAAACAGCAAGTTTGATTCAGGTAGGTGGAGGTACTGCTGCCTGTTTCTTGTTCTCCAGTTCCTATAAAATGCTGTAGTAGCTTCTGGCCTTCAGCAGCATCTAAACAAAAGCAGCGCTAAACTGAGAGGGAAGTCGGAGAAATCCGGGCTCTCTCAGCTTTGGAAGCAGAGCAGTCTCTTCAGTCCAGACTAACAAACAGCCTTCCCCTGCGCTGGCTGGTGCAGGTAGAGCACGATGCTGGCAGGGCTGGACTGCTTCCAGTACGCACTGGTTTGGGTGTCTCTGCCTGTGCTGTGCAGTGCACACATCCATCCCACTTAGCTCAGTTGAGAACAAAGGGATGCAGTAGGACAAGGGTCTTGTGAAACACCACGGTCTCTTATTCCATCATTTCCAGGTTTCCAGATGAACCATGTCTGCTCCTTGCTGCTCCTGTCCTCAAATAAAAGGGTGGATTTATTCCAAGGGACCCTCCTTTTAAGCTGAAGTGATTGAGAACTGAAGCAAAGCCTCCCCAAGAGGAGCACAGGGCAGCATGTGCATTGCCTGCATTTACTGCTGCTGCTGCTGCACTGAGCGCTCGCTGCCTGCCTGTCTGCATAGAGAGCTTCGAGCTTTACCTGAAGAAGTGCTAGAAGAGGCTGGTGTGCTTGTGGAGGGCTGGGGGTGTTTGGGCAGAGCACAGCCTATACAGTTTGAACTATTTTGGAATCCTTGGGAGGTGTTGGAGGGACCTCTCCTGATGCCTGGGACCTGTTTTGCAGAGGCTCCAGTGCAAGGAGGAAGCTTTAAAGAGCTTCTTGTGCTGTGCAAGCACACCTGACTTTGGGGGTAAATATGCAGGTGTTGTGAGGTCACCTATAGTTCTGTGCTTGCCTGTGCTACTGTGCAGGTGTGGTGGATGTGCTTGGCAAACCCCCAGGTCCGTATCACCCTCTTCTCCCTCCATGGAAGTGCTTGTATCTGGGCGTTTGGACTGTGGCTGCCTCGACTTCCCAGTCTGTTTTCCAGCTGGCTTCCCAGCATCAACTCCTCGTTGCTCTATCTCATATCCCTGAGATACCTGACTTGGCAAGGACGTGGAGCAGCTGCAGGTCCTGGGGGCTGGGGGTTGAGTGGGAGCTGGAAGTGCTCAGCACTCCTTCAGCTGGTGCCAGTGGTGCAGGTGCCAGGCATGGGGGCACGCTGACCTACTGACACTGCAGGTATACAGCCTCGGGGCACAGCGAGGAGGCAAATGCATCTTTGGGGCTGTTTGGTAAATGCTGCCTGTATGATGCAACTATTGCTAGGGGAATCAGATTGTTCCCTTGGCTGTGCATCTTCCAAGGAGGCAGTAATTTGGGAGAGAGACTGATGTGACTCTCACAAATGTACCCGGGGGGTTTATGGGCCTTGCTCTTACCTTTCTGATGCTTGCAGTCTCCCCCTCTCCAGGCTGTTCTCTCAGATTTTTTTGCAAGCTTTACCTTTCCGTCTCCACCTCCAGAGCTCTATCTGTCTTTCCCTTGTCAGCAGTAAGGCTGTGCTAATCACTCTTTCCTAGGAAGGCATTTCGGAATATTTAATAGTTTCTAGAATAGGGATTTCTGAAAAGATCAGGCTCAGTATGCCAAGTCAGGAGATACCCAATGTTAGCATAGTTACTAGGGTACCTTGCTGATCTGGAAGGAATCAGCAGTTTTTTGGTTCCCAAACCCACCTCAGTAGGAGCAGGGGATGGAGCATGGTGCTATCTTGGGGAGAAGGAAGCTTTTGCAATTTCTCATTCCAAACCTGCACATCCAACAGGAAGGCTGTATTTCTCAGGGGTGTTGTTATGCTATGATGCTCTGGAGATTGGACAGACTGCATATGTTGGAGAGGAGTCAGTATGTTTATGATGCCTTTAGGTATGTGGTTATAAAGAGACCTGCCAAAATCTAGGGTGCACAGAACTGTAAACTTCAAGTATTGCTGGATTCCAGCTGCAAAGTGTTAGCAGGGCTCCTTAGAAAATCTGCATTTGATTCAGCTGTGGAGGTTACCAGCAACTACAGAATTAGTGATGAATACATTTGCTAGCTGTGCCATTAAGAAATGAGCAATGGACAGATGGAGGAAGGAAGTGCAGAGCTGCTTTGAACACGTACCATCCCTATAGGCTCCATCTCGTGTAGGCATAGAGGAGAACCAGAAACTATGGGGTGATGTTCTTCAACTTATGTGAAAGAGGAGTCAGTCTAAGGAGTTGTACCACTCTTTTCTGAGCTTAGGAATGTTTGCATTCTGCTCTCTTCTTCACGGATACTATGCAGTTTCCCTTCAGCTCCACCTAGTAAGACATTTTGGGGTTTTTTTCTTCTTTGAGACCATTACCATACAATTAACATTCCTAAACTCCCAATCAGTTTCATGTAGTTAAGTGCATGTTGCCTGCATCCTCCCTCCCTGCGGTTACTGAGATCGAGGCGTTGATTGTTTCAATGCCTTCCTGAGTGGGAAGCGACAGCTGAATAGCATCTCTGCAAGGACAGCACCATTTTGGGCCGGAGGAGCCCCGGTGTTGCTTTTCCTGAGACACATGGGTGTTTCCATTCTTTTCCGTTGCTTGAGATGGTGCTGAGTGCCAAGGGACCCCTTCCTACTGCTCTGCCGCTAACAGCAACTGCCACGGAGCCAGCAGGCTTCTCCAAGAGTGACTCTTTTGTGCTAAAATCTGAGGAGCTCAATTGCTGGGCTGTTGAAACCAGGACTGGTTTTACAAACCTGCCAGGCCAGAAGGCCAGGTACCTCATTAGAGAGCCTGTGTGGCCAGTAGCTATTTGGCTTACAAAGCACTTGCAACGGCTGAGATTTTGTGTGTTTCTGTGGTTAGTGCTGGGCCTGGGTAGGAACAGCCCCAGGAAAGGGGAGAGGTGATGCTGAGAGCTGCTGTGCCATGGGGACCACACTAGGCTTTGACTGTGGGGAGCTTTGGAAGATCCCTTAAACTGTATGAAGGGTGAAACCTCCTCCTCTGCAAAAGACTCCTTGCATCCTCCAGAGATATGTTTCTTGCTCAGCAATGGGGTGATGAGCATCAGTGCTGGAAGAGGCTTATTCCTTCTGCTGTTCCCACAGCACTGCCTGGCCAGTCCCAGCTCAGTGTCACAAGGCTACCAGGGTTCATCACCAACAGTTAAAGACTGCTAAATGGGAATGTCAACCACAATCCTCAGGACCAGGTCTTCTTCTCAATCCATCTCTAAGTGTAAATGAGCCAAAAAACAAGGAAAATGCTGTGCAGCCTCTTCTATCCAGCTCCCCAGGAAAAATACAGTATGACAACCAAAGGAAAGTGGTAGAAAACAGTGCCAAGGTATTTTCCATGCTGTGTTGTCCTTCCTGAGTCTGTAAGTGCAGCCCTAGCAAACCAGCCATCCGTGTACTCTCACCCCATTTTGGCGGCATTCTCTCTGCCAGCAAACTGAGCTGTGGCTGGCAATCTCTTGGGCCAGTAGTGAAAACAGATTTTTCTCCAAGTGTGGGTATATAGAACTGGTTCTCATGCTTAAAATGAGATGTAAGCATGTATCTAACTTTATTCAAGGAGCCCTGTTATCCTTGGCTAGCACCTTCTTCAACAGAACTATCCAAAGTAAAACATTCGCCCTTCATCTCCATATAATATTGAAAGAAAATTGTATGAACAAAGCTTGGTGGAAATGCAGTTGTTTAGAGCTTCTTGGCACAGACAGGCACATCTTATACACACCTACATGGACGATGTAAGTGCTCCTGGCTTTTGTCGCTGTTCCTGACCCTATCTCTTTCTGAATTACCTTGCTGCCCCATTTTCTGGTCCTCTTTTCTTTAGCTGCGCTGTTCCACCTGTGATGTAATCTCCCCAGCCCATGGTCTCACCAAATCTAATAAAGATGGTCTAAAATGTTCTAGAGGAGTCAGAATAGTTCCTGCAGAGGCAGGAGGCACCTGCTGCAAAAACAAAGGGTCCTTGTTTGTGGGTATCCCTGGTCAAAATCTGCTGGCAGTGCAAATTCTGCCAGAACAAACCATTTATTGAAATCAGCAGTTGAATGGAAAAGTGTTGATTTCAATGAAATTTTTCAATGATGGTGTGAGGAGGGGAGAGGGAAGCCAGCAATTTTTTTTTTTTTCCTTTTGACTAGTGTTTGAAATTGCCTTAGGAAAAAAAAAAAATCAATTAAATCCTGTTGTATAATTTGCAAGTTTAAGTGAAATGAAAGGGAAAAGTTGAAAGGAAATCTGTTGAGGAGCTGCTAATTGAAGGAGTTTTGAATTTGCCTTGTAAGAAACATCAACATTTTAGCTGTCCTTGTTGTGATTTGGAATGAGTCTCCCCTAACTGTTGGAATTTCCTACAGAACAGATGTTCAGACTCTTAATTTGTGCTTCGTCAGCAAATACTTGAATTTCCAAGACTGCCTGTCCCTTCTCAGCTGGAGGGTGGCAGGAGCCGGGGGAGCCATCCCAAATCAGGGCTTGTCTCACCCGAGGTGTAGGTGTGCCCTTGCCAGAAGGCTCCTGCAGCCTCTGTCAGTGTGTGTTCCTTGGTGTGAAGGCTGTGCTTCCCTGGGCAGCATCCTGATTAAATAAGGCCCGAGCACACCGGCAAATGCTCACATGCACTGTAATTAATCCATGTGCTGATATTTGCAAGGATTTTAAGTGAATGATGGGGAGGCAGATAAAAGTAACACGTCTGAGGTATGCTCTGTGCAAGGCAATGCTGGGGCTCAACGCTGTTTCTTTTTTTCCTGTGCCTGCCATTAGTGAATGTCTTGCCAGAACAAAAGCTGAGGTGGGTGGATAAGGACTTGTAGTGTCTGGCTCTTACCTTCTGCCTGCGTGGCAGCTCATGTCCTCCTAGAGCTGTACTGAGCTAAAAAGCAAGGATCAGACACAGCATCCAGGAAAACTCTAGGGCCAAAGGGGTGTGGGGTGAATAGGAGCAGCTAAGTGCAGAATTATGGTGTAAGACACGACTCAGTCTGGCCTTGGGCCCCGTCTCCTCCTCCAGCCAGCTGTGGCAGGGCTAGCCAGGTACACATCGCTCTACACCCCCCATACACATCATCTCCAGGCGTTTCCATTCCGCGTGGCTGAGCTCCCTGCTCTCTCTGTGTGGGATTTCTGTTGGGGGTTCCCATCTCCAACGTCTGTGTGCAGAAACCCCTGCTCCTTGGTAGCACTTGCATAGCTCACCTGCCCCCTTCGCTCTGGGGCACCCTCCACTCGCTGAGAAATGCTGTTCAGGTGGTGGGGTTTGGCTTTCAACCCAGCATCTCCTTCAGGGCTGAAAGGAGCTGCCTGAGGCTCTGCGGTGTTGGTCCCTACTGAGCGGGGAAATCCAGAGCTCAGATTGGGCTGGCAACAACGTCTTGCCCTGGTTTCTGCAGTCTGGGATTGAAGTGAGCCTTCACTGACGTCTTTGGGGGCTCACACTGGCCGGTTGTGCCTGGCTGCCACAGCACTGAGTCTCTGCTGGGCTGAATCCTGTGTATGCCAGACGCGAGGTGTGCTGGGGAGACGTCACGACAAGCTGTATTTATACAGGCTGTTGCTTGGCAGTGCTGTTCCAAGGTGCATCAACATAATGAGATACATAAAAAGGGAAGGCAGTTAAATGTGCAATAACATCACAATAAAAGTAAAACTGAGCATTAATGAAAAATCTGAGCACACTAATGCAATACAGTTGAACACTCCCACTACCTTGGGCCTTGGTGCCCAAACTTAATAATTTCTGGCAGTGTCATTACCAGAATTAAACGAGGGCCTAACTATCCGGTAAAAGATGTTTGGAAAAAGTGGGTGTTGGGACTTTGCAAGTGGTTTTGCTGTGTGGGCGTCCCCAAGGCAGCACAGGTAGCAGGGGATCTGAGACCTCTGCACGGTTTGGGCAGTGACTGGGAATATTTGGTGAGGAGGAGGAGGAGGAAACGATGGGTGGAAGAAGAACCAGTGTGGTCATTTTGGAATTGGAGAGCCCATTGCCAGGTGCTGAAGCAACCGGGGGACTGCTGTATGCTGTGAAGATGGGATGAGGGTTTGTATGTGTGTGTACACACGCTTGGCTCTGACCCCATGCTGTGACTTCCCCAGGGCCAGCAGTGCTGCAGGGGGTGCTGCTGCCTTTGGTCCCTGGGGGGCTCTCTGGGACTTCACATACAGGACCCCAGAAATACTGACTGCTGGCTAACATGCATGAACTGCAGCGAAAATCTGAACTAAGCAGATTGCTTTCCTCCTAGTAAATATAATCTCTTTTCTCTTCTCTCCTTCCTCTCTGTGCCTACCCTGGCAGGTTTTGGAGGCTTGCTTGCCAGTCACTGCGTGCTGACGCCATGGCGCTGAGACTCCCGGGAATGGGGTTGCTCTCCCTCGTTAGCCTTGGAGTCCTAGTCCTGGTTTTGGCTCTCCCTGCTGATGCTGGGTAAGGTGGTGAACGCTGAGGCTGTTGGCCAAGGCTGCGGTCCTTTGTTGTGCTTAAATGTCCCGGGGCCAGTACCTGTGTGAAGTAGTCCAGGGCAAAGCACTAAAAAATGTCTCTGCTGTGTTTGACTCTCCCCTTGTCCACATCCCCATGCCTTTCACCCAGGGACTGTTCAGTCCCTCGTGGCTGAGCTGACTGATTACATTACCATTTTTTGAGGTGCTCTCAGTAAGGACAGTTGTCAGCATTTTTTGCAACAAAACCACTTTTAAAATTTGGCTGCTGCACAGTTCACTCTGAGCAAGGACTTGGCTTGGATGAGTTATTAACCTGGAAGAGAGGCTCCCCCACACTTTAATTTTTTAATACTCTTTTAAAGAAAAGAAAATGAAACTGCTTCAGCTGTTTGTTTATGTTATAATGGCCAGCCCTGGCTGGGCATGCTGCTTGCCCTCTGCCTGGGTTGGTGTCCCTGGGCATGCAAGCTCCGGCTGTCCCGGCACAGAGCGCAGTGCCGCCAGCCCTGCCTTCCCAGACTCTGGGAGCTGTCGGGAGAAGATGAAAGCCTGTTAGTCCGTGACACGCTCTGTAGCTATCCTCTGCATCCCGTCGGAGCCTCTGCGGAGGCTTGGTGAGCTGGGAGAGCCCTTTGTGGAAGGGAGGCAGAAACACCCCCAGCACAGCCTGCCAGCGGCAGGGAGGGAAGAGCCCTGCCCAGAGGGAGAGAGATGCAAATAATACATGACTCCTATAAAAAATTTAGAAAAGCCTTTGGAGTGCCAGGTGCGGACACTGAAATGCTGTCTGCTGAGTTACAAGTCCAGCAGTGATCAAGGATTTTCATGCGTGAAAAAATGTCAGCGCTGCCACTCCTCCTTCCCCCGCGCACCCCCCTGTGTGCAGCTCTTTGCCCAGCTGCACGCTCCTGCCCTGTCCTGCCCACGCTGCTTCACCTGCTTGGATCTCACTTTGGTATAAGCAAATGCATCCCGAGCTGACCCTCATATCGACGTAGGGCTGCCTGCTCCTCCCTGCCTGCGTAGGCAGAGGCAGCTCCAGGTGCTGGCTTCTTGCCTTCCCCCCAGGCTCGAGGGGCCAGGTCCCCATCCCCGTGCCATGGGATGTCAGCAGCCCCTGTGCCCTCAGCCCTGCCTCTGCCTTCCTCACCGTTGCTGTTTTGCTTCCCATCACGTTTTCACTGATGCCGCTGCTCCCCCGCTGCCATGCAGCTATCGCTCTGGTCCACGGGAGGATTTGTGTCCTAAATTGCATACAAGGGGACCCTTGTCCGGAGGTCAGCGTGCCGATGTGGCAGCCAGCTCTCCGGAGAGCATGTGCACAGGGACAGGTGACGAGGTAATGACTTTTCCTCAAGCCTATCCTAATTAAATTTGCTGTAAACCTCTGTCTTCCCTGCCTAAAGGCTTTAATTATTTTAAAACCATGATACCTCTTTGCAGTTCCTTAGAGTTCTTCACTGGGGCTTTGAGAGATAAATGAGACCTGTTTTTATGCCTTGCTAAAGGGCAAGTTTAGCTTTATGTTAAGGTTAGGCGAGCCAGCCCAGACCTCAGCTGGACTGGGGAATTAGCCCAAATCAGGTGCCAGGCAGAGGTGCTGCTGCCTCTCCCCTGCCTGCCCCTTTTTCTCGCCCTGCCTGCACCGCTTTTTCCCCCAGCGCCTCCTGAGTGAATCCCACGCTGCTCACATTGAAGTCAAAACCTCAAATGTCAGGCTGAGTAAAACAGCTTTGAAATTTGTAAACTAATTTTTCCCATCACCGCTGAGCCTCCACCAGGAGTTCCTTCACAAAAATCTGTCCTCTCACTCTTTATATTACCGGTAATTTTTAAAGATAGCTTATAAAACATTAATGAATGAGCTTTCACGAGCATGCTAGCTATTCATAAGTTATAGACGGTTATATACCCATCAGCAGACACTGGTACAGATTGCTTTTAACCATGACATCTATTGAAAGCTGGTACAATTGAAACCTCACTAATTACAGTAAGCATTTGTTAAATTCCTCAAAATTCTACTTACCTGCAGGGAGTTCAGCTATTTCAAATATTTCAAGTCCAGATGAAAAGCCAAAACCAATGTTTTGATTTGAATGGGAAGTCTTGAAGGCTGTGATGCAGTTTGTAATACCAGGTTGGTGTTTCAGATCTGACAGGTTGCACTAGGGCTGGGACAGGTGTTTTCCCAACCATGCCTCACCCCCCATACCCTATGGGACCTGCAGTTTAAGCACTTCATTACCCTCATTTGGCTCTTGTAGGCTGAACTTCCTGGCTTGACCATTTCTCCCATGATAGCAGGTATTGGTTTGCTTAAAATCAGAGGCCAAGCGGCCTTGCGAGATGTGGGATCCAATCCCCGAAGAAGCAAACCTCCAGCACTTGAAATGCAATTTCCCCGAGTGTTTGGTCATTGATGCCGATGCAAATTAATGTAAAAATTGCCCAAAATGGAATATTTTAATTAGCTGCAGCATGCTGAATAGTATTGATTCAGCCTGACTCTAAAAATACCCATGCCCTGCTCTCTATTTTTTCTCTTTTGCTAGAAAATACTTTTTCCTCTTCTTTTATCTTACAGAAGCTGGGGTTTCTGTTAGGAGAACATTTTGATAGAAAACTCCAAGCCAGCTCTGCTACTTGTCACCCTACCGACCCTTCACAGGATATTTACAAATGGACCAGTAGTGTCAGGAGTAACTAGACTAACCAGATGTAATGCAGCAGGATTAAGCTTTGAACTCCTCAAATGATCTTCTTCTTTCTGTTTTTTTTTCCCTCAATGACTTCTCGATGCGTGCTTAAACCAGTGGCTGCACACATCAACTGGAGCAAGAGAAAATGAGGCTGGGAAGGAGAAGGAAAGGGGCAGAAGTGTTGGCAACAATTCAAGGGCTTCTCTTCCCCCTGCTGTGGGGAGTGGGACCCTGCTACAGAGGGTCATAGGTGCCCTCCCCGGGAACTGTACCCACGTCTTGCACCACCAGTGTCTCTCTAGTTTGCTGCATTCATGGTCTTCACCCGGGCAGTGGCACGGGGCTGATTTGCCAGGCGGGGCTGCCCCGCTCCCGAGGGGTTCCTGGTGCTGCTGCTGAGGATCCCTCTGCTCCAGCAGCCTGTTCTCCCCCTGCCTGCCTGGGCCTCCTCAGCCATCCCTCTGCCTGTCCATGCCTCTCAATCTTGTTTTGGCCTCATTGGTGCCTGTTTTATTTCCTCTTCCATCTTCCTTGCAATCTCTGCATCTATAGATTTTTCTTTTGGTTTTCTGTTACTTAATCTTCTGCCTTTCCATTTGTTTTGGTCCTAACAGCTATTTCTGTTGGGGAAAGCTGTGCTTGAAGACACAGCACTGGTGCTCTGTGTTGTCTGAAAACTCTTTTAGAGACAGACAGTTTCAGAAGGTTTCTCAGGCTCCTTTTCTGTTGATTGAAAGGGAGATGCAAAATGCAAATGTATTATTTGAGCCCCTTGGGCTTGCAAAACTGCATTGAAGATTTTGTTTAGTGAGATTAGCTTTGTTTGAGAAATTTACTACTTATTTTATTCCACCTGGGGCAAAAAATGACCTGAGGAAATCATCTTATTCGGGGGCTTCCAGGCTTCTAGCACTGAGCAGAGATAGGAACGTGAAAACTCATTTGATTTTATAAAAAGGGAAGTTCAACAAACTGCAGAAAGGGTTCACAAAGAGTTTTAATGATGGACTTGGGCTTCAAGCCTGCTCTACTGAATTCCTACTTTTCTGCCTCTCTTCCTTCTTCCCAGGAACAGAGAATTTGGACATGGCTTGATATGGTAAACAGCTGGCATCACTTCTTCCCTGCTGCCTATAAGGAGATACTGGCACTTGAGTAACTGAAGCTCCCACACAGCCTCTGTTCATAAAATGCCCTTTCTTAGGGGCAGGTGGGGGATGCTGGGGTAGGAGAAGGCTCCCTAAAAAAACAGGACTCCTAAACAGCTACTCATGGTGCCCCTGGCCCTGAGCATGGAAAGATGGGGAGGGAGCAGGGATGCCTCAACTTCCACGACAAGGGCTGTGGTGGAAGAGGCCAGAGGGGAGTTGATCTGAGATGCCCTGTGGGGAGTCCTGCAAGCACATCACCTTATCAACAGGCATGGCCCATCCTGCGGTTCAGGGGCCACTGCAGCACAGGTTGAAAAATGAACCAACATCCCTTTGTTTCCAATAACTGTTCAGAGCATGTAAAGGCTAGGTTTCTCTTCTGATGACCTTTTTTCCTCTTTTTTACCCCGCATGCCAGGCTTTCCCAGAAGCACGTTTCAGACGTTGTTGATGACAGCAAAGATAACATCACCATTTTCACCCGCATCCTGGACAGGCTGTTGGATGGATATGACAACCGCCTGAGACCTGGACTTGGAGGTCAGTTGGTTGGAGAGATGATGTTTTCCACAGCTGTGTAGCTTTAGAAATGAGAGGCTGCATGGATGACTTATTGATAAGTCTGGTGCTGTCAGAAGGAGAGGCTGGTTCAGTGCCAGTCAGTCTGCTGCTGGTTTCCCCATTTTGAGTCTATGCTACCTGGTTTGATATTTTGCGAGATCAGAGGTGCAAGTCTCTGACTGCTGTGGCCCTCTATGACATTACATGGATAGGCCTGTAGATGGAGCAAATATGATTAAAACTTATTTCTGCTACTTTTGTGGGCATCACCATTTCAGAAACAATGATACTACCCGTTTGCAGGACCTTCAACTTGTGTTGGCATTGTTTTTTAGTCAGTGGGCTTTGCTACAGACACTCTATCTTGCCATCTCTGTTATTTCCTATGTAGATGCCACCTGGCAAGCTCTACTCTGCATGCTGGTCTGGGCACCGGGCAGCCAGCCAGGCTATGCTGCCTCTTGAGATGTTTTTAACACAGCTGCCATTATAGCTACTGCTGCTGAGTTTCTCTCCAAGCACCTACAGATGTTTAAGGTGCTTTAGAAAGCAAAACCATGGTAGTCGCCTTCCCCCCCAATGCTTATCGCATGATGTAAGGAGGCAGAAACAACAGGGAGGTGTGTGGGGAAGACAGATGTGAGCTTGGTGAGATGAGGGAGATGTGTGGTTTCTTGGGGTGCTGTTGCCAAGGGGCATTGCTGTGGCAGAGAAGATGACCCCTCCCAGGGGCCACAAGGACTGCTGAGGTGATGTCCCTGCACTGCTCTGAGCTCTCCTGCTCGGCTGCAAAGGTGTGTTGCCAGACCACGATTCCTACCCACAGCTGGAGTCGCCATGTGTGTTCCCTGAAGGTCCCACTGCCAAGAGAGGTTGGGAACGAGCTTTCCTGAGCTCTTGCATGCTGATGGGGCTCCAGTGGTATAGTGCTAGCCTGGAATTGCACTCTGTGTTCCTCAAAGCAGCCTTGTTGTCTCTTCCCAGCCCCATGTCCACCTCTGTGCCATGGCCTTCTGCCCTGCACCTGTCCAGGAGTACTTTGATCCCAAGGAAAGACCATGCAAAATCTGGGGAAGAAAGGTTTCTCCAGTGAGCATCCTCACCTCTGGTGGGCTGCCATGCTGCAGGACCCAGACAGGAGAGGGTTACTATGTCTGCATAAGCCATCCATCAGTTTTATTGCTTTTGTTGCTTGTTTCTTTCCCCCAGAATTAACTGTGGTCCCACTAATAGCTTTTCTTCCTCAAGTCTCCCCGATGATTGTATTGATTTAACTGAAACGAGTTCTGAAAGGGGACTGAGGGGGCATTTATGTTCACCGTAGGCTCGGTTGCAGACAACCCTGTGCAAAGTATTAACAAGAGGACTCCCAGGAGCCCCTTGCTGGGGAAGTTAAAGCCTTTCCTGGAACATCTCTGCTCTGTTGCTTTAGATCCTTTAATAACGTACTTAACATAATAAATTGCTTTTGCCTGAACCAGACTTGCATGTTTAAATACTGCTTTCACCTCTGATTTCCCCTCTTGGAGCACTCTTGTGGACCCAGATGGGAGGTTTTGACAAGGTTTTGGGGGCTCACGGCTGGCAATGAGTTATCCTCCATGTGTATATGTGTGTATGGGGCACCCTACTGAGCTAGGCTCTTCTCACTTTTAGCTAGGCCTGTTTTCCTCAAGTCTAGGCTTTTTTTTCTTGGAGGTGTGTCAGGGCTGCTATCAGTAAGAGCATTAGAGGGAAAGACCTTTCCCACTGCTGCTGGTGGACAGAGAAGCAGAAATGGTCCTGCTGCAGACTCCAGTCTTAGGGGTTAATCAAATAGCCTGGGGTGATAGTCAGTAAGAGATGGGCTCCTGCTGTCCAAGGTTATGTGAGATCTGTGAAGGGGATTGCTTTGCTTCAAGGTAGCAGCTGCGCTGCTGGGTGATTTCAGTGACTTAGAAGATACCTTGGATTTCCTGTGAGACAGCACTGGGCATTCCCTGTTAACCCTGCACTGGCTTGCCCCGTTTCCCTTGGGAATATCTTCCACGTACTTTTCTGAAGACGTCAGGTGAGAACATCCATTAGGACCATGCAGGCCTGCTTTGGTGCCCATGGAAAGGGCAGATGGGGTGGGACTGTGCCCATGTGCAGGAAAGATGGATTGGCCTAGGCTGTGAGTGAGCAGGAAGCAGGACACACAGGCTCCCTTTCCTGGCCTTGGTTTCCCTGCTCTGTATGAGATGAAGCCCCCTGAAGACGCTGGATTGCGGTCCAAGCGGGGTGCAGGGCTGCAGCACCTCTCAGGGCTGCGCAGTACTGCATGTGCCCGGGCGCCTGTCCCCCACCTTCGGCAGAGCCGTTTCCTTGTGTGCCAGGAACGGAGCAATGTTTGTTTAGGCTTTGGGAAGAGAGACTGTGTAAGCAACAGAGTGTTGATGTGGCGACTTCTCCCCTCAAGATAGCCTCTTTGTATTTATTTTCTTATCCCCTCTGTTTTCACCATCTGCTGCCACCCACTCTAATAGCTCCCATGCCAGAGCTCCTCTTCCTACCAGGATGCTGCAGACACAAACTGAAGCAAACCAGTGTTGAGAGGCTTGGGAGTGCCTGGCACTGCAGAGCCAGGCTCCAGGCAAGGGTGATCCTGTGCTTTGCTGCTGCTCCTGCTCCCAGGAGGTGGCCCAGGACATCCTTTCCAGCAGTCTTGACAGCTAGTAGAGGTTTGGGAGCATACTCCAGGCTAGCTTAGAAGTGGCTGTCAGACTCCTCCTTCTGCAGGAACACCCCGTAGCACTGGGGACACAACCACTGGTGTCACAAAGAAGTCTTCCGTGGCTGGTAGGAGGTTTCTCCCTGTCTCTGCCAGGTGAGCTGGGGCTGGCTTGCTTTAAAAGACAGAGCTGAGTCTTTTGTTTGACCCCATGACGACTGAAATACAGTCTGGGCTAGGGGAAGGGGTAGCTGCATAAACAGATCATGTTATAGGACTCAGACTGGGAGAGGAGAGGAAGGAACTGTCAGCAGATAACCTGTGTTTCCCTTGGGAAAACACAGGGCAGATTGGTTATTAAGTCAGAAGAGAACCCCGAGGGGATGGAGACATCTGTTGTCATGGCCAACCTTGTAGGATAAGCAAATCTCCTGCTGGGAGAGTTTGTATGGACAGTGCTGGCCTCCACTCCTGGTTTGGAGCTGTGCAGTCATGCAGATCCTCTGCCCAGCCCTGCGAGGGCTGTGGTGAGGGACATCTATTTATAGCTCTCAAATTCTCTTTGCTGGGGCTCCCTGTAGAGCTGCTACATGGAGAGGCCTCAGCTTTGACCCTGGAGCTTCCCTTGCTTGCGAGAGTAGGAGAGAGGAGATGTGGCCAGGAGAAAGAGGTAGAACTGGCTGGCAAAGGGAGAGACATCGTATACCCAAAAAGAAGAGATGCTCAGGGAGTGGGATGTGAGCAATGGGAACATGAGCGATCCGCCGAGAATGAGCGATGCACAAAAATACCCACATATCCCTGTGCTGCTTACTGTGAAGAGTGATTGAAGTTCTGTAATTCTGACACGGCCAGTGTGATGCCCAGCACAGTTACCATGAGAGGGGATGTGGTGGTTGGGTTGTTTGAGGTTCAGTGATGAAGTGATGTGCTGCAACTGAAACACAGCCATCTTGTGAATGCCTGGGAAGTGGCAGGAGGGCAAGTGTCCAGACTTGCCCCAGCCTTTTCCTTTCTTACAGCCGTGAGAATCATTTCAACATGCCTTGGCAGTACAAAGCTATTGTGGGGCACTTTACTGCTCAGGGAGGAGGCACGTGGGGCCTTTCTGTAGCTGTTTGCAAAACTGGGAAGGGATTTCTGCCAGTTCAGCAAGAGACTATCTGCTTCACGGGGGCCGAGGTGAGGTGCTATTTGGTGTATGGAGGGCGCCTGAAGCAGTGGTGGACTCTGTATTGGGTGGTCAGGGGAAGCCTGCACTCCAGACAACAGCTGGCCTTTTCCAGGAGACATGAAGGAGGAAAAGATTTTGCCCCAGGGAAGAGAAGGAGGGAGGAGACTGTTCAGTTCTAAAAGATGGGCTTTCCAGATAAGCCTGTTTTTCCAGTTGCAATTAAAAAGTCATTTGTACCATGTTAAGCAGCTAGGCTAGGATCAATTGGTGTCATCCCTCCTGGATGCAGCATTGCTTACAAGGTAACTCACAGTATTTCCTTGAAGCTTCTACCACGTGTCTCTGGAGTCCCAAACAGCAGAGTCATCCCCGCTGCGGTAGCGGCGGCTGGTGAGTGTCCTGACCATATGCCTCTGCCCAGTCTGCTTCTGGACAGGGGAGGGTTAGGAGCCTGCTGAAGTTTTCAGAGCATGGGGTCTACTGGGACCGACAAACACAGGATGAAAGCAATGCAGTCCCCTAGGCAGAACTGGCACTTGGCCCCTTTGAGTTCTTTCTCTTTGAGGACAGGACATGGCACCTGTTCCGCATCCTCAGGGCTGGTCCCATCCAGGCAGAGGGGAAACCCCAGTTCATACCTTCACAACTGGGTATATCTGGAGAGTAAAAGCAACCCAGGTGCATGGCTGCCGCCCTTCCATATCTCCAGTGGATTGCTCTTTGTGGCTTGGTGTCAGCACCTCCCTGCCCACGTCCTGACACAGATGCCCTTGGGCTCGAGCAGGTTTTGGTGTGGTCAGGCTCTGCTGCTCACAATAGCATTCAAATCAGGGATGCCTGACATGAGCCTACGGTGCCTTTTATCTGGCTTTACCTTCTAATGGTTTTGATCTGTAGCCACTTGTTAATCTTTATCCTGCTGATTTATTCTTTTGTGAGTAAGTGAGGTGCACCTCAGTTGGAGTTTTTCTTGTCTCTTCTTTCTGCGGTGCAGTGTTTCTACCTGCTTATGTAATGATGGTGTAATTTGGCAGGATGGCTTCTGAGCAAGCGAGAAACATCTGTATCCCTGTCTAGCTGCCAGGTGCTGATGGTCAAGAGGTTTTGGTCTTAGGTTCCGAGGAGATCCCTTTAGGTTGAGGCATTCTTACAAGATGCTTGGTGTGTTACACCTCAGTGCATCTGTCATTTTGTCCTGACCTGCAGGTAAGTGCTTGTCTGTTATTATGTGAGCATTAAGGCGGGGTGTGTGTGGAATAATCAGAATAATTAAATTATAGAACTTCCTTCTCTTGAAAGTACAGAATCACAGAATCAGCTAGGTTGGAAAGGACCTTGAAGATCATCCAGTCCAACCGTTAACCCAGCACCGACTGTTCCCATCCACACCAGATCCCTCAGTGCTATGTCGACCCTACTCTTGAACCCCTCCAGGGATGGGGACTCCCCCCCTGCCCTGGGCAGCCCATTCCAACACCCAACAGCCCCTTCTGCAAAGAAATACTTTCTAACATCTAGTCTAAAAGTACAGTGCTCCTCAAGCTGAAACAGTGAAGGCTTATCTGCCTGGCAAGATACAAGAAGAAATCTGCTGTGAAAGTAACCTGTAATAGTAGCAGAAATTGTTAAATTGTCCAGATTGAAGTTTAGAGAAATTTATTTCCCCAAATCTGGATGAAACGTTGAAATTGTCCTTTTCTTCTGCAGATAGGTTGCAAAGCCCTGGGGAAGGGACCCTCCCAAGCTCTGGGTGCATGCAGAAGCCCAGGTTTTGGTGCCCAGTGGTGGGCAGAGGGGTGGAGGTCAGTCTGTTCTTGGTCCCTTGGCAGAAGCGTCAGGCGCTGCCTGATGTCCCCACAGACACCTGAGCAGTGGTTGCCGAGTCCCACTCCCCATTGCAGCAGAGCTGGTCCCAGGCACTGAGCTCTTCTGCAGGTTTTTCACCTGTGCGTCATGAAGCTGCCTGCAGTTTGTCATAAACATTATCTAGATCTACTGTTTGTGCAAGAGAAACATTAGATGACAAACCCAGTGGCCCTTTGTGGTTTGTTATGATTTCCAGGGTTTCAGGACTGTGTTTAATCTGTTTTTTCTGACTTAATGTTCTACCTCTCCCAACTTCTCATCTCTTCTCTCTGATCTGACTTCATGCCTTGTATTGATTACACCAGGGAGGAATTTGATCCTTAGAAAAAAATCCATGTCTTATCTCAGATTTTTGTCTTTGTCTGAGATTCCTTGATGAGTTTTAATTTGAAACTGAGACATTGCCTCAACAGCATTTTCTACTATTTACCTTTCTGGACAATGGGGACCCTGCTCTGTCTTGTCAAACTTCTGAAGTTAAGATCTACGAGCAAATTTAAAAAAGGTTGTCTTCCCCTTGGGTGCAGCTCTCCGAAGGCAGCTTTGCCATGGATTTGCACAGCCCTGATGCTCTCCTCTCTCACGCAGAATTCCCAGTTGTGCTGCTGTTTAAACCCACGGCGTACAGGGAGAGGGAGCTCTGTGTGAAAAGGCATGCACACATCAGAAGGCAAGTGAGGAATATGGGCTTGACAGCTATGCCTAAGGGTGAAAGCCTTCTCTTAAATAAGTTATGAATTTGCTTAGGGCAACAAGCCTGAATCAGAGCTTCAGGGATATCACAAACACTCCGCAGGGGTCAGGAACCCATTGTGAAAAGAGGTTCAGAGCTTTTGGTATGAAACGGCACCTGGGCTTCGGGTCAGCACCAGGTATTTGGGAGGATGTGGCAGCTGCCTGTGCCCCTGCAGCACCACCCACCGTGGCGGGTCGTGCCCAGCCGCCCTCTCCATGGGGCAGAGCTGATTGCCAGTGACGAGGCTGTCCTTGGGCTGCTCCTGGGCTCTCCAGAGAGGCTGCAGTCAAGCCCCTGGCTGCCGGAGGTGTTTCATGCTTCTTTGGATGCCTTTTTTTCGACAGTGCCTTCATTTGCTGTGTGTGGTTCCAATGCGGAGCCTGCCCCAGGCTGCTAAGCCCTCCATATATACATGCACATAAGCAAGAAGTAAGATTTTTTCCCAAAGGGTGAGAAATTTTTCAAGGAAACTGAATCCATTTGGAGGAATTTTTACCCCAGTAATAACTGATAACATCTCAGAGCAGCAATGCTAGATCAGACACCTGCAGTGAACTGGTGTGAATGTTAGGGAGCTGATCCCTGCCCGAGGGGAAGCTCGTGGGTACATGTTGGAGATGGGATGGTGCCGTTTGTTTATAATGACTTTGGAAGAGGGGATCTGATGTTTAAGCATGTTGAACATGTGTTAGATGGTTTTAAGAACATTAGTAGATGATGTTATAGATGGCTATAAACTGCTTGCAAGGATGTCTTTATTGATCTGTTGGACTATGACAGCTACACATTTATTAGAATTTCCATTCGTTTAGTCCCATGTAAAGGATTTATAATGTGTCTTTGATATGGATTGTGAAATAAGTTTTTTTTTATTAGGTATTGGTAGAGTTTAAAAACCACTTTAATTGGGTTATTCTGGGAAGCTGGTGGTGAAACAACCGGTCAAATATTGAGGAAACAGCAGTTATTTTATTCGCTGAGCTAGAGGATAAAAAGTTTGCAGCAGTTCAGGTACCTATCAAGCACTGATTATGTCTGATGAGGCAAAGTCATTGATCATGTTTGTGCTGAATTTCAGCCCAGTTCCATCTGAAACAAGCAATCAAACCACATCTATCCAGGCCCCCTGCAGTGGGGGGATTAATGCTGCTGATTCAGACCTGTTAGACTGTTAACGCTGTTTCATTTATTTAAAGGTTATTGTTTGGTTAAATAAAAATATTGGAGTGTTTGTGAGGCTCTGAAAAATGCATGGGGCTTTGGGGAGTGAGCTGCTGCAAGACTACAAGGCTGAACTGTGCAGGGTCCCTTAAACAAATACTGTTAAAAGTCAGAGTGAAATTCTCACCCTGTTGCAGTAAATGCTCTCACTGGGTCTGGTGGGGCAAGAATTTCATGTGGTTATTTGTCTGTGTGTACTAACCTGTAGCTTACTTTAAAAATCTGCCTCTGAAGGACATACAGCTAATATTTATTTTAAAAAAATAATCTTTGTGAAAAGTGGCAATTGTAAGCATAGAGTATAGCCTAGAGTTAGTTTTTAATCTTCAATTTGCTTTGTGAGAAAAGGACACCCTGTTCACTCTGTCTTCTGGAAAAACATAATTCAAACCAAAGTTATGAGAACAACAGGCATGTAAAAAGCATATGATTTTTTTTTTTTTCCTTCCAAACCTGCTGGAAAATCCTATTGATGACAAAGTTCAGACTGAATCAGTGGATGGAGTGATTCATGACTGGAGCGAAATAAATTGTGTCTGAAAATTCAAGACACTATTTCAACCTTGCAGAAGTCATTTCAGATGCCTCTTTTTTAAAGGATCAATTTTGAAACAAGCTTTGTCAAGGAAAGGATCTGATGACCATAAAGTAAAAAGCCCAACACAGAAATTAGCAAAGGGGAATGTGGCAGAGGGAATTGCTGCACCCATCTGAATTCTTTTTGAGGAAGTTGCTTGTATCTATACAGGCCAGATCAAATTTTTGCAGTCCTGCATTCCTACTTACTTCCTACATGTCTTCTGGAGGGATGTGAATGTCACTTTTATCAGTTAAGGCCACTGTCTTGAAAAAATAAAGGTGCAAACTCTCCTTTCCACAAGTTGTGTTTTCTGTAGAGGGTCTATGCATTTGTGGGAATTGAATTACAGGCTTTTGTGCTTAAAAGATTAGAGCTCTTCCCTTTGGAGAGATGCAACTGATCTCACCTGGTATTTGAAAACGTCTTTTTCTGGAAGAAGACCCTGTCTGCTTGCATAAGGAAGGGTTAAAGAACAAAAGCATGAAATCTCCTTCTTTCCTGATCAATCTAGCCATCATTATGAGAGATGCTTTCTGATAGCTTCTCTTTGTCATGTAACATTAATACCATTAAGTCCACTTTGGCAAGGAAAGCAACGTATAATTAATTTGCAAATCAGGGAAGTGGATGTGATTTTTATACAAAAGAGAGGGTCTTTAACTGCAGAAGTCACTGTGTGGGCATGGCAGTGCTGCAGATGGGACCTCTCCTCGCCAGCGGGGCAGGGATCCCTCCTCAAGCATCCCCATTCCATCAGTGATGTTGGGACCCTGAGGTCCCAGGCTGGGCTGGTTCCCCTATGTGCCCCCCTCTGTGCACATACCTTCAGTGGGTCCCAGTTTGCTGACGGCCAGAAGAGAGACTGAATCTAACAAATAAGAAGGGAACCAGGTGGGTCAGGGAGGAGGTTAGGAGTTAGCAAGTTGGCTGAGCCAGGTGAAAGTATCTTTCACCTATGCCTCCATCCTCTGTTCTTTGTTTAAGGCCTTAGCTCTATTAGAATTATTATTATTTTGATGCAGAATGCATTAAAAAAGGAAAAGGAAAAAAAATCCCAAACCCTATCCAGACGGATTTGTTCCCAGAAAGATGTTTAATTTTGTATGTATAATTGAAAGGGGCTAAATATAGTTGTATTAATATTTATGGGCCTTATGTTGGAGTCAATACAAGAGTTGCTGTTCAAGGCAATTAAGCTTTACCTTTTCACATCTAGGATTTCAGCATTTGGAGATGATACTAGTTGTGTGACCTGCATTGAAGAGAGAAAAAAACTAAGAGCATGCCATTTTCTGTCAAATATGATACCCTGTATTTAATGCTGCTTGCTGACAGGCAGTTTGTCTCCAGCAAGGGTGATCTCTCAGAGGCAGTACTCCTATCTTAATAGGGGCAAAATTGGAGGAATCGGGAGGCTCAGAGGCTTGCAGTAGAACTGTCCCCACAGCCGACTCTCTGTTTTGGGAGGAACTGAGTGTCTGGACTATCTCACAGCATCAGAAAGTGGGCATTGCCCACCACAGCTGCACAGGTGGCTGCTGGAGATGGGGGGAAAATGGTTATGACTATGCCACTTCGTGGACTCCGTTTGTCTTCGTACCACCTCCACCCTGGAGCTGGGGCATAGGAAATAGCTGGGCCGTCCTCAGTAGCTCCTCTGCAGAAGCGTGTGGGGCAGGGAGGACTGTTTGCACCCTGTTCCTGGGCTCGGGCTATCTGTGCATGTCTGCGGGGCTAGTGACAATCTTCATGTCATTAAAGCACTGGGAAAGCAGATCCAGTCCAGAGATCTGAGCTGCTGTAGGCAGCGCGTGCACGGGGAATTAGGTCGAGGCTGTAATGATGAAAACAAGTCAGTTTGCGTTAATAACAAAGGCAAAATGATGATGCACTTGATTTCTAAAGCACTGCCTTTCAGGAGAAGGGTATCACTAGGATAACGTGACAAGAGTCCTGGCAGTGGTTGAGTTGCCCTGCATTGCTGCTTTTTGGAAGCTGCAGCTCCTCACTGCTCCAGTTAACAAATAAGCTCTTCGACGCTGTAAAATCTCACACTGATAAGGACTGTCTGAATCCTGCCTTTCTACTAAATTTGATCAGTGTGTCAGATTTTTTTTTCTTCTGTCTGGACTCTATTAGCTGCCTTTGAGAAGGAGGACTGCACCAAGGAGCCTTGTCAGGGAGCAAGGGATTAGCCTGTCCTCCCGAGGGCAGACGCTCACAGCCAGGGCCGCAGATGGAGGTTGTCCCAGTGAGGGTGGGCTTGGTGCTTGTCCCGTCTCCTAGGACTCATGCGCCCCACACGTTTTGAAGCTTTGTGTGGGTGTGTTTTGGTTCTTTCACTGGTGCATTGTATATTTTGGTAGCTGGAAGCCTTTTAACCCCCTTCAATAAGCATCAGGGGAATGTGTTTTCTGATGGCTTTCATTAGCTTTTGCTGTTGGAACACAATAGCTGCTTAAACAGGGAGGAAAAAGCGGAAATCAAATGGCACACCTGCGGAGGTAGAAATGGTGGCCGTGCTCTTAGTGGTTGGAAATGAGTTTTCAACTCCAAATGGCCCTTCTGAATTCAGCCTTGGCTCTGGGGATTCGCACCAGGTGACGCTGACCCCAGCAGACCGGTATTTCCAATTACAGATGGCAAGATTCTTGCCAAAAGATGTTGGCTTGATGGCGAAGGATTGTTCCTTGGTGTGCCTGAGAGTGAGCCAGAACAGGGCAGAGTCCCACCTCGTCTCCATTCCCGAACAAGGGCAAGCCAAGCTATATATTAAGGAACAAGGAAATTGCACCAGTTAAATTTAAAAAACTCATTTAGCTAAAGCAGCACAAGCTTCCATGAATATTTATCTGATGTTATAGAAGCATGTGGACTCCCACCTACTTTATTAAATTGATTTTCAATAAAAATGCCAGTGGAAGACGTTTGATTAATGGCTGGTGGAACGGTGCAATTAATGTGAAGTCTGGAGTCAGCAAGAAGTGTCCCCTAAGCCTGTGTGTGTCCCTGTTGGAGGCTGGGCTAAGAAAATGTTTCTGAAATTCTCTGAGGGACAGCAGCAATGTTTATCTATGTGGTTTCTGCGACGGGGGGGGGGGGGGGACAGGAGCTGCTGTTTCACTGCTGTTTGGCTGGGGTGTGGTTTTGCTGTGGGCTGATGTCCTGACCTTGAAGCTGGTGTGTGGCTTTTGCTTCCAGTGCTCTGCCTTTTCCTCTGCTTTTCACACCCCTCCGAGCTGGCTGCACCTGAGAATTAAGCACAGCAGTGATCTTCAGTGATCATGTTGGGTCTGAGTGAAGCTCCCTGGGCCTTTGCATTTAAACACGCCTGGGATTAGCTCCATCGGCGTCCAGATCTGCTCAGCTCCTACCAATTTACCTGCCTGGATTTGTCTCCTGAAGGAAGGCAATTTAAAGCTGTAATGTTACAGCTCTATTAGAGAGCTCTAACGCAGTTTCTCGACGGGGCACCCCTCAGGGCTGGCAGCACATCTTTCCGATGAGCCGTCAGGAGCTCGGGTGGGAGATGCTGAGCGTGATGCAAGTGGGGGTTTTGGGTGCTGCGGTACCCAGGGCCCCACTGAGCCCAGGAGCCTGGAAATCCCTGCGGGGTGAGGGGCCCTCCCTGCCCCTGGAGGGGCTGCCTGCACAGCCTGAAATAGAAAATCTCCCCAGGGGTCTTATGAAAAATCTTTGGAAGCCGCTGTGGGTGGGATGTTACATTTTGCTTTCTCTGCAGGGGGGTTCTGAGCCAGCGGCGTGGGTTGTCCGGGTGCGATGGTTAGGCGAGGGCTGCGTGGGAGCGCAGGCGGGCGGCGTGCCTCTGTGCGGCAGGGGAGGCAGCGTGTTAGGTGAGGAGGCGGCTCCGCCTCAGCACCCCTCGGCTCCATGGAGCCCAGAGCGGTACCACAACTCTGTGAACTGCTGCCGTGGGGGTGCCCGAGTGGCACCAGATAACCAAGACACGAGGTACGAGTCCTTCCCCTAGCCAGTGTGGGAGTCCCAAGCACAGGGGAGCAGGATCGGTGCTCAGACTTGCCCACCCCTTTCCGGGGGGCATGTGGTCGAGGTGATGTCGAGGTCTGGAGAGAGTGCAGAGGAGGGCAACGAGGCTGGGGAAGGGCCTGGAGAATAAATCCTGTGAGGAGCCAGGGAAGGAGCTGGGATGTTCAGTGTGAGGAGGAGGAGGCTGAGGGGAGCCCTCATCCCTCTCTGCAGCTCCTGACGGGACATTGCAGAGAGGCTGGGGCTGGGCTCTGCTCCCAGGGGATCAGGGACACAACAAGAGGGAACGGCTGGAAACTGCAGCAGGGGAGGGTCAGACTGGGCAGGAGGAGAAAATGTTTCCCAGAAAGAGTGATCGGAGAGTGGAACAGGCTGCCCAGGGAGGGGGGAGTCCCCATCCCTGGGGGTGTTTAAGGGCCGTTTGGATGAGATGTTGGGGATGTGGGGTAGGGGAGAACTTTGTAGAGTCGAGCTGATGGTTGGACTCGATGATCCCAAGGGGCTTTCCCAACCTGAATGATTCTGTGATTCTGTGGTGCCCAGCAGGCTACAGCCAGATGGCACAGGGAGAGCAGCCGGGGCAGAGATGGCACAGATGCTCCTGATGCTGCCCTCCAAGGCTGAGATGCTCTTGTAGTGGTCTCTGGTTTGCAGTACATCAGGTTTTTCTCTGTGTGCAAACATATAATAAGGCCCATGACAGCTCTCTGCCTGCAGGAGAAGAGGGGGTCCCCGGGCAGCGCCTGTGCCAGCAGGGAGCGAGCGGGTGCAGATACTTTCAGCATGTGCTGAGTTGGTTGGGCACTCCCCTGCTGCGCTGGCATTACCAGGGAGCTGGGCCAAGGCTGGGCATGGGGGAGAGTGATGGGAACAGAAAGGAATTAAAAAAAAGGGAGCAGGTGCTGGCTAATATATATGTGGCAGAAAAAGAGAGGAGAGTTCTGGTTGAAAACAGAAGCTGAGAAAAGGCAGATTGGCAGCCAGCATATTTCTGGAGACAGCTTTCTCCTCTGTAGGCTGTGAGTCGCCTTAAAAAACCTGTCAATAAAGCACACTCACAGGCACTGTCTCTAATAAATATATATTTAAAAGAGACATTTCTTCAAAACTTCTGCTAGGAGATGTCTAATTCTGAAGGGATGGCATGAAAAATGACATCTCCGGTGGAAGCAGAGAGTTGCCATGGGAACTGGAACGCTTTGAACACACGTCACTAAAACAAGAAAACATTCTCCCCACCAAAGGAAATTAAAAATTACATCTGGAGGCATCTGCCCTCTGCTTGTCTCTGATGGGAGTATCGGAGTATTATGTAGCATATCATAATTCATGTAGTGGGCAGAGCTGAAAATTCGGTATTTGTTGCTGAATTTTTGTGAGTAACTGTGATAAAAAGCCTTCCTGTCCATGGGACAGACAATGCTGGTGTCTGAACAGTGCTGGGGAGGGGAAGACTTAGAGCCATAATGAAATTTCCTCTAAAAGGGTTTTGCTCACCTCTGGATAAAACAACATCCCGAGTGCACAAATCAGCCCATCTCACCATGTGTGCATCCCCTCGCTGCTCCCAGGGTTTGCTGGTCCCGTTTGCTGGCCAGGGGCTTACCTGGGAGGCGCAGGGAAGCCAGGCACGAGGGGTGTGATGGAGGCGCACGGTGCACGTCCAGGGATTTACCTTGCGCTTCGGAGGCCCTGTTTATCCTCGCGAGCCCGGGACAGCGAGCACAGGAGGAGTTCTTTCCGCATGGCAGAGGCGGACTCGCAGCCCGTGCTGTCTGATGCATTTCTTGGCGTGGAGGTGACATGGGGAGCTGGGTGAGCCCGGGTGTGAGGAGAGCTTGCCGTGCTGTCCGACAGGACCCCAGTGTCAGAGGAGATGCTGAATCGACCAGTGCAAGGCAATGTGAATTAAATAAGTTTATTTCTATGATGTATTGGCATTGCCGTAAACTAACTAAGCGGTGGCCATGCAGTCCAGTGACCCGTGGGGGACAGGAGACCCCTCGGTGGAGACCTTGGCTGGTCAGGCAGCTCCGCGGTCACAAAGCCCACGAGGAGGGGAGGCGTTTGTCTGCGTGGCCCTGGCTGTGGTGGGGAAGGATGCCAGAAGCGTCACCAGAGGCATACTGTCGCAGGAGCTGATTAAGTTCTCCTGCTGAAGGAAATGCCAGCCAGGAGCTAACGGATAAGGGAACCAGAGTGCAAATTACTGTGTTGCTCCCTGCTATGGTTTTCTTGTATCTTGTCTCAGTACCTGGCACTGGCCTCAGGGGACAGGCTTGAGAATTAAATGGACTCTTCCTCTCAGCTAGCCCCAGGAGCCACTTTATTTATTTATTTATTTTTCCCTTTTTTGCACACCACAGTCCATCATGTGGTCTGGCAATCCTCAGCCTGCAGAGCAACCTGGAACAAGATACAGCCGGAGGCATGGGAAGGCAGAACTGAGGCTAGAAGGCAGATGGAGACTTGGGCACAGCAGAACTGCCCAGTGCCCTAGTGCAGATTAGTACCAGTGGTGGGATTGGAGCTCAGAGCTCAGCCTGAAAACCTCACACACTTGATTTGAGACATCTTGTTTATTTTATGACATAAAATTAATGCAATGCAGTGTGGGTCTCATTTGATTTTTCTTGCATCTCCCTGCTTGCTTCCTGGCTTACCAGTCTTTCCAGTTATTTTCTATGTATCAGTGAGTATCAGGTTAGCATTATCAGTTTTGTATTGCACCCTTGTGCTTATCTTTTTCCTGGGGGTCTGCCTTGAGCTCTGATGAATTACAGAGCTCAGTAATTGCTTTACAAATGCTTAAGAATTTTACTGGCACTGACCTGAAGTGTTTGCAGCTCCTCTTCAAGCATGTGAGTCTGTTGGGAGGTGATGATTTCTGTTAAAGAAAGACTTGCTGAGAATGAGTTAACAAAAGGTTCAGTATCTTTAGGACAGACCTTCTGGGGCCAGTCTGTGAGCTCCCTGATGGAAAAGCTTCAGAGGGGCACCATGTCCACGGAGGTTCTGTATAAGCCTGGTCTAATGACTGAGTCTCTCAGCTAAGTTACACACATGTGAAGGGATACAGCAAAGGCAGCAGCCCCGTTGCTTTTTTTCCAGTCTCTTATCTCTCCTGTGTATGTGCAGCTTCAGCCACAGTACTGCGGAATGGGACCTGCTGCAGTCTTTCCCTGAGGGTGCTGTTCACCAAGATCCCTTGATGTGGTCAGCAAGAACATTGTCACTGACCCCTAAAGAGGGAAATTAACTGAAGATGAGGTCAGGAAGGCAGGACCCAAATGAAACACAGGTGTTTTGCAGGTAATGTGGAGAGATTTGCCAAATGCTGAAGTACCAGTTTGGCATTTTTGCCCGCATCTCAGTGTTCCCTCCAGTGCGTACAGCCCTGCATTCACCCTGCAGTACTGTGGTCAGCAAAATTCTGTTGGCTTTGGTTTTGCTAGGGTCACAGCAGTGTGTACCAGCTGGCAATAGTGTTGTCTGAATGCTCTTCCCCTGTCCACTGGGAGTGGCAGGGATTCCCTTCCCTGAGCTCCTCTGGTGTAACCATCAAGGACAGACTTTAATACTGATTATGTTAAATTATACATGATAATTTATATTCACACATTTTCTCATTGTATTTATAATATATAACAAACAAGTTTATGTAGCATCTCTCTTCCATTACCACAGGGTCTCAAAGCACTGTAGAACCTTTAAAAGCATGCTCATACATACATATTCCTCCTCTGTCTTCACAGCATCTGAGGGTGTCCTAAGTCCTTAAAATAGTAACTACAGTAGCTTTGTTTATTCTGTCTTTTCTGTCTGTAGCAAAAATAGCACAACTAATTTGTAGTTTGTGTTTGTAGTCTGCATGTGTGAGAATGAGGGGTGTGTGTAAAGCCTCCATGACTGCATGTCCTCTAGCAGTTGCTGCTTCTGACTCCCTCCTCTATCTGACTCTCTCTTCTATTCCACCTGGACTTTGTATTTGTCAATAACTTGCACCACATCCTGATTCTAACCTCTGGATGTGTATTTTATGTCACTTAATGAAGTAATAAGAATACCTGCGTGTGCATGCCTGCATGGGGCAATGAGTGAAAGTTAAATTAAATTACGTGGCGCCAAATGCATTGTTCTGTTGAGTCTTGGAGTATTTTTTGCCTGGGCTCCTAATGCAGTGAGGCCTACCACATCTTTCTTTCTGCCTTTTCTCTTCTAAAAGCTTTTGAGCCTGTTGGCTGATCTGAACAAAACCTGACAGAAGATATTTCAGAGATTTGAAGCCCCTGCAAGATTTGTGGAATTAATGAAGCTGAGTGTAAAAAAAGACCTGAAGTAGAGAGAGGTAACTGGATGGGATCAACTGGTGTTAGGCATCAGAAAAACAGGCAGGAAAAGCTGATCTGTGGGAAAGCAGCATTTGTTGGCTCCGCTACTGGTAGCATCATCTCTCCTAGGCTGTTCTACTGGATAGAGCTCTAACCTGCATCCCCCACTCTTGGTAAATGTGAGAAAACAGCTTTCTCCATCACGGGAGTGTGTGAAATCCCTATAGCACCTTCTACTGCAACGTGTGGACTTACCCACTGCACCAGGTGTGCCTAGAGCCCCCTCATCCACTGCGTGTTTAGACCACGGGGCAGTGTAGTGTGCTCTGTGCAGGGAGTTCAGGCCAGAAAACTGGGCTACCCTGTGCTGTTATTCATGTGGAAGTGCTACGGAGGGGGTGTGGTTTCTTGCCCGAAAGGGACTAGCAGATGCCCTGTGTGCCTCTCAGCACCGTGCTGGGACACTGGCTCCCTGCTCACTTGGAATCAAGGAGGAACAAGTTGTGCCTGACTCCTCTGCTTTCAGCAGTAGTCACGCCTTGATCCAGACTCTGTAGCCAACATGTTATGTAGGTGCGGAGAGAGCTCAGACCTGGGTCAGAGTCACAAGCACATGTAGAGTGCATTTGGAGACTGCTTAGGGATTTCTCTTTCAAGAACTGAGCTGATCTTCCCTACATAAGCCGAGGAGTGTGTGCCCCAGGTGGCTTGTGCCGCAGGGACCACCTAGGAATCAGACATCCATATAAACTTTACAGTGTGCCATAAATCCTAGACAAGCCATGCTCAAGTGGTAACTGCGTCACTTCGTGGTCCTGCATCTAGTTCCTGCAGAGGACACTGGATACAGCCATGTTTGTAAGCTGTGCATCTGGCATGTAAGACAGAGAACAAATCTCTTCATTGCATGAGCTCTCCTCTGGCCCTGCTAAGAAAGAGAGCCAGGGCAGCAGACTGTCTCTTTGAAAGCATTTGACAGGCATCATCTCACTTCATCTGGGCTGAAAAATTAAGCACATGTAATCGTAGACCATGCTGATGCCTCTCATCATGTGAGTGGTTTCGCTGTTGGCTGTGTCTTGAGAAAGCCCCTGAAATTCTCGCTCCCCCCATGCTGAAATAGCCAAACTGGGGGGAGAAAGGGGGGAGAGCACAGCTGGAAGTGATACTACATGCATATCTGTGTTTACAGATTTGATGACTTTTCTCTAGTCTGGCTGGAGGACATGCAGTTGTAGACACTGATGTGCCATCACGCCAAGAGAGAAGGTGGTGATTAATCACCCTGGCTCACAGAGCAGCAACTTGGGATCCGGCTGTGCAGCAAAGACTGACAGTCCCAGGGGGTTCGAGCAGCAGTGGAGAGTGATAACCCAACCCCTGTGAAAAGATGCCTCTGCACCCCAGGGTGGGCTGCTTTCATGGAGAGCAGCAGATAGCCTTGTGTCTTGTGTAAATGTGATGCCTTTTTGATCACTGGAAGTGTAACTGAGGGGGCCAGATCTGTTACACAGAGTTATTTCAGCTTTACGAGTGAGACAGGGCGACCACTTCTGGAAGCAAGCAAATAGACCAAGCAAAACTGCATTAGAGGAATAGTTCATGACACACAGGCAGAGCTAGATACGGATCTGACCCAAAGGTCTCATTGGCAATCCGCCCCTGCTTTTGCTGAGATAAGACATTTGTTTTAGACATCTACACTGTTTCTTTCCTCACTGCATGGTTTATTCTGTGGGTACAAATTTCCCAGAGGTCAGTCTTTCGCTGACCCTGCTTCACAGTGGATGAGCATTGTGTCATCTTTAAGCATGTTGTCCCAAGTGAGAGCATGAGCCGAGGTCAGCCTTCATCCATGGGACCCTGGTCATCCTCATCTCTACACTCACTAGAGAGAGGCAAATGCCATCAGAGGTGGTCAGGTCTGGGCGGGCTGACCTACCTCTGGGATTAGCCTCACCCCATAGACAAAATGGAGCTAGTGGAGTCTCTGTTGTATCTTGATGCTTCTGCCCAAGTGAGTTTTCCTGGAGATGTGTTGATGTTTTAGGTAGTTCAGGGAATTAAACCTGACACCACCGTTAGCTCTGTCTGGCCTGCAAAGGACTGGGCCAGCTGCCAGCCCTCCTGGTGACGCTCTTGGCCATGATCACTGCTGTTCAGCATGGACTTCTGTAGGCTGTGTGCTGTGCTACCACAAGTCTTTTCTTCTTACTGACTTCAACTATTTCCATTCTATATAATTCTATACATGGAGGCGGTTACAATTTATTCCTATGCAACGAAGGCTGTTGAGAGGACTGAGATACCCTGTGTAGTTCTGGCTTCTTCTTCTTCTGAGAAGAACATGGACATGCTGCCATCCACTTTTGAGAAAGATGCCCAAGCTGAACTTGTCAAACCTGGGTGAATGTGATGTGAGACTTGACTTTTGCTTCTGAACAAGTGATTTTGTCTTCAAGTATGCTGATGCACTAAAACAGCCAAGCAACATCTGAAAATATGTATTTTTACTTTGGGACTGGGAGTTTGAAGAGGTTGACTGTGACCTCTCTATGTGTTGTCTTAAGATCCCCAAGTCAGAAACAACTGAGGAGAGAAAAGGGGCAGTACTGGGAGCTGCCCGGATCTCTGCACTCCAGCTCAGCTCTCCCTTTTGCAGATGCTGGAGGCAATGTTAATACCTTGGGTTTTTTGCTGTCTGTTCCCCAGTCTTCCCCTCCTGACTCCCGCACAGCCTCTGCTCTCGGGATGTGAAAACAACCCAAGTGCAGTAGGGATATTTGTGGTCCTGACTTTAGTAATAGCTCATGCTGCTTTGTGGCCTTTGGGTGGCAGAAGCTCCATCAGTCTATGTCCTTGGAGTCAGCTTTATCCCCTGGCTGGGCTGGACAAGCCTTGGAGGCATTAACAGCACTGCAGTGATGTTCACCAAAATGTTTTCTTCTGTGCTGCTATTCCTGAGCTCCCTAGCAAAAAATGCAAGAAAAGCATCTCTAAAGTATGTGGGAAAGTCTTGCTGGCAGGAGTGCAGCAGTAAAGGCTACGTCAAGGGTTTTTTGTGTGTGGTTGGTGATGTGGAAGATGTCACGTCTCCATTTCTACAGCTCTTGCAAGGGAGGTTGTGGGGAGAGGCAAGGTTACCCTCTCCCCTCAGGCACCTACCTCTCTGCTCGTGCCTCCCTGCCCTCTCCCAGTACTGGCACAGCAGTCCCAAGGGCAAAGTCAGAGGTACCCCATGCCACACCATCCAGAGATGTGCCCTTCCTTCCTCAGTGCCTCTCTTCTTACTGAAAGGAGACACAACTCAGCTCCTGCTTGCCCAAACAAAGCACCACAGGTTGAAAGGCCACCTGGGAAACCAAGGTAGGAACTGGCAAAGTCAGCAGCCCTGGTGCGATGGGACTGAAACTGTCAGAGAGGGACCTGAGGGTGGAGTTTCTGGCTGGGGGCTGCAGTGTGCCTGGGTTGTGGTGCGGCTCAGCTCCAGCAGGCTCATGGGACTTGTAGCAAAGGTCACGGAAACCTCTTTTGTTCCAGAGGCTAAAATTGGAAGGAAAATTAAATCCCCCTAGTGAGAGGCTGAGAAAACAAAGAATGAAACACCCAAAAAGCTTCTGTGTGCAGCTGCAAAAATTACCTTCTGCTTATTAATTAGTATGGCAAGGATTTGGGAAAAGGCATGAGGTGGAAGTTGGTAGTACAAATTTTTTGTGTTACCCTTCCTGGGGATGCTGGCTTAGATGTAAAGCACCATCCTGTCCTGTGTGCTCGCTTTGGGTTACGTGATGTGGGAAAGAGCTACGCAGCATACCCTCGCTCTTCATTTGACACTGTTCTCACCGCAGGCCGATGAGAGTCCTTCCCAAAGGATTTTGTGTATTTGAGGGGACACTGAACAGGTCCTTGGAAGAGGATCATTGAATAAAGGGGATCTGCTCAAGCTGAGAAACTTTTGAGCTTGTATCAGCACTAGTGTGACCAGCAGAAGGAGAGGGGTGACAGTCCCCCTGTGCTCTGCACTGGTGAGGCCACACCTGGAGGGTTGTGTCCAGGTTTGGGCACCTCAATACGAGAGAGATCTCGAGGGGCTGGAGCGAGGGCAGAGGAGGGCAACGAGGCTGGGGAAGGGTCTGGAGAATAAATCCTGTGAGGAACCAATGAAGGAGCTGGGAGTGTTCAGTGTGAGGAGGAGGAGGCTGAGGGGAGCCCTCATCCCTCTCTGCAGCTCCTGACAGGACATTGCAGAGAGGCTGGGGCTGGGCTCTGCTCCCAGGGGATCAGGGACACAACAAGAGGGAACGGCTTGAAACTGCAGCAGGGGAGGGTCAGACTGGACATTAGGAAAAAATATTTCCCAGAGAGAGTGATCAGAGAGTGGAACAGGCTGCCCAGGGAGGGGGTGGAGTCCCCATCCCTGGGGGTGTTTAAGGGCCGTTTGGATGAGCTGTGGGGGATGTGGGGTAGGGGAGAACTTTGTAGAGTCAGGCTGATGGTTGGACTCGGTGATCCCAAGGGGCTTTCCCAGCCTGAATGATTCTGTGATTCTGTGAGCTGAGGCTAAATGTGGTTGCAGTCTAGGAGGATGTTAAGGGGATTTATCAGCTTGTTACTGCACTTTGTGGGTTATGACCACAGCTGGAGATGGGATATTGGGCTGTCTGGAGTCCAGAGCAGTTTATAGAGAGCCCGGTGCAGAAACATATATCCCTAGGAGTGGTATTGTAGGTGGTATTGAGGGTTTGTACTCCTGGGTGCAGAAGAGCCTGAACAGCACTGTCTTTCTTTCTAGTCTCCTCCATGCCGTCACGCACAGAAACACCAGTACAGACAGGCTTGTCATCTCTGAGCTCCTTAAGGTCCCAACACAGCCCTGGGGCAGAGCTGGAGCACAGCCTCACGGAGGTCCCCATCCCTTCGCTCACCCAGCTTATCTCCGAGATAAGGCTGTGCAGCCTCCGTGACGTCAGCGCGGCAGCCAGGAATCCCCTGCACAAAGCTGCAGTGCCTTCTCCCCTGTTTTAATCGTGTACATCGTTTGGGAGCCTCCAGCGCTTGGATGCAGGCACATCATTTCTGCTAGCTTGCGGCATAGCCTCTGGGAACCCCCGCCCGGGAAATGTGACTGTGTTCAGCACATCCGCAAACCTCAAGAGCTGAAACACAACCAGCCGAGTCGGTTATATTACGGCTGAGATTGTTAAATAACCAGCACTTGATGAGTGCAGCGGGATGTTTAATAAGAGCCTCCTCAGCCCCCCGTGCCCCCCGCCTCCCATAATCACTTGTAGAGGCAGCCCTACAATCTACAGTCGCCGAGGGGAGAGGCAGCGAGGCAGCGTAATTTGTATTCCAGCTCTGCTACTGCTCCTAGTGCTTCCAAGAAGCAAGTAAAAATAGCACTCCGTCATTTTGTAAATAATAGCTATCTCCTCACAGGCCCAGGGAGTCATGAGCACTGAAAAGGGAGATTGTGGGAAGGGGGGGATGTCTGCCCTGAGCCAGGGCCAGGAAGATGTGCCATGCGCACTCGGAGGGGGGGAACAGAGGAGGCAGAGTGAAATGGAAACCCTGAAGCACCTCAGCAGCAGCCGCTGCTGCTCTACGCCTTCTGCGTGCGCAAGGGAAGCAGCCAGCCCTGCGATGGGGGGCTTGGGGTGGCAGGATCCAGCCCTCCACACATCGCTGATAGGGACGTTTGTTGCCTGCACAAGCAGGGAGAGCTGGTGTAGCCAATTCTTAGAGAAGGAGCGGGGTAGCTTTTAAAGAGCAGGCAGGTGTAGGGAGTACCATGGTAACACTGTGGGAAGGGATGTTACAGCTTTTGTTTTACATTTGCATTGCAGATCTGCCCAGCTGTGGGGGATTTCTGCAGGCAGGAGCAAGTCAGCATTGCCTGGGCGGGCAGGGACCAGTCTTTGTACCTGGTGGGAGAAGGGGCAGTTCTGATCGACTTGCAGCACCTTGCTCCTGTCACACACTTGCTCCAGACGGTTTTAGAATCACAGTTGTGCTGAAGCTTGGGAATAAGCTGAGCCGATAAATGGGAAAAGCCCCCAGACAAGGGATTCAGCCTCAAACAAATGTCTTGGGAACATAGCATGCCGCTCAGGTCTCTAAATTCTGCCCATGTTCAAACATTGAAGCTGAAAATCTCTTGCTCTTCTAGTTTCGTGACTGCTTCAGGGTTTTTTTTTTTCTTTCCTGGTCCCCAGGTAGCAGCAGCTTGGGGCACGCTGAGGCTCAGCAGTGTGGCTAGAGGCTGCTTGTGCAGCTTGCCAAGAGCAAGACCCACCCTGTGCTGGGCGCAGTTCCCCAGGGCAACCCGAGCTGGGCTCTGGTCCTTGCGCCACTTCAGCTTCCTACCTAAACCAAGTCTCTCCTTTTTTGTTTCCCCAGCTATAAACCAGGACTGGCTGCATCCGCCTGCCACCCCAGCAGGCTTGAAGGCTCAACTCATTTGTGCATGTAAGAAACTTGAGTCATAGGGAAGGATGATGTTAGGAAAGGAAAAATGACATATAATGTTCTGCAACAGCTCTAGGGAAAGTGCCTAACACTCTACAGTACAGTCCTTAATTATTAAATCTCTGGTGAGAACTGGGCAAGACAGCCAAGCTGCAGTGTGAGCGTGTTGGATTGAAAAGGAGATAAGGATTTCCCTGCCATGTCTCTGGGCGGAGGCAGATGCTCCTCTCTCAGCTTTCACTTGCTGCAAAAGTAGATGCAGTTTCTTCTTGTTCAGGCTCAGGGTGGGTAAGTGTGAGGGTAAGGAGCGGGGAGGCTGGCTGAGGAGTTCCTAATTGCTCTGGAGGAGATCTCACCACAGAGCTGATCAGCTTGGGCAGAGCCACAAGCAGTGCGGATGCTCTTGGGCTGTAGGATCATGAAGGAAGCGAATCTCTGAGGCTGGAGCTCATGCTGTTCTGCTGCTGTTTTACTTATCTCTGGATTTCTCAGCTCTGCTGAAATCCCTGCATGTGTAGCAATGATTTAATTTCAGAAATCCCTCCGGATCCCAGCCAAATCCTGCCCTTAGGAGCACATATTAACAGAGAAAGTTCAGTCTGGCTTTGCCATGAAAGGTGCAGGGAGCCCATTTTTACAAGTGCTGGGGAACATTGGTAAGCCAGCGACAGAGCCAGCCCCCCCAGCTCGTCCCTGCACCGGGTGCTGCCTTGCAGGCACAAAGGGTTCCCACCGAGCTCAGCAGTTGAGCTGATCTGGTCCAGGGCAGTCTGGAAATGGGGGATCCTCTTCAGACCCGAGCTGTAATTAATTATTAATATTGTTTAATTATTAATTGTGTTTATTAATGCCATTACCTTTGTATTTGCCAGTAGATTGAAGGTGTGGGAAGGTGTTTCTGGCGTTCTGTGACAGCCAGGTCACAGCATGATAAAGACATAAAGGCTCATGTAAAGATAGCAGGATAATATCAAAAGGTGTCCAAAACTAGTTCTGCCTTTTCACCTTCCTCATCGCTTCCTGAATGCCTTCTGTCGTGCTTGGATCACACTGTAAAGCACAGGTCCTTTCATGGACTGCGGTCCCTCTGCACCCTCGGGGTTCAACTCATTCTGCGCCTCCCAAGGACTGGCTTCTCTGGCCACAGTCAGCATGGATCCTGATCTGATAATCATGGCTGTAAATTTTTATCTTGGGCAAACTCAATGCCAAGAAGGGAGGAGGGGAGAGGAGAGAGTTTGTGTTTTCTCTAAAACATAATTAGCTTTCTCTTGCCACATGTGTTAGCAGAAAGAGCCTTGCTTCACTAAATGTTCTTCACTAAATGTGTATCTATCTCAGCTGGGTACTTGTTTGGAGGGAGACAGAGAGAATACCCCGAGTGTTTAAGTCTTACAGAAGTAACTCATTTTGTTCAGGACGATGTCTTCTTGGCTTCTGGGTGTTTCAGAAAGTGTACTGCATACATATTTCTCTTTAACCTTCTTTTTATTGCATCAAGACGAGATCAAGGGTTACTTATATAGCACAATAATATCAGCCACAGGCTGCGTCAGAAGCTTTCCAGCCATAATAACTAAAGACATGTATACGTATATTTTAGCCATTAAGGAGAAAACCCTGCCAGAATGCATTATCTTATTTTTGGATACAAAACTTTGAAGCACAAAACTAAGCTTCATAGCTCTGCAAAATAACTGTCAGGGGACAGAAGGATTTCCATAACTGAATCGAGCAATGGGCAATCCAGGCTACTTGCAAAGCTGCTGCAGTGGCCAAAAAAAAAAAATTTTAAAATGGTTCTTTCATTGGGAAAGCAACTCTGAACCAGTTAATGCCATCCAAAAGAGCACAATGCCATGATCTGCCCCTAAAGTGGTGAGGACTTATAGTAACGTAGTGCTAAAGTGAAGGCATCTCATCCATCATTTTTTTCAGTACAACCCAGTGGGCAGAGCATAGGACCATGAATCTCGCAAATCACTGTGCCTTGATTTCCCTACAAAATGGAACAGCAGCAGAAATTTCAATTAGGAAACACACCAAAATCATAATGAATCAAGAATGAGAGTTGTATGTGCTGTTTGGCACATGTGCTGGTGGCTGTGTGGCCGAAAAGCACTTCAGTTTATCTTTACCTGAAGGCAGGCAGTTAAGACTGAGCCTGGGTTTTAGTGCCCGGGGCAGGAACCGTGGCAGTTTTGTGTGGTTTTGCTGGGGCAGTGAGGCTGCTGCTCATCATCCATGAGGGCGATGCAGCCTGGGATGCAGGGGAGCATGTGATGCAGTCAAGCAGCAGCTCGTCAGGAGCCAGGCACTTAGGAGAACAGCAAACATGATGGCAGTAAAAGGCAATCAGAATATTGATTCTTTTTACATACAGATAAGCCTGAAGCTGTAACAAACCCTGGGTTTCCTAAAACTGGTGGAAGATTGCTAGGCTGTTTATCAGGCTGGGAGACACAAAGGGATTTCAGATTAAAAGGAGTTTCAAAGCAGCAGGGCTTACCTCTGTATTGAAAACGTGGATCTGTACCATGTTATGTATTGTGTAGCCACATATGTTTTGTAAATACTCATTGTTTGGCTGTGTGGGATGTATTCATCCTCGGTGTAAGCGTGGAAAGCAGCAGAGCTACACCAGAGATGAATTTGCCCAGTTGAGAGTGATAAAGCCAGCCGTTGTTCAGGGCACAGCAGAGAGCACGATGCGGGCTTGCTGAGGGCTTGCCAGGGAGGCACCTGGCAGGAAAAACCACCATGTAACAAAACTCAAACCCTTCCCTGTACAAACTAATTCCGTTCTCTAATTGCTTTTTCCCTTTCTTTTTTTTTTTTTTTTTTTTTTTTTTTTTTTTTTTGTCCTAGACAGCGTAACTGAAGTGAAGACAGACATTTACGTGACGAGTTTTGGCCCTGTCTCGGACACAGATATGGTAGGTGCCACTGGCTGGTTGCCTCACAGGGAGGGATGGTTTCTGCAGCCCCAGCAGACGTGTCCCACCCTTATTTCCCCAACAACCTGGGCAAAAGCGGGATTTTCCTAAATTACAAGATCACAAGCAGGCATCCCAAGCGTTCTGCCCAGGTACAAGTGTGCCTCTTCATCTTCTCTCAGGCCAGGGGGAGCTCAGTGCGGGTGGTAGACAGGGATTGTTTCTCAGGTGCACTTGGGCTTTAGAAACCAATTGATAATGCAGCCTTGGAGGGTCGATGCCTTTGCACTGCTCAAGCATGCTGCAGGCTTTAGGGTCTTCTCTTTCCTGCAGGAGCAACCTAATGAAATGGGGAGGTCTGCCCATGGCACCAAGACCTGTACCTTCACTGTAGCCAGCTTTCCTTGACCTGAGGATGGAGGAAGGAGGGTCCTTCCTCTGGAAAGTGGAGAAGATGCCAGAATCTGGCCTGTTTTGGTGGCAATGCCAGAAGAGAACAGTTCACCATCAAACTGTCCGTAGTGCTTGAACCAGAAGAGAGGAGAAAGAAAAAAAAGAGTGAACTGATGGCAATATTTTGACATGTTCAGGGAAAATTATTAATGAAAAGGCCTGAGGTCTGAATTTAGGCATGTATTCCCACAACGGTTTGTCTTCTAATTAAAACAGGACTGTGGAGCATAATTAATAGTGAGCTTTCTCAACTGCGTTTCTTGCAGCTTGTATTCCACACGCGCCCAGGCACACAGAGAAGAGTTGGCTGTTGACGGTTACTCAACATTGCAAGGGTGCCACATGAGGACAGTCATACATTTGGGATGGAGACCCTTCTGCGCATCCAGTCCCAGAGGTGACCTGGTGCTGGCATAGCCCAGGCCAGCGATGGGCAGGCCTGGCCTCGGAAGGAGAGGGAGCAGACATTGCTCTCACCGGCTGGGTCAGGCAGGAGCAATCTCCTGTCTCTCTCATGGCCTTTCCAGAGCTGGGATGGTTTCATTTTCTGTGCTGACTTGGCCATGAGCATTTCTTCAGCTGCCCCACTGACAGTCCTGTGCTAGCAAGTGGAGGAGAACAAAATCTCTGTGTTTCACTGAGGTGCTAGCCCCGTCAGGCTTTGGAAGGACCACTCACTCCAGGGTTAGAAGTTAACTTGATGTCAGCATTAGCCAAGAGTATTAATCTCATCTGAGTTCTCTCTCTATCTCACTTGCTTTCCTACTGCAGCAGGGATCCATAATATATTCAGCGATCTTAGCCCTTGGGGAGTATCTGATAATTACTTCCAAGGTGGAGCATATTTGATTAAGGGAGTGTGTATAATGAACTGTGAAGAAGAAATATGAGGTATTGAAAAGAGGAAGGTATTCTCTAAAATGTGATTTGACAAAATGAATTTAAAATTAGGAAGACAGTTAAAGAATAATAAATTATTTTCCTTGCGTGTGCTTTAGTTCCATGTACTTTACAAATGCATAGCGAATGTGTTTTAGCATGGCGTTCTGGTGCTGAATGCACTCAGACGTGTGAGAGGGAGAAACTCCATCTCCTTGGGAAGCGTGGGGAGAGCCTGCTCTTCCGCGGTAATTTCCTTTCATCTCGGGAGTGGGGAAGTCCCTCCTTCCCTGCTCACATCTGCCTGGTGATCTTGCTCCTGTCCCTCCCACAGCCATTACTCATTGCAATGGAAAGCCTCTCCTGCGCGTCTTGATGCAGACAGAGACTGTAATTATGATGATGGAGGAGAGACAGGTAAGGCTGCTGTGGAGAGTGGAGGAGAGCAGCTGGTTACGAAGCCTGGAGGAGGATGTGTAGACCTTTTCCCTGAGATGCTTCAAGGGACTTCTAATCTCTCTTTCAGTTTGGTTTGGGAAGTAGAGCCTGATAGGACCTGACATACACCCCAGTCTTCAGCAGTGAGTTCTTGAAGCTTTGCCTCACTCCCCAGGAAGTTGGAAAAAAAAAAAAAAGCTCAAGGGAGTTTTATGTTTTGGTGGATGGACTCTGGAGACAGACTCAGTCTTGATGGTTTTGATCACTTCTATAAGGTGGAGAAGAGCAAAACACAGAAGTAAGTGTGCTCCTTGGAAGGAATGATTTGGGAATGATGACCTCATGGAAAGAAGTATAGAAAAGAGGAGAAGATGCTGAATATGATTTCTCTTCAGGAATTATTCTTAGCATAAAAGAAGAAAAACAGGGCTTGGGAAGTTGCTATAAAAGTTCTGCTTTGTTCTTTTTTTTTTTTTTTTTTTTTTTTTTAAATAGGAACAGGGAGTTCTGAATATGATAGCTCTTCTCATGATAAGGACTTTTCCCAAACCTACCTCTTGGGACTGCACACAGGCTCATTCCTTTGGGTTTCTCCCTTTAGTGAGCTTCAAGCCACAAAGTGAAGATCAATCCCATGAAGGGGCATAGTATCTTGTACAGGGCAGAGCCTATGGGAGTGTAGGTTCTTCTTTTTCCTTCCCCCAGACAGACTCCAGAAACTTCACATTTATGCAGGAGTGGCTCTGTGGCCAGGGAGCAGGGATGAGTTTCTTTACCAAGATACTCTTAGTCAGCTGCCATCTGCTGCAAAACCTGTAGAAATTTCTAAGACCTACAGGAAACTGATGCGCAGCAGCTTTTAAATGCTGCTGAGAAGAGCTGCAGGAAAGAAATCACTCACAATGATAAGTTTAGTTGGTCCTGCAGCCTCCAGGAACCCGTAAATAAGGACTATGAGTCTTCCATGGCAGGGAAAGAACAGCTGGGACAGATAGATTTTTCTGAAGCCCCCATCTCTCTGAAAGCCTCATGAGATAACGAGATCCTTCATTAGCAAGAGGAGGTGTGTGTTGTAGAGGTTAGCAGCAGTGCAGCTCATGCTGACAGGCTGAAGACTTTCCCTCAAGTGAGATGGACCCTCAGAGGATACAGGGGGGCTCAGGTTACGGGGAACAGCAGTCCCTTGTGCCAGGCGCTGGGCAGATTGGTTTCGTATTGCCTTAGGGTGGCCGTGGAGCTGTAGCACCTTTGCTGCTTGGTCAAGTGATTTCTGAGGCTGCCTGCACTGAGTGAGGAGCTGGCCCTGGCTGCAGGGTTTCAAAGAGATGACTTCTAACGGCCCCAGATGGAATTTGGTCTAGAACATGGGTTTCTACACTAGCTGGAAGAAGGAAAAAGAAGAAAATTAAAAAAAAAAAAAAAAAAGAAAATCAGGGTATAAATAGGAAAAAGAAGAAAAAGAAAACAAAGTCATAGGATCTTGTAATGCAAGTTTGTGAGGTCCTTCAATGCTTTTCTAGAGGTGGCCTGGGGAACAAAATTACATTAAGACAATGGCATGAAACTTCATTTATTTGTGAGTTTGGTTTTGTTTTTTTTTTATGAGCAGGGGTATAATGACTAGTATCCTAGCCAAATTCCATCTCCAGGAACTTTATTTTTGCCTTTTTAAATTCCTGTGTAGCTGCACACAATGGTTCCCTCCTCTGAAACATCTGGATAAAGGTGGTGGTGCAGCAGGGCTACCCCAGGACTGGCCACTGTAGGCTGTACTGCAGCTTGTCTGCAGCGGTCAGAAGCACTGAAACACAAATTTTGGCATCCTATGTAAGTAATTATACAAAATGTGGTAAATGCCCTCTATCCTCCACACATTTCTCCACTGCCATTAATGCCTACTTCTTGTTGCATCATGTTTCATGTCAGCCAAGGTGTGCCAAAATACAGTATGCTCAACAACCGAAGATATTTACCATTTCTTGAAGCAGCTTGTTTGCAATGAAGAGCTGAGTAAAACAAGACTTATTTTTTTCTCCTTTCTCTGCAAAGGAATACACTATTGATGTCTTTTTCCGCCAATCCTGGAGAGATGAAAGGCTGAAGTTTGATGGTCCCATGAAAATACTTCCCCTGAACAACCTGCTGGCCAGTAAGATCTGGACTCCTGATACCTTCTTCCACAACGGGAAGAAATCTGTCGCCCATAACATGACAACACCCAACAAGCTGCTGCGCCTGGTGGACAATGGCACCCTCCTGTACACCATGAGGTAAGGTTGTGTCTCCTGGGCCAGGGTCTTCCAGGTCCCTGTACACATGCAGGCAAGGGTGGGACCTCAGGGTACATCACAGCAGGGTTTTTGACGGCTTCCACTGACTCTGTTCACACACTTGAGTTGTACCCTGCTGCTTTCCCTGCTGTCCTTGTTTCCTACCTATGTAGCATCACTGATCCTCAAAGCATGTTTTTAAAGGTAGCTTTTTTCTCATCGTTCACGTTGATATTTTTCTTTTATGTGATGATGTAGAAGTGCTGGAATCTATAGCTTGTGGAGTTGGTGCACCACCTCACTTATTTTTGTTCCTGACCTCTGATGGGATACAAGGTGGGGTTTCCAGTATTGGTAGGGGAACATGAGGATGGGAGAAATTTGTTATTCTCCAGCAGCTTGAGAATAGATCTGGTTTTGTTCAGCATGTTACACTGGAGCCATTTGAAACATTTAAGCCCAAGCTTGCTTGTGGGAACAATGCGGGGGGTTTTTTCCTACTTCATGGAAACAAAAATCCAAATCTCTGTAATCGATACACATCATTAGGGAAAAAAAAAAAAAAAAAGCTTATTAAAAACTGTGCTTTGGAGGTGCCGGGTTTGGAGAGGCCACTGGAAGTTCCCCGTTTAACCCAGTCCATGCTGTCCCCAGCTGAGCTCTCAGTGGGAGCCCTGAACATCAGGTAGCCCTGCAGCATGAGACCTCTGGCAGTGATACAGCCTCTGCAACCCTGCTGTGAGCTCCAGCAACTGGAGCCTTCCTTCCCAAACACAAGTCGCTGCTGGGGAGCCATGCTTGGGCAGTCATCGTCTCTGGATTTCTCAACAACAGCCCTGGTACATACATTTATCACTAAACTACAGCAGGTGGAGAGCATGAAGAGAAATGCCTTTGGGTTAATTGTACGTTTGTTCCGGAACTATTCAGATATTTTTGTATGCTTATAAGCTATTCACCCATGTAAATAATGTTTGCCACCTGAGGTTGATGTACTAATTTGCCTTCCAAGGTAAATGGGCTTATAAACGAAACAACAAGCTACTCATAGATGCACAAGGAAAGTGTTGAGTTGATTTTGGAACACGGCAAATCTTTGTTTTCAAAAATTATTTCCTCATCCTCCATCTTCAAGCCAATCCTAACTAATAATAGGCTTCACTGTGGATTTTGTGTGCTGAGATGCTACCCTTTCACCTCTGTTTTTTGAGGACCAGACAGAATTTCATCTCTTCATCGTTAAGCTGGCTGTGAATCTACATAGTGTCAGCAAGTTTTACAACCTGCACTGATAAACAATGCTCTGCTTTTGTGCAGCAGCTCTCAAATATGAGCTAATCCTGCCAGAGCCCCGGGGGTTTAGGTCTCCACACATCAGTGACCTCACGTTACTGAGGCAGATGGGGTAAATGAAGGGAGAAGCCCAACTCGAGTTAAGGGCTGGGTTCTGCTCCTGGCTCTCTGACCTGCATGTGGATGACTAACACTCCCCCCATTGGTATAATTGTCTGACTGTAAAGTATTATAGGAGCTACTGGCATAAGACAGCAAAAAAAGGACTCAGTTTCAGCGGTTTTATATCATTTCACTTCTTTATTCAGCAAACAGCTATTAGCTTCGGCAAGTTTTGTGTGACTGAGGGAGTATTGGATTTACTTTTCCATTTAGGCCTGGGCAGGTGCCAGGATGGCAGCATTGAGAGGCTCCTGGAAATGAGATTCTTGAAGAAAATGGACTCATGGGATGTTTTAAATAAATTCAAAACATCCTTCAGTTTAGCTGTCTCCCAAAAACAGGGGAGGATAAAGGAGAGTCTGGACCTCCCTTTCCATGTGCTCCTGCCCACCTTAAATGTACCTTTAAGGCTGTGCGAGAGGTGAAGAGCCCACTCAGAGATACCCAAAGGTATGGGTTGGATATTTTATCGTGTGTTGTATTGCACAGTATGAGGAGCTGTAGTGCATGGAGATCTTTTCGTCACCCAGCAGAGATTGCTGCTGTGCAGATGTGTGTGAAGCTTTCCTGGTGGGGCTCTGGGCAGTACTGGACCAGCCTGATGCTGGAGATATGGTTAGAGCTGGCCAGATGGCCACGTGGAAGGCACTGCCCACTGCACAGGACAGGGTGTCCGGGGCAAAGCAGGGCTCCTCTGGGTTTGCAGTTCAACATGTCCAGGATGGGACATCTGTCCTGGTGCGTCTGATGATTGCCCTTCTCCCTGCTGCTGAAGGAAATGCCTGCTCGGGGGCACACAGGATCTTTTGAGCAGGGGCTCAGAAAGGAAGGGCACAGGCTGCATGGTCCAGGACTGTGTGCCTGGCTGAGGCTCAGAGACCAGGTCCTACCTGGCACTCACACCCCAGTTCCCCTGTAGAATGATGATGATGGTATCACTTTCCCTTGTTAAGTGCTTTGAAACCTCCTCCAAGGAAAAGGCTGGAAAGAGACTCATGTTTTATATCCAAGTGGCACATTTTCTGTTCTCCTCCATGCCCAGGGGTATGCACATATGTCCTCAAAGGAAAGAGTAGTATCAAAAAGCCAATCTCAGCCCCACACAGCTGACATCCAGCAAAGTGCAGGTCCCAAAGAGGCACGCTCTGTCCTGCTGACTACAGAGCAAGTTTGGACCTCCACCAGTTTTCCCCTAGACTTAGTGGGACTGCCCAGGTCATCCCTTGCAGGCTCAGTCTAGACTGGTACATTGCCATACAGTTTGACTCCTGAGACATATCCTACTCCTTTACCTTGTACCAGCCAATATCCTTGAGGGATCAGTTCTGCTGATGTGCAATTAGAGGCATGTCTCTTGCTATTTATCCTGCTGTGAAAGCCAACTTCTCTTAGTCAAGGCTTACATTTATAGATGAAGTTGCTCTGGTGGAACAGCAACTCTGACACATGCATCCAGCAAAATTACACCTGTGTGACAGTATTTATAGCTCCTGGAGAGAGCCTCTTTATCACTGACCTGAGCTTCAAGGAGTCACACACCAGCTGTAGCTGAGTGTCCAGAGATTTCCTTTAGTCATGGCACAGCCTCCTCACGGATCAGTGCAACGTCACGGTGCAAGCATCAGATCACTGACTCAGGCCCTGGCAGCTGGGTGACAAGATGGCCTTTGCAACCACAGCACAAAATTGCATTTCTCTATTCCCCTCCTTCTGAGGAAGGGACAGAATTACTGATGCCTTTGCCTCTTCCCTGCTACTCCAGCTGCCTTAGAGGGCATGAGGAACACAGCTTTATCATGTAGCACTGCCTCTGCAGTCATGTTTGTGGAGCTCCTACAGGATCAAGCAGTTCAGAAAAGTCGAGCTGGGGCCTCAAAGCTCTGGTGTCAGACCTCAGTACAATGAAGCGGCAACTGTGCATGGATTTACATAAGGTACAGACAAAAACTCAGCTGCTGCAGCAATCTCTGGGTGTACTCTCTGGCTTGAATTGTGTGGCACACATAGATAGTGTTATGGTTCTTCCTGGTCTTGCAGCATATGAAAATAGTGAAAGCTTAACGCTGTACCGATGGGATTCAACTTCGTGAATCCAGGCTTTAAAGAGCTCTCCTGTACTTCACAGGGACTGTCAGAGGGGCATGTTGAGGCTTTGTCGTTATTGTCAGAGTGGTTCCCAGACAATATGTGCTCAAGTTATGAACTTAAAGGATGTTTTCTTTAACTGTCAGGCTGATGGATTCAGCTGCATGCCCAGAGACTTTGCCTCAAGAACCTCTATTGCTGAAGACAACGTGAAGCCCTTTGCAGCAGTGCACAAGCACTTTGGAAGGAGGGTCAGTGAACCCCTGGGTGAGGCAGAGGCAGAACAGAAGGAAAAGCTGAGTACAAAGGCACCCAGGACACGTGCAGTCCTACCGGGGCTGTTGAACCCAAGATAACAAATCTTGTACCTCCTGCGGCATGCTCAGGGGTTTGAGGTTCCCAGGCTGCCTTTTGAAATCACAGAACTTCACAGAGTCTCTCCCAGCAAAGGCTTTGTGTTGTCTTCACTGCCTGTTTTTTTTTTAAACCCCGGGCAACTTGAGAGAGCTGTAGGCTGGAGCTCACAAAACCCTTCCACACAATGGAGGTGCAACCATCATTCTTTCTGCAAGAGCAGCAGCTGGGCTATCCCAGCACCACCTCCTCTGGGTAGTTTGGACTGACAGCTGCATCCCACATCAGGGATGATCCTAGACAGCAGTGTAAATGGACCCGAGCAGACCAAAGCTAGACTGACTGCTGAACATGCAAGCAGACAAATAGATGAGATTTGCATAGCCTGCTTTTCCCTGCCTTACAGATTCCAGAGTGGATCCAAAGACAGAAATTATCTCTCTTCTAGGCTTGGTTTTGTGCAGGCAGACTTCTGTAAGGAAGCTGTCCCAGGAGGGAGAAATCTTCAGAGATCACCTTATCTCGCTGCATTTCTGCCATCATGGGCTGAAATCTCCAGGGGTTGGGGGAGGATGCAAACTGAATTCAGCACTTTCAGATCCAGTACAAGGATCCTAGAAGCAATTTGGCTTTCAATCTCAAACTCCAGCAATTAAACCTAACCTAGATTCTCACACAGCCTAAACAGTAAACACTATTTGGCCTGACTGTGGTTATTAATGAATCTCATAGAGGAGAAATCAGGACAAAACTCAAGCAAATATCCCTGGCATAAACAAAGTCAGTTCTGCCGTGCAGGGTGCTGTCATGTTTTTGTACCACACATACACCAAGGGATTATTACATTTGCGTCCCAGAAATTGGACTGAGACTCTCGCTCATCCTGCAGCAAGACGCAGGTAACGACAGGGGCTCTAATGACACATCAAAGGCTTTGCTAAGCTCCTGGTAACCATGAGAACGCAGCTGAAGTGGTTTGTTGTACCGTCAGCCCTGGGAGAGGTATGTTTAGCCTGATTCACGCTTCTTGCCATTGTGTTGAGCAGTTCAAAGGACTTCCCATGACTTTAAAGAGAAAAACATGGTTTCTTTCCTGGATGTTCCACTTTTGGTGCCATTGTGCCAGCAAAGTGAAGGGAAGACATGAGGAGTTTGGGGTGTGATTTCAAGACAGTTCTGCGTAAGTTACTGCTAGTGCCTGGGACAGCTGAGCCAAAGGATACAACAGCTGGATTATGTGATTGCTGGCAGCTTGGCTATTTTTCACATACCGTTTAGGCTTTATCATGACATTTTAGGGCTTGGATGTCTGGACCTGAACATCGGAGCAATGAGCAGACCTCTGTGGCTAGCTGGCCATGAGCTCCCTTGCACAGGGTAAGGGGCAAAGTTGAGAATTTCTGTAGCATGCTCTTTTACCCAAATGCTGCAGAGGCAGTGGTAATTGTCTGGGAAGCAAGATACATTCCTCTTAGTTTGACATTTTGACGTTTCATTAGGCAAAGCATATGGTGCTGAGGAGTCCTTTGCCAGCAACAGGAGGTGGCGGGGAAGGCCAGCAGGCGGGGGAGTGGAAGGGGACTGTGAGCACTCTCCTGAGCAGTGATTGATTCCACAGCTCACCTAAATACCTCTCTAATTAGCGCTCTGAAAGATGAGTGTGTGCAAGAGAGGCTGCAGGAGGGGGGTGAAGGATGGCTGAGGGATGCGGGGGGCAGGAGGGTGAGCAGGAGCGAGCAGCGGGAGAGCATCGCAGGGAGCCGGCACACCCCGGCATGCATGGGGGGCAAAGCGAAGAGGCTTGAGGCAGGGGAGAGCTCTTGGGAGAGGGAATGCCTGTATTGCTTCCCCCCTTGGCATAGAAGAGATAACTCCCTTCCGAGTTATCTGTGAACGTGCTGACTGGCTGAAGTTGCTGAACCGGACTCATCTCACTGGAATGATGTGGCATTTTCTTTTTGATTTCATTTCAGGAGATTTAAAAGCTCCTTCAGTTGTAGGTGGAGAAGTGGCAGATTAGGTTGCCTTTTCAGTGGTTTGTTGATAGATTTATTGTGTTATTTACTGGATCAGCTAATAAAATACACTTTAGATTTAAAGTTTGACTGTTGCATTCCCACACACCTGTGGAGTCATCCAGCATCCATATAAAGTTGTCTCCTTCTCTTGACAATACCTGTTCTTGTTGGCCATGGCCAGGAGAGAGCAGGAGGGTATGGCCAAGGCCATTTTGTGCCCAGCTGGTGTCTGCTGCCATCCTGGTCCCCTCTGACGCTCTTTCTGGCTGCTCTAAATGGCACTCAACCACCGGACCCATAATCTGCAGTCCTTTCCTTATTCATAGTGGCTGTTGATCACATCCAAGACTTGCAAACAGTACAGTGGATGAAGAAGACCTGTTTTTTGGGGGGGAGTTCAGGATACATCAGAAGGAAAGCACTGATCAGAGGAGAGGTCCTTTGGAAAAGCCGACTTTGGGAACACCCAGCTAAGAGCCTTTTGAAATAATAAAGTAATTAGTGAAGCCAACGAAAGAATAAGAAGGTAAGAAAATGTCGTGTGGCCTGCTGAGGAAGATGGGGGGAATGCATCAACATTTCCTTTACACAAGTGACAGTGACAAATATTAGAAGAAGAAAGTCCATTGCACTTGGAAAGGACACAGAAGGAATAGAGTGGTAAGGTTTGTGAGGACATTCTTGACAAGCTTGCCAACCATGAAGCTCCCCCAAGTAAATTCTGAGCTGACAGAAGAAAGCATCACAAAAGAAATAGAACAGGAGGAGCAGGACTGTTGACTCCACACCTTGCTGACAGATTTTCATACCGGCTTCTTGAAATCCTCATCTTCAAGCAGATTACAAAAGAGAGGCGTTAGAGCAAATGAACAATTTGTTCATAGTGACCTTTGAGTGTCCAGAAGAAAGTACTTCCAACAATGTGCTTGTAGGCCTGTCAGAATCACTGTCAGTCTTTCTGCTGACTTCAGTGAGTCTTGGTTGAAGACATAAAGATCAAGTCTCTCTCTCTCATGTAAAACAGGTGCATTCAGTCCAGAGATGAAGAAGAGATCAGCAAGTCAGAGTGATTTATTCCCAAGGAAGTTCCAATGGCCACACAGTGGTTCTTGGGTTGGCTGAGATAGCCAAGCTGGGGCCAGATATATTGCAGGACAGTCATCACCTGTTTGTCAGTAGAATGTTTACTACAGGACATAGTGGTCCCTGTTCATGGACACAGATTCAGAAAGGACTGGCAGACTCGGAGTAGAAAAGGTCCTTGGTCTCTGGTGCACTCAGTCACCTGGATACAGCCTCTGAATCATGGAAGCTGTAAACCACGAGCTGCTGGGAGATGACAGCAAGGTGTGGTTTTCTCTGAATTCACCCATGTTTCGTGCTTCTCTATAAGTGTCTGTAAATATCCACTGGCCTCCTCTACTGGAAGTGGAGTCAGCCTGCATAGACCCAATAAATCTGCTGTGATTAATGTGTTCGGAGTACAGAGCATTGCATCAGCCATGGCTGGGCTGTGAGCCCGTGGGACCCAGCAGTGAATGGTGACTCAACAGCCCAAGGACTCCCCATGGGGTGTATGGGGACAACGTTCTGCTGATACTCAGTAGCTGAGAGCTCTTTATCAGGATCAGAGCGGTCCTGATTGTGGGAGCTGCTTTTATAGGGTTTTTTCCCCACTGTGGGGTGGCTCTTGGGGCACAGGGGGGTGGATGTGCCCAGTGGAGACAGGACAGGGGTACCTGGCATTGAAAAACTGCAGAAATGAATATGGGCTGCTGTTGCATTAGGGAGCAGAGACGTACCACTGAAACACTGTGGGACTGTGTTCAGAAGGTCTGCAGGAAACTCGCTGCTTTCCTTTGCTAGCTGGTGCAAGAATAAGGCGTAGACTTGCCCATGGTGCAGTCTGCTCTGCGGCACTGTGACCCCAGTGACCCCTGCAGAGGAGACATGTGCCTCACCTCCCAGACACTCCCAAAGGCTGGGTTAACTGGGATTTAAATCCCTGCTGTGGGTGCTACAGGGGCTGTGGGTCACGCAGGAGGGTTTTGGCCACCCAGCCCTGCCCCGTCAAAGTTACAGCAGCTTCCAGCTCTGCTCCTCCAGTTCTTGATTTAATGCTTCTGCCTGTCTCTCGCGGGATGCCAGTTTTTCTAGACCCTCTAAAAGAAGCAGATGAGGCTGAACACGGGTCTGAAATCGTGAGGTTCGTTTCCTCACCTGGCAGAGTAAAATTCGCAGCCAGCACAGAGTTTCCAGCGCAGCCTGGGCTGCTCTCACAGCCAACATGGAGCATCTTTGCAGAAATTTGTTGCTGCTTCGTCCGTCGCCTGTGCAGGTGTCCGCCTGTCACAGCACCATCTGCCGCCCGCAGCCACCGTCACTGCAGCCTCGGAGATCCTCTGCCACCTCCAAGCCACGGGGATTCTGCTTTGTTTCCCCCACAGGAGTTTTTAGAGTGATTTTTGAAGTGCTTGGTTTTGTCCCCCAAATTTTTTTATGCCAAATTTAAAAAAAACAGTCCTCTTTTTTTTTTTTTTTTGTAGAATCATTTATGGTTTATCCACCTGAAAGAAATAACCTTTCTTTTTCTTGCCTTTCTTTTTTCTTCTTCTTCTATTTTAGCAAACAAATTCTGAACCCTTTATTTTTTTTTTCAGGGTTTGTTTTGCATTTGACTAAGCCTCAATATTTTCTGTGGAGAATAACTTACCTGAACATTTTTCCAGCTGAAGGAAAATATCTCAACAGAAGCTTTCCACTGTGCTTCTTGGCTTGAGTTTTCCACAAGCCACCTTCAGCCTTAGGTCTGTGCACTTGCCCTTTGCATCCACATGTTGCTTCTGTCATGGTTTATTTATTTTGCCGAGCCATCAGAAGTGGGTAGTTTTTTTCTACAAATGGTTCCTTCAGAGACAATTGTACTAGACATCTCCTGGGAAGCTCTGTCCTGGCTCCCCCTCCTAGGCTGCAGGCTTTGCGGTACTTCAGGAACACGAGCTTAAAACTACCTTTTTTAGAGCCTTTTATAACAGATCTTTTTATGTCTGGCCCCATGTTCTGAAACACACTACTTTTATGGTTGTGCCTCTCTCACAAAACCGCTTCCTGATGAGGTATCCTGCTGGGATTTGGTGGATGCGTAGAGCGCACAAGTTGTCCTGCACCCCCCCCAAACAGCCCCAGGATACGCAGTTCTGCATCTGCGCACAGCATCCTCTGCAGTGCCACCAGCAAGGAGAGAGCCAGGGGAGGTGGGATGAGGCGCCCCACATACCTCATCTATGCTGGTGCAACACCTGCGACTTCATGGCTCTTGCTGACTTTCCTCAGCAAGCCCGGTAGTGCTGTGGCTTCCTGACTGAACAATGCGCCAGCTCTCAGCTCCTTCCAGTCCACCGGGAAGAACAGGCCGTGTTCCCTGGAAGCCCTTTCCCTCTGCTTCCCAGCATGGTCCCTGAGATGTCCCGTGGCCCCAGGCATTAATGAGCTCTTTGTGCACAGTGCATAAGCAAACAGAAGTGTTGGGCTTTGGCAGATTTTCTGATTGGATTGAGCAATTAAAGATGAACTCAGTCAAGAGGGTTGAGTTTATGCAATGGGAAAGGTTGCCAGACCTGTGTGCCTGCTGTTCTCTCCACAGCTGATGGCCTTCTGCCCAGACACCCAGAGGTTAGTGACCACATTGCAGCTTTTGTTGCCTTTGATGGGTGCAAGGCAAAGATGCCGTGGCAGAAGGGCCAGGTGGGAGCCTCTCCAGCCGGGCGTTTCTGATCATGCCCTGTGTTTTGTCTTGTAGGCTAACGATTCATGCTGAGTGCCCCATGCACCTGGAGGACTTCCCAATGGATGTGCACGCTTGCCCGCTGAAATTTGGGAGCTGTAAGTACCTTGATCAGCCTCTGCAAGGAGGTGGGTACAGAGCTGAAGAACAGTCCCTTGTGTGGCTAGTATTTTATTAATACAGTATCTTAGTAACAGTGTTATTAGTTATTACTAATGATAATATGACCAAAAATTTGTTTCTGGTATCTCATACATGCAATTCCTACCATCATTAGAAATGGGCAGCAAGCAAATCTGTGGTCAATTCAGGCTCACAGGATGGGTGAGACACCTGTGGTTCTGCTGTAAGGTTATTAGAGAAGTGGGAAGAGCAGCTTCCCGTTGACCACCCTGTCTTTTGTGGGCAGTGCTGCCTCTCCAGCGCTGCCTCAGAAGGACCAGCATTGGTGGAAAACTCAGAGATGCTTTTCCTTCGTCACAAGGTGATCCTGGGAGGACAGATTTGGGAAGACAGCAGTGGTGTGGGCTGCTAGGTGTCCTGTTCAGCTTCCCTACACCACTCCTGCTAATCTGGGGAGAGTCTGAAATCTCTGGTTGCTCTGGCTCCATGCTCCAGTGGAGCTTACAAACCCCTTGCTCCTCTTCAGTCTGCCAGGCAGGCTGCTCTCAAGTTAAAGTCTTGGAAACTCTGAGAAGAGCCGCTCCGAGACCCAAGGGTCCTGGTTTAGGGCAGATTTGCAGGCTGCTGGTGAGCTGAAAGCTGCTCCCAGCCTTCCAGGCTTGCAGCTGCTCATCTGCCTGGGCTTCCCATACTCTGCCTAGGAATAATTTCCCTCTTCTCTCCCATACACAAATTAAATTTCTTTTGGTTTTGTTCCTAAAGTGAGTGGGGACCAAATTCCAAGCCACTGGTTCAGGAAGTAAATGTCCTTGTCTCAATCTGTCTGGAGTCTCCTCCAGGTCCAGCAAACTGAGCACCACTCCCAGTCTATGCACTAGATGGAAGAGTTACCCACCTCCAACTAAAGAATGAGCCCCCACCAGTAATGTCCCCTTTTGGACTCTAAGAAAACAGAGAAATCACAACCTTTCTAAACTGATACTTCCTTCCCGTAGCCATTTGGGGGTTAACTAAGGAGAAGTTGAAAAGTTTGATTGACACCAGTAGGAATCATGTTTATCATGTGCATCTACTCCTTTGCCTCATGACAAAATGCATCCATGAAACTGGATTATTCAAAACTACTAAAATAAATTTATTTCTTAGGCAGCACCTAATTAAATGTAGAACTCATTGCCACAAGACATCACTAAGGCCAGTAAAATAGCATGCCTTAGAAAAGGGTGAATTATTAATGCTAATTGACCTTGTGAGGAGGGATATAAAATCTCATACCTCAGGCCTAAACTCTGGAATTATTACAAGACTTTCAGGAAGGCAGATTACTCCACATCTAATTGCTTAGAAGGTTTCTTGGTGAGGAAAAGACATTAATGTGCATATTTCTGCTGGAACACCCTTTGGGGTTCTTTGGGTATTTTTACTGATCTGGCCTCAGAATGATGGGAGTTTTGATAGAAGCAGCTCAGAGTGCTGTCCCTGGTTGACATTAGTATGGCTCTTTCTAAAGCACCCATCCACATAGCATCTGAGCTCACCTCTCCAGTGTTGGAGCAGCATTAAACTAGCGTTTGCACCAAAAAGCTGTTGACAGCTGGAAGCTGCATATTTGCAAGAAGCTTAGAGTAGATCAGATTTGTAAGTAGGAAGACAATGCCAGGGCCAGACACGTGCTGTTCAGAGGACGGCTGAATTTGCCTCAGTGACCACCTTCCAGTGATCCCCACAACCTGAATGGCTCATCAGTGGCCTCCTGTCCCTGTGCCACCGTGGCAGCCGCCCAGGGAGGGAAGGCAAAGTGCTTGCAGGAGAAGTAAGACACCACTCATTTCGGATAGCTTCAGCTGTCCACCATGAAGACGATGGCTTTACCTATCACCCTGCCCCCTAGAAGATGGTTGTACGCTGCAGGGAACAACTGTTTCTAAGCCAGTCATAGCACGTTCGTACAGCAGCTGTCTGAGACTAGTCTGGCAGAACGTGCTGCTGAAGTTACCAGCTCCACTAAATGTCAGCAAGCTGTCCCCATTTGAGTTGGAGTAGACTGCATTGCAAGTGAGGCATTGAGCAGAACCAAAACAGCTTCGTGGCATTAAATATGTTCCAAACATCCACGCCATGCCTATGTGACACCAGATACACTTCTGTCCCAGACGACCAGATACGTAGACAACTGTGTTTTCAGGGCTGATGGCAATGAAACTGCGGGCAAGTTTGATTTGTAGACTGAGAGTGGCAGTGGGTGAACCGTGACCTACTGAAACAGAAGATGCTGCCCTTCAAGGTGAAAGAGCATTGGCAGAGCTGTACAAACCCAAGCCTGAAGGAGGATAGAGGTTTCCAGAAGCATGTTGAGAGCTGGAAGGAAGGGTTGGAAAAGCAGAGCATTCCACATCAGATGAGAGGTGCCAGCCTGCGTCAGAAGTGCTTAGGCAGCACGCTGGTGTGCTGAGAAACATTGGCTGATCACCAAAACCAGCCCCCCCACTTTGCATAGCGCTTGCTTAGTATTTAACAGGTTTGCCAAAACCTACAGTGCAGGGATAATGGTGGTTGTTTTAGAAAGATCAGAGAAATCTGTTTGTCTCAGGACATTCTTCCACAAAGAAGGAGCTGAGCCATTTTTGTTGTAGACCTGACCTGTTGCTTGACTTGACCCCAGTCAAAGAACTCTTTAATGTCTTTATATGAGAAGCTGGTGGTAAAAATGAATTAATAACTTGTTTTAGTGAACTTTGTTCTTGCCAGAGTGGCTCAAAGTGGGTATGGACAGGACACTTGGGCATTATGGGGAGAAGCAGCTCCTAGTAGAGTCTGGAGAGCCTCAATTCCTGTGTACCATAGGGCTGGCAAAGCCCAAAGCATGCAGGTCCTGTTGGGAAAGGGAGTGGCTATGAGGACAAGCAGGGGTTTGGCCACAAAGGCTTGTGAAGGTGATGGTGACTGTATGTGTTAGAGAGAGGTGTTCGCATATCGGGAGCTGGGCGGGTGGGATGGAGAGGGGACCTTTCAAGCTCCTGGAAGGATGCCCTGGCCCTGAGCCCAGCCCTGCCCCAGGCAGCAGTCCAGAGGCTTCCCTCAGCACTGCCCTCCCTCGCTGTCCGGCAGCTTGGCCTGTAGGCCAGCAAACATAGGGTTGTGCAGGAAAAAAAGCATCTTGGTGGGAGGGCACACCACCTCTAAAGCCAAAAGGCTGGGACAGGGTTGCTTCTGAGCGAGGGTAAAGATTTTTAACCCTTTTCTCCTTAACCTAAAATTCAACCCCTTTTGCATTTAGCCTTTCTTGCCAGCTAGCTGTCAGCGTGGCTCTCCCGGTCCCTGGCATGGCAGGGCTGTGGCTGTCCTGCTGCCCCGGCAGCCAGCTGGTCTGGACAGCGTGTCTCTCAGCGACAGTGCTCTGCCCCTTCTTCCAGCTCCCTTCTGAAAACCCCAGCTCCTTTTTGCTCATTCGATTTAACAGTTGCTGAATTGCCTCGGTCTCTGGCCGTGCTTGGCTGCGCTCAGCCATGTGGCTCTGAGGAATGCACAGAAGGGATTAATTTGGCTACAGGCTAATTTTGGTAGATTTTAGGTCAGGCAGAAGCACAAACTTCATTCTTCTTTCTCCTCCACAGATGCCTACACAAAGACGGAGGTGATCTACACCTGGACACTGGGGAAGGATAAATCAGTGGAAGTAGCGAAGGGTGGATCTCGCCTGAACCAGTATGACCTGCTGGGCCATGTTGTTGGGACTGAGATGGTTCGATCCAGCACAGGTACTTGTGGGACCACGATGCGACGCGTGGACCGAGCACACTGTCAGATGAGATGAACCCATGGGCTTTGAATGCTGTGATCTGGCATGATTAGAGAGGCAGTACGTGTGGTCAGTGAGCACCACAGTACTTCCCAAGTCACATGCTGTTGGAGAATATGTCTGAGGATACCTGGAGCAGTCACCAAGAGGCATAAAGGGTTTAGCTTTCAGTGGTTTCCACTGAAAGCCTTATCGCACATACCGTCTAGAAAACTCCTTTCTAACATCTAAAAATGATCTGTTGTGTGGAAGATTTGCCCCACCTTGCTCAGCTGGTTCTTGGTACTGTGGGTTCATTTGTCTTGGATCCCTTTACAGTCCCTCAGGAGAGCACTGCAGGCAGGGGAGGTGAATGCACATAATGTTCAGTGTGATTTTCACTGCATCTGCTTACACAAATACTATCACAGCTAATAGAAGATTATCCCAAACAAATGTTTCCGCTGATTAATGACCAATATTAATCATCTTTCTCTCCCATCTGCTGCTCCTCCCTTCTCCTTGGAATCCAGGTACTGATAGCTTCTGTTATCTCATGTGTGTGTCTCATCCTTCTTCTTTTCTTTTATTTTCTTTTTTTTTTTTCCCTCTGTATGCACCAGTAGTTCTCTCATTTGAGGATATTTCCTCTCTGGTGCACTTGATATTAATAGTGTCTGTCTGTAACAACTCATATCACCTCCCTTGGGGAAATGTGGGGAGTCCAGGGAACTAGATGTCATAATATCTGGCCCATCTCTCTACTTAAGTTATAGTAAAATGTACAGATGAATAACCTGAGGTGGCAAGAAAGCTGCTAAAGGCTCCTCTGTGTAATGATTTACCAAAGTCACGTTCACAACAAAAAGGCACAAAAATCCAACAAAATATCCAAAGCTTTAAGGGGAGGAATAGGTCACTGAGGCAAAATAGGGACAACTGGTTTGCAGCCCAGACCTTTAACAACAGAACTTGCTCTGATTTTTGAGATGGTTACAGAGAGGAAAGGTGGAATATTTTCAGGATCGTCAGAGCAAATAAAATCTTTTGTCCTGAAATCCTACTGAAGCACTGTTAGTGTCTCTAGGCTTAAGGGATCTTACCCACAACTCGGCTTCCTGGGCTGGAGCAGCAAAGGAATGGGAGCTGGGTCAGGAGAGACCCCCAGAGGCATCTTGTGCCTGGGATGAAACAAGAAAAGTCTATTGCTTGGCTGCTTATTGGTGCTGATTTGCCTTTGTCCCACAACAGTTTTCTAGTGAATTAATGAGGTCTCCAGAGAAGCGTTGTGAAAGGACAAATGCTATGTGGAAGTCACCCCAGCTGCACTGGGGCACGCTCCTGGCATGGCCCAGCAGTTGTGTGCGTGTGTGTGAGTGCAGGACGTGCAAAGTCAGTGCTGACAGTGTGCTGCAGCATGCACCCCTCCTTCACACAGCTTTAGGGTGGCCTGCAGCACTGTCAGATGCCAAGGCATGCCAGCCAGCAGCAATATCAGACACACACACTGCAATTCCATCTAAGGACTTGAAGGTTTGCTCAGGACAGATCTTTAGTGGTTTAGAGATGGATTGGTGGTCAGCTGGCCCCATCCTGGAAAGCACTGGTGGCTCAGCATCTCTAACGGGCTGTCTCTGCAGGGGAGTATGTCGTCATGACCACACACTTCCACCTCAAGAGGAAGATTGGGTACTTTGTGATCCAGACCTACCTACCCTGCATCATGACGGTCATCCTGTCCCAGGTCTCCTTCTGGCTTAACAGGGAGTCTGTTCCTGCTCGAACGGTTTTTGGTGAGTCTGGGAGCATGGGGCATCCTCTCAGGTTGGGGGAGGAAGGCACCACAAATGACAGCAAATAGACTGAGCATCAGAGCTGGTCTGCTCCAGGCCTCGACCAGAATCAGTGAAGCTGGCCATTTCCCAGAACAGCTCTCACTGTCTTCCCAGTGCCCCTGCTTCCACTGAATCACTGCACAAATACTTCTGTCCATGTTTCTGCTATAAGCCAAGCCATAAATATTAACAGTAATCAAGGTATCGATCATCTAATTATATGCATTTGGCTGTGTCTGCTTATCTATATTGGCTTTTGAATGGAGGAGAGGATCAGTACATGGGGAGGCATTTAAAGCTCTACCTTTGAAATTGCTGATGTGCCCCTGGTCAGAGCTCCACATAACTGGGCTGAGGCACTATAACTGCGTGGTAAATATATTGTTATTATTTTCTTCAGCTGGCTTCAGATGCTCTCTCCAAGGCAAGGTGTCAGACTGGAATTGCACGTATATTAATAGCTTTTACAAACATTTAATAACAGAATTGCTTTCTGCTTTCCTGCCAAGACCTTTAGTTCACACACACACACTCACAGACAAGGTGTGATGCTGCAGGATTGTATTTCCTGGAAATAACAGTGCTCAGCAGATACCACTTAACAAAGAGTGTATTGGACGAAAGAAACCAAGCAGAGAGGGGATACATGGTACCACCTGCTCGTGTTTTTGAATAAGACAGAAAGTGGTGTGGTTTCAAAGATCATGAAGCATTTTCTCTGCAGCGAGAGTCCTGATGGAAATAATCCCACAAACCCAGCAAGGCTGATGTCCTCCTTTCCCGACCCTCTCTGCAGGCCTGGACCTTGTTCCTGTGCTGTGGACTGGAATGGGATGCAGGGATGGTCACAGGTAGTTCTGCATCCTTCTAAATGAGCTAGAAGGGAATCATTATGGTTTTTGTGTTCACTGGGACTTGTGAAATTTAGGTCATGAACAAGCTTTCAAATTTACAGTTGACCCCAGGTTCTCCCGGTTAGGATCAGGTTGCCTTCCCTTCCCCGGTGAGGCAAATCCTACAGTGATCCCCGGAGCAGAGTGCGGCTGTGGGGAACTGGTCAGCTAGTGTGACCAAACTGGTTTGTGTGATCCAGCCTGCCGTTGCTGCATTGAACAGTGATAACAGTGAGGAAGAGGGGGTGCAGCCCCTTAGCACCCACTTTTTGGTGTTTGCATCCAACAGAATGGAAAAGGGGGGGCTCAGACAGAAATCACGTGGAAAATAGGACCAGCTCAGGCATACAGTCACTGGTGAACTTTCCTCACTCGTCTGTCTGTGAATAATTTGCAACTAAACCCCAGAGTGCGCAGCCGAACCCCGTGTCTGTTCATGCCCCAGGTGGGCTCTTACATCTGTAGTGGTTCTGGAGTATCTCTGCATCCCTGACACCGGGAGTGAGCCCTTCTCTGAGGATATTTGATTCCCTCCTATGTTGTCCTGAGATTTGCAATTAGACAGGTTTCCTCGAGTAGCAGCTCCGATTGAGCAGGAAAGAGCTGACTGAAAAATTAAAACCTACCTTTGTGAAAAATGTCTTTACTCACAAATTGCCTTGCTTTCCTATTAAGAAAATAATGAGAACTTCAATTGTTTATTCCTTTTTTTTTTGCCCCTCAGAAAGTGTTGTCAACAATATTGTCGAAACTCTTCAATTACCAGGAGTATGGCTTAAGGGAAGTGAAAATTAGTCAATATTTTTATAATGTTTTTAATGCATTTTTAATTGAAAAGCACATTATTGGGGAAAATGGATAGCAAGGGTTGCTTGCCTTAATGAAAAAAGCTTTGAAAGGCATTTTGCAACAGATAATTTTATAAAGATAAATCATTGTGACATTCATTCTGGCAGTTTGAGCCACTGCTGGGTGCTTGGCCATGCCAGCAGGACCCAGGATCCCAGGTGTCCATCCAGGCAGGTCACAAGACACTATTTCCAAAATGTTGAGAGAACCACATTGAATGAGTGGCCAGTTTCTGGTCCCCCATGAAGTTCCCAACCATCTAGCTGTCCTTTTTACTGCTATTTTATTATTTTTTACTGTTATTACTATTTTTTATTGCAAAAGCAACCAGAGGCTTTTCCGTGGCATATTCTACTTGAAGGAGGTGGGTCTAGCATCACACAACTTATCCTACTAGGAGATGAGGAGCTGAATGCGCGTGCCTACCTATGAGCTAGGACTCATAGTGAGCAGAGATCTAGTTGATGGAGTTTGGGGAAGATTAATCTCATCCAGATGCAGGTGTTTACCATTGATTATATGAATTGGAGATACTCAAAACTGAACCAGAGAAGGCCCTGAGCAACCTGAAGTTGGCCCAGACTTGAGCAGGGGTTGGACAAGCTGACTTCCCTTCCAACCTGGACTGTTAAGTCATTCTATGAATTGCACCACGGACTTGTACTGGGTAAGGGTCCCTTAATTATAGTGGGAATGTGGGCCACTCGGCTGAGAGGATGGCTCCTAAATTTGCATGATGGAAATGCCAACTGTGTGGTTCGAGAAGAAACTGGGTGGGTGTGAGCTTATAGTCTCAGAGCATCCTTGTCTCCTGCTGTGTTTCCACAGGTGTCACCACTGTCCTCACCATGACCACACTAAGCATCAGCGCAAGAAACTCCTTACCTAAAGTGGCGTACGCGACGGCCATGGACTGGTTCATAGCCGTCTGTTACGCCTTTGTGTTTTCTGCGCTGATCGAATTTGCCACCGTCAACTACTTTACCAAGCGCAGCTGGGCTTGGGATGGCAAGAAGGTGCTGGAGGCCCAAGAGATGAAGGTCAGCCCTGTGGCCAAGGCCAGGGAGGAGGGGGTGGTGAAGAAACGCTGCACGAGAGAGCTGCGCTGGGGCCAGGAGTGGGTAACATGCAGCCCCGCAGCACTCCAGGAGGCTGGATGCTACTTACTGGGGTCCCCAGCTCAGGTCTCAACTGGAGCGGTTCTTGAGGGTCGAGGGAGGAAGGGCTTGGAGGGCTGGTTGCTGTGCTTAGCTGGAGGACACCCAAGCATGACTGCTCATTTCTCCCTCTGTCCTTCTGCATGACCATTTGCCGGTGGAAATGTGAACGCCTGCATGTTTTGGTCTTGATCTGCTGGTGGTATCTTCTTTCCTTTCTTCTCCCTCCAACCCATAAATGCCCCGCTCCATGTTGCTGGCATGCCACACAAACCCAAATATGCCCCACCAGTGGAGACAGTCCCACTCTGGTGCGTCCCCTGCGGCTCGTAACCCCGACTGTGGCTCTGCCCTGGCACGGGTAAGTGTGGTGCAGCAGTGGGGAGCTCTAACGCTTGTGCTGTTGCCCACAGCTGCCGGCAGCTGCTGCTTTGTAAGCTCGGGCAAAGAGGGTGGGTGGGAAGCAAGCAATCAGAAACAGCAACTGGCAGTAAATTAGGGCCTTGGCATCACCCACATTTTCCCTTCTCACTCAGGATCAGCCTCTCTGGCAGCTTCCTTCCTGACAGCTACCGCTACCCCTGCCTGTGCCCCCTCCCTCCTGACTGATTTAATCTCGTCTGTACAGAGAAATCGCTTACTGTAGCATGCTGCTCCTTGTTTATATTTATTGAATCAATTTGAAAATCAGCTTTGTCCTTGTTCTTGCTTCTGGAGCCTTTATATTTTTCTCCTTTGCATTTTAATGTGTTGTTTAAAATTGTTGTGGGGCTGTGTGCAAATACGTGGCAGAATTGCAGTAACTTTTGGGAAGACAACAGCCAGTCATCTCTCTGTTATGGAGGTCAAAGCAGAAGAAAGGCCTTATGGAGAGCCACAGCCATCACTGGGTGTTGAATGCCTCTCTCTTGTGTTTCCTGGACTCTCTCTATCTGTTTGGTTTTGCAGCTGTGGTCTGAGCGACAGACTCATGGCAGAAAGGCTCCACAGGAGGCCAGTTGGTGGTCTTCTACTTCCATCGTGAACAATAACGCTAATCTCACCTCTAGAGATGAGAGAAGCCTTTCCTGGGTCATTGGCATGAGCAAAGGATCAAAACAGGTCCTCAAAGCAACCATGTCCCTTTCAGGGTTGGACAAATCAGCACAAAGTCAGGATTCACACAGCCTTGGGCAATTATGTGACCTGGGCACAGCCGCAAAAGCCGCAAAGGCTCAAGAGCTTCAGTTTGTCATAGAAGAAGCATGCTCCTTAATTTATTCATTGATCCAGCACTGCAAGGCTAACAGTGCTGAAACAATAGGGTAAGAGCATTCACAATGTTTGCACACGTGGTAACCAAACCAGAAAACAAATCAGGAGGACCAGGAATATTTCAGAGGCAGTGCTCTTTGTGAGTTCACTGCAATTGGTATCAGGCTGGAGAATCAGGAAGGACTCCAACTTTGTGGATGCTTTTTCAAGCTAAGCCTGATCTGTATCATAGAAGGCTAACCCACTCCTGGCCTCTGTGTCTCAGAGAGCTCCCTCAAGAGTGGTGGGCTTTCAGGGAGCTTGGGGTTACAAGGTGTCACCAGATTTGCTTTTACATCTTTGTTCCATTGAATATTTACAAGCAGTGAATTTGCCACTCAATGAAGGTGCCTCATTGGCTCAGTTTCAGCCTTTAATTAGCTCTTCTTGAAACAATTGACAAGCCAGTTGGTTGAAGCCACAAAAGAAAGAGGAGGCAGAAGAGTAACTATTGGCATTTTAAAGTGTTTGTACCAGGAGTAAAACTACCAGTGACAAGCCCAGGCTGAGCCCTGGTCTCTGGAGAGCCTTCCTCACAGCCAAAAAGAATGCTTTTTATTGATGTGATGGCAAGGATCCTCACTCCAGGTTTGATTGTTTCCTTGCATGAACGTGAAAAAAAAATCAATAAGCATCAGCCCTTCCCTCACCTCAAATGTAGGCAGCAGCAATGCTTCCCATCCCATTTGAAAGAAATCACTACCTTGCAAAAGCTGCTGGTTGCTGACAGGAACTCAGCATGTTCACTCCCTCAGGGCTGGTTCCATTCTTCCTTTCTCCGCTTCAGCCGACCCATCGGTTTAGATGGGAGCAGAGCATTTTTTAAGGTAGAATCTAACATGATGGGCTGACCTTGGTGAATGGCTGATCTCTGCATTGTCAGTGATCATGATGATGTTCTGGTTATAGCCACAGTTGGGTTCTGGTTCTAGCCGGGAGCTACTCTGCATGTTCTCTGAGTTCTCCTCTAATAAAAGGTAGGCAGATTTACCATAGATGTACTAAAAACTGCCTTTATCACGGGCTCTGATAAGGGTTGACTAATGCTTCTCAGACCCAAAGATTTTCCAAGTCTTCCCTGCCTGCCACCAGTAGTCACTAATTGTGGATGAAGGATTTCCTCTCTTTTTGTATGGCAGAGTGGCTGCAACCAACCTAGAGGTGTAAATCAAATTGGAGAGACGTATCTGGATCCAATGTGGAAAACTTGTTAGTAAAGATGATTTTTAAAAAAACATCAGGAGGAGGAAAGTGGGAGATGGCAGTCGTTCGAGCCAGCAAAGTTCCCTATCTCCAGCATCTTCAAAATATCTTGTTCAAAGGATCCACTTCAGGACAGAAGGGCTGTGTCTGAACATTGGTATCCATCCGTCCCATCCCACGCATCCATCCACCCATCCATCCATCCCATCCATCCCAACCGTAGGGGTGGCCATCTCTGGAGCCAACAAGGTCATTTCCTGAGGATCCGGGGAGACAGCCATTAACAGTGACCACCACCAGGAAATTCATGAAGTCTGCAAGGATGACATTTACCAGGGAGTTCCCTGCAAAAAAGTGTTGCTTGTTCCTCAGGGTGGAAGATGCTTTGGATCGTTGGAATACACTTACTTAAACCCACTTTGGCCTCCAACACCATGTCTCTGCATGAGATCATGGGCTCAGTCCCACACGATCTGAATGAAGAGATGGGAGGGACAAGTGATGCCAAAGGTTATGCCAGCAGCTGACAGTAACCTGGGACTGATGTAGGTTATCTGTTAACACAAGATTGCATCATTCAGAGCATTTGGCTGAGCTCAGGGTACAGGCATCTCAGTGTAAAACGCTTTGCTGCTATTCTCTGGTAGGATCAAGTCTCTGGCACACTGCAGAGGGGAACACTGGCTGGCATGAGGAAGGAGTGACATGTTTGCTGGAACCGCAACTGCAGTTGCTGGGCTTTGAATTATAGGATACAAGTGTGTTGGAGATTAGAGCTGCTTGGAGGTCATTAACGTGAGTTTTCTCTAGACTGGCAAGTGGCAGATACCTTGCATTTCTCAAGTACTGCAAATATTAGTGATGGTGACTTTCAGAGTGACGTGTCAGAGGGATAGCGCTTCCAACCCAAATTTCTAGCCAAGGAGCAGGTGCAGAGAACTAAATCTCCAACAGATCACAGGCAGAACCAATAGTTCCCATAATTTAGAGGTTCAGCCATTAGGTCCTCAACAGAGAGGCTTGAAGGCAAGAGTATTTAACAAAAATGCTATTATTTTCCAGTATGTGTGTTGTGGAAGAACTTGTCAGACTGCAATATCCAGGGAACATATGTATCTCTAGACCAGCTTTCACAGTTTTTCCCTCAGGAGAGCAGCACAGGGACAGCTTTGTGCAGTGGTTTAATCTCTCTGTGCCCAAACTGGGCCATAAATGCAGGGATTTCTTTGCAACATAGACATTCTAAATAGGACAAGATTTCAAAGCAAATGTTGGGGGTTTTCTCCTGTTTTTCCACTCTTTCCTTCTGTTTCAGTAGGACATGGAACTACTCACAGAGTAGGAGGAAGGCAGAAAGCTACTCTGCAGCTGACAGCAATAAGCACATTTTGCTTTGTTTGATTGTCAAAATCCTGCTTGAAACACTTATTTGTAAAGCACAGCCCAGTAAACTTCAGGCTGAACCATTTTTTCTGACATCTTGGGAGCAGAGCACATCGAGAGAATAAGCCTCTGCATGGCCTGAACAGCCTGGTCTGAGGGCCAGAGAAGCCCTAGTTGATGCTTGAGGGCTCTGGATCACACTACTAAGAGCAGTAGCTTGCTCCCACCACCCACAGTATTCATACTTGCCTGAATTTACTCCATTTCAGCCTGCTATTTTCAGAGGCGTTTGGCCAGGCAAGACAGATCCACTTTCCAAACTCTGGGGCAGAAAAGCTAGCCAGGTTAAAAATGTCATGCCACTTGGAGTCATCTTATTCCTGTAACAAATAATGTGGCTGATTAATACTAAAATAATCACAGGGCACTTCAAATTACATTCTGTGAACGACAATCTGGTTTTCATTTCATTACTGATTATTAATTATTTTATTACCTCCCGTAGCTGTGTTAGTAAGTAATCATACTTAAGCATATTTAAATGTTTTAGAAGGTGAAACATCTTTAGTCCTTTATTTGCTTCTTGTCAGCTCTTTAGCAGGAAAAGTTCACCTGCTGTGCGGGGATACAAGTTAACATGGCTCTAATGACTGAAGAAATCAGTCGCTCAGTTAATCGTTAAAGATCATAACACCCTCTCCCATAAAAGACTATGAATATGATCTGATCAGTGGTTTAGTCTGATCTGGAGTCTGAAGACTTTTAGACCTCCTTCTAACAGCAAGTTAATTTCTGTAATTGATGGCATTATTATGAGACTGCAGGCCTGGCTATGATGTTACTGGAGAGGAGTTTCAAGATTGCACAGAAGTCTGCTTTTAGTGTCCCTCTGAAAATCACTGTGGAAAATTCATTTCCTAAGGTAACCAGAAATATCCGTAGTGATTGTAGAAACATTTAAAATGGGAGTACAGCATGAAAGCTAAAGTCTTTGGAATATCTCTGCAGAGCAGACTGGGCAAATCTGGCCTTTCTAACTCCCAGTGCTACCCCGCTGGCTGTTACCAATTCCCAGGCTTGGGTGGGGAGATGAACAGGACCCGCTGGCTGCACACTCGCCTCTTCTCCTGATGATCACTTTGTACGTGGTTCCCTCACACATACATTCAAGACTGTGCCAAGCACCCCTGAGAAATGCCTGGATGAGTCTTACCTTGTGTTTCGGTTGCTTTTTAACAGAAAATGAAATCCAAAGGCACACTTTGTTCTGAGTTTAGATACTAGATTCCCACCATGAGTCATTGCTGTGTCTAATGCTAGCTCTTGGTGTAATTACAGTGGACACTGCATGGAATACGAGTGCTGGGACGTGTAGAGTGCCTGATGTCTGCACGTGAATAGATTTCATTCTGTGGGCTTCTCCTGGTAGACCTGGATTGCTTTATACCATATGGTGCAGCTGGTCTCAGGTCCCTGACAGCAGCAGGAAGATCCCCAGAGTGGGGGCAACACCTGTCATCACTTCCTAGCTCTGTCTTCCTGTCCACTCATGTCCATTAACATCTGAACTGTCTCTCTTCATCATCTTCCATCGTCCTTCAGTACATCATGTCTGACACGTAAGTGCCTCTTTTGCCGTTTGCTATGCAAGCTCTCTTCCCTTCAGCACGGGCAGCATGGCTGTCCCTGGAGCCTTGTGGGAGGGGTGCACTTACCTCCTTTGATTTGCAGCAACCCTTAGATATGAAGGCAGGATAAAAGGCTTACCTCTGCCCTATAGTGCTGTGTTGAGCAATCCTGAAATGCAGGGTTAGTGCAAATGCCTTCAATCCGTTCTGTGGCTTACCTGAGTAGGTAATGAGGTGTTCTAAAGGGTCCCATTTTGTACATCATGATGGTAAATTGTGAGGTATTCGGGGCACTGAGGAAGTGTGTGATATGGCAAAAAAATATCGCAATGCTCTCACCCACATCCTTAAAGCCACTGGCTTTCTGCTACAAAAAAACTATAATCCTCTGTGATGTCTCTTCCTCTCCCCTGACCCAGGAAGCAGAAAATCAAGTTTGTCCCCCAGGATGACCACAAAGGATGTCATTCTTTTCTAAAGACTGCATTCCTGCGTCATCTCTCCATGGCTGAACCTTACATGCAACAGAAAACACAGTCCAGTTGAGAGATAGAACAAAGAGTCTGTGCAGTTTGAGCCTGCATTCACTTACACTGACCTGGCAACACGCAGCATAGACCCGACAGCACTCAGGCAACCAAGGAGTTGCCCATCTGGGGCAGCTACTGCTCAAGTGCAACTGCACACATCTTTTTATACCACTACTCTGATCTAAGGGGCTGCAAGGAGGCTACAAACCCAGCTATGTGGCTTCAGTTCTTTGACTTGCAGCAGGACCTAGCTGCCAGGCCAGGACTTCTTTGTGGTACATGCTACATGCCAGGCTTACCTGGAGAGGCTGGTCCACCCCAGTCCAGCATGTCCTTATGCTCCAGCAGCCCTCAAGTGGCAGATGACATAGGTTCTGGCCATCTTCTCACCACATCTCCCTTCCCTTCCACAATGCCTTCTTCTTGGTCTCTTGCTCCTTGCACCTTTTTCCATCTTCTCATCCAGGCAAGCAGGTAAACTGAGAGGACAAAATGTTCTCCACGCAATTCTACAGTCACTTCATCTCTATATTGTTTTTTTCTTCCACCTTCCCTAGAAAAAAGAGCCAGTGGCATTAGCGAAGAAAACCAACAACACCTACAACATTGTTGGCACCACATATGCTCTCAACATTGCCAAGGACCCTGGCCTGCCCACCATCTCCAAGAGTGCTGCTGCCACTGCTACTGCCACCAACGTACCTCCCAAGATGACCCGCATAGAGGAGAAGCTCCCAGAGAGTAAGAAGACATACAACAGCGTCAGCAAGGTAGACAAGATGTCCCGCATCGTCTTTCCAGTCCTCTTTGCCATTTTCAACTTAGTCTACTGGGCCACATATGTAAACCGGGAGTCAGCTATCAAGGGAATGATCCCCAAACAATAAAACCGGTCACACAAACCTTCCATCAGTGAGCACCATCCAGGCAGGAATTCTCCAGGGCTTTCTTCTTTCCCTTTTTCTTTAATTATTATTGTTCATTTGATGATATTATTATTATTATTATTATTACTATTAGATCATTCTTTTATAATGTAAACAAAACTGATTTTAATTTAATCCTGTGTACTTCAGTTTCACTTTGTCTCTGATGGTGAAAGGGGGAAAAAAAAAGGATCATAACAAGTTGTGCCTCTAACATTGTGAGTCTGTTGTCCCCCATCTGTCCAAGTCACCCTGTGCTTCCATCTCACCTCCTCCACCTCCTGCTGTTCCCATGGTCTGCATGCCACAGCCATTCTGCTGTCCACTCTGCTGGGGGCTGCTGCTGTGGTCCACCCCCCTCTTCCTCTTCTGCAGTGGACTGCCCTAGCATGGTGGGTGCTCCTGGTGGCCTGGGCTCAAGGATGGGGAGGCCTCCAGAGTCAGTCAGCCAGCCAGGCTGCCCTTCAGTGCCTGGTGCTCTGTGCTCAGTGGCTGTGGATGCAGGGCGAGCTGGTCCATTGAGGGAGCAGCGTGGCATGGGCCAGCTCATAGCCCAGTGCCTGCTGAGGGCAAACCCACCGCTGCCATGGTCCATGGAGCCATTGCAGGGCTGGAACAGGGTGGCAGCATCTTGTAGGTATCTACAGGGCTTCTTCCTCTCTGTCTTCATCAAACCCAGCTGCTGGTTTCCTCCATGTCTCTCCCCAGACAAGAACAGGCAAGAAAAGTCTTGTCCATCTGCCATCCTGCACTCTTGGGGCAACTCATTTTAGAGGGTGGGATGGTTCCTACCAGAGAAATAATTCTTCTCAGGGCCAGTCAGGAAGTCAAGACAGGAGCTTTATAATGCCTTGGAGGAGATAGAAGCTGTGAGGCTGCGTGCATTCAGCATCAGGACTGGAAGCTGTAGCGTTTGTGTTCAGATGGGTGGTTTACCACTTTCTCTTGGCCCCATCCACTTATCCTTCTTGGCACCTCCTCTGCCCGAGTCCCTTTTTCCAGATCCCCATTCATCTTCCTTTGGCTATTCAGCACCCCTCAGTCCTATCTTGTTGTTCACGGGTAAATTTAGGAAGAGAATCCCCTACCTCTTGGGTAAGCCACGCTGACTGGGAGGAGCACAGCCCGGGGAATTCCAGCTCATGAAGCAGCAGCAATGTTGATCCAGGCCAGCTCAGGTGCAGGCTGTCTCCTGTGAGACACACCAGTGGGTCAGGAGACAGTCGGTCCCCAGGTACCTCCCTGTCCCTGGGGAACAGATGCAGCTGAGCATCCTCAGCACTATGGGACAACAGAAGGGGAATCTTTGAAACAGCAGGGTGATACTGCTGTCCCAGAGAGCCATGGGAGCCAGCTGCCATCCCACAAAGCCACTGAGATCTAAGACCCAACTCTTAACACCTGCACACTCTTCCCAGGAAGGCTCTCCAGTGCCTTGGAAAGAGGGTTTTTTCTCCCTTCCCAGCCACCACAGTCAAGAACCGAAAAGATGGTGGCATTCAAGCCATCTGTCCCCTTTCCCTGGTGCCTGGAGCCATGGACACACTGTCCTGCTACAAGGAAGGACATCCAGTGCCCGGTGAGTTCTTGTCCCCAGCACTGATCCTGCCATCGGCCCTGCTCCCAGGGTGCAATGCATCCCCTCTTTGCTGGGCCTCCCTCCGACCTTCCGGCTGCCCCCCCTGAGCTGCCCCCATGCACGTTTCAGGTGCATGCAGCCAGGCCAAGGCCCCAGCACCCCCAAGATGATGTCTTCGGCATTGCTTCGAGCCACTGTGCCAAGCTCAGTTTACCCCTGCCTGCGCAGAAGCGGGGCTGAGCACAAGGCACAGGATTTGTCCCACCTGGAATATCCATGGGGATGGCAGGACAGAGTGGGGAAGGCCAGGACACTTTGTCCTTCAGTGTGAGCGGCATTGGTGCATGTTCTGCCCATCCCTTACCAATCTTGCTGGCTCAGCAGCAGTGCAGTCATTCCCCCTGCCTACAGCTGTGGCGAGGAGAGGGGCAAGGAGACATTTAGCTCAGTCCCTGGTGCATTCAGTGCAGGACTGCATCCGCACCAGCAGGCAGCATCTGGCAAGAGATGGCAACTTCCCCCCCTGTGGGGCGATGCTGAGGAAACCAGCTCTCTCCCCATCCTCCCCGCAGCATCTGCACCCCAAACTGCCCATGACATTTCTACAGTGCCTTTCATTCCCGAGGGCTCCGCGCTGGGTAACAAGGAAGGGAAAGCCCACCCAGCGTTGGGTTGGAGGAGCAGAGGGAGAGTGCGCTGTCTCCAGCCCTTCCTCTGGACAGGGGGGGACATCCCAGCTGCTTTTGCACCTGCGGCACCTTGTTCCTCCTGGAACTTACCTCCTGGTTCTGCTGCAGCCCTCCGGCCCTGACAGCCCGGCCACCCCAGCACTGCCCTGCCGCAGCCCCCTGCCCCTTGGCCACCGAGGCACCCTGCGCTCCCTCCACGCCAGCAGCATCCCCTCCAGGAGCGAGTGCCACTGCTGCTGCCCTCCTGCTCCCCGGGCTTTCTGTCGGGGAGTGCTACGCTAACTGGCCGTGACGCTATTTGTTTTGGAAACTACTTGGATGTCATTTTCTTAAACAAGCTATATGAAGTGTATCTTATAAAACATTCATGTCACTATAATACTCAGGCCAAAGTGAATGGAATAGAAACCCTATAAAAAGCAAAACAAACACAATAAAATTGTAACAAAGAGTATATTGTGTTTACCAGCAGAATCACATTAAAGGCAAGCTTAAATACTGGATCCAGTGACTTGAGCTAGCCCTGGTGCAGAGGTGGTCTCCTCTGCTTGCCTGAGCATTCCCCAAAATCTCCTCTACCCCGAGGGCCAGCTCCTGCCGCGCATCACCTTGCTACATGTTCCTGTGTCTGTCGGTGCCTGCTCCATAGAACTCTCCATAAATTGTCAGGTCTTACCATCGGCTTCTCAGCAGCCCGAGCACCTGCAGGTGCTGCCTTTGCTGCCCACCCAGAGCCGCCCAGGCTCACTGGGGCAAGGTGATGCTCAAAGTGCCAGGGCTGGACCTCTCTGTGGCACCGGGCATAGCGTTGGGGCATCATCTGAGCCTCCTCCCTTCCTGCAGGTGATCCGATCTGTCTCAACTATCTGTCAGGGTGGATCTCCTGCCTGTTTCTTCCCCTAGTCCTTCCCTCCCTGCAACACTGAGACTCTTGTCCCTCCCTAGGACACAGCCCACCAATCTGGCTTGATGGTGACGCCCATCTGCTGGCTCATCTTTGCTCTTCCTGACTCAAAAAACTTTGCTCTCTGCCTGATAAAAGGCTGCCTTCCTGGATCTGTGTTAGCACGCCTTGAAAGCCAAGTCTATTCCCACCAAAGCCTGGCACTGGCTCCAAGTCTTTTTGCCAGCTGGAAGCAGAAATGCCGGCATCCTTTGGTTAAAGACAACAAACCAAACAGAATTTGTAGTTTGGCTTCCAAGCAGGGAAGCATTTCGGGAAGATAGTTATAAATAAGTGGCTTAACATCTCCTGCCAGCAGACATCACAGAGAAGATAATGTTCTTTTTTTTAAAAATCTGTCAGCAGCTCAAATTGGGACGTTTTCTTCCCAGCTAACCCGAGGTTGCTGATGGGGGCTTCTTCTAAGGGCACACTGGGCCAGAGTTAACCTAGCATCAATTACTGGGGTTTACTGCTTGCTGTGATAGCATCTAAGGGCTCCATTTTTATAATTGGTCCTGTATAGGAATAGATCTGTACGTGGCCATTGATAGTCTAATCCACACTTGTGCAGAGTGGGCACTTCATTTCACTGTGAGCCTCAATACTCTAATATTTATTTTTTCTGGCAAGGTCCAAAGCCTCCCTGCCTTTATGAGAGTCTCCCAGGAAGAAATTAGAAGTCTTTGAGAGTGATAAAAATGATCTGTTCAGTCTGCGCTCCTGTTTTGTAGCTTGCACCACCTGGGACACACACAGTGCAGTCCAAGCCTGCAGTTGCATTCCTTCTGAAAATGTCAGAGGGACATTTTGGTGCTGGCAGCTTGCCTCTTCCCTCCTCTGAAACCGCACATGGGCCAAAGCAGTGCGGCTTTCAGGAGCTCTGCGCCCCGGGGAGGCAGAGGACGGTTCGGCTGAGGTCCTCCAAGCAAGCACGGCAGGCAGCATGTGGTGGCTGCGAGTGCCATGTTAGTGCTGTGACATTTCTGCGGGGGAATAGGAGAGGGATGGGGCAGAAGAGGTCCCTCAGTGCCACCCGTTCTTCTAAAGGGCTGATGGAGTCACCCCCACACAACGTCTCAGAAGCTTCTGGAACGTCACTGAGCAGGACTGTGACACCCGCGGCAGAGCTTCCCATCTCTCCTCTGTGCAGAGCTCAACATAAGCAAAGCTGGCTGTGCCACTCCCTGGGTTTTACAGACAAGTGCTGTGGCCAGCACAGCTCACCCCCATCCTAATCCTCGCCATCTCAGTGACACTGGGTCCTACTTTGTTTGCTGTAGGACACCCCTTGTGCAAGCAGACCCCATGCTTGCTGTTCCCAGACACAAGCCATGCATGCACACAAGGTCAGGACCAGCCTGTTTCTGCAAGCCTATCCTATGGATAGGTGCAAGTGCAGTCATTTCTTATCCGCTGCCTTGATTTCTTCTGTCCATATCTTGTATTTCTTTCAGCCATCCCTTGGTGAGGGTTATAGGGCTGCATCACATACGAGGAAGGGGTTTCTCTTGCTCCAAATCACCTCACATAGGAAGACCCTCTGTTCTACTAAAAACCTCTCTGAGACCTTCAGAAACCTGGAGCAGTTGCCTCCCCGGAGGGTGCTGCAGAAACAGCCTCCTTGCAGTGTTCTTTACAGCTGTTGGAGGAACAGAGCAGTTAAACACACGCTGCTGTTGAAGGAAGGATCATGGTCAAAGGCAGGTGGCTACTGAGGACAGGTACTGTGCTCTCCCAGCTTACCAGGGTGTGCCATGAGTGGGAGAGGACCAGGCAGCTCTCAATGGGCTCACTTAGGGAACGGTTTGGCAGGGACATGCTAGTGCCCCCCCACTTCCACATGCTTGGACCTGGGGGTGGTGGAGAGCCAGCGTGGGGCCGTGGGACTGCACCATCACAGCAGGCAGCATCAGGCCAGCCCTCATTCCAGGCTCTCTTCCCCAAATTGTATGTCTGTCTGGGGCCACTATAACCCACCCGATTAAATATCTGTGTGGATTTTGCAGAATGGAGAGAAGCAACATTTCCCTGACTCCTTGGTGGCTGTTGGGGGTGGGGAGGGCTCAGCCAGGGTGAGGGGCACATTCATAAAAACATAAATGCTCTATTAATGTCAAAGTAGAGAGAAAAAACCCTGAACAATTCATCAATCCTCTTTCCATATCAAGCTGAACTACTCCTGAAGGCATTTTTGGCAAGAGGCCACAATACAAATGAGATTGATGGCTTCCAGGTATAAATATTTACTTTTTGACCTTGTTATTGTTCAGTCAGCCAAAGGTTTTTACATATATATGTATCTATATATCTATATATATGCATGTGTGTGTGTATCTTTATGCTCACAAACTCTTTATAGCTAAAAGTCAAACCTCTCTCTCTTTGAAAGAGAAAATAGCCACTTTCAATTATTTTACTTCCCTCTCATTCTCTTTGGTAAATCTTCTGGAAGGAGGTGCGTCCCTCTCCGCTAGTCTTCAGATGGCTTTGGGAGGCACAGGGAGCAAAGTGAGCCTCTCTCCATGCTGGGGTCTCGGTGCGGGCTTGCTGCCTGGACCAAGGACGCTGCTGGCAGCGCTGTTTAGCACCTTTCAGGAGAACTTAGTCCCAGATGTCACAACTTCTCCAACACAGTCTTTGTCCTGCCCCGGACACTGGGATGTTCCCAGAAAGGCATCATGGCTTTTCAACAGCTGTATGCCATAAGCAGTTAGTCCTTATGCCAGAGCAAAACCAGGGAATGTGTAGCTGAGCGTTGCAAAGGGGTGTGAGGTATCTACCTGCTTCAGGAGGGAGCACCAAACCTGATGGGATCCATTCCAGCTTTCCCTAGCCAGGGGAACGCCGCAGGGAGGGGCTGTACTTCAGCCTGGGCTGTTCTGCAAAGCAAAGGGAGGTGCTGGCAGTTGGTCAGTGCTGGCTGCTCATCCAGGTGGGTCGTGCTAATGGTGGGAGGGGTCAGCAAAAGCATAGGCCTTGTCACACCTTATCTCACCTCAGCACAAGCAGGACCAAAGACAGATACTGGCCAGCCTGTGAGCAGTGAGGCTGTGGTAAGTGAGCAGTGTGCTGCCCCTAGCAATGGTACCCAGCATCAGGTCCTTCCCCTCCCCTCCCCGCCCCTCCATCTCCCCCTGTCTTAGGAGAACCATATAGGCACCGATCCTGCAACTGCACTCGTAGCTCCTGTCTTCCCTCCTCTGCTGCTGGAGAAGGGTTCTCGCAGTCAGCGGCGATCACTGATCAGTGTCTTGTGGTGTCCCAGCCATGAGAATGAAGGATGGCACCTCCCATAAGCAAAGCTGGTTCTCTTTCTAGGTCTATGTCTGCCTCCCACCACAGGAACCTGTGCTTCGTTAAATAGCAGAGAGTCTTAGGCTTGGATTAGTCCTAACATTAGGCCTGTCATCCTTCACCACAGGCTTGTGAAGCTCTAGGACAAAATACGATTTTCTAGCCACTCCTTCCTATTCTGCACTGTCCCCAATGCCCACCAGTGCAGATCTCTCTGTACACAGCTTTAATGATCCCATCTGCCTAGGGAGGGAGGCCTGGTCTCAGGTTTGCTACGTGAGCCAGGATGCTCCCACACTCTTCAGAGGCTCTTGGTTCTTTGCTTCACCGCTGCTTGAAAGTCCTGCCAACTTGATAAGTCCATTGGCTCATGTTACACTGCTGTCGGCACTGTGTTTCCCCTGGAAAGTCTGTTGATTCCTCCTGTCCTTTTGCAGGGCACCCAGCAACCATAACGACAATCATACATTGAACGATTCCATTCTTGCAACGACAAAAAAGTAGGGGCAGAGTTGGGAAACCTGAGTCATTGCCACATTGCCTTTTCCAGGCTGTATTTAGAGTTGAAGGGCTCATCTCGGTTGTCACAAGGGAGTTTCTCAGCCCACCAAATCTAGTCAGGTGACCACAAGTATCCCTTCATGAACTAGATTTTCACTGTCGACTGACTTGGGGATAGCCACAGGCAAAAGTCCTATCTGAAGGTGAGGGCACCTGCTGCTTCTTTCACTGCAGCGCTGGTGCCCAGGGTGGGAAAGTGGCATTAGCATCACGCTAGGGCAGCCCATCATGGGGAAGAGTACACCACAAGTCGCCAGAGAATACGCTTATTTTTACTGCCTCAGGTTCAGTCTGTGCCCCGGTATGTCTTCTGCTTTGTTTTCCATCTTGTGAGACTCTCTTTACTCCACTATAAGAAAGAATCTAGCCAGCAGCAGTTTAATGCATGACAATCCTGTTATTACAGCTGTAAATAATTAACAACTAGGAAAAAAAGCTTTTTTTAAAAATTTTTTGTTGACTTTCTTTTCTCTCTTGACTAGCTGGTAGCCACTTTCTTAAGGGATTTCTCACGGAAACTGTGACCTTTCTTCTCTCTATTTCTCTCTCTTTCTTTCTGAGATTTGTGTTTCAAATGCTTTTTGGTGCAATGTTCAATGCCTGTTTGTATTTTTGAATCGTATTTTTCAACCTTTGCCGGAAAAAAAAAAATTTTGCCCATTCTAATTGGCAGGATTTTGAGTCCTGCAATTTTTTTCAGCTTTTAGCTTTTTCAATAAGTTAAAGCAACAGAAAAATGTCTCAAAAAATTACAGTGAAGTTCTGAAGAGAGATTAGAAAACATCAGAAACAAGAACTACGTGAATAAGATCAGCAAGCTGAGTGGAGGAGGAGGACTCTTCTGACCACCTACTAACCTCGTGATCTAACACACAAGGCGGGACTAGACCTCTTCACTGAATTAAATCACTCCGCTTTTCCACTCTACCCACTCTCTCGAACTCCAATCAAAACAAATAAAAATTCATATTTTAAAAAAATCTGTGTCATTGTTTTTTCCATGGTCTACTTCTCAAAACTAAATGATGTTGACATACAAAGGGATGGGGAGCCCCAGGAGCCAGTCCTCTGGGTTTGAGGCTACCTGCTCCTCTGAGGAGTTTGTTGCAGTGGTGAACAGACAAGCTACCCATGAAAAAATAAATATTCCAGGGGAGAATAAGAGCTTGAAAATATCCCATGGTTCACATTGTGTTGTGTTTAAAATGCTTTTCCTTCCAGTGGCAGGGGAGTGGAGGGCACAAGGTACATTCAAGGCAGATGGGCTGGGGAGTTTGGAAAGATGGGATGGTGGTGGTGTCATGGGTGGGCAAGAAGGAGGCCCTGAGGTGTGCCCTTTCCCCTCAGTGTGTGGCCCATGGTTAGACTTTGCTTTTCCAGTAGAGCTTTTTGGCATTTCTCTATGTATGACATGAACTGAGCTTTCTGCTGCTCTAGGGAAAACCAGAAGAGGCCTTGGCCAAGGCGCTGGTTTATCCAACCCACTACACACACTTCAGCTGAGTCATGCCTTAAAGAGACTCTGGTGGGCATGGAGGCCCTTACCCCAAGTATCTTTGGCCATGTGGTAAACCAAACATGTGCCAAGGAAAGGTTGTGGGCAGTTCAACCCTCCCTGCTGTGCTATTCAGCAATGACCGCCACTGTCACTTTGGCCCACCCAAACAGCTTCCAGGCATGACTTGGGATTTACCATGGTACGGAGACCTCTGCTGCAGCAAGTTTTGGTTGTGGCTACCCTCAATTTGGAGATCTAATAGCAAATAGCTGGCCATGCCGTGCCACTCAGGCAGTGTGACGTGTCCAGGCGACTGTTGGGCTGCTGGCAAGGAAGTTCAAGGTGTAAGGGCTTATTTGGACACCTCATTGCATGTCCCTGGATGCATGAAAAGTTATATTTAGCAACTAATAGAAAGAAGGATTTTTCTCACTAGATCTGAAATTAAGTAAATCTCTTCAAATGCAAAACCAGAAGAAAAATCACCTGCAAGAAATGCTGAAGTTCTTCCTAATGCACTGAGTTTGAAACATCCTATGTTCCCCTGTGATTTTTTCTTCTGCAATTTTGGCTATGTTTTAGTTAAAAATACCGATGATTTAGTCAAATCCCACATATTCAGTGAGGACTTTTTTCCCTCTCAGTTACCACTGGGAAATAGCAGGAGAAGCAAATAACTCCGGTGACATCGTCAGTTGTTTTCCACGCCTGAAAAAGGAATTAAACCTCCCCCCTTCTCCGGATTCCCTGAGCACCATCTGGATGCTGCACCAGGGACTTGCTGGCAGGACAATATCTCCAAACATATTGCAACCTTGAACAAAAAAGTTACGCCTTTGAATTTGCTGCGTTCAGCTGAATCCTCCTTCTTGCTCAGAGATTCGAATGACAGAAGAGGCTTGGGAGTGCCGGAGCTCGCAGATGCTGTGGCAGATGGATAGTTTACCATGGGTCTTAGCAATACAGACTGCATGCTTATGTCTTCCCAACGAGGGAGCATAGCTTGTGACCTCGGCAAAAGCCAGCAAGAAAGGACCCCCCCACTGGTTTAAACTATAAAAGCTGGAACCTGAAGTTTTCACCCCTTTCCCCACCCCACCGCCCAAGTCCTTCCTCAAATCAAAACTGAACAGGGTTGGTCCCAGCCTGAAAAGATCTTCCTGACTCAGAAGACAAAAATAAACAGCGATGTGAAAAGCTTCCCTGCATTATCACTTCTCTATTTGAACCTGGAACAAGGGCTCTGAAGAGGAACAGAGTGTAATTGCAGTGTCCACAGAAAAGAAATACTAATGAAAACAGGCAGAGCCAGGAGAATTGGCAGAGAAGAGGCATAGCTGAGCAAGTATTTATTAACCCAGCACTTAGTGCTCAGGCTGACAGGTGTCTTAGGAACACAATAGCTGGGTTTTATTATTAGGTGCTTATACTACAGCAGTGCTCGGGGAGGGGAACCGTTGATGTGTGGCTCCTGAGGTACCAGATGCTGGGGAGCAGATAAATGTGTCCCCTATGCCAGGCTGTAACATGGCTGGTGAGGACGGCTCAGGCCCACAGCCCCGTGAGGGCAGGGTTCCCTGGGGCGCAGTGGTCATCTCCTGCCTTTGAGGGGGCTGTTCCAGAAACCTCTTCTGCAAACCGCCTCCTCATGAGGTGCGGTGGGCGCCCCAAAGCCAGCCCTGCTCAGCCGCCTTCACGCATTTGGGTGGTATGATCAGAAACCCCAGCATCAAGGTAGGGTTCCCTCTGTGGAACGAACTCTCTTCTCTGGTTTCTCCACCTTGTCAGATGAGTAGGTCTAATGCTGTGTGACCCCGGTTCACGAGTCTCTTCCAAGGACCATTGCCATGCTGGCTGCCTTGTAAGCAAACAGTGCTTTCTTCTGCAAAGAAAGAAAAAATTCTTCCTGACTAAACTCGTCCATCAGCAGCTTGTCAGCAGGAACATGGTTTGAGACTTTGTGGTCACCCTACTCCACAGAGAACACCCTCGCTTGGCAGATCTGTGGTTTGCTGGGATTCATTCTCCCTTATGTTTTCATGTGTTGGCAAGCTGCGGGCTGCAGGGGCCTCGCAGAGGATCCCAGGCTTCACCACCACAAGCGCACGCTCACTGCAATCGGAGGTGGGAGAAAGTGGCTGTGACTTTCCTCCTGCCCCCACCAGCTTCCCTTTTCACGCTCAGTGGATAGATGATGTGTTAACAGCAGCCAGAGCAGCAAATGAGGCTGCTTCCCAGCATGGATGTGCTCAGCTCCTTCCACAGATCCTCAGTGTCCTTCATGGGGATGAAGATGTCCTTTTGTCCCCGTCCCCTAAGCAGGCAGCAAGTGATGGGCTGTGGAGGGGATGGGGCGATGTGCCTGGAGCAGTGGGTGTGGGTGTCAGCCACAGCAAAGCTCCTTCACCCCACCCCACCTCAGGAAATATCTCTTTGAGCCTCCCGGTCAGGGGAAGCAGAAGAAGGAGCCTGCTCCAGCCCTGCTCTGAACCCAGGGCAGGGGAGACACCTCCAGTGCGGGAGCTGTGGGGCTCCTTGGGTCTCATTCTTGGACAATCCTGCAGTCTCACCAACAAAGCAGGCATCTACCCCACGTACTGCCGTGGTCCGTGTTCCAGGGGAGAAGTTCTGCAGGTGGGATTCAGGTCTCCACCTACATCCCACCCTGGGGCTACAATGGGTGTTTTGCAGTGGGGGGTGTGGAAGACACAGCCGTCGGGCACTGGGGTGGGACAGAGGAATCAGCAGGCCCAGGGACAGCAGGGACCCTGCACTGAACAGGGCTGCACCACCCCCATCCCCATGGACGCCCAGCAGAAAGAAAATGTCCCCAAAACACAGCACCACATGATTTTCTTCAGAAGGAGAGAGGTGTAAGAGCTAGCTGAGCATTAGGCATTTTATAAAAGCCCTTTGAGATCCCTGGTAAATGGCAATCTAGGAATTGGCAGCAATGGTTTCAGCAGAAGCAGTATTGCGGCCGTGATAGTCTAAGGACATAAGTCAGGCAAGGCTGGTAGGAAAAAATCAACATTTTTTTATTACTCAGATAGCACAGTTGGGGAAAAGAAGCTAAGCTTTCAAACTCTTCTTCAGATGTGGTACTGTAAACTTCAGGTTTAGGCCTGGGTAGGGCTGGTCTGGGCTAGTTTCATTAACGAGGCAATCAGGAAGCAAAAGCTCCTAGCTGCTATACAGAGTGGCAAGTAGCTTATAGAGAGAAAGGTACTTCTTAGGCTTTTGTGAAAAATGGGGGAGTAAAAGAGACAAAATAGTATTGCTGAGTTTATTCAGAGAAAGCAAGAAAAGCATGCAGTGATATGGATTTAAAAAAAAAAAAAGATAAAAATGCATACAATACAGACAAAAACCTTCTCTAAAGTCAATGCACAGGTTTTTTTCAGCACATGCAAATTTTACACTTGCTCAAGAAGTCTGGGAGTAGTAAGTCTCCAGTCTGACCCCAGCTCAGCTATACATCAGCCCAGCCCAGTTGTGGAAATGACCGTAACTCATCAGCACATCCCCTGGCATTTGAGGGAAGCTGGTTAGGCTCCTCTTACAATTTCTCTTTGCTATTGTGAATCTTAAAATATCTGTGCCAGACTGTAATCCCCAGTTTGACTGTAAAGCTAGCCTTTGCCTTCATCCTGCCTTATTACACCCAGCTTAAATTACAAGGGGTAGCAAGACAGGGTTGATAAGGAGGATTTATTATGCTTGAATGACCATCCATAGCAACTCATTGCTGAGTGACTCTATCTCACTTCCCTGGAGAACAGCTCCTGCCAGAACACATTCATTTTCAAGTGTGAACCCTCAATCAAGTAGGATCAGAGGATCTTGTTCACATCCTCATTGGTTACAAGGGAAACAACTCTAAGCAACGGGCTTGTGAGGGCCCTGGCCCAGAGGAGACGTGGAGTTTGAGCTGCAGGTGGTCTGGGGCAGGGCAAGCGCTGAGGTGAGGGTCTGTCATCACATGGCAGTGTTGTGGTGTCCTAGGTAAGGAGCAGAGATGTGTGGAGTTACTTACCTTGGGGTGAGGATGCTTCAGGTGCTTGGGGGAAGGAGCCCTGGGTGCACCATGCGATGGCCATGGGGAGCTCAAGGTGGCGAGAAGCTGCATTTCACCCAAGGCAGCAACTCCTCTCCCTCTTTGGGTTTCCATGCAGATAACATAAGCAAACCAGCTTCCTGGGAGTGTGCTGTTAGGCAGCATCCCCACTGGGCACACTAGCAGTTGTCTGCTGGGATGTACAGGCAATTATGCCACCTCCCAGGGTGGAAATCATGTCCAACTTGTGACAGGGCAGAGCTGGTCTACTTCCATAGCCCTGCAGGGGTACTGGGAGGAGGTCAGCTTTTTTGCTATGTTTTTTAAAGAAATATTGCTGGGGAGTTGGGTGACATTTTCTTTCCTTTGCTAAGTTTAGAGTGTAATTGTTACACTGCTTGTTTGGGCTTTTTGCAGTCCTGCTGTCTGGGGATCTCATTTGTGTAATTTTGTTGGGCCCTGGCTAATAATGAAGTCATGTGAAAACAATTCATTCTGCTGGACCAAGAGTGGGCTTTGTTGTCATGGTAACCTTTGATTCAGAGACTTGTGGGAAGGAGACAGGTAAGTGCTTGAAATTGCCATATTTCAGTATGGTTTCAAATGCCTTGGAAATCTGAGGCCCATTTTCCATAAATGAAGTTTCAAGTCTTGTTGAAGTACTTTGTAAACAAAATTCATGGATTGCCTGAAGAAAATGGAGTGGAATTTAGTTGAAGAAAATACTTTTAGAAAAAAACTAAGGTTTCACGAAGCACTCTACAAAATAATGTGAGTTAAACACAATCAGGATGTGCTAATGCTGCTTTGTTCCCCAAAATTCAGCCCTGGATAGAAGAGATCGCTTCCCTGCGAGGGGTCATAGTCCAGTGGCCCTCAGGGCTGGCCCAGCAAGGAGACCTATGTGCTAGAGGGGTATGAAGAGGGACAGAAGCAGGTCTGATGGGAGCAATCTTTAATTTGAAATGTGTCTTCTGCAAGTGTGCTGGTTTTTACCTAGTCTGAATCAATGAGCCTCTCTGTTCCCAAAATTTTGGTCAATGTGTACTACATTAGTCAAAATACTCTGGAAGCCAAGATATTCACTCAGAGCTAGATATCTACATGCTTATTTGGAGATCTAATTATGAATGCTTGTGGCTTCTCTGAAAATCAAACGGGGATGATGTTAGCCCCTCTGGATATGAGTTAGTCTGAACTGGGGTTGTAGGGAGACATTTCCAGCTGGAAAGTCCTGGGCTTCTGAGGAGAGATTCACAGTTTGGAGACACTGCGTAAAATCAGCAAAAGCTGTACCGTGCTGACTTCCTTTCAAAGTGACGAGCAGCCTGAACCAAAAGGCATGCCACAAAAGGCAAAACTCAACATTCGGCATCTGGATCCACCCAACGCTTTGGTCAGGTGTCTTCGATTCCGTAGCCCCATAAATGTTCTCACAAAGGGGACATCCAAGGGTCCGCAAATCATTTGGCCAGACCACAGTGTGAAAGGAGGACCTGGTGCATTGCTGTTCCCAGGATCTGGGTTGCAGCATTTATCCAAAACCCTCATCGGCATAACTTATACCAGCCCCTGCCCCGTGAAATGATGTGTGTCTTCCTCTGCCTGCAGTAGGGTGGCCATTTTGGGGAACTTTCCTCCAAAGCTAAAAGAATACCTTGGCACTTTAACTCTTGCATAGAATATGTCATTTTCTTCAAGGCATGTCGGAAAGGAACCTGTTTCTGCTCAGCTCCAACTGATGGCCTGCGGAGGGAGGGGGATAATGAGATGAATTCTACAGGCCCACCTGGGTTTCAACTGCCCAGCACCAGCTTGTTGAGCCCCACAACTGCTGCAGGAAGCAGAGGCACCATGTGGAGAGGATTTAGGACACGGCTCAAGCAAAGGGGGTCTCTGGGGCCTGGCATGCAGGCTGGAGAGGGCTGCAGGTGGTGCAGGGGCTGTGCCAGAGCTGGGACTGCCTGTTCAGAGTCCTGCTCCAGCCCCATGGGTGTTCAAAGCAACTTCCGTGATTTGCACTAGTCCTGACAGAGTGAGAGCAGGGTCCCGTGGTAGGATGGAGCACGGCGGTGAGGAGGGAGCTCTGTGGGGATGTAACCCCAGGGGAGAGCAGCAAATTGGGTCTGTGTTTCTTGGGCTTGCAAGGAGCCTATCCGTGGTGTATATGGGAAGTGTCTGAAATAGAAGCATTTTGGAAATAGCAAAAAAGGAGTATTTCCAAAGGACTCCAACCCTTCTCCATGTGATTTGCTCAACCCTTCAGAGCGTTTGTTGCTTTTTTTGGCGGCAGAAGCTATTCAGGGAACTTGACCTGAATTTTTGCATCACTTTGGATGCTTAGAAATTGCATTTATTTAAAGCAAATAAGTCATTTGCTGAAAAAATATTGCCAGGAAAAGGCAGGTGTTCCTAAAATTAACTCAACGTTAGTGCAAGTGTTCGCCTGGCTCACAGTCTGCAGGTACAGAAGAGCTGCTATACAGGGAGGGCCCACAGTCTTGTCTAAAGAGTGTCCGATTTCTGATACCAGTCAAACAGCAGATGTTTCCTATAATCTTAGGCTCTCTTTCACTCTCATGCATCTTGCAGAGCTTCACCAGCCTCTCCCAGCTTCCAGCAATCTGTGGCTCAGGGATTTGCCTGTAAAAGCCACATCCTTATGCTTAATTATGTTCCCCTTATGTTAAGGAGGCTGAGGGGTGACGACATTGTTCTCTACAGCTTCCTGAGGAGGGAAAGTGGAGAAGGAGGTGCTGATCTCTTTTCCCTTGTACCTAGTGATTCGATGTGTGGGAATGGTTCAAAGCTGCATCAGGGGAGGCTTAGAATGTCATTAGGAAACATTTCTTTACAGAGGGGGTGGTCAAACCTGCAACAGGCTTCCTAGAGAGGTGGTCGATGCCCCAAGCCTATCAGTGTTTAGGAGGCATTTAGACAAGGCCCTTTATTTGTTTTAACTTTTGATGAGCCCCGAAGTGGTCAGGCAGTTGGACTAGGTGATCATTGTAGGTCCCTTCCAACTAAAAATATTTTATTCTAATAACTTGATGGATTGTTGTTCTGTGAGTTGGTCCAGCTGCTTCTTGAGCTCGTATCAGCTGTGTCCGCAACAGCTTGCAGAAAGCAGTTTCCTGGTTTAATTGTGGTATAAATAACCACTTCATTTAGGTTTGGGGACTATGATTTTCCCCTTCCATTTGATGTCTCCTTGTGCATTAGATTTTGGGGTGATGTTTCACCCAAGCAGAACCCCCAAGTTCCTGTGCCCATGTGCCAGGATCTCCCCATGGCCAGTGGGATGTGCAGTGCTCCTGCAGCACCACACCAGAGGATGGTTTCTAGGACAGCTTCAAAAAATAGGTTCACATCAGCCTGGGAAATCTCAGAACATGCTAGGACTTCTCATGTGGTGTACAGACTTGGTGCCCTTTGCTCCATTACTTTCCCATTGCCTGAAAGGGCTGCAGCTCTGTAACAGTCCTGCCCAGGTTGTGATATTCACACTGCACAAAGTGGCTTTCCCAAAATTTCAGTAGCAGGAGTTGGCTGTAGCCCTCCCCTCTGGGGAGTGGTCACCTCTCCCCTCTGGTCTTACAGGCTGCAGTGGCACAACCTGTCAGAAGGAGCTATGGAAGAGCAGAGCCTGTTTTGCAAAGTGCTGAATTTTGCAGGAGCCAACTGAATGAGTATTGTCACGCTGCTGCTCCTTCCTCTTTGCAACACGTGAGGTAAATGAGGTTTATGGAGATGGGGGACAGATGAGAGAGATGCTGCCTTGGAGACTCCCTCTGCAGTGCCAGCAGTGGCCCTTTGCCTTGACCCCAGCTTCCCTGCTATTCTGGCTCAGGCTGCTAATGATGCTGTCACAGTTCTGACGAGGCACCTCCACCCCCAGCGGTACCCCCTTGCTATTCCGACCCTCTCTTTGCCCTCACTCTGCTCAGCGGGGTCACTTCAATCTCAGGCTGAGGGGCTTCTACAGTTTTGCTCCGGGCTGCTGGCTGCCAGTCATGCCCAACAATAGCAGGGAGTGTTAACAGTGTAGATAAATATTTCTTGAGCACAGAGTTCACTTTATTAGTGATCAGGACAGCTTTTCAGGGACAAAACCTAGATTTAGAGCTCAATCCCTGGCTCCTGCTGTGTTGCAAACACTCCTAAAACCTTTGTGGACACCAAGGCCATCTTAGAGTTTCAAAGTTAAACAATCCCTCTCTCCCCCTCCTTGTAAACACCAGGAGGATTGGAGATTGAAAGCCTCAGTTGTGAATATATTCTGGTTCTTGGGTGTCTCCCTGCCTTGAACCTGCTGTGTGGCATGACTCCAAATCTTCCTAGCTTATTTGCTGTGCTCAGGGCTAGAGCTGGTCACAAAAGTTCAAAATAACCACAATCCCCCTGATGCACAGGTATGCTGCAAACAAAACAGATAGTGAGTTTTAACGTAAACAGATATTAATTTGTTGGTTTGAGACTTTTCATTTATTTACCATCTGTGACTCTTCTGATTAAAGGAAAAAAATCATCATCCAATCAAAGACAGTAAAGGGCTGGCTGTCCCTGTGGCACAGAGATCACCTTGCAAACAGATGAACCCAACAGTTAATCTGTGCCTGACAGGCTGAAAATGGGCTAAGAGTTAAAAATTTGCTAGGGTGATTTCAACTGATGCAGTCAGACTCCAGTGCAGCATTAATATCCCCTTTAGAAGTGGAGGTACAGCTCAACGAAGCCCTTGCTTTGAATTACACTTTCCCAGCCACCCCTAAACTTCTGGAAATATCCTCCAAATGACGTAATATGAAGAGAGAGGGGAAACAAAAGGTAACCAATAAAGTAGTCTGCAAGGAAAAAAAAATAATCAGTGGACAAAAGGCTTTGCTTTGCCAGCAGCCAAACCATTCATCCAGCCACAATAGCATGCTCCCTTCCCATTCTTTGCACCCCAGCCTTGTGCATTTGTGGTTATTATCTCGCCTGGACCAGATTGGTGTTGACAAACAAAAACCCAGGTAGCTTTGATTTTCCTTGTGTGCACGGTCAAAGGGAAGGAGTCATCTGCCCCTCGGTGTCTGATTTTTCATTGTCCTCACTCTGCTTTATTCCCTCTACCTCATGGTGTGGAACAAAGACTTGAATTATAGCAGAAGATGAATGAAGTCTTTGAAAAACTATTAGAACAATTAGGCACTGAGGCATGGTGCAGGGGGAGAGTAAAGGGTCACGACTTTGAGGGCCTGAATGCTCTGAGTTTTGGGAAAGTTCAGGCTAGCTGTGGCGGTGGTTCTCCTGAGAATAAGCAGAAGGAGAGAAATACAGAGAAAAGTCAGCAGTGGTGGTGGTGGCAGCTGCTGCTATCAGCTCTCCTGTGACTGGCTACCTAGATAAGGTAGCCTGAGAGCAGTCAAAGCTGGTTTTGGCTCTGCTTCTCCACCCTGAGCTGGTGTGGGAAGAAATTCCCAGCCCTACCAAGGGAGAGGGGGGAAGAAGAGCCTCGAAAAGCAAGGAGACAACAGGACAATGGCAATGCATGCGAGATGACTTGCTGAAACATGGAACAAGCTCCTGGAAAGGGAAGAACCATCTGTATACCTGCCCCTTTCCTTAGCATCACCTCTGGGCAGACACTGGGAGATGGGACAAGAGACACAGCAGGGACTCGGCATTACCTACTGTGGCCTCTTCTAAAATGTGCTATTACTGTGAAGATCTCCTTCCATATGTACTTGGAAAGAAAATTTCTAACAAGGTGTTGTGGTTTGAGCCTAGAGGGTGACTGAGCACCAGGAAGCCACTCACTCACCCCTTCCCTCTCAGGGATGGGAAGGAAAAAATAAAGTAAAAGGCTTGGGAATTGAGATAAGGAGGGATGACTCACCCATTACAGTCATGGGCAAAAGACAGACTTTTTAGGTGAATTAAAAAAGAACATCAGTTTAATCCAAACACTAACAATACACCACTTAACAGACAGAGCAGGACAGTGAGAAGCATTACCACATCTTAACAACACCTTCCTCCCAGCCCTCCCTTCTTCCTGTGCTCAGCTTTTCTCCCAATTTCTCTATCTCCTCCCCACCAGGGGCACAGGGATCAGTCCTGCTGCCCCTTCCTCCTCAGGGGGAAGACTCTTCACCCTCTTCCCCTGCTCCATCGTGGGGTCCCTCTGATGGGAGACATGAACTTTCTCTGGCGTGAGACCTTCCCATGGGCTGCAGCCTTTCCTGTGCTGCTCCGGCATGGGTCACCCCCACGTGTTTCAATCCTCCCAGCGACAAACTACAACAGAGTTGGGGCTGCTTCTTCCCACAGAGTCCTGCCCTTCTTTGGGAACAGTCACCTGCCCCAGCATGGAGTCCTCCACAGGCTGCATCTGCTCTACTGTGGACCTCCACGGGTGCAGGGGAACGGCCTGCCCTCTCAACACGGGCTGCAGGGGGGCTGCACTTCCCCCCACTTCCTCCTCCTTTCTTTCAATGACTTCAGTGTTCACACAGACGTCCTTCTCACAACTCCCCCTCCTCCTCCCAGCCTTCCCTTCTTAAACACATTATGCAGCCACCATCACTAGTGGACTGCGCCTTGGCCAGAGGTGGGTCCGACTTGGAGCCGGGGGAACATTGAGAAGCTTCTCACAGGGGCCACCCACCACTATAGCCCCCTGCCCCGCTACCAAAACCCACCACACACTCAAACCCAGCACAGGGAGCAGTGACAAAGACCCACTGAGTAAATCACTGCTGGAGAAAATGTCCTGAGGGTGAAAAGTTAGAAAAGGGAATAATCCTAGCATAGCACTGCCATTAATTTAATGTTCATCAGATGGGATGGGAGGTTGGGTGGTGTTTGGGTTTCCGTTCTGTGCTACCATCCCCAGAGCACTCCCTTTATCCTTTAGTTCTGGCTTGGAGGAAAGTGTTTACACCCCCCAGAATTAGACTTTGTGGCAATGGAAAATGAGATCACGATTCTCTTGCTGGCAGAGTGGTGTGAAACAATGGTGGTAGAAAAAAATAGTAATCTCTTTAGAAGGCCTGGTCTCGCTTGGCAGGTGTTATTTTTTTCTAGCAGAGGGAGCAAGAAACTGCAGCTGGAATCTTCGGTTGGCTTCCCAAGGTACTACTGTGACATTTTAATAATCTAATTCCCCTCAAAGGTGGCATTTTCAGTTGTTCCTCTGACCTATTGCTGTACACTCACTGTGAAACAAACTATCTGCTATCAGCCCTGACATCTCAGGCTCAGAGAAAAAAAAACCACGCTGTGATACTAATGGACTCTTCACCCTGCTATGAGGATGTAGCTGCCTGTCTTCCCCCCATGCTCTAGAGTTATGGACTCTCCAGGAGCACGTCAGCATAACAGCATTCACTTCTGCAGCTCCCACTGGCAGAAGTTGTGACTCAGGGTGCACCTGCATGATGTTTCCTGGCCCATTTATACACTCTTCCTGCACAGCTAAAGGTGATGTTCAGGCTGGTGAGACCCTTTTCTTGCTTTGTAGTGTGGCTCTGCCCTGTTCGGAGGAGTCGCACCAGTTGAAGTGTTGTTTGTGATAGGCATGTCTTGGACAAGGTGACCCGCAGAGGATGTGGCTTGCAGGATGCCCTGCCCCACAGATGGGCTCTGGTTTCCATTCTCTGGAGATAAACTAGTTCACGCTGGTGTAAAATGTGTGCAATGAATAACACAACTACAGCAAAATAGTTTATGTAAAGCACTGATGTGGGAGAAGTTTCATAAGAGGTTTCATACCTCAAAAAGGCCTTTTGTCAAAAATAGAAGCATTTTCTCTAAGAAAAAAAATCAAGTTTCTTGCACAGTCTTACTGTCATGCTAGTGCTGTTCCTAGCTGCCATGGAGACCCTCTTTTCTCCCAGAGTGAGAGATGCTCTTATGGTCCTTTTCTGAGCAGGACAGAAAGCAGAAGCAGCCCTTTCAGGATTGCCTGGGCTGGGGACACTGGCTGCCATCCACAGGGGCAACCGGCCCTACAGCAAAGCCCGCTGGGGTCTGAGAGATTTTGAGGGGGCAGCTTGGTTAGGAGGCACCGACAGGGGCTGCTGGGTGAGCTGGCTGGGTAGGAAACAGAGCCCAAGGACAGGCGAGCTGCTGATGGGACCTGTGAGGGAGCAGCGCTGGGAAAGCAGGTTGGGAAACAGTATGAAGAGAAACATCTCAAGTCCACCTTGAGACTGGGTCAAGGAAAAGCAGCTCAGTGGCTGTGCTGCTAAACCTGCAGGTAAACACTGGTGTCCGACACCAATATTTTGTTTTCTTCCTCTGGGAAGGCAACAGAGATACAGCAAAACCCCAGATAGGCAAGACACTGGTGCTCCTGCTCCAAAGGGGCAGGGTGGCTACAGGGACAGGGAGAATCCAGGCAGAGAAACCAGGCCATGGAAATCAATGCAAATGACTTTGATCGCAGAGTTTCAAGCCCATTTGCTCCGTAGGAAGCACGACTGTCAGCAGGGATAGGCAGTGAGAGGGGTGGGATCTCACATCTTGCAAGATGAAATGGAGAATGTGGCAGATGCTTTTTTTTTTTTTTTCTTTCTCGCTTCAGAGGGCCCTTAGCAAGAAGCCCTTAGCATCACTGTAACGGACCAAAGGGGGAAGATGCCAAGCTCCAGCCCCTCACCCCTCCCTTTCTGCTGGCGGAAAGGGCAGCACGATGGGCAGCATTGGTGCTGTGCCTGCACGGTGATGGGCACTAGGTGGGACTGGTGATGGGGAGGCAGCAGGGCCCCAACAAAGCACCTCTCGCTGGGGCAGAGGGAGGCTCGGGGCACCACAGCCCTGCAGGGATGCCCTGGGAGCCGCCCGGCCAAGCCACAGAGACCCTCCGTGAGCAACAGCGGGCAATGTGGGAAGAGAAAGTGCCCTTCGAAGCGGGCTCCATGCCCTGCAAACTTCCCCGGGGAGCGCTCGCATGGGGAAAAGCTCCAATTGTGTCAGTTCATCATTTCTAGGCAATTTTAAAAAGAAACCCCTTTGGGGCAGGAGATCTGTTTTCATTCAGAGCTGCATGTGATGGGACATGTGCCTCTGCTCTAGTTTCTGAGTGCCACTGTTAGGTTAATTATCATTAGTAATTAATCATCACCACTCACAGAAAGGCTTTTCCCTGCTGGTCAGGAGTCGCACAGAGCATTAACAGCTTTTTTTCCCCTGCAAACACAGCTCCAGTTTGGCCCAGAGACTCCTCTGGCCCCCAGCAGCTGCCTCAGAGCCTGGCAGACCCTTGGAAAGTGGTTGGGGGAAGTCTGGGTTGACCTGCCTGGTGACTTTTTTTTTTTTTTAATATAATTTAAATACAGCTAGCTAAAATCTTTCCATGCTCATGTAAAGCTCTGCACAGGGTCGCCTAGACTAAGTCTTGTTGACTTTTTCCTTCTTTAAATAAGTTTCTGATGCGGTGAGGCAGCTGGAACAAATCCGGTGATACGTCCAGTGGTAACACATCAGTCTTCAAAGATGTATCTGAAAAAACCCTAATAACCATAGTCATTGCTTTCACTCTATTTAAAAAACAAAAGAGAAGGAAGGCATCATCAGGATGTTTCTGTTAGGGTCACCCCAGGGAAGGAGAGACCCTGGGAGACCTGCTGGCTTCGGGGTCACGCAGATGTGGCCATGGCCAAGAGCCATCTCTCCTGGCAGGAGCCACTTCCAGCATTGGCCTCTCCACAGCACTTTGGGTTTGCTTTTTTTTTTTTCCTTGTAGATCCAGCCGCCAGATCCTCAGACGGGTCAGGCATATGGAAACATGGCATGAACAAATTCAACTGGCTCAAGTTCAAGTTTATAAGGAACTCGGTTGCCTTTTTATCTTTTTTTTCAACTCCAACCAAATCCCAAACATAAATTATGGGAACCAGGCTCTTCCTGGCGCCTGCAGCTGCTCAGCAAAATTGACTTTTCCGTCAGCGCTGCCGCTCGTAGCGCAAACCTGGCAGCTGAGCACCGGACCCAGTTGGAGCCCTGCTTTTCGATTCAACAAAAGTTCAGCCAACTTGGAGCATTTCAGACTCAGCAAATTATTTTCTGACAAAAATGTTGGTTTATTGGGAAATTTCCGGCTGGCTCTAATTGGGACAGCTGTTAAGGCGGCAGTTTTCACAAGAACTAAAAGTCGCTTTCAGATGAGTACAGCTCTTAAAACGGCTGGTGCTTTGATAGCTGCTCGTTGCCTTTCTTGTCTGATTATTGAGCTTAGTATCTCCCTGCAAGCTTAAAAAAAATCTACTTTGCCTGTCGCATCTTTCTCTTCTCTTTACCAAATATTATCTTCTGCCCCTCCTCCTCCTTCAAGGAGACCCTGTCAGTTCAAATTTGACCCTAAATTTGAGCTTTGAAAAAATTAACGTGTATAGCATTTCAGATGAAGAGAATTTGTCTTCCCCCCCCCAAGCTTCCCAGGGTTCACAAACACTGTCAAAAAGTCAAAGCAAACATTCGCCTTGTTGCTTTAACGTAGGAGATCCTGCCAAGAAAATTAACGGGGCCTATCTCCACAAAGGGAACAAACTCATCTAATTCTGATGGTGGTACTCAGAGACGTGCAGCTTGCTAGCTTTCTGTAATGACTTGTTTTTTCATTTAATTGTTTTTTCTTTCTAATCCCACATACGTTTTTGCCACCAAAGCAAGGAAGTTGAATAAAGCATATTGAAGGTTCCTAAACAGTTCATACAGTCCCAGAGTCTATGAGCTGGAAATTTTATATCCTTAGGGAGCTGGGAGTTGTAAGGGCTTGATGAAAGCCCTTGATTAAACAGTATTATGAATCTTACTGGGATCTGCTGGAAATTCTCACCAAACCCACCTTTTCCCCCATGTGGCAATGGGAAGACCTAGAGCTCCAGAAGCCCCTGGCGTGTCCTGACTTTGTAGCTCCTGCAGGAAGGGTGAGAGCAGAGATGCAGCATATATTGGCTATAGCCCAATAGTCCGGGGTCGTGGCAGCCCCTCTTCCTTGGGGACAGCATGATGTCCCAGTCCCAGCTGGGGATGTGCTGCTGCTGGGCTGTCCATGGGCGCAGGGCCGGGCTGTCCACTCTCCCTGCTCCTGCCCTGGCCTTCTCACTGCTTAGGGGTCCTAATCTCTGCTGGCGGTCACTATTTCTCTCAAAGTGCTGGCCTCATGCTGGTTACATGATTGCTGCTGAGCTGCTTGAACAAAACTGGCCAAGTGTTGCTTGAACACCCCCTTCACGCCAGCTCTGGCTGTGCACGCTGAGAGCGCGCGGGGCTGGGGCTGCAGAGAGAGCGGCTCTCCAGGGAATGCACATTGCAGATATGGAAATTGCTCTGGAGCAGAGTGAGGAATGAATTAAATTTGGTTCAGATGGAATCAAAACATCTTTTTTTTTTTTTTTTTTTAATATGGCTTTCCAGTGAAACAGGAAAAATGAAAAAAATTCATCTTGTCATCTTAGTATGTTGTTCAAACCAAAACAGTGGTTCTTTTTCTACCCTTTTCTTATTTAAAGAAAATCGAGTTTTAAATGAACAATGGTGTGCTGAAGTGGAAAAACTTGAAGCACTTAATTTAGAAAATGGATCGATGAAACATTTTGGCATTTTTAAGCAAAATATTTTATTTCAAAACAGGTTGGAAAAGGAATTTGATAGCAGTTGTTTTTTCTTGGACTGTGGTTCTGTTTGTTTTTCTTCTCGCTTAAACTAATTGCCAAATTCTGGCTAAGTTTGCCAATCGTTTAGATGCCTCAGGACTGTTGTGTACCAGGTTTGCAGTTCATTTATAACGAAAAATCTTTGACTGCCAATCATGCATATACAAGATGCTAATGGCAGACCCCTGACTTTAGGGTCCTGATGTGCAGTTTTCTGCAGCTTGTGCTGGGAATAGCTACCTGAGAGCAGTGCATCCCATAATTCCCCTACAAGCAATGCCCTCTGGAGTGCAGTTTTGCTCCTGTTCATAAATAGGCTGCTAGAAAAATGTGTGATGCCAGTGCTGCCCCTCTGGGCTCTGTGCTAGGGCATCTGCTGCTGCACGGCCCATTCTGACGGGAAAAGAGCCCAGCAGCTCTCACTGGGGTCCCCAGCCCTCCTGGTGTTGGGGGGTTGGGGCCTTCTGCAGGACTCCGGGACCTACAGAATAGGTCCAGTGCCTTGCACCGAGCTGTCGGCCACAGTCATGCCCCTGGGTGACAGAGGGAAGGAATTTAAATAAAGAGGAGCAAAGTTTATATTTAGAGCTGAAGGATGCTCCTCTGTCAGATCACACCAGTTTTAAGTAGGTCAGGCAGGAGACCCAATATATCCAAGTCCCCTTCAAAAGCATCCCTCCATCCGTCACTTATTATTCCAGGCATTTCCCTTTTGCTCTGCCTTCCTTTCACAGCCCTGGCCCTTTGTCACTGCTTCTGGGCTGCACTGGCTCTCGCCACGCTTCCCAACACTCACCCCTTTCATTGCCTCTCCAGCCCTCAGCCCCCCCGGCTTCGGTACAGTATGGGGAGGGGGGAAGGGGACGGGACACACAGCGGTGGCCTCAGCTGTGCCAGTAAGCCTGGGGGGTGCTCAAAGCCACCATTTTGGGGTGCAGCCCAGCAGCTGGAGGCCAGAGGGGAGGCTCCTCGCAGCACTGCTTTTCCCCATGTCTGGGTTTTTAACTTGAACACAACTGAGTTTAGGTGAGAGCAAGCAATGAGAGCAATGAAAACATCCAAAATACAAAAGAATCCGCCAAACCTTTTATTCTGGGAAAATAATTGTCTGCCCTGACCAGTCTGAGACCGCCTGCCTGCTCTCCCCAGCAGCATCGGCATCCAGGCATCCTTTCCAGCCGGTTTCCCTTGTAATCCATCCTAATAAAGGCTCTGGACATGTGCAGGACCCTTCCTGCGCGTTCCCAGGCTGCCTCGCAAACAAATGCTCAGCGAGGAGAACGGCTTACGGAGTCTTGTCACACGGCTCTGAAACGCAACCCTGTCGCCTTCATTACCCAGAAAGACTTAAATCCCTTCTCCTTCCGCACGGGCAGGTCTGACACGGGCGAGGGGATGGGCACAGAGCAGACCCCGAGGCTGATCCTCCAACAAAGGCTTCAGTGTGCATTAAGTCGTTTTTCTCCCAGCTGACTGGGGTGATTTGAGTGCTGGGGATTGGGGGCTTTGTGGGGTGGCAGCAGGGGTCTCGCACCTGGGAGGAGCGGGGTCTCTGCTGGCGGGAAGGAGTGGAGGGGTCAGCAGTGCCCCGTGCTGCCCCCGAGGACAAGCCCTTGTGCCGGCCTCCGAGGGTCCGGCAAGGGCTGCGCTGGGGCCAGGGATGCTCCAGACCCTTCTGTCGGCTGCGCTGACACATTCCTGCACCAAAATCACCAGCAAGTAATACCCGCTTGTTTTTATCGAGCCATTTTCCTCACTCGCTCTTAGCCTATTACATTTTTCAACTCTCGGTGGAATTTTTATTTTTTTTTTAAATGCAAGGCCTCCTTCGAGCTGATCACAAGGGAACGCTGAGTGCTTGTTTTTTAATATTCTGACAGGTGCTATTTTGCTATTTGCTTGTGATGATTCAGGACATTTGCATCTCTTTGTCCTTAATTAAAAAGCACTTCACCCTTGCTGCAGGGGTATGGCAGATTTCTCTTGATCTATTCATTTTGGGGGACTTTTAATCAACATATCCACTCTATCGGTGCGGGTGCATTTCTGACAGGGGGGTGAAGCTTAGCGCAGTGTGGAGAGCTGTGTGGGTGTAATTATGGCTTGCTCTTTTTTTTTTTTTTTTTTGGGTGAGTTTGACTGCTGTTGAAAGGCATTTTCTAACAGCCTCCTAGAAGACAGGAGTCCCCTGTCCACCAAACACATGGGCAATGACAAAGGCAAAATTTGCTGCAAAGCCTGAAGCTGGCAGTGCTGCCTGGGGAGTCAACACGTTGCCTCCCTGCCATCAGCTCCAGCTGAGAGCCTGCAGACAGGTTCCCTCCACTTTGAGGGACCCCCGTCAGATCCCACCCTGCCTGCACAGACATGATCTGGTTCGGATTATGTGCGTCTCTGCACCATGACCCTTTCCGGGGCCGGGCACGTCCCCCTGTAGTGCGTGGGACACAGGTGTGCGTGCTTGGCATGCCACACTGGGGTGCATTTGGAGTATGCCAGGGATGATCCGTGGTCTCTTACACACGCACACACATTTTGCACAGTGAAAGGGCCTTATTTAATGGCAACACATGTTGCCTTGGGCTGTCGGGGAGGCTAAGAGTACCTGTGAGGTGCAGAGGGGATTCAGCGTCAACTCAGTGGGCCGTGACAAGTACATAGTCTGAAAGCAGCTTCCACTGCAAGAAGACCCCCAGGTCTCAGGGGAGGATACAAGGAGAGGGGAGACCCCTCCATGCATGTCCCTTGGGTGACAGTGAGAGGGTGCTGGCACGTGGCCATCTGCAGGGATGCTGCAAGGCAAAGGGCTGCGGGAGGGATGTGACAACCCCAGGCAGGGTGGTGGGAGCATGGTGCTGTGCTGCCCTGGCTCCTTTCCCTGAGAGCCCGGATTGATGGGCAGCAAACACTCTGCCTGGATGCAGGCAGAGGCCGTCTGCCAGAAGGAAATCCTTCCATCCCCCCCGAACAGGTTGGTTTTTTGCAGCCCTTTCCAGATGGCTGGATCCCGTCTGCAGGTGGGGCAGTGGGAAGGGACCACAGACTGCCCCAACCACCCCTGCCCCCCCCTCCCCCGGGGAGATCTCACCCAGGGAAAAGCATCCTGCTCCTTATGTGCCGCTGCTCCAGCTGGTCCCCAGCCCCATGGGGAAACAGGAACCAGGCTTTGCCGCAGGACCTGAGCCTGCCAAGCAACAGTGATGCCAGGAATGAGGTCCCAGGGGAAGGGGTCAAGCCCTGGGTGCTGAGATCCTGTAACTGCTTTCTGATATTCCAGCCTTAACTCTTCCGTCTCCCGCCACAAAATACTAGACTAAAAAACAACTCCAGCAAGTCTCCAACTGCTGTTCTCAGTGTTTATCTGTTCCGTTTTTCCAGGCCAGTGCGTGCAGGCTCGTGGGAACCTTTGAAGATTATTTCTCTTCAGTTTTCTGAAGAGACTTCAGCCTCCTCTTGAATCTTTTTATTTTACCTCCTTTCAACGCATCGGCCTGATTTCTCTGAGACTTAACAGCAACAAACAAGATTAAGATTGGAGCTTAGTGAGTATTAGGAGATCTCTCATTCCTGACGCGCTGGCAATTACCAGATCCTAGTGCCAGCATCTCTCTTTTGGAAAGGCGCTGTGCGTGCAGGCATTTCTGCTCCGATGACTTTGGCAGCACAGAAGCTGGAGGGCACTGAGCTCAAGAGCCGCGGCTGACAGTGTCAGCTTCTTTGCACTTCAGCTGCCACCGATTGCTTTCGGCAATCGGAGGGGTTGGGATCAAGGGGGAGAAAACTGAGGGTGAGAAGGACGGTGGATGCTGGACATTGTGGCACTGGCTGCGTGGCCAGATGGGCTCTGGATTTCCACCTGATGAGGTTGAAGACTATTTGGTTGGGAAGTAAAATCCTGAAGAGGGGAGGAGGTACTGGAGTGGCACTCGGCATGCCCGGCAGCCACAGCAGCCCAGCCCAAGCTCATGCACGGTGCAGGGTTAATCTAGGTCAGTGTTTCACAGGAGATGCTGGAGCTGAGGAAGAGAGCGGTGATGGAATCTCTCCACGTACTCTTGTGGGCACAGGCTGAGGAGCATCACAGACGCTCACGAGGGTGTGGAGGTGGAAAGGGTGCAAATGGCAGTGCCAGCAGTAGAGAGCAGCTGGCCACTGGATGGAGTCTGGACTAGGAGAGGAGCCCTGTTCTGCCATGGACTTGGGGGAACCCTGGTGGGATGAACATGGGGGGCTCTCAGAGCTGCCGTGGGGGCCAACAGTCCCGCTGTGTCTCACCTGGGCCAAGAGGAGATGGAAGGAGAGGCACCGCTTCCCCCCACCTGGGAATGGGTAACAGCATCACAGAGGATGATCCCTCCCCCCTGAATGAATGATGCTTCGGGCCAGGGGTGGAAGAGGGGCTGCCGAGTCGCTCCAGGCGAGGAGCAGGCGCTGCCGCTGCCCTGAGCTGGGGAGCCCACGTGCCAGATCAGCAAAGTGCGTCGAGGGGTGCAGAGTCCATTCTCAGCTGGGCACCTCCCCGGTGAGCTCTTGCTAACGCAGCCCTGCTGGTGTGGCATGGTGGACAGCAATGCCACAGTCCCAAGCACTGCCTCCCTAAACAACAAAAACCAGCCCCTCCAAAATGCGTCCCTCGAGTTTAGGCACTTGATCGAGAAGGGCATGTCCCTTTTGCTGAGGAAGACACCACAGCTTCACAGGGGAGGAAAATGAAAAGGCCCTGAGAATGCCTAGAAGCTCCCAAGAAGAGGTGTGAGGATATGGGCTGCCAGCAGGTATCTGTCCTGGGGCTTCTGAGGCACTTCCATAACAGACAGCAAAGCAACACAGCTCGGGTGACCCCAGATCACCTGGTACCTGCCACAGGAGGGACTGTGGTCTTCCCCAGCTCTGGGGGGAAAGCTTCTTTCACTGGTTTCTCCTCTTGCCAACCACCCTGTGGTACCCTCAGGCTGACAAAACTTCAAACTGCTGGGCAAACCACAGAGCCGGGGCAAGAGGGAACGCAGAGCGCAGGACACAGCCCAGCCGCTGGAAATGGTTGTAACTGCTACAACTAAACTTGGCCAAAGATGAGCAGTTAACATTATTTCCTGGTGTACAAACATTCCTGTAGAGAAAGCAGTCATTGAAATCCCCTCATTGCTGGACAGCAATGCCTGAGGGTATCAACACTAAAAGGCAACTGTGCCTGCCCTCTCTCACTCTCTTAAATCCCGCCAGGGAGGCGAGTGGGTGATGATGCTGTGCCTGAGGAGCTCCAGTGCAGAAAGGGTCAGGCAGGGTTACTGCTGGCCAGGTCCCTCCATGGGGTTTTGGTCGTGAGCACCATCTTCTGCACATGTAGGCTCTGCTCTGAACCCCAGCATGTCTTCTGAAGAGCCCCAAGCTCAGGTTTCTCACAGCTCTTGAGCAACCCTGGGATGAATCGCTGGATGAAACAGAGTTTGCATCCCAATGACAGTTGTTGTTGCCTCCCTGACCTTCCTGGCTCCTTTTCCCCCTTCCCTGAACTACTGTGGCACAGGCTGATGAGGAGCTAATGTGTCTCCATCCAGAGGCAGCCGCATTTCCACAGTGAAGAGAAGCAGCTGCTCCTGTTCCTGCAGCTGCATGTCCCCAAAGTTTGTGTCAGCAGTCGCAGAGTATCTGAAATACGGATGTACTGCCTGGGAGTTATTCTGGGGGACTCACACCAAACTGCCAGCTCGTGGTCCTGTACTGGACATATAACATCAGATGTATGCACAGCATAGCTGCAAATTCCATTTGAAAAAAATATTGAAACACCTGGTGCTCAATTTTTACCTTTTTTGTCAAATGCTGCCAATTCTCTTCCCCTTCCCACCCTTTCCCACGTACGTTTTCTCTTGTCACATATTGATCCCTAGGAGGAATGTAATGTGTTAAGCCCTGAGCTGGGGAGAGTGCCAGAAGAGCAAAATCATGAAAGCTCAGGAAATGGCATCTCTCCCATCCCCAGGATGACAACCAGAACCATTCTGACACCCAGGATCAGATCACCTAGCAGTTAGGTGATCTCCTCCTACTAAGCAACTAATTTTGAAGGGGGAATGTCCACAGTGGAAGGGATGTGGAGACTCCTTCAGGCCTGGCCTGAAGTAGCAGCAGGGGATGAAAGCGAAATTCTCACCCCCATCAACGCTCTTGTCACCCTCTGGGACAGCTTGCACCAGCTCTTGCTACGGCCTGGGCTGTCCTCCCACACCTTTCATTCTCCTTGGAAAATGTTCACGTCACATTTGTTCAGGCTCCAAACACATTTTTTTTATCTGTCAGCACTGCAAGTTCACTCCAGCACCTAAAAACCAAACTGTGTCCTGTCTGCTTCATATATCATCACTGTCCATAATGGTGGGAAGCCAGAGCCCAGCTGGAGCGGTTATTGATGTCGTGTGAGCCCAGATGCAGCATCTGCTGCTGTGCCCGGTCTGCCTGGTGATCCTGAAAAAGACAAAACCTCGGCTGTGTTGAACAAATGCCCTGGTAGAGTAAACAAATGTTTCTACCACGCAGGACGTGCCCCAACTCAGAGAGAAGGGTTCAGGATTACAGAGGGGTTTTCATCCTCCAGATTTTCTGGAGGGACCCTGTGACCAGCTCCTCCTCTGATGTCCTTCACCGCTCTCATCCCAGGCGTGTCAGCATCCTCAGCCTCACAGATGCTGCTGGAGGAGACTCGCAGCCTGACCAGCCTCTGCCTTCTGCCAGAGCCCCCAGCTCTGGGCACAGGGAGATCCATGGGAAACCTCAGCGTGGGGACCTGCACTGCTCCCCGAGGATGCACTCGCTAGGTACAAGCACGAGCCCCGCTTCGTTACCAGGAGGAGAGTGAGTATCAAGGACAGTGGCTCTAACTGTGTTCTGTCCTCAGACAGATGACGTGGAGCAGTGACGGGAGGAGGGGAAGGCAAATTCACCTCCGTGCAGCCCTTCAGAGCCGTCTGCTCCATGGCCCTGGCAGTGGCTGCCTGCAAACACCCTGGCAGCTACTCGTCCTGGTGTCCTCAGCGCTGCCAGCAGCGCTCTCACACCCAACCTGTTCCTGCAGAGCCCTGTGGGATCTGTCTCTGCCCAGGGTACTCCAGCCCTGCTGTGGGTCACTTTGCTCCTCCACGCTTGGAAGTTATCTGAGGAGGATTTTGCAAAGGCCAAGAGCCTGGGTTTTCTCAGAAGCCAGCTCCTAAACACCTTGAGTTAATACTTTTCTTCACTTGTATTTATTTTTCCTTAGTCCAGCACTCCTGACACAGCCCAGGAGAGCAGTCTCCTTGGAAAAAGACAATCCTTGTCTTTGGCATTGCCTGAAGCAAGGAGTGACCAGCTCCTCGCACAAGGAAGAGGAGGGCAGAGCGTGTCCTCCTGCCTTCACCTGCTGCTCCAGCCTGCAGTCACAAACACCAGCCACCAGCACAGATTTCATGACTGAAACTGCAAAGAAGCATTTGAGAGAGCACAGTGGGATTCAGAAAGGGTTGCAGATGTGCCCAGACCCGTACAGGACTCTCTGGCTGTGGGGAGGCTCCCTCTGAAAGCACTGCCAACCCTTCAAGGTTTGGGATCCTGGGCCAGGGCTGGACCTGTCTCCTCATCTCCCAGAGCTAAATCCCGCAGTGAGGACGACAAACCCTCGTTTACTGTGGCAACATGGCCCCCAGGCTCTGTGCTCATGAGGACTCTGTAAATAATAGGTTTTATTAGTTTGCCGGTTAAACTGAAATACCAGAAGGGACAGAAAGCATCTTGAATAAAACATTTCATCTGTTTAAGTTAGGAGAATCCTCTGACAGTAGACCTTAAAATAAATGTCTCTTCAAAGTGGAAAATAGGGGCTGCTTCCTCCCAAAACACCAGTGCAGGACATTTTGTCCTTCCCAGCATTTGGACTGAGGGTGGGTTTTCCTGGTCTAAATTGTTCACTGTGGATTTGAAATGGGTTTCTCCCTGGCTGAGCCTGTGCTGTTGATAAATAAGGTGTTTCCTTGAAGAGCAGCACTCTCCCCTTGCTTTCCTACACCACTGACGTGCTTCATGCTTATCCTTGGTCCAAGTCAAAGACTTGGTGCCAGTTATGACAAGAGACCACTGTAGATGGAGAAGAGTGGGGAGGACGGCTGCTCGGATGCTCCCGGTGCATGCACCTGCCTGGAAGGTATCCCCAGAACTACATCATCATGGGGGTTGTGGTTCCCTAGCTCTGCTCAGACCATCTCCAGCTCTCCAAGCACCAGTCCTCCTCACATCAATCAGTTCTCAGGTAGCAGGAAGGGGTGGCCAAAAGAAATCAGTCCCATGAATTTCCCCACATACCACTTCACATCCTGCGTCTTGAGGGGGAGCTGAGAGCACACATATGAACCCCTGGATTTTCTGTGATCTGTTCATGACCGGAGTCCTCGACAGCTACGTCCTCCCTGCGGCTGCTCTTGCACCTTTCGCAGCTCCATCTGGATCCCTGAAAAACTTCAGGGGGCAATGCAGTGGCTTGCTTTGAAGCCTAAAGGGCTCTTTTCACCTTCACTGCTGCTTCGGTATCCATTATTTACTCTTTCGACATGTGCTTCCTGTAAACTCTGCCATTCCCAGAGCTGGCTTCTTAGCATGTAATAAAGGAAACATGATCTGCAGCTACTCCGTTACAGGGAAATGACATCTCGGAGCTGCGGTGCCTGCAGCTGGCTCCTATGGTTTGAGGCTGCTCAGATCTCATGCTTTGAGGGCTTAAGGTGATCATTGCAAGAATCAGCAAGGGAGAGGCTGCGTAGGAAGAGCCCTGAAAAACCACCCGGGTGTGCTGCTGTTATTTACTGCTTGTACTCCCGTAGCACTCCTCGTCCCCACCGAGGCTGGTCCCGGCTCTGAGGCAGCCAACGTGCCAAGGGACTGGGCACGTCGCCATCCTGCCGAGGCGAGTGAGTGAGACAGTGGGTCCGGCAGGCTGCAGGCACAGAGATTTGCCCGTGCTGGTGCGGGAGGGCTGTGACAGGGCCAGCAGTTACAGAGTCAGTTGTCCACAGTCCCATTCCAGTTCCAGGGATGGTGCCACTCCACTCCAGAGGGGTGGCATCAAATCCCCATTTGTCATCAGTGTTACCAGACCCTCTGGGAGACGCGGGACCAGGCCTCTCTGGGATGGGTTCCCGCAACTCACGGCTGTAACCGGATGGCAAAGGACAATTATTGGTACCTCATGTAGCTGTAACAAAGTCGGTTCCGAGCAGCTCTCACTCAAAACTCCCCAAGAAGGAATCTGTGATTCCTGTTGACAAGTCGGATGCCAGCAGCGAAAAGAAATACCCAAGCACAGCTTGGCAAACCGTGAGAGCAGAGAGCGACAGGCTGACAGCCCACAGCCCTCCCGTGGCCCCTGGCTGTCCCACAGCTCCTACCCATGCACCCTCCCACCTTTTTATTTGCGGGACGGCAGCCCCAACAGGTAGGAAAGGACCCTCTCCCGGCTGCATCCCCCGAGCAGCTCAGCCCAGCAGGGGCTGGCGCCTTGAATATTTTACCGATAATTGCCCACTCTTTTTTTTTTTTTTTTCAAAGAAAAACCCCCAAACTGTCGTGCATAAAAAAAAAAAAAAAAAAAAAAAAAAAGGCTACTATTAAGAGAAAGCAGGCGCCTCGTTACGCAGAGGGGGAGAGCGAGATCCTTACAGCAGCTGACGGTGCTGGCTCCCCGGCAGCGGGGCGGCGGGCAGATGCGCGGGTTTGACTCTGCCGTGCGCGCCCCCCCGCTGGCGCTCAGCCCTCGGGGGGGCGCGGGGGGAGCCAGCCCCTGCGCGGGGAGGTAGGACCCTGCGCCGAGCCCCTCCCCGCCGCCGAGTCGGAGAAGAGATGCCCAACTTTCCCCTTCCTCCCCGGCGGCGCGGAGCGGTGCGCGGAGCGCGGAGCCGGGCGGGCGGCGGCGGGGCTGGAGCGCGGCGCAGCGGGCAGCGGGGGGGCCCCGCCGCCGCCCCCGCCCCGGCCCCGCGCTGAGCCTCCCCCCGGGGCCGGTCCTCGCCTCGCCGAGATGCCCGGGACGGTGCTGCTGCTCTGCCTGGCCCTCGGGCCGGTCCTGCGCGCCAGGTGAGCTCCCCCGCCGCCCGGGACGCCCCCGCCCCGCCTCAGGTTACCCGTCGGGGCAACGGGAGGGGAGGGGGCTGGAGACGGCAGCGTCTCCCCCCGCGCCACCCCCAGCCCGGCTTCAGCGGGGGTCTGGGCACCCCTGTGCCCCCAGCGATTCCTTCCAGCCGGCGCCGAGGCAGGCTCAGGTTTGGTCGCGGCAGCACCTGGTGCCTGCACGTCCTTTGCACCCCGGCCCCCCCCACCCCCCTTCGCCTGCCGGCAATCCGGAGGACATCCCGTTTTCTAGCACCTCGCAGGCTGAATCCTGCCGGGGGCTGAGCCGCCTCTGGGGGTGCCCAGAGCAGGAGCGGAGGGAGCTCGGCACCTCCTGGGGGCTCCATCCAGCACCGGGGCATTTCCACTCAGTCAGGCTGGGTGGGATGGAGCTCGCCCCCCCTCCTCCCTGCACTCCATCCCCTGGCACCCCGACAGCCCCCGCAGGGCTCGCAGCCGGGCACGGAGGAGGAGGGGGCAGCGCGGGCTCCTGCCCCGCTCTACAGGTTGGCCCCAGGTCCCAGCCCTGGCTACCGGCGCCGGCCCGGTGCCACCGGCCCGCTGGCCGAGCCGGCGAGCGGAGGCGCGGGGCTGGCAGATGACGGTTCTCTCCCAGGGCCAGCATTCGTAGCGCTTTTCTGTAAACAGCGATGAAAGGCCCCACGCACAAGGGATTTTTAAGTTTCTTTTTCCTTTTTTTAAATTTTTTTTTTTTTTTTTTTTTTTTTTACAATTCTTAGTCCTGCTGGTGAGTTTAATGGCTACATCGGGGAAAGAACATGTTGTCAGCAGATTGTTGCCCCCAGGGCTCGGGGGAAGAGGGATTTTACTGGCTGAAGCTAATTGGCAGAATAAGCTGCCTTAAAGCCGATCAAATCGTATTACGAATGCAGTCAGGGACACGGAGCATGGATCCTGCTACTAATGGTCTGCTCTGCCGAGGCTTCCCGACCTCGGGTGCAGGCACAAAGTCCGTCCCCGCTGCGGTTTCTCCAGGGCTTGGCCTTCCTGGGGTCAGGGCAGCCAGAGCCACCCCACGGCCCCGTGCCCTGACACCTGCCTCTTGCCAGCGTGCTGGGGCCAAGGGGCATTTGAGGGCCGAGAGGGGGTTCCCTGGTGGCCCCAGCTCCTGTGCCCTACCAGCCCTGCAGCGCGCTGCCAGGAGCTCTGCGTTTGAGACGTAAGCTGGCAGATCACACGGAGGAGCAGTTAAATCGTGTATTCACATGCCCTTGAGCGGGAAGATTTCCCCCAGTAGCTGGCCCGGGTTCCCTCCTGCCCAGCACCTCATGTCTCTTTCTTCCCTGAGCCCTGCTTTGCCAGGAGCAGTGTCTCTGTGTGTTGTGGGGGTGATGGATCAGGAGAGGAAGCCTGTGGGAGAAGGAGGAAAGGAGCAAGTTGTATCAGTGTCTCGCTCTGCATTCCCTGCGTTTTTCCCAGTTGCAGCTTGCGGGGGGTGAATCTCGCCTGCCCTACAGTGGATGGTGGGTGCTGGGGTGAGGAGCTCGGATCAGGTGCCACATGTGTGTGAACTCTTTTCCTGGCACAAAGCTGCAAGACCCATGCCCTGGTGCTGGAGTGGGCTGGATGCTTCGTGCTGGGTGACTCAGCACTCCCCAGACGGTCCCCCCACCACAGAGCCTAATTCACCAGCATTCCCCGGGGTACTGCCTCACGTGGGACCAAGGCACCCAAGTCTGAGCCCTGAAGGCAGGATCCCTGCACAGCATTGCACCACCAGAAAGCTGGGCTTGGCAGATGGTTGAAACTGTGTAGGCTTGACCATTGGGGCTTCACGGAGTGTGATGTGAAAGGAGAGGTACAAACACATGTGAAACTGGTATGATACAGTTTAGTGAGCCCTCATCTTTAAATTCTGCTTCTAATTTAATTTGCCTGAATGTCCCTGTGGGATGGGTGGCTAAAAATGTTGTTCTTGTATTTTGCTGCTGTTTGATCCTTGGGAGCAGGGGAGGCTTTGAGCTGCACCTGCAGAGGGGCTGGACAGTCACAGCCCCAGCATCTACATCCGCTCCAGGACGCTTCCGACTGAGGGCGAGCGATGGCTGAGAGGGTGTGTGTCACCTCCCCAGTGGGTGCAGGTGTCAGTACAAAATTTTACCAGTGTCAGATAGTAGTGGGAATGCATCCTGGTCAAGCAAGGAACAGAAGTGTCTTCAAGGGCTTGTGGCACATGTTGCTCTTCCCCTCCTCCTGCCAAGGGAAACCTTGTTGGACAGCTTGGGCACTGGGGGGAGGGAGCCAGCCATCAGCTCTTCGGGTGGCTTTTACTTTGACCACCAGTATGGTTGGAAACCTCAGCAAAACAGGTGTCTGCTTGAGTAAAACAGAATTAGGGAGGCAAGGCAGAGCGCTGTCCTGCTGTAATGCCAAGGGTTGCCCAAGGAGGGTTGTCCAACTCCATCCATATATGTGAGCACATCCGAAAGGACACCTCCCTGCCATGCAGGCCTCCTGCTCTGGGCACCAGCGGGAGCTGCCACGGCCCCAACCACATCTGTCAGACCAGGGGTTTCCTCGCAATGTCCCCAGCTCTACCCTGCTGTCATCCCCCCTGCCTGCCCCCTGCCCACACTCACAGCTGCATCCCAGCCCTGTGGCCAAGCGCAGGAGTGGTGTTTTGACATTCCAGCAAGCAGAGGTGGGGAAACGTGGCTCTGTCTTTCCTCCTGGCTGCACAAGACTTATGAGAACTGGCTGTCCCCTGTCACCAAGCCAGTTGCATGAGGAGACGGAGCCGCCGGGCCAGCGACTGTTCACAGCGCGTTGGGGATCGCTGCGGGTTTGCAGTGTGACATTTCCATTAGCGGTTGTAGGGGGACACAGACACGTCACCTTAATTTCTCTCCTCTGCAATAGCTGCTGGACTCCTCCCTTCTTGATTTGAAGTGGGGCCACTGGGAAGAGAGACTGGTGAGGAGGCAGGGGCTTGCACAGGGTGGCATGAGGGTCACACCCCTGACCAGCAAGAGCTAGTGTGTGTGTCTGTGTGTGCACAGACACCCAGCAAAAGCATATTTTCTCCAGCAAAAGCTGGCTTGCTTATGCTAAAATGGCTTAGTATGGTTTAGTAGTCCCGGATTAGCTGCATTAGCAAAAAGCATATTTTTGGTAGTGTCACTGCATCTGTAATAGGGATGTGACTCCCTGGAAATGCTACCCCAAGCGTTAGAGTGTTAATCAGCGACTCTAAATGGTGAGAAGCCAGAAGGCTGAAGTCAGAGGAACCAGCCTGGTTTTATTCGGCTCTGGAGGGGTGTTTTGGGCTCTACTGTGGCCTTACGGCTTGCAGGAACTGGATTTTGGCAGGGCAGTGGGACACACAGAGTTGGGTGCTGGCAGGTGAGCTGTCTTGAGATGACTTCAAGTAGGGTCAATGGAACACTGAGAGAAGGTTTTGGAGCAGCTTCTTCCCACTCCGCTAAAGGCAGCCTGCATCGCCCAAAACACTGGCATCAAGGGAAGGCAGATAGGATTGCTTTCCCCTGGCCTGAGCTGGGCTGTTGGCAGACACGTGTCCCTCTTTGTGCCCCGCAGGAGTGGGGCCAGCTCCAGATCTCAGCTCTGCCCAGCTTTCTGGTGGGCGCAGGGGTGGTCCCTGAGCCTCCTGCAGCTGCTGGCTGCCGCGGAGCTGCCTGCTCGCCTGCATTTCGACAGCCAGGTGAGCCCTGGCTGCAGCTGCTCACATAGGGAAGTGCATCCTGACAGTGTTGCTTAAGACCTCCTTAAGCATCGTTAGAAGGTGCAGTGCAATCAGACAGGAAACAAGCTGATGAACCAATACCTAATGCAGCCGCACGCAGCCCAGCACTTGTCGGGGCACACATCCCGGTGCCTGAAAACCAAGGAGATGCGAGGAGCTTTAAAGTGATTGTGAAAGCAAGTTTTACCTGGGGTTTTAAAAGAGAAGCATCTGATAAATTGACTGCAACATGTCAATTTAATGCCTTTTTTCCCCCTTCAAGTACCTTTGCCAGGCTCTGCCTCCCCAGGCACTGAAGGGAGATGTGTATTGGTGGTGCCTGACGGCACCTCTGAGCTGGAGGCTCCAGCTGGGAAGTGTCGACACAGTGGCAGCTCCTGCTGCGAGACCCCTTCTGGCGCTGGAGCCGGTGACACACGGACATGGCAGACGTTCAGGGGGGTGTGCCAGGTGCGGGATTTCTCGGCGTCCTCCCCCACATATGGCTGTGTCATTCCGGGGACAATCTTGTGAATGAGCTGCCCAGAGCAGCAGCAGGTGGTTAGAATTTCCCAGGAGACCATGTGGACCTAATTTAATTAGAGGGTTTAGGAAAACTCCTTTAGGAAAAGGGAGGGGTGCAAAAGGTTTAGAAAGGTGGTGGGAGAAACTGTTGCTAAGTGGATCGTGTCCAAGGGGGGATGCAAGCTTTCCTTGCCTGGCTTGGAACTGGAAGATCAGGAGGATGGAGCATCTTTAAATGGGAGCGCATGCCAAAGGCTGGGGAAGAAGGGTTGTTGAATCTAGAGAATGGGCTGTGCCAGGTCTTGGCCTGAGGACAGAGGAATTTGCCTAAGGCTTTAATTTTGGAGGATCTGTGCAGGGCAGATGGCTGGGTTCCTGGCAAGCCAGAAGTGTATGCTGCCTGCTTGGTGGTTTTAGGACCTCTTTTCTCTGAAAGGATTTTATTGTAAACGCCTTGCTCCCCAAAAATGCTATTTGGTCACTGTCTTCTTCTGCAGAGGAAGCGTCATCGCTGTTTACAGAAAGGTGGCAGGCAGAGCAGCTGAGAGGTATGTGGGGTTAACAGGCAGCTCCGGGAGCAGGAACTGCTGGGGGCAGGAACATGGCAGAGGAGGGCAGGGACTGGCTCCCACGCTTTGGGGATGAGCAGTATGTCTCCAGAGGGGGCTGGGAGGATGAGGAGCACCCCATGCCTGCCCTCCTGACCACTGGTGGCATGGCTGGGGACCTTGAAATGAGCAAAGGCTCCAGGTGAGTTGTGTCTTCTTAGCAGCATGGGTGAGAGGAGGGCCCTGAGCTCCTTATGTTCTGCCTTTTAGCAGCACTGCATCCTCCTCCTTTACTATATCTGAAACCCAGCTTTGCCCCTACTCCCACGGAGCACCCAGAGAGCTGCCACAGTGATGTCTCTCCTCTTTTGTCTCTCTGCTTCAGGTGTGAGAGCACAGAGGAATACGATTACGATTACCTCAGCATCAATAAAACCTGGGTCCTCACCCCCAAGGCACAGGAGACTGATGCTACACAGATCCTCAACTCGCTGCTGAAGAACTATGACAACAAGCTGAGGCCTGACATTGGCAGTAAGTGTCCCCTAGAGCTCCCTGCGGTCACCAGTGGTGGCCAGGCCTGGCTGTGTCTTGTGTTTTCCATGCTTTTGTGGCTGCTGTGGTTGGGATTTTTGGTGAGATGGAGCCATGCTGATCCCAGATGCTCCCCTTGTCCTCAGCCCTTCACAAATGATCCTAGCCCCAGCTCATCTGTACCTATTTTATTTTCTTTACAGTCAAACCCACGTTTATCGATGTGGATATCTACGTGAACAGCATTGGGCCAGTGTCTGTCATCCAGATGGTGAGTGGTGCTGTCGCTGCAGGGTTGTGGTATTGCTGCAACGGAGGGCATGGGACGTGACTGACCCAGTGCTGCTGGCAGGTTGTGCCATGCTGGCTAGACATGGTGTGAAGGTGGTATAGTCATGAGAGGAGGTGGATTTGTCTCCTTGCCCTTGGGAAGAGGTGGTCTGATCTCATGATAGCTAGAGGTGGAAAGGCTTGACAGCCATCCCTGGTTTGGAGCAACATCCTCAAGTGCCCTTGGTGAGCTCAGCATGATCACAGGCTCAAGGAGGAGGAGGATGATGATGCTGTCTCCACTGGCAATGTGTGGACAGACACCTCTGCCTGGCGGCTTTGCCCTCTCCTGCCTGGGAAGCGTGTGGGCACCGGGACGCTCAGGGCAAGTTGCGCTGCCCTGGCTGAGGCAGCGTGGTGGTGGCTGGGAGGGGGAGCAGTACGCTTCCCAGGAGGACTGAAATAGGCATCTGGAGATGGTTTCCATAGCAGTGGTCTGATGGTGTGAAAGTTGGGTGCCCAGGCCTGGGCTGCAGTGCTGTGGAGGGACAAGCAGGGTGCTTTGGGTCCAACGGCTCTTCTTCGGTACATAGCGCCTTAGACTGATGCCACCACAACTGCGATAGTGGCTCATGGCTCAGGACCCCACTGTACCAGGAGCTGCAGAGACACTCAAGAGAGATGCTCTTTGGTCTGAAGAGCCTCCAGGCCATGCACTGGAGACCAGCTGTTGATTATTTGTTTTTCACAGGAAACTGCCATTCTTATTTTCTCTGTGAAGTCATTTTTTAACTCTTTTTTTAGCAAGAAACAAACCTGACTGCTGTCAGGCTTTGAAAGACTTCTTTGGTCCACTGGGCAGTGGAGTGGAGAGGACAAAGGAGAGGTACACAGCCAGGACAATTTGGCTTTTCTTGTCTCTCTCGATGCAAAACAGAGCAGAAACAAAACCAGCCCCCTTAAACCAAAAAAAGAAAGTTCTTGGGATCGGCATGTTATTTTTGGTTTCCCAAGTAGAAAATTTCCACTGAACAAACCCCTCTGGGGATAGAGGGATGGCACTGTAGTTGTAGAACCACTTCCACTCCAGAAAGCATTTTGAAGCAGCCCTTCTGACTGGCCACCGCTGAGCATGTGCCTCCGAGCAGCGCCTGCTCACAAGCCACCAGACGGGGCACCTGGCTGGGTGCTCGCTTGCAGACGAGTGCACCAGCAGGGACGGCCTCAAGGCAAAACAATTTCCTTTCCTTGTTCCTGTGAGCCCCGCCTCCAGGAGAACCAAGCCCAAGCCATGTGGATGTCGTCCCTGGCTGCCTGCAGGTACCGCAAGCTCCTTCATCCCGTGCGGGTGTGTGGACGTGAAGCCACAGCGATGTAAGAGCAGCGGTGCGGGGAAAAGGCTGCAGGGGCTGGGTGTACTCACCTCCCCGGCCACTGCTGTGCCTGGAGGTAGAGCATAAGTGTCGTGTCATAGGTGGCTGTCCCATCTGCTCTGCACTGCCCAAGAATATGCCAAGAAAACCATGCAAAACCACAGTGCACGTCGTCATTCCTTCTCCTTCCTTCTCATCCATTCACTTTACCCCTCTCCACCCCTGCTGGAAGCTCTGCTCTCCTCCCTGTTGCAGGAGCACTGCATAGCCATGCAGGTGGCAGCGGTAGGAAGTAGCTTATAAAATCCAGTCTTGCATCCAGAGTTCATCTCTTCTCCTAAACAGAGATACCAGGCACTGCTGCTAGTCTGGTTTCCTAAGAAACACAGCTTATGCCATGGTGATGGGTATGTGAGAACGTACGTACGTCCACCCCAGTCTTTCAGTATTTTAGATCCAGTGGGCTAATACCAACCATATATGGCTGCAGGTACAGGAGCTTCAGGCATATTCAGCATCTCCAGTACTTTTGTGAAAACAAGATGCGGTGACAACAGCCATCCCCACTGAGGGGAAAAACTGTTGTGTGAACCCAACTCTTACTAGACACCAGAGAATCGTATGGGAGAGTGCTGCTGAAGACAGCCCTGACCATTCCTAGAGCAGCTCAAGCCACATGTTTAGCTCTTTCTAAGAGTCAGCAGAAGCTTTTATGCTTCCTGAGGTGGGGCTGCAGGACTGCACAGGATCCCAGGGGGTGCCAGCACACTTAATGCGAGCTGGGAGTGTGACAGCAAGACTGGCACTTGGAATTGCCTGCAGGGCTCGGCTGGGGAAGCTGCTGCCACAGGGCTGATCTGCCCATCTGCAGCCTTCCCATCTGTGGAAGGTGTTGCTGTTTGTGGGAATGGCATGGCGAGGAGATGCTCAGGCCGGTGAGGAAACCACTCAGCGCAGAGACTGTTGTGGCATCAGTCACAACTGGCTGCACTGTCTCTCCAAAGTGCCCAGATGCTACAAGTCCAGGGGTTCCTCTTGGGTCCCAACAGTCACCAGTGATCTGAAGACACTTCCATATGACTCCCCAGGCCGACTCTATATGGACATCTCTCCTTCCCCATCCCCTTAGGTAACTTCCTAAGCTTGAATCTGTGATGCCCTTGAGCTTTAAAACCTTTCTCCCTGAGATGCTGGACTGATATTAAAGGTACTGAGGACAGCTAGACCCAGGTCTTGTAGCCTTGGATGGCAGCTTTCTGCCATTTGTACTTTGAATATGCCCCCCCTGCTCATGAGAGAGGGTGCATCCTGCTGTAGTGTCTCCTGAAGCAAGAGAAAAGGGCTGTGACAAAGCTGCCGCAGTGTCACCTCTAGAACTGGCTGCTTTGCCCACTTGTTTCATGTTTGTTTGCTTTTCCATGCTGATGCAGTGAATTAAGTCATTCTGTGGGTCATGCCAGCCATTGGCAGGCTAGCATCAAACACATGATACAGATTGTCTTTGCTGGGGACATGTCATTCCCATTTTGTCCCTTTTTATATAGCTTCTCCCAACCTGAGCAGCTCTGCCTTCTCCCAGCTCTCAGGCCTGTCCCACATGCCTGATCTTTCCCTTTTCCCATGCACAACTTGAGGAAATACACATTTCCAAGAGAAGGGATCCAGAATTTGATGCAGAGCTAGATCTCTCCTGAGCCCGTGGTGAGATTTCTCTCTGCTGCAGATACAGAGGCTCACGTAGGCTGGAAGGCCCACTAGAGGGGAAATGTCCCATTGATCTCTTTTAGGTGCATTGTGATGACAGCATCTTACATAAGTATTTCTCCTTCATGTAGCCAGGCTGTGTAGAAGATAAATCCTAGTTCTGCTTTTAAGAAAGACAGCAGCATTATTGTGGCTATTAGCTTGGACCAGCGTGGTCTGTGCATCTGAAGCTGAAGGCTATAGGATGGGCTGACATGCTGGTGGAATAGGCGGCTTCAACTTAAACAATGTAGGTTGAATACTGGTGTCCTGTGATCTTCTGCTCACCCCTCAAAGGGTTAACTACTAACTGCTGCCTTCAGCCTGCTGGTGCTCTGTCAGGGCTTGGAAGCTGGCCCTGCATAGCCGCTGCTCAACCTCCAAATGATAAATCATGTCAGGATACAAAACTGATTCCGGTCCTTAAAAAATGAATAGGTTATTTGAAAATGCCCTGTGCTGGGTGTGAATTCTGCATCACCCTCATCAATCACTTGTCATAAAATAGCCTTAACAGTCAGGAGTCAGCAGAAGGCAGTCGGGTTGGGAGGGGGAAGAAATGTAAAGTGATTTCCTGGTATCTTTGGTTGACCAGAATGGCAGTCTTGTTTCCCATTTAGGTAGCTGAGCAAATTTTACATTCTCTCCTCCCTGGGGAAAGGACCCTCTGTGCTCTGCCAGCCAAAATGTGGCAGTAACCAGAAATAAAGCTAGGAGATTGTTAAATGATAGAAGTGGGATGGGCCTTGGCTGAAAGAGGATGGGCTGAGAGAGAGAAGAGTGCAGAAGAGTAGGACCGTCAGGTCCCACAGCTGTTTGCTCCTGTCACTGCATGGATTGGGATTTCCTCCCCATCGCCACGAACCTGTTGTTTTTGGGTGGAACTGGGGCACTTGGCACTCCTCAGGGCAGTAGAAAGCTGTGTTTACACCATCAGGGAAAGGATGCGCTTGGCCACGAGCCCTTCCAGAGCTGCCTGCTGCCGCTGGGTGCCAGCCAGCAGCACCTCAAGCCAGATGAGTTATCGCCCACAGCGCGGCAGCTCTCCAAGCTGTGTCGCAGATCTGGATGCCCAATTAGATTCCCATTAGCACAGACAGTGTTTAGGTGTCCTTGGCTTATCGCTAAGTTGAGTCTGGTGTAAAAACCCACCTTGGTTCTCCAAGCATGTTTGTGGGAAGAGGTGCCAGGGAGGGCTGCAGCAACAGGGGCCAATGGCAGAGACTTGGTTCAAATTTTCTGCTGACTGGTTGTTTGCTGGAGGGATTTGCTCCTGGTTTTGTCTTACAATGGCTCCATTTCTACAGGTTATAGCTTTAACTGATGTTAAGGGCACCTTCCCTTAGGGATGCTTAACTCTCAGGAAATGATGCTGTAGAAGTAAAGCGGTTGCCAACTATGGGGGCTGAGTGTCTTTCAGTCCTAAGGATGTCCGTGAAGTGTCCATGAGAACCAGCATGGCTCCGAGCTTGGGAATGGAGCAAGTCCTGCCCCGAGCTTCTTAGATTCCTCCCAGAGGTCAGAGCTGAATGTTCTTTTCTTCCTTTTTTGCACAAAACCAAGCGTGAGGCTCAAGTTATTGAACACTGAGAACACAGCTCAAGCACTGTGGTCGCCTCCTGGCCAAAGTGAGTGGAGATGTGCCACTCATCCCGGGACCTGCCTTGGTTACCTCTTCAGGTGTCTGGGCTCAGAGGAGGTGCAGTCAGGGCTCGTTCAGATGCTGGAGACTCTTCTCTTCGGTATGTGTGAGGAGATGCCCTTGTGTGCCCAATTCTGTAGCAACACTTGACGACAGCTCTTCTGCCGGCTTTGTGCACCACCTCAATCTCATTACTTAATGATAATAAAGATGGAAAGAGCAAAATTGGCCTCTGTCATTCACCAGGGGACAGATTCTGCTGCCTCAGAAGTGCCTGTGATTTCCAGGGGGTAGGGCTAAGCTCCTGCCTCCATCATTACAGCAAATCATTTCCTTATTTCTGCCTGTGAGCAGGGGGCTGGAACCTGAAGATGTTATGTCCAAATACACGTGTTGAATATTCCCCCCTTCCCTGCTTAGGAAGGAGATGCTGCGCACTATTAAATTCATAATGCTGTGCTTGGCTGCATTAGTTACCATGCAACACACTAACGAAATTGAGGATGAAGAACATATTTTCCCACGTCTGAAGTACTGCAGAATAGATCTAATACATTTGCATGTATGGTGCATTTGTGAAAACACTGTGCAAAACGGGGAGGGAGGGAGGGGGGAAATGTTTATTCGTTATCAGCTGATGAATAATTAATTTACAAACGTTGTCTTGTTAAATATAAATTAAATCCTCATTTGACACACTTTATAATTTAGAAGTATAAGCCCAGCATGAATGAAGAGAACTCCCCACTGACTGCTTTCATGTGAATCTCGAGGAGCCCGGGAGGGAGTTTTAGCTTTCAGAGTTAAAGCTGACAGGGAGTAGCAGTGAGGAAGGGGGCTGCTGTGACAAAGCCAGCGTGGCGACCTGGGGCACTCTTGCCTTTGCTCGTGGGTGCAAGGAGGCAGTGGTTGTCTGCACAACCCTCTTCCAAGGATTGCTTCCTCCCCACGCAGAGCTGCGGGTGGCTGAGCTGCTGCATCGCAGCTCTCTGAGTACAGTCCCCATCGATGTCGTGTTACCAGAGTGAGCAGCAAGCTGGCAGCTGCTCCTGAACGGCTGAGCTGTCCCAGCAGCGGGGCAACAATCCCCAAGAGAGGAGCTGGGCTCTACAAAAGCCCTAACGGGGCTAAGTCACCCTTGCAGGGAGCCCTTGGGCAGTCTGAGGCATCTCCACTGCTCCTGAAGAACGGTGGCTGTGCTTTGTCAGGAGGGAATTAGTGTGGGAGCCACGGCAGGGAGCCCTGGGTTACAGCCCTGGTGTCCCAATGCAAGGCTTGCGTTAATATCTTCATTTCTTCTTAATAGATGGGGAAACCGAGACTGGTAATAATTGTCTGGCTCTGAGGAACACTTAAGTCTTGATTATGCTTAGCTTTGGCTGCTTTGGAATAAGTAGGAAGGAAATGAAATGAGAACGGCACACTTTTTAAAATGCTTGAATGTGTTGCTCTGGAGCACAAGATAAGCCCATAGGTAAAAGAAATTTGTTACCTCTCCCCCTTCTTCCCTGATAATAATAGACTCCAGCAGTTGCACAGCACTTCTCAACTGAAAGGACTTAAAAATGCTTCACAAATCTTCTGTCTAGGAGGCAATGGCCCAGATGCACCCACTTCCAGGGCGGTTTGCAGTGCTGGAAGCATGCTGCAGTGCTCTGCCAAGGACTGCACGCTCTTCTTGGCCTGCCCGGGGTGCAGCAAGAGTCAGGCATCAGCATAAATCTACTGAAGTTGCACAGGACACGCGCTCATGTAATGAGCTAGGTCGCGTCGTGGTCCCTGATAAAGATGTATATTGTAGAAATTTAAAGTGTTGGGAAATGGGTATTGCTCACTAAGGGCCCCAGTGCTTTTTCTGGCTGTTAGTTTCCGTGTCTGAGTGATGGCTCAGCGCTGCTGGAGCTGGTGGTGCATTTATAACATCTTCCCAAATACTCATTTGCTTGGAGAGTGCTTATATCTCTTGACTCCTTGATGCTCGGGAACGGTCATCTGAGCCCATTCCTGTGCTAGGGGAGGGTCTGCTTCCCACAGAGCTGCTCGTGTTCGCACGGCGTTGAGGTCAGGTACATGGAGAAGGGCAGCAGCCGTCCTGTAGCCAGTGTTTGTCATTGCCTTAAATAAAAAAAATTCACCAGGCCACTGAGGAATAGCACCAATCATGTGTGACTTGTGGGACAAATCACAAACAGCAACAGAAGGTCTAATGAATTAAATTAGTTATTCCCATCCTGAACGTATCCCAAGAGCTTCCACAAGTTTCAGGGTCTGCTCCCAAACCGGAAAAGGGCTGATTTATTCACTATGAATAATGCAGCTGGCTCCTTTTATTCTCCAGAACGTACACTAATCCCCTCCAGATAATTTCTGTGTGACATCCATGTTGGTATTTTATTTATAAGCTTTTTATTGTGCAGAAAACACAAGGAGTCTGTTATCAGGGAAGATGAACAAAAAGCTGGGGTTTTGCCTTAAAAATTTGGAGTTAAATAAAACACAAAAATCTGGACAACGGCCTCCTGGGGGGTAAATGTGCTTTTCTTCAGAGGCATTTCTGGAGAGCTAAGCCCTAAAGTTAATTAACATCTGTGCTCCCCAGTCTGATGCTAAATGGGGAATATGGCTGCACTCGGTCAGGTTTCTTAAACTGCAGTGTCAGCCCTGGCACTCAGGTGCCTCCACACAGCCCGCAGCTTGGGCGGCAACATGGGATAAATCGACATTCATAATGGAGTAAGCGGCTCTTGTAAATTCCTTCACGGATCTGATTTCCGGCCTTCTGCTGGCAGGGATGGCTCGATCCCTCATTCATTTTGCTCCAACCTTTTGGAGAAAACTCACATTTTTTCAGCCGGCCTGAACACAGAGGGGGTTTTTTTTGCCCTGGACCCTCGCCAGCAGCCCAGGAAGGATGCTTAATGTAGGCGCTTTCCGAGGGGCCGGTGTGCTCACCATGTCCAACCTGAGAGTGTTTTAACTTGTAATTCCTCACCCTTACCCCCAAAAGACCTTTCCAACACAGCTCACGACCGCAGCACCTGCGCCTGGTCTCCCCTTCTGGAGGTGTCTGCCAGCAACTGGGTTTCTGCTTGTTAATAGACCATGATGACAGTTTTCCAGTGGCCAGGAGACTCTCCTTACTGGGTTCTGGACCTGACTGGAGGGATGTCCCATGCCTTGGCAACCCTGGCAGCTAGCAGCTTGCTCTCGGCTTTGCCCTTAAACGAGTCCTTGCCATGATGCACAGGTGAGGACACGGCTGCGGTGGCTGGGCCGGGGGGTGCACACTTGCCCATCACATGCTGGGAGGGATGATCCCGGGAGATGCGGGCTCAGGCTCGGAGCTGCCTTGTGCAGCTGCACCTTGCGAAGAAACGCGCAGATGCGGCCACGTCCATCACAAGAGCATTAGCTAACGGAGTGGCTCTGTGGTTCCCCAGCGGCCCCACTTCTCCTTATGGAGACGTGTGTGTGTGTGGACAGGCCAGGAAGCATGTGTGTGATTCAGGTACTGATCTGTGTCTGAACCTCATTAAATTCATTCTTCCAAGTCAAAGGGAAAGCACTGTTGTGTCGATGTTGAAAGATATAGGCTCTGAGCTGTACCAACAGTTGTCACTTGATGAGCTGAAATATTTTTAAGGCAGAGCTGATTTATCAGAACTGAAAGCTTTAGATGTCTCTACAGGAGAGGTCTGGATATTTCAGGTGCATGAAAGCCAAGTCAAAGAGCTGGTCAGAGGCCAGGGTTTCTGGTCTAGGGTGAACAGCCAGCATTGTAGGGGAGGGGGTCTCGCTTTCCCCTCCCACTTGAGACAAACAGCCAAAATTCTTAAGCATTTCTGAGAGAAAACGGGTTTAGGGACAATCAAAACATTTATGTTCGGTGCCATCGGATTGTTTTGCTTTGTTTTTCATACAGTGATAAATTCTGTCCTATATGTAAAGCATGAAAATGAGTATTTGAAAATAAAAGTCAAAATGAAATGAATCAAATAGATAAGAGTAAAGCAAAATATTTTGTTAGCTTACTGAAGAAAAAAATGTTTCTGAATGCAGTGATGAGGTTGAGGTAATTCATTTTAGGTTTTGACAATTTTAATTTATTTCCAACAAAACTTCATTTTTTTCTGTAGAAATTGGTTCTATTTATTTCCTGCATCCCCAGATGAAGCAATCCTACCACCCCCCCTAAGAGGCTGATGTGAAATCTGCTTGCTATAAATGTGTTATGAAATGGAAACCATTTCTCAGAATTCCATGGTTGTGGGTGACCAGAGGCAATATGTTTCAAGGACCTCTTCATGCTGTGATGTTAAAGACTGAATATTCAGACTATTGCATTCCATCTCCATGCACAGGAAGGATTTAATTGCCCATGATATGAACTGCAAGCGAGCAGCAGTGGAGCAGTGATACTGCCAGCCTGAGCCTCCCTGTGGCACCGGGGTGGCCGGGCTGAGGCAGCGCTCTGGTTCTCTTCCTTGCAACCCCTCGCATCTCCTCCGTGTCCCCATGAACCTGTTAGGGTCAGCAAGTGTGTGGGCTGGTGGATCTTCACAATCACCTGCTGGGATGCCTCACACTGTCTGTGAGCAGCCCATCCTTCCCCGCTGCCGGTTTGCTGCCGGTGCAGCCATTTCACACCAGCACTGCTGAGACTGGCCCCACCAGTTCCCGATGCAACCGCTCCTCAAAGCCCCAGAGGGATTGTGCTGGCTGCGTGGGGTCCTGTGGGTGGGGCAGGGGTCTTGGGCTTTCTCTGTGCTGGGCTCGGTGTGTGCTGGTGGTACGGAGCTGATGGTACCTTGCTTGTCCATCTTTGTGCCCAGAGGGCTTTGCTGTGAGGATTTCCGTGGTGGTTCTCTGACCTGCAGTTAGCTGGGACTGGCTCTAACCATCTGATCAGCTCTGCTCAACAGGAGAACTGCAGGCAGCGATAATGGCTTACCCACCGGCAGATGCACATGGGATGTGTGAACCAAAACACTTCAGAGTGTGGGTGGGGGAACACCTTGTCTCCATGTGGATGGGGAACAGGGGAGGTCAGAGCAAGGACTCTGCAAATGTCGTAAGCCTCATTCCTGACGCTTCCCCCCGACCTGCTCCTCTTTCCCCCCAGCTTTGCCAGTGTACCTGTTACACCTCCCACACCAGACCTGTGTCCCTTGGTCTGTCTTTCTCCTCCGCAGACACCCAAAGCCACCTTAGTAGTGTAGTGAGGATAAGGAGACTAAGTGGAGCAGTGGGTAGAGAGGTGGAAAAAATTTGTGGGAGTTAGGCTGGTGGTTCCTACAGCGACAGGAAGGTAGGAGGGTGAAGTTAATATGATAACTGGCTGATCTCCTCTTTATTTGCTCCTTGAAAAGAAACACTGAAGACAAAAAGAACCATAATATTCAAGTGACCATTTCCTTTCCTGATCTGGTAGTGGTGGACTAACAGACCTGTCCCGAGCTTGCAGCCTTAGTTTGTCACGTTAATCTGTACCTTATGAGAAGGCACGATGCACCCTGCACAGTGGTGATGTGGCTTGGAGCTGTATGCCAGCGGGATCTGCAGAGTAAATCTCACCAGGAGGCTTGGGGAGGAAGGGTCTCTGCCGAGAAGGGATGGAAGGAGCACTGGGAATGGGGATGTCAGGCACCCAGTTTGCACTGCAAGGGAGGAGTGGGCCGTCGCGTGAAGCCAAGCTCCCGCTGCACTGCTCATGGATGTGAGCTCAGCGTGCAGCCTCCTGCAGAGCTGGCTGCAAGCTTCAGTCCACTTCTGCAGCAGCGAGGTCGGGGGCTGCTTAGATGCTGATCCTTTCTCACTGAATCAGCAGTAGAGGAGATGAAAATACCTCAGTGTTGCTGCTATCACAGAAAGTCAAAGGCAGGTCCAGTGCTGGGATTTGGTAAGGAGCAGCAGAGAATGTGCTGTCTGGCTCCTGGGAACTTTCGACTAAGCTCAAGACCCAAAATTGTTTAGTGTCTTTGTATGTATGATTCTGGGATATACAAGTGCATTCCTTATACCTCTATGTAGAAAACCTGAGCCTTCATCTTATTCACTACTCCCCAGAGAGGTCCTAGAGCGCATCTAGGAGAGCTGGAGAGGGTAGAGTGGCTTAGTTTTAAAGGAGGCATCTGCAGTAGGCTGGGTCTCTATGAAACAGCTGGGAGCTGGAAAAAAGGACTGGGACTGCCAGCCCCCAGTTTCTGAGGAGGGTCTTTTGCAGGCGTCAGATGCCATGGGAAGTGAGCAGCCCGGAGCAGCAGAGCTTCCAAATGACCACCATGCTTGGCCTGAAGTGTGGGTGTGTGCCTGGAAAGGAGGATTAGCTGGCGTGGGGTAACAGCAGTCCAGCTTCCCTTGCCCTTTGAATACCCAACAGGGGAGACAGAAAGAAATTGTTCTTTCTCTGTAACCTGTTTAATTTCTCCAAGCTGCTTTCCTCAGCCTGGTGCTCCCTTGAAATCTCATTAGGGCTGGGCTGTGATTTTGTGGTGGCTTGAAAAGAGGAATTGCGAAAGGAAAAACAGAATGAAGCAGGGAGAAAGAGCTAAATCAAGGAACTGGCAGGGCAGGAAGAGAAAGCTGGCAAGCACAGCAAGGGGGTATGAGAGACAACATGAAACAGGTTTCCTTGAAAGAGTCAGCGGAGCAGAGTACACTGTCCCCACCTCCTCCTTCATCTGGGGCCAGGAGAGAACAGTGTCAGGACTGAGGATTTCTGCAGAGGGCACAAAACCCTCCCCTTTTGTGAAAGCAGAACCTTCTCAGATCTTTTGAATGTGCTTTTTTTTTTCCTTGAGAACGAGGATTAGAAAGGGATTTATATAGGCAGACAAATCATTTTCCTCCTGGCCAGCACAGGCATTTCCATCCAATGGATGGCATCCCAGGGACATGGGTGCACTGTGCTTTCTCAGACCCATTTTGGTGGGAGGACAGAGCAGCATCGGGGTTTGGGAGGTGGGCCTCTCTCTGAGGTGCCACCCTGGCTCACGGATTCTTGGAGAGCAGCATCATACTGCCCAGCCCGGGCCAGTTTCCTCCTGATGTTTTGTGCCGTGCCATGGCTCCTCGTGTGGGGCAGCCTGGGATTCACCTCCCAGGCGCAGCTCCACTCCCATGGCTAATGGTGAGCATCGCTTCTTCAGCACCACTTCTGGGCTCTGCTGGCTTCTCCACCCTGTCAGCATGCTGCCCCAGAAGGCGGTTTGACACAGCTCAGTGCTTGTTGGACGCGGGTGGTTCCCACAGAGGAGGGCATATTTTGAAGGCTGCAGTTAATTTTCCTGCTCCTTATCCTCTGTCCCTACGCTGCAGGAGCCTGCTGGGACAGAGGGACACTGCCTTACATTGTTTGCCCATTCTTACTCCCTCTAGTTTTGCATGATGCTGTGTGCCATGCCATGCAGTTCCTGCACTGGAATAAGCTTCTGACTCTGATCCACACAGAAAGCAGAGCTCCTATGGCTCCCAGTCTCTGCCAGCCTTTCCTTCCTCTCTTGACCTCAAAGCACAGCTTTTGTAGCATTTTTTTCATCACTAAGACTGCAGTGGGAGGGACTCTGTTTTCTTTCCATGACAATCAGCATCCAGCTGAGATCACTAGACACCTTTCAGTCCCTGCCCTGGAGACTGTAGGGCCTTACTAGACAAAGCAAAGTCCCATGAGAAGTTGGGAAGGAGGTAAAAAATGATGTGATGTTTGAGTAGGGCCATTATAATTGAAGCTCCTTCTGTTTGAAGGGGGGTATGGGCAGGGTGGTAATGCCTTTCTTGCTGAGGCAGAGAAGTGGAGCGGTGAGCTACAGACCAAAGAAGAGTGTGGAGAGCAGCGTGGAGGAGGAAAGAAGATGAGAGCAAGGAGTGAAGTTAAAAGAGGGAAAACCCAAGAAAGCCTGGGAAGATGAAAAACCATCAAAGGGAACTGGGCAGCAGATGTGGACTGTTCAGACAGGGAAAGGTGCTGAGACCTTTACAAATGTCTACAGACTACTGTGGACTACTCTACCCCTCCAAAACCCTCAGTCCCCCTAGATAGGGACTGGATATAAATAAGAATCACACCCTAAATCTCAGAGGCAGTGTTGACTCTGCCAGTCCATCAAGTGAGCCAGCAGTAGCAGTAGGCAGTACTGGCGTCTGGCAAAGCCAGTGGTGATGCCAGTGGTGGTCCCTTATGTATGAGGTACCAGGCTGGAGGCAGGAAAGCAGGCCCAGCTGGTGAGCCCTAAGCCTAGAAGGATGCTTGCTCTAATACTTCAAACCACACAGCCACATGCCTCTGACAATTGAAGACACTCATGTCATTTTATGTTTGGAGAACTTTCCTGACTTCTTCCACTTCACCTGAGGGCCATTTCCCTGCTGCGGCGACAGGAGACTGCTCTCATTCCTGCCTCTCCATCCTCAGAAGGAGGCAGTGAGGCTGCAGGGTCCAGCTCCTGAACTGAGCAGGAGTCTGCAGACAGCCTCACGGCAATCCAGCAGCCCAGGACAGTGAGTTTTGTAAGGACAGAGAGATGGGGCAAGGACCATGTCAGAGCTGGAGAAACAGATCACGTTCCCAGGCAACAACTGACTTGCAGGTGTCTCCATGGGGACAAGCTGACCATCCCAGACACCCCTCTCCAGGAGTGTTTAGGATTTGTGGGACCTGCCTTCCTTCGCCTGGTACAGGGAAGCTGCAGCAGCTGCTGTCCCCATCTTGGGCAGTTATTAGACTGCCCATCCCAGTGTTCCATCGTAATTGCAGTGGGTGGCATGGGAATGGGAAGTTCAATTAAAGAAATTCCAGCTTCTCATCTGAATCTTGCCAAGCTGTCCTGGAGGAGCAATCTTGGGGAGTTAATTGTATGCAGTGAGAAGGTTTATCTTCTAGTCCTTTCAAAGGAAATTTCTTTTCATCTTGTCAAACACCCCATGAGCTTAAAGGACAAATCAACAAGAGCACCTGCCCAAAGTGCTAAGTATTTCTCTTCCAGTTATCCTATGTGATTCTTTCCTCACCTCTTTGCCCACCTGCTTCCTTCTTCTGGCACAAAGTTCCTTCAAGACCAACACTGTGGGGAGCATTTAAGCTTTAGCAGTAAGGTTTGACACACAAACAAGACTTCGGACAAGTGTGGCTTTGCTCTGCAAGAAGCCCAGGCATTTTCTAGAGATTATGGTAACTGGTGTGCATCCTTGTTTGCATCAGAAGGTGCTTACAAATGACTTTCCACCCAGGCCGTGTTCTGTCCTGAGAGTGATGAAAAACCAAACTGAAAGGAGGCAGCTCCTTCCCTGTGGTACTTTGCATAATATTTCATTGAAGTGTTCAGTATCTTCTCCTTTAATTCTGCTCCATCTGAATATAGCATCCTGTGTCCATGCCTCTGCCTTTTCAGTAATAACCTCATCAGGGACAATGCAGACAGACTGTGCTTCTATAAACCAGAGCCTGGCTGATGTCATGTCTCAATGCACGGACTTTGCTTGATCCTTGGGGTAATGACTGTTAATCAGATGCTAAACACACATGTCTAGGGCACATGCCCCTGGGGCTCACAGTGAGAGGCTCCAGGTGCCAGGCTACCTTCCCATGAAAAGAGGAACGGGCACCATGGCAATCAGCAGCCATCGTGGGGTTGCACGTGAGGAGGTAATGTCACTGACGGACAGGAAGCGGTGGTACAAGAAAACAGCTCAGAAGAAAGGGTTTGGGGGAAAGAAACAGTCTGGGGTGGTTGGCTGTCATGAGTATAAAAGCCTTCCTTTTAGATGTCCCTGCTTGCACATGCACAGGAGCCGGCATGAGCAGAGGTGTGTGGGAATGGGCAGGTAGAGATCTCAGAAGGCAGCACTTGGTTTTGAAAGCCCTGTCCAGTTCTCATCTGCTGAGACTCCAAGGGTGAGCAAGACATGACTGGGGAGTCTGCAATTGGCATAGCAGCATGTACAAAATGTCTTGTTTGAAGGCTCCTGGCACGAGCACAGGACATGGTGATGGTTTTTAACAGCGAGTTTATATTATAAAAGGAATGCTGTCTCAACTGAGATCCCTGGGCAGAGGCGAAAGACATTAAGACAAGGACAGCGCTGCCAGTGCTGCTGCAGAAGTGAAGCAGATGGGAAGTTCACTGTGTCACCTTGAAAACACAGATCATCAGAGCTCTCCTCCTTTTGTCCTTGCGAGCTCCCCTAATGACTCCGGCATCGTGTCCATAAAGCTCTCCGGGGTCTGATTTGGAGAGAGGAGGACCTTGGAAACGCAATGAAATTTATATTCTCATTCTTTTGCTATTTGTGTTGGGGAGAAAAAACTCACGCAGAGTAGGGACATGGAAGCATTCACAAGCAAGGTGTCTCACACCACTAATGGGAGAACTGGGAGAAGCCTGATGCTGCCCAGCCAGTCGCTAAAGTAGTCAGTGTCAAGCATCAGCATATGGTGTTAGTACACGTCCTCTCCGCTTGCTGCCCTTGGAAAGTGCTTGCACATGTCATGCTAGCAGCACGTTCCTGCCCACAAGCTGTGGGGACAAGAAGCTGTGCATCAGATTCAAAGATTATTCTAAAACAAGATTATTTAGTTTATTTATTCACTCTGGAGAGTGTCTCCAGCCTTTCGGCTATTATTGAGAGTGTTCCCTGGGACATGGAGCCAGCTGGGAGCAGCCCAGGGTTTGTCAGAGATGTTTACAGGCTGGGAGGGATGCATGGGATGTTGTGGAGAGGAAAATGCTCACCTGTGCAAGGCTGTGGGGGTGTGGGATTGCAGAACGCAGTTCTGTCTTGCAGGGGGGATGCTTGGGCTGACCCCTGTTTTGCAGAAGAGGGAGACTGGAGGAGAGGCTTCCCGGCTTGCCTCAAGCTGCACAGAGTGACCTGTCAGCCCTCGAAAGAAATACACCCCATTCCTGGATCTTCTCCAATAAGTCCTGAGATTTTCCTGAATTGCAGCAGCCCTGTGATACCTGCTTTGCGTAGCTCTGTGATTGTCAGCATGGACCCATCAGATTCACACCAGCCCACCTGAAATGCTGGCCATGCTTCCCAGGAAGGCAGCCTGCTTTATTGTACTGCAGCAAGGGCTTTGCTTGGAGGTGTAGAGGGAAGGGGGCTGTATGAATAAAAATATCAGAACAATAAAAGCTAGAATGAGACTGGCTAGGATGTTAATCTCTCAGCCCTGCTGTTATTTAGGATTTTTCCGAAGTATGTCCCCAGCAGGGGAAAATGGAGGAACCTGTTTCCAAGTCTCTGTTTCTTCTATTTGGAGATGTTGTTGTTGAATACAAGTGAAGTTGCAAAAAACACCATTAAATACTTAATTTTATCCTAATTTAAGAAGACATCTAAGACATCTTCATATCTTGGCTTTGCCTCTCTCTTTGGCATTTGTCAGAAAGCTGAGCTCTTGAAGAACACAGAGGAAGAAGCTCATAGATGGATACAGGAACCATGGGGCACCAACTCCTCTGTATCCCACTAACTGCACCCTTGAGAGGGGTCAGCTGAACTGCACACCCGAACTTGCTTTGAGCCATTTGAAAAGGATCTTCTGGCAGCGCACAGCTGTGTTTATTTAGTGTATAAAGTAACTTGAAAATACAAACTGCTAATTTCAAGTTGTGTTGTGCTAGCCCTGTGAGTTTAAGCTGTTAGTCTGAAATTGGGTAGCCCTAACTCCTATCTGCTCAGAACCCAGTGGGGAATTTAGTCTAGATTAGAGTTCGTGGGACCAAATCCAACTGGAAATATGGGCTGATTCCCCACGTGTGTGCGCCTACACACAGAGGTGAGAGAGGAGGCTCAGGGAGGAGATAACGGAGCCAGACTGGATACCCGTGCTGTATCAGGACATCAGGATGGGAAGCAGGGAGGAGCTCCAGGGCCACGAAGGTTAGAGCAGCTGGGGCTGGGATGACTCAAGGAGCAGGGCTAAGGGTAGCACACAACGAGAACAGTGGCCAGCTCAGAATTCTCTTGTGCTGGGCACAGGCTGATTTCTGAATCTGTTTATTTTCTTTTGGATTGAAAATTTCGGGGTTTTCTTTGAAATTACATTTCACACAGAAATTCCATGGCGTTTCACTTAAACTATGTTTCTAAAAATGAAAGGGTTTGAGAGTGCAGTAAAATTTTTATTGTTGTTTTATTTTTTTTCTTCCAAGATGGAATATTCTTGTCAACTCCACATCCCTTTATTTCCCACAAATGCTCTTTTACAGGACAGGGGTTTTTTTCCATTAAATATTTTCAGATTTTTCCATTTTCTGGAACTGGGTTTTCAGCAGCATCTGTGCTGCCCACATGAGGAAAACAAGGACTGCTCAGTGATGTGCGGCAGTGCCAGGTGATGGTGGTGACCAAGGGCCAGCAGGACATGCTGGAAGGCTGAGTTGGACACCAGCCCACACCTCTAGCAGCGGTGGCGCTGCAGGGCGTTCCTCAGCATTGGGTAAACTCTCGTGATCGTAGTTAGGGTAGGCAGTCTGCCGGATTTGCCTTACGGGTAGTTTCATTTATTATTTTGTGACTGAAGTTTGATGTAATGTTGCATGCGTGCCAACATGTGTGTGCCACCCTACATGTGATTCAAATGGCGTGACCTAACTGTTGGAGCGATTCCTCTTACTTCACTAGCTGCTTCTGTTAAAAACACTAGAAAAGCCCGTGCTTTTACAGAGAAGTTAACAACCTCCATGTGCTGCATAGCAGATGGTACAGTAATGTTGGAGGCGTATTTTACAATAACCTGTTTTCACACGGGGAAATTGAGGTATTGAGAAATCTCTTTCTGATGCTTGAGAATGAATCAGGGGCAGAGGGAAACTACAGGGGTGCGGGAGTTCAAGAAACAGTACTGCTGTAAGTTTTAGGGGCTGAGCTCGTCCTGCCAAACTTCAGCTATTCAGCCTTGGTCTGCCTGGACTCTCCTAAGGTCAGTAAGAGTGTGAAGCATTTCCAGAAGACAACTTGAACTGCTTCATATCGGGGTCTCCCTCCAGAAGTGCCTTCCCTCTCCAGTGACTGTGGGGAACCCATGGTCAAACACCTCCCATTTTAATCACCTTGATCAGATGCCTACAGCTAAGTGGGATCTGGTTAATGCTCAGAGAAAGGTCTGAGCACTGTGCCACAGCTGATGAGTGCAGAGCCACAGTCTGCACCTGATGGATACAGGTGCTAAAGTCTTCAGGAACTGTTGTGGTGTAACCCCAGGTGGCACTTAAGCACCACACAGCCGCTTCCTCGCTCCCCTGCAACAGGATGGGGGAGAGAATCTGAAGGGTAAAAGTGCTTCCAAATGCCAGAACATTTTTGTATAAATCTTGCCTTGGATAATTCTCAATGAAAATACTATGTAAAACGTAAATGCCAACATTTCCCAATGGGTTCCCCACCTAGAGGCAAGGGAGCCAGCTCAGCTAGTAAGTTGTTCCTTGTGAATAGCTGTGCTAATAATAGCTGCTGAAATTAGATCAAACCACAGGACAGTGACAATAACAGCTCAGATTTTTCAGAAGAGCTGAATGACTTGGGTACTACACCTTTTGCAAAGTCTGGCTATGAATGGCACAAGAGGAGCTTTTTAATGTTGATCTCTTCTGAAAATCTGGGCTTGACAACAAACACCAAACCCCCGGGATAGCTGACCCTCCACTCTCTCAAAACGATAGCACTGGTTATCCCAGACCTGAATGCTGACCTTTACAGCAGGACATCTAACCTGAGCAACCCAGCCCAGAAGCGAGATCTCACAAATTACTCCAGTTAGGAGGTAGAAACTGATAGTGGCATCTAACGTGGGTTTATCATTGCATTTTTCGTTGCTTTCTCCTACACCAGAGGTACTGCTTAGGAGGAGCAATGTAAGCTTATACTGGCTCAAATGGGATTTGCAGGGGTGGGAAGAATATGTCAAAGATTGTGTTATTTTGACCCCAGCAGCTGGCAAGGAAAAGAAAATGGCCCCAAGCAGAACAATGTCTTTTTCTTGGGCTGCCATTCCCCCACCTTGTCCCTGCTGTGCCCATACTTCTTTGCCCACCTGTGGGGTCTCTTTCACTGTTTTCACAATCTGATCCATGCCTTCATCACCACACACACTATGCCCAAGCAGTGCCCAGTGCAATCTAGAGCATTCAGATGCTGGAATGGGCTCTGCCCACCTCCTGTTTTCAGGCAGCAGTGATGCTTGTGCACTTGGCTTTGAGGGCTGCCACTATCCTAGCTCCGTGTCTCCTCGTGGCTGTTTTGAATGAACCATGGAAGCAATGCCATCACTTCGAAAGCGCTGCGTCTGTCCCCATTTAGAGATATGTTAAGACCTCATCCCCATCACCTTTGCTCATCCCTCTGTCTAAACAGGGTGAAGGATCAGTCCAGAGAGTGACTCGACCGCCTGATGGCAAATGCTCTTTTCTCATGATCTCATTCCTATGCAAGGGACGTTTTTGGTAACAATCACTCATCACCGGTTGGCTGACAGTGGAGCGAGGGCAAAGAAAATAAAGTGAGGAGTCGTGTGCTGCCCTGCTCTGCCTGCCCTCAGCAGGACATGCTGTCCAAGAGAGTGCGCTAAGAGCACCGCATCTATTTTAACAGCATGGTTTGAGAAGTCGGCTCTGAACCAGCAGCAAGGGCAGCAGAGGGAGGATGTGCTGCAGTCATAAAAATTCCACCAAGATCAATCAATAGAGGGAGGAGGAGAATAAGAGGGAGAGATGGCAAAGTCAGACACTGTTCATCTCTGCCAGAGGAGAGAGTGAGATGATGCCTTCATGGTCATGGGCGTTTAACAGGAGTGGAAGGGAGCAAAGTCCAAGTCAGAGAGGTGCTGTCAGGAGCAGACAACAGCCTTTAATATGGGCTGGTGGAACTGGATTTGGGGGTCTGGTTCAGACAGCCACTGAGTGCCAGACGTGCTCCTGTGTGGCACTAATTAGCACATTCTCAGGCAGACTGAAAAAGAGGGCAAGGAGCAAATCGGCTTGCAGCAGCAAGCAGCAGAACGGTGGGCTAATGATGTGGACTACTGCCAATCCAGTCTAGATAGGTGCTGCCTCCCAGAAATGCTAGTTAGGGGTGAGCTAGGACACCCTCTCTCTTCTAAAATCAAAGGTTCTCAGAAAACTCTGTTTTCTGTCTGCAAAAGACTAAAGGTTTTGAACCAGTTGCACCAAGATCTGTGTCTATAGCAGCCCCTTCCCCAGCTTCCTTTTCTAATCTTCAGTATGGTTTTTCATATAAACCATTTACTGTGTAAGTCCTGCAGCAAGGGACGGATTCTCACTAGGTTTATGCATGACACTACTATTGCTATATGTACAAATTAGGTGTATGGAGCACTGCTGGGCTGTCTGCTTGCCTTCTCTGGTAAGCTGGTGAGCAGCTTTCCTTGCCTTTGTTTGAAAGGTGTAGCTGAATTTAGGACTGGATTCAGCCAGTGTCCACACTGCTCCTTCATGCTTGTACTTAAAATGAGTGTTTGGCTTGAGTTGTCCACCAAGAGGAAGCCCAAGCCCTTGTTTGTATGGTCTTGGCTTTCCAGGCATGGGTCAGGCAAAACATGCTACAGCTCAGCCCACTAGTCAACACACAGTCTTTGACGCTTCCTAAGTGTGCCATGGACATCCTGACCCCAAGCTAAACATGAGCCTGGAAAGGTGTCAGTGGTCACCAACATCTGCTCTCAGACTTAAAAAGCAAATGTTCTGGCTGTCACTCTAAAAAGGTGGCCTGCAGTCCAGAGGACAGGGCTCTGCTTTGCCTGAATGTGCCTCAGAAAGACATGTTCTTCTTTCTCTTTCACAGGAATACACCATTGATATCTTCTTTGCTCAGACGTGGTACGACCGGCGTCTTCGTTTCAACAGCACCTTGAAGGCCCTCACGCTGAACACCAACATGGTGAGCCGCATCTGGATCCCAGATACCTTTTTTAGGAACTCCAAGCGGGCTGATTCCCACTGGATAACCACTCCTAACCAGCTCCTCCGCATCTGGAATGACGGAAAAGTGCTCTACACGCTCAGGTACATCCAGCAGGTGCTGTGGCCGGCTGCTGAGGTGAGGGAACAAGGAGCTGGTGAAAGCAGAGGAGGTTTCCAGGTTTCCTGGGACAGAGTAGTGGAGATGTCTCCCTGAGCTGATGGGAGTACACATGCAGTACTAGTTGCAGAATGGGCTTCCTCTTCCCAGGATGAAGGCTTCCAGAAAATCAAAACTGTTTTTCCATATTATACCTAGAAAAAAGTCAAAACTACAAATGGTTTCCTAAACCAAAATCCTTTAAAAGTTTATGTTGGTCAGTCCAGCTATCTCATTCTGGTAATAAACATTTGGCTTTTGTTCCCATAAATTCTCACTTACATAAATGAATCTGAAAAGCTCACTAAACAAAAAGGCTTTTTGAATGTGAAAATTAGATGGTTTTTCTCACTTTGAAAATATCCAAACATATGTTTTATTTTGCTGCTGTTTTAAAATGTTCCTGCAAACAGACTGATCTTCAACAAATTAGTGTTCCTCTCTCAAGGAAGCGAGAATCCTGCTGTCACATTGTTGTGTTGGAATCAAACCACCTTCACCAACATAAAATCTCACTCTCCCCCTTTCTCTCTCCCTGTCTCAGGCTGACGATTGAGGCTGAGTGCCTGCTCCAGCTGCAGAATTTCCCAATGGACACTCACTCCTGCCCTTTGGTTTTTTCCAGTTGTGAGTACATGTATTTTTAAAATAGTTTTAGAAGGCAAGTAGAGAAATCTCAGTAGAGTAAAACTCTTCTGGGGACACCATCCTCCCTTTTAGCTACCATTTTCACCTAATTTCTGACTCTTTCCTGGGCCACTGCCTGTCATCCCTGAAGCATCTTCCCACTCCTGGGCTAGCAGAGGTCTTCAGGGCTAGATTCACAGCACCTCTGAGTTTCTCCTTAGTTTGGGTGGACAGCTGGAGGTGATTATTTCAGTGACTTTCTGGTCACTGTGGACAGAATATATCCCTTCAGCTGGCAGACAAATGCCACCCATCCTGCCTTGAATCTTCCCCCTTCTCCTGCTCTCTGAGAGGACAGCTTGGCTTTCCAGACCTCAGACCAGAGACAGGACCACTTTCTGCACCCAAGGCCATCACAAAGGAGGGGTACTCAGACCTTCCCTCTCAGTCCCCACTTGTCAGTTCTCATCAGCAGAGGGCTGCTGATATTGGCTCATCTCCACTGGTAATTTTGCAGTGAGCTTTTCTGCACCAAGAAGTTCCTGTCCTCATGCATTAGTTGGAAATCTGATTTAGTCATCTTAGCTGGGGTTCGTCTCTCCTGCCACTGAAGAGATGCAGCTCACGTGGCTCTGAGGTGCTTCAGAGGGAGGCAGCATGCTGAGGAGACACCATCCCCTTGTCTCCCACCATCCTTCATTCTTTGCTAATTAACGGTACATGCTATACATGCTTGATAATTAGAAACACATTTCTAGTTAGCTGCCAAGCTCTTGCTCCTTCCTTCCTCTGAGGAACTCTCTCGTAGGTGTCAAGGTCCCTGCTTCTCAGTAGGCTTGTTTCTTTGTCAAGAAACCCAGAGCCAGGAGAAGCCACGCTCCAGCCTGCAGGAGCCAGGCCTTCTTCTCCACGGAGAATGCACCCCTTCTGTTCCATGCAGAGATCAGCTCCCAGGGCGGGAGGTACAGATAGTCAGAGCAGCCACAGCCATGCCACCTCCCATGCTGGCACCTCTGTATTCTTGGTGTACTTGTGCCTGGGAAGGGAAGGTAGTCATAAGGGGTAGTGAAGGACCTGTGCTGCCCCAGGGAGCTAAAACCCATAAAAATTTCAGGCTGGGGGAGTCCTCTAACACCAACCCAAGTCTTATTCCCATCAGTGCAGTCCTTAGAAAGGCTCCATTTCTAGCACTGCTCTTCCCATCCCTAGGATTTGAAGCAGCCCACAAGCAGAGTTGCTGTCCCTACTCCCATTGCATGTGGGGATGCCTTAAGGGAATCTAAACAAAAGGCATCAGAAATAACTGCCTGGAAGCTTCCTGTTTACAAAACAGCTAGCGTGAGATGCCAGGGCTTTTGCAGGCAGGGTGGTGAATGACATATTCTTTCACTGATGCCCTTGCCCCTTTTCCCAGATGGCTACCCACGTGAGGAGATTGTCTATCGCTGGAGGCGCTACTCCATTGAGGTCTCTGACCAGCGCACCTGGAGGCTCTACCAGTTTGACTTCACAGGGCTCAGGAACACCTCGGAAGTTCTCAGGACTGGGGCAGGTGAGGCAAAGGGAGACAGCCCACAGAAATGCCAGTGTGTTGGAGACCTTGTGGGAGGCAAAGGAGTCATCAGACAGCTCCACAGTGGTGGGGAAGAAAGGTCACTACAGCACAGTTAGACAAACATAAGGATGAAAGGATGGACCTTTGCTAGAGGGAGCAGAAGTGATGAAGGGTGAGGAGAAGACAAAGCAGGGGGAGGCCAGAACTGCTGACATCTGTGAACTGTGGGGTGACAATGCTGAGGTGGATGAAGCTATCCCTAACTGAAGGGTCAGGAGAGAGGGGAGATGGAGCTCAGATCCCCTCTTGCCACACTATGTGCATACTATGTGATCCCGGGGTGGGGAAATCAGAACTTGCAGGTCTCCATCTTTCCTTCTGTAAAGCTGTGTGGGGCAGATGAACACCCACATTATGCTTTAAGAGACAGGAATGAGGGTACATGTGTGAAGAAACCAGGGAATGGAGGCCCTTCAGCTTCTCCTCGTCATAATAGCTCACATCCTCTTTCCTTCCCACAGACAAGCCTCTGGATTCCTGCAGGTGGGGTGAGCTCATGTTTTTAAGCCCTCTGAAGCACAGGTAGTGCTTCTCCCACTCTGCAGAAATCTGCTGTTGTCAACACTGACAGCCAGCCTCTAACTGGGGTAGAAAGACAGGACAAACCAGAACAAGAAGTAGTGCAGTGAAAGTGTCTTGAATGCACCAGTGGCTGTCTGACATCTGTAATTCTCTTTTTTGGTAATTGCTTGCAAGCTCCATCTTAACCCTAGAACTGTCGGGTGGCTTTCTTCCAATACTCACTAGGAGCTGCTGAAAAAGAGGAAGAACCTTAGCTGTAAGTTGCCAAATGAGCAATTAGGATGTACAGCACCACATGCCTTTTCCAGGGGCAGAACCAGAGTCCCGAGGAATGTGACTGAAGGACGCCTCTTTTGTCACAGCTCAGGTAGTTAGTTAGCAAGACAGGCCGTGTAGCTTGTTACAGCTAAATAGCTTCTATAGAAAAGAAACGCTTACAGCAATCAGCTGAAGATGAATACTCTCTTCCCTGAAACTTCTGCAGACAATGTGCTCTTCAGTGTGCTTGGACACACAGTCGGGCCAGTGCAAATGCAGCCTGGTGGCCACATAGCCAGCCAGGCAGATTGCCAGCTGGGCAACCACAAACCACAACCACAAAACCACAGCTCTTAAATTAGTCACAAAGGCGTTAAGTCAGACAGCTACAGAGCCAGCCAGGTAACCACAGAGTCCACTAGCTACAAAACCAGCAAGCCAGCGACAATGCCAGTGAGTCACCAAACCTATTCAGCCAGCCACACAGCTGCCCATGATGCTAAAAATCTGGGCAGCCACAAAACCAGCCACTAGGCACTTAAAAAAACAAGAAAACCTCATCAGAAACACTCTAAATTCTGAAACTTTGCTGATTTTTGTGTTTTAGGAAGCCACATCTTATGATTCCAATGTCTCTGTTGCTTTTTCCCTAGGGGAGTACATGGTGATGACAGTTTCTTTTGACCTAAGTAGACGTATGGGTTATTTTGCCATTCAGACCTACATTCCTTGCATCCTGACTGTTGTTCTTTCCTGGGTTTCCTTCTGGATCAAGAGAGACTCTACACCAGCCAGGACATCTCTGGGTAAGAGACAGGTTGTTACATGTCTGATGCTTGTCAAACTCTGCAAGGCTAGCAGAGTGGCAGTGTTGGAGTGCAAAATCTCCTAAAGCACTTTGCCATTTTCTGGCATTATTCAGCTTACTGGAGGATAGTCCACTCCTCCATCTTTCTGTTAGTAAAATTATCCTCAAGTTCAACCAAATCTCCAACTGTGTTGGCTTGGACTACTGGATTATTTCAGGATAGCACAACACACTCATATTTTGACCTGAGATGCTTACACAGCCTCTTCCAAGTTGACAATGTGGTATTCTCATGCGCTGAGAGGAAAGGGGTGAGCTGTGGCATTGCAATGCTGGCCAAAGGGCTCCTGTCACATCCATGTATTCTGCATGACTTTTCCTCATGACTTTTCAAGGGCTCAGTGTAGGACCAGCAACATGAAGGTTGTAGGGTAATGAGCAAAGTTGCTCGACTGTACCCATAGGGTCCCAAGTTCTGTCTGGATGTGGAAGCCCTGTAGGTGCAGCCTTTCCCTGTCAGTCACACCACAGTGGGACTCCAGGATGTGGCAACAGCTTTTTCTATTGTTTGGATTTTCTCAGCATACTGCAGTATCTCTTTGAGTCAGGAAAAAGCTTATGTCAATTGAATCCTGCTCTGATAGGTGCTAGAGAGGTCTTTACAAATCTTTAATGCACTTTGGCTGTATCTGCATTTTGCAGCAAGCTCTGCATCCCAGCGCTGTCCTTCCCATCAGCCCGGACGACTTTCCCTTTAATTGGAGGTGGCGTTCCCAGCCCTGCCTGCAGGCCTCTGCGGGGAGGAAGAGGAGAGGCAAGGGGCCATCAGCATCAGGCAGGGTTGTTCAGAGCTCATCCATTCTGACCATCTCTTCCCAACTCCCTATCAAAATCAATTTCTTTGGTGCTCACGGAGAGAGCAGGAAGAGGAGTGGGGTGTCATTTCCAATGGAGGTGAGGGTACGCCATAGTCCATGGCTGGGAAAGGAATGAAAAGCGAGAGGCAAAATTTCTGTACGGCTGACACCACTGTGGTGGCTGTCTCAAAAAGCAAAGGCAAGTTTCCCCAGGAGGGGGGCCCCTCTCTGTGGTAAGGGACCTCAGCACATCAAGAGTAATGTATTCTCTCCACAGTCCCTGTTGTACTTAATACAAATGATCCCCAGTACCTTTCAAGCCTGCCAGCCTACATTAGGGAGATGGAAACCGGACCAGTTCTGTTGGCATTTCAAATACATGGGAAGTCACATCACATCTGCTAATGCAAATGCAGTAGGAAAATATGAAAATCTCTTGTCATGCTCCCACCCATTGGGGTGACCCCAGGAAAGGGTGGCAGGTGGATTTAGATGACTGCTAGAGAAGGAGGAACAGGTGGAGTTCCTGCTTCTTCTCCACATCCTAAAAAGCAGTGGATGAGATCACGATACCAACTCTTGCAGGTGACCCCTTGTTGGCTCCTGATACTTTATCTCTGGAAACAGGTCTGTGAGCTTTACTGCTGCTGTAGAAACAATTCCAAGCCCCATTCAAGTCAAAAGAGATTGCTTATCATCTCCTACCCACTTGCCCTCTATGTCAAGAAATGGACAGATTGTGAAGAGCTGTCTCTGAAGAATAGCCATGAGCAGGTTGAAAGCTTATGGGTTAGAATTAGAGACCAAGGCAACAAAGAGAATCTTCTTGTGGTTGGTGTTCACTATGGGCCACCCAATCAAGGGAAGCCTATGGACGAAGCCTTCTTACTCCAGCTACAGGAGGCATCGCAGTTGCAGGCTCTTGTCCTGCTGGGGGACTTCAAGCACCCCGACATCTGCTGGAAAGGTAGCAGGGCAAGCTGTAGGCAATCCAGGAGACTCCTGGAGTGCATCGAGGAGAACTTCTTAAACCAGGTAATAGACAGCCCTACCAGAGGGAATGTGGTACGGGACCTGTTGGTCACCAACACAAGTCAGCTAATCAGTGGTGTCAAGATTGGAGGCAGCCTGGGCTGCAGTGATCATGCACTGGTGGAGTTCGCAGTCCCGAGGGACCCTGAATTTTAGGAAAGCAAACTTCCAGTTGTTCACAGGGCCAGTCAGTAGGACCCCCTGGGACACTGCCCTCAGGGACACGGGAGCAGAACAGAGCTGGCAGATCTTCAAGGATGCTTTCCATAGAGTGCAAGAGCTCTCAATTCCCAGGTGTAAGAAATCAGGAAAGCAAGGGAAGAGACCAGCATGGATGAGTCAAGACCTGCCAGTCAAACTGAAAAGCAGGAATGAAATGCCCAGGCAGTGGAAGCAGGGACAGGTATCCTGGGAAGAGTACAGGGACACTGCCTGGTTGTGTAGGGATGGGGTCAGGAAGGCCAAGGTGCAGCTGGAGCTGAGCTTGGCAAGGGATACAAAGAATAATAAGAAGGGCTTCTGTAGGTGTGTCAGCCAGAAAAGGAAGGTCAAATAAAGCAATACACAACTAATGAGCACCACTGACAAACTGCCAACCACAGACGAGGAGAAGGCTGAGGTACTCAACAAATTTTTGCCTCATTCTTCACTGGCAGCCTCTGTTCCCACACCTTTTTTGTGGATGGGCCATAAGACAGGGACTGGGGGAGCAAAGTCCCTCTCACTGCAAGAGAAGATCAGGTTCGTGACCACCTGGGGAACCTGAGCATGTGTAAGTCTATGGGACCTGACAAGATGCCTCCCAGAGTCCTGAGGGAATTGGCTGACATAGTTGTCAAGTCACTCTCCATGATATTTGAAGTCATGGCAGTCAGGTGAACTACTGACAGGGAACTACTGACCTGTCAGCCTCACCTCTGTGCCTGGGGGGATCATGGAGCAGATCCTCCTGGAAGCGATGTTGAGGCACATGGAGGACAGGGAGGTGATTCGACACAGCCAGCATGGCTTCACCGAGGGCAGCTCCTGCCTGACCTGTGATGGAGTGACTGCCTCAGCGGACAAGGGGATTGCTGCAGATGTCATCTGTCTGGACTTCTGTAAGGCCTTTGACACGGTCCCCCACAACATCCTTCTCTCTAAACCGGAGAGATACAGATTTGAAGGATGGACTGTTCAGTGGATGAGGCATTGGTTGGATGGCCGCACCCAGAGAGTGGTGCTCAACAGCTCAATGTCCAGATGGAGATCAGTGACGAGCGGTGTCCCTCAGGGGTCTGTATGGGGACCAGCACTGGTTAATATCTTCATCAGTGACACAGGCAGTGGGATCAAGTGCACCCTCAGCAAGTTTGCAGATGACACTCAGCTGAGTGGTGCGGTTGACACACCTGAGGGACGGGATGCCATCCAGAGGGACCTGGACAAGCTCAAGAAGTGGGCCCGTGTGAACCTGGTGAGGTTCAACAAGGCCAAGTGCAAGGTCCTGCACCTGGGTCGGGGCAATCCCCAGTATCAACACAGGCTGGGGGATGAAGGGACTGAGAGCAGCCCTGTGGAGAGGGACTTGGGGGTACTGGTGGATGAAAAGCTGAACATGAGCTGGCAACGTGTAGTCACAGCCCAGAAAGCCACCTGTCTCCTGGGCTGCAGAAAGAGAGGCCAACAGGTCAAGGGAGGTGATTCTCCCCCTCTGCTCTGCTCTGGTGAGACCCCCCTGCAGTGCTGTGTCCATCTCTGGAGTCCTCAGTACAGGAAAGACATGGACCTGTTGGAGCTGGTCCAGAGGAGGCCACAAAAACGATTGGAGGGCTGGAACACCTCTCCTAGGAGGAAAGGCTGAGAGGTGGGGTTGTTCAGCCTGGAGAAGGCTCCGGCGAGACCTTATTGCAGCCTTTCAATACTTGAAGGGGGCTTCTAAGAAAGAAGGGGACAGACTTTTTAATAGGGCCTATAGCAATAGGACAAGGGGAAATGGTTTTAAACTAGAAGAGGGTAGATTTAGACTAGGTATAAGGAAGAATTTTTTTATGAAGGTGGTGATGGAAACATTCAAGGTCAGGCTGGACAGGGCTCTGAGCAACCAGATCTAGCTGAAGATGTCCCTGCTCATTGCCGGGGGGGTTGGACTAGATGACCTTTCCAACCCAAACCGCTCTATGATTTCATGATTCTATGATGAGATTTGTGCTAGGCTGAATTCATCCCGGGAGAAAATGCTCAAAAACAAAAGGAGAACAAGAAAGGAGGCCTTTGCATTCCAGCTTTGGTTCATATCAGACAGAAATAGCAGTTTGTGTCATCTGAGACACTGCCTTGCTTATTGCTGACTCAGCCAGACATCACTGACCAAATCCCAACTCGCCCATTGCCTGCCCAAAGCGATCCATCTGGTGTTATTGCCTCAGCATGTCCTTCCTCTGGACTCTCCTCTCATCATCCAAACAATTGTTCCTGTATACACACTCAAGCAGAGTCCAAGTTCCCCACTCCTTTACGAGTACACAGTGATAGCCTGTCTGACACCTGAGTTTTGAACAGCTCTTTTTTGAGAGAATATTGTCAGAGTTGTCAAGACCAGAGTCTGGCTGAGCAGAGCAAAAATGGGACCAGACAACCAGAGGATATTTCTCTCCCAAAGGAAAGGGGAAGTGGGGATGTTTTGGGGACTGGATACATGTAGAAGATAGAAATTCTCCTCTTCATTACTTAAACCAGCTCTTTTCTCTCTTAGGTATCACAACTGTGCTAACAATGACCACCCTGAGTACCATCTCCCGCAAGCACCTTCCCCGTGTTTCCTATATCACAGCCATGGACCTCTTTGTCTCTGTGTGCTTCATCTTCGTCTTCGCAGCCCTTATGGAGTATGCTACACTCAACTACCTGGTGGGAAACAAGAAACCACTTGAGCACAACAGGAAAGCCAGGCTGGTAGGTCGAAGGGGCCAGCAGAGGGGGATGCTGTTAGAACCCCAAGCTATCCCTCCTGAGCCTGCACTGGAAACTGCTGACGTGGTTTAGTGCCTGTGCTGTGTTCCTAAGGCCCTCTGACCACTCTGTGTGCTGGGTCTGAGAACCTGAAAGGTGAGACACAACCAGAAAAAGCAGCTGAGGCTCCCCCAAAACAACGAGGTCCCCATCAGAGCCAGACACCCTGTGCTTTCTTCAGAACTTCTGGAGAGCTTATCAGTACAGTTTAGGATGACTCACATGACCGCAAGTCCACTTAAGACAAGGTGAGCCACACCCAGGTTCTTCTGTACCAGTTTGATCTCTGTGGATTACAGAGGTATCTTAGGTCAGAGAGGTGCAGAAACCTATTTTCTTTTGTGGTGTGTCCATCAGAAGACCTGAGTGTGAGGACAGTGAACCCATAGTGGTTGTCACCCTCTTGAGATCGACACAAGCTCATGGCAGGTACTTCTGAGACATCAGCTGAAACAGGCCTCTGAATTGGGAGAGAACTGAAACCAAAAAAGATCTCTTCTGTGCCAGTCTCATTTCCCAGCATGGGTGGAGAGAACTCTTCCATGAAGCTGATGATATGGCTCTTCTCCTGGGCCAAGAGGTTATGAGTCACACGCAGCCTTTCCCTGACTTTTCTCCAGCATCTGACAGCAACCAGAAGACACATCTGGACTGTGTGCCGTGTCTTCAGAGACAGCTGAGCTCTGGGGAGTGAGGGAAGAGGCTAGCACGGCTGAAACCAAACGAGTCCTGTTTCTGCACTATTAGTGGCAGAGGTGGGGAATCAGAGCAAGTAGATCTTTGCTAAGGCTATGCCCTAGGGTTTCTGGAAGGAAACTCATAGTCATGCAGGGAGCTGCCAGTCCCCAGTATGCCAAGGTGTGATTTACAACCAGGTGCAGAGATGGAGGATGATCAGTCACCCCTCTCCACTGACCTGCACCTATGCTATAAACTGATCTATTGTCAGTGGGATGGGGTTTGGTGTCTGGAACATTTTTTCTTGTGTTTTCCTTCCCTTTAATCCACCTACCCTTTCTCATTACAGCCACCTGCCGGTGCACAGGTGATGCCATCCTTTACCACCATCAACATCAACAACATCATGCACTGGCCCCCAGAGATAGAGGAGGATGAGGATGAAGACCCTGGCTCCCCGTGCCTGGAAGGAAAGGAATGTGAGAGGTTCTTCTGCTGCATTGAGGACTGCCAGACAGGAATGTGGCGTGAGGGGAGGATCCGCATTCACATCTCCCGCCTGGACTCCTACTCTCGCGTCTTCTTCCCCACCGCCTTCCTGCTCTTCAACATTGTCTACTGGATTGCCTATCTCTATCTCTAGCCATTCTTTGTCCTCAGCTGGAATGGACTGGAGACCAGCAAGATGGGCATAGAGAGCTCAAGGAGCATAGAGAACAGCATCTCTCCCATTGTAGTCGATTGTTGGTCTGAACAATCCAACCTGGTGATTCCCTCTCCCTGCTCTCTCATCTCTTCTGAGAAGAACCAGACAGCTTTTTTTTAGCCTTCTAACATATCTTTTTAGAGAATCTACCATTCCCAAACAACCCCCTCTCCAGCACCACCAGCATTTTACTCCTTGTAAGATTATCCAAAAACGTCCTATTCCTATCTCAAACATTAGAGATTTTGTCAAAAACTAAAATCTTAATGCATTTCATTTTTCCATCCAGTCCTACCCCTAAATTCCATGGGAAGCAATGGCAAATGGAAGTTTTCTGCATAGTTAAGACTGCAGAGGAAATAAAGTAGATCTTAAAACTTCTGCACCACTTCCACCAGAATAGACTCTGTCAAGTCTAAGATCAGAAGGAAAGAAGTGTGGAAGAGGGCAGCAGTACAGCTTTTCCACAGTAGTTAGGCTTGGCTAAAATGCTTTGAACTTGCCCAGAAGCTGGCAGTGGCACTGACAAGGATGGAGTAGCTGCAAGCCCTGTACAATATCTGTGGAGCATTCCTCATGGATCACTCCACTTGTTGTACCAAGTGGCACCCAAGGCATCCACCCACTGAGGCCTTGCTGATTCTCATCAGATGGTGGTAAAAAGCAGTTCGCAAGTTTGAAGGGCCCATCTGCCTTACTGGAGCAGAATCTTTAGGGCTCATGGTAACATTCTGCTTTGTGATCAGGACTTTGAGCAGGCTATGCAGCTTACATTGGGCATAGCCAAAAGAGGGAGAGAGTCCTTATGCTACAAAGACCAGAAGCAGTCTCATGAGCCTGTTGTGAGGTGGCTTGGTCTGACCTCTCCTGTGAGCTGGGCCCTACTGTACCACGCGTCACAGCAGCGCTCTCCTTCACAGTGACACTTGTAGAAACCATCAGATCTGCGTTCGGGAGTAGATGCTAACATGAGAAAGGAGCGCTAGAAAAGGGAACACGATCAGCTACCAGTGGTGGGGAGACAGCATTCCTGAAGCTCAGATGTGTTTCCTTACTTCTTTTTTTTTTTCCATAATTACATAAAAATACAGACTTCACTAAAACTGTATGGCTCCTCCCAGTTTCCACCAATACTTGGCCCTTCCCAGAATCAGGAAACGGAGTGAGTCGTCCTTGGTAGATTTCAGGAAGGTCAGACATAGTGAGATGGTTCCTTACGTTCCATCTTAAAGGGATAGAGAAATGCATAATACAGTCTCAGCTGCAAAGGAACTGCATAACATAGAAGAGGCAACTTAGAGCCAAAGTCCATAATGTGTAAATCAGCTGCCTCCCCATGTATACCAACTGCTGATGTGTCCCACAGCATGATTGTGAAAAGCAATGTGCCATTAATAGGTAGTTACTGTGTAAATTACGAAGAACAAAAAAAATCTTTTTAAAAACAGCATGGTTTAGAAACAATTAGTACTTAAAAAGCTTGTCACCAGAAGAAAGCTGGCATGGCTGCAGAGAAAAAGTTAGGAAAGGCTGGCTCAGAGGACAGCTAACAGGGGCAGGAGGTTTTACATGTTCTTAGAGAGCAATTTGATCTGGTTTAAAGATGGATTTTGACACTGTTAAATCTGATCTGAGTAATGAAGTGTCATGTTTAATTCATTCATAAATACAGCCTTACCTTGGTTCCAGAGGAACAGCTACAGCGCCTAATCAAGTATACAATAGTACAACCCTCAGCTAAGTATAACCTAATGGGGTCAGACCAGCATAGCTCTGGAAGGGGAAATTGTGCCTGTCTAACCTGTTACAGTTCTTTTAAAATACCAAGTAAGAGATAAAGGTTACCCAGAAGCATAATTTGCTTAGCTATTCCTACAGCTTTTGAAAGGATGGAAAGAAATTATGGCGGGTGGTTCTAACTGAGGAAATTGATTTAGCAAAAGAATTATTAAGGAGGTTCTAATTAGAGGAAATTAACTGAGGAGAGGGGAAAAAAGAATTGTTAAGGAGGTTCTAATTAGAGGAAATTAATGTTTTAGAGAGAAAGACACAAAGAGGGAGAAGTCTAAGAAAAGAATCAAAACAATTTCCAGACAAGAAGAGCTGCTGGGTGACAGTGCCAACTCCCAGCCAAGCGGGTTGATGTTCTGCTCCTAATAGCAAAGCGCTATTAGATGTAGCAGCAGAAAAAACGCCTATGACTCAACCGTACACCGACAGGGAGTTGGATTAAACAGGGTCCTGTGATCTCTGTGGGGAGCCAAAAGGAAAGAGCATCCTAGATGAAAACTGTTTCACAGGACAGACTCTGAGTGAAGCATGTCTCTGCATGTCCGAAGGCAGCTGCTAGTATGTGCAAGGGAAGGGGCACCCCGGCGGCAAAGCAGGGCCCGTGCCAAATATGCTCATTAACAGTTCAGTGACATAAAGGGTGTGCAGGCAATGGAGGCTGCAGTGAACACGGGCAGCAAAATCTGGACGGGGATCATCTGAGATAGGGATGGTGGAAGGGAAAATTTAACATCCATCTGCAAAGGAGTCCAAACATCTGCAGTTCACTGTGGCTTTGAAGCACTTGGGAGCCTTGATGGACACAGATGGTTGTCATGGGCACTGGAGTACAGACTTCAGCCCCAGGAGCAGCAGCTTGTTGAAATTCGGCCTTTTACAGAATCAGCCAGGAGAGAAGCAGGGTGTACAAGAGACCTAAGAGGATGACAGGGACTTGGGCAAAGCAGACTTGAAAGATTATAAGATTTCACCAAAAAAAGATAAAGCCAACACACACCTAGGTAATGTAACCAATGATGGAGGATTTGACAGAGGAAAATAGCCTAGCGTGGGCTGGAGCACAAGGAAGCTGATTACTAAGGCTGGGGAAGGAGGAGGGAGGGGGCTTTTTGGCTTAGGGAAATCTGTGCCCATCATAAATAGCTCAATAAATAAAGGCATGCATGAATTCAATCATGTTTTAAAAGTTTCTACAGTATCTCAAAAAAGGAAAGCTAAGAAAAGCCAGGAAGAAAAATCCACCATTTTTTGGAACTACTTTGCAAAGCTCCAGTTCCTTGAAAAAAGGTTTCCCTGCTATCAGCAGGAAATCCACAGCACAGAGACATCCAGGAGCCATGTGTGGCCCTGCTCAGCAAGACAGTGGGAGTTGAGCCCCACTGGTCCCCTCCTAGATTGGCATAAACCACCTGCTTTTCCCTGCATGCTGTAGTTTCTGCCATCACGCTGGAGTGGGTTATGTTACTGCAGCATCTTTCAGCCCAGGACAGCTATTGCCTTTCCACCAGCATCTGACTAGCTAACTCCAGGGGACACAGCCCAGGAACACAAGGCAGGAGACACCTGCATGGCTGTGAGACACCTGGGTGGCTGCACTGCCTCCTATCACGCAGGTTTCAACTTTCTTCCCTGCCCAGAAACTTGGTGGAAGAGCCATGTATTGCTGCCGTCACAGGACGCGTTCATACTGGGCTTCCCTCACCTCCTCCCTCCCCTTCCTGGGGAACAGAAAGTCACATTCTCATCCCCGGCACCTACAGAGGACCTCCGTCAGACAGCTACTACATGACAAGTTTCCTTGCTGTGGCCCGAGAGTGCCTGACACTGGCTATCATGGCTGATCCTGTAGCAGAAGAACACGCATCCCAAACTAGTGAACTTAGCTGTGAATGTGGCCAGTTCACCTCTTGCTGGACAATCATCTCCACAACTTCCACGATGAAGTGGACAATGCCACATCTGCCATATCTGCCTTTAGGCTCTGCTCCAACCTATGGACACCCTCTGTGGACATAGGTGCTGTTTAAAATGCCTTGAAAACTTGATGCAGGAATATAATTTTTGTCCTATGGCTCGGATAAAGCTCTCTTTCTAGCAGTGCCACAAGTCCAGCCTTCTAGTACGAAACCTGTTGGATAAGCTGATTGTCTTCTGTCCTTTAAAGGCAGAGTGTCAGCAGAAAATGCAGTGGTGTGAACTAGAAGCCCATCTGCAGAACAGGTGTCCTGGTTTCAAGAAATACAAATCTGAACTACAGCGGAAAAAGAATCACATTTTCAAAGGGAAGGAACATCCCTATACCAAGGTGGAGACAAACACACCCAAGGATCCAGGGGTACCAAGTGGAGGATCGTCACTTGTGGTGGAAATCTCTTGTTATCACTAGGGGCTGCAGAGCCTGGACTGGTTAATCCAGCTTCTAAGGAGACTAAAGACAACTTTCCTCAGCAAGTTAGTCTTACAGCTGAACCAAGCACAACTGAAATTCACTGAGAAGACCTGGAGGAAAAGTTGAGGATAGGTGAGCGTAACGACTTGCAGATTCTGTCATTGCTGCAGATTGAAGAAGAGCACCTGGGGACCATATTCTTGAGGTGAATGGTGTTAACATCAGCAGTGTGACTCACTGCCAAGCTGTCTCCTTCCTGCGCCACCCAGGGCTCAGTACTGGGGCCAGTTCTCCTTAATGTCTCCATCAATGATCTGGACAAGGGGATCAAATGCATCCTCAGTAAGTTTATAGGTGACACCCAGTTGGGCGGGAGTGTTGATCTGCTCGAGGGTAGGGAAGCTCTGCAGAGGGATCTGGACAGGCTGAGGCCAATTGCATGAGGTTCGACAAGGCTCAGTGCCGGGTCCTGCACTTGGGGCACAACAACCCCCTGCAACACCACAGGCTTGGGGCAGAGTGGCTGGAAAGCTGCGTGGTGGGAAAGGACCTGGGGGTGCTGGTCGACAGCTGCTGAATGTGAGCCAGCAGTGTGCTGAGGTGGCCGAGAAGGCCAACAGCATCCTGGCTTGTATCAGGAATAGCGTGGCCAGCAGGGACAGGGAAGGGATTGTCCCCCTGGACTCGGCACTGGTGAGGCCGCACCTCCATGACTGGGTTTAGTTTTGGGCCCCTCACTACAAGACATTGAGGTGCTGGAGCGTGTCCAGAGAAGAGCAGCAGAGCTGGTGCAGGGTCTGGAGCACAAGTCTTACAAGAAGCAGCTGAGGGAACTGGGGTTATTTAATCTGGAGAAAAGGAGGCCCAGGGGAGACCTTATCACTCTCTACAGCTACCCCAGAGGAGGTTGTAGCAAGGTGGGGGTCGGTCTCTTCTCCCAAGCAATAGGACGAGAGGAAAGAGCCTCAGGTTGCACCAGGGGAGGTTTAGATTGGATATTGGGAAAAATTTCTTCACAGAAAGGGTTGTCAAGCGTTGGAACAGGCTGCCCAGGGAAGTGGTTGAGTCACCATCCCTGGAGGTATTTAAAAGACGTGTAGACGTGGTGCTTAGGGACATGGTTTAGTGGTGAGCTTGGCAGTGTTGGGTTAACAGTTGGACCTGATAATCTTAAGGGTCTTTTCCAACCTAAATGATTCTGTGACTCTAACATCTGGCAAATGATGGGGACTGGAAACGATGATCTCAGCATTTTTGTTTGATGGCTTTTGTTTGGAAGATAAAAGTCAGGAAAAAGGTTGATCTCATTTCTCTGTCTCTGATTTCTATCCTTCCCCTCCAAATTATGCCATGTAAGGGACCATTTTTAGACTGTATGCTCTTCAGGGCAGGGACTTTGTTTACTGTGTGTTTGTACAGGGACTAGCACACTAGGGCTTGATCCTTCACTGAGATTTCTGGATGCTACTTATTATAGATAATAAACAACAGTATGGACTACCTGTCTGCAACACCACTGTCTATCCACACCTTGTAAGAGTGCTAAAAATTGTCCCCCATCCCCCTCCTGATGAAGTTACATTTTTATTTCCCCAGAGAAAAATATGTTGCTGGAAAGTAGTGAAAAATGTTAGTCTGATATTTTTGGGGTGGGAGGATTTTTCAGATTTTTTTTTTTTTTTAAAGAAGTTGCTTCAAATCAACACTGCTCAGAAGCAGTCTTTACCATTTAAAATCATTGTTTCTAATGCAAGGGAAATTTTTGCTTGAGCCCTCAGTCTGTAGCCTTTTTAAAGCAAATACTGTTTCCCCAAGTGTTGGGTTTTGGTTTTGGTTTTTGTTGGGTTGTTTGTTTTTTTTTTGGGGGGGGGGGAATGTGGCATTAATATTTGGCAGACTTTATTTTGGCCTTTCTGCTCCCCATCTAATGCTGCTGACTTCTGGGGTGATCATACTCACAAGGACAACCTCTGAAGGCCTCCCCCAAGAGCCACCCAGCTCCTATCCCCAAACCGCACGGAGGAGCAAAGGCCAGAAGTGTCTGCATGGCTGCTGCATCCAGCCCTGGGCACACACTGCCATGCATGTGCAGCCTTACCCTTCTCTCCTTAGGAGGAGCGCTCATTACTCATGCCTGATGTGCTAGAGAAATTAATTGGCCTCTCACCATTCCCTCCGCCCCCACCTCCTCCCAAAACGCCGTCTTCCTGCATGCCACAGAGCCCCACCATGCTCCCTCGGCCTTGAAACCCCCCTAAAATTTCCCCTGAACATCCACCTTACCAAGGGAGTAAGGAAAGGGAGCATTGATGCTCATGAAAAAGCCCCCTCCCAACCATTAAAAACACCAGAAGATCATCCTAACACCCAAAGCATCACATGAGGCTCGCCTGAGGATGGCCTGCTGCCCTGAAAGACTCCTCCACCTCTCCTCTACCCCCACATGTCCTTCACAACTTGCCGGGGGATGCGCCCCACCATCGTCTCACCTCACCCACAAGGAGGAGGGCTCAGCCATCTCCAAGAGGCCGCAGCCCACGCCACTTCCCGCCCCCTTATGTATTTCTTCTCCTTAATCCTCCTTTGGGGGCTTGTCTTCTGGGTTTCGTCCTGTCCCCCAGGCCCGTCCCGGTTTCCCCGACACACGACAGCTCATGTCGCCGACAGGCGCCTGGCCCCGGGGCAGCTTCTCCCGCGCAGGCGCGGAGCGGGGCCGCGGCAGGGCTCCCCCCTCCCGTCCCGTCGTCGTGGAAACCATTAGGCCGCGGCTCTGCCGTCGCTGCTGGAACGATAAGATCATCGGATTTCTAACGCGATTCAACACCCCACCCCCCCGCCCTTTTCTTTCCCCGCTTTTGAGGTGCCGGTTTTTTTATGTGAAGAGCAGCGAGGGAGGGCGCTGGTTCCGGAGGGAGGCCGGAGTGCCCTGCACGCTGGGGCAGAGGGCCGGTCGGCTCAGGGGAGAAGCTCCTCGCAGGCACAGCTCACACCTTCCTAGAAAGGGAAAACAAACAAATAAACCTCCCTCCTACCTCTCCCTGCCACACATTCCATCCCTTCAAGCTTTGAGAGTTCCCAAAATCCTAGAAACATGGCGGGGGGGGGGGGGGGGGGGGGGGGGGCAGCAGAGGGAGAAGAGAAAGTTATATTAAGTTGTTACTTTTTATATTCCTAAAATACATTCATTATAATTTGTCTTCCTCTTAATGCCTCAGATTTATAGGCTTTGGGAAGATTGAATTTAAAGAGAATGTGTGGCCAAAAATGTTTCAAGCTGTGCACCGCAAGGGCAAGAGGGAAGACAGCCCCGGCGTGGTCAGGATGGGAGCTGCCACCCTGGGCCTGTGTCACGGTGACCGCCACACCAGACCGATTTGTTGTCTTTGTTGACTGATTTGTTCATCTTTGTCAAAATGGTATCCATTGCCTGAGAGCACAGCACAGCTCCTGGCAGGCCATGAGGGGCAGGAGGTACCTGCTGTGAAGCGTGGGGGTATGTCATGGCTCCCAGTGTTCCCATCAGACTGGGGGAGGAAACTCGGGTGCCTGGGGGAAATGCCCTATTGCCTGCAGACCTTCAATAAAGAAGTGTGTTTGGGAAAAGTACTGCGTTGGGGTTTTTTTCAGGATTGTGCAGGAGAAAATTGACTCAATTTTCTGTCAGAGGAATCTCGGGTCTTTCAGGTTGGGTTTTTTTGTTGTTGCTGTTGCTGATTCTTTATATTGCTGCCTGGGATGATTTTACCCCTTTCTCCTTGTTTTTTCCCCTTCTCCCCACATCTTCCCAAAAAATAAATAATAGAGTCCAGGCCTCATCCATCCCAGCTACACTTCTGGCACCATCTGAGCCCATATGACAATAACAACACCACAGGATGGAAGAGAGCAATCGAAGCCTTAATAGTTGCTGTAAGCAGGTCGGCATAGCAACATCTCCAGAGAGCTCTCCATGGGGTCATTTCCATTCACTTTAAAGCCCACTTGGGCTGCTAGAGTGCTATAAAATGGACTCAGAAAAGCTGTTAATTAGGATTAGCAGCTTCAGGAACATCAAGCCACAGTGCTCCAAGCTGAGCCATTTATCTGAGAGAACTCAGGCCTCTTGAGTGCCTTCTTAACCGAGGCACAGGACACCACATGTCAAGGCAGACGACTCTGAAATCAGATGGCAGAGCCACCTGGTCATCCATGAGAGAAGGTTCCTACGCTGGCTGCTGGATGATACTGCAACACTTCTACAATCAGAGCCCTTTGCTGGACTCGAATGGTTGGCAGGTCCAAGGTGCACCAGCCAGGTTTACAGGAGCAGGGGAGAAGGCACAGACTCATTTTATCAATCCAAGTTGCATGTGGTGTGAAATCCACAGGGCATATGGTGGGTGCCCCTGGGTGAGGTTTCTGGATGATACATATGCCATGACAGGTCTGTAGGGCTCCAAGAGAAAGCAACTGCAGTGCACAAAAATGGCTCCCGTGGGGGTCAGCACGCTCCTTAAAGACCAGTCACAGACTCCATGGAAAAACAAAGTAATGACTTGGGTTTCACAGCTGCTGCGAGAGGACTCTATTGCCATAAGCTTCCTGCCCTTCATCAGTCTGCAGCGTGAAAGGCCCAGGGAAGGTGATAAGTCCCTCATGTGTAGCAGTAATACAGAAAGCCAGATTTGCAATAGCTTCTGTCACACACATGAGCAAAACAGGCTGTAGGGAAAGGTTGAGCCATTGCTAGGCTGCCATTGGGCTGATTTGCAACTCTCATGTGTCACTGGCCCTTACAAACCTCCTAAGGCAATTGCTTTTCTGACACCTTCCCTTTCCAAATGCAAGGTGAAACGCACGTGTCTCCCTCACATTATTCTGCTTCTCTTGCTGTTTCCATCTCCTCAGGGTAAATCGTGAATCATAACCAAGATGAAGGCAAAACTTCCCATCTGGGAGTGGAGTACTAACTTCCTTGCATACGTCACTCTTCCTGGAGAAGTACTATTAGGTCTGGTCAAAGAAATACCTGTGGCAGCAATTCAGGCATTCACACTGCAATCTGTTTTTCAAAATCACACAGTTTAGGGATGCTGGTAGCCATGCTTTAAGCTGTGTCTATCATAAAGGGGAAAGTCTTTTACCGTATTGACAGGTGGACCAGGTTCAGGCAGAAATGAAATCAATTTTAAGGCAGAACTGGGCCTACACTCTTCTCCCATTTTAGCCATAGAAACTCCCAGTAGCCTCAAAGAATATATATGGCAGCAGAGACCCACCAGATCAGAAAAACAGAAATTCCTGCCCAAGAGTTTAGTCTGCATCTTGAAAACGGTAGGTACCTGCTGTGGTCCTTGCCGTAATGGAGATCTATTGCTCCTCTCCCGGAATTGTCCTTCACCGACCAACCCTTCTATTACAGAGTTTCAGCCAGCCCCAACAGTGTCCAACAGAGATTGACATTTCAGGGAAAAAAGTCAAGACAACAGGTGAGAAGAACAAGCTGTAGGAAGAATTTAGTAAGCTAGAACTATCACACCTCAAAAGAATATGTACGATGCTAGGTGACTAAATCTGTGGGTAAGAACATATGTTAGTGCTTTGCCCAAGCCGGTAGAATCATGAAATCATAGAATAGCTCAGGTTGGAAACAGCCTTAAGGAACATCTAGCCCAACCCCCCTGCCATGAGCAGGGACATCTTCAACTAGATCTGGCTACTCAGAGCCCTGTGCAACCTGACCTTGAATGTTTCCAGGGATGGGACATCTACTATCTCCCTAGGCAACCTGTTCCAGTGTTTCACTGTCCTTATATCTATTCTGAATCTACCCTTTTCTACTTTCAAACCACTACCCCTTGTCCTGTTTTAGTACTAAACCAAAAGGCAAAAGGAACTGCATAACTCTTGCGGAACTGTCTCAAAGTCCCTGCATGCCCCCTCTGTCCAACACCACTGTGAGCCTAACAGCTGAGTGGAGAAACATGCCAAGCTCATTCAGGCATTTCTCATTAGTTTCCCAAGATTTCTCAATATTCTGCTTCTCAAGATATTAATCTGGCAGCAAATTATAGATGAGGGAAAAGCATCTCTCCCTAAGCCATCCAGAGAACACAGAACGACAAAGCAAAATCATAACAGACAAGGAAAGTTCTTGTGAGTCATCATCTTCCTTCCTTTCCTTCTCCCTTTCCAACATTGCTTGTGGCCCTGGGATTGTTCCATGCAGCCTGGAACCGGAAGGTACCTATTCCTGCTGCAGGCGTAAATCACTCCAGAGGAGAAAAGAGGATTTTTAAACATGGCAAGACTTCTACTTTCATTTTACACGAGTAAAGGAAGAAAACAGCAATTGCATCCTTGTTTCTCTCTACTTAGACACCTTGTACATGCTTTTCTGAGATTGATGGCCCAGTTATGCCAAATGAAGGAAAGAAAATAACTATTCCTTTCCCAACACACTTAAAATCATGCCCAGTATGACACATTGCCCCCCCCCTAAATACCCCCCAACCAAACCAACAAAAAACCCCACAAAACAAAACCAAACAAAATAAACCAAGCAAGTGAATTCATCAAAGAGAACACAAGAGCAGTTGTGATCAGTGGAAAACAAGCCAAGGTGGCTACGTATATATGTAGTCACATGAAAGGAAAACAGCCTGATGTCTGTAGAACAGAGAACATGTTTTTGTCAAATCTTCAGATCCATATGTCCAAACTGCAAATCATTTTCAATGGCATTGATTTTGCTGTATCCTACCACATATTTCAAATTATGGCTTGATCACCAACTTTCATTGCTCAAAAAGGAAGATAAAAACTTGCTCTAGGCTGATACATTTTAAAGAACCATTTCTGATTTCTTTGGCCAAGTTTTCAGAACAAATACATTTGTCCTTGAGATGAGTTTTATTTGATCTGCATTGATATTCACAAAGTAACCCACTTCTCCCTGGCTGAAGAGACTGAAATGTTTGCTACAGAGATTTCAGATAAGCCATTAATACATGTTGCTGGGTTTAGGGGTTATAGGGTCATCATTCCACATGGACTATAGGCAGCCAATATTTCCACAGTGTTTAGGACCTGAATTTAAATTAATCACCAGTACATATGTTTATATTAGGGGGAAATTTAGCAGGTTGAAACATAGCCCAGCGTATTTCTAACATGTTTTTCTCAATGCATTCTTCATCTCCCAGGGAACCTCAGAATTTGGTTTAAGGGGAGGTCCAAGTAGGGCCAACATACCTCATCTGAGGAAGCTCTGCTCTTCCAATTCCACTTGGTGCACAGAGACTTCAGGTTCATGTAAAGGAGTTACTTATTGGCTCTTACAGCTCCCCCAGTTATTACAGCCCTTGGTTTTCAAGAATCAGAACCCAGCAGATTTTATATTGGATTAATTTCAGCAATAGGTCCATGTGTTAGCTTGCCAACATCATTATCAGACTCAATAGCATGAGTCTCTAGCCATAAAAAAGCAAGACCACCAGGAACTGTGACCTCTGAAGCTGAACTAGTGGCATAAAATTCTGCCACATGCTACAAAGTCTCATAACCAAGTTCTGATTGATCCTATAGACTCACAGATCACTGCATGCTACACATTGATCCCCATCCTTCATTAGGTAAAGCAATAGAAATATCTAGTTTGGAACGCTTGGGATGCAAAAGTATAGAAGACTGAGTCCACAGACACCATCCCACTGCTGAAAAGATGGAAAAAAGCAGTGAGACCCAGGCACAGCACTCCAGAAAGAGGACTCTATTAATTCAGCTTGTCCCTGGTGTCTGCCACCTTCTTCCTGCTCTGTGATTAATTAAATCTAGTCTACTGCCCTTGCAAACTGGAAATCTTATTAAGTGATGTGCAGAAACCATCCAAAGACATAGGAGGTTGCTCTCGCTCTTTGTTCCTTAAGCCACAAGCACACACACACACACCTTTTGCCACCATATCTTGCAGAAGCAGCTTTCAACTGCTGAATGTCCAGACTCTTCTCCAGGGAAGAGTTTGTCTCAGTGACTCTTAAAAACACTGAGTTGAAAGAAACCTGTAGTGCTGTACATGATGTTTGTATGAGTGTATGGGGCATGCTGGTTTTCACCATCTTAGGCCAGCCAGAGGTCCAGGCTCTCCAGGAGCTCTACAGAGGCAAGCAAGAGTGAATCAGCAAGGGTCTCAAGGGAGCAGAAATGCATATGGCTGATACTTGCATTTACAGGAAGAAAGAGGAGGAGCGGAATATGAGTTTAGAGGTTTTATCCAAAAAGGCAGCTGATGAATGCAGACAAGGCATCTGCTTTTACGTATAGTTCATGACTTTGGAGGGAGAAAGTACAGGGGAAAAAAAATAAAAATCCAAAAATAATATAAAATTTTGGCCACCTAAAAATGTATCAGAATGGAAACAACTTCTCACTGTGATCAGATTCTAGAGCAAAGCCAGGCTTTCCTCAGAAGTTCAGACTCTTTGTAGGCTGCTTAAAACAGACTCAGAGAGGGTGAAGCAGAGGGACCGCACTTTCAAGCAAGTAAAGAGCCTACTGACCCCAAGCCACCCATACCAGCTTGCTGTAATATTTCCCAGACACCATCCTGGCCAGAATAAGTCAGTGGCTCCTACCCAGTCCCACTGCGTGCAGGCAGTTCAAAATTGCTCCAGAGACCTCTGGTACCTGGGAGCAGGTCTCCTTCCCCAGTGATTCCATTGCTCATCCACACTGTGCCCCAGGGGAAGTTACTTTGTTCCTGTGCTGTATTCAGACATCCTGCTATAGATTACCCTCTAAGGGTCTAAACTGAAGAGCAAATAATTAGATTCAGGCATTGAGACCCCGTACAGATGGCATCTAACTGCTCTGGGGCGGCCAGGACACAGCCAAGACTTCCCTGGGCCCCAACAGGGGACAGGGTCCGTAGCAGGACCTGCTCAGTGCCTCCTCTCCTCATCTCAGGGACGGCTGCATTGTAAAGGCAGATTATTATACTGCAAAATTAATTTTAGCTATAACTGGAAAAAGTAATCAAAGCAAATGCAACAGCTCAGGAGGAATCAGAGTAGGATTAGACATTTATATGAATAAGAATAGCTTCTGTGCTTCGACTTGCTGTGATAAAAATAATAAGAACCTCAGTTTTCACACTACAGAGCAGAAACCTGATCTCTGAACAAAGTGTTAGAAAGAAATTTCCTTTCCCAGTAGTAGTCCCCAACTATCCAGGCCACAGCAGTGGTGTCTAGTGGGCACTGCTAGAGACAAAGCTGGCTGGGAGCTCATGGGCTCGTTCAGGAGTCACTGCAGCAGGGAGGGAGGGAGGTGGGTTGCAGCATGTCAGGCATAAATGAAACAAGCCCATCACTCCTTTTTCTCTTTGCATTTCCTTGCTAAAACTTAATCCCTGACAATCAGCGAGTTTCTGCACTGGATCCCAGGGATCTCCTTGCTTTGGTTTGTTTCTGTGCAGATGGATCACTGCTGCCCCTTGCCTCCTCTGCCCCCACGAAAGCTGAGCCATTAAGCTATAATGGCCTTAGCCCCGACTGATTAATAAACTGGCTTGAGACTGCTGATCTCTTTGGACCATTAAACCTTTCCCCAACGACTAGCCATTAATCCCCCAAAGAGTCACCCTAGATGAGGTGGTTGTTAGCCCCATCAATCCTTTTTAAGGCCTCAATTTGCAGCAGAAAGGAGCAGGGAAGGGGGGGACAGTCTGCATTTGTCAAGCAGTGCCATCTGTTCCCCGGGTTATAGACAGCTCCGCCACCCGCCCCCCCCCGGCCGCATGCCAGAGCTTGGTGTTTCCACCCAGGTGAGGCTGTCACTGCACAGCACAGACCATCCACCAAAGAGAAAGATAGTATCACACCAGACATCTGGGGTATTAAACAAGACCAGGAGAAAACGCTGGCATTTGTTTCCTTAATTGCAATGCCAGTAATTACAGTAGGGATACCTGCTGTATCAATTTCAGCAGAGGTGCTTTCAAAGAGGTTTAGGACAGGAATTACTCAGAGCATTACTACCTATAGGCCTGAGAAAGTCCCCTTGTTTTTTCAGCTTCTGTTTCTAATCCCAATGTCTTCATTATTAAACCAGTCCACAACTTCAGTCAGAAGACTGGTTTTGCCTTAATGATGACTTTGGAAAGTGGCATTTCAGCCAACATGGCCATAGCCTCCCACACTTTCAGCCTCTTCCCCCATTGTCAGCACTCTAACCCTGATTATTTTTCCTTCTATCCTTTCTCTTCTAGGACTTTTTGATATCCTTAAATATTGTTGCCATGAGCCACGCTTAGGAGCTTGGAAGGAGGATGTTGGCAGCAGAGGTGTCAAACCTCACACTGTACTCTCCAAAGATCATCCTGGATGTGGCATAGAAAGCTCATCTGCAAAACCACAGTCAAGTGGTTTTGGATTTTCACCTAAAAACTCACAGCTATTTTTTCCCTCCCATATCTCTGGAAAGATACAGCTTTTGAACTCTGGATTTTACGTCCATGTGAGGTTTTGAATGAATGAGCGGTGCATGTTTAAGATGAGGTTTTATAGAGATGAGGTCATATAAGCCTGTCAGCTGGAACCAAGCTACATTTGTAGCTCCACACAAAGCAAACTGTGCCCCTACCTGATCTGCGCTGCTGTCAATGGTCTGCTAAGAGCAATCACAGAAGGGAAGGGAGTGAGGGATGACGCTGGTACACAACTTGTGCTATGGACAGCTGTTATCTTCTGCAGCTGGTTGAGTCGAGGGTGGCTGCTGTTGAATCCCAGTGTCAAGTAGTTTCAGAGCTCAAATTGGTGACTTGACTTAACCATGATGCTACTGCTCCTGCAGCATGTCCAAAAGGGGCAATGAGAGGGCAAACAGCTGGCACTGTCACAGCTTGGAAGAGAATATCTCCATCCTTGGCCAAAGAGCCAGTCGGTACTATGCTCTTCTTTAGTCTTCCCATGTGTTGGTGCCAGTGTTGCTTCATGTCTCTGTGCCTCAGCTGCCAACCATAATTTGGAAATTACCGTGCCAATTCTGTGCTTCCAGTGTGAGACTCCTTACACCATGAAATATGTCTTACCATTAGCAAGCAAAACTTTTACATGTTCTCATCAGAGGTCTTGGTATGCTTCTTGCACGGTGCATGACTTGTATGAGTGCATCACCAGATTAACATGAACATGAGTCTTCAGAAATCATTTTGGCTTTAGCAGTGGCTTGGCTGGTGCTGAGCACGCCAAGTATAGCCAACAACAGCTGGACTCCATGGGGAGCGGGGAAAAAAGAGAACCACCACACACACATGCAAAAATTATCAGCCAGGCTCCTTTTAAATAATTAATGCAGTGCACAGTGAAAGGCTTTTCAGCTCTCAAATCTTCACATGATTATATAAACCTTAACTCATCCCAGCTACCGAGGACCTGTGTTTATATGTGGCCATTAACAGCTGCTGTGGTGTTGTAATTAGAGCAGAGAATGAGGAGTCCCAGGGGAAATGGAGGAAACCCCACACTGTTCAAGCCATTTAAACATTCAGGGAGATAAAACACTGCAAGAGAAGTTCTGGAGGGAGCAGTGCTTGGGGGAGGGAGGGGTTACAGCCACCACAGAAGTTGTTTCTGCCTCTCTTGGGTCCATCAATTAATTATGGTTATTAATTATTTAGGATGCTACAGTAATAATTAGTGCAATAATCATCTCAGCCGCTGAAATACCCCCTTCCAGCCCCTGAAGATCTTACAGGACCTCACAGATTCCCAAGCAGTCTCTTGCCTCACTGCCTGTGCTCTTAGACTCCCTATGGCACGCCTGGGAAAGTGAAGGCTGATGGCCCCAGCAGCGAGAAAGGACCACCCCAGCCAGGGCTCACCACCCTCCAGAGACATGAGTAAGGGCCTGGGAGGAGGGTGATAGGAGGTGCTCCCACATGAGAGGATAGCAGGGAACACGTGATTTGGGTGCTGCAGCTTTCCTGGGAAGACTTGCTGGGTGCCAGCATGGAGTACGGAAGAACCTAAAGCCTCTCCCAGGGGTGGGGGGGAGCTATGACGTGGTCCTGCTGGCACTGTTCTCCAGACCTTTCTTGAGCACCTGTTCAAGAACTTTCACATGACCCCAGATTCATCCCCAGAAAACAGCTTTCCCCAAATCCATGACCCGTTTTTGTGCTGGTGACTCCCATGGCCTATCCCAGAAGTGCTCACGTTTGCAGCATGCTGCTGTGATTTCCCTCTCTGTTCTCCCTGCCATGGGCATCATGGGCCAAGAGATACCTGTGGACTGAGGACATCGACTGATGCCAGAGGTTTTGTTTCATCTCAGGGCCTTGTGATGAAGTACGTCACTTTCCATCCCACAGCCTCCCACGTCCATCCACCCATCAGGTGAGTCCAGAGGACAGGAGTGCCCCAGCTCCCCTCCAGCCCCTCTCCTTCCCATCACGTCAAGTGACACCTCATGCATAAAAATTTAACTCAACTGAAAATTAACATATTTTTTCAGCCTGCACCCTGAAGAAACACCAGCAGACCCACACCATCAAAGAAATAACTCTGAAAACCAAGAATCAGCTCTCCTTCTCCACATCCAGCTTTTTCTTCCTCCCCCAGGCAAGTCCTAACTGCTGCTCACAGCATCCGCGGTCCTCGGTGTGACCCAGCAGGCCGCATCGCCCAGCCTCCTGGGGGCTTGCGTAATGGGGAAGTGTCAGAGATTAGAGACAAGAGAGCAGCAACTGCAATATAAAAGCAAACTGAATAATTAAAGCGAGGAGCTGTTCCTTGCAGAGAACAAAATGAAAGAGTTGTGTGATTTGAGCAGAAGTGACCTTTACACTTCATTACAAGGAGGTGGCGTCCTTATAGGGTTATTAATATTTCCAGCTGAATTAGCTTGGGTTAAAAATGGCTCAAAAGAATGAAGAGGGAGAGGGAGACTGTGCACAAAAATATATCATTCTGTCGTTTTCTCCTCCTTTCTGCTTTTTACCTTTTTTGTAATTTCTTGACTTGAAAGCATAAGGGCTGAGTGGCCACCAGGAACAAGGATTCATTAGAAAGGGTGAGAGCCACAGGATGACCTGGCCAAGAGGTCTTCCCTCTGCACTGTCTGTGCTTCAGCAGGAAGCCTGTGGGATGCCTCTGTGGCTGTTTCCTCATACTCTCACCTAGAGCACAGAGCGTGCCTTCATTCACCAAGCTGCAAACACGTTGTGGGACTGACATCCAGGTGGTTTTGAGCCGGCAGTGGAGCTCAGTGCTGCTGCTGTTGGGTCCACATGGGATCTCCAAGGGCATCGCAGGTCTCACGTGTGCTCTGATGGTTACCGTTCACCTCCCTCTGGGCCAACTGATTCCCCTTCCCACTGCCCACAGAACATCTTCCCCCTTTCAACAGTGGGGAAATGGACAACTTTGCTCAGCAAGTTTACTCCATCAAACTGTGGGGGCATTTACACCCTGACACAAGGGACAGACATACATCCTCCCTCCCAAACAGAGACAAAGCCAAGGCCTTCACTAAGATTATTTTAGCAGAGGACATATAAAAATGCCACAGAGAGCAGAGCTGCTTCGATGCTGTAACTGACAGAAGTTCATACACACACAGACACTTTTTTCCCCCAACATGCACAGAGAAAAGGACCTTTACTTCAGCATATCCCAGCAGATGCAGGCCCATACAGCCTTACAAAAGCATGACTGTCAATAATGTCCCAAATCACTGGGTGAATTAAATGACCGAAACTGAACTCGGTGATCTGAACCTAAATCCAAGCTGCAGTTTTGCTGCTCAGAGCCTCGAGGTGTACACAGTTGTGCTTTTTGCTCAGATCACTCACTCTCATATTAGTCCCATCACTGACTTTGCAGTTGCAGAAGTGCTGCTGCCTTGGTAACACATCCAGATACCTGGTTGCTTCTCCACAAGCCTGACCTAAACCATTTCTTTTAGTGCTTCTCTGCCCAGTGATAACAGACATCAGGAAAACTCAGCCTAGCTAACAGAAGAAGAAAGAAACATGAAAGCAGGTGCACATCAATGAGGTGCTGTGGTAAAGCCTGCAATCAGTCTTATGGGCTGCATCGTTACCTCACCATCATCCCCGGAGAGACAGCAGATCACCTTCCCCTGCTCCACTTGTGGAGGGGGGTCTTGCAAATTTAATGCAAAAACGCAAATCAAAGAGAGTTTCAGCTTTTGAAACAGTCGTAAAATGGACACAGCAGCAGCTGCTGCTTCTCCAGTGGCTGCTGAATCACAGCCCCTCACTTATTTATAGGCCTCCCCAGGGTGCTTGCAGCCGAGGTGATGACAAATGCCGGTGAACATCTACTCTCACCCCCACAAGGTGTTGTTATCCTGGAGATGCAGAGCGGCTAAATAACATACCATCAGCTGTGCCAGACGAATGTAGCAGAGGCAGGCAGAGGACCCAAGACACTTCACCCACCAGCCAGGGACTCCAGCACTGTCTGGGCGTTGTTCCCAGCAAATGCAGAGGTTCCAGTTTCTCACCCCACAAGATGTAGCTGGTGTCCATTACTAAGCCCCAAAGTTTTTGATGGTATCTTCGCTCTTACAGAGGGCAATGCTCTTACGACCACAGAAAAGAGGACATTGTTGCACAGAGCAAGCAGAGGACTTACCTGAGTTCTGAACCAGGCAGAGAAACATCCCAGAGATGGAGGCTGATGCTCCAGCAGGAGGAGCAGGAGGACATACTGAGATCCAAAGAGCATCCAGAGTTTTCCCCTTTTTGCTGGATACTACTGCATGTGGGCCAGGCAGTGAACAGTTCTGAGGGCAAGAGAGGAAAAAAAATCAGATTTAATCTGGCCTTGGTGGTAGTAAAAGGCCTGAACATGAAGGGAGGGGAAGGGAGAGGCCAAAACTTCCCAAGGCTGGGTCAGGGAGGTAGGAATACCTTCCAGGAACAGCGATGGTGAGCTGTACCACTCTTTTGTCCATAAAAGCATTCCTCCCAGGTGATCTCTCTCTGGGCTGTGCTCCAGAAGGAAGAGGCCCATTTCCCTCTCCATAGTGGCAGGGAGCTCTCTCTGGGTACATCCACAAATTTTGGTGCTGTACAGGTGGCAAAAGTAGGAGTCAGTCATCAAGATCGCCATTATCAGCGATGATTCACTGGCCATAGAGATCACAGCTTGCCTTTTAGATGTCACTGGGACCTGGCAGTCAAGGAAAAACATCTTATTTATAAACTGGGACAAATTATGATTGCTGAGAAATAGTCCACATGGGAGCTGCTGCCTGCTTTGCAGAGCAGAATGACTCTTGAAATGATTCATGAGGCTGCAGAACCCCTCCACAGGGCTCACTAGCTGGGAGAGGGCCACGCGGGCAGGGTGAGCAGAGCCCTGTCTCACTCACAGCCAGACCAGGGCTCGGCCTCTCTTTGATATGCTTCCTGGTGTTGGCTGACACTGTCCTGCTGTAGCTGGTTTCTTCAAGTCATCACTCATATATTAAATCTGAAGTGGCTGTTTGGACTAAACATATTTTCTGTGAAAACTTTCACATGGGCTGAAAAATCAATGGGTTTTACAGGGAACACCCATGGAAGTGTTCCAGTGCAATTCCAGATGGACCCAGGAAGCCAGTGAGCTGCTCTGCGAGGGAAACTTGGATCCCTGTGGAGTTGTCTCCAGGATGAAAATCTTTGAGGTCTGATTTCGGGTTGAGCTTACAGTGAGGCCAAAAAGACTACTGATAGAGTCTCTCCCCTGTCTCTTCAGTTCCATGATGTTTATAAGTGTACAGTTCCAGATTTAGGCGGCATAAAATGTTATTGAAGCAGGCGGTGGAGTCAGATAGGCAGAAAAGTAATATCTCTTTTGTTTGCTTTCTTTAGCCAAACCCATGGCTGATCTGAAAGGAACTAGAGGCAGCAGCAGTCCCACATACCTGGCTGAGTTTGACTGGGAAACGCAACTATGGAGCAGTGGACAGAAGAAGGGAAGGGTTAGGAATGGGAGACATGAGATGCAGAAGACCCCTTGCTCATCTCAGCAAACAAGTCCCACTTTAACTTTGCTAACACAGAAAACAGTAACAGCAGTAGCTCATCATCTGAAGAATGTGACATGAAATTTGTCTTTTTTCCTTGCTTTCACAGCAATTTTGCACTATGTTTGATAGCTGATGTGCATATCCAAATTCATGTAGCCCTACCAACCCTCTCTCTCTGCCTACTCGCACTCACCCACGCTCCTTCCGTGTGTGACTCAGGATGAAAAGGGATTTAGAAAGATGCAGGGAACATTTACAAGCCACCCACCATTTCACCCTCAGCCTGGATGGCCACATTGGCACCTCCAGTTTGCATTTAGAGGCCAGACTGGCCAGCATTTGGAATGAATTCCTGGGACAGGCATTTCTTCTGCCCCCAGCACAGACAGGCACAGAGCAAAGCTGCGCAAGGTCTGCCTCAGTGATTGCTGTTGGCTGGACGTTACAAGGCTGGATTTGCTTGAAGACAAGGCAAGTTTCCTGACTTCTTGCTCGATGCCTTGTCCATAGGCTGCATTGTAATATCTGTCCAAGAGTGGTTACTGCACCAAGCCCAGGAGACCTCCTGAATAGGGTCCCACGATAAGGAGGTACCTTGGTCACACCGGGCAGTGTAGGAGGGTGGGAGCCATACAGCTTTGCCACATTTTCAAGAGAGCCATAGCCTGTCCTGTTCAGGAGCACCAGTTAAATCGTGACTGTGCAAACATCTGTGGCTTTTTCTGGGCTGGCTGACTGAGGTGTGAAGACTTGAGTCTGTGAACTCTCCAGCAAGATATTTGCAGCATGAGGGCACTGGCGCAGGTTCTACCAGCACAAAATCCCCTAGCAGCAGCTGTCAGGGACTGACAGGGGACAAGCTAACCAGATTTGGGTGACAAACTAAAACCAGTCTGCCCCTCTAACGCAGCTGCTGAGCAGCCATTTAGGGGAGCGCATCACCACTAACATCATCCTGTTTCCATGGAGACCAGATTAACAGAGTGGCTGAGAGAAACTGCACTCTTAATCTCTCCCAGAGAAAAGAGCTTGCTGATACAAGAGACTTTAAAGCATCTTTAATCCAAACTCAGGGATCTCCTTTCCATGTTCTCTCTAATCCTGCTCGAGGTTGCCTCTTTTAACCCCAAGCCAAGCACAATAGGCATCGCAGTTATCCACAGCCTCTGCAGTCTCTTGCTAAAATAAAATCTGACCTCTCTCTCTCTGTTTTAAAAATAACATTTAAATACCCAGCCCATCGTGTGCCGGTGGCCTGCAAAATGATGTCTGTATTGGCACACTCAGTCTACTTTCTGGTGATGGAACTAGGCACTGAGGACAGAGATGGAGGCAGCACTAGCTCCATCAACAAAAAGATCTAGCTCCTGCCTTCTGTATTGCATAAGACACCTTTTATTGACTTTCTTCCCCCGAGCTTTTGCCTTTCCTGTGTAGCATCCCAAGATCAGATCCCACGGAAGCACCAGATAGTTTGCCCACTGAAATGGTACACTGCAGTTGCACTGTTTTACCTAAGGACCTGCTGATAATGACTTCCACAAAACTACATTTGAGCACTATCACTGCAAAGAAGTTCCCTGCTATACCTCTAGTTTCAGCTGCACTTTGGGTGTGTTGATTTTCTGTCCATTCCATGAAGAAGGTGAAACCAGTAGTGCAGCCTGGTGGGAACAGCCACACAGCAGCTGGCAACCCACCTACAGCCATCCTGCCTGCTTTGTCTTGTCTGTGGGAGGCTTTGTGGGCCTCAGGCCAAAGCAAGGTCTGTGGTACTGGAGTCCAAAATAGTCTCCAGCCTAGTGGTAAGAATTCTAAATCCCTGATGAGAGGTCAGTGATGGAATAGAAAGGGCTCCTGGATTTGGGATGTGGATCTCAGCCTACATGGGCCAGGAAATCCTTCCCAAGCTCTAATCTTCTCCAAGGGAACCTCCAGACCCCAAATTTAATTCTAGATTGGGAGGTAGGAACACAGTTACCATGTACTCTACTTCCAGCAGCCCTGCACATTTAAGTACAGCAGAGTAAGATCTACTTCCCCTCCACATCTTTTTAGCTTGATCTGTCCTTTTCCTGATTCATATTTCCAGGTGCTTCAAGAGTTCTCCTCACCCTCCCTGCCCATCCAGGGCAGGCTTCCACATTTTCAAATCATCAGGCAGGGTCTCTGCCACACAGCTTTTGTTGGTTTTTGGTTTTTGGGGGTTTTTTTTTTTTGTTTGTTTTTTTTCCAATGAGATTCATGCTGATTAAACCCCGTCTACTTCTCTAAAACTCCAGGCAGGTGGGACACTGCACACAGCCCTTTGTGCTTTCCGTTGAGGGGTACACTGAGCACCACAGATGTGGCTCGCACTGCTCCAGCTGTGCTGAGTCAGAGCCATGTGCAGCAGCTCTGGCTGCTGAGCTGAACAAGACATTGAAGGCTCTGCTGCCTTCCTGTTGCTCCTAGAAGTTAAAAGGAATTTAACTACTTGTTTTTTCTTGCCTTCACCCCAAAACCTTGTCAGGAGGTTCCGGACAAAGTTTCACAGTGCCAGCAAGATGAATGAGGAGGATGTGAGACCAGGAAAGTTCAGTTCAATCTTGATTTCATTCCTGCTCCCCTTGCCAGAGGGGTTGATGATGTTCTACACATCTAGAGGCATAGTTATGGGTTTGCACAGCCTTGTCCCAGAGGGTTGGAGCTTGTAAATCAGCTGTACTACAAGGTCTTACCTAAGTCAACCCTCTGGCCCTCCCCTGGGATCCAGCATGTGCTGAGGTTTCTCTTGGCAGTCAAAACACATGCAAGCCCGAAGCTTCCCAAAAGCAGAGCTCTAACACAGGGCACTACATGTCTCTGGAAAGGGCCAGGCCTCAGCACATCTCTGTCCTACAGCTGTGGGCATTGAATGGTTGGTTTCATCTCTAGGTCTGAAAGCATATCTCTGAAGCACCAGACTACTTGTGATAAGCATCTCTGATTTCAGATGAGAGTTCTGCTGTGGGGTAGAGCTGGCCTGTGGGATAAGAGGGAGCAAAATCAAACACAGGGTATTTTGGGGCAGGATTTACTGCATCTACTTCCATGGTTCTTTGACTGAAGGGTCCTTGCAAATTAGTTCATGGCTGTGCACAGTGGCTGGAGTTCAGCAGAAGTAGAAGGAAGGGATAAGTTAAAGCAGAGTGCTGTAAATGCTGTCTTTATAGCACCTGCACCTATGGGTGATTCCTTTTTATTGTTTGGCCAGATGATGGGCCCCTGGACTTTGCCTTATATCCACAGGCATCCTGGGTCAGACAACCAAGACTGTTTCATCTGAACATGGCCCCAAACTCCTCAATCTCACCCCCTCAGCTGGTCTCTCTAAAACATGATGCCCAGAAAAGAAGATAAAAGTGCAGAATATTGTTGTTATCGTTTGTCTTCAAAGAGGTACAACCTCCACCAAGGCCATGTCTAGAGCCTCAGAGACCATAATCAAGGACTTCCAGGAAGGATAATCTGCAACCTAATAGTGTCTGCTGAGGCCAGCACCGCCCTGGATCTGACCCTCAATCTGTCAGCCTGGGGCTGTCGGGGGAGCGTGGTTGAGAGGAGTGGGTGGGAAAGGACCTGGCCTGACCACACCACATAGGTAGAGGAGATGGCATCTGCAGCTTTCAGGCACCCTGGTTGTCCTCGCAGAGCTGAAACAGCGCAGGCAGGATGGTGGATGCGTTCGAGGTGCTCGCGATGGTGGGGCATCTCGGGAATTTCCTCCCACGTGCGGGCTGGATGCCAGGGGACAGCGAGCGGGGACCAGCTTTGCTGACTCGGCCTCAGCTGTCAGGCTCAATGTTTCCTCGGTGGGGTCTGTCATGCTCTGCTGCTGTGGCTTGTTTTTGCTGGCGGGCAAGAGCTCAGCCACGGACATACAACCAGAGGGAGGAAGGAGGGAAGAAGAGGGGGCAGATGAGACAAATAGGTAGTGTGAGGATAATAAAGGAGGACAGCTGGCCTAGAAAACTTAAAAGATAAATCAGCAAGAAAAAACCTGAAGCTAATTCCAAAGTGCAAGGTTCCTGCTGAGCCCACAGGAGAGAGGCGCCCCGTAACACCGGCTCCCACTGTGACACCTTGCTGCCGAGCGTTACCAGTGGCCAGCACCCAGCCGCGGTTAGCAGCTGCCAGAGCCCTTCACGTCAGCATGGGTTATAGCCAAGGAAAAGCAGGTGGCTACACGGCTTCTCCCATGAGCAGGGACAGGGGCAGCTGCTCAATCTGCAATGCACCATGCTTGCAGCACACACTCACCAACTCGGGCCATACCAAGCCTCTGCATGCCTGTGGGACGCAAACAGGGATGCAGTGGGCCAGCAGGGACCTGTCTTGGCCTCCCTACTTCAGGACTTCACTTACATTGTCACCCAAGACTCTCAACCCCACCAAAGGAGCTGGGCAAGAGTCTTAGCGCAGTACTAAACCCCAGAGAGCTCTGGGGAGGCCAGAGACGAGGGCTTGCCACGCTCCCGGCTGGGCCAGCAGATCTACATAAAGCACTGAGGCAATAGAGGCTAAAGGATCTTTTATCATTCAGGTCCTCAGATGCACCACAGAGCAGGAATGCCCTGTAGTGAAGAAACCATGAGGGGCACCCTACTGACCTAAGCAGGATCTCACAGGAGGTCGGTGGCACGGACGAAGAGGTGAACCTGCATCTCTTAGCTCAACGTTTTTCCTGTGCAAATGAGGCCGGCACATAAACAGCACTGTTGTTTTCACAGATGGCATCAGCGAGCTAAATTGCTTTCCAAGGTCACAAAGATGGAGGGAAAGTTAGAGCAGTAGGAAACATGGGACTGGGGAGCAGCCTGTGCTTTTCAGTTTGAGAGAAAAAGTCAGGGTGTGTGTGTGTGTGTGCAACAGATAGACTAACAAAGAAAATGGAGCATAGCTTTAATTCCCTTCCAGCGCCCTGTCCACAAACCTCTCTCCCAGTGTAGGAAAGGCAGCTCACACTTAATCCTCCCCACAGATATTCACACCCCTCCCTTAAATGCCTGGAGTCAGACTTGGAGAAGTGAAAACAGCCGCTACAAAGTCAAAGCTAAGTGGCAGGTTCCCATTTAACCAGCTCTAATTGCCAGCTGAGCAGACGGTTAATCTCCGAGAACGTGCTGTGATACGGGTGTTGCTGAGTCCCCATAATTGCTTAAGAACAGCCATCGAGGATGCCGGGAATCAGCCAATTATTCTCCCTAGTTTCTTTTTTTTCTCCCCGCCCCCACTCAGTTTTGTGAATTAGCAAAGAGCTTTTTTTTGCCCAAAAGCAGCCAGCGCAGGATTTCTCAGCAGTTCAGTAAGGATGAAGAGATTATATCTGGGCTGGCTAATCCTGTGTGGGCAGGGAGAAGAATATGGGGGGCAACGGTAGGGATCCCACTGTCAGCTGGGTCTGCGGTGGGGAGGGGGGAGTCACTGTAAAACCCTTCAGTATTGCTGCTCTGGAAGCAAAGGGGAGGGAAGGCTGCAGTCACAGGTGACGCCTTGAACAGAATTCATCCCAGCAAGCCAGCGCTGGCCCTGAGTACAAATCACATCCAATTTCAAGCTCCTCAATGGCTCTATTGAGTAATAAATCAGCTCTACGTCCAAGCTGGCTGAAACACTCACGCTTGCACAGTTATCTTATTCAGTGCTGAGAAGCTAAAGCCTTCTTGCCAAGGCCAGCAGGCTGCGGAGAGTCAAGCATCTAAATCCCTTCAGAGCTCAGCAGTAAAAAATAAAACCAAAAAAAGTGCCAAAAAACACAAGACAGAAAGCAAGTCCCTGAACTGCAGATCACCTGCACATCTCCATTTGTTCAACTATTTTTCTCCGCTCTGGAAGAGGTGATGCAGTGGGGCCAGTATTCAGCTAGTACGATCAGCTCTCTGCACAGCGCCAGGCCTCTGTCTAATTCAATGCTGACCTACACATACAGGTAACAGGGCTCAGCTCCCAGCCCTTGGTTATCTTTGCAGCTATTTAAAGTCTGTTCCTCCCTAGACACTTCATGACCATCCCTTAGATGCCACTTTTAAGTCCAAGCATAGCAGCACTTCTTTGAACTGACCATACAGGAGAAGCCTTCAAAGTCACCTAATGGATTGAAGGACTCAAAGTCTATCCACTTAATGGGATCATTCATTTTACTTTAATGGGATATTCAATTTAATTGAAATGTAAGCCAAAACATCTTGCTAACATTTTCCTTCTTACGTTTTGCTAAACATCTGCGAAGAGTTCTTAAAAGTTTGGATAGCGCCACATTATAGTTGCAACAGTACTAAAGCACTGCTGACCTCCTGCAGCAGGCCTGGTCCTCCTGGAATGCCTCTGGGTGGGATGGGACACCCAGGTGGATTTGGGCTCTTTTTTGTGCTCTGCACCACCAGCACATACCCTAACCCAGCTGCAAGACACAGCAACCACAGCATCCCTACCTCCACCACCTTACATCTGTAGGAGGCTCTCCATCTCACAGCCTCCTACTACTATTCCAGCCCTTGGAGACACCAGGTAGAATCCTGCTATGTCAGCTCCTGCACTAGTTTAGTGCTGGAAACCTCTTTAATGTCCCCTCTCAGCTGGGATGGGACTGGGGAGTTAACACTGACCCCAGAGCACAAATCCACCCCATCCCACTCATGGCAAGATGCAAAGCTCCCTGTTTGCTGAACCAACAGGATGCAGGATCACAGCAAGGGTAAGAACAGAGTGGAACAGGGAAAAAAAAAAATGACTTAAAATCCCACAATGCACCTTCAAACTCAAGGAATGTCAACTACAGTGTCACAGGAGAAGAGTCAGAGATCACTCAGACAGATCTAAGCTAATAGTTGGTTTGCTGGGTTCTGATCAATAAATTTAGATATGCAAAATATTTAATAAGTCCAAATGGATTGGTGGTCAATACTTAAAGTTAGTATGGGATACAACGATTATCACTGAAACTTACTGTGTGCATCTTAAATGTTACCTGCATGCAAAAAATGTCATGTACCAACCCATCGATGTCTGGTGTCACGTAAGGGATCTCTCAGCCTTGAGGGGTAACCTCGAGAGGTGTCCCTACTCAAGGGGACATCCCTGCCGCTCAGCCAGCTGCTGTGGAGGGAGAGCTCAACAGACCCCGATGGATGCAGATATTTATGGTGTAAAGTGGTCCATTTGGAGTCAGATTTTCTACTGTGCTAAAGCAGCTTTAGTCACATATCAGCCGAGTCTCCAGCCAAACCATTTTTATTTTTTTTTTGGTCCTTGGTTCTCACTGATAGCCCCACACAACAGGACTAACTTTGGTTAGGCCTGCTTGCTGAGCATCTGCCTGGACCACAGTTCAGTTAGTTCAGCCAGGAGGAGTCCATCCATCACACTATCCACCCTGTGACTACAGTCAATCCACTTTACTTCACAGAATGGTGGTACAGTCACCTCAGTCACAGAGTCGCCTCTGTGCCATAAATATGGGCAGTAAAGATATCAGCTTTTTGATAGGCTGGTAAATAAATGAATATATCAGATTTACTGATTCTTTAATATCGACATGTTCACTCGTAGCTATTACACGTTGAGATAAGTGCCATAATCTGACATATAAACAAAGGGTTAACAATAAACACGAAACAACAAAGGGGAACAATACTACAATTGGGTGTAACATCAAATTCAAAGCTCCAGTTGCTGTTGGTGACCATTCAAGCAGAGTTTCTCAACAGTGATGTTCTTCATCTTTCTTCATTCTTTCTGGGACGCAGTGTATCTCATCTGCATCATGATGGACAGTAATTAGAGTTCTTTGTCCATTGTTTTGAACTCGTTTTAGCAATTGACTTGGGTCATCATGTTGCTACAGTTTTCTTTCCAGTGTAAGATTCATTCCAGTGGGGGTAGGCCGTGTATAGTTAGATTGTAGTGATTGGTGGGTTGTGACAAGAGCTGAATAAATTTGCATCCCATAATTTTATATACAGATATTTGAGTAATTGTGTACATCTACAGTCTATAAATATATTATATTTTCTATAAATATAGAATCACAAAGGGTTCTTATGCAAACACATCCATTTCAAACATATACAAGTACAGTTTCAGGGGTTTCCTCAGAATATGTTTCAGAATGACAAACGTTTTGTTCAGTATCAAGACAAACATCTTCAGCCTTAATGCTATTATTTACACAAATAAATCCTTGTTGCTTCCGTACAACACAGGCGTCAACATTGACAGTTTGCCATCTGTTCCCATTTTGTGGGGCCCATGCTCTATATTCCAATGGATAGGGTACAGTTCCGTGGTGATTTAATCCCAGCATATATGGCAGATACCAAAGCATTGCATATGGTTAAAACAAAAGCTGTGGTGGAGTCGTAAGTGAAGTTGGCTAGATACCACCAAGACTGGAAATCTTTTTTCGATCTGAGTCGCATTTTCCCAAGTTGCCTTTCAAATCTCAGTGGGTAAGGTGCTCTCGTTTGCCTTCCCTTATAATTGCTGCTGTAGTGGATTGTACCCATAACTGAGCTTGGCTACAGCTACGAGCTAGAGAAACATTATTCTGGGTGACACCAAGTACATCTACAATTCGTTGCTTGTCCTTTTCATTAATTCTTTCCCATTTCAGCAATATATCAGTTAAAAGCCATTGACTAGTTCCTAGTGCCAGCAAAGAAGATCATCGCGGCTATTCTAGTTTCTACAACTCACCTGCTGCCAAATTTAATTTGTTTGCCAAAACTTCAGTGTCTATGCTGTTTAATACTCCTAATCCTGTTCCCAGGACACCGGTCGTATCTTTCCTTGCTCATTCTGGAGAAATGAGGGTTCACCCATGCAACCGTGCTAGTCATCCTGTAGAGGATATATTTAGGAATGGTGAGCAGGTAGGTTTAATGGCAGAGATATTAGCCTGCACTGATAGTTCCACTCGCTTGGGGGACCATAAATAGCACTTGTTGCTCACCTGTATATTTAATAGCATAGGGTCCAATTTAATAAATTTGTGGGGATAATGTTTCAACAGTCTTATTGGGGGTTTCAGTTGGATGCATTGTGGAGGTTAAGGTAGTTTTTGCTGTGCCAATATAAATTATCTGAGTTTTGGATAAAACATATCTCCACATATTTACTATTTCTCTTTCTGTATGTTCTTCTAACGTAAGGCTCACCGAACAGCTACCAGCCTTGTTACATCTATGCCATTTTTTGAAGTAACTATATTGAAAACTAAGTGAGTAAATTTCCCCTTCATTGTTTGGGGGCTGTGTTTCACATTTTATGCTTCTATTTCCCTCTGCCAAATTCGTGTTAATGGGTGGGACTCCTAAATCTGTACAATTATAGCTTGCTTTGTTAGCGATTGTCATTGTAATGCACTCAGGCTTAAGCATGATTACGATCATTACCATATTGATTTGTACAAATAAAAGAAGTGAGGGTCTCCACCCCATGCATTGGGCTTGTTAATGTATAAACTAGATTTGGTTCACATTGGAGATGACTACTCCTGCAAGAAGAGTAAGTATTCTTCCAGTGGTTGACCTAGTCTCCAGGGGGGGTGTTTTGGTATCACCCCTGGTACTGTTCCTGAAAAGGGCAATAATGCAAGTCTCAGTGGAGAGACTCTGGACAGTTTACCCCTCCTAGTGAGTGTCTAGGGTGTATCCACCTAGCGTTAATACGATATTTAGCTCCACTGTTGTCTTCTTTTTGTAATGAGAGAGCGTTTTAAAACAACGGGTGTTCCCCTTATTAGTGGCTTCATGGCCTGGGGGTCTGTGGGAGCTGACATAGGGTAGTTGCCACGTTCACCACTATTCATAGTTTGAACGCAGGCCGCCTTTGTAACAGCAGTAGGAAGATCGCTTAATAAACGTGCTACCTGTAAAGTGGATCCGTGCCTGGCGTGCGATAAGCCAATCTTAACACACTCAGGAGAGATATTTTATTTATTCAAGCCTGGGTGCTTGGTGGACTTTTCCACAAATCAAGCACCCCAATAGCAGCTTTTTGTGCTTCTTTTATACATAAAAATCAGAGGTTAGTACTTTTCCAAACACACCTATTAGGTACCGATTTGTTAGTGATTAACATGCAATTAGAATACGGTTTACATAATACTTCTACTACGCATGCTCAGGGGAAGGGTCTTAACCTAAGCAGGGGTCTTTTTGACCTATGGGTGTGGGTTTTAGTATTATAATGAAAGTAGTTCACTGTCAGGACACCCAAAAGTTAGTTTCATTGCCAGGATAATTAATCGAAGAGTCAGATTGCCAGGTTGTCACATAACTCATCCTCAGCACAATCTCAGACATCCTCTTTATGGTCCAGGGTGTTCTGCTTGTTTTCTAGGGTCCAGAGATCAAAGTCTATTCTTGATGAATTTCTTCTTGTTAATCAAGGTCATTTTGACCATCTTTCAAAGTCTCACTTGACCAAGCTTCAAAACCTCATAATTGTCCCCATATGTGTGGTAACTAGAGCTACTAGCACAATTATTAACCATGGCTACTAGCAAATGTGAAGTGTACTATATCAAACATATAGGGATAGCACAGACTTCTCCTCATTCCTGAGGGTCTGTGCCCCCTGTGCAATAAGCTATTCAGTGTCTGATAGCATGTGGTTCATTGTTAGGCTCTGGTCCCCCTGTTAAAAATACCCCTGCTCCCCAAAAGCCATCCACTTCATCTTGGTTTAACATAATACGATCTCCTCCAGTTAAGGACACATGCCACAAATATCCAGTTTCGCTCTTGCCAGGCTTCCACCCATATTTTTCTTGCAAATTAGCCAGCTGAAGAGGGTCCCGTGGAATGGATCTTGTGGCATTTCTTTGGTTACCTCCCTGAGGCCCTGCAGACACTTCAGTTTAATAATAGGGGCCACCTTAAATTCCAATTCATTTAACTCACTGTCTTCACTACTCTCATCACTAAATTCCTGGTCAGGATCCCCCTATATATCTCAGTCCCAATTTTTCCAGGGACACAATTGACTTACGGATCTTTACAGTGTCTGGGGGACTGGGGCCCTGAGTTATCATGAGTTCTAGTTTGTCCTCTACCCTTTTCCACTTTTCCTTTTCCTCCCCCAGTTGTTTCTGCAATTGTTCTATTCACAGAGATAACAGCATTTCTTGTTGCTTTCTTTGTTCAACCTCATCTTGTAACATTCTCATTTCCTTTTCTTTGTAATTCTTATAATGACATGCTGCTTCCAAACACGTTCCCAAAATCTTGCATATTATTCCCTGTTCTTTACCATTTTTCAGTTTCCCTCTCATGAAGTTCAACTGTTCCTTTATCTTACTCCAATTATCCCAATTTTTGCACACCCAATCCTCAGAACATCTTGGAGAAGAACTAATTCTGTGCCTCCGTAAATAGTCAGTAATTGAATCTGCCATCCTCCTGACTACGCCAATTTTGCTGTAGGAAAAGAATTGGAGATCACTCAGACAGATCTAAGCTAGCAGTGACTTTATTGAGTTCTAATCAGTGAATTTAGATATGCATAATATTTAATAAGTACAAATGGATTGGTGGTCAATACTATTTACTACACTTAAAGTTAGTAAGATTATCACTTAAACTTACTGTGTATCTTAAATGTTACCTGCATGCAAAAAATGTCACGTACCAACCCATCGATGTCTGGTGTCAGGTAAGGGATCTCTCAGCCTTGAGGGGTAACCTCGAGAGGTGTCCCTACTCAAGGGGACATCCCTGCCGCTCAGCCAGCTGCTGTGGAGGGAGAGCTCAACAGACCCCGATGGATGCAGATATTTATGGTGTAAAGTGGTCCATTTGGAGTCAGATTTTCTACTGTGCTAAAGCAGCTTTGGTCACATATCAGCCCAGTCTTCAGCCAAACCATTTTTTTGTTTTGTTTTAGTGCTTAGTTCTCACTGATAGCCCCACACAACAGGATTAACTTTGGTTAGGCCTGCTTGCTGAGCATCTGCCTGGACCACAGTTCAGTTAGTTCAACCAGGAGGAGTGCATCCATCACACCACAGTTCTAAAGCCATTATCACAGCAAATCGAGGAAGATTCATTCAATAGCATATCTGATCTCTAGCAGCATCAAAACATGCCCTGTGGATGCTTCTGGACCTTCTAGGCAATGATCAGGGGAGGTCCGCTCTGCCAGGACTGGGCTCTGGTCTTACCCAACAGCTGCCCCCCACGACAGGGTCTCTGAGGAGTGCAGCTGCCCTGGGGATGGATCTGTGAGTGACCAGGGCTCATGGGCAGCCACAAGCACATCTCCATCCTGCCTTTCAGCCCTGTGCAGCAGAGGCAGCATCAAATGATGAACCATGAACATACCACCAAGGGATAGCTTTTCTACATGAGGATTCTGTGCTTACCAAGCAAGGCCTCTGTTTGCACTGGGAAGACAACAGTTCTGGGTCTCCCCAGAAGCTCTCCAGGCACAGGACAAACCAGGGAAACAGGAGAGCAAGTGGAGGGTTCCCATCCCAAATAAAGAGCTGTCTTTACCCAGAGCACACCCCTAATCTCTAATCTCTGCACCCTCTCCCTGGAAGCCCTTTCCTTCCCCTGTCGGTCCCTGTTGTGGGACCTTGGCACCCACAACATGCTAGGGCTGCTCACTTCCACACCACAAATATGCTGATGCAAGAACTACGATCAGCCCTGATCCAGCAACTTCGTCACCTAAAGAGCCCCAGGGACAACTTCCTTTCTCCAGACAGCCAAAATTTATTTGAGGGGAGAGAGGGCAGGACAAGAAAGTGATAGCAGCCTGTCCCATGCAACCCATTTGCCCAAAAGCTGGATTGGTTGTTCTTGCTGAGCTCTGCCTTGAAATAAAGATTAACTCCTCCTGTTTTCCTGCTTCCTCCCCACAGAGGCAGCAGGATGAGGTTCACAGAGACCAGGGTAGCCTCAGACTTGTGCTACACTCTTGCAGCACCAAGCAAGCTGAGGGGACCCCAGCAGCATGTCAGGAGGGTGCGCAGGGAGACATCAGTGTTCCCGCTGCTCCAATAGCCCACTCCCCAGCTGGGGAAAAGTGGGGATGAACTGGCCAGGGGCACACACTTCCTCCCTCCCTCCCTCCCCTCTGAAGTCACACACCCTGGGGAGCAGGGTATGCTCCTTTCCCCATCCACAGCACCCTTTACACTTATTTTCATGCTAACAGAGTGGCTAAGCACCCTTGCAGGTGAAGGTCCCAGTCCTGTGGTCTGTGCAACAGCCCCAAGAAATCTTCTATCTGACAGGTCCCTTCAGCTGCAGAGGAACCGAGTCCTGCACCAAGGGGCTGCTCAGGCTGATGCAGGAGCAGTGTTCTCCCCAGGATGAAAAGATCACAGCACTTTCATTTTGTACAAACGTGCAGCTGAGCTCTGCAGCAGTGGCCAAGCCCTCGCCCTTGCCCTGCCTCCTTCAGCCCTGTCCTCGTTCTGTCCTGCTGCTTCATGCACCCCCGAGGCACCCCAATTTCAGCACCCTTGCTCCTGGGCAAGGAGGAAAGCTGCACCGGTGCCACAGCGATGCTCCCCTGAGCCATCCCGACTCTCCTGCTGCCTCCTCTTGCCACGTAGTTGTCTAGTGCACTTCTTTATGGCTGTTACACTTGGCTGACCCTAGGGAGATCCACTAAGCCTTTCCGGCAGCTGCTCCTCATGCAGAAGCCTTTGCATGGGGCAGCATTAAGGCAGGACACCGTATACTCCAGCATGGGGGACAAGGAGCCACTCGCTACCATTAGAATCGCTGCGATGAACCATTGTCATGACTGATGGCACGAGTACTCTGGGGGACGGGAGCAGATTTTCACAGCAGATAAACCCTAATGAACAGAAAAATAACTTCCCATCATGAGGGAGATTTACAGAGTTACAACAGACATGTCTGGCCTTGCAAGGAAGGAAACACTTCATTGCAAGCAAGGCCGTAGAGCAGTACCTGGGGCAGAGTAGCCAGGGGTGCTGAGAAAGTGCATCATCTTCCTGCTGGGCTTGGGAGTGGGGGAGTGAGCAAACACTTACGTGGAGGAGGAGGAATAAAAGCGCAGAGGGTAGCCATGGGGTGGAACAGGCTTGCTGGGGAGTGAGCTGGGGTCTGCAGGTCTGCCCCAGTGCTGCAGCTTCCCCTGTTGCAGAGAGAGCAGGAAAACCCTGGAGCTAAAATGTATCCACCAGAGCACCCAGAGCCCCTTGCAGAGGGGAAACCGAGGCACAGAGAAATACAAAGCCAAGGAGTCGTTTCTTCAGGGCAGGGCACCCCTGTACTAGGAAGAAGGAAACTTCAAAACTCAGTATTAGCCTTTGTGCCTCACGAGTCAGCTCCCACAAAGAATCTCTGTGGCTAATATTGGCTGGAGCACACGCTACAGCCTTTCCCACTGCGTCAGAGAAAGCTTCGCCATGGGAACTGCTGTCGAGCCACCTTATATTAGAAGTTACTACAGCTCTGCCAGGAGGCCTGCCCTGTGCTTTCTATTTTTAGCTGCAGGCAGACCTATTCATATCAGTCACTGCTGAAACTCGGGTCCTTACGCACAGATTTGGTGCAGTAATTCAGGGGCATGCAGTCAGGTTCTCAGGTTTGAACACAGCTCACCAAGATAAATAATAAACCTACGAGCCGAGCGCTCGCAAGCCTGGGGGTGATGCATTGGGAAGGGCGGGGGGAGAGCGCAGGAGGGGGCTTTGCTAAAGTCACTCTCACCGCACACATTTATTCCACAGGATCACACCACTGCTTACGTGCAGAGCGAGGCACAGGCCTGCATGTGATTTACCAGCTCAGGGCCATAAACTGCAAGAGAAGAAGGACAAATGGCATGAGAGAGAGGAAGGGTCCTGGGGGAAGTGCAAACAGCTTTGCAAGGCTCCAGTCTGGTGGTTGTTTTCCTACTTGTTAATTATTTCATCTTAAAATGCTTTTAGAAGCGAAGTGCTTCATTTGTGCTTAACACAGGACAAGTAAAAAAGATGTCTGCTTTACAGCAAGTCACTGTAAACATAAGGAGAGTAAATCTCAGAGGTCTGCAATAACTCAGTTATTTGTGTAAACCAATGTCGGGACAAGGTACATACATTTGGTGATGGAGTTCCGAATCAGCCAGGCCTTGTTCTAATGATCCTTCATCGTGCTTTCTCCTTTCACACGTGTGATAGCACTTGCCAAATCTACCCAGGTAGCTGATGGTTTGAAAAATAAAAAAGCCCTCAGCAGTGAGACTACACACCTCCTTCCTAGGAGCACTGACAGAGCCCTTAACCAAGGAAAACTGTGGCACCCACATCCCTCTGCGAACTGCCTCTCCTCCTCCACCCATCACCTGCCTCTTCTGCACCTCTTCCCCGTCCTTCGTGGGAGAGATTTCACCCTCTGAGCCCAAAGCTGCGTCACACAGGGAGGGAGTAAATCACTGCAAGCTCCCAGAGGCTCCCCTCTGTGCTCCAGCAGGAGCACGGGGTTAAGCAGCAGGGGACCCCAGCCCTCAGGTGTGAAGCTACTGATATTGTAACATCCTTAATTCACAGTTAAACTCCTGGAGCTCTCAACAGGTCCAAAAAGCCTCTGTAGAGCCAAGAGCCCCTAGCTTGGGTGCAGAGCTGGGCTCCTGCTTTGGAGGAAATGAGAGAGGCCCCGTGAAGGTGAAGGGGATGACACTGATGCTGGACCCTGACACACTGGTGATTTCTCTGTAGCTGCTTTGCAGCTGGTTAACAAAATGTTGGTTACCAGCTTTTCACTTCCCCAATGTCTTGCCAAGTGACAAACCAGAATATGTAAGTACCCCCGTGAGCTTCTAGCTATAACTCTGCACTTGGCGGAATGTAATTGAGAAATATTTTGTCTGATTTGATTCAAATTTTGTAGAAAATACTACCTGGAGCTCTGCTGGCTATTTTGAAGCTGATACAGGCTGTCTTTATTGTTACACTTTATGTCAGTATATCACAACAGATACCTGAGTACATACCCCAGAGAGAGCTCTTCCTCCTGTGGTGGGCTGGGAGGAGGACAGCCACAGCCACAAACTGTCAGTCCAGCTGACAGGCATTTGTATGGCCAGTATCTGTGGATTTAACCCCACCAGTTTCCACATGAAGGAAACACCACATAGACCAACTAACTGGGAATTCATCCTTCCTGGCTGCAACGCCAAATCACTCCTGTCTGTAGCGAGCAAGAAGCCAGAGGCTCTTCTGCTACAAGGTGCTGCAGTCAGAGAGAGGGCAGGAGGGTCTCCCACGCTCGCAGAGATAACCCAGACCCCAGTCACTGCCCCTGGTCACTCAGCATGGGACTTGCTGATGGCAGCCCCAGCCCTACTTACCGAGGTGTTAGCAGAGCACATGGAACAAACGGTCAAATGCTGCTTCTCCCATCCACACATCTTCCAGCAGGAGCAGTGACAAATTAATGGACAAAAAGAATCCAAAGCAAAACAACGAGTGTGAGCATATTATGTCCTTTTTAATCCCCACTTTATGCTTCAGCTGCTACCTTGAGACTGGCATAGAACCCAACGTGCCTTTTGCTTCACGCAGCTCCTGGGACCTCTGTGGCACAGTTTCCACTGGTAACTAACTTCTGGAGGCAGTTAGGCAGGGTAATTTCACCAGTTCTTAAGAAAATGCCTGGAGGGGTCTTTGCAAAGCCAGTTCAGCACAGCTGAAATATGGAGGAAATGTTCATTTGAATCCTAAAGAGAAATGTAATGACTGCTTTGTAGTAAAGCACATTCAAATCAGCCCCATTTTGGCTGATCAAGGCACAATCCCATCAGCGCTCTCCAAGAAGAAATACTTCTGATCCAGAAAGTGAGCTTAACACCTTTGTGGAAGAGTTTTCATCAACTGACAACACCCAGTTTGGGAAAAATTATCTCACGGCATCATTCCGGCACAGACTTTAAAAACATGTTCATTTTTTCTATTTTTTTCCCCTTTTTCTGTGGGTTTTTGTTTTTTGTTTTTTTTTGTCTTTTCTGGAAAAGTACATGCAGTTTGATGGGCCCAGCTCCACTGAGATGCCATCTGGCTGAACACATCAGCAAAGGTTTGCTCTGCGAGTGGCTGTGACCCATTTATTCACTGACGTGTTGGTGAAAGTAGTGCTCTGCAGAAGTGCTCTCGTGAGCAGCATCCACACCTGTGCGTGGGTGCTGTGTCCCGACCAGGATAGTCGGGAGAGAAATTAAAATGGGGAGGAGGAGACCTTGCTCGTGGTGGTTGGGAAGCTGGAACAAGTGCCTGAAAGGGCAATAAGTAGCAAGGCCCTGGGCCACCCAATCCCGCCAGTACAGCATGGAGGGCAAAACCAGAGAGCAAGCATTTTGGAAACAAGCACCCAGGGTAAGCATCACTGGTACCAGCTGTTCAGCAGTGCCATGAAGAAGAAATAAGTGAGAAATCCAAAGGAATCACTGTGTGTTCACTGGCAACTTGCAAAGCAGCGAGGAGAAATGGTCCCTGGTGGGGTATCTGTACTGATGTCCCCAGAAGGATGGAGGGGCTCCCCACAGACAGAGGAGGCAGGAGGGATGCTCCCCAGCCCATGCTGGGTGGCAAAGCAGCTTTTGGAAGTGGCAGTGACTGGTAGTTTGTCAGATCTTACTGTTACAATGTGCATATCTACAGGTCTCCCTGATTCAGGAGGTTGGAGTGCTCCTCACCCTGCCTTAGAAATGGGAAAATGGAAGCAGAGAGAAAAGAAGCAATGGACGAAAACAGCCAAGTTTATCCCGCAGCTGATGAAGCACATGCCTGCGGGCTGTCTCCTTCAGCTTGTTCCACTTCATATCCATTACTCTGCCCAGCCAGGCACCTGCAAAGCCTGATTTTCTCTTGCCCCCTCTCTCGTTTCAAACCCTGGCTTTGCCACCAGTGCCAAACAAGACAGTGTAGGAAGAGGGGGAATAGCAGGCAGGTGGCTTGTTAGACACTGTTCCTGCAACAGCCAAACTCGTGAATATGCAATAGGCATTGCATTTTGACAGATGTCTGGAGATCTGATAGTTAATTAAAAGAGAGGGAGACAGGACAAGATCGTGAAAGGTGCTTGTGAAGAGGAGTGTGCAGTATGTATCAGCAAAGGCTAGAGAGAGCTGTGGGAAGGAAACGGGGGGCTATTAGTCCTCCCACTGCTGTCTCACCCAGGCACAGACCGGTACTTGGCCTTGACAGCTGTAAGCGCCTGCCTGTGCACGTCTGTGCATATGTTCCTGTGTGCAATGGCATAGAGATGTTTGGCTATCAAGGGACTATATATTAGCAAGCTTCTGCCCTGAAACATGCTCATGCTCATGCAGAAGCATATGCCAGTAGAGAGCAGGGAACAAACACCCAAGAAATCCCGTTTCCTCTGGCTGCATGTCAAAGCGCAAGGCCAACTCCTGCAGGCTCGCAGTCGGTAAGGGTGCTGCTCCCGGGGCAGAGCAGGTCTGTGCTGTGTGGTTGCCCAGCACCCTTAGCACAGCAAGGAGGTGGGGGACCGCGTGTCCCTGCAGAGGAACCTGTTCTGATGAAGGTATCAGGCCAGGCATCTTGCCAGCTGAAGCCTTTGAACAAAGTGCTCCACCAAAGCAAACGTAGCACACAAGCTTGGGTGAAACTCAAAAAGGCAAAACCACAAAAACTCTGGCCCCTGCAGAAAGGGGACCCCGAGAAAGATCAAACATCTGCCACTGAGCAGTAGGTGAGGAGGGAGGACTTGGCCCATTGCTTTTGTGTTCTCTCCCGGGTACCGGTGGCTGCATTGTGCTGCAGCCTCCCAGCATTTCGGAGTCTCCAGTGCAGAGGGGATGCTGTTACCAGGTAGAGAACTCAGCTCTCAGCTCCAAGGACATCACAGTGTATGATGAACTCCTACCTATCCTCCCCCTATGTTTAGGGAAATGGGCTACTTGATCTGCATGGTATTTTTTCATCTTTAGCACCGCCAATCCTCTGATACTGACTGCTTTTTTTTCACTCTAACCAGAGCCCTGAAGTTGTTTCTCATATCAAAAGCTCTCAGTCAATCTGATTTTTAGAAAACATAAGAGTGTCTGGGGAGAAACCTGCAAAATATAGAACACATTCCCCATTTGCATCCGAATGTTGAATAACGCCATCACTCCTATATGATACATCATATCAGCACTTCACCCGCCATGAAATATTCATGGCCATTTATTATGATGGTTTTTATTATCCTCGTAAAACTTTCCAGTGATCAGTGTTTCTACTTGCTCAGCCTCCAGCCTGGATGGGTGTGCTTTTGTCTCTCCTTCAGTGCTGGCAAGTGTTTGAATTAATCCAGGTCCCCCGTCAGTCTCAGATGATCCCACTGCCCTCCCCGGCGTGAGGAGGGGCTGCGCTCCCGGGGCTCGCTCCGTCCCAGGCCGCTTCCCCCCCTGTGACATCGACAGGCTGCTAACTGGGAATGGGAGGGTGATCCTGACATGCTCCACCTGCATTAGGTTGCTGGAAAGGAATGAAATTCAAACCAAGATTGACTTCCCGAGCCCAGTGTGACAGCACACGGAGCAGAGGAATTAAACGGCGTTGCTGCTCCTTCGTGGGTTGGGAGGGCGGTGGGAAGTGCTGCTGGTCTCACCGTCCATGCACCCTCCAGGTGACAGCAAAAAAGGGGAACACTCCGTGAGGACGGCTCCTGAAGGTTTTATGGCAACTGTCAGATTAATTATATTGTATTTTACTAAATGCTTTTCAGATGAGTACCTCTCCATTTCTTCCTCAGCACCCTGCAGGGTCTGGTATGGGAAGAACAGCCCTGTATCATCTCTGCAACCACCGAACTGCCCTCCTGGCAGTGAAGCAGAGGCAAGGACTAAACCCAGAGGGAGGGTGTGAGAAAGGCAGAGACAGTTTCTGGAACAGATGCAGTTTCTGATTCAGAGCAGTCCTTTATAGCAGGACACTTTGTAAGAGTCCCATTCTGCAAACCTTTTATTCTTTCTGCAAGAGCCTGCGAGACCTGCCTTTTACGTGTGGAGAGGAGTAAAAAAAGATCTACGAGGACAGTGAGAGTGAGAGTTCTCCTTTCACAGAGACTGCAAAGCTGAATCTCAGTGGAGTGACCTTGATACAACCTCTTGCTTCAAACACACAGCAAACAGTTCTGTGTTGAACAAACTGCTGCAAGAGGATTCAGGCTCCTCGCTTGCCAATGCACTGGCACTGCTTTTCCCCAGAGCACACTGTCTTCCAAAAGCAAACTGCATCAGCTTCAGAAAAATAAATAAACCTACTTTTCACATCATTTCATCTTCCGATAACACTAATGAACTCAGTCCAAGGCATTACTGGGAATTAATGACTGCCTGCCTTCTGACTCATCAGCTCTTCCCTGGCTATCATAAATTCCCAGGAACCGTTGTGAACCATGCATCAAACAGCAAGCTGAAAAGAAAGCAATTGTCCAAAACCCTGGGACAAATATACAACATGCCAGTACCACCTGGAAGCCTGGGAATTGAGATGAGCTCCCAGATAAACTCTGCCCCGATGGCTCACTGGGGGCAGATGGCCCAAGCTTCCTCCTGGGGGTCCCCAAGGATCCCACCAGAGGTTCTGCATCACGTTTCCAAAATAAGTCTGATTGAAAGCAGCAGACATCGCCCTGAGGGAACTGTTCCTCTGGATAATGAAACTCACATTACATGCTCTACCTTTAACCTTTTTTCTGGTTAACTCTCCAGTCTCACGATGATCTTGTCTGAGAGATTAAAGACCGTCCCAGAAGCTCCCCCTGGATGTAGGTACTGCCAGACCATTATCACATCACCTCTAACCTACTCTTAATAAACCAAAAGAAGATGTTTCATTACTGAAACCAAGCTTTGCAGCTCATCCCTGCTTGGCAGTTAGAAACCACGGTGTATCACACATGCGAGGCCTCGTGGACTTTCTTCCTTTCAGATCACACCGCTCTCCAGAGGGAGAGGAAAGGTTAATAAAATTGACAGATCTACATACTTGTTTAAATATCTAGTTTTCCTGCTCTCCCAGTTGCAAATGTAAATTTGTACGTAACCAGCTCCAGTAATTAGGGTTAATGACTAAAGATCATTTGGAGATGGTGCAATTCATTAAATTCTCCATCAGAAAGAACAGATTAGATTTGCTGCTCTTTTTGAAAAATACAAATTTCTGTCATCATCTGTGCATTGAACATGTCTATCTGGGCTGCTTATCTCAAGAAATTTAACTAAGTTGACACATTATTTTATTACCATTTATTAAGTCCAGGCCACGTGCAGATTTTTATGAATCACAGCATTCAAAGATATGAACGGCAGACAGATAAAGGTATGGCAGATAGTGGAATATGTTTTAATTTGGAGAAAACATAGCTGCTACATCAAACTAAAAGGCTGAGCAGTTCCACTCAAGCCCCTAGCTGCATTTGCTGCTGTTGCATCTCACTTTTGTTAGAGCCATGCATCCCAACTTCTTAGGCTTCAAGGACAATCGGCGTACAGTACAGCCCAGTGCAGAAGAGACTTGTCTCATGGCGGATTAGCCCCAGGCAGAACCAGCGCAACGCTCCAGGGGCTTTGAGAAGACAAGCCCAGAAAATAATCCTGTGCCCTTCTTCCCCTCGGCAGGCACCAACCCTATCCTTGGACCCCTCAGGACAGAGCTGGGCGCTCAGGGGATCCTGGACCAGCATTCATCTCACTTTGGGATCAGAGGTATCCTTGGATAACCCAGTAGCTGTGTCCCTCCAGGTCTTTAATTAAGGCAGCCTGGGCTTCCCAAGCAGTGGGGTGTGAAAGCAGCACCTCATAAAAACGTCCCAGTCCCAATAACACTTCTAAATCAGCTTCTCAGGATGCAGCCGTAACAAGCCACACGGAGAAGCCATGGCAGCAAGGATGAGGTTTTACTGGCTCTTAGTTATGAGGTTTGTCACAACTCTCTGCAACTGATTCTCTGAGGAACATCAAGAAGCAGCACTCCAGCACTGTGCCACCTCCTCCCGCTCCAGCAGCAGCTCCCCACTGCTCCCACACCTTCCCACACATGGGTGCAGATACTGCAACAACTGCATCCCATTTCTATTTCTTCAAAGACCCACAAACCAACAGTTTCATCTCTTTCCCTTTAGCAGACCTCTGATATTCCTCCGGTGGTGACCCATGTACAATTAATTGAAGTTTCCTGACATGCCAGCTGCTCCAAGGTTCCTTGTTGCAGTCCTTTGAGAAAGATCCCACAGGTCAGCAGACCACAGACTAAAAGCTGCTGAAGTGAACAAGTCCCTAGTCAGGGAACCTCATGATTAAGAGCTCTTTAACCTAGCTGAAGCCCTGCCTGCAGGATCAAAGGCAGCAGCTGTAAGGCTTGATATGTTCAGAAAGACACGTTTAATTGTGAGAGCAATTAGTCTCTGCAAGAATTCACCAAGTACGTGATGCATTCTCTGTGCCTGAAAGTGTTTAAATCCCAGTGGAGATCCTTTAGAAAGATAGGATTCTGTTTGGCCAGGGTGGATGGGCTTGATACAGGAATAGCCTATTTTATGCAAGAGATGAACAGAATGGTCTTTTGAGCTGGAAAATCTCTAAAATCTATGAAACTATTAATAGAGAGTGAGACATTTCTAGTGGGTTTGACAGCTAGATGACAAATCTGTGTTAAATTCCACAGGATCCAAAGAAACTACTCAGCCTCATTTTCTGATATGCTTCAAGGGGTTTCCCAGTGGGGGATTTTAGTTTTCCATTTTTTAGCTTTAAAACAATTTTCCAAACTGGAAAACTTTTCCCCTCCTCTTACCTCCCTCTACCCCTCCATCCTCTCCTCTGTCTGGGAGAGTACGTGCCAAGCTGTGTGTGGGTGAACCCCCAGGAGAGGCAGCAGCAGAGAGCCGTCCCACGTATGTGATCAACAAAAGCAGTGGGCAGAAGGAGAAGAGACCAGACTTTGCATTTTCCCACCCCAGAGCAATCTCAGAGCCTGGGCAGAACCCCCCTTGCAGACCCTGGAGAAGCGCCACCGCATGAGGAGCCCCACCAGAGTCACCAGGCTGCACACATTCTGCTGCTCCCAGAATAGCTTGGTTTATCAGTATTTCCCTTTTAACTCTGCTGTGGAGCTTTATCCTCCCAAATTCAGCAGGGCACAGCAGCTCTCAGTATCTGTCGTTCTCATGCTGTCTCGCTGCCTGCTATCTCATCCACCTCAAATACAGCAAGCAGTCGTGAGGCTTATTACACGATGCAGGTGATTAAGAATTAATAACTGCTTCCAAGACCAATCATTTCAGCTAAGACTGCTGTGAGTTTGTTATTTTATATGTATGTTTTGAAGAAGAAGGCAGATAATTGAAAATGCAGCATTGGTCTCAACTGTTCATCATCTTCAGTGAACTTCCACCCCCACCAAAACAGAAAATCCTCGCTTAGGCATGCTGCATCTCCTTTCCTAGCCCTCCTTTGCTGTGTTTGCTTAGTAGGGAAACTCTTCAGGGAAGCCTGACTTACAAGTTTATACAGCACCATGATGACAGGCAAAAAGCATAACAGGAATGAGACAGTAATATCTTATTTGCTTGCAAGGAGATTGCACTTAGGCGAGATCACATCCACTTAGCAAGATTGGGGAGGGAAAAAACCCAACACCATCACTATATGAACAGGCATAACCATAAACAGAATGGTGATAATAATGACAGTAAACCTGAAGTGTGGCAAGACTGATGGGACTGTGCAGAGAAGAATGGGATACAAATAAGGGAGAAATATGCCCACCACTGACTAGGCAAAGGAAACCACCGAGCAAAAACTCTGAGGGACTCTTCAGAGGTTAGTGGATGTGCTACAGGGTCTGTTGGGGGGTCAGAAACTGAGAAGGAGAAGACTGCTCTATGGGAATCATCAACTGAAAGTGGAAGAAATTAATTAAAAGGTGGCCAGGCCCACCAATAATCTTTTTTTTTTTTTAATATTTAGGACCTGAAGAGTAGCAGACAGTCTCTGAATTCCGGTGGGACTTCCTGACAGGCATGACACCAGTACTCTGTACTGTGAAAACCTGCTCTCTTATGAGACTGACAGTCCTTCAGAAAGCACAGAGGTTAATGAAATAGAGGTAAAAAAATTTTAATGTTTCCTGCACTTTCTTGTCCTTTAAATATGCTAGGGACTGCACTCTTCCAGAAATCCCAAGTGGAAAAAGTAAAATACAACCATTTGGAGGATTTAACCCAGAAGTCCCCAATGTAATTCATATTTATAATATGAAGTTTGTATAAACTTGTGGAAAGCCTGGGAAAAATACATAAGCAGGAGCACTACTAGAACTACTGGAAGAGGAGTAATTTGCAGAAGGATCCAAGACTTGTTTCTTTTGGATATCCCTTTTGAAGATGACACTCTTCCCTCTCACAAAGCCGCTTTCCCTTGCACAATTCAGTGTGCAGCACGGTGGGGATGATAGGAAGGGGGTGCCTGTGACACAGAGCTGGGTTTCAGAAGTATGCTGCCAAGGATGGTGCAGCCTGGAAGGATCTCCAACCAGAGCAGCAAGGTTCAAGTTCCTCAGGTGGGTCTCATCACTCCCTGGGAGAGCTCTCAGCAGCTGCTGCTCTTGGTTCCCAACCATCCTAAAAAGCTCACAATGGTTCCCTACCATCCTCATGATGCTCCCAACCATCTTAGTGGCACTCTAGTGCCTTTGGAAAAGACAATCTTTGCTAATCCCCCTTGCAGTTTGTAGCTGAGCATGTATGGGTGGCTGTGTCGGATCTCCAAGGCACACCTAAAGAGCGAACACCACATTGCTGCTGTCTCCCTGTCTGCCACAGAGCAGCTCCATCAGCTGGGTCTGAGCTTGCCCGCCTCTGCCACAGACCTTGGAGTTGCCCACCCTGAGAACCCAACACCACTGAGGTCGCTAAAAGATGCTTGTTTTAACCCAGAGCTGTGCTTTGCATGAGCCCCAGAAACGGCAGCATTACATCATTTGAGAAGGCAGAGCTGTGCCTGGCAGTATAAGCAGGGCCTGAGAGATGTGACAGCAGGGCCCAGTTAGTCCCTGAGCCTGGACCCTGCGTCCAGGTGCCAGAAGCCTCTGCAGCACCGACCCACTGCGGCTCCGTCTGCCTGAGGACAGCAGTCCCTCTGAGCACTAAATGTTGCAGGATCAAAATATAATGATTACAAAATTGTGATAGAAAGGTACCCATACAGCCCGTCCCAGCAGCTCCGGTGCATATACCTGGATGGAGCTGGAACCCCAGGGTCCAAGGTTCATCCCTAAAAGGTCTGGTCCCTTCACTCACCTTTCTGCGAAATTGCTTTCTCTGATCTCTGCACTTCTGGACAACGTGCCTTTTCTGGACACTATCCTCTGCCAGCTGTAACGCCAGATGTTTGATAATGCAGGGAGCGTGTCATCCAGCCAGGGAAAGGCTGTGTCATGCTATAACAGCTATACTTCTTCCCTTCCCCTTTATGCCACCTTAAGGTAGTGCAAATGATTGAACCCTGTACGTTTTGCCTCTATTTCTATCTAGGACCAAAGGAAAAGTCCTTAGTGCTCTTTCCTGGGAGAGAACATGCAGTTTCCCAGCTGCTGGAACTACCTACATCAAAACATGGCTATGAAAGGAGAGTCCTGTCCTAGGGCAGCTTCCCCAGAGACTCCAGACCAAGCACAGGCTGCAGCGGGGAAGGGATGACATCCTACCCCAAAGCTCCTGTTGTTCTGTCTGCTCTACCAGTTCAGGGGGTCTGGTTGCCTCCTCGAAGACCTCTCCTACCTGCTTTGCACCCTAAAATCTGGCCAGCATATCTGTGACCACAGAATGGGCTGTCACAGTACACAACTGCAAAAATGGCAGCTGTGGATACGGCCTCTGCGCCCACAACTGCTGCAGAGGCTGCTCTTCCACTGCAGAGCAAACGCTGGAGGTGGGATTCAACTCCCGTAACATCAGGTGCCTACACAGGGGTGACTTCAGACACGCCAGTCGCCATGACTCCCTTTGCACTTAAGGTGATCCAGGCCATACTGACAATCAGTGCAGGGCAATAATTTTCCAGATCTGCTGTGTGTAGATCTTCCTCCTTTAGGAGGGGATGTTTCCTGCCCTCTTCTCTTGATGGTACCAACCTGATGTCTACAAAGCCACCACAAGACAGAAGCTGCTGTTAGATGGATTCATTCAGCCCAACTGCTCCAAGTCAGTCTACAGTAGAGTTTCAGGTTTTTTCTACTGAGGATGCAGAGCAAAAAGGGATCAGCATGACAGTGCCCAAAAGCACCTTTACATCCCACCAGCTAGGGTAGTGCACAGATTATGTGCTACCCCAAGGCACTGCGCCACTTTGCTCCTCCTGGCCCAGTCCTTGACAGTGTTGCTTCTCCTGAGCACCCCTCTGGCACAATTCCAATCCAGCCAGGACCGCAGGCAGCCTTGCAGGGAGCAGCCCCCCAGAGCATGCTGATCCCCAGTGTCAGCGGGAATCACGCTCTGTCCCACCACTCCGCATCAAAGTCACAGAATCCCAGAATCATCTGGGTTGGAAAAGCTCTTGAAGATCCTCCAGCCCAACCATGACCCTCACCCTGACCGTTCCCAACTCCCCCAGATCCCTCAGCCCTGGGTCAGCCCGACTCTTCAACCCCTTCAGGGATCCCGGGGACTCCCCCCCTGCCCTGGGCAGCCCATTCCAACGCCCAACAGCCCCTTCTGCACAGAAATCCTTCCTCAGAGCCAGTCTCTTTGATGCACAGCCTGAGCTTCTACACACTTGGTATGATCATGTAGCTAAACTAGCTATAATCAAAGCCCATCTTGCCCCACTGAGGTAAATTGCACTCAGAGACGTTGGTCTGTTCATATGATCAGATGCTTCAGAGACACCCATCATTCAGATGAACCCATATGCTTGGAAAGGGAGAGGTGCTGCTCCCCTACTGCTGAGTTCCAGCAGCTGGAGCCACAGTCCCTCATGTGCAGAATTGTACCGTCATGGCTCAGGATGGGAAGGGCCATGATGAACGCCAAGGGAAGGAGGAGGGTGTGCTCAGCAAGGGAGTTGTAAGGGCAGGAGAGCAGCCCAGAAACAAGCCTGCTATAGCAAAGGTGATGGAAAAGGGGCTGTGCAGCTTGCAAATGGTTATAGCTTTGGGAACCACTGAGCTGCAGGTGTCATGGGCTCACTGAAAATGTGGGAGCAAGCAGGTGGTCATGTGGGCACATCAACTGAAACACAGCTTCAGTGGCCATTAAAATCACGCCCTAACACTTTCATGTGTACCTTGAGGCATCTCATGGAGCAGCTCAAGATGAGAGTTGGAAGGGGACCTTCTGCCATAAGAAGACCCTTCAGCACTGCAGGTCTCCCCAAGGTTTCCTTGGCTCTCTCCTGGTGCCTCCTCTGTGCAGAGATACTTACCACCCAGAGGGTTGACCTGTCACTCCCCATCTTCTCTCTCTCCCTAACGCTCTGCAGAAGGCAAATGATGGAGCTGACAGGGAAAAGCTTGTCTTGCCTACTAGCAATGCCAGCAGTGCCGTCCCCTGGAAAACTTGCCTTCCTTCTGCAGGAGATGTGTTTTGTCAGTGCACTGACACCAAGAAATGTGGCAAGAGTTCCTCTCCCTTATTCCACAGGATCTGTACCTGCCCCAAGGAAGAGCAGAGAGGAGAGATGAATGTCAAGACATGGCAGTACAGGACTGAGGAAGCTTCATGCACGCACAGCTCCCGGAGAGACTATCATGTTCAGACTGCAGCTAAGATACTGATGTGTCCCTTGTTGACGTGCTGTCCCCTCTTGCAACTTGTTTTCTTGGCCCTGGCAGCTCCTGTGGGGTGCTCAAGGCCTGGATGTGACTTTCCCGGGTCCTAAGAGACACAAATACCCTAGCTCTTCCCTGGAAAAGCTGAGCTAGCCAGGCAAACCTTGGCCATTTCTTTGCCATTTCATTGCCTACAAAGAAACTGGCTGATAGTCACAGAGCTGCTTTCAGGCAGCAAAGCTTTTTTCCCCCCTCTTTTCTACTTATATCTTCTTCTTTTGGTTCTTACCTGGTACTGAGCACAACGGAGAGTCTGCAGGAGGGGCCAGGCTGCAGTTGGTACACATCAACAGAGCCTTGCTGATTCAGAGTGACCAAGCATCTGATAGGAGTCCTCCCACATCAGCAATGCTTACTTGCTGACTACTAGCACTGCAGAAGTGGAAACCACACAGAAAGACATCACATTCGACTTTTCATCACTCTTCATACAGCTTGAGCCCTAGAGCTGCAGCGACAGGCAACTCTGCCCACCACTCCCAGCCACGCTGAGGATGAGGTTTGTTTGAGCAGAGGGAAAGGCAGATGCTGTGCCATCTCCCTCTGTCCTGGCAGGAGCACAGTACTGTGTTTCAAACACAGCAAGAGATTTGGGATTTTTTACATCACCCTGGTGGCACTTACCTCCAACTCAGCTGGTCCCTGCTGCCTCAGTGATGGAGCACTGCAAGGTTTGTAGGTAGTTTCTTCCCAACGACCCAAGGCTTAACAAATCTTCCTGTTCAACTTGTTGCTCCTTTTTGGAATATGTATTGCCTTCTCCCAAGCTGAACTATCAAGGTGCTATCACCAACAGAAGAATAACAGGTTTCTTTAGAGCTCTTTAATAAGGTTCCTGGTCTTAGAGGGAAGATTTTCTTTCTCCAGAGAAGGCTTGATGAAGACTGTGTCCCTCCATCTATTGCTGTTCCATGCCTGACTGTCTCCTCACTCTCTTGTCCATTAGCTGTAATCAGCTTGCAGGGAAAACATGCCTGAAAGCTCATGTGTGCTCATGACTTGCAGCTGAGAGACACCTGTAAATCAGGGCTTTGCGCAGCAGATCCTCCTAATCCTTCTTCTTCTCTTGCAAGAGCCGGAGAGGGGTGGTGGTGGTGAGGTCTTTAAAGCCAGAGGACAGTAAATCCACATGGCACTCACTCCATTGTCTGAAGATTCATGGCTTTGTTCTCTGAAGGTCAGCTTCGGCTCTTCTAGTCAATTAAGAACAATCTATCACCTCTCCCTCTGCCCCCTCCCTGGCCGTATGCTCCTTGTCAGCAGGAGACCATTGGTCAAATAAAAGTCAGGACTGCTCAGTGTCCCAGAGATATGCAGCGAGAAGAGCAAAAGGAGGCAGATAGCTCTTCATCATGAGGGGCTCCCCGGGATCCTGCTTCTCTGAAAAGCTGAGGAGCAGCAGAGGGGGAAAGTCCCCAGAGCAATATAAATGCAGCATGGGGACAGAAGAGGGTCCTTCTGGCTACGCCACAAAGCAACCCCAACACCTCACAACTTCTGTCACAGCGCTGTGCCCACAGATCTCACGGGGATCCCTCTAGCACCACCTTTGCTCTTTCCACCACTCATCTGACCACATCAACCTTGAGTGCTGCATCACTGGCTCACAGCCAGAAATACCATCCACTGCCCCACCTTCCCTGTCCTCCTGCAGCCCTGGTGCCTCTCTGTTATATTCTCTGCTCATGGCCCTGGAGCCTTCCTCAGAGGAAGGACTACACCCTCCTGTCCCTAGTCTCCCTCTGCATCTGGGTTTTTCTGAGTATTTCATCATTTGCAGGCACCAGACTACATACAATTCCCTCCTTTGAATGCTGGAGCTGGAGGAGCTCAGGGCAGGCTGGGAGGAAGCTGGGTCTTGGGGATGGCAGGAGACACAGAGGCAGGGACAGGTCCCAGCAGGTCTGTGAGAACTCCAGATGCCTGACAGACTCCAGTGCCACACTGAGTATACTATTAAAACCTGAGTTCAGGAACTAACTTTGAGATCTGAGCTTGAAACCCTTGACCTAAAGTTATTTTCTCATGGTTGCTCACTTGGTGGCATCTCTAAGCATGGCCATGTCTCTGTAGTTTGCAGGAGGAGTCAGTGGGCCTTGGGTTCCCACTTCATTTCACATGAAATCAGTAGCAGAGCCAGGACTAGAACCCTGACCTGCTGACCCACAGCTGAGACCAGAGTCGAAGAGTGCCATCCAGTGGCTTGGGGTAATGCAAAAAGTATCACAAAACAGCATATCCTGAAAATTAAGCCGGCATCCTGTTTACAAGAGTTTTCTTTGAAAAACAGCCCCAGGTGATGCAGGCAGTTTGTCATCCATGGGTGGAAGCAGGCCAGCGTAGGGGCAGGGGTAACAACATCTCTGCTGGGGTCATTGGCAGCAGGTGGAGGGATGAAGGGATGGGAGAGATGGTAGCCTCAGCTATGGCCCGGGAGCTTGTGCAGCTGGATCAGTCTGTCCTCTCAGGCCCAGCAATGACCAGGAATTGGGGCACATTCTCCCTCTAAATGTTCCCTAAGGGATGAGGAGGTGGAAGAGTTTCTACCCTCCCCGGTCCTGTCTTCTTTTGCCCGCTTTGTTAGTTCAATTTGTTTGTCTGCTTTGTTTTTGAGCAGCCCTCAAGGCTGTGTTTTGGAGAGAGGGTTTAGTCAGAGAAAGGAAAGGTACAAAGATGAGTTAATGAGAACGATTATTCAGTGACAGCTGATGCTGCTCACCTGCTAACAAGTGTAAGGCACAGCCTTGTAAAAACAGGGCTTTCTCTGATGATTATGTTCAGGGGGATTAACTTAGGCAACTTTGCTTAAGACCTACAGTGATCTTATTGGAAATCTAGTCAATAAGCAGGCAAGTACAGGGGAAAAACATACCTTGTTTAAAGTTCCTTTGCTGGAAGCAGATTGAGGCTGGGGCTGGACTGGGGCATCCCAGAGATGTGCAGCCCTTGCTCTGCTGTCCCTGGGTTACTCACCATCATCCCAGGGATGTGCAGCCATAGGCAGCGGCCCACCTGGAGCTCAGCAAGGCAGAGTCCATTTGCAGAAGTGTTTTCTCCCCTGACTGCTGCAGTCCACAAATCAAACCCTCTGTCTCAAGCCCAAACAACCCAGGCCAGGGCTGGGGAAGGACTGGACCACTAGCTCCTGCAGTGAAACTGGCTCTGTTTCTCACTGCAGATAGGCTCCTCTCTATGACTACAGTGAGCTCTGCTGATTACTACTGTGTCCATGCCCGAGAACTGCTCATCATTGGCTTCTCCGCAAGAGATGTGATACCCAAGCTTGGCACATAATGCCTGCCATTTAATGTCCCCATCAAACCACAGAGAAACCAAATGGACCGGAAAACTGGCCCAGGATCAGTGCTTTCCTTCCAAACTGGCACCCATGGATCACAGGACTTCTCTCTGTTTTCAGGCTGTCATCCCAACCAGCCCCTTGCCCAGCAGGGGATGGCTGGGGAGAGCAGCGGTGCGGGATGCGGTTGCCTCTACCTGTGCCACTGGTGTTGGGACAGGGCCTCCCCGCTGCCTCCTGTTCTGGCACAGCTGCCCAGGGGGACACCCATACCCGGGGGCTCTACCCTGGCTGCCCTGGTGCAGGCACAAGGCCCAGCTCCCTTTAGAACCGGCGTCACAGCCCTGCCACTAGCTCAGACAGATGGTGAGCCAGCCCGGCTCCATCTCCTGTGGCTGTTTGGCCATGACAGAGAGCTATTCAGGCCAACCCAAATTTGGCTGGCAGGTGTCCGGACCCCAAATGCAAATATTTTAGCAGGAGCAGCTGTGAGCTGAGTGGATGAGACTCTGTGTTCCCCATCGAGGCCAGAGAGGGGGGTCTGCCCCACAACAGCTCCTGGGATTTCCTCACCTGGATGCACCAAATCTGCTGCTCAGCAGCTCTTCTCTCCACTGGCTCCCATCCTCAGTTGTATTTCGGGCATCAGTGGCCCCACACCTTCTGCCAGGGCTGGCCCTGCTCCCAGGGCAGCATTCCAAAGCATTGGCCGTGCCTCTCTGTATCCCCCCCCACCACCAGTCCTGAAACCACTGTCCTTGATTCATGGCTGTTTCACCTCATCTCCTCCCCCAGTGACCCCTGAGCTCCGGGGTCCCACTATGGTCTGTGACTAGCAGTCAGTGCTAACCAACTCCTAACCAATTTCATAAAGCTGTGAGTGTTTTCTGGCTTTTTCTGCTGTGCTGTCTTCCATTTTGACCTCTCCAGAATCTCTTTCACACCCTTTCTCAAATGTGGCATCCCCTTGGATGGAGCACCCATGGAGTCAGCTGTGAGCTCACAGCCAGGCAGCCCCACACATCCCCATCCGTCCCATCACCAGAGTGAACCATTAAAACTGGATGCAAACTGGTGACCCAGGTGCTCCGTGTGGGACAAGCTTTGCTTCACCACAAGTGTATCGGAGATGATGAAGGTCTCACCACCATGCGTGCTCTCCTCTGTGTCCCGAGAGGGAAACCCCCGCCATGCACTCTCTCATCCTGCTACAGAGTCAAGCGGCAGCTGAGATGCATCAGCTCCCCGGTCAGCACTGCTTTACCAAAGCTGTATCTTAGAGGTTGCAGGAATTTTATGGCCACCTTTAAATCCCAGCATCTAGAAACCAAAATCGGAGTCTTCTCCTACACAAACCTGTAATGCTTTGCACACAGCCAGTCTACTACATGGCAGTGAAACTCCCATCACTAGTCCATCCTGCTCCCCTTCCTAGAGAAAAAAGAGGAGCGGGGTTACCATGCCCTTAAGGAATGAGGAAACCATTAATGGTTTTCTCTATACACCCAAAAGAAACCGTCATCAGCCCATGTTTAGGGCCAGAGGTCTGGAAAATGTAATGCTCTTAAAAATGAAATAAGAAGCCTTGAAGAATTTTTATTTGCCATCTCTACTCACAGACAATTAGAAGAGTAGGACATAAGGTCTGGGTTTACATGGAGGCATTTTTTCTTTTTTTCCTTCTTTCTTTTTTAGTTTGTTTTAATCGTTTAGCTCTTGTAGCACAGAAATGCGTCTTGCATGATAACTAAGTACAGGAAGAGCACTCACTCCATAAGAAGTCTAATCAATACCACTGGGCAGCCAGAGCCAAAAACATGTCAAAAATGAGCTGGGAATCGGAAAAAAGTAACAGATGTCGTTCAAAACCTCAGAGCGTGATGAAGGGCCTAATCACACCCTGCCTGGCTGAACAGCCCCGGCAGTAGAAGAGTTGTGAGACTGGTGCCTGGGAGAGGGGAGTTCATCGGTGTCAGGAACTAGATGCAAGGGTGGAGGAGCAATGGGAAACCATATGAGAAACAACAGGGGAAACTGCCCGGCCAGTGCTCTTACACCTGCGGAGAGTTTGGCCCTGTCACAGGAGAAATGGGTAGGAGGGATGAGATACCAAGTGCACAATAGCCAACAGCCCATGGTAATGGGGGGCAGCGGGGACAGGCAGGGACTGCGGGATGAGGGGAGCAGGGGGAAGTTACCCGCTGCTGGAGACGGAGAGCAGCCAGTGTGGGTGACAGCAGGAGCCCGCCCCAAAGGGGATAACAGAAGGATTTATGAGCACAGCGATAATGAAAGTCAGTTATCCGTGACCATCTTAAATCTTGTCGGAGGGAGGATGAGAGGGGCCGTCTCCAGTGGACAGGTTGGAAGATTTAATGCTGCCGTTCCGCAGCATAATCTCAAAATGAGCCCCCCCACGCTGCCTGCTGCTCCATGGGAAGGGGCTCATGCTCCTGCCTGCGCTTTCACAGCTAGTTAGGGCTGAGCGCAGGACACCATGGTCAGAGGGGGCCAGCTCTCAGCCTGCTGCAAAGGGAGGGAGGTTAAATAACTCAGGAGTCACTGCAGAGAGGCTCGGCATCTCTCCCAAAGACCAAGGAGGGTCAGGACGCTGCCAGGCTGCTGCAGCCCAAATGCACAATGCACCGAAAGGCTCAGCTCAAAGGCTCAAAAGACTCAGCTACCGAGAATATCACATCAGCCCCATCCAGTGACACACACCAAGCAGCCCCACGCAGCCTTGCTCCCACAGCCTCAATTAACGAGGCTGCATTCCCAGCCTGGATACTGCGGTGCCCCTCGTCCCAGCCACAGGAGCGGGAACACAGGCCCACAGCAGCTTCCCAGGGCTGGAGAGGGCCAGATCCTGACAAGGTCCTTTCCTTGCCAGTACAAGGTGTACAAAACCTCTGCCCTCTCTCCCAGCCACTCATCTGTCTCTGCATGTCAGGGCTCCCTCCCAGCCTGGGGTCCACATCAGATGCGTCACTGCCACCTCCCGCAGGCCAGCACCAACAGCACAGAAGGAAGCTCCAGGCTCCAGCCAGGGTCAGTGTCACATGAGGGGACAGGGGAAAAGCAGCCACAGCCACTGCAGTCCCCACATCCCCAGAGTCCAGCCATGGGAGCTGCCTGCCTCTCCCTCTGCAACCAAGCAGTCACGTTGTGCTCTCCCTGAGAGGGAAAGAAATCAGGTAAGCGATGTCTACAAGCCCATATGGAGGGGCTGGGATGCTGCCCAAGCTTCATCTCAAAAAAAGTGCACATTTTATGGTGTAAATATTTTGGTTTGCCTCCTCCTCTCCAGCCCACAATCTCCATCACGGAAACCACAACAGCAGCCCTCATCACAGCCGTTTTGACAATCGGCTCCCTCTGATCCCCACAGTAACCGATGTTTACGGCAACAAAACCCTACGCAAACTCACCTGCCTGGCTGGGGCAGAAACCCCCAACTCTGCGTGTGACCCCCCCACTGCCTGCAAAGGCCCACAGTGCCTCCCAGGCACTGCTGGGAAGGAGAGGGGCTTCTGGCAGAGTGGAGGGGGGCTGTCAGCTCCTGGAAGGTTCTGCTCCCCCTAAGGACCACAGCGATTACCATGTTTAGGGCCAAGGAGATGGCAGACTGCCTTGGCAACACCACCCAGCTCGCGTGGAGCTGTTTGGTACTTTTTGTTCCTGTTATCCCCCATGACAGAAAAGAGCTGAGTCCACTCCCTTTCTTGTTAACAGCCTGAAAAATAATGCTTGCTCTGAAATTAAAACAATGGCTGCAATGCAATGGGGAATCTGTCCACCCTGCCGGCCGTGCCGCCTCGCAGCGCTCCCAACACGAGCCCTGCCATCAGCAGCAGAACATCACCCCAGGATGCATCCCCACTGCTGCGGGTCCTGCCCTTACCCCATGCAACGTGTCCACCCTGAGCCACGAGCCACCACACTTTCCAGTCTCTCCAGTCTCTTTTCCTTCTCCCCATGCCATGGGATAAGTGCTCGGCAGGAGCTGCCACCTCCCACGGGTGCACGATGAGCACTGTGATTAATCTCAAGTGCCAGCCCCAAAGCTTTCTTCAAAGACTCAGGCAAGTGTGATAGGAATTTGATGGTGTGAAAATGTATTGATCTGATTAAAACAGATAGGAGAGGAAATATGTCAGGGGCTTTCTTCACCAAGTCCTCTTAGAACAAGAAAAAGAGGGTGAGAGAGAATTTGTCTAATAAAAATAATAGTAAAATTAATTTTTCACCAGCATATACTTTATGGCTTTTAATTCTTGAGAAATGAGATTGGGTCCTGCCTCCCTCAGCCCTGCTTTGGCTGTGAATGCAGCTGGCCAGGCCCAGCCCATCACCCCGCTCCGTCAGCGTGCCTGGGGAGGGTCCAGGAGCATCTCTTCAAGCCGTTGCTTTGCTTTCGGATGTCCGGAGCAGGACACTTCACCTGCAACACTCCCTCAGGCAGTGCCTCCCTGTGTGTGTGCTCCAAAGCCACAAACCCAAAACCTGAGCTTGGGATCTGCACTTACCTGGGCAAACATTTGTTTTGTGCTCTAATAGCAAGGTGAGCACGCTCTTCTCCTGTGTAAACATCCACTCTCTAGACATAAGCACTTCTGAGCTGTGCTGCACTCCTCTGTTCAAACAGATGCTTTCTAGGTGAAATCTGCTGCATTCTCCTGTGTCAACAGAGTCCTGGTCTCCTCTGAAACGTTTCTTGTCTTGGAAGGGAACAGTCCAAGGGTCACTCTTTATCCGTGCAAATGCCTTCCCTGTTTTAAGATGCGCTCCGTTCCTTGTGCCATCTCAGCAGATGGGGCTGCAAAGCAGGAGTGGGAAGACAAGGATGATGAAGAGCATCGACACAAAAGAAAAAGGGGTTAAAACACACAGTGGGTTTATCCTCCCAGGCTAACGTGATAACTGCCTTGAAGGAGAAAGGCAAAGGGAATAGAGCAGTCTCACCTCTCTGGTCTTAGTGCTGGTGCTCCGTGGGAGATAGTGACCAAAGCAGGAACATGCAGTAGTGGGAGAACACCAAAAGAGCCAAAAGTGAGTCCTGGAATGGGAAGAAGGAGGCTGGAGGGAAGTTACCAGCAGAGCTCCCAGCAGAGTAGGCTTGTGACCCATCCCAATTCTCGCATTCGTGACCTCATGCTGATGACATTTGATGCAGGTACGAGGCCAGGAGTCAGCAAGAGCAGGTGGAGGGTGCACAGCCCATCACCCAGCAGGAGACAGCTTGGAGCCCACCAGGAGGGGGAATGAGGAGTCCAGCGGGCAGGGCTCAGGCTCATGAGCACGGGGCTAGGAATAGCTGTTTCCACTGCCCAGAAGGGCTCATCAGTTGGGGAGGACCATGGAAGAAAATTATCTAAGTCTTTGAGTCCAGGGAAGCCTTGATAAATTATGAGTGTGATGGGACCCCAGAATAGAGAAATGTAAATCTAGGGGAGGTGTTACAATCCCACTCACAGCAGTCTATGAGACACTGGTTAGACTCTCAGGAAAACACTTCAGCATCAACAGATCGGAGAGGTGTCATCACACAAGTTCACAGCTGCTGTTGTTTTCCCAGGAAAACTTTTGTATCGTTATTTTTTCCCCCACTTTTAGGTTTATGGCAAGACCTAGGATGTGTTTGGTGATGTGTGGGTGAGTCGCCAGCACTCAGCCTACTCTGGATGCTCATTTAGACTACTCAGCTGCTTTGAGGCTGCTTGCAATGGTCTGAGACAGGACTCATGTCCCATACCACTTCAGTTTATGTTTCTGTTGAGATGTAAAGTCACAGAGTATTGAAATGAGCCCTCATAAAGGAGCAGGGCTGGGAAGCGGAAAGCTCTTAAACCTCCTATGGCACCAAACTCACTCCATGCCACAGGATGGGGTCACTGTCTTCTCTCTATAGGTGGGGAAGCTGAGGCAGGAAAAGTGAAATCATTTTCCCAGGGTCACTCACCACGTTATGGCTAAGCCAGGATATCCATGTTAAAGAAGGTTAAAAGGGAGCAGAGGAGGGCTGCTGCATGAGCTGGTGAATGGAGGGCACATGGTATAAAAGCAGTATAGAAGAACAGAGCTTGCTCAGCCTTGGTAAAGCATACTGGCAGTGATGTGATTTTTTTCTCTATAGACACATCTGGAGGGTAAACACCAGAGAGGGGGAAAAAGCTGTTTAAGCTGAAGGACAATAGTGGCACAAGAAAACATCCATATTGATGTTTGAAGAAGTAAAAGAGCAGATTATGGGGAGAAGGAAGGGAGGAATAAACGACCTGAAGGAAAGAGAGAAGAGATACAGGGGGGACAAGCCACAGAGCTGCCAGGCAGGGACCAATTGGGAGCTGCTTCTCCCAGGGGTGGATTCCCATGGGATCGATGCCCTTGCAGAGCTCAGGTTCCACATGATTAAAAATTAGACACTCTTTGGCACCAGGTGGGAGAAGGAGGTGGAGGGAGGGCAGGAGTGCAGTTCAGGGGGCATCATGGCAGAGTGGGGTGTGCAGGGAGCACTGAGGAACAAGCTGGCTGCCACCCTGCTCCCCAACAGGAGCAGCAGGAAAACAAGTGCCTGGGCCCACAGGAGAACCTGCTGCCTCCTGCCCTCATCCCCTTGGACTTTCTATATGCACTGGCAGGGGCTGGGGAGAGTCACGATGCCTCCGGGTTGGGCATGGACCAGCAAGGGGTACAGATCCCCCAGAGTGTCACTAGCCAGCGCAGCATCCCCAGCAGATCCTACGTGCTCTGCTGTCCACTTGGTTCAGAAGCAGAGCCAGACATTGCTCCCTCAACCCCTACTCCAGGAGCAAGCTGGGATTTCCATAACCATTAAAAACAAGTCTTTGTTATTAGCCCTGTGAATTATTTATTCTACTATAATTAATGCAGGACCGTTAACGGCCACAGCAGAGCTCCCCAGCTCACCCATCTGCAAACACTGCTCTACTTCTGCTCACCCTTCCAGCATTAAATATGCATCTGGACTGATAAATGGCTCCAGCGTGCCGATGGCTGCAAGCCTGTTGAACAAAGCGCTCTGAGCATGGATACCTCCCTCGGGAAGGGCTGCGCTGGGGTAAACCAGAGGCAGCTGGCGGGGAGGCAGCTCCCAGCTAGGACAGGCTTGCTAACCTCTCGCAGCTCATCCCATCCCCTGCTCTTACCACTGAACAGAGACGTCATCCTGGAGGTGATATCTGAGCCATCCTCAGATAAATCAGTCATCTCAGGCTCTTGCTTCATGCTTGCCTTCTCTCTTTTCAGGTCAGGCTTGGTGTATATGAACCCCTCCGAGTCCTCCTTGTTTTCAGCCCTGCTATTTTTACAGAGATGTGAGCTGGGGTGCAGGGCTCCAGGGACAATGACCATGGGACACTGACATGCTCTGGGAGGCTGCCCAAGCCTCCAATGGACGGAAGGAGCTGGAGGCTTCCCCAAACTCCCTAAGCCTTGGCAGAGAAGGGCTTACAGCCACTCCCCTTTATCATCTCTCCCAAGCACCACTACAAACACTTCTTTGGCATGAGAGAGGATTTTGGTCCCCTGTTCCCCCTTCCCTTATCACAGGGCACTTGGGTGCTCCCAGAGCAGCACCAGTGCTGGTCACTCCACCACTTTTAGCCTTCCCAGCCAGCTGCAAGGCGGTAGAGAGAAGCCCACCTCTGCAGAGCAAGGCACACTGTCACTTGTCCCCATCCATGGCCATTCTCTATCCTGTGGGCAGGCTGCAGGTCAGCAGAGCTGGAGGCTCTGGGTCTTGTGCTGCGGAGGAGGTGATAGAGAAAGGAGCCTGCAGAGCCAGAGAAGATGCCTCCACCGCAGCCTGCTCTGGCTGGGCCTCCCAGGATGCATGAAGGGGTGGACTTCATTGCCTTCACCGGTTTCACAGAGTTTAAGCAAATGCCCAGAGAGAAGGAGGGAGATGAAGCATAGCTTGCCTAAATAATAAAAACGAGAGGAAATTAATAGCTTATTTGAAACTGCTGAACTATTTCACTCCTTTCTCAGACCAGCCCTTAAGAAGTAAAGCAGTTCCAGAGTACAAAGCTTCCTCAAGCTCAGTCAGCTTTTAGGCAGAGAGCCATGCTGGTATTACCTGGGGAACAGGCTGCCATAAGGACAGGTATTATAGGATGCCTCAGGGATTCCCTAACAATCTCACTGGTCACTAGGTGGGTGACAAACCGACCAACCCAGTCAAATCCAGGCTTAGTACAACATATCAACCTGCTAGGGATCAACACCTGGGAAGCCTTTTCTCCCTACCTCACCTACATCTACTCTGTCAGGCTGTATCCTCCAGAACACCAAGTACCCAAGCATGCCGATGCTGCTTGCTCTACACTTTTTTTCCTTTTCCAAAACTGCCACTCTTTCTATTATAGTTGCCAGTGGCAGGCTCAAAAGCAAAGCAGGTTTCAATTATGACTAAGTTTGGCTTAAATCTGGAATATGGCTATACAGCGCATAGATTTGATCAAGAGACGGTAAGAGCAGCAGTTACACAGCCCAGCTCCATGAGATTGCTCCAAGCAGCCTTTCTCTAGCTAAGCTGGTGCTTGAGAAAGGATTATTTCAAAACATGCAATGGCCTGACACTAACATAGAGGTCTGATTCCAGCAGCCAAGATTGGTGCTAGTGAAGCTGCTGCCATCCCACCACTCAGGGGGTTTAAAACAGGGAGAGAAAAAAGGAAGCATTAAACATGTATTGTCTGGGCTAATCCTGGCCCTGCAGTGAAGTGCACTTAAAATGACCCTTCTCTAAGCCTCACCTCTCTCATTTGATGTTTCTCTTATTCAAGGATCTTTCTGGCTGCAACATCTATTTCTCTGTCAACAGCCATCTCTCTTGCTATCTTTAGTCTCGGTTTATTGATCCCTCATTCCTATCTATCAATCTAATTCTTTTGTGCTTATTTCTGCCTGTCACTCGATTTACCACAGTACACCTGTCCTGTTTTACAATGTGTAGCTCATGTCTGCCTCCCTTTCTGCGTATCTCCTTCCCCGGTGAGGAGGGACACCAACAGGGAACTGCACGGCAGCCTGGGCAAGGGCTGGGAGATGAGCAGTCCAGCGGACAGAGCTGCATTCTGTCAAGAAGTAACCCCCACTTGGCAGGGCTGGAGCATCTCCTTCACTGTGCCTGGGAAGGGGATAAATATAAATCAGGCAGCACCCACCCAAGCTGCAATGTCGGACCCTCTGCCCTGTGACTCCTGCTGTGACACACCTTATCAGAGGAGATTCGTCAGAACCTCAATCCTAATGCTGTCGCTGAATTCAAACCGCCAGCCATACCCTTGGAGATAAGGGTATCTTTGACAGCGGCATCAGCTCTCCATGTTGGCTGGATCAGGGCATAGCAGGACAAAGCAGGGAACGGGGAAAGGCAGATGAAAGGAGAAAAGAAAGACTGAGAAAAGGGGGAGGATGGAGATGTGCCCACAGAGCTGCTCTTGTTTAATTTCACCTTTCATGTCTTTAAAGGTGAACTGAGAAAAAGAGAGGCCAAGAACAAAGCCCTCTCACTTACCCTGGCTCGTTAACTCATTATCATTAATATGGGCCATGCTGTGGCAAGCAGAACAAGGGGAAGGAGAAGGATTTTCTGTCACAGAGCAGGTGAATAAAGTCCCTTCTTACTCAGCAGGCAGACACTATTCAGAGGGCTTAAGCTGATGGATGCCCAGATTGCCTGGCCATCCCTCCCGAGGACTTGGCAGGGCTGAAACCCTCACAAAAGGTCTGGTCTATATTTTCATGCTTTTCTGTGGGACCAAGCATGCTGGAGGCCCCAACTCTGGACACCACCAAAGAACGTGTTTAATGTGCACTCAGCATACCAAGAGTGACACCCAAAACCACTGGGACATCCATCTGTCGTGAAGGTTGGCAGTCGGAGACTGGCTTACCCTCTGCTGAGGAACTGGGCTTGGAGCACTCACAGAGGCTCAAACCCATCAACAGCCACCACAGCTACAAGGTGGGGTTGGAAACCCAGACCCTGGCCAGAAGGTAGGTCTGGATCCTCAGCAAGTGTCAGTCCCCTGTGTCTATCACAGCTTTCCTAAGGATGGCTCATCACGGTTAAAGCGCCCTGTTGTTCTGCAGGCACAGCTAAGTAAGTACACATACAGAGTGTGGACTCACCTGGAAAGCCAACAGGAAGGCCAGTGCCCTTCCTGAGTGAGACTGAGGCCTCAGAAAATCTCCAGGAATCCCCAAATCCTGACAGCACCAAGCAGTGTGAGATGACTGCTCCCAGGAGCACTGAGAAAGGCTGAAGTGGGAACATGCCATGAAAATATGGCCAAAGGAACTGACACCCCTCTCAGGAGTGGGGATGGATACACATCATGGTGATGATGATCTCTGGAAAAACTTACCGGTTTTCACTGAAGGTTTTCCTGTAGGATGGTATCCAGGAGGACAAAGCGCTGCAGCCATGTCCTGAGTCACAGTGGCCTTGTGTGGTGGAAATCCCGAGGCTAAACCTTGGTTACATCATGGCCCATATCAGCTCAGGGACAGAAAAGCTGCTGTCTTCATTTCTCAGTCTGAACTACCAGATTGCCCCAGCTTGGCCAAACAACAACCAAGACACTGATGCAAAGACCATTTTTTGCCTTTCTGCTATCATCACAAATGAGAGAGATGAGGAGACAGCCACCAGTGGCAGACAGAGAAGGAAGAAGACTCATGCCTCCAATTACAAAATGTCCCCACATTGTAGTCCCAGCCCTTCATCTGGAAATTGCTTTCACGGAAAAAGGCTGCAAGGGCATGTCCTTATTTAAGAAGTCCTGTTGGGGTCTTGGGAAGGTCAGAAAAAAGGGATAGGATGCAGAGAAGGTTTATGTTCTGGCTTTGGGTACTTTAGTGTAAGACTGCAGTCCAGGGCTTCAAACTCAATGGCTCAGTTACTTCCATGCTCTTTGCAAGCTTGTGGGCTTCAAAGGTGCATCCAAGAGTTTCACCACAGCCTGGCTTGGGGTTCTCTGACATGCTCCCAGGCAGACAAGCTGAGGCCTGGATAGGTAACTGTGACTGGACTCTATCGCTGTCCCAGAGTGATGCTCCATCCAGGCTTCAGCAGACGACACAGCCATGGGTACTCCCAGTACCTCCAGCAGGAGCCAGGCACTCACCATATGCCTCTTCTCATATCTCCTTGCCCAATCTCCAGCAGCAGAGCAGGGCAAGAAGGCTCCTCCCTTCTCTGGCGTCAAGCAGCTCATTATTAGACTTTTTCCGCTGTAAGCTCAGTGGCATCTCCAATGTTGCCAATGCTGGAGTGGAAAAGCACTACAGCCTTGGGTCATGAATGTCATTTTCTCAGACATGTCTCACCTTCAGTGAAATGGTCCCATCAGCTCTTCGCTCTCCTGCCTCCCAAGTTCACACTGTGTTACATGCCAGGGTTGTCATAAGTAACCTCCAGCTCTACTGTATAAGCGCAGCTCTCACCTGATGGTGAAATCCTTCCAGGATTCCCCAAAAGTGCCAGCTCTTGTATCAACTAACTGCTGCAGCAAAGGCTGAAACAACCTTAAATCTCATCAGTGCAGAACAGGACCCGGAAAATCTCTGGCTTTATAACAGGTCCCAGGAAAAAAGCAGAACAGGATGAGAATAGGAACAGAGGAAGGAGGCACAGACACTTGCTCCATGCTCCCAGCCTCCCACAAGTTGTGGTTTCAGGGACTTCTTGGGCTGACTGGTTTAAAAGACACTGTGCCGTAACACAAGTCACAGCTGGTTTGTGACCATCAGAAGACCAGGGCTTTGGGGACAGGACATGTTAGGGAACCAAACACTCATACACACCGCAGGCAGAGAGAACAGAGGGAAGGGAAGTAGGAGTGTGGCAGTAACTCAGTCTTAATTAGCCTCATCAAATATTCATCTGGAAATTTCTCTGCATTTACAGAGAACATTAACAACATCAATATGATTCATTAACTCTTTGATGATCCCACAGCATAAATCCAACCCATTCCAAAAAGAACAGTCTGGGAGGGAAGGGCCTGGGTTTAAGCAGGCAGCGAAGTGCCATGGGGATGGTAGGCCAGCAGCTGGGGAGCATGGTGACACCCAACGTAACAAACATTGGCCAAGAAGGCCAATGGCATCCTGGCTTGTGTCAGCAATAGCGTGGCCAGCAGGGACAGGGAAGGGATCTCACCCCTGTACTCGGCACTGGTGAGGCCGCCCCTCGACTACTGTGTTCAGTTTTGGGCCCCTCACCCCAAAAAGGCCATTGAACGACTCGAGCGTGGCCAGAGAAGGGCAACGGAGCTGGGGCAGGGTCTGGAGCACAGGTCTGCTGGGGAGCGGCTGGGGGAACTGGGGGGGTTCAGTCTGGAGAAGAGGAGGCTGAGGGGAGACCTCCTGGCCCTCTGCAACTCCCTGACAGGAGGGGGCAGAGAGGGGGGATGAGTCTCTGGAGCCAAGGCCCCAGCACCAGGCCCCGAGGGAATGGCCTCAAGCTGCCCAGGGCAGGGTCAGGCTGGCTCTGAGGAAGGATTTCTGTGCAGAAGGGGCTGTTGGGCGTTGGAATGGGCTGCCCAGGGCAGGGGGGGAGTCCCCGGGATCCCTGGAGGGGTTGAAGAGTCGGGCTGAGCCAGCGCTGAGGGATCTGGGGCAGTTGGGAACGGTCAGGGTGAGGTTCATGGTTGGGCTGGAGGAGCTTCAAGGGCTTTTCCAACTGAGATGATTCCGGGATTCTGATTCTGTGATTCTGTGAACACTGCATGGCAAAGTCAGGAGCTGCCGTGGCAGAAACAAACACAGAATATCCTGTGCTGGAGCAAGAGGGTGAGTTTGGTGGGTCATTGCATGGCAGCATGATAGCCAGCTTGGGGAGGTCGCTGGAGCACTCATCAGTCCTGGCCAGAATGGGGTTTGGAGGTGGCAGCTGAGAAATTTTCTGGGCTGTTGCTTGGCCACAGAGATAACACAACCTCTGCTGATGAGGAACTAGGAAATGTCTCAACCTGAGGTCTATCAGCAGTGGAGCCTCACCAGCCTCATGGTCCAAGACCAAGGTTGAAGAAGAGAACGGGAATAATGGCCAGCTACTCTGTGCAAACAGGTACATAAGTCTGAGTTCTCACAGAAAGCTATGCCCTTCGTGTCTGACAGAGAGCAATCAAGCCAAGGCCAATTTACAGGGAACTTTTGCCATTGCTTTGCAGTAGAAAGATTTCCATAAACTGCTGGTTTCGGGTTTTTTTCATGAGACATTTTCCCTCCATTTGTCTTTCACAAAAGGTCATTTTTAAAGATAGCAGCCCACTGGTGCTTATCATTCAGAGGCTCTGACAGGCCAAAGGAACTGTCTGACCACATTTTGCCTCCCGGCTACGTTCAAGATTTTGCATTCAACTTTTTTATTTTCCTAATGGAGTTTTCCCTTCAAGACCAGTGCACTAACCAGAAACCAGAGAGCACCAGCACAAGGCAGAACTTCACACAGGAGACATCTCACAATTCAATTTACTGCCAGGGAGATGTTGCAGTAGGTGGCCACAGCAGGAAATCTCAAAGCAGACATTATCGACGTAGCAGGATACAGAACAGTCCCAGATTTAGGAGCATCCAGATAATGGTGAGATTTGCAGGGAACACAGGGGGTTGAGTAGAAATAAGACTCACTGTGTCCTGGGCGAACAGGCAGGGGAGAGCATCTGGAAATGGCAGGGCTCCTGAAGCCTTTTCTTGAGGAGGGCATGTCTCTGCATCCCCTGCAGACTGTCAAGCAGATAGGAGAGCTGGGTGCAGGGTTCTCCTCCTGCCCTGAGCATGGTGAAGAAACTCCAAGAGGAACTGGCAGTCCTTCTGGAGGAAGCAGGGACCACAGGTGATGTGACCCAGACCAAACCACGCACATGCCAGCATCATGGGGATGAGCTCCGAGAAGAGCTTCTATCAGCACATGTTATTAAGAATAATCATTTACACTTCCCTTTAATTGAAGGGGCTGGAAGGTGAGCACGAGCCATGCCTGGGCTCCGCAGCTCACACCAGCTCAGATTCTTGAGTTCACCGAGGAGGCAAGGGGTGGCCCAGGGACACCTGCCCAGGACAACCATCAGCCAGGGACTCGAAATGGGGTAGGAGGGAGAAGGGACCACCAGGGCAGGAGGGGAGCAGAGAAAGCTCATTGTGGAGTACAGGACCACAGTTCATAACTGTGAAATAGATAAATTATTTTTAAAGTCTTTAGTTGAAGTAGGGTTAACTACCTAGGGACCCAGAGTAAAGGGCAGTGCAGCATTATGAGCCCGAGCCTTGAAGATGTGGGTACCGAAGGGCTACCCACATCTCACAGATGGCAGTGCAAAATTGGAGGCTGAGCAAAATCCCTCCCAGGGGTAACAGAAACACCAGAGAGAAGATGTCCCACATATGTGCAAGGCACCAGATTCAGTCAAGTCAGATGCAACATCAACTTGCAGACCAGAGAAGAAAGAGCCGAGACTAAAGCCAGTTGGAAAACACATTAAATCAGCCCCAAGTAGACTCAAGCGAGAAGAAACCCCCATGGTGAACAGCACACTGCTCCTGGCAAAGAGCTGAGGAGCGTGATGCCTCTTTGTCCCACTGCCTGCACCCCAAGGTGCCCAGGGGAGCCCAGAACGAGGGGCACAGGGGAGATACTGGCTTTTACTTTCACCGCAGCTTGTAACTGCAGTGCTGCTGATGGCATTTGTTAAGTATTGACCGCAGAATCAATAGGCTGTCAGTGTTTGTATCATTTTAACTGGACAAAAAATAACAACTGTTTATTGCATTTTTGGTTACGTTGTTAAAAGGTTTAATTAGACTAACAATAAATTATTGGTTTGGAGTAAGGCATGTTTGGCTTTTGGTGGATAACATCCCCCATCTTGGCTAACACACCTCTGTCCTGCCCTGCCTCCCAGGGTGGAGAGGATTCAGGGAGCTGCCCTCCTCCCCATGGCTCAACACCACCCCCTTCACAGAGACCCTTCTCAGAGCGAAGTCAGAGCTAACGCCTCGCAGCTCTGCCCCCTGCAAAGCGACCTTTGTGGGTCAGGGCACAGACTAACTCACCGCCTCCACCTTGCACGGCTGCCCGCTGTGGCTGTCGTGACTTCTGAAAGCCCCTTCAGCAACCAGTCCCCGCTTTTCATCAAAGGCCTTGGCACGCAAAGGCAGAGAGGAAAAGCACTGAGCTTTAATCTCAGTCTGTTGCTGATACTGCTGCAGAGGCAGGGTTAAGGGCATAGCAGTGACTGACTCACATCAGCCATGCTCCAGGTAGCTGAGCCACATCCCCAGGAGCAGCCCAGGTCAGAAGCAGCAAGGAGAGGCTTTAAAACTCTGTGAAGGACAAGTCTGCCCATGGGAAGGCATCTCTGTACCCATGCAGATGGCAGCATGATACGGGTTTGTATGAGCTCAGCCCCACACCAAGCTCAAGCTGGGTCCATCCCTGCTTGCTCCATCTCCTGCAGGATGCTGCTGGGGGCAGATGTGACAGGTACCGTCCTGAAGGCTGGCACGGGCCTGAGAGCCCCCCAGATTCTGTCCCACTGTGCAGTCTCAAAATCTGGCATTGTGTGGGGCTGTCAAAACACCTGGCTGTGCCTTCTCAGTCCAGAGGCTTTCCCCACCATGGAAAGTGGGTGGAGGGATATAGAGGAGTTTGGCTACCTGGCAGAGAGCTGGGTGGCCCCAGGTCCTTCATCTCAAGCAGGGGCACTTTGCCCAGCTCCACCCCTCCCAGTAGCCCAAACAAGCCAGGCATTTCTCCAGCTCCTTTGCATGCCTCCCCACCCCACTTCTCTCAGCCCCTGCCCCAGTGCCTGGCAGCCTCCCAGTCCTCCCAGGGGCAAGGAACAGCCTGTGCTTATAGCCCACCGAGGGTAAGAGTTCGCCACAACATGCTCACTTTTAATTTGCTTACCCAAGCAATAAAGCAGAAATGAGGAATGGCAGCTAATTAAAAGCATCGATTCATGTGGCATTCAAAACTATCTGGAGCAAGCCAGGGTGGAAAGAGGGATGAAGAGCCTGGAAGAAGAAAAGGGGATAGCAGGGCTGCAATGTTCCAGATGAGTGTATCCTTGCTCCCTGTGATTTCTTACCATGGGGAAGACTCTTCTGCTGTGACAATCCTGCTCCTACAATGCACTGCCCCAAGGCACGGGGTTTTTTCTTTACCAGAGAAATCCCCAAGATTCCCATTACATCGGTGCCATGTGAACCCTCACTGAAGCTTAGCATGCCCCGTGTATTTTTAAGACTAGTGGATGGTAGGAAGACAAAAACCCTGAAACGGGGGAAAAGCACAGTAGAGATGTACTTCTACAGCAATGGCACAGCACACTCAAAGGTTACCACTTGCAGTCCCCTCTGACCTTGACATCTGCAAAGCCGAGGGCAAACACAGAGAACGTGTTGTCTGTGACTCAGGTGCGTGCAGGACTAGGAGGACACATGGGACCAGAAAATCCAGAAAACTTCCAGACTAGATGGTCCACATTTCATCTGCTCTGCCATTGAATCTTCCCTGATACAAGAAGATGGTTTTTAGCACCAAAGTCAGTGCCTATAGCTCGCCTGGGAATGGGAGCAGGGGAGATGGAGCCTATCACCAGGGTCCTGGGTCTCTGCTGTGGGTAGGTTTCTCTCAGTAGAAGCACCCAGTTCATTAGGCGAGGAAGGTTCTTATGAGAAGATGGGAGCTGAGGCTGCCTGGCAAGTGTGGGTCTGCCTGGAGAGGAAGGTGGTTGCTGAATCCTCACTTCTCAACCAGAGCAAAAACTTTGTGCCTCAAGAAAGAAGCCAAGTGAAGAGCATCTAGACAGCGCTCTGCCAGTGACAGAGCTATGAATAGACTCTGAAGCACCCACAGCCACCCATGAGGTGAGAAACTGCCGCTCTTTTGCTCCGCATTACCCATGTCACCATCTCCCCACCCCTCTGTCTTGTGTAGCTACTGACAGCTGTCCTCATGGGGTTGGAAAAGAGCCATAAGCTGGGACTGAACGCTTGCTCCCCATCCCTCTGATCACACACACCAAGCAGATGCCACCATGGCCTAGATTACAAAGGGAGCAGGGTTCCCAAGTGCAGCATCACCATCTGAAGACTCAAAAGCAAGGATGATTCTGCAGGCAAGGACTTTTGCTCTGGATATGCTCCAAAAGCTCCTCAGAGAAGTGCCAGAATACCTTCAAAGCTTCTTACCTTCAAAACTCCCCTGCAGCCTCCTCAGCAAGGTTTGCATCCACATCACGGGCATGGGCCCTGAGACGACCTTCACCCTCTGCCTGGTGTGTTACCAGCGCTTCTGCTGAGCTCCAGGGAGAGCCATGGGGGCTGCACACACACCCTAAGGCTCCTTCTTCTCTGCTTCCTCCAGCCTATCTTGCTTTCCCCAGACAGCAGCCTGCTCTACCCAAGCTGTTCAGACCATCCCACCTAGTAACTCTTCCCAGAGCACAGGCAGACACAGGGAGGGCCAGCGGCCACTCCCCCAGTGCCCCCCAGCATCCCGCACCGCATGCAGGGATCACAGCGCTGGAGATCAATGGTCCTGCTACAACTGCAGGTAATCCGGCCAGGCAGGTAGAGGGATTCACTCTCTGGTGCAGACTTTATCTAGCTCCAAGAAGGATAAGCCTAAATCCTCTACTGTATTTCCCCTCCCTCTCCCCCACCCTCTAGTCCAGAAGATGTAATGTGACATGTGACTGAGACCAAAAGGCAATATTTAGGAAGAGGTCCAGGAGAAAATGTGTCACTTAGGGCAGGGAGAGGACAAGGGTGACTGACGTCTCAAAGGAGGGAGAGGGAAGGAGACTTGCAGTCTACAAACCTCCCTCCTTGCAGACCTTGGCTCTGCAGGCCCTCGCCCTAAACAACGGTGTAGGGGAGCCATGTCCCATCCCAGAGGCTGGAGGAACCAGCCAAGGTGGGTGTCCCCACAGGAGGGTGTCAGGCTCACAGGCAACCAGTCCTGTGCCAATGTCACCCAGCCCAAGACTGGATCCTGGTTTCAAGACCCAGCTCAGACCCTACCACTGCAACCCTGCCAAGACAGCCTGGCTCCAACACCCTGCACTGCCCTGGCACAGCTTCCCTGCACCATGGAGCTCCCAGCAATGGGCAGAGCCTGCCAGGCTCTCCCAAACCTCACCCTGCACCAGTTGATTTACTGATCACTATCTCGGCTTCAGCTTTCCTCCATGAATCACCAGCGTGGGGAGTTTCTCTTAGGAGGCCACCTGCATGGCTGGGCTGAGGAGGGCACCAGGGAGAGCTCCATGATGGGGCAAGGAAGCCTCAGAAGCTGGTGGGTCATGGGAAGAAGGGGTGTTCAGAAGGCATCCCTGGGTTTTCCCTCCATCCCACCAAGGAATATGGCTGAGGTGGCTTCACCTGCTCCTTACCCATTGCCCTGAGCAGCCGTCATGGCAACACACCCTCCAATTCAGGTAGGAATGGGTACTTCTGCTTGTTTAACCAAGGAAGAGGCAGCACCCTGGTATTTTGAACAGAGAAGGAGGAGGGGAGCAAGCAAGACGGTTGTGCGACATGGAAGCCACTTGCAAGAGAAGTGCAACGATCAGCCACTTTGGCTCTGCTCCTCATGGCTGGGAAATGTGCTCATGGGGATGGGGATACTGCCCCCACACCACACCAAGAGCCCACATGAAAACAGGGGTGATAGAGGGCTTGAGCTCCACAGGACAAAACTAGGACTGAGCACCCACCAGTCTGTATGACACCTGGGTGCTCATCACGAGCCTTCCCCTCCAAAGGACAGATCACACCTCAGTGAGTCAAGACTCACTGGAACACCTCAGAAAGGTCCTCAGATACTCATCAGGGGCTGCAAAGAGAACACAGTGCCTAGCACCACCAAAACCCCTTTGGCAGTAGACCCTGCACTAGTGGGTGGTGGCTGTCCTCTCCAGCCATTCTGTAGGAGCAGTCCCAGGACACAGCACACCAGGCATCTCTCATGGACAATGAGAACAAGGTGAGCGCAGAGCCTTTTCTTTGAAACCCCACTCATACCTGCAGGAGAAGCAGGCAGGGCTTTGATTTCAGAGCTACTGAATCCAAATGATGATGAGCAAGCCATTCCCTCTCCAGGGAACAGCTGCACGGCAGTCTGGTGACCTTCTGCACCACCTCCACATCCCAGCCCTGGGAGAACGGGTGGAAACCTTGCTCACAGTAGCCCTCTGCATGTCTTGCCTCACTCCTGGGAAGACCTGGTTCCCTCAGGTGCAGAGGAGGCAGGAGCTGGGGGAAACAAAACCATCTAGGGAGCACCTGGAGGGGCCCATGCTGGAGAACTTGGAGCTGTCTCCAAACTTTCCTGATTTTCAAGAGACTTCAGTCCAGCTGATCCCATAGGAGAGACACGATACAGTCAGGAAGGCAGAGCAAGACTGGGGCTTGCCCACTGCTTCACGCTGCTGAGGTCCTGGCTGGACAGCCAGACCCACCTCAGCAGCACAGAGCAGAGTGTTGCAGCGGCACAGCACTATGGAGAAGACCATCAGCGAGTTCATCAGCACCAAGAGCAGCTGTACCGCTGCCCCTGCCATGCCGCATGCCAGGACCACAGTCACCAGGGATCCCAGTGAGCCCTGAGACAACCATCCCCACAGCCTCTGTGTTTCACACCTTTCCCCCCCCCGGCACTGCATGTACCACAACAGATCTTCTACCCAGGGTGAGCTGCTGTGCTGCAAGACTCGGAGGCTTCAGGCTTCCTGCTAGACCCTGGGCTCAAAGCCAGGCCCACTCTGCAATCCCAAAATCCAGTGGTCCAAACTCACATCAACCCTGCTTGCAGTTTACTGACCTAACTGAGGTCTGGAGAAGGGGCAAAGCCAGACGGTCTCCTGTGCTGCAGCCTCCAGCCCTGCTGTCCACAGCCTGAGGAGGTTATTTTGGGGCTTGCTCACAGACACCAAAATGGCCTCTTCATGCCCATCTTAAGAAAAACAAAAAGCAGGCAGCCAGGAGGCAGGAGTTATCACTGTTGTGTCATGTCAAGCTCCCTCCAATTCCCCCAGCTGTGAAATGGGTTCTTACATTTCCTGGAGGCTGATCAGAGAGATTTTTCTGGGTATCATCCAGCAATGACTGTTTCATTCCTAGAAGCAGTGCTCAGAGAGAAGGAGGGAAACCCAGTACCACATCACGCATGTATGGTTGATTCACCCAAGAATCCCAGCCCTTTTCCTGCAGCTCTGGTAGAGGCAGGCAAGGTCTGAAGATGCACCCTTTGGTAGCAGCAGATTTGAAAAAAAACATCTGCAGAAGTCAAGGGGCTTCCCCGGTTTAACGGCGCTGGAAGGGGCGGCTGTCCCGTGAGGCACACACGTTGTCTGACTTCTCTGGAGGTCAATATATTTGCTCCATATTTGATGTGTCCCACCCACAACACAGAGCTGAGAAAGCTTCTGTTGTATAAGGGATTATTTTTTTTAAATGGGAGAGATCTAAAAGAAAGACACAACTGATAATATATTGTTAAACAAAGCAGTTTAACGTGTTGTGGTGCCTGGGCAAGGGCGCTGAGCAGACCCTTGCAGCGGGCACCCTCAGCTTCTCCTCCTGGATGCCTTGGCAGCCCCCTGCTCCCCATCCCCAGGAGAGCCGGACGGGGGCACAGGGTGTACCCACACCGCCTGGAAAATAACCGGGCAGCAGCCAGAGCTGTATCTGCTGTGCCCTGTGGCTGCTCTGCCGGGAATTTAAGCAGCCCCGAAACGCAGCTGGGCCACCGTGTGCTTCTCTCCAACATCTGCCCGTCCTGCTCACTGAAAAAATCAAGGAGCTGCTGCTAATTTCATTAGCAGGCCCGTCAAGCGGTTCATCAATCTCTGATTTCCTGGCTTGGCGCCGTGAGGGAACAAGCAGGATCTGCTCTGAATTCACAAAGGCAGCCTCTGGGGTAATTGGTCTGAAGGCTTAATATTTCCTCGGTGGATTATTATCTCGGATTAAAAGTGGGAGAAAGAGTGGTTCTCCTTTTTTTGTTTGTTTGTTTGTTTGCTTTTATGTTTTTTTGATTTTTGTTTTAAACCTGGAATAAACCCAAATACGCCCCCCCAGTGCCTGCAGGTCCCCGAGCCGGAGCTGCCCTGCCCCAGAGGCGGGCAGGCTCAGGCAGGGGCACCGGCCCCGCTGCACCCCCGGCCCCCCCAGCTCACCGCAGCCCAGAAGCGAAGTCAGAAGGGGCTGGGGGGCGCCGGGCCGAGGGCGCCGGCTCCGCCTCGCCCCCCGCCGCCCCGCGAGCGCCGGCAGCCCGGGGCCGGGCTCGCAGCTCCCCCTCCCGGTGCCTTCGCCGCCACGGCCGGGCTCGGCGGCGGGAGGGGGGATCAGCGGGAGGCGGAGGGTCCCTCCCGGCCCCGCTCCCCCGGCGGAGCGGGGCTGGGGGAGGCTCTGCCCGCCGCCCCCCGCGGGCAGAGAGCCAGCGCCGAATTCAGGAGCGATAAATCACGAAAGGGGAAAGCTGGGAGCCAGGACTCCGTGTTACACGAAAAAGCGGGACAGGAACCACTTCAGCTCCAAGCAAAATCATCTTAGTAATTAAATAAAAAATTAAAAAAAAATTAAAAATAAAAACCACCACAACAGAAACCCTACAATTTAATTTAGAGAGAAGAAAAAACTTCTTATCTTAGCCCAAATTCTAATTTTGGTGATTTAACCTTCCCTCCCCCACCAAGCCCCAAAAGCAAGGCCATTGTTTGTAAATGGAAAATTCTCATACGAAATGAAGAGAGGCAGTCTGATGTTGGAGGGAGAAGAAAGGACAAAGCAAATGCCCTCAGCTTTCCACTATGAACCTTTCTGGTGGCCAGCAGGGACAGGGAAGGGATCTCACCCCTGTACTCGGCACTGGTGAGGCCAAACCTCGATTCCTGGGTTCAGTTTTGGGCCCCTCACCCCAAAAAGGCCATTGAATGACTCGAGCGTGGCCAGAGAAGGGCAACGGAGCTGGGGCAGGGTCTGGAGCACAGGTCTGCTGGGGAGCAGCTGGGGGAACTGGGGGGGTTTAGTCTGGAGAAGAGGAGGCTGAGGGGAGAACTCCTGGCCCTCTACAGCTCCCTGACAGGAGGGTGCAGAGAGGGGGGATGAGTCTCTGGAGCCAAGGCCCCAGCGCCAGGCCCAGAGGGAATGGCCTCAAGCTGCCCAGGGCAGGGTCAGGCTGGCTCTGAGGAAGGATTTCTGTGCAGAAGGGGCTGTGGGGCGTTGGAATGGGCTGCTCAGGGCAGGGGGGGAGTCCCCATCCCTGGAGGGGTTGAAGAGTCGGGTTGACCCAGCGCTGAGGGATCTGGTGGAGTTGGGAACGGTCAGGGTGAGGTTCATGGTTGGGCTGGAGGAGCTTCAAGGGCTTTTCCAACCGAGACAATTCTGTGATACCTCCCCATGTGTCATCCCATTACTTTAGCCAAACTATTGGCTGAACTTGACCCAGAACATGAATTCCTCCAAAATTCCCTTCTTCACCAAATGTTTTCCACCTTGGAAACCAGCCCCAGCCCACTCCACAGGCCCAGCAGGCAGGAGCAGGACATCCCAGATGCCCACACGTGGGTCAGGGCAAGCTACATGACAAAAGGCAGAAATGAGGTTGCATCCCCCAGTCCCAGCACCTGCACAGCACCATTAGGCATGAGTGGCATTACTGCTCGTGCTGAGGTTGCTGTTGCTTGCAGGGTTTTGGCGTCTTCTCCTGCACTTTCACCCCTCACCAACACACTGCTTGCACCGTGGAGCCCGCGGGGCTGCGGCACAGCCTGGCAGAGTTTTGCCAACACACTCGATGGTGCCACATTTTCATCCTCGTACATGTGTCTCTGTGGCTCTGCCACTCATTTCTCTTCCAGAAGGCACTCAGCCTGCAAAGCCCCAAAACTCCCGCTGAGTACAAGAAAACCTCCTGCCTAAGAAAATAAATGTGTTCTGTTCTCTCTCTGAGCTACCCACAGCAAAGCGAATATGGGCACAGTTGGGTCCCACCACTGCTTTGTTCCTTAAAAGCATGTCATTTTAGTCAAACCCTTCCTGGCACATCTGGCTGACTTTAGATAGCAGAGAGAGACAGTTCTTGTATTCCTTCTGCACGTAGCACAACGGGCACTGTTGGGCCAGCAAGCCACAGCCTTTACCACTGTATTGTTCTTGACATCTGAAACATCCATAGCCCAAACGGAAATCATGGTGCCTCTGCAGCGGAAGGGCTGGGGAACACCATCCCCCAGAAAGGTGCAGGGCTTGGGGTACGGAGCTGCCCATGCCAGGAGCCGTTTGACAGCACCAAATAGAGCAGAAGTGAAAAGAGAGGCAGGCAGGAGGATGGCAGCTACTTGCCCTTACAGCTAGATGTCCAGCCTCAGTGTGGGTGGTGGAGATGACCCAGGGAGTGACAGTGACCCAGAAAAACCTCCCCATTTGCAGACATAATAGATTGGGCTGCCTTAAGTGAGTTTTGGTTTCTTGCAGGTAAGGAGTCTCTCAGTGCAGATTGAGTGTCCACAGACACTCAGTGGAGATTATTTACCTAATTAGAAAGGCTGAATCCAAAATGTGGTTGTAAATATGTGGCTTGCGTTTTGGTCTCTCATTGGGATGGTTTTGTTATCTGCAAGGAATGCAGTGTTTCCCAAAGCCCGTCTCCTCATTGGCCCCTGTGTGGATGGGTAGGTGGCACATGGCAGGGAGGTCAGCACGGCCAGGCACCCCTCCATGCAAGGGTCACGTCCCACCTTCTATTAAGGCAAATAAGAGGAGGAGGTGTGATGGGCACAGACCTTTTGCAGAAATTGGAAGGAAATGTTAGCAGTGGCATTAGCCATTCTCCTCTTTTTAGTGATCCAAGTCCAAGGGGTCTCAGATCAGGGCAATGAAAAATGGGACAGGCCTGTGGAGGGGTTAGGACAACGTCGTTCGAGCCCAGAGGGCAACTGAGCACCAGGCAGCCATTTACTCACCCCTTTCCCCTCAGGAATGGCAAGGAGAAAATAAAGCAAAAGGCTCAGGAACCGAGATAAGGACAGAGAGGAGTGGTTCATCCATTATAGTCATGGGCAAAAGGCAGACTCTTCAGGGGAAGAAAAAGAACATTGCTTTAATTCAAACACTAAAACCAACAACACTTAATAGATAGAGTAGGACAGTGAGAAGTATAACCACATCTTAAAAACACTTTCCCCCCATCCCTTCCTTCTTTCCAGGCTCAGTTTTATTTCTGCTCTCTCTACCTCCTCCCCTCCAGCAGAGCAGGGGGCAGAGAATGGGGGTTGCAGTCAGTCCCACCACTTCATCCCCCTCCGAGTGAAGACTTCTCATTCTCCCCTGCTCCAGCATGGGGTTCCTCTCACAGAAGACAGTCCTGCATGAACTTTCTCTGGCATGAGTCCTCCCCATAGGCTGCAGCTCTTCCCAAGATGCTCCAAAGTGGGTCACCCCCATGTGTAGCAGTCCTCCCAGTGCCAAACTACAACACTGGGGGCTTCTTCCCATAAAGTCCCTGTCTTCTTCAGGGGCAGTCACCTGCTCTGATGTGGGGTCCTCCACAGGCCACATGTTGGCCTCTGCTCCACCGGGATACAGGGGGGGCCTCTTCTCTGGTGCAACTCCCCCCCTTCCTCCTCCTCCTTCTTTCCACCAACCTCAGTGTTTGCAGCGGTGTCCTTCTCATAACATCTCACAACACCACCTTCTCCTCCCAGCTTCCCCTTCTTAAATACATTATCACAGAGGCGCAGCCACTGGCACTAATTGCCCTGGCCTTGGTGCAAAGGCAGGTCTGACTTGGAGCCGGGAAAGCTTAGAGAAGCTTCTCACAGTGGCCACTGCTGTGGTCCCCTCCCCTGCTACCAAACCCCACCACACAAACAAGCACAGACAATCACCTGATTTGGAGCCATGTCAGGAGCTGCCATTAGGACAGTGGCAGCAGCAATGTTAAGGACCTAAGAGAAGTCCCTGGCAAGGCAGCCACAGGATATGCCTTGTGAAATAGCAAATGCTGTCCCAGCACACAGCCAGACATCATCTATCTGACCTCTGCATCCCCTCATTGTGTCCCACCAGTTAAACCTTTCTCCTCATCCTCAAGCAGACTGTCTGAGCTATCGGACAGGAAGTCCTCCAGATCCTGCTGCCTCATCTTGAACTCCAGAGCAGTGATGCGCTGCTTGAGCTTCATTTGAGCATCGCTGTACTCCGCCAGGAGCCGGCCAAAGTGGGTGTGCAGTGTGTCCAGGCTCAGGGACAGCCTGTCCAGCTTCTCCTCCGTGCTCTCCCCTTCCCTGCTTTCCTCTGCTGCTGACTCATCCAGCAGCCCCTCCTTGATCAGAATCTCCCGGCCACGCTCCTCCAAGACCCTTCTAGCATCAGGATACTCTGTGACTGCTTCCATAAGATCTTCCTTTGACAGGCAGAAGAGATCAGAGTAGCCCAAGCTACGGATGTTGGCTGTGCGCCTGTTGCCCATTTTGCTCCCTTTAATGTTGAGGATGCTTATCTCACCAAAGCAGCCTCCTGCAGTGAGCAAAGCATACTGTGTCATTCCATCATCTCCCACCACAGCCAGCTTCCCCTCCTTGATGATATACATCTCTTTCCCAATGTCTCCTTTCCGGCAAATGTAATCCCCTGGGCTGAACACCTGAAGGCGAAGCTTCAGCACCAGCTCCACCAGTAGACCTGCCTCACAGTCCTGGAAAATCCTCACTTTCTTCAGTGTCTCCAGGTGAACATTGATGGCAATCTCTGCCCTTAATTTATCAGGGAGATTCTTGAGGATTTCCCGTTCATCTACTGCCTTCTTGTTGGTCCACAGGTAGTCAAACCACTTGATGACTTTGGTTTCCATGTCTTTGCTCACCTTGCGAAACTGCATGTAGTGTTTGATGGCATCAACTTTTGCCTGGAACTCTGCCCTGGTGGCATTCATGTTGGATATCATGGATCCCACATTCCCCACAATGGTGGCAAAGATGAGGACACCAATGAGGAAATCAAAGATCACAAAGAGGTACTCTTCATCACGCACAGGGGGAGGGGTCTCTCCAATGGTAGTCAAAGTCAGCGTAGACCAGTAGAGGCAGTAGACGTACTCCCGGGTCAGATACCCATATTCAGGGTCTGTGATGTTTGGATAGACCCAGGTGTCCTCTCCAAAGCCTATGGCTTTGGAGATGGCATAATAAATGCACGCATTCCAGTGGATGATGACCAGGATGTAAAGAACCAAGTTGCTGATGCGGAAGATGTTGGGGTGGCTGGTTCTGGTCTCGGTGCTATCAAAGAATTCAAACATGCGGGAGAAGCGCAGCAGCCTGTTGAAACGCAATTCAGGGCAGTGCAATCCCACAGCAAAGTATGCCAGGTCTGTGGGCATGATGGAGAGAACATCCAGCTTGAACTGTAAGGTGTGGATGTAGTTATCCCGTAACTTCTTCAGGTCCTTAACCAGGAGGCCCTGTTCCAAGAATCCTAACAGAGAAGCAAATGATAGAATTATCTTGGCTTATGTTCAACTCCTGCAGGCTTTGTATGCCCTTCTGAGAAACATTTTAGGGTATGTCATGCACATACGTGCATATATACACAGAGTCATCCAAATCTTACCAGTTCCACCTGATCTACTCAGTTTACAAGCTTTTGTTACCACTCAAGCCCTTCATCTGGCAAAAGCCACCTAAAGATATCACTTAGGGATTCAGTCTGTTGCTACAAAGAAATGGGGACACAGAGGTTTCCATCCTCCAGAACATGAATTATTGCCGTTCCGACAGAAAACGTACAGCCACCTGCTGTGTTCCGAGAACATTAAATTCTACCATTTTTCAGTGTAGATAATTCATTAGCTGAACTGATGCAAAATCAGAGATACAGACCTGCAACTATGCCCGAATACTAATAGTAATGCACGTAATTTTGTACAATTATTCAAAGGTGAAGCTGAAAGCTGGGATGATTAATCTTTCATTCTGAAACTTACTCCGTTTCTCAGATCTTTTAATTAGATTCTTTCTCTGGAGACTGCTTCATACTAGTGACTGCCAAGGTAGACAAAATCCTTCCTAATGCAGTGGTAGAGTAGAACTCTCCCTTGTAGCTCATGTCCACTTTTAGGGGGAAAAAAAAAGCACTGACAAGTAAGGATACTGCTTCTGCTTACCTGTGTGCAGGTGGATCACTATGTCCCCAACATAGATAGAGTCCGAGATGTAGTCTAACACGAGCCAGAGGACAAGGTAGGTCTTCTGCAGGTCACTGAAGCAAGCCCTGGAGGAAGGTCATAAAATAGGGTGGTGAGACCAACAAATCTCTTTATCATCTCCAACTATTACAGATGAATATAGGCTGATTCTGAGGGTCCTTACCTCTACAACCAAGCTTGGTCACTTGCACCTCTTCTCCTAGAAATTAAAATCCCCTTCTCTGAAAAATCTGCCCTCCTCTGACCTAGGTAAAGCAACATCTTGAAACCACCTCCCAAATTCACCTTGCAGCTTTACCCCAAACTCATGGTCCTTTCCAACTGGTGCCAGGGGACAGATGCTCTGCAGAAGTCACAGTGATAGTGGGGAATCCCTTCCCTTTAGGTTCCTACCAGCCCCAGTACCACCAGTGCCAGTTGTCTGATCCTGACTGAGCCATGACAACCAGCTGAACAGGAGGATTAGAGGAGACAGGGACCCTACAGCCTCCCAGCTCACCTGGCTACAAGCAAGCACCAGTTATAGAGGACAGGAACTGCGATGACAGCCAGCCAACGGTAATACCAGTCTCCTGCAGGGTCCACCACAAAGATCTTCCATTTTTTCCTGGAAGCAGAGAGAAAACAGAGCTAGAAACTCATGAATAAAGGGCTAAACATAGAAAATAGCGTTGGAAGGAACCATCCGAGCCACATCCTTCATCCCTTGCACTAGACTGGCTCAAACATAGCTGCAGCTTGAATGCCAGTCTGTATCCTAAACCAAATCTCAGCAGTGCTGAGCAAAAATGTCCAGCACTGTTTAAACTCCTTTATCCCCAAAACGGGGCTCTGTAATGTTCCAGAAGAGGAAACTGTAAGATGGTGAGGCAAAGCAGATGCACACAGCACCCCCAGTGCAGGGCCAGAAACAGATACATGGAAGGTGATCAAAAAACTTCTCTTTACGTGACACTGCCTCTCCCAGATGAGGTATGGGTTGGTGCCAGACATATTTTAAGAGAAGATTAATTAGAGCAGGAAGGAAAGTGTGATGCAGATCAGTGGGAGCACCAGGAGGGGATGCCTAAACCCCAGAGCAGCGAGCCGGGGGGTGGCAGTTGGCACTGCAAGGCTGCCATCACCGCACTGCTCTCAGCTGCCTGCCTGCAGTCTGCTTAGTCCTGGGTCCAGCCTTTGAACTGCTCCCAAGTGTTTGATCCTGCTCATCTTGGGACTCTGAGATAAGATGTGTGTGCTCCAGTTGCCAGATCTCACTGGAGAAGGCAAGGAAGAGAAACTCTGCGGCTGGGCTGATAGGCTTAGCTGCTGCAGCCCGGTGGGGCAAAACTCCCTCTCTTTTCTTCCCTCCCTTCCAGCTTTTGAACATGCAAAACTCCCTCCAGTAATAGGAAAAAAACAACCCCCTTGCCAACAGATTCCCCATGCCTACCTCCCTGCTTCTGACAGCTTCAAAAGCAAAACCTCTGCCTTGAAGGCTCCTTCCCCACGGCACAGGCAGCAGCACCTGCGGTGCCCGGAGCGTGGGGACCAGCACTCAGGGCAAAGCCAGCAGCACTCCTTCATGTTTGCTCTGGGTACAGCCACAGACAAGCAGGTGGTCCAACTTGCCCATTAAAAGTGCATGGAAACTGCAACTTAAATGTTTTTTGAGAAAAGGACCCTCTGCTCCCTGGAACATACAGCATCAACATACAGGGAGTACTGACTGACCTGCAGCCAGCTGGTGCTGTTGTAACACCCACAAGCACTAATAATGGCAATAACGGTGTTAATTACATTTGTAATTTCAGCTTTGGATCACTAGTACTGCCCACGGCAGGTGGCCAGAGCCACGGACATTACACTGACTGTGGGGCCAGGGCTGGAAAACCAGGGTTCTGTGTTAACCCAGGAAGAGATTATAATCATCCGCCTCCTCCCAAAGGGTTTGCACCCAAACCTCCAACCATGGAGGCTCCCAAGGCCATGAAGAGCAGCTCACGGTCGGAGTTACCAGACTTGGGTCTCTTCTTACTTGTGAAGCTGAGGACCTGGAAACCAGCAGAAGTTACCACCGTCTCCCCAGGAGTCCACTGGCACTGAGCAGCCCTTTCACGGCACGCTTCAGCTCCCTCTGATAATTAACAAGCTCCCCTTAACCTCACAGGGCAGAACGTTTTCTTCCATGTCTAGTAAAGACCCAGATACAAGGCTCCAATATTTTTCTCCTACTGAAAACAATTATTTCGTGGCGTTTTAATTACCATGTATAATGTTAGGGTCCAGAGTAGTCCATGAGCTTTGCCCTTTAATTAGCCAGCAGAAGAAAAACCAGGTTATTGCTTTTCACCAGGAGAAGTATGAGCTGAGCAGATGAAAGGGCTGGATTTGAAAGAGCCTTTTCAGAAAGCTGCCGTCACAGTGTCTGCTCTTGGGCTGGGGGGGGGATAATGGGCAGAAAACGCATTCCCTTCATCTGCCTTCATACTGCTGATGATGAATGAGACTGGCAAATCCCAAGCATCTGTGCTTGCTGTGGTCTCCTGGGTGGAACCCCCGCACCACTCAGCTTGTCCCCAGCTCCTCATATGCACAAGCTGGAGGTGCATTTCCTTACAGACTCAGGGCTGGCTCCAAATGCCAACCCTAGTGTTGAACTGCTCTGAAAATGGGGAGGCCTGCTAGCTGTCACGAGCCATGCAATGTGTGTTTGCTCCCAGGGCATGCAGCAGGGGGGAGAAGACCCCACAGGTAAGGGACAGGCCAGGTCTTTTACACCGGGATGGACTCCCAGGTCCTGTGTGCCTGCATAACAGCCCAGCAAAGCCAGGCTGGCTGCCAGGACAGAGGCTGGAGAGGGCAGGGAGGACCCTTCCCACCACTGCATCCTACCTCCCCCTTTCCCTTTCCCACCCGCCTCCGTTAGCCATCACTGCTGGGAGCCCCCAAGCACCATGCACAGCCAAAGACAGCTGGGGCCACAGGAAAGGGACCCTACTTTTCGGTTTCCTCCTCGGTCTCCACATCCTCTAAATCATTGTCAGCACCTGCAGCCACTGTCTGGAGCTCGGGGCCCTGGAAACGCTCAAGGAAGGGGTCTGGCCTTTGCTGCTCCTCGTGCAAGCTCTTGCTGGCCCAGTCCCTCAGCACCAGCACCAGCCGGGCTATCCTGGACAGGGGAAAGAGGCAGAGTCAGGAGGTGTCTGTGGAGCAAGGAGAAAGCAAAACCTGGAGAGCAAGAAGAAGGGCTACAGCTGAGAAAAAACTTACAGCTCCTTCTCAAGCCCAAATACTTCCTTTACCCCACACCCTTGTAACGATGGTGTAGGACCAAGAGTATGTGAGCAAGAGAGCCCACCCTGGCAGAGTCCCACAGCTCCTTCCTCAGTCCTGCTGCCATTCCCACAGGGACATAAGGAATGTGTGGATGACTGGGGCAGTGTGAGGCTGCCTTCAAGGGAGAGGAGCCCCCGAGCCCTCCTGGGGCCCAGAGGTGATGGAGTCATCCCCTCCTGCAGCCCCCTCCATGGGCACTGGGTCATGCAGAACAGCATCCACAGACACTGGTCCCTGCAGCCCTTGGATGCCATACAGCAGGAGAGGATCCTGACCCCACGCAAGTGTCCAGTGTCAAAGCCAGGCACAGAAGGCTCAGGCTCACTCTGGGCAGACAGAACACTCAGGTACCTGGCCAAGGCTTGCCTGCCTCGGAAAGCGGAGGCAGCCGGCTCACCCCCATCCGGGGGACCTCTTCTCTGCAGCTCTGAGGAGGGGTCATCCTGGGTTGAACAGGTCCTGCAGTGGGGAAAAGGTGAGGTCACTGCCACGCCATGCCATCGTGACACCTGCCAGGCGAACTGGAAGATGTGGGCAGCTGCCAGGTCTTGGCAGACACCCCCCTTCCCTGCCCCACCACTGCCTCCCTCCACCAAACCAGGGGCCAGCCTGACCTGCCCGTGCTGAGCCCCGTCCCCTCCACGTCACCCTCCGCTCTGGCTTGGGCGGGTGGGCTGGGGTGGCGGTTGGCCGGTGAGCTGTGCAGACCATTACTCTTGGCTGTCATCCTCTCTGTGAGGAGACCACAGGCACACACCCTGCCCCAGAGACCTGCAAAGAGCAGAAAAACACCACAAGAAAAGCCATGCAGGGCACATCCCACTGTTTGAACGCAGAGATACAGCACAGCACGGGAAGAGAGGGTCAAACCTCATGGGATGTGCCCATCCCACGTTTTCTACCACCAGCCATCGCTGATGCTGCCTTAAGAGTCCTGCAGAGCATTTCACCCTCCCCAAGAAATCCCACATCTGTCCGTGGCCCACGAAAGATGCTCTCCTTGCTGTTCAGGCTCCTCAGCCATTGCTGGGGCAACAGCATCCCCAGCGAGCCGCGCCATAACAACGAGTCCCATAACAAGTCCACGGCACTCTCAGCACCACTGCCTGCCCAGGGACAAGAAAATACACTTGTAAGGGATGTGAGTGCAAGGCCAGCCCTGGCAGGGAGATGCTGTTGTGCAGCAGCACAAGGTAGACTTTGCACGTAGAAGGGTGTTTGCACCCAAGCAACCACCCTTCTTCCTTAGGGCACAGCAACCTACTGGTGACCTGCCCAGCAAGCCCACATCTCATCACTGCAAAAATTGCCACTGCATTGGAAATTAAGGTTTGCTATTTAAAAAGAGCCTTGCTGAAGTTCCTGCTGGCAGGAGCGACCATCTGGTTTCAGAGAGCAGAAGACAAGACCTTACATTAACACATAGAGGCTGCTGAGCTGTTAAGTCTGTGATTTCACTGGATTTTGTTTATCTAAAAAGCAAGAGATGCCCATGGGGCTTGCCCAGCCCCAGATGTGCAGCCCTCAGTATTCTGTTCCGCCCCAAAACAGGCCACACCGTGCAAATGCACCTCTTGGAAACACAGACTTGCACCTGCATGGACACAAAAGCACCCGGGCATATCACCCAGCTCTACCTAGATCACATATTCCCACCCTGGCCACCCCCCGGGGCACAGTGCACCCTCCATACCCAGAGCGCACAGGTGAGGCAGGTTCCTGGAGGTGACATGCTTGTGCTCTCACATGGTGCAGCCCATGGCCGAGGCTCCGCTCGCAGAAAGGCGATGCCTTGTACACCTCCACCAACACACACCAAAGACCACGTCCACACTGCAACAGCTGTCCACGCCCAGGCAAGCCACCTCCCCAGGGCAGCAGAGCTGCTGCTGAGAAGCCACCACTGTCCACTTACGAGCCTGGTGTCCCCCGAAGCCTTCAACACCTGGCTGCTGCCTAACGCGGGCTAGCAGGGGTGGCTGGGGAGCATCCCTCCCCCAGGAGCCTTCTGGGCTGTCTCCAGAGCACTCAGGCTTTTAAAGCACGCGTTGAGCTGCAAAGCAAAGCCAGCACTCCCGCCTTTCTCCCCTGCCCAAGCAGAGAAGCAGGTAAGGTGGCCGGGCAGCAGCCTGGCAGCGGCAGAGGGGCCCCCGCGGCGCGCAGGGAGGATGCACACGCGTGCGTCTGTCCTCGTCACTCCAGCAGCCCATCCCCTGAGCATCCTCGATGCCCCGAGCAGCAGGGCGCACTTCAGAGGAGTTCATAGCAGCCAGCTTTGTGTCTGGGGGATGAAAGGGGAGGAGGGGAATGTGCTGCTCAGAGATGATCCATTTTCCTACTCACACTCCACCTCCTCAGTGGCTGTCCCGAGCAGCTCTGGGTCCGGCGGCTCCCGAGTCCCCAGCAAACCCTGGGGAAGGGTCACTGCCCACCCAGGGACAGGCACAACCAGCAGACCCCAGCCAGGCTCAGGTCCTGCCACACCTGGTCACATACTGGGATTGTCGCCCAGGCTGCCTGCTTCTGCTCCCCTCCCAGCCCTCTGCCCTAGGGAAAAACAAAGCTGATGACTTTTTCCCTGCTTCATAGGCTGTGCCACAACTACTGCCACGATGGAGAATTTGCAGAAGTAGCCACATTTTAACATCCTCCCATCCAGATACCTCTTCTCACACTTAGGGAGCACAAGATCAGATGTGCTGCTCTGGAGTCCCAGTGAAGAGAGCTTAGAGTTTGAAGATGATCACAAAATGCATCTTTCACCAGTTTCTGCCCTCATATTTTACTCACAAAGCCATTCTAATAACGGGTTAACAAAGAATTTGCATCCCCAAGGCAATAGGGAAGAGGGTAATTTTTACCCCCTTCCTCCCCTTGCAGTGGCTGAGGCTGGATCAGCCCCTGCCATGCGCATGGAGCCCTGCCCCGTGTGCAGGGCTGATCTGGAAGCACCAGCACTGGGAGTCCCTTCGTTATCAAAGGTTTACCTTTTTTTTTTTTTTTTTTTTCCTTCAAAGTCTTAAATTCCACCTGTTCTGATCTTGCTGAAAACCAGGACAGCAGGGAGCCTGAAGGAAGAAATGGGAAATCTGCAGCCTTGGCCAGGGCTGCTGGCAGCATTGGGTACCTCCTGGGTGAGCACCCAGCAGCAAGGGACACATCACCCTGCTTTTGTCTCTGCGGCACAGACCCCAACACTGGGGACAGATCACAGAGCAGCAGCACTGCAGCAGCACGTCCCCCTTCCACCTCTCCTTTTGCTCCCTGCCTGCAGCTGCCTTCAAAAGCAACATGGGAACCCCAGGAGCGGCTCCCTCACAGCTTGCTCAAGCACCATATTGCACAAGACACTTTATTTTCTGTGCATGTCATTGTGGCAGTGACCTAGGAGACATCCAGCCCTGCCACATGTGCTGGCCTGGGACAAAGAAAAGCCAAGAAGAGGTGGCAGGGAGAGAGAAAGGAAATAAATAAAAGTTATCACACCCTAACAGGGACAGAATTAACCAGAAACTCTCCTCCTCCAGGTCCTCCCCCGGGCATGGCAGCTGGCATGTGTGTTTTACACCAGTGGGCCAAATGGCCTGGTAGCTATAGAGGGCAGAAATCCAGCATTTGATTAAATAAACACGTGTGGCTGAGACATCCAGCACCAGGTCAGGGTCCTGCTGCCGAGGAAATAAACCTTACCTGTTCCCATCCACTGGGATGCCAGGATCAGACTCCACAGCTGGTAGAAGAAACACGTCCAGAACACACACGGTTTATTAAAATATGCATTTTATGGGTCAGTGTTTCCAGATTCACACCAGGATTTATGCCTTACGTAAAAGTCACATTGTATCCCTCACAACCTGCCAATAATTAGGCTTTGAGAACACATACAGTTTGATCACCTCTCCTTCAAACATCTTCAATCCACACTTTGAACATGATGTGTCCCCCCAGAGGGGCACAGAATCACAGAATTATCTAGGTTGGAAAAGACCTTGAAGATCATCCAGTCAACCCTTCTCACCCTAAATACAGCTAAAAAAAAAAAAACAAAAAACCCAAACCACAAACTTCCTCCAAAATGCATTTGTACCTCTCAGAGATAATCAGCCAAACAATTTACCTACTCACCTGGCACAAGTCACACAGCAGCAGCCTCCTTATACAGACCCGTTGTGTAAGGTCTCCTGGTAATCCTGACCATGTCCCTAAGCCACCAGCCACAGGAACCACCTCTGCACCAGGGCTCCCATCCCTCAGAGACACCCTGCCACGGCACGGCAAGCCCACCTCACCGTCCTGGCTCTCATCTGCAATAAATCTCAGTGCTCTCCTCTGCTCAGCTATCGGGCACAGGTTCAGACCTGCAATTACTTGTGGGACAGTTATTTATTAGTCAATGTCCAGCTGCCAGATTTACAGTCACAGATGCTTGATGCAGTTGCAGGCAGAAAACACCTAAGCATCCCTGTCTGTAAATAATCTGTTGGGACATCTGGATGACCTGCAGATCCAGCTACAATTACTTATAAGTGGAATAGAGAGGTCCTGTTAAGCCCTGCCAAAACCCCAGAGCCTGCAAGCACAACTCCAGCAGATGTGCTGGATGAACCACCAAGAGCATCTCAACATCACCTCAAAGCTAAGTGTTACTAAACTCCACAGAAGGAAAGAAACAGCAAAGCTGTTGAACTGGGCTTGTTTTTAGCTGAAGAGCATCTGGGCCAAGAATTCCCCTCACCTGTGTTCTTGCACTGTCACTGAAGTTACAGTTTGGCAGCAAACCTGGGAGCGATCCTGCCCTCTGGCACTGGCAACCTAACAAGTACCTACTGCTGCCCGAATGGGCAATTTCCCACGGCCTGTCTGGTGCTGTCACTGTTGGTACAAGGTTTTATAATCCAGAGACTCACCACGAGGAGGTTTCCCATTTAAATCTCTCTGGGAAAGAGCCAAGCTCCCAGATAAACCCAGACCTCAGAAACACTCTTACAGTCACTTTGGATCTGAACATTTGCGAAGCCGCTGCTGAAGTGCCTCGAGCAGGGTGGGAGCCAAGGAGATGGTGGCTTAGCAGCAGCTGCAGGGGTGGGAGCTCCCGGCTCCTCCAGCTCCGTATCCTCTAGTGCAGGGGCTGTGGCACATGAGAACTGGCAGTACTACTTCCACCAAAGAGCAGTGGCACAAGGAAGAAGAGAAAACCCACCAGCAGTTTAAAAATGCTCAATCACTCTACACAAGCTTTTGGGGTGGAAGATGAGGAACAGACGCAACAGCAGTTGGCTGAGGACCTTTATGGGGTCAGAATTGAGTTATCCTAACTGGAAAGTGATCAAGGAACTGGGCCCATCACAGTCTAAGACGAACAGGACCCCATGTCTGCAGACACCCGACGCCTTGGTTTTGCATCTCCTCTGGCAGGCAGGTCCAGAGGGTCTCCCATTGCTTTGTGCAGGATGGAGACCTCCAGTTTCTTATGAGACCTGGGCTCGTCACAGCAGCTTCCCACACAGGCGCTGACCCCATCAAACGTACAAGGTGGTTGCTAGTGTACACAGAGCATTTGCAACCACAGCCCAGCCCAGGGATTACACCTGCTGGGTCATACTCCTTGCACCCCACCCCTCCCTGACACCCATCTCCAGGTCCAGCTTTGTCGTTTCCCTCACCCCCCTCTGCTGTTAGAGCATGGGAGAGAGATGGCACCTTCATTGTAATCGGGGCCTAAAGGACACAGATCCTCAAGGGCCTACAGTGCAAAAAGCAGGTCAAGTTAAGAAGAAACACACAGTTTTACTGTTTGCAAGTTCACAAGCAAGGATCCTCTCCTTCCCTCTGCCACCCTGCCAGGGTTGGGCAGGGGAGGTCGGGGCATGAGAAATCATCTCCTCAGCCAGAGCCACGTGTTGATGAGACAGGCAGAGATCAGCACAGAGTAGACCAGGGCCTCCTTCTGTCGCCAGGCGTTGCACTGCTCCTCCAGCACGCGAAGCCTCCCCGAGATCCTCATCAACTGCAAGGGAAGCAGTGGGGCTGCTGTCAGCCCTGCAGCAAAGTGCAGGACACTGGCTCATCCCAGAGCCATGGGACAGCAAGGGATGGAAGGATGGGATCTGCTGTCTCCTTCAGGTCCTTTTCTAGAGCAGCATAGAATCCTAGAACGGTTTGGGTTGGAAGGGACCTTAAAGATCATCTAGTTCCAACCCCTCTGCCATGGGCAGGGCCACCTTCCACTAGCCCAGGCTGCCCAAAGCCCCGTCCAACCTGGCCTTGAACCCTGCCAGGGAGGGGGCAGCCACAGCTGCTCTGGGAAACCTGTGCCAGGGCCTCACCACCCTCACAGTAGAGCATTTCTTCTGTATATCTGATGTGAATCTCCCCTCTGTCAGTTTATCCCTACCATCCTGATCACGCCCTCCCCACCTTTCCTGTAGCCCTTTCAGTCCCGAGAGGCCGCTCTAAGTCTCCCCGGAGCCTTCTCTTCTCCAGCTGAACCCCCCCAACCCTCTCAGCCTGTCCTCACAGGGGGGTGCTCCAGCCCCCAGCAGCTATCTTTGTGTGGGAGAATTAGCAGCAGTAACTGAGCTCCTGAGCAGATGCTTTAAGAAAAGCTCCTTCCCATCAGAACAGCATCTGAGCCCTTTACTGCCAGCAGATGGAGGGGTCTGGCTGTCTCCTGTAGCCCTACAGCCCCTCAGGGTAGAGGCTTGATGGGTCAACACACATGTAAGTCCCCCCCTAGTTCTCTATTAGGAGCATCAGCCAGGACCAGCTTGGCAGCACCAGCCCATCAGGACTGAGCAACATATCCCTGGAGCCTCCTCATCCCCCCTCCTATGGCTTTCCCAGGAAACGTTTGCAGCCCTTCACCCCATCTCACCTGCTTTCTCATTGTTGCCATCTCAGCCGCCTCGACCTCCTCCAAGGCACTCTCTGGAGCTGGGCCAGCCTCCTGGGAGCTGGGGAAGAAAAACAAAGATGCAGACAGACAAACACTGCTCAAGAGGTGCAACTGCCATCCTGTACACACAGCATTGTCACAGGGAGCCAAGCCATGCAGGTAACGTGTGTGTGCCCAGGACATGCTGGCTGGGTGCAGCACCAGGAGAGAGGAAACAGCACCTGCACAGCATCTCTTCTTAACCCCCATCATGCCTATTTATACCCGTCCACCCACAGTGATCACAACAAAACATGCCATGACAGACAACAGGGAAAACACATGCTTGTATTTCTTTAGAGGTCCAACAGAGAGAAAATATATTTACCAAGCATCCATTCTCTATAGTCAGAGGAATTCATTGAGGGTTGGATAAACCTTCTTTAGAGCCAGTCAGGTAAATAAGTATCACAGGGCCAATGCTGAAATGGAGGGATGATCTCATTTACATCAGCAGGTGAGGATCCCGCTGGTGGGAAGTGGCCATCAACTGGGGGGAACCATCATCTAAGCAAGTGCATCAGCCAGCAGAAAAGGGTCCTGTGTTTGCTGAGACAAGGAGTTGTTCCTCTCCAGTATCTCCAGAAACCACAAGCTCACTTTCCCTGTTCCCCCTGACAAAAAAAGTATCACTTTTTGCTCTTAAAGCAAATTTTACCTGCAACTGGAAACATAAGCAACCCAAGCACGCACCACTTTCTTCCATCCCTGGAAACAAGAGGGCCACCACTGGGATTAGCTGCCGCACTGGCAGAGGCAACACACAGACCACGGATCTGCAGGGCATCCCCTGGAGCCATGCTGCAGGGCCCACAGCACCGACCCACAAAACAAAGTAGGTCCACATGAGAAAAAACAAAATTGCCGCATTCGGTCTGTTACTCCCATCAACATAGGCTGGCTCTACATCAGTTCTTCTATAACCAAAACTCCCCTAGGCACACCAGTAACTCGCATGGGCACTCGTGGATACCATACGGGCTAACGAGTGTCTAACACAGCTCCTTCAGAGACCTTGGGGAGGAGAGGGTATTTATTCCTGCTTGCAACATGATGTTGATCTCACTGAAGACAAGCCAGAGCAGCACATGGAGATTCACTGAATCTCTGTCTGAAAACACATTTGTGAGATAATACCTCTATGTAATGTAGCCGGGCTGTAAAATGAAAGTCACAACAGAAAGAAAATCCAATTTCCCCCAGCACAGAGCCATTAAAAAAGGACACATCCTGCAGCTTTTGACTGAAAAATCCCAGTTGATACAGGTGGGACACCCTTTAGAGACTAGAAATTACTTTCCAGTAACTCATACTCTTCAAGAGGTCACTGTCAGGCAAATACTCATCTCTGTGCGAGCCCAGACTTTTCTTTACCAAAATTTCAGGATAAACAAGTCAGCTCATTCATTTTTAAATTTTTATTGTTGCATAGGTGTACAAAGCTGTCATGCTGAAGAGCTACCGTATGCATCTGAAGTGATGCAAAGTACCAAGAAAAGGTGTTTCAAGGTGGCTGGCTTCAAAGGGAGCCCGAGCCCTGGGCAGAGGCCCCAGACTCATCCCCCTGCAGTGCAGCAGCTCCACAAGCTACCACCTCTCGTGGTACCACGGCCAAAACCTCCTCTGCTCCTGAAGGGAGGAGGGAGATGGTCTTACATAGCCACTAATCAGGTCTGTTGGCACACCCAGATTTTGCTTTCAAAAAAAACAAAGTGACATTTGAAGACAGTCAGCCTACTGTGGTTAAAAGCAGGGACATCACTTTGCATCGTCCGCAGACAGAAGCCAGCTCTGCTGCCTGCACCTCCGCGCCAGCTGGGGAGGGAGGGCAGGATATGCCACCGATGGCAGGGATGATGGATGCTCACTCTCCTCCCTTTCTGCCTGGAGGCTTTGCTCAAGGAGAATTAGAAGTATTTAGATGTACCTCTGGGTGCTCAGCAGTCTTAGAGCAGTGGGGACACCTTAAGGCTGCAGTGATGTCTTTGAACATGTTGAATTTACTACACTTGCACAGATAAGAGCACGGTGGAGACAGTTGCTCCAGCACATCCAGAGAGATTGAGGTCACTGCATACCTGCTCCAGCGAGCATGCAGGCACACTGCACCCAGGCCAGAGGCACTGGCTACGGGATGAGTAACTTGGAGCAGCCAGTTGGAAAAGGTTAATTAAGAGTGCCCAAGATACAGCCAAGGGTGCTGGAAGCCTGAAGGAGAGGGTGTCTCAGGGGCAGGACCTGGGTCAAGCCATCTGTTCTGGATTTTGATTCCTTCACACATTTCTCCCCATCAAGCCACCAAGGCACACATAAAAATTAGCACTTGCTTAGCAGTGAAGAGCAGCTGAAGTCCCAACAATGTCACAGGTGGCGTTAAAGCACCCAGGGTGCCTGGGGGCCTGGTGTTAAGCTAAGCAGGAGACACGAGCTGGGCTGGGTTAGCAGGGTGCAGCCAGACTGCCTGCACCGGGCACTCCTGGGCCAGGCACCCAGAGCTGGCGGACAGGACAGGCAAGGAGGAGAGCCTGGGGCGGCCATGCAGGACCATCCTGCCCCTGCACCGTGCAGCCTGTGGTTATCAGAGCTCGTGCCTCAGCAAGGCAAAGGCAAGTCCTTGCAGAATGGCAGGGAGGTGGCTCAAGACAAGCCAAAGTCACCTGGATGGTGCTGGGTCTTGCAGAGAGTCCTGGACACGGTGGAAGAGCACCTGGCCCAGGAGGTACATGGTCTGGAAGATGTTCTGCATGGAGTAGATCCTGCCCGTCTCCGGGAGCGGGGGGAGCGGGGCACTGCGCACGGGCCTGGGGTGTACACAGAATCACGCCTGTTATTTCCTGGCCTCATACAGCACAGGCACAACCTGGCGTTTGGGAGCACCCCTCATTGCTTCAGCGGCTCCAAGCATCTCCGGGCAATGCCATCGGCACCCAGACACCCATGTCATCGGGTGGGGGAACCCCCTCCAGCAGCCCCCAGGCTCAAGGACAGTTGCCTGACTCCTCTGAAGCTAATTGTGGCTGTGAAATAACTAGACCTTCACCAGCTGCTCTCACAGGGGTTGCAGAAGGCAGCTCTCCTGCCACACAGGACAACCCTGGACTTCTCAGGGGGAAGGTGGCTCTGTTCTGGGATTAAATTAAAAAACGAGATAATTTTTCCACTGGAGAGAATCCAGAGCCCAGGATCATTATCACCATGCTACTGCTCACAAGCTATGCTCACAGAGCTGAAAAGCTGCATGCTCTTAGCCCACCCTGTCTGCAAGGCACTGCAAGTTTCAACAACCCTGGTAAGAAACCCAGTGAAGCCCTGGTGCCTCATTTGCCAGTGGTCACCTGCCCGTAGGCCCCAACACTCTGCCATGCTGGTGCTGGAGCACGAGACCATGTCGCAAAGCACTGAGAGGAGGACGGACAGAGTCGGAGAGGCTGGGACAAGCCAGAAGAGGCTGTGAGGTCCTCTTGGCCCAATGGCCAGGCAACAGCATGCCCAGCCCGCTCCGAGAGGGGACGTGGTCTCCCACGTGCATCCCCGCAGAGAGCTCATCGCCCTGGGGACCAGTGCAGCTGCCTTCAACGCTGCCAGGCACAAGCTTCTCTGACACCAGGAGCCACATTCCTCTTGTGCAAGAACAGGACTTGCAAGGCATTGCCTTGACCCGACCTGGATACCCTCCCACCTCGAGGCACCGACACCAGAGAATATCAAAGCAGCACAGACAACTGGAGATGCTGATCCCCCCACCCCAGGCAGCCCCGGGTTCATGCTCACCGCTCATGGTGCTGGCCTGGGCTCTGCAAGGCCAGCTGGACACAGTCACTTGGAGTTCTCTCCCGCCGTGACCTGCTACTGTGATGGCCCTGTTGGCATCAAACACAACCGTGTGAGCGCAGAGACCCTGTACGGGCCGAGCCCAGCCCGTGGTCTGCAGTGCCAGGAGCCCATCAGCGTGCGGAAGGTCAGTGGCAGGATCTGACACTAGGGAGGGTGGAGAGACATGCTCAGAGCAGGGTGACCCTGCAAGATCAGCAAGGAGCCTGCTGATCTGATCTCTATTCAGATCAAAAATCCTCCACACAAAGTATCCGGGAACAGCTCTCGAATATCAGGGAGGTGAAAACACTTGAGAATGCAGATCAGCAGCTCCAGCAGCCAAACTCAAGCCTTTGCCTGCCCAGGCCTCTCTTTGAATTAGTTTCACACAAGGTTAAAATCTGCTTTCAGCTCTGACACCAAAACTCTTTATGCTACAGTGATGAAACAGCTCCATCTCGTACTTCATCCAAGAGAAGCAGTGGTTGAAAAGGGACTTCAAAAGTAGCAGAAGGAGGTTGGGTGGGGACTGCACCTACTTCAGCCTACCTCCAGCTCACAAAATGCAGTAAGAGGTCTGGCTGAATCAATGTCCCAGCACACAGGTGTGTACTGGTTATGGGACAGAAAGAGATCCCACCACCTCCTAGGAGGAGGTAGTGCTCTGGAAGATGAACTTTGGCTTGGGCTGGTAACAGACCTCTGGAGAAACCCAACGGTGGGATTGCTCCCCCTTCCCATCACAGGCAACCCCGTCCGCTCTCAGTACAGTACCGATCGTTTGCGTTTCTGGGAGCTTGGTCTGCTGGCTACATGCAGAAAAGGGAGCTCCCCAAGGCAGGTGGACTGTGCAGAGGAGTCTGGGGATACGTGCACCATGACAGAGGGGACCTTCCTTTGCTGGTTCAACAGGATGGGCCTCAAACTGGCATCTGATATTTCTACAGAGAAGAGAGAGGGAAGAATTAAACCAACCTGAATGCCCTCAGTACAGGAGAGAAGAAAGATCCACCCATGTAGGAAAGTCAACCCTATGTCTAGTACCAGCCATATATCAAAAAACCATGTCCCACAGGTGTGAGAGGCAGGAGAGCCTGGAGGGGCATGGACTGGAAAGCAACTGGACACACCGCTCCAGGAAAGCAGATTTCAGAGCTGTTTTTCAAAGAGACAGGGCCATATGTCTGTGCATCCCAAAGCAGGGAGCCTACCAAAGCCATGAGGTAAGTAATGTGAAGGGAGACACCTCCACATTTTGCTCCTCTCCTTTTGGAACTAAGGCCCATCCTGCCTTCTGTTAGTTACCTTTTCCCACCTCTTCCCAAGCATCTCCACACCATCCTGTCCTGCCTTCAAGAAGAAAGCTGACTGCAATACCTGCCCCTGTCCTCTCCTCTTGCAAGGCAAACCACTGGGGATTTTATAAAGGGATCCTAGTCCCTAGGATGTTGTAGAGTCCCACCAACCTTCAGCCACCCCAAAAGACAACCCAGGACATTACCTGCAAAAGAAATCCTATCAGGGATGTGCATCCGAAAGGAAGGAGGGACATCCTCTATCACTGGCTCCTCATCCCCAGGACTGGAGCTATCTGCTACCTTCAGCCTGTTGGGAACCTGCATCCTCTGATTGATGGCTTCTGTGAAGAGCAGGTCACAGCGGGCTCGGTTCAAGTCCAGTCCCCAAAATGGCCACATCTTTTTTGATTTCCTCAGATTGCTTGAGCACTCTGGGCTTCACACAGAGGAAAAAAAAAAAATAAAAATGCTGAGCAAAAGTGGTAGCAAGCAGCTCTTCCAAACTGGCACCTGCACAGGGTCAACACGTGTTCTATAAGAGAGCTAAAATAAGGCAGAAACAACCCAAAAGACAGACACAGAGTTGTCCCAGAGAACGGGCTATCCCACAGGGCCACTGCAGGTGGGAGCTCCTGTCTGGCAGGGTGAGAAAGAAGAAAGCTACATGTCCTGGGAGCAAAGCACCTATTGCTTCCATTGATAGCAAGAAAAGGGCAATAGTTCAGCCCAACTGTGGGAGGAGTTCAGCATACCCTAAAAAATAGTGAAAAAAATATTATTTTCCATCCAAAAGTAAAGGCAGGAGGGCTGGGAGCACATTTTCACGTTCATACGCCTTCCAGGAAAAATTAGGTTTTCTAAAAACAAAGCACATGTTTTGTGACAAGATTCCAGGTTGCCACAGGAAAAAACGAGCACTAGACTCTCTGCACACTCTCCTCACCCAACCCAGCACCCATCTCCTCCAGGGACCCACACCACACTGAACAAGATGGATTTTTCCCTGAGCAGAGCTGCCAGATGTTGAAGCATCCTCCGGGAGGGGAAGGAAAAGCACACAGCAGCTCCACCGGGGGGACCAGCACTGAGGAGGGACAAAGGCTCCAGCTCTCACTGCTCCTGGGGCAGCCAACAGTAGGAGCAGAACATAGGACATAGGTGCTGTCTGGGGCTTTGCAGCTGCTCAGGACGCACAACTGCCCCGTGCCTCAGTTTCCCCTTGGCCAAGTCCCAGGGCTTTCAGAAGTGCTCTGGGGTCCAATGTCCCAACGCTTTCACTGAGTGATGTGAGCAGAGGGCAAACAACCTACATTTTTTGGGAGAGGAGCTGCCCAAAACACCTTCCTGGCTCCCAGCATATGCACTCTGTTCTTTCTCAAAAAGCTACAGTCAAGAAGAAAACCCCAGGGCTGCCAAGGCTGGCGGACCCCAGCCAGACCCCAGTGCTGCCCCAACATCCCAGACACGCCACGTGCATGCACAGCCCCCCTGCACACTCCTTGCTGCCGCCCTTTTCTTGAAGGTTAAACCTTTAAAACAAATGCAGCAACATTATGCTTAGGTCAAGACAGATGTTCTTTGTGTATGTTGAAGCGACAGGCATCCCAAATCAACAGAACAAGGAGATAGCCTCCTCCAAGCAAAGACAGCCCGAGCCATGAGACCTTGCAGAGGGTACTTTGCCAACTTGGCAAACAAATTCAAGGTCCACCTATCCTTGGCTGAACTACCCGCATTATAATACTAAAAATCATGCCTATGGGTCAAGAAGACCCTTGCCTGGGTGAAGACCCTTCCCCTGAGCATGTATAGTAGTAGAAGTATTGTATCAGCAGTAATATAATTGTATGTAAATTACTAACCAATCATCCTAGAGAGGATGGGCTTGGAAAATCACTAACTCAGCAAGTTTTGTGTATAAATACAGCATGAAAAGTCCCGTTAGTGTGCTTGATTTGTGGGAAATGACCAAGCACCGAGGCTTGGGCAACCCTGAAATAAATAAGCAATGTCTCTCCCGAGTGTGTGATTATTGACCTATTGCACACCGGGTGATGAATCTGCTTTTCAGACAACACACTGAGCTCACCATGCCCAAAATGGTCCCTTTTTGCTTCCAGGTCAAAGTCTCCACCCTAAGGTGCCCCCACCTGCTCCAGCACAGCACAAACAGCCAGAGGACGGAGAGGTTTTCCTCTTCAAAGCTCAAGGGGGCAAAATGGGAGGAGGCAAGCGAGCGAGAGCATGCAGGGGCCCTGCCTTCTGTGATCGTGCCTGGGGACTATATTTAGCAGCGAGGTCTGTGACGCTGCCTTTCCAGCCCACACCAGGCCAGGGCTGCCCACCGCCACCCTCACTGCTGCTTTCCAGGGTGCTCTTGGCCCTCTCGCCTGCCCCAGCCCCCTGCCACCCCCTGGGATATCACCCAGGTGAGAGGAGCAGAGGGAAGCAGCTCCATCTCCCGAAGGCCAAAGGACCAGGGGGGACACAGCCCCTGAGCCCCCCATCCCATCCCGATTCCATCCCCTGCAGCAGCTGGGCCCTGTAACACGGGTACACGAGGGCGGCAGAACTTGCAGAACTGGTCTGCAATAACCAACGCTTCCAGTACCACCTGCCTCATGCTGCTCTCTACTCCTCCGTCATTAAAAACCTTTTAATTAGACAGAATCTGCGGCGGCGATGTGCCGCTTCCAGACGCGCAGAGATGAGATCCCCGACTCTGCAACTGGGTCTGCCACAGAGGCGCTGCCGGAGAGGGGCTGTCGGGGGGCTCAGCACCCCCCCTGCTGCCCCACACCCTCTCCACCACCCTGCCCAGACCCAACACTGGCAGGGGTGACACCAACCCACGGGTGTCACAACACACACGCACCCTGCTTCTCCCCAGAACCTCAAAGAAGGTGGATTTTTGCAGGAACCCCCTCTCGGGAGTGGGACAAGCCCTGGGACAGCCCCAAAGTGCGTCAGTGCCACAGGAGAAACCTGCACCCGAGACCCAGCCCACGGTCCAGAACCGGAGAAAACCAGGTTTCTCCTTCACATTTTTGGTGCTTTGGAGGAGCGAACGAACACCTTGTGTCGTTTCCTCGGCCTGTGCTCTGGGAAACCAGCATATATTAATAACAGTAAATCTGTGGAGAGGGCAGATCGGTTCATTTTCTAATCACCTGTGAAACTGCTGCAGCTCCCCAAGAGCAGAGGAATGGGGGGGGGGAGCAGGCTCTGAGAGAATAAGCTATTAAGGAAAAAAAGAACAACCCAGCTGTCAAAACACATAAGAACAAAATGCTTAAGTGGCTGGATTTCCTCCTTCCACTTTCTTTAGGGCTTTTTCTAGCTCTTGCCAAGCAACACCCCCCACCCCCCGTCAGCAGAAGCCGAGTGCTCCCCAGACGCTGCCCTGGCTCCCTGCATGTGCCCCCACAGGGAACTCACGGCTCACTGGTTTAAATCCTGCAAGCCGGGAAAGCCTGCCCTGGGGAGGGAAGCCCCACAACTAACCCCCCTCCCTCCGCAGCCCAGGGCCGGCGGGGCCCCCGCCCGGCGCAGCCCCCCGGTGCAGGAGCGAGCCCTGCCCCGACACGGCGGGGGGACTGCGGGGGGGCTCCCGGGAGCCGCCCGGGCCTGCCGCCTGCCACAGCCAAGCCGCTGAGCGCAGAGCCGGGGTCACCCCTCTGCCCCCCCCCGCCGTGTCTCGGCTTAAGGACGAGCTGGGGAGCAAATGGCTGCGGGACGCGGGGGTCTGAGAAGCTCAGCCCACGGGACACTCGGGAGAGGAGGCGGGACAGGAGCGGGGCTGGGGGGCGGCTCCGAGCCTCCCGCCCCCCCGCCGCGACCCGCAGAGCCCCGTCCCGCCCCCGGCGCCGCAAAGCGGGGGGACTGGGGGGGGCACTTACTTATTTTTTGCAGTCCGAAGCCACCGCCGGAGCTCCCCGGAGCCCCGCCCGCCGCCAGCCGGGACAACCCGCCCCCCGCTTAAAGCCGCCGCCGGGTAATTAGCGAGCTGGGACTCATCGGTGCGACGCCTCCCCGGGGGGGGCAATGCCCCCCACAGCACGGGCAGGGGGGGAGCCCGCCCAGAGCCCATCTGTCCTGCCGCTCCGTGGAGTCCAGAGAGGTGAAATGCTCCGTTTGGGATGAACCGGCAGTTTTAAACACTTCTGAATGGGGACAGGGTCCGAGACTTGACCATAAAATCTCGGTTTGAAAGAGCTTAAAATAAATCCCACGCTGCCCTAGTCTTGTTATTTAAAGGGGATTATCTAAGAGGTTTATGAGCACACAGAGGAACAAGACAACTTGTGCACCTAAATCCCCTCCAAGACCTTTGGAAATCCCTACGCCACCAGTCAGGGCTCACAGGACACCTTCCAGTTCTCACCGAGGTTTGCACCCCATGCCCAGGGAGGTCAAAGGCTCCTCTCAGATGTGTGGGGTTTGTTCCCAGCCCCACAGCACGCACCCGGTCTCCAGTGATGGTCCCTTCCCCACCGAGGACTGTGCTGAGGGGGTGCCCAGGGGGAGGACTGGTGCCACAGAGCTGAGCCCCAGCACCCCCATGAGATAGAAATCCAGTGAGACATCCCCGCCATGGGAAAAAGCCACCCTGTACCACTCCAGACAGTGAGGGTTTTTTAATAAATACCTTTTTCTTTTTTCACAGAAATATACCAAGTTTTACAGAATACAAACTGCAAGGATACTGACCGAGAATCAAAGACAGAGGATGCAGAGCACCCTTCTATCTCCCTCCAGTCTCTTCCAGGCTCTGACCCCGACGCTCACTGTCAGGCCTTCCCATAAGCCTGACTTGCTAAGGCCGAAAGGCAGAGTAAAGGCCTGGGAGGGGACAGGCAGGGTGCCAGCAGCCACAAACCTCCCCTGTGTCCCGCCCCAGGAACGGCCACGCTGGGCAAGGCTCAGTGTGGGCCAAGGGCAGCTGCTGTGGGAGCACCCTGGGCCCGAGCGGGGTGCAGACAGCCGAGGGATGCACAATAGCCTTTTGGTGCTGGTGGAGAGACTGGTGCTGGGGTGAACACCGAGGGGTGGCAGTGCTGGGAGTTTCTGGGCTACTCCTGGGGGTGTTGCTGAGCACAACCCCCTTTTTAACCCATCAGACGTGACTAGGAAAGGACAAGTCCCGTTGCCTGGACCCCAAAAGCAGCTGCCCAGGCAAAATGGACACTCTGGCCCCACAAGAAACCACCAGGCTCTGCCTCGTCCTGGCACCACAACCACTCGGTCAGGGTTTGGCCCTACTGCCAACCCCCTGGCATCGCTGGGTTGCGGCATCATCAGTCAGCTCTCGCCTCCATCAGCAGCCCCTCTGCGCCACAGCCGCAGCCATGGCCACCAAGCAATCTGCCCATCAGAGGGGCCTGGGGGAGAGTGGGGTCTCATGTTCCCCTCTACCTGTTCTGGAGGACAAAGAGCCCCAAAGAGAGAAGCCAGGCAGAACGGAGAAGTTTGGGCTAGGGACAGGGGAGGTCTGGCCCATCTGCAGGCTCCCTGTGCCGGCATCCCACCTCCGGGGCAACCACCAGACAGGCCACACCCCAGGAAAGAGCATCCTCACTGCTTAAAATCATGGGATCACCTTTGGCTCAAGGTCAGAGATGACCCCATCCACCAGCTCGGCCGCAGCCAGACCCCCAGCTGCCCAGCACCCTGCAAGGGAAAAGTGAAGAGCTATCAGGAAAAGGACCTGCTCCACCAAAGTTACTTACCTCACGTACAAGACTACCACAAGCCTTTCACCCTTTCCAGGGGGGCCTAGGATATCCGAGAGCACCTCCTTGGCTGCTCCTCCCTGATCTCCAGACAGTGAGTAGCACTACAGGTGCTGCAGGATGGACCAGGCTTCCCACTCCTACCTGGCAGAAAATCCACACAAGGGAGGCACTTTCTCCCCAAACACAGAGTGTGGATGCCCACTGTGGGGATGGACAGGAATTTGCCACACCCCTCCTGCATCCCCAACTCCTAATCAGAGCCCTGAGCAGCAAAACAGGGCCCGGTGAGGACATGGGGTAAGGCTGAGCAGTGCCCCAGGGAGGCAGCGGGGCTGTTTTAATCATGGGAAATGTTATGTCTATTCGAGGGGGGGGTGAGGAAATCGAATGCACCATGGGGAGACCCCTGTGATGAGCCAGGAACAAGCTGCTGCTCTGCTCTGGCTGCTACAGCACTTATGTGAGCGGGGAGTTGAGGGGCAGGAGACAGCTGGCTGGCTCCAGAGCCACCCCTGCCACCCAGCCTCACCCCGCTTGGGGACAGCTATTTTTGGTTCGGAGGGTAAGGCTATTGTGTGATGGCACCAGCTTGTACAGGTGAGACGGGGTGCCACCTGGCACTTGCAGGGGGTCCCGGGCACGGCGAAGGGAGGGTGGGTGGGTGAGCGTGAGTGTGTGAAGAGGCAGGAGGGAGGCAGACCCACTATTTCCCCGCGGCGGGGGCAGTGGCCACGATCTCTTCGTATTTGGGTGGCGGGTCACTGTAGGAGACACTGGTCTCTTCGCCACTGCTGCTCTCCGGGTGGCCCGTCACCTCCTCGTAGGAAGGTGGAGGGGTGGCACTGGACAGTCTGGAGAGGACGGAGACCGAATGCTCTGGTGGGCAGAGGGTGCCATCTTGCTGGGGCGTGCCCCCAGCTCTGCCATCTCCAGCCCCCCGGTTGCTGGCTTCTCGCTGATACTGGGTTTCCCCTTGGCTTTGCGACCGCTCCCGGTACACCATGACCCTGGGGAGGCTGCGTCCCGTTCGGCTGGCCAGGTAACGGTTCTGGGCATAGGAAGGGCGGTGGCGGGTGGCCTTCTGCAGCTGGCACCTCCAGATGATGAAGAGGGCGATGACTATCAGAAGAGCCACTCCCAAGAGGGGCACCACCACGTACATAGCGTCTGAGCGCTCCGTGCTGTGCCCGGGGTCCTTGACAGAGTAGACAGAGTTGGTGTAGCCTTTCCAAAACTCCATCTGTGGCAGGAACACAGAAGCAACCGACATGTGCTGCAGGCAGGACAAGCACCCCCTGACCACCGCCAGCAATAATCACTGCCCTGCCTAGGCCCACAAAAGAGGCAGGTTTTGGGCCGTCCCCCACCACTCTCACCTGAGGCGCTGTGGGAACCGACACAAAATATGACAGGGACACTCCTCAACAGTGGCTAACAGACCCCACACCAAGCAGGGAGAAATCTGGCCAACACCAACCCCAGCCTGGAGTGTCGGGGACAGCAGCACAAATTTCCCACCCATGCCATGGGAGTGCCAGCTCCACCTGCAGCCGTGGGCAGGCTGTCCTGGCAATAGCGAGGTGAGGGCAGCGCCGGGGAAGGGAAAGTCATGCTGGAATGCGAGGCCACAACATGCTGCCTGCAGACAGAAGAGGACAAAGGGAACAGGAGAGGCTGTCCCCCTGTGCTTTCCTTCTCTGCCTCCAATTTGCTAAGGCGTAAGCCCTCAGAGATCCACTGGGGGCCAGGGCAGGACAAACGCACCGTCTTCTCCTTGTTCTCAAACACTTCCTTGACCTCCTCATAGCTGCAGACCTCCTCGATGCACTCCCGCTCGATGGTGCCCTGCCGGATCTCCTCCAGGAAGCCGTTGGCTCGGGGAAAGCGCTTCAGGACTGAGTGAGCATTCCTGGCCCCCAAGAACACTGCAACACACAAGGCAGAGACATGCTGAGCAGGAACAACCCCACCTGGCTCCCCGCAGGATTTTGATGATACAGGCTTTCCCACACGGCTTCCCACAGGCACCCCAAACACCAAAAGCCCAGGAATACAATTTATTAGTTGGCACAGCAGAGTGCCCGTGGAGGGACAGCACATCCAGAGAGGCACAGGGCCCCTGGGGTCTGCCCGGAGACATGCAGCACCAGGAGCATCCTTCCAGCAGGGTTGAGGTGCTGGAGACATTGGAAGTGGCAGCTGCAGACCACACAGGGCAGCTGCAGAAGAGACAGAAGGCTCCAAAAAGACTCGTTTCCAACCTCCTGCCCTTGATGGGCTTTCATTGTGCTTTCAGGCAAGGGAGATCCCACCAGGTGAGCAAGACCCCACAGGGCTGAGATGCAGAGCCAGGCCTCTCTGCCCAGACACAAGACCAGCACCAAGGCAGGATCACAACACACTGCGCATCATTCCACAGTCCCGCTGCGCATCATCCCAGAGCCCCCTCTCTTGCTTCACACCCCCACAGCCCCTCAGGAGGGAGGCAGCCTGCCTGCTGGTGTACCTGCTGCCAGCTGCTGTGGGGTCATGAAAGCTCAGGTGACTTCAGGGACTCTGTTCAGGTCCCAGATAGTGAAAAGGGCAGAAGCAACCTCTCCCCACATGGCATCACATTCTCATCCCTACTGTGTTTTGGTGCAGAGGCCTCACCAACCTTCCCCTGCTCCCACAGCCTGGGAGACTCTATTGTTGCCCACATCAGACCTTCCCACAGAGCACGCCAGCCAGACTGAGCTGGAACATCACTCTCCTGCCTGCAAGGGACACAGCCCTGTCAAAGCCTCTCCCCTCCTGTTCTGAAGGAGGGAGACCGCCACGGGGTGCAGGGAGCAAGGACCTACCAGGACCTGCAGCAGCACAGAATCACAGAATCAACTAGGTTGGAAAGGACCTTGAAAATCATCCAGTCCAACCGTTAACCCAGCACCGACTGTTCCCATCCACACCAGATCCCTCAGTGCTATGTCGACCCTACTCTTAAACCCCTCCAGGGATGGGGACTCCACCACCTCCCTGGGCAGCCCATTCCAACGCCCAACAGCCCCTTCTGCACAGAAATCCTTCCTCAGAGCCAGCCTGACCCTGCCCTGGGCAGCTTGAGGCCATTCCCTCTTGTCCTATCGCTGGTTCCTGGTTCAAGAGACTCATCCCCCCTCTCTGCACCCTCCTGTCAGGGAGTTGCAGAGGGCCAGGAGGTCTCCCCTCAGCCTCCTCCAGACTGAACCCCCCCAGTTCCCCCAGCCGCTCCCCAGCAGACCTGTGCTCCAGACCCTGCCCCAGCTCCGTTGCCCGTCTCTGGCCACGCTCGAGTCATTCAATGGCCTTTTTGGGGTGAGGGGCCCAAAACTGAACACAGTAGTCGAGGTGCGGCCTCACCAGTGCCGAGTACAGGGGTGAGATCCCTTCCCTGTCCCTGCTGGCCACGCCAGTGCTGACACAAGCCAGGATGCCATTGGCCTTCTTGGCCACCTGGGCACACTGCTGGCTCCTGTTCAGCCAGCTGGCAATCAACTCCCCCAGGTCCCTCTCTGACTGGCAGCTCTCCAGCTACTCCTCCCCAAGCCTGTAGCGCAAACAGCAAGGGAGAGGCAAACAAGTTGTTGCCCAGAAAACAGAAACTCCACACAGACCATGGCCCTTCCAGGATCCAAACATCCCATGCACGCATTTGATGAGAGTGCTTCTGTAATGGGGCTCAACATACTCAGCTGTGGGCTGGCACCATCTCTTCCCACCAAGTCACGTAATCGAGCTGCTTCCCTTGAGGAGGATCAATCGGTTCTGCTGGCTGACCCACAGAAACCTATTTACCTCCTTCACCCTCAGGCTCAGCCTTCCATGGGATCATCCAGATGAATCAACCCACACTGCAGCAACACCAGCAGCTGCAGGACAAGGAGGGAAGGGGGAAACCGGAATCTCCACGAGGCCAGCTTGGCTGTAACAAATACATAAGGAGCCTGGTGGGGATCAAACATAACAGTGAAAAACTACCATCTTCCTTTTACCAGAGAGACTGGCAGGTTCCCTCCTGCTTTACCTTCCACGCATTCTGCTCCTAAGACCATACAGCAAGGGATTTGTGAGAGCATTTATAAATATCAAGGCAGGAACAAGATCATGGCGTAAGTAACTACTACTGCGCTACACCATCCCGTGCTTGGAGGCACTGCACTCTTTTTGTGCTGTGTAGGTGCATTTTCCCCCGTGATTTATTAATGGCTTGGTTCAGTGAGAGGGTTTGCAGAGGGCTGAACCACTGAGGTGTGAATGAAGAGCAGCATGAATGATGTGAGTCAGAGACCTTTCTCAGAATCAACTTTATTAAGCAAACCTTTTTTTTTTTTTTTTTTAACAAGAACACCGAAAAGTGTTTCCAAGAGGCACAGAAGGCATCTTGCAGGAGGGCAGGGATCAGCTTGCCTTGACTTCTGCAGTTGAGGAGGGCTATCCTGGCTGGAGAGGGAGCAGGTTGGCAGGCCGACCTTCTCTTGAGCCTTTCCAAAATGAGAAGAAATTCTACAAAAACACCATCCATTCCGCAAATGTCCCATCCTTTGCTGGAGAAGTCTGGCCTCACCTCCTTTCCCTCCCGTCTTGATCAGGCTGCGATATCAACTCACACCTCCTCAGCACTTGGGTCTGAGCCTCTTTCCAACTTCCTCAGCACACCCTGGAGCAACAAGCTTGGCCGCAGATCTCGCGGTCAGGGTTTTCCATCCCTGCAGATACCAGTCACTTGACCCTTCCGCTGCTTTGCCGTGCTGAACTGGCCACTACGGTGGGAAATAAAGACACACAGGCAGGAGGCAGGTATCACAAGTAATGTCCCGACTGAAAGCATGCTGCTATGGAGGTGTGTGCTTCTCCCCACATCCAATTTCCCTCAGGAACCTAGAAATGGCAGAAGAGGAGAAACTAAGTCACTGTTCCCTCCCCTCCCTTGCAAAGAGCTCCCACATGCCTGCGGACCAAAGGAGGAAACCCAACGGCCTTCAGGAAACAAGAGCCTTGCCAACTCTCAGCTCCAGCCTGGATGGCCAACTGAGACAAAGAGCAAACAGCTGAGCAGGTGCTGTCCCCAAACCGCGGGGCAGAGGGCACTTCCCAAGGCCCAGCAGCCTCTGAACTGACCCCTTGTGCCTCTCTAAGTCTTCCCACACCAGCTGGAGAACCGGTGCTCAGGAAAGACCAGAGCTTTAGGCGAGGGGAGCAGAAGCCAGGGCTGGGTTTCCCACATCCCTGCTGAGTTTCCTGAGGTGCTGCTGGCCCCCGGTAGCAGGCAGGCTTGGCCACACTGCTACCCCACAGCTCTGCTGCCCAAGGGAGCAGGGGGAACACACCCAAGGGGCTGCTTCTCAGCAGAATGACAGGCAGCTGTGTCTGCAGAGGGACAGGCAGGGCTGCATGCTGCTGGAAAGCACATGATGGTGAAAGTGACCACCACATCCCGCCCCCCCCGCACGTCAGGGTCACCACAAAAGGGGACTGGACACCTCCACAACCAGTGTGCGCTGGGGAGCCAGCACTGCGGCTCTGGGAGGGAGAAAAGGCCACAGTGGAGGAAGGCAGAGACCCAGCTGGGTCATTACCAGAAGATTAAAACTGCCTTTTAAAAACACTGCCTGAAGATCTCTGCTCCCTCCCCCACCTAGCACAGCACAGATAATGAAAGCCCAGACATACCTGTCATCCCTGGGGTCCTCCTCCTGCCCAGCGTGGCTACAGCCTCCACCTCTGTAGCCAGCTCCAGCGACACTCCAGGCAAATCCTGAGATCCCAGCCAGATCTCTACATCTCCCAGTTCACATCTGCTGTCCTCCTTGAGCTCCCATCACATCGCTGCACGCAGCCTCCATGCAGGCTGCCCAGAAGAGCGAGGAGGGAGGGTTGAGTCCAGCTCTTTACAGATCACATGCCATCCTCCACCCTGCACCCTCGCCAGTCTCAGCCCAGCTTCAGCTGCTGGCCCCGAGCGGCCCCACCTGCCAGGCTCTCCTTCAGACGCCAAGACGCAGCGAGCTCCCAGCGGGGCAGAGTTAGGCAGCTGCCCATCCACTGGCAACACAGAGCCCCAGTGCCACCAGCCACCCAGGCTACAAGGCAGCGTGGCCCCCAGGATGGGCAGCTGGTGGGATGCCAGTGGCTAGCAGATGTCAGCACAGACCAGCAACCCCTGCGGAGGGGCCAGTCAGTCCAAAGCGACAGAGAGGCCTGTCCTGCAACAGCGAGCATCACACCAGTAAAGAAATGATGCAGTGAACGGGGAGCCCGGGGGAGGGCAACCCTTCAGCACCTCCTCTTGACTCCCACTTTGCACTGGGGAGAGAGAAGCACAAGTCAGGCCTCATCCAGGGATAACAGCCAATGGCTCCCCACAGAGAATAACATCCCCCAAAAAGCATAGCCCTTCCTTGAGACAGGGCTGCCAAACATCCCCCTTCTCTCCTCCAGCACCACCACCACCTCTCCGTCTTGACTGGGGAATACTTACTTGCCATGCTGCCTCACTCGGCTGTGGGGGACTCCTGCCTACCTGGAGGGAAGAAAACAGGAGAGTCACCGACAGCTTAAATTTCACCCCCTGAAGCCCCAAGACCTCCATCACCCAGGGTCAGATTCACGCAGAAAGAAGGGTGCTGCCTCTTCAGACAGCCAAGGACTCATGCTGCCTCCCCACTTGTGGCATGGCTGGAGGGACTGGAGGGGCTCAGGGCACCCTCGGAGAGCCTGGGGCAGGCTCTGCCATACTTGAGCTGCACCAGGGCCCTACAGACAAGTGAAGTAGGAAGGGAAGAACTGGATGAAGGGGAGTCCCCAGATCTCATCAGTAGACAGAAGATCTGCATCTCAGAAGCTGCTGGGAGCAGCCTGATACTCCTCCCTTCCACAAGAGATTGATGACGGATACAGGTAAAGCAGTCATCCTGCTTTAAATGTACTTCATAGCCACGCCAGCTCTCACTTCTGCAACTCCTACCCACAGTCTGCAATAAACAGGGCCATACTGTTTTCACCACTGCCATAAAGCTGACTACACAGCGGGAAAGAAAAGGATATGGATCTCCTATAGGCTGCTGGGCCAAGCTAAGGGCAGCAGCTAGAGTGACAGAGCTCCCTGTGTGCTCCGGACAACAGCTCTCCAGCCGGAAAAGCAAATTTCTGTGCTTCAGAAGCAAAACTAAACGAAACCCCACAAGAGTGAAACAAAGTCCTGCAGAAGCAGAGTATATCCCTCTCTGCCCACGGGAGGAGTTTCACTCATTTTTCAGGCTTTGCCTTCTCCCTGTGCTCGATGCCCCACTGATCAAGCCATCCTGGGCAAACTTTCTGCCACAATTCTGTCAGGAGACAGAGGGGATAGAACTAACCAGCTCCTACAGTGATTCACTGTGGATGAAGGAGCAAATGCAGTTAGAAACAGCAGCAACTAAACCACGTGCTGATCTTAGGTCCAAGACTTTGGATATGCAGAGTTATCCCAAAAGCACTTGAATCCGCTCAGCTGGAGGGAGGTGAGGGACAGCAAAGAGCTGTTCACGGTGTCAGCGGGGCTAGAAACACATTTCTCATTTCACGTAAAAGGCAGGAATCCAGAACCACAGAAGGGCTGACACACACCACCGCAGCAGGCACTACCACACCTCACCAACAGCCACCTTCTCGGTAAATCTGGCACCTCTACCTGTCAACATCAGGTTTCCTGTGGTTTCGGAGCTTCCTGCACCAAAAGCGGGAAGAGGCCAAGCAAACCTGGAGCTGTCTCCAGAGGCAGAAAGCTGCTGCTTTTCAACAGTTTGCAAAACTCAGATTGCAAACCTCAGTGTGGAGTTTAAGCAGGAGTGAGGGAAAGCAGAGAGCACCAGAATTACACAGGAGGGGTCTGCCACCTCCTGCACCCCACAGCCCACCCCAGGAGGCCTTTTCTCCAGAAACTGCACACCCAACCCCACTTCTCTGAGCTGTCCTGGGGGATGAGAGAGCAGCGGAGAGGCTTCCGGATCCATGCATTCCCCAACAGGCTGTGTCAGCTCTGAGCAGGGACCACCTGACCTGCTTTTGTTGTCATCAGTTTTTACAGAGATCCAAACCCACAGGACAAAAGAACACACAGTGTGCAAAACTTGCCAGTTTCCACATAAAACCTCTGTACTGCTCATTGTTACAGGCATTCTCCCCCTTTGACAGCCAGCAGAACAGAGATGCAGAAATAAGGATATTCAAAATCAGATTTGTCAGGACCTCCAGCTCCATAACCCACGTCATACATTGGGCAACACATTTAATGCATCAGGAAGATTTTATCTTTAACTTTTTTCCAAGGATCTGGGCCAATGCACCCAGCGTCAGAGCTCAGAGACGGTTGATTCCAGCACAGCAACAAGCCAGGTCTACAGAAGCCTACAAGCACAAGCAATGCCTGCGAGCATCCCAGACACCTATTTTTATTTCCACACGCAAATTCCTAACCACCTCCCGAGGCCCCGAGGAGCAGGAAAGGCTGGACCACCACACGTGCTGACGCCAAGGCAAGCAGCATCCCTCCTGCCTCCACAGAGCCACGCAAGCTGACAGAAGCCTGAAGCTGGAGGCTGACCTAGCAGACGCCCACCCAGACCCAGTCCCGTCCCCCCCCACTCCCCCCCGCCTCTCTCCGGCTTCCCAACACGCGTTCGCCTCCTCTATAAATACCCATCGATAGGAGGTTGCTAAGGCAACCGTGAGGAGGCGCGAGGGATGCAGCCGTGAGAGTGAGGATGCTGCAGTCGCACATTTGTGTCTCCCCCGGGCTCCCCTCATCTCCGCCCCCGCTCCCGTCACCGATGCCAAAGTTGGAAATCGTGCTGGTAAAATCTGATGCGTGCGCGGTGCTGGCCCCCGCAGACCCGGAGCGGGGCTGAGGGGGGGCCCCGGGGGGCACACTGGGAGGTGGCACCTCCTCGCCAGGCTGGGGGGCACAGGGACGGGTCGGGGGAGGGGGGGGGCTCCGCAGCCGGCAGTGACGTGCCGGGAGGCTGCCGGCTCTCCTGGCAACACGTAGCCGCGGCTGGCGGCCCTCAGCAGGACCCGAGCGCTGTTTGGGCTTTTCCACGCCAAGATCCACAGCGCGGGGAAGGGGCTGCGCTGACCTGTGGGGGTCCCCGCAGGCTGCCGGGAAGCCTCGTCCTCCCTGAGCAGCTCTCGGGTCCTCGCCGAGCCCACTCGGCCCGTCCTCCCGCTGCCCCCGGCCAGCCCCTGCCCTGGCCCCTCCGGCCCAGCGCCGGCCCTGCCTTGCCCAAGCCGGACTCCGAATTGTTTCCCTCGCGCTCAGCTCCTCATGTCCCCCCACACGCCCCAGCCCTCCCCTGCCCCGTCAACTCGCCCACCCAGGAGCTTCCTCGCCCCAGAGGAGCCCCCCGCCACAGCCCACGCCCCGCTCTCACCCGCTGCCCCCCGAGCGCCCGGAAGCCCCCTGCCCGCTCCCGGCCCCGCGGCCCCGCCCGTACCTCATGGCGGCCCCGCGCCCCGCCGCAGCCTCTCCCTCCCGCCGACGGGGAGGGGAGGGCAAGGCCCCACCTTCTCCCCGCCTCCTCCGGCCTCTCGACCAATCGCGCGCCCCGAATCCGGCGCGCACCGCCTTCCTCCTCCCTCCTCTCCAATAGAAACGCGGAGCGGCGAGAGTAGGTGGGGCTACGCGCTCCACCCCCAACGGCGGGGAGCCTGGCAGCCAATGAGAGAGGGCCGCGGCTGCCGGGCGGTGCCGCAGTGGCTGCCGGGAGCTGTAGTCCCCGCCTGCCGCCTGCCCACACGCTGCCCGCGGGCAGGCACCTGCCTGCGCCCCCCGCCGCGGCCTCACAGCGGCGGGCCAGGGCTGCCTGCCTGAGGGACGGGGCCTGCCGCCATGGCCCCTGCCTCCTCTTCTTCCCCCTCTTCTTCCCCCTCTTCTTCCCCCTCTTCTTCCCCCTCTTCTTCCTCCTCTTCTTCCTCCTCCTCCTCCTCCTCCTCCTCCTCCTCCTCGCTGCCCGAGTCCTCATAGAGGCAGAGGGTTGCCTGCACCGGGAAGTTCTCCAGCAGCTTCTCCCCGACGCCGTACAGATAGTCAAAGCACTTGGACTTGGGCCAGAGTAGCCTGTGTGGGGGGCAATGCGGGGTGAGAGCCCCCGCCTGCCCACTGCCCTCGCTCCCCGCCGGGGCGCTGGCGGCAGGGGGGACGGACGTACCTGACCGGGTGGTGGAAAGCCGCCAGCGCTTTGTTGGGGCCGCCGTCCCCTGCCGCCTCCCGAGCACAAGCCTGAGGAGACAGAGTCAGAGTGGGCCGTGCCCCGGGGCTCCCGCTGCCCCCTCTCCCGGGCGCAGCAATCTCTCTGCCCTGTTGGCAGGGCTGATTCCCACAGGCTGCAGCCAGCATCTCCCTCTGCCCCTCGGTTTCGGTCCTCGTGCCCCCACAGAGGAAGCTACAGCAGCGACTCCCCACCAGTGGGCTTTTTGCCAGCGTAATCTGCCCCCCGTGCTCAAAAGCTCGTGCCCAGGCTCCGCTAACCCCCTGAGGAATGCCCGCCAGGCCTGGGAACAGGCAGCTCTTTCAGGCCCCCGTGGCGTGGCTGTGCTGGCTGTAGCTGCCCCGGGGAGGTCTGCCTGGCCCTGTCCTGCCCCGGCGAGGCTGTGGGGCTTGTGGGGCAGAGGGGTAACAGCACCAGGGGAGGTGGGCACTGTGCTGCCATGCAACAGGGCCGGGGGTGAAGGAGTCTGGGGCGAGAGGCTGGTTTCCTGCCCCAGCCCTGCCAGCAGGAAACTGGGAGGGATGTGGCAGGGAGTGTAAAACTCACAGTGTCCATCTGCTCCCTCTGACGCCCGGTTTCTTCCTCTGCTCGTAGCAGCCACGGTCTCCATAGAGGCAGGGATCTAAGTGCGGAGAGCAGGTTCAGCGCAACAGCTGCCCACCCTGGCCCGCTCCCCCCTTGCCGTGCTCTCTCCACCGCAGCCACCCAGCCTCACAGTCTCGCCTGCCTGGCTCAGCCCCTGTCTGGGTGCATGGCTGGGGCGCCAGGCATATGTGGGTGCACTCATACCACCTCAGTGCTCCTCACCCTGCTTCAGCCCCCCAGCACCCCTGGGAGCCACTGGCATTGCCCCCGGGCTCTGCACCCTCTCTCCCACCAGCAGCTGCCAGGATGAGAAGGGTCCCCATCAGTGCAGGGACCCACGCAGCCTTCACCCATATCTAGCTGGAGCCTTCCCCATCCCACCTCCCGTGCACCCTCTGCCCTCCCCACCCTCCCCAGACCCCCCTAGCTGTGCAGCACCCAGGTACCTTCCCCCTTGCTCCAGCCCCAGGGCTGGGCAAGCATTGGCCACAGGCACCCGGAGCGCACAGGCAGGCAGGCAACAGGCAGCAGCTTCCATGGTGGTAGGCAACCGTGTCCCCTCTGACGCTGCAGACCCTTGGCAAGGACACTTTTATAGCCCTGGCCCGGCCAGTGGCTCACAAATTCTTCTGGGCAGGGGCAAGGGCAGGGAAGCAAGGGACTGGGGGGGCAGGGACAGCAGTCCCTGGGGTGTGAAATTTGTCCCAGTTGTGTAAACAGAGGGTCAGGGGGAGGCTGGGGGCGGAGGGGCTGTGATCTCTGGTGGAAAAGCAAAACACAGAAGGGAAAAGTTAGACACCATTTGTGAGAAAAACCCCAGGGGGGAACAGGGGAGGGCAGAGGCAATTAACGAGGATGATTAAGTGCTCTTTATAGCCATTTGCATAAGGGAGAGGGGAGATGGGGAAGGGCCAGGGAGTGCTGGGGCAGCACGATGGGCATGAGAGGGGGACAGTGCAGCGGCCATGGGCTGCAGTGGTGGCAAGCACAGAGCAACCAGGAGACAGACAGGTGATGATAGGCATCCACTGAAGAGAGGGCAGGGAGGGCAGAGGGATGGCAGTGGCAGGCACAGGCAGGGCAATGCTCAGATCACCCCAGGGAGCTGCCAGGCCTGTTCCCACACTGCCCACGGAGAACACACACTCGCCTGTGCTCCCTGCCCTCCTTGGCTTTTTGAGATGTGGACCATAGCAGGAGGTACAGAAAACTTCTTGATACACGGGTGCCAGGCTCTCTCCCTGCTCTCAGCACTGCCACACGTCCTGCCCCTGCCCACTGCTCCTGCCCAAGCGCACCAGGCAAAGTGCTGCTGACAGACAGGTCACCTTCCACTCCCAAGAGGGTTTCAATTTGGGACAGGGAAAGAAAATAGCAAATGGTCCCTGCTGTAGCTCTGCTATCAGCATCCAAACACCCTCGTCCAAATGCCAGCAGGACCCTGCTCAGCTCTGAGCACAATTTGTCACCAGAGGCCCTCCCTGCCCCTCTCCATCTGTGGCAGCCGGTGAGCGGGAGGGGGCACGGGGCCAGCGCAGCCCTCATTACCGTCTCCATTTGCTCCTCATTTGGGCCAGGAGTCTTACAACAACAAACCCCGGGAAGGACCAGCAGGGCCAGGAGGAGTGAACTGAAAGCTCAAGCTCACCAAGTGGACACAGGGAGTTCAACCTGCTGTCATTTCACTGCAACTCTAACCCCAGCATGGGCGATGCAGCCTAAGTGGCACACAGTCACCCACCAGCCCCCAAGGCTGGCCGAGAAGCTGACAACAAGCTACAGACCTGAGCCACTGAGTCAAACCTGCCCCAATAATTAATAGACAACAAGCAAAACAAGGCATCGCAGCTCCCCAGTCCTTCCCGACGCTGAAAGGGTTTAATTCTGATTTGCAATAAGCCCCTGATCCAGGCTGAGATTTGCAGGTGGATTTTGCAAAGCTGCAACTAAACAATTTGCAGCTCCTGATCCCCCTGCCCTGCCCCAACGAGCCACCTCCAGTCTTGGGTGACCCCCAGCCACGGCCACCTTCGGTCCCGCGTCTCCAGCTGCCTCCGTAAGTACCGCAGAGCTCTGGCATGACCCTCCCCTGCCTTTTTGCTGGCACCCCAAGCACCCCAGGTGTTTCTTTTGCAGCAACACCCCTGAGACAGAGCAAGGGGTCTTGGTTAGTGCACGGGAAAGGAGACAGAAAGTTGGGCAGCTTTGATACCAAGTGTTTGAGGTGCCAGTGGGAGGACAGAGAGAGGAGCGGAGGCACTGGGTGGTGGTTGCACTCCCAGCCAGGAGCATTCGCAGGGCGAGAGGCCGCCGGCTGCGGTGTCAGTGTGCTGTGGTGTGGGCTCGGTCCAGTTTCGCAAGATGCTGCGGGAGGGGGAATTTTGAAACAAGGCAGAGGGAAAACAAACCACCCCACTTCACTGCCTCTGCCAACCCCCCCCGCCTGTGCCCAGGGCTGCAGGCAGGGGATAGCACCAGCAGAAAACCCCCCGCCAGCGGCAGCAAGCACAAGCTGCACCCCAGTGTGCTCACCCCACCGAGGGACAGGTCACCCCGCTCTTTCGGGGTGCTTCCAGGAGGCATCCCCTAAGCACTGCCAGGGTGCTTTGCCCTGGTTGTAATTCTGCCCTCCATGGAACTCCAGGCTCTCCTGGGGTTGCAGGCGTCACTGTCACATGTATCCCTCTCCATCCTTGTCCTCAGTGGCACAGAAAGGCTGACAGTCATGATTCAGCCGCAGGTGGGCACATCCCGTTGTCCCACCGTAGCCTCAGCAGCTCGGGGTGGGTGGCAGGTGGCTGCAGATGCCTTGGGTGAGCCCTGTGCAGATGGGGATGAGGTACAATCCCCCTTCCTCTCCTGGGGGAGCCTCAGGGCCACCACCTGAAATCACCTCCAGCAGTTCCCAAATAACACGGCACAGCCGTAGCTTTTTGGCTTCCCTGTCTTGGGACACCACAGAACACAAGGGATCCCCAGGACAGGAGGGTAGCAGGCACTTTCCCCCCACCAGCAGCCAGCTCTCCATCCCTGCCCGCAGCCCCAGCACAAGGGAGGGCTTTGGCGTCCTTCCCAGGCAGCGCTGCTCTGCCTCTGAAGCCTGGCTGGGGAGATAGCGGAGGTGAAAGGGCGCTTGGCGTTCCTCCACAGGCTTGGGTCAATCGTTAATCGGGGAGGGATTGCTTTCCCCTCTTGTAGGTAACCTCTCCTCCCCCCCCAGCTCCCACCCACACGCCGGTGCCCTCACAAAACCAGCATCCCCAGGAGCGGGGTGGAGCTGCGGCGCAGGGAGCGGAGCCGCTGGCAGGGCCATGGGAAGGTAAGCGTGTGGGAGCCAGCTGCCAGCAAGCCGGGAGAGAGGCGGTGAGCCCCAGGGAGGTGACAGCCAGCCCCCACCATGGTCTCCATGGGGCTGCAGCTGCTGGGCTATGCCGTGGCCTTCCTGGGCTACATCGGCACGCTGACGGCCACACTGCTGCCCAGCTGGAAGACCAGCTCCTACATCGGCTCCAGCATCGTGACAGCCGTGAGCTTCACCAAGGGGCTGTGGATGGAATGTGCCACATACAGCACGGGCATCACCCAGTGTGACATCTACAGCTCCCTGCTCAACCTGCCTGCCGACATCCAGGCGGCCCAGGCCCTGATGGTGAGCTCCTGCGCCATCTCCTCCCTCGCCTGTCTCCTCACCGTCGTGGGCATGAGGTGCACTGTTTTCAGCCAGGGCTCGCCGGGCAAGGACCGGGTAGCGGTGGCGGGTGGCGCGGTCTTCATCCTCGGGGGGCTGCTCTGCTTCATCCCGCTGGTCTGGAACATCCATGTGGTGCTGCGGGATTTCCACAACCCTGTCCTTCCCGACAGCATGAAGTTTGAGCTTGGGGAGGCACTTTACCTGGGCATCATCTCCTCCCTCCTCTCCCTTGTCGGTGGCTTCATCCTCTGCACCTCCTGCCCTGCCCGGGATGCAACGGCCACCTACGGAAGCACCTACCAGCCTGGGCTGCTGGCAGGCAAGAGTCACCAGCCCTCTGTCAGCCAGACACAGAAGACCAAGAGTGAGCTCAACTCCTACAACCTGACGGGATACGTGTAACGGCTGCAGGTGGGAGCTGGGCTGGCACCTCTCCTGGCTCCCCAAAGCATCTGAGCTGGCACCAAGGGAGTGTGGTGAGAGGAGAGGACATCTCCCGTGCTCAGCCCTCTCACTCACACACTTGGGGGATGTGACCCCGCTCTTTCCTCAGGGATCCCAAGAGCCCAGTGACTGCTCGGAGATCCCAGCTGGTGGCTTACATCAGTGAAGGACCCTGAACCTGGTTTCTCCTCCCTCCTCTGCGCTGTTTTCTTGCAGGCAGCCCCTGACACAGCCGGACCCCAGCCTGCAGCCCCAGTGAGCTCCTCTGGATGGACCTGGGTGCACTTGTGGCCCCAGGGACTAGCCTGCTGGCCATGGAGGCAGCACAGTGGGGTCAGGGGGCCCGCATGGGTCTGGAGTCACTGCCAGGGGGGGGTGAGTGCTGGCTGCAAAGTGATGTCGCAATAAATCTGTGTTTCTAGCCAGGCTGTGGCTGAGCTTTCCTCCGACACCGAAGGGCCCTGGCAGCTCCCCGGCAGGGTGGGCTGTGGTGGGGACTGTGCTCGCCTGCACAGCAGGTCCATAATGCAGAGAGTGCCCCCCACTCTTGCTCTGGCCTATCGTGTCCCCCCCCCCGCCATGTCTTTTCCACCCAGAAGCCCAGTCTAGAGGGTGGAGGGGGGGTCACTCCCCTGCACGGTTTGTCCCTGGGCACCACGCTGGGAGGTTGCCATGTGCCACCACGGCAAGGGTGCCAGCCAGAGCAAGTGCAGCTCCCCGGGGGGTTAACAGCAGGCAACACACCCATCACCACCCCACACCCCACCCCACCCCACCCCTGCTCGATTCTAAAGGTGCAAGTATCACAGGGACTGGAGTGCACACAGCAGAATTCGCTGCCCCTGGGTGCATGTGGTACATCAAAGTCCCCAGGCAGTGGGGAGAGCCCTGGCATGATCCCGTCTCCATCCCAGGGTGCTGGGAGCACCCAGGAGGCAACATGGGCCCAAGAACCCAAGGCAACCACTGGCCAGGGCAGAGGCTGCGCACCCCAACACAGAGGGGTCTCACAGGCAGGTCCATAGCCCAGGGGTCCTTGCAGGGACTGTTTTGGGAGGAAAAGCACCACCAGCAAGACACTGGTGAGCCGCAAGGGATGGGCAGGCAGGGGCTAAGCCTGCTCCACGCGACCCTTCGGCAGCGGTGGGATGTGCTGCATGGTTGCAGCCCTGCACAGGAGCAGCAGCGTGACAGCTCCCACCGGCTGCCTGGGGCACCGGGGGATGCACTGCCTGTGTCAGGGCATGGCAGGAGGAGAGGAGGTGCAGGCAGCCCAGCCCCACAAGTACATTTTAAGCACTGTGCCCCTTCTGACATCCCACCACTGTGGGCGAGATAACCCCTGCGCTGCCATGCCACAGCACAGACACCTGGGGACCCCCTTACCCTGGCTCCTCATACCCCGGGGAGCAGGAGGGTTTGGTCTACATGCTGGCCCTTCATAAAGCAATTTAGATTAAGTCCCAGAAAGGAGGGGACCATGTTCCCTGCTCAAATGTCACCACCGTTACCCTTGCACCAGTGAAATCATGTTTGCTGTGGGGTTAACACACTCCTGATAACAGAAAATCACCTTTCTCGCCTCCTCACCAAGCAAGGGGCCACCCGGGGACCCATCCCCAGGGTGATGCTCGGTGGAGGGGACCAGAGTGGATTTCAAGGCAAAGGCCAGTCACCCCCTTTCCATGGCCAAGGGACAAAGCACTGTCTCAGCCCTGAGACGGCTGAGTTACTTAGTGCTACCTTGGGGCAGAGAGCTCTGAGTGCAGAGGATGGTAAACGTGCAAGGGGCTTAGCCTGGCAGCTCCAGCCCCCCAGGAGATGCTGAAAGTTCACTTAAGTCCTTCAGCTGTAAATGTTTTGTTTCTGGGCTGGTGACACAGAGAGAAGGTGAGAAAATAGTTGGTACAAGAAGTCACGCCTCCAAAGAGAAGGAATTCCGGGGCGCTGCATTCTCACCCCTTGCCTCCCACCCTGGGCTCCGGGGCTGGGTAGCACTGCCTGTGTCTGCGGGCAGAGGCTCCGCTAATTAAACAAGGGGGCATTCAAAACGCTTTGTTCGGAGTTTGATTGCTTCTGGGTTTATTAACACTTTAATTCAAGCAGCCGAAGGGAAGATTTCTGGCTTTAGAGTCAGCTTTTGCACAGCTTCCCCCCAGAGGAGAGGCAGCTGGAACAGGCAGGGGCAGGCAGAGTGAGGAGCTCGGGTCTGGCATTGCAGGGGTGAGGAAGAAACCCCGCTGGGGCCCCTTGCAGTGCCAGACCCCTGTTCGGTGGGTGCAGCATGACAGCTTCACCTGCGGCACTGCAAAGGAGGAGCTGGCAAGCATCACACTGCAAAGCGGACAAGGCTTTCCCCAGCCCCCCATGCCTCCAGCCCCTGCATTAAGTGTGGGTGGGCTCAGGGAGGGGAAGGTTTCTCCCCTCGAGCTTTTCTGGCCTTTAGTTTGAACACACCCAAAGATGTGAAACTTGGCCACAGGGCAAGGCAGGTTGAAAAGGATTTTCTACTTCTCTACCAGCAGGAGTGGAGGACGGGGAAGGGAAGGACAACGGGTGCATGAAGGTGGTAGCGGTGGTTATCTCTGCCTCATGCAATAGTCCCACTCCCCATTATCGATAAGCCGGGTCCTTAAGGGCAGGCTGGATGCAGCCCAGCCCAGGGCCAGAGAGGACAGAGCCCAGACTGCCCCGGAAGCGAGCTCCGCGACAGCGAGCGCGAGCAAGGCGATGGAGCTGAGCCAGCCAGCGCGGCACAGAGCCACCCCGCGGGTCTCCTCTTGCCCCTCACCGGCTCAGCGGGAAAAGCTGAAGGTGTTCTGGGTTTTCCCACAGGAAAGTCAGAGCCCCTGCTCCAGACAGGAGCGGGATGTGAGGGGGACAGGCAGCCAGGGTGAAAGCAGAGGAAGGGTGGGAAGAGGGCTGGGTGGGGAGCAGCTCCCTCCTCTGAGCCCCGGGCTGGAGCCCTCGCTGAGCTCACAGGATGGCGCGGTGGAGCAGGGGGCCTTGCAGAGTCTCTCGCTGGAGGGTCAGGCTGCAATAACTAATCCCCCGTCATAAGGAAATGGGTCCTTCCCCTCTCTTCTTCTTGCTCTGGATGGCGCCTCGGATGAAGAAAAGGGGGCAATAAAATACTAAGATTGTCCTTATCTTCAAAAGCAATAGAGGCACTATAAACACCCAACACAACCAAACCCACAGCTGCACCTGGGCCAGGGGCTGCAGCCTCATCGGATGGTCGTGATACACATGCAAAAAGTCCCGACTTATTCCAAAGAGGAAACAACACATGGTCATCACCAAGGCCTTTGCAGCCAGCCCTTACACACTGGGCACCCCCACCCAGCACCCACAGCACCCCTGGTGATGCCCTGACCAAAGCACCCTCCTGTTTCCCTGGCCCAGAAGCGCCCAGCCACTGCCCCGTGCAAGCTGAGCCTCTTTTCCTGCAGAGCACTGGGTAGGGATGCCCAGGGCACAAAAGGGCACAAAAGGGCACAAAAGGGCACAGGTTTGTCCTAGACCCAGCCAGATCCCAGGTCTCCTGCCTCCCTGGAGCCCTCCAGGCAAGCAGAGCTTAGCTCCTTCTCGCATCCCCGACCTGCCTCTCATTCCTGCCTAGCACAGCTGATCTGAAGCAGCAGCAAATAATCCATGCAGGCTCTCTGAGGAGTATCAGGCCAGGTGCTGGGAGAACCTGTCTCTGCCCACAGCCCCTGGGAAATGCTCAGATAGGAGAGGCAGGAGGGGGAAGAAAATTCAGGCCAAATTCCTGATGAGCCAAGGCACTTGGAAAGAGCCTCCACATTCCTCCACCCTCCTCCCAGTAACAGCACACTCCCAGCTGCCTCCTGCACCGTGCTGGAGCCTCCCAGCCCCTCAGCAAGCCAGGGCTGGTGTGCAAGAAGACAAACTCTTCCTATCCGTGGCATTACAGCAGCCTTCTCAGGAGCAGCAGAGGATGCACTATGGAGAGGGGCTGCTCTCGAGCACTTCAAATCATGACTCCTGGGCTGAGCTAAGCAACAGCTCAAGTCACGGACTGTGCTGGTGGGAATTGGCAATGCGCTCCCCGCCCCAGCCATGCCCCAGGCCGCACTGGATGGCCCTGCTGGTGGTCATCCTCTAGCCCAGGAAACAGCCTCAAATGGTTTCACCTCAGGGCATCTATGATGCTCAGCTGACAACTGCACTCACATTTTATCTCCAAAGGTTTCCTGCCCTCCTGAAGCCTTGGGGATCCACACAGCGGGACACGGCTACGAGCCTGTTGGTGCCTGGTTTTAGTGGAAGACGTTGAAGGTGAGGGGTAATGAGAAACCAGCTCCTCTTCCAAAACCACCTTCAGTCAAAGGAAAACCCTGTCCACAAACTCATGGCTTTCCATAGCTTTCCTGGAAGACACCTATTTAAAGGTGCTTTAAAGGATCTTTTGGTCTTTAAAGAAAGGCATGAAGGAAACAGGGCAGAATGAACTCCATGGCAGTGCAGGGAACAGAGACCTTTGGGTGCACCAGAGGAGATTGCTAGAAAGCACCTTCCTGGCTGGGTTTGAATAGTAGCTCAGAAATCTATCATGAGAGTTATAAAAAGTGTTTTATCTCGGAAAACCATTGATACGTGGTGGGGAGGACACAGAGGTTTGATCTTCCAGGCATTACATTAACATCACAATCAGATTTCTCAGTAACTTGAGTCTAATCTATGCTAGAGGAGCTTCAGGTTAGTGATCTCAGCAAACCCAGCATAATATGCAATCTGTAGCAGGGAGCGCAGGTTTTATCAGTAGAACCTACACCAATTCAGCAAGCAAAACAAGCTTTATCAGCAAGACACACTTTTATAGTGGTATATATGGAAGAGCTATGTTTATAGCTCTTCCCAGGATCTTACAGAAGTATTGGTGAAAACAGACTTCATCTCTAGCTAAAATCTGCTCTATAGACCTGGCCTAGAGAATTGAAGAGACATTGTCCTGCACCCTCGGCAGCTCCTCTGACAGGTGATGGTTGAACAGCTCCGCGCTGCACGGAAGAGATAGAGACTGGAGGATCCCAAACGCCTTTACATGGATAAACTGAGTTGCAAGCACATCAGCCAGTCCACAGAGACATCCCAAACAATTCAGTCTACCAGCCTGTCATCTCCATGCTTGGAGTACAACTTGAGGGCACAGAATCCCAGAATCGCAGAATCATCTCGGTTGGAAAAGCCCTTGAAGCTCCTCCAGTCCAACCATGAACCTCACCCTGACGGTTCCCAACTCCACCAGATCCCTCAGCGCTGGGTCAACCCAGCTGCACCAATACTTTGGCTGCTGCTAACCTGGGTTCATACCTAGAAGATGCTCAGACCCCAGGCACAGCCAAGCCCTTCCAAGCTCTCTGCTGTGTGCTGGGAGTCTGGAAGAAACAAGTCACCCCATAAGAAGAGAAACCAGGGAGGTTTCACCGGCTCTGGGGTTGCCTCTTATCTCTTCTCAGGATTTCAGAGGCAGGGTGTGTTTTGATGAAGCTTTTCCCGCACCAGAGAACTAATCTTTCCTCAAGGCAGGTGCCTTTTTTCACAGAACTTACAACACCTCTGTTTCTGGGATGTCCAGCCTGTTAAAAAAGGCTAAAAGCAGGACAAGACCCACGTCACAAACAGCGTGATTGCCTTGAACTCACTTTCCTAGAAAAGCTGTCTCTCGAGATTTCTCAGGTCACTGGAGCAAAGTCCCACACGACCAGTTATACCTGGCAGGTACTCCCAAGATCGTTCTGACAGATGTATTTTCATTATCCAAATTCTTAGCTCTTTCCTTTTGCAGGGGTAGGAGGAATTCCAGCCGTCGGTATTTTCCAAGGTGTGGAGAAGCCCAGGGAGCCTGCAGGCAGTACAGAGCCAAGGACAGACCACAGCCATCGCTGGCTCCGCGACCGTGATGCTCCTGTGCCCTTTGAGCTATTCCACTACAGTTTTACAGGAATGAGGACACTGCCCTTTGCCTTTGGATTTTCCCCCAGCTGCAGGGGAGGCCACATCTCACAGAGCTTGGGTAGGCGAGGGGGCAATTAACCTCTGATCTCCCCTGCAACTGAATGCTTCCTCATTGGCCTTCTGCTTTTCCCAACCCACCTTTATTTTAATGGTGTTTCCAGATTGCAAGCAGGCAGGTCATTTCACCCCAGGCCTGGCCACTGGCCTGTGCGAGGCTGCTCGCTCCATCTCCGTGCAGGCAGAGGAGGCACAGGCTGCCTGCACCCGGGGAGGATGGCAGGTAAGAGACAGCAGAGGGAAAAAATGATTAGCTCCTTGTTTCAAGGTCAGGAGAACCCGCACTTTAGGATGGGGATGTTCCTCAGAAAGGGGAAGGGTATTTCTGCTGCAAAGCAAAGCCCCTGGAAGGAGAAAGCAGCTCCCAGCACAAAGTCCCCGGAGCTCATCCCCAGAGAGCAAGACATGAAGAACTGCTGCTGCCAGGCGCCTGTTAACACACATTAAATTCCCACCTCCCCGGGCAGAGCTGGCTACAGCAGACCTGTCCCTGTAGCTGACATCCTAAGGCCTACTCACAAACAAGGGTCTTGCTGTGAGTCAGGGCCTCCTTCCCAAAACTGAACATCCCCTCTCCCAGATGTGCTAGGGGACTGGCAGCCCATGTAAGCCCCAGGGGCTGATTTCTGGCTTGTAAGTCCACAAGAGAAAATAGCTAAATTTTACCACACAGGTCACAGGCAGATGCAGCTAATCCATCCAACTTCAGTACTTCTGGCTGAGTAAAAGCCTCGGGGGAAAAAAAATAAATATCTAGGGCAAAACACACTGCAAAGGCAGCCCAGTCTTATACAAAGAGACAGGTTTATCCTCAGTTGTCCCTGAGTGCAGCTGCCCTTTCCCATGGGAGGTCTTTGCAAAGCAGAGGGAGGCTGCTCACAGAATACAGCACTAAGGCTCCCAGCTCACCAGTGGGATGAAGAGCTGCACTCCCGTGGCAGCACGAGCCCAGGGGAAACACAGCACTGTTCTGCCCCGGCTCCGCGCACTGCCCGCCTGCTCCCACACACCTCTGTCCTGGGTCAGCTGGGGCAGAGCTAGTGTTCACCAGAAGCTGGGAGGGTGCATGGCCAGGACAGCTGGCCCAAAACCGCCCAGGGGGCGTTCAATACCAAATGACGTCACGCCCAGTATATAACCGGGGGAGCTGGCCGTGGGGTGGAGGGATCGTGGCTTGGGAACAGGCTGGGTATCTGGTGCCAGGTAGTGAGCAACTGCATTGGGCATCACTCACTTTTATACTCTTTTATTGGTATTATTGTTGTTATTATTATCACAGAATCACAGAATCGTCTAGGTTGGAAAAGACCTCAAAGATCATCCAGTCCAACCACTGACAGTTCCCAACTACAGCATATACCTAAGCACTAAGTCAACCCGACTCTTCAACCCCTCCAGGGATAGGGACTCCCCCCCTGCCCTGGGCAGTACATTCCAACACCCAACAAACCCTTCTGAAGAGAAATCCTTCCTCAGAGCCAGCCTGACCCTGCCCTGGGCAGCTTGAGGCCATTCTCGCGTCCTGTTGCTTGTTCCTGGTTAAAGAGACTCATACCCAGCTCTCTGCACCCTCCTTTCAGGTAGTTGCAGAGGGCCAGGAGGTCTCCCCTCAGCCTCCTCTTCTCCAGACTGAACCCCCCCAGTTCCCCCAGCTGCTCCCCAGCAGACCTGTGCTCCAGACCCTGCCCCAGCTCCGTTGCCCTTCTCTGGCCACGCTCGAGTCATTCAATGGCCTTTTTGGGGTGAGGGGCCCAAAACTGAACACAGGAATCGAGGTTTGGCCTCACCAGTGCCGAGTACAGGGGTGAGATCCCTTCCCTGTCCCTGCTGGCCACGCTATTGCTGACACAAGCCAGGATGCCATTGGCCTTCTTGGCCCCCTGGGCACACTGCTGGCTCCTGTTCAGCCGGCTGTCAATCAACCCCCCCAGGTCCCTCTCTGACTGGCTAAAATTATTATTTCTTCTCTCCTTTTGTTGTCCTATTAAACTCTCCTTATCTTAGTCCATGAGTTTTTACCTTTGTCTTCTGATCCTACTCCCCATCCCACCGCCAGGGGATGGGGGAAGGAGAAAGCAAGTGGCCACATGGTGCTTAAGTTGTTGGCTGGGCCTAAACCACAACAACCTCTCACTGAGCACTGGGAAGCAAGGGCAGGACAGGCTGGTTTTCCCCAGCCCCCAGCTTTGCTAGGGCTGCTGGCTACAGCCCCAGGACTTCATGGGGACAGCACAGTACTGACAGGGAGGATGGAGAGAGCTCTGGGAGGAGAAAGCTTTGCCAAACAGCCTTATCTTTAGAAGCTTTTCTGACCTCCTCACCTGCAATAAGTATTTATCTCCACTACACAACTTAATCCCCCCAAACAACTATGGCATCAAGCTTCTGGCACAGGAACTGTTGAGTGAGCTTTGAAAGATGCAGGAGAGAAGTGCCAAGTTTCAAAACCAGGTACCTTGATACCAGCTTATCTAAGGAAAATTAATAGCTGTACTCTTTGCCAAGTTACATCCATTTAGGAAACACTCCATCACAGAACCGCTTTGTGTGTTATTTCTTTACACGAAGGAAAACAAATCAGCTCAAGAAACGTCAAAAGACCCACGTACTGCTGTAAGGAGCATGTATTTTGCCTTGCTGGCAATGCAAGACACAGAGAGGTGAGAGTATGAAGCCTGCTAACTGTTCACAAGCCGTTAAATGCTTCCGTAGGCTCACGGATCTCTGCCAGTTGATGCTTGCATCAAAGCTGCCCTTTTCTCACCACCTTCTCGTTCAGCAAAGCCCATTCCTATCACTAACGCCTGAGCGTCTGTTTTCTGTACATCACACAAATATGTTCTCCTTCCCCGGGATGGCAGGAATTAACTAGGAGGGGCTCTGAGCAGCGCAGGCTGTGCCACAGCTCCCTCCCAGAGACAGGGTCTAGCCCCAGGGCTCTGCACATGACATGACAAACATCGAGGATGTCTGTGAATAACCTTCTAAATAAATAAGGTCAAGTAGTATTAGGGATAAAATTCAGCTCCCAGAGCTAGTTCTAATGGGCTGGAATAAACAAGACACAAAGAGGAGCAGCAGCAGCTAAGATTACTAGCTCAACACATATGTGCTGTGAAGAGCATTGAGATCAACCCTGAAGGAGGTGTGGACATTTCCTGCTTTAGAAGCAGCTTTGGAGAAGAAAATAAAGGTCTGTCTCTTCCCCTGCCCAGGGCAGATGCTTCAAAGGATGACTGACCTTCAGGATAGAGCTTTCTAGCATGATCAGAAGTATGACAGATCCCCAAGATCACTGACTATTTTGCCCTCAGAAACCATGTTTCATGCAACTATAAAAACTAATGCAAGTCTCCCAAACATTGTTAAAGTAAAACTTCAACTCATTGAATCCTGGTGCAGAGTCAATCTCCTCAACAGCTCTACTGAAAATTAAATGCGATGGGGCTGTAGTCCTGTGGCTTGAGGACCAGCTGGTGAGATGTCAAAAGCAAAAAACAAAGCATGAATGGAGATAAGAAATACTACCTTCAAAACATGAATGGAGGGAGATAAGGGAGCTACCTTCAAGCTGAAGTGTTACCACCCGCAGTACTGACCTGAAAACACAGCTGAAAACACAGCACAATCTGAAAATGTCAAGAGGGGTCACATAAACAGGTCTGAGATCTAGAAGTACGAGCTGAAAACAAAAACAGGATTCAGCCAGACAGGAAATCAGGAACGGTAAAGCCAGAGACTACCTACAGACCACAGAAAAAACACAGTTGTATAGACACGTCCTTTCTATCTCCACTAGCAACAGTGAAAGTAACCTATGTGGTAATGTAAGTCCAGCCATGGGGGAAAGGACGTGGCAAAGTCCTTACCACGCAGGCTAGGGCACTCTCTGTCCACATAACTGTTGCTCAACTCTGACTTTCAGGCAACACATACTACACATGTTTGGTGATACCACCTAAGCCGCTGGTTTCTGTCACATGGTTTCATGCCCTTCCAGGATAAATGAAGTGTTTGAGTCAAGGGAGCAATGCTGTGCTGGCCACCCACGTACCCTCTCCTCCATACGCACCATCTGGCCAAGAGAATGTGCTTCAGGAAGGACAGTGAATGCATTACTCTAAGGTGGGGTTTCTCCTCAGCACCTTTAAGCCAGTCCTTCTATAACTGTAGGAAACCATGTTTGATTCAGGAAGTTTCTGAGCTAGAAATAAGTACAGGCTTGAACAATATTAACCTACATGCACTTGCCCTTGCCCTTAGTTTCTTCCCACGAACCATGCTGGAGGCAGGACAGGGAGCTGCAGCATCCTTTGGGTGCAATCATTCCCCTATGTCATGTCTGGCTACTCTTGAACCTCACATCTTCCTCCAAACACCCCATCATTCTTGACATTTCTCAGGTTAACAGGATGGTCATGCTACTGGCTAAACAAGAGTCTAAGAAAATAAGCCTAAAAAGAAAGTTTAAAGGCGAAGCTCCCACGCAGAACAGCATCTGCTCAGCCACACGAGCTTGGAGCCTTTCAGCAGATCTGACTGAAAGCCCCAGCATCACTATACCACCAACTGTTCCCACAGCTACACAGGAAGATAAATTTAGTTCAAGGAACCTTGTGTTGCTACATTATTTAACAAACAAACAGACGCACTTAAGAGGAAAACACAGGCAGGGACCCAGTTTAGCTGCTGCGTGGGCTGATCAGATCTATGGACTCGAGACTGCTTCTCAGAGTGAAAAGGCCCAAATTCTGAACCTCAGCACCACGCTGCTCTAGTCCGAGCCAGTCAGCTGTGTTAGTCACAAGAAGACTCCAGCATGGCCATGGCATGCCTGGGCTACACTCTCCTGGGCTACTCAGACCAGTAGTCAGGCAGCCATGGCCAAGGTCTCCCTGCCTCTCTGCTACTCAGAGTGCTAAGGAGCACAGCAAAGAAGCTGTTGGAAGTGTCTGCTGGTGAGGCATGACCCAGCCTGGCTGTGCTCGGAGCCGTGCCCATACTGCAGTCCCCTCTGCTCACACTGCCTCTGGGTTTCCACCACCTGAGGAAGCCCAATTCCCAACAGTGGGGAGCAGAGAGGCCATGCTGATCCTGCAAGACCAGAGGAGGGTAAGGAGAAAGAACCCTCTGCCCAACCAGAACGATGACCTAGAGCACAAGAAACCAAGGTCTTATTAATGATCTTCTGCAAAAGGCACAGTGAGAGGAGAGAGGGGACACTCCAACATGAAGCTTGTCTCCTCCAGTATGGTCTGCAAGACCTCCAACTCAAAGTTAGTATTCTGGAGCTCCAAGTAGGGGAGGATGAATGAGAGAAGCCACCTCACATTCATACACAGGTTCTTAAGTTTCTCCATAACACTGTGAGCAAGAGGGCAAAAGCCAAGAGGAGAGTCAGTGGCAAGAGCCTGCCATCTGATCTGATACCTCCCATCACACATCCAGCTGCTATCCCCCTTCCTACCAGGACCACTGGGGTTCCCTGCTCCTTTTCTCCATTAGAGACCCAACACAGCGCAGGGGATCCAGCAACAAGGTGACACAGTACAGGACAGACACAGTGTGGACAAAGCACCTTTCTCTAGGGCACCTCTGAAGCTGGACCAGTTATTTGGACTCATCTGGTGATTCCACCCCCTCCCAGCAACAGGATCCTCGCTTACAACCCTGTCACCTCTACAGCAGGGTGCTGGATACCAGGGAAGCAGCGTCCTATGGCAACAGCAGCCCACAGTCACTCCTGCCCTCTCGCCCCACTGCAGGGATGACAGGGGCTGCCAACCAGTCAGCCCACAGCTCTGACCTCCTCACAGCTTCTTCCTCTGGGCCCCTGCAGGAAACCTGGGCCTCCCTCAGCACCCCAAAGTGCATCCCTGTCTTCTCTGCGCATCTGGTCTCCTCTGTGGACTTTGCCAGCTTTGCTTTCAGCTTCTGCCGCACAGCTTGGCAGTAACATGTATTCCTTGCTGCAGGGCAAGCTTTCCATCTTCTGAGCTCGGAGCAGCACCAGTTCCTGTTGGCATTTCAAGAACTCTGTTTTCAGGCAACATTTCTCATGCTCAATTTTCTCCTCCTGAAATGGGAGGAGGGTGCATGCACAGGAATTATATCAATTGGTGTCATGGTTTAACCCTGGCCAGCATCTAAGAGCCACACAGCTGCTCACTTACTCTCCCCTAAGTGAAATGGGGGAGAGAAATTGGAAGGGTAAAAGTAAGAAAACTCACAGTTTGAGATAAAGACAGTTTAGAAGGTAAAGCAAATGCCATGAGCACAAGCAAAGCAAAGTAAAGAATTAATTCAATACTTCCCATTGGCAGGCAGGTGTTTAGAGCCCACAGGGAGTTATTGGGCACCAAAGCCAGCTCAGGTCGGGTCACTGCTGCACTTGCACTGCTTCTTGTGAGGCTCATCCTCCACTGGTTCAGGCAGTTCCTGCTATAGAAACTCCTGTAACATGCTACTCAGATCATGGGTGACAACTTAAAGCTCTTTCCATTACAGTCTCCACCCCTGATCCCTTTGGACCAGACCATCGGGTTTAACATTGCCGTGAACTCCTGCCCTTGCTCCTGCTCTGGCTCAGACTTTTCCATGGATCACAGTCCCTCGGGGTTGTACCTGCTTCAGGTGGAGCCTTATCTATGTGCCACAGTCTCTCCAGGGCTGTACCTGCTGCGGCACAGACTCAGCCACAGCCACAGTTGCTTTGAGGTGCTCCTGTCCCAGCGTGGCCTTACCCATGGCCACAGTCCCTCCTCATGGGCTTGTCCACAGCCACATGCTCCAGCACCACCTCGTGCAGAGCCACAGATCCTTCAGGGTGTCCCTTCTCCAGGGCTGACTTACCCCTGCGCCACGGTCCCTTCAGAGGTACCTGCTGTGTCATGGACATAACCACGGCCACAGGCGCCTCAGGGTGTACCTGCTCGGGCATGGGCTTACCCACGGCCACAGACCCTTCGGGGTGTCCTGCTCCCGCGTGGACTCGCCCACAGGTCACGGCCCCTTCGCTCGAGTCCTCGCTGGAGCTGCAGCCTGTCCGGCGCAGCAGCACGGGAACAGCAGCGATGCCCTGGCCACCGGCCAGCCCAGGCGCATCGCCATGGCTGGTATCAGAATGTTCCCAGGCACAGCAGAGTAGGATGATAAGCAGTACAGCCAGCAACAAAAGCAAAAAGCAGCCACTAACGAGCACTAGACTAATATACAGTGAGGTGAGCAAGACCCATGGCAAGCACAGGAGCCTCTCAGTTAATAGCTAAACAGCAATAACAGCTATTAATTTGATCTAGCACATTCCAATCAAATCTGTAATTATCTCAAACCTTCCATGCCCCACATTGGGTGCCAAAAAGAATGGCTGTGGTTTAACCCCAGCTGGCAACTAAGCCCCACACAGCTACTTGTTCACTCCCCTCACCATGGGATGGGAGAGACAGTCAGAAGAGTAAAAATGAGAAAACTCATAGGTTGAGATAAAGACAGTTCAATAGGTGAAGCAAAGGCTGCACACGCAAGCAAAGCAAAACAAGGAATTCATCCAACACTTCCCATCAGCGGGCAGGTGCTCAGCCATCCTCAGGAGAGCAGAGCTCCATCACGTGTAACACTGACTTGGGAAGACAAATGTCATAACTCTGAATGTCGGGTCATCGTGTCCCCCCCCAATCCTCCTTCTTTCCTCAGCTTTTATAGCTGAGCATGATGCCATACGGTCTGGGATATCCCTTTGGTCAGTTGGGGTCAGCTGTCCTGGCTGGGTCCCCTCCCAACCTCTTGTGCTCCACCCCCAGCCTGCTTGCTGGTGGGGCATTGTAAGGAGCAGAAACGGCCTTGAATCTGTGTAAGCCCCACTCAGAAATAGATAAAACCGTGGGTGTGTTATCAAGGCTGTTTTAGTCACAACACTAAAACATAGTACCATACAAGCTACAATGAACAAAATGAACTCTATGCCAGGCAAAACCAGAACAACCAGCAAGATAAAAAGCTTTTCCAGGCCTGAAGAAGTTAAAAGGCAGCAGATCAAGGAAGAAGCCCCCCTGCATTCTTTATGGAGAAGTCGCCCCTTCTCAACCCACTTTGACCTGCTGTCTCCAAAACCAGCAGGGAAGCACAGCCACAAATACGTTACCTTGCACTGCAGCACATCCCACTCTGCTGAGATAGCCTTCAGTTCCACAAAGGTATTTTCCACTGGTCTTACCACATTCTCCCACTCCATTATATCATGTGCATTAGGGACTTTCTCCTCTGTCTCCACTGCTGAGGCATGAGGCTTTCTCCACCTTTGATCTGTCAATTCATGACTACCATCCACGAGGAAAGAGCCAAATAGCTTCACCACTTGCAGCAGTCTTCGAACCACCAACTGCCACAAAGAATGCCTTGTCTATGTCTTTTGTGGCCCTGTATGAATTTAGACACACACTCCAGCCTGTCTTTTTGATATTAAGTTTGGCATTTGCTATTCCAGCTTACCCTGGACAACATGAGTCTGTCTGATCTCCTGCTGAGCTACGGGAGTCTCTGCCTTGAGGCAGTGTGATGCCCCATTAGCAGGGCTGGTGCTGCTCAGAGTGCCCAGCTGCTCTTTGGGCAGACAGGTGTGCAAGCTGTCACCTACAGTCACATCCTCCTGTTTTATGTGCAGAAGTTTTTCCCTTTCTTGGTAAGGTACTGCAAAGCTCTTCTGAAGAGATGAAGTAGGGGCACCGGGACAGGTCAGGTCTGGGGGTGAAACCTCCATTAGGTCTCCTTGCTTTTCCAGTATTTCTTCTTTTATGGTCAACTTGGTCTTGCTGGGGAAAAAAAAAAAAAAAGAAAAAGAAAAAGAAAAAGAAAAAGAAAAAGAAAAAGAAAAAGAAAAAGAAAAAGAAAAAGAAAAAGAAAAAGAAAAAGAAAAAGAAAAAGAAAAAGAAAAAGAAAAAGAAAAAGAAAAAGAAAAAGAAAAAGAAAAAGAAAAAGAAAAAGAAAAAGAAAAAGAAAAAGAAAAGAGGGTGAGTAGGCTGGAGTGCCCAAGCTCACAGTACAGCTGACCTCACACCTCAGTAACTGCTGCAGCTGTAGCAAACTACGCCCCCCTTGGCTGTGCGGATCAACCCTCCTCCTGGCCAGGCCTTTGCTGCCTCAGTGCAGAGGGCTGCTGCTGAGGGAATCTCATGGCATGAGCCTACCTACAGCACAATGTTCCTGACACTCGCTCTGCTCCAGGACGAGCAACTGCCACGCTCATTTCATGCAGGGGACATGTCAGTAGGAGAGCTACAGACCCCAAAGCCCATGGCTCCCCACATACCCAGCCCCACTGCCCATCTCCATCTGAGATAGCGCTGAGATTGAATGGCAGTTCCTGAAGAAAAAAACCCACAGAAATGTCCTTGCTGAAATACATCTTCCTGACGCAGTTCACTAAGCATGCAAGCAGGTGTGTTTCTGACAGGCTGCCATGCCAAGCTTCTGCAGCTATAAAATCATTTGGAGCGTGTTGTCCACAAACCCAAGCAGATATGGTGCTTGCCAGAGCCCTGGATACCTGACCTGTTGGTAACACAACCAAAAGCCTGACTTCAGGAGGAGAAAGGCCAGCCCAGCTGCAAAGCTGTTGTGACCCAGGCCCTCGGATGGATTCCCAACAGCACTGGGCAAACAGGACAAGAATCATGAGCACACGAGGAGCACAGGAGAAAGAAAAGTGTGGGGGAGTTATGGGGATATCAGGAGAGATGAGCAAGGTTGGAGGACAAAGGTGTTGATGGAGCTTGTTGGAGGTGCTGTGGAGAGCTCGTGTTTGGAAAAAGCAGTTCAGTGTAGCAGCAGTGAAGAGAAACAAGGGGCCTGGGGAAGAGCTGAGGCAGGGAAAACAGTGGCAACAGGAGGTGTTTGGCCCCACCATCACGATGAGAGAAGCAGCTTTGAGAACTGCTGTTCTAAGCCATCTAGGGATGAGCAGTACTGTTCTTATCACACAGTGATTTCAGTGGTGGTGTAACCCAGCGGCCTTCTCCCTCCCCGAGATCCTGCCAGGCACAGGAGGTCAACCGGTGGCTCTGTGATCCAGCGGCACCATGTGCAGAGGGCCACGGGGAGCGAGATGCCGAGGTCCACTTGCCTGCTGTCATGGCAACTCAGCATCCCCATCGCAGGCCTTTCCTTGGGCAACCGGTGGGCAGGTCCAGTGGCCAGTCAGGAGGGACAAGCGGCGGGACAGGCAGGCAGCCCCTCAGCCGGGCAAGGAGTGCCACCGTGTGGGAGCAGCCCACATTGCTCCCTCGTGACATGGGCAGCAAGGGCTTCAGGAGGGCGTGGAGGAGAGAACTTGAAAATAAACAAACAAACCAACCAATAAATCATATCTCAGCACACACACAACCAAGTTAATGTGAGACATATCCGGAGAAATTATCTCAGCCAGGAACCTGTTTCCTTGCTGGAAGCCAAAAGGTATCTCTTTTCTTTTGGGTAAAAATGTCCTCTTGGGTAAAGATGTCTCTGTACAGAGCAATTCACAGCCAGACAGAGCTGAATGCTCCAGCCCTGGAGAGGCAACCACATCAGCTGCCATCCAGACCGACCACAGGACTGGAGAACTGTACATTTGGAGGTTAATTTAGCTGACAGGGTGTGAAGGTGTTAATACTGATACACAGAAACCAGGATTTAAAAAAAACAACTTGGCAAGGATTTCTGTTCCTCCCTCTGTTCCACCCTGCTCCCCTTCGCTGTCTGGATACAGGAGGATGGAGCATTTGAGTTGTGCAGACCCCTCTCTCAAAAAGGGAGGGAAGAGAAGACTACCCAGGGCAGATCCACCAGGTCTGGCCAGGGCTTCTTCCAGAAAACTGCACCTCATCAAGACCTTCCACATGGCCTCAGTACAGACTCCAAACAAGGGACAGAAGACAGAACACGGTGTGGGGCAGTAGCCTGCAATCTACCACTTACCTTTCTGTTAAGGGTCTGGTTTTCCCCTGAGGTCTGTCTCCTCCCTGGACTGCAACCATCTTTTTGAGAAAAGGGGGAAATGCAGCAGACCCATAAACACCTTTTTCTTCATCCTCCACCTTCACAGTACAGGTGAAACTGCTGGTCCAAGCAGGCCAGGGCACTGAAGCAGGGGATGATGTCTGAGGACAAAGTGAGCTTTAAAAAGGGTGAATGACAGCCCTTGATCTGTCCGCTGCAGCACAGGAAACCCAGCCTTAGCCAAGAGGAAAGAGGCACAGTAAGACAACCAAGCCTCTTCTGCGCAGGTTCCACCTTCCAGGTATTAAATCATGACCCCCAGCAATAACTGTCCTTGGGGCTCAACCAGCAGAGATCAGCTCCCAGTCCCTCTAACACCCGTTTGGCTACCAGGGACATTGTCACCATTAGAGACCCAACACAGCGCAGGGGATCCAGCAACAAGGTGACACAGTACAGGACAGACACAGTGTGGACAAAGCACCTTTCTCTAGGGCACCTCTGAAGCTGGACCAGTTATTTGGACTCATCTGGTGATTCCACCCCCTCCCAGCAACAGGATCCTCGCTTACAACCCTGTCACCTCTACAGCAGGGTGCTGGATACCAGGGAAGCAGCGTCCTATGGCAACAGCAGCCCACAGTCACTCCTGCCCTCTCGCCCCACTGCAGGGATGACAGGGGCTGCCAACCAGTCAGCCCACAGCTCTGACCTCCTCACAGCTTCTTCCTCTGGGCCCCTGCAGGAAACCTGTGCCTCCCTCAGCACCTCAAAGTGCATCCCTGTCTTCTCTGCGCATCTGGTCTCCTCTGTGGACTTTGCCAGCTTTGCTTTCAGCTTCTGCCGCACAGCTTGGCAGTAACATGTATTCCTTGCTGCAGGGCAAGCTTTCCATCTTCTGAGCTCGGAGCAGCACCAGTTCCTGTTGGCATTTCAAGAACTCTGTTTTCAGGCAACATTTCTCATGCTCAATTTTCTCCTCCTGAAATGGGAGGAGGGTGCATGCACAGGAATTATATCAATCATCAAGACAGAAAGAGCTTTGCCAGGACTGAAGAAGTTAAAGGGCAGCAGATCAAGGAAGAAGCCCACTATGTTCTTTATGGATAAGTCACTCCTCAACCCACTTTGACCTGCCCTCTCCAAAACACCACAAACCAGCAGGAAAGCACAGCCACAAATATGTTACCTTGTACTGCAGCACATCCCACTCCACTGAAATAGCCTTCAATTCCACAAAGATATTCTCCACTGGTCTTCCCACATTCTCCCACTCCATTATATCCTCCTGCTCCTGTGTGTTAAAGACCTGCAACACATTTTCTCCTCTGTCTCCACTGCTGAGGCATGGGGCTTTCTCCACCTTTGATGTGTCAAGTAGAATCACAAAATCATAAAATATTTCAAGTTGGAACAGACCCAAGAGGATCATCAAGTCCAACACCCTGCTTCTGGCAGGACTAGCTAAAGCTAAACCATATGACTAAGAGCATCATCCAGATGCTGCTTGAACTCTGACAGGCTTGGTGCCATAACCACTTTCCTTAGGGAGCCCGTTCCAGTGACCAACCATCCTCTCAGTGAAGAACCTTTTCCTAATGTCCAGTCTGAATTTCCCCTGATGCAGCTTCATTCCATTTACTCGCGTCCTGCCACTGGTCAACAGAGATCAGCAGCTCCCTCTCCACTGCCCACCTTGAGGAAGTTATAGACTGTGATGAGTGCACACCTCAGCCTTCTCTTCTCCAAGCTGAACAAACCAAGTGACCTCAGCCACACGTCCTAAGTCTTGCCCTGGAGGCCTTTCACCATTTTGGTCACCCTCCTCTGGACACACTCTAATAGTTTGATGTCCTTATGTTAAGGTGCCCAAAACTGCACCCAGTACTTAAGGTGGGACCACACCAGTGCAGTGTAGAGTAGGACAATCACCTCCCCTGGCCAGCTGGCCATGCTGTGCTTGATGCACCCCAGGACACTCTTGGCCCTTTTGGCTGCCAGGTTACAGTGTTGACTCATATTCAACTTGTCATCAACCCAAATCCACAGATCTCTTTCCACAGGGATGCTCTCCAGCCCCTTGACCCCCAGTTTGTAGGTATAACCAGGATTACTCCTTCCCAGGTGCAAAATCCAACACTTGCTCTTGTTAAACCTCGTATAGCTGGTGATTGACCAGCTCTCTAGTCTATCTAGATCTCTCTGCAAGGCTTCTCTACCCACAAGGGGGTCCACAGCTCCTCCTAGTTTAGTATCATCACCGAACTTACTTAATGTACATTCAATTCCTTTGTCCAGAACATTTATAAAAACATTAAAGAGCACTGGCACACCTTGGGGAACCCCACTGGTGACTGGCCAACAGCTTGACGGCTACCCTGTGAGCCTGACCCATCAGCCAATTGTTCACCTGTTGTATTATGGACTTGTCTAGCTGTGTGCTGGACATTTTGTTCAGAAAGTTACTGTGAGAGACAGTATCAAAAGTTTTGATAAAATCAAAAAAATCCCCACATCTACTGGCTTCTCTTGCTCAACTAAAGGGGTGATCTTGTCATAAAAGGAAATTAAGTTCTCTCGTGAAACTGTGCTGGCTACAACCAATGACTGCATTACCTCTCAAGTGTTTTTCTGTAACTCCCAGAATAATAACTCTCCATAATTTTACCAGGCACTGAAGGGAGACTGACAGACCTGTAATTACCAGGGTCTTCCTTCTTACCTTTCTTGAAAATTAGGACAACATTTGCCAGCTTCCAGTCAACTGGGACCTCTCCAGACTCCCAAGACTATTGAAAAATAATGGAGAGAGGTCCCATGATGACATTGGCCAGCTCTTTCAGTACCCTGACATGAATCCCGTTGGGCCCCATAGACTTATGAGCATCCACCTGGAGCAGCAAGTCTCAAACAAGTTCAGGTTTGGCTGCAAGTTTATCATCCCCCAGTCATGGTCTTCCAACACAGGGCTCTGGGGTCCCAGAGCCCATCATCGGTGTTGAAGAAAGAGCAAAAGAAGGTATTAAATGTCTCCAATTTGTCTACATCCCTATTTGTGAGGTGATGAACCAATGTTAGCTCTGATCCTCCTTTTGCTGTCAATGTATTATAAAAAGCCCTTTTTGTTGTCCTTCACAGTACAGGCCAGTTTGAACTCCAACCGAGCTTTGGTCACATGAATTTTCTCCCTACAATGGTGAGCACCATCTCTGTAGTCCTCCTGTGTCACCTGTCCTTACTTGCAATGTCCATACACTTTCCTTTTCCACCTAAGTTCTAGAAGATCCTTGCTCATCCAAGCCAGATTTCTGCCCCACTTGCTTGACTTCTGACACTGGAATTGCCTGCTTCTGTGCTTTTAAGTGATGGCTCTTAAAAAGTGACCAGCATTCATGGACCACAACAGCTTCAAAAGCAGATTCCCATGGGGCCTTACTAACTGGTCAGCATATTGAGCCTTCTGTTCCCCTCACAAGAAAGTCTCCTATGACAATAAACTGTCTTTTTTACTTAACGGAAGTGGTTTTGATGTGGGGTGCAGGTTGACTTGACCTTGGCAACACCTCCAGCCTAGAAGGATCATTGTCCTCATTACTGTTTCGTTCCACTTGCAGAGCCTTGTACCTATCACACAGGGGCACCTGGGAAGGTGGGGTAGTCATGGAAGAGATGCACTTGCTCCCTTGGGCAGGAACTTGTTGCCACTTCCCCCTATCCCTGAAGTCACTACATTCTGCCAGGTGGAAGGAGGATAGGGAATCCAGAATCCCAGAATCATCTCGGTTGGAAAAGCCCTTGAAGCTCCTCCAGCCCAACCATGACCCTCACCCTGACCGTTCCCAACTCCACCAGATCCCTCAGTGCTGGGTCAACCCGACTCTTCAACCCCTCCAGGGATGGGGACTCCCTCCCTGCCCTGGGCAGCCCATTCCAACGCCCAACAGCCCCTTCTGCACAGAAATCCTTCCTCAGAGCCAGCCTGACCCTGCCCTGGGCAGCTTGAGGCCATTCCCTCGGGGCCTGGTGCTGGGGCCTTGGCTCCAGAGACTCATCCCCCCTCTCTGCCCCCTCCTGGCAGGGAGTTGCAGAGGGCCAGGAGTTCTCCCCTCAGCCTCCTCTTCTCCAGACTGAACCCCCGCAGTTCCCCCAGCCGCTCCCCAGCAGACCTGTGCTCCAGACCCTGCCCCAGCTCCGTTGCCCTTCTCTGGCCACGCTCGAGTCATTCAATGGCCTTTTTGGGGTGAGGGGCCCAGAACTGAACACAGTCATCAAGATGCAGGCCTCACCAGTGCTGACTACAGGGGTAAGATCACTTCCCTGTCCCTGCAATCCCCTGTATTATGTGTCCTGTCCACCTGACAGGCTTGTCCCAGGGGAGGTAGGGTGCGATTCCAGCAATCTCTCTCTCTTGGACTCCCTGAGACTCCTGGACCTAATCACTTCCTCCAAGAACTCTGCCGCTAAGCAGAAGAGTTCCTCTGGCAGGTGCAGCTCCCATGCGTGTGCTCACTACTGCCATAAGTGCGGGGCACACGCTGCAGCCCGGCACCTGGGAAGCAGCACATTGCCACTGGAGCAATTTGGGAAGCTGCAGCCGTCGGGGACAGAGCCTGCCCAGCAGAAACCACTGCTCCCTGATACACCCAGCAGTTACAGCACCTTCCCATGTGCCCTGCTGCACCATGACCTGGCTGACGCTCCCATTTTATAGCTGTGGGGGCTCGGCCATGGCAGCTCTTGCCACTACCCTGGTCTCGTCAGCTGCTCTTGCCCAAACTGCCAGCTTCTGGTGGGTCTCTCCACCTCCCTGAGGTTTCCCCAGTTCAGGAAACCCCCTGGTACACCACGCCAGAGCACTCCACTGCAGGCCATGCCAGCACCAGAGCCGCTCACCTCATCTCACCTTCAATCCAAAAGGGAAGAGCCGAACAGGAGCTTCACCATTTGTAGCAGCCTTCGAAACAGCAACTGCCACAGAGGGTCCCCGCTGCAATGTCACAGAGCTGCCCGGAGAGCCCATCCTGGGCAGCCGTGTCCAAAAGACACTTCTGAAAATTCAAAACATCAGAGTCTTTAATATAATCAGTTAACCTGAAAATGGGGAAAGAGGCCACATGGGATTAGTGCTGCAACCTCAAGAGAGGAGGCATGCACTGTCTGCATCTTCTTTTAGCCAGGAGAGGCAGGAAGGAACACACTAGGGCTAGGCAGAACAGGGTAGGATTGAGCACAGGGACTGAAACTTAAGAGTTAAACTCTTAAACTTAAGAGTTTTAAGCACATCCAAGATGTACACAAATAAGAATCAAAGCCTCATTTTGTATGATGCTCCCACATCTTTAAGCATTGTCATCTCTCTCGGCAGGAGGGAACATGAGTGAGAGAGGGCTGAGAACCTGCCAAGCCTGCAGCAACAAGCATCAAGGCTTTGCTCCTGCAAACCTCTCTCTCCTGCCTCACTTGATGTTCCGTGCTCTCCTCGGATGATGATGATGACAATCTCCTCTTCCTCCCTCCCTCCAAGCTCCCTAGACCAACAAAAGAGGAAAAAAAGAGCAAGTTTCTCCTTGATGTCTTACCAAGGGGTAAAGCATTCTTTCTCCTGGAGAACAACAGGACAACAAGAGAAAAGCAGCAGACATCTCCTGGATGCAGGACACCCAATGCCTCTCCCCCATGCTTGCTCTAGGCAGCTGAGCTGCAAACTGGAACTGGATATACTCACTCCTTCCAGCATTTCTGTCTGTATTGGGGTCTCTTCTCCTCATCACCGTATTCCTGCTCCCTGGGTGCCAAACAGCTTCTGCAACAAGACCAGTCTGAGTGTGTGAAAGAACAGTTTGACTCCCTTCTCCCACCAAAAATTTCCATGGTTTGCACATCTATGCAGTGTCTCTCATCTTTCAGGATTTCAGATAATAGAAGATGCCAGGGTGATGCCAGTGCCAGCAATAGATACCCAGAGGCCAGAGAGGGTTCAGCAGGAGAGCACCAGAAGAGCAGCACAGAGGAATTCCAGCCAGAAAGTCGGCTTCACTGCAGGCCCAACTTAAATGCCTCTATGCAAATGCACATAGCATGGGGAATAAACAAGAGGAGCTAGAGATGAGCGCACCCCTGCAGGGCTACAATCTTATCGGCATCATGAGGATGTCGTGGGATGGCTCCTTCATGGAGTGTTGGAATGGAGGGTACAGGCCTTTAGGAAGGACAGGCAGGGGAGACAAGGAGGGGGTGTCACCCCCTATGTCAGTGCCCAGCTGGAGTGCAGGGAGCTCTGCCTGGGGACAGGTGAGGAGATGAGCATGAGCTGATGGGTCAGGATTAAAGGGAGGGCAGGGACTGGTGATGTTATAGTGGGGGTCTGCTACAGGCCACCCAACCAGGAAGACTGAGCAGATGAGTCCCTCTATAGACAGATAGGAACAGCCTCACATTTACAAGCCCTGGTCATCATGGGGGACTTCAAACACCCTGGTATCTTTTGGAGGAAAAACACTGCAGTGCATAAGTGATCCACAAGGTTCCTGGACTGTGTTAGTGATAAATTCCTTCTTCAAGTGATAGAGGAGCCAACAAGGAGAGGTGCTACACTGGACCTTGTTCTCACCAAGAAGGAGGGGCTGGTGGGGAATATGAAGCTCAAGGGCAGCCTTGGCTGCAGTGACCATGAAATGGTGGAGTTCAAGATCCTTAAGGTAGCAAAGAGGTCTGTCCAGGGATGTCAAGAGCAACAAAAAAAAGATTTTACATGTACATCAGTGATAAAAGAAAGAGTAGAGAAAATGTGGACCCCCTCTGGAAGGAAACCGGAGACCTGGTCATCCATGACATAGAGAAGGCTGAGCACTCAATGACATTTTGCCTCAGTCTTCACCAGCAAGTGCTCCAGCCTTATCGTCCAAGTCACAGAAGGCAAAGGCAGGGACTGGGAGAATGAAGAACCACCCACTGCAAGAGAAGATCGGGTTCAAGACCATCTCAGGAACCTGAAGGTGCACAAAGCCTTGTGACGTGATGAGATGTGCCCACAGGTCCTGAGGGAACTGGCAGATGAAATGGCTCAGCCACTATCCATGATATTAGAGAAGTCGTGGCAGTTCAGTGGTTGGAAAAGGGGAAACATAACCCCCATTCTTAAAAAGGGAAAAAAGGAAGACTCAGGGAACTACAGGCCAGTCAGTCTCACCTCTGTGCCCAGCAAGACCCTGGAGCAGATCCTCCTGGAAAATATGCTGGGGCACATGGAGAATAAGGTGGCGGGTGACAGCCAAACACGGCTTCACTAAGGGAAAATCGTGCCTGATGAACTTGGTGGATTTCTACAATGGGCTTACAGCATAAGGGGAGAGCAGCTGATGTCATCTACCTGGACTTGTGCGAAGCATCTGACACTGTCCCACACGACATCCTTGTCTCTAAACTGGAGAGACGTGATTTGACGGATGGATCCCTCGGTGGATAAGGAACTGGCTGGATGGTCTCACTCAAAGACCTGGGTCAACGGCTCCATGTCCAAGTGGAGAGCAGTGACGAGTGGCATCCTCAGGGGTGGGTGTTGGGACCGGCGCTGTTTAACTCTTTGTTGGTGACATGGACAGTGGGATCGAGGCACCCTCAGCCAGTGCACCAACAGCACAGAGCTGTGTGGTGCGGTGACACGCTGGAGGGAAGGGATGTGCCATCCAGGGGGACCTGGACAGGCCGGAGAGGTGGGATGTGCAAACCTCACGGAGTTCAACAAGGCCAAGGGCAAGGTCCTGCCCATGGGTCTGGCCAATCCCAAGCACAGATACAGGCTGGGCAAGGAGTGGATTGAGAGCAGCCCCAGGGAGAGGGACTTGGGGGTATTAGTGGATGGAAAACTGACTGTGAGCCAGCAATGTGCACTCACAGCCCAGAAAGCCAACAGTGTCCTGGGCTGCATCAGGAGAAGTGTGGCCAACAGGTACAGGGAGGGGATTCTCCCCTTTGTTCCGCTCTCTTGAAACCCCCCCTGCAGGGCTGTGTCCAGCTCCGGGGGCACCAGCAGCAGAAGGACACGGACCTGCTTGAGTGGGGCCAGAGGAGGCCACAAAGATGCTGGGGGGGCTGGAGCACCCCCCTGTGAGGACAGGCTGAGAGAGTTGGGGGGTTCAGCTGGAGAAGAGAAGGCTCCGGGGAGAGCTTAGAGCGGCCTCACAGGACTTAAAGGGTCTACAGGAAAGGGGGGAGGGACTCTTGATCAGGGAGTGTAGGGATAGGATGAGGGGTAACACTTTCAAATTGGAAGAGGGGAGATTTAGATTAGTTATAAGGAAGAAATTCTTTCCTGTGAGGGGGGTGAGGCCCTGGCACAGGTTGCCCAGAGCAGCTGTGGCTGCCCCCTCCCTGGAAGGGTTCAAGGCCAGGTTGGACGGGGCTTTGGGCAACCTGGGCTAGTGGAGGGTGTCCCTGCCCGTGGCAGGGGGGTGGAACCAGATGATCTTTAAAGTCCCTTCCAACTCAAACCATTCTGTGATTCTGTGTTTATGATTCTATGAAGATCAAGAGAACAGCTGAAGAATCAAACACTGTGCTTAAAGGGCTTAAGGGAGAAAAAGCCACTTGAATCCCAAAATAACAGATATGAAATGAAGTACAGACTGTGGGACAGAGTTCAGCACACCACATAGCCAGTCATTTCTACTTCAGTTTTGAGTTGGCAGAGAAATGCATCATAACCCATGTGGGCAGCACAGACCACTAATGCCAGCTGCCTCAAAGGAAAGGAACTGTCATGGTCAGGAGTTTTGTAGAAACGGTCTATAAGAAAAGTTCCCTCTATGTACCACTGTACGTTTGCAGTGAAGTCTTGAAGCACAAGATAAAAATCCTGCTTATACAGGTTTAAAACAGAAATGTAACTATTACTTTTCTGGCAGCTACAAGTACTGCACAGGTGTTTTCACTGAACTGTCCAACACATTCTTAGGTCTCCATCCTCAGACAACTTAGAAATTATCTGTACACCTAGGAAATCCTAATTACTCCTTCCACAGCACCTTACCTTGCTTGCTCTGGTCTGCCACCACCTTGTTGATTGCTCAGTTGAACCAGGTCAGTCTGAAAGTACTCACGAATCCCACAGTCTGTTTGTCTGGCTTGACAATGAACTGTCTCCCATCTGTCATCTGTGCTGCCTCCTCTTCCAGATCACTGACTTCTAATGTATCAGAGCTTTAAATGGAGGCATTACTTTCCTCCTCTGTTGAAAAGTGGCTTTACTATCTAATTTCTAGACTATAAAATAAAAACTTACTCCTCAGCCTCCAGAGCCAACTGGTTTCCTTAACAGTTTATCATGAAGGCTGTCTTTGTGGAATGCTGAGCTTCAACAGATAATGGCAATTCAGCTGTATAAACTAGTTGCACCCTGGAATTTGTGGATCAGAGAAAAGGATTTTCCTGCAGTAACATCCAGACGGTTGGTCTCAGTCAATTCTTTCTGCTTAGCATTTAAGCTGGTATTCTTGGCAAGGAAGTAAAGCTTTTTTATTCTCCAACAGGTCAGAAGATCTCAACAAGAAACTGTATTTTCTTATTAGCAGTTTTGACATTTGACTGTAATTCAATCAGCACATTTAACTAAAACCCATCCAATCCTTCAGAAGCATTATAATTTAAATGGCCAGATTAATCTAGATCAAAGGCTGTTATTTCAAAGGCATCGGGAAAAAAAGGGGTCAGTGACCAAAGCAAGCATGTGCTGAAACATGTTCCTATTTTAACATCATCTATTTTAACGAAGATCTGTATTCACAGGTATGTGGAAGAACGCAGGAAGTCAGGCATTTGACAGAAACTGTATTTCAAGGATGTGAGATGGCATGGAAAAAAGTCATCCAGGACTCAATTCATAAGTCTACCTGTATCTGGGGAGGCGATGGAGATGACAAAACCAGCTTTCTGGTAACAGTGTAGAGTCAGCCTGGTCAGGGATCTTCCCCCACTTCAGAAACATTTCACATTGTACCCGAATCCAGTCTGGCCTCTCTGCAAAAAATAGTGCTCAGTCAGGTGTGGAGTAAACACCAGGAATGGCTGTTCAGAATGAGCACTGCCACCAGCCCCCAAAGCAATCCCAGCCCATGTGGCACAGGACATGGGATGGCCCAGTGCAGCCAACATGTCTCTGCTCTCCCAGGGACAGTGTGGCATCCCTCCCAGCAACCACCAGCACAAACTCCACAGGTTCCAATCTCAGTTCCCTACAGGAAAGAGGACTCTGGTCACCCCTCAGCAGCCTCTGCTCCTCCTGGTGGCACATTCCCACCCCACCTTGGCCAAGGGAAACCCCCAGGCCTTTAACGCTGGCAAAGATCAGAGCAGTGGCAAGCTGGTTCCTACGCTATCAGGCAAGCTGCATCCACATTTCCCAAGTTCATCTGTGCCATCCAATAGCTGTTGAGTTTCTGTCCCAACACAGCGATCATCTGTCTGGAAGGAAGAACTCTGTAAGAAGCTGGGCAACTCCCACTGGCACAACAGGAAGCACAAGGAAAAACCAGGGCAAACACAAACCCCTTCCCCAAGAATCTGACCTAGACTTGTGATTGCTGTTTTTAGGTTGGCACCTTAGCAGCCCTTCTGTATCACTCACCTCACAGCTGCAAAAAATGGGCCAATATCATCATCACCTAAAAAAATCAGGCTACAGGTCCCTTTCCCCAAGTGCAGCCTTTCCTGAAGTGTGGAGTGCTGCACCCTAAGGAGAGCAGGGGCTAGTGCCTGCTTCTGCACCCCTTAACTGGAGGCTCCACATGAGCATCCATTTTTTTCTTTTGGCTTTATAGGTGTGTTCCTGGTTTGGGCAGCTCTGCTAAAGTGTACATGAACACAGGTTCCATTTTATTTCAGAGAAGTCTCCTCAGGGCCAGAGTCTTGTGAGGGAATGAGCTTGAGGAACACAGAGACTGTGTCCTTTCCTCAGCCCAAGGCTATATGTTCACACCAGACTTTCAGGATAAAATTCTCCATGCTCTCTAGGGGCACTACATAAGGAAAAAATGGCCCAATCTGGGGCTACTTCACAATAAACAGACCTAAGAACATGTACAGTGCTCAGAACAAAGGCTGTACCACAGCAAAACCTTCTCCTAGCAGCAGCCTTCTGCACAGGTCTCTCTTAACAGTACTCTGCCTTCTTCAGAGTCCTCTGTTATGTGCTTGATTCAGGAAGTTGCATTGTTACACCGATCACACTTAGACCTCCTCCCTGCACCAGGAGCCAGAAATTAAGGGAAAGAACTGCCTTAGCCAATTCTGCTCAGAACAACAAAAAAAACAAACCAAAACAACAACAACAAAAAAGTAGTCCTTTGGAGAGTAATGAGATCGCAAAGCCCTGATACAAAGGTTGATGGCAACACCATGGCCTGTGCGTTGCATGCCAACAGCAATATGAGGTTCAGACACCCTGTAAACTCCCTGAAAAGGTATTATGGGCATATAATACTGAATCTTTTTCTTCCAGAAAGCAGAGCACAGACTGGCTTAACTAAGTGACCAAAATTATCTATGGCAAAGATGGTTACCTCCAAGGCATGCCATAGCTCTGAGATACTGCTGCAAGATAACACTAGAAGCAAATGCTGCAGCAATCACTTCCTAACAGAGTCCAGGCTGTCCTGCCAGAGCAGATCCCCTTCTGGAAATCACCTTTGGTAGCACCTCCAGCCACAGCAGTATTAAAGAGTAGCTGGACATCTCTAGCTACCTAAAACCCCGACAGGCAGTCACTGTGCAGGTGCACACACTGATGTGATCCTAGGGACACGCCAGGTCTCCTTGTTCAACTCTGGACACCGTGCAATGTAGAAGCAAGGATCTAAGACAAGATTGCTTTTTGCAGAGCCCCATTCTCCCCTCTCCCAGATAAGAGGTAAAAACAAGTCCAACTCCTCACCTTCCTTTGACATCCCACCTTCTCGTAGGATCTGATGAGTCAGTTGTTGTGGTACATCATGATCCCATAGTAGCTTTTCTTCTTGCAGGTGAATCCAAAAACGATCTTCACCCTTTTGCTCTGAGGAAAAATGTGTCAAGGAAGAAATAAACAAGCTCCAGAGGAGGAGCGGGGGAGATGCATGAGTTCCTCAGGTAGGAGTGAAACATTCCACAGAGGCCGCAGCATCAAGCTGCCCAGGCTGCCTTCCCCAGCACAACACCTTCCCTCTTCAGCAGGGGAAAAGCGCTCAGCTCTGGCCTGCTAACAACAACCCCGTGCACGCAGCCAACAATCACAGATAAGAACATGCATAACTGACTGGAGGGGAGTTGGAAACAGCTGTACAGAGCGGAGCCAGTCTGTCACTGCCAAGTCAAAATATGCCTTGGTTATAACTTTAATAAAAACTCTGATACGTGTTTATATTACCCTGATAATGGAACAGGCAAGATCTGACCAAAGAAAAGTGCCTTGGAGTATATCACAAATGAGATAACTAATGACTAACAATTTTACTTGTGCTTAAAAGATAAATGACCAACATTTACAAAACGAAATCAAGCACATCCAGTCGGGGCTGAAGAAATCTTAACAACAAACAATGACACTACGGTACATCAAAGAGTGAGCTCTCCTTCAGCAGACTCCAGTTTCACAAATTCAGTTCTAGACAGACCACTATTAGATGGGGAACTGTGAGTTTTGGGTTAAAATATTGCATTAACCACTTTTTGTCTGAATATATTTTAATTTCCTTACTTCTTAAGAGTCAGAGGTCATGCATTTGCAATTTGCATAGTCATCACATGCCTGCCAATGCAATGCTACTTTATCTGTACACCGCAGGTACTGAACTCCAGATCTCAAGGATCTATTATTTTATGTACACCAGCTATGCAAAGCCAAAGACCCTTTGAAAGCAAGTGGAAAACCAGTATGGCTTGGGTACTACCAGTACAGGTTTCTAACCTTCTGCATTTCTGCAAACCATCTCAAAACACAGTGGCTGTGTAATCTCTGAAAGAGAGCATTAGCACACACATGTGGAGCTACAAAACAGGAAAGCAGCTTTGTTGGTTCTCCAATTTCTCACTAAGTATGTAGGTGCAGAGATTAAGTAACACCTCTTCATCTTTGGTCAATCTTTTCATATTAGCATAAGCACAGAAATTCGTGACACAAAATGGCCTTTAAAGCATGTAGCAGGAGAAGGGATAAAAGATGCTCAGGTGTAGTTCAAAACAGCTTAAGCAAAATTCTCTCTGGGAGAGATTTGAAGGGTAAATTATTCTTGGCACTTGGCTCTACTTGGGGATACTGGTTTCTGTTCTGTGGACACTGGTCTCTAAAAGCATATGAGCAGGTAAGCCAAAAAAGTCATCTTACTCCCAGAAGAGCTGCAGTGGCCTAGGAGTGGGTGTGGGGAATGAGAATTAACATGCTTCAAGAACTCAAATGACCAGCTTCTAGTCAGACAGGAAAAGTCAGCAACCAGCTGCTGCTGAACAGGACAGAGGGGAAGAAAGGCTTTCCTGGTCTCGTTATACATCTTGATAAAGTGTTTTTCCACTGAATTGAATAATGCTGTCATTTAAAACACATTTCAGTGGATATTTTCCCATGCAAAACTGATCAGTCAGCAAAAGACTCAAGCCTTTCTCCACCTACACAGCACATCAGCCCTGGGGTATATCAGGAACTGGTTCATGTCCGAGGTGAGCCATGAGCCCTATGATGAGCTCCAGCAGAAGCAGCTCTGAGGGCTCCCTTCTAAGCTTCCCATCAGGATGTGGCTTCTCAAAGGTGACCAGAAGACAGGGAGGAGAAGACAGTTCAGACTCTCTATTCATTTAAATCCTGGGTTTCTCTATGCATCAGATCAGACAGGCCTGAGCCCAGCTGTGAGGTTGATCTGGAACTCCCCAGAGTGCTGAGGCTGTTGTAAGCACAGTGCCAAGAGGTGGCAGGAAGGATACGATGAATCTTGGCTTGCAAAAATCATATTCAACAGTGGCCAGGCTCTTGGTGATCAGATGAGTGTTCACCTTCTTCTGCAGGACAATCTGCATGCGAGGCTTCAGGTACAAGACACTGTAGTGTGCCTGGGAGAGGGGACAGCACAGCAGAACAGGCAGGAGAATTCTAGTTGCATGGAGTCTTTTGCAGGTGAAGCCAAAATCTAGTTTGGATTTAATGTTTTTCATTGCCTGTGAGTCATGCACAGAACAAAGCCGGGGAAGAACCATCCTGCTCCCTTTCAGATCCTGCCAACTTACCCATAATGAGTACTCCATTTCTGGGCCAGGAAACTCTGGAACCATCTTCTGAGAGTGCAGAACTTTTCTGCTGGGAATGTCCCCATGGTCTGCAAGGAATTCTGCTATCCAAGTATCATGCTTGTCTGTATCAAAATCCAGCTCCAGCTTCCCATCTTTATTTCTGAAAAATACCAAACACAAAAATAAAGACAGTCTCCTCCAATCATCAGCACCCTGGTCTGCTCTTCTGTATCAGGATCCCAAGGGAACTTCCTGAGGTGCAGATAAAACAGCGTATTTCACACACTCCATGGATCTCATTAGTCAGTCATTTAATTAGAAGCATTTTTGTGAGGAACACCAAAGTAGCAGAACACTTCAGAACAGTCTTGATAACACAGAAATATGGAAGTTCCATTGCACAGATGGGAAAAGGAGGTAAATGTATTAATTGGTTTCCTCTGAAAAAAAAAAGCATGCCTGTGACAGGCAGAACTAGACCCATTTCTCCTAACACCCAGCATGGTACCCCAAGCTCTCCTTCATACAGAGGGAGGAGGCAGAAATCCCTGTATTTGTTCCTTCGGTGGCCAGGCTGGATGACAACAGGCTTAGACCACCCATGTCAAGCACTGTCCTAAAGCTGTCTCTGCTTTTTAGCCCTTCCTCATCCTCAGGGCACCACTGCCTCACCACACGCCCCAGCCCCATACCCAAGAATGTTCCAGGGGAGAATGCATGTGCCCTTCTTGCCTGGAATGTCATCAAACTGTGCCAGTAGCTCCTCCCTGGTGTTGAGGAGGTATGGTCCAGGATGGCATCCAGGCTAGGCACAGAGTCTTCAGTAGCAATCATTTTCCCTAGAAGCCACAGAGTCAAGGAAAACAGGGCTGCCCAGTCCGCCTACCTCTGCTTTTGCCACAGGGGAACAAAAAAATCCAGGTGCAAAGATCTGGCCACAGGCCTGACACTCCAGAGAGGTATGACACAGGAGAAACTACAGGAGGATGAGCTCAGAGAAAGACTGAGCCAGGACAAACATGACAGTAGGATGCTTTGACAAAAAACACTTAAGAGTATCGAGCTGAGTGGGGGGCAGCAGTGTCACGCAGCTGATAATGTACAAGCAGTGCCAGGGAGCTGCATCTTCTCAGCTCCCTTTGGCATGAAGGAAGCACAGGCTGGAAGGCAGCACCGAAGGCCATTACAGATGAAGAAAAGCAGCAGAGAGCGTAGTGAAACAAAGAAATTAACAGTCAGAATCCAACATAACTGCTAAGCAGTTATTCTTTATCAGCAGTGCTGAGGTCACCCAGGGGATTCTTCACCATAAGGGATCCCAAGAATTAGTAAGGGACATCAGTTTACACACATACAAGTCATACATATTCATGAGATTTCCTGGAAAGGGGTGTCTTATGATAATGAGTTCCCAGAATTCATTTACATAGTCCCAACATGCATAGTAAAATAGGATGAGGGTCCTCAGTGGTCGAAGGAAGAAGTAAGCAGTCTTCTTCACAGTGTTCACCAGCTGACGCTCTTTCCAGAGCGTGTGCTGTGCAGGTGCCTCCCTCCTGAATCATCAGAATCATCCTCCCTATACAGGGTCTCTGTATCTCTTTGTTCAAGCCCCCCCCCCTTATTTTAGTTTTCCCATTTTGGGAGAAAACAGAAAGGGACTGGAAATGGGGAGCGCTGGCCTCACTCCAGGCACAGCCCCACATTACCACTCTTAACTTTTGCAAAGGGAGCTGAGCTCCTGTTCAACAGGGAAGACTTGGGATGGCTGCAGTGCTGGTAAAAAAGCCAAATCCTGCCAGTCCTATACTTCCTTCACCACAGAAGAACCACACAAATGGTCAGGAAGAGTTACTCACAAGGATGATTTCTTTAGCACCTAGGGAAGGACTTTAAACCCTAATTTACCCTAAGCACTTCCACAACTTTTTGCATTACAGACAGGGAAATCAAGAAGCAGAGGAACAAGGTAATCTGTTTCCAGCACTGCACACGCAAGTCAACAGCCAGTCAGGGAAACCCCATGTGCCTGTTCTTCATAATTCTGCACCAAGGCTCACTTCTCACTGTCCCCTCCGGGACAGTTTGTACCAGCAAGGGAGTGGCCCTCCTCCACTACACACAATGAATGAAGGGAACAGGGCCTCTGTTTTTTATCTCCTGAACCCCACTCACATTTCTGAAGTGCTGTGGTTACATGTCTTCTGCATTTAAGGATAAAATTTTCTCAGCTTTGCTTCCCCACATGTTGCTTTTGTCAAACAAAATGGTCAGACAGAAACAAAACCAAGCCCCAGCCCCTTCACCCCTATGGATAAGCTATAGCAAAAGATAAAGGACAGGAGTTTCGCATTGAAAGACTCCCTCCTCCAGCCTTAAAAACATCTAGTTAAAGAAGCAATCAAAGGAGCATCGAGAAGGCAGTGCTGATTTGGTAAAAAAACCTGATCCTTGCAAAGGCCTTTCTGTGTTTGGCCTCAAAATGCCCTAGTAAAGGTATACCCTCTCTATAAGGCTCACATCACTGGTTGTTCAAGTAAAAGCTTAAAAACTATTTTCAATGAAGTTAGTTATGCAATTAAAAGACAAGGTCTATTGAACTGAAATTCCTTATCACAATATCAAGCCTTAAATCTCTTGCCACTAGTGTGTCTCATTCTCTCTTATTGCTATAGAAAAATATTTCATATAGAAAGATTAACATGATATAAACACATCCTCTAAAGCCATGACTTATTTCAGCATCCACAGGGTAAGGCAGACAAGAGATGAAACTCCTCCATAACACAAATCTACAGAAAAGGACTCCTGGTTTGACTTCAGAGATGTTCAGCTTTATGTAGATCTTCTCTATGTCCCAGCACAAAAGCACCCCCTCTGCTTATTTCACGGTTTGCACACAAGGAGTCAAATGGCTTATGTTAGAGCAGTTAATGACAAGTAAAAATTTTGCTGTGAGTCCCTAGAGCACCCATTACACATTGAGGCAGACTGTCTACACGTGTAAGAGCAGTTATTTTGCACCTCTGCGTACTGGGAAGGTAAAGAAGAAGCAGGGAGAGGTGGATGCTTACGATAGGAAGCCAAAGGCCAGTGGCAATGCTTGAAGGAGAGTTCAGCCCAGCAGCTGGATACAGGAGGGCTCATAGCTCATTACGTGAGCATGCAATAGAGTTTGCAAGGAGTCATTCCTGCCCCATTGTCCATAAAAGTTAGATACGGGTGACCCTTGAGCTCCACAACATCAGTGCAGAAAAACTTATCTGTCACGCTGTGATGTGCACCGTCTATGGGAAGAAGAAATCTGGGCAGTAAGAACTAACGGTATTTCACCTTTGTTCCCTCCCAAACCCTCTTTACTCTCAGGTGAGTTCCAAGGAGCAAAAGCAGTTTCTTAAAACTTCTCTTCTAAGCAGTGTCTGGGGAGGGAGGCTGCAGGCCGCTGGGCGAGGTCAAACGGGGGCGCTGCGCCGGGGCCGAGGGGCTCGCGAGCAAGCTGTGCCGACCCACCCAGAAATCACCCCAGCAACTAATAAAATCTCCATGACCCCACATCCCCTTGGCGCATCATGCACGTTACGGAGAAGCTGCTTAGTAAACCCGCGTGGATTTTTTTTTAAAACACCACAGCTGGCGCGGACACCTCAGCCAGCCCAGGCTCAGGGCTGACGCGCGGGCACAGGTCACAGCCTTTCTGTCGGGGCGCACCGAGCCATGTCCGGGGCCAGGCCGGTGGGGCCCTGCTGGGGCCCCTCTCCCCACGGTGCCCGGTGCTCACCCAGCAGCTCGGCCCGGGCTCCCCGCGCCCGCCACAGCGGGGCTGCCCCCCACGGCGCCACACCAGCTCCCGCCGCAGCCTGATGGCGGTAACTTCCCCGCCGGGCACGGGAACATGGCGGCACCCACTGCCGTAAACCAAGATGGCAGCGCCCGGTGCCGTACAAGAAGGTGGCGGAGCCCAGCGCCGAGCCAGCAGCACCAGGAGAACTGCGTGGGGAGGCCCCAGCCTCCTCTCCCCTCAGTGCATGAAGGTGGCAGAAAACAGAAGCTGGCGGCAGTCACAGTGCTCAGGCCGGGCTGGCAGGGGTTGTGCCAGCAAACCGCAGCCTGGGGACGTGCCTGGCAGCAGCCTCCGCCCAGGGCACGGACCTGCAGGGAGATAGGGGTGCCGACAGGCCCGGGCCTGGGTGACTCTCCCGGGGACCGACCTCTGCCATGGCCCCCCTCTCCTGTCGGGACAGGGCAGGCAGAGTGTCGCCTGTTCACAGCTCTGGGGCCTGGAACCACCCCCCAGCTCCTCTGGAGCTTGGACAGGGCAGAGCCTCCCAGCACCGGGGCAACGCACCACCACAGCCCCTTTTCTCTTTCAGTTTTTCAGTTTGCTCTGAACCAGAGTTACCTCCTTGTAGATGCGGTGCAGCCTGGGCCAGATGAGTGTATCCGTGAGTTGTTGCAAGTGCATTTACCAGGACAGTTGTGAAGGGAATCACACAGCCTGGAGGGGACAATGGCAGCAGGGAGAAAAACAATGGCTGGTGGGAACATCCCTCTTCTCCACATGTGAAAGGGAATGAAAGGGCTCAAACGAATTTCTGACAATTACTAAGACTAAACTGTGATGTGATGTATGAAAGCTTTGCTTGTGTTTTGCTTCATTTGTTTCTCAAGGACTCCTGACTCCTCAACTGTTTCCCTGGGTCTCTTTGTCTGTTTAGGTATGATTGAAACACTCATTAGGCTCCCGACATAAATCACTGGTAGCACACTCAAGGCCTTCAGTGGACACTTGGGCAACTCCCCAAATGGGAAAACTAAAATAAGGGGGGGGGGCTTGAACAAAGAGATACAGAGACCCTGTTTAGGGAGGATGATTCTGATGATTCAGGAGGGAGGCACCTGGACTTTACTGCACAGCACACACTCTGGAAAGAGGGTCAGCTGGTGAACACTGTGAAGAAGACTGCTTACTTCTTCCCTCGACCACGGAGGACCCTCATTCTATTTTACTATGCATGCTGGGACTATGTAAATGAATTCTGGGAACTCATTATCATAAGACACCCCTTTCCAGGAAATCTCATGAATATGTATGATTTGTGTGTGTGTAAACTGATGTCCCTTACTAATTCTTGGGATCCCTTATGGTGGAGAATCCCCTGGGCGACCCCAGCACTGCTGATAAAGAATAACTGCTTAACAGCAAGGAAACTTTACTGTTGAGCCAATGTCTTTGTTTGACACACCTGTATTTCGGTAGAACCGGCAGAGAAAACCTGCAGCTTGGCTCCGCTGGGCAAGCCTGGTTCCCTCAGTCATTCTCACCAGGTGCTTGGACGTTGCTCTCCCGGAGCACTGGGATACTGTGGGAAGTGTATGACATTAGCTTGCCTTGTTCACAAAAAGTGCTAGAACAGGTCAGCAGATAAATCATGACATCTGCCACAACGGTGCCCCATCAGAGCAACCATCCTCCCTGCCACAGGGCTTTATGGTGATCCATGGTGAGGAGCCAAGACATTTGCAGTCATAAAGCACCTGTGTAATCAGATACCTGTGCAGCCAAAGTGTTTGGAGGAAAAGGGGCTATGGCCTTTTTTCTTGTCCTAAAGCAACACATCTGCTGCCATCAGAGACAGGGCAGCAGCCCCACCAGTCCCCATACCAGTCCAGTCAGTACTCTAGCTCCTGGCACAGAGGCCAGGACTGAGCTCTGCTGACACAGTCCTGCAGCAGAGTGCAGCACGCTTGGCTCTAGAAGACTTGTGCAGACAAAAGGTGAATAAACACACACTCAGAAAATACTGCAATAAATACATTTATTTACATGGCTTCCTCCCCCGTTGCCACAAAGGGCTGCAAAGGCAGACACACACATATAACAAAAGGAAAAAGCCAGTACACCCCAGCAGTGTGAAGACAGTGCCCATCCCTCTCAAGGAAGAGCCTAGTCCCCACTCTCACCCTTCCCCATTTTGAGATTATGGATCTGCATGTTAACTCCCAGCAGCCCTTCACCATCCCAGTTACAACCACAGAGTTCCCACGGCCCAGGCAAATCCACAAGGTTCCTGGTTATCCATCCTTTACGTGGCAGGGAGGTTCCCTCCAGCAGAGGAGCAGGGGATGGCAGAGTCAGCCTCTGGCAAATGTCCCTTGCTTTTTCCAAATTCAATCACCAGGGGCTTCCCCTGCAGATTGTACCCGTTCACCAACAGCATGGCGTCCTGGGCCGACTGGGTATCTGCAGCAAGAGCGCAAAATGGGCGCAGGTTACAAGGCAAGTTCTGCACAGACACACGTGGTGTTCACACAGATGTTCCTGGCTCACAGACCCTCAGCCTGCACTGTGATACACTGCAGAGCTGGGATCCTCCAGCCAGAGTGAGGTGCCGAATATAAACACAGCATCTAGCAGGCTGCATCCCTTCTGTTTTGATGAATCTTCTTCCAATTCAGGAAAAAGCCTATGTTGTGATAAAGTGCTAAGCCTTGGACAACAGGTCCAAACCAGAGTTGACCTATAGATGAATCCTATATATTTTATAACTGGTAACCATTGTGCTAGTAGGTATCATACTAGGTTATAAAAAACTACCTATGCTGATGTTGAAAGTGCTGAAGGTTGAAGATTGAAGCCTGAACAACAGGCCCTGAGCCAAAGCTGCTAACTTAGTATGTAGTCATTAGCAAAATATGTATGCTCATTAATGAAAGATGTAGCTTAGATATCATATAGTCATTACTGATGTGTCTATACTGAATGTATTTTTTATACTTCTTTGTGTAGGTGCAAGTTAACAAGGCCAGGGAGCCAGCTGTCTGGCCCTGGGACCAGACATATGGCCTTGTTCTAAAAGGGACATAAATTAGATAAGCAGGGAAACTCTCTTGGATTCCCCCTTGAGCCCTGGCCAGGCTCTAGGGGAATCTAACTGGAGAGTGAAACTAGACATTCCGCTCAAAACAAAGGTGCCAGTCTTTCTGACTTGCTGATTTTTGGTATATAAGACTGAACCTGCTCACAGCGACTTTGGAAGCCTCACCTATGGGTGGAGGCACTGCGTAGGATTTCCCACTTGTAGGGAAAGGTTCTTCAAATCCTCCCTGCACCCGGGGCTCTCCAGCATCTGTGGATCTGGGTGTTGGTAACGTATGCAAGTGGTGATGGATCTTTCTTAATCACTATTCTCCCCATCACATAGTAATGCTTAAGTGCATTACCCTGTATTTTCCTATTTGTTTGCTTTAAGTGCATTATTCTGTCTTTCCTTACTGTATGTTTTCTGTATTACTCTGTTACATTATTTAGTTATCCCCAGTAAAATACGCCTGCTCTTTTCACTCTGGTGTCTGAGTTTAACTGGTATCCTTAATCAGCAAAACATGTGATAGGAAGAAGAGGGAGTGAACTCTCCTCCTTTTCTGTGGAGAGCAGGATTGGCGTCAGCCCAGGGCCCTGCAGGGAGACATGGCACCTTCTTGGCTCAGGGAAGATCAAAGAGGCACAAAGCAGTGACTCACCAGGGAAGGTGATGAAAGCCTGACCCCTCATCCGGCCGCTCAGGAGGCGGAACTGGATCGGCGGGCTGTCCTCCTTCTGGAACCGAGCAAATAAGGACACCAGGTCCTTCATCGTCACTCGAGGGCCCAGGTTCTTCAAATACAGCACCTGTTCCAGACAGAGCCACACAGACACCTGTTCCAGACAGTCAGCTGGCCTGTGCCACACAGACACCTTTCAACCTGCTCCCAAGTCCATACACCTCAAAGGTATGAATTAGTTCAGCCCCTCTGCCCTCCCAGAGTCCTTCTTCCACCCGCATGCCAACAGTGGAGTTTGGAAGACAGGTGAGTGTACAGAGAAAGGCAGCTCTAGACCCAAAGGCATCATCATGCTTGCCTGCACCAAGTGCTGATAGCTTGTTATTTATAAAACTCAACAAGCTCCAGCTATAGGTTAAGCACAGTTTGAGTAAAGCCACAGCTGGTCCGTCAGGCCCAAACAAGAAGAGCACATCTTGACTAGCGACCTGCCAGAGCCAGGAGGGGCTGGGGTCTGAAGTACAGCTCTTGGCCAGGCCAGGTGACTTCCCACTTGAGCCAAAGATGTCCTTCCCTCCTGGAGTGGAGGCTGCTCTCCCTTGGCTGGGAGGATCAACCAAGCACCCTCCAGGCAACAGCAAAGAGGAGCCTCTGCCTGCTGAAGCAGCTTCAGGGCATGCTAACAAGCAAGAAGAACAAATCCTGGCTCATCCCAACATACCTTGTTGGGCTCCCCAGGATGGTAGGACGAGAACCTGGGTATATTCCGGAGTTCTTCCTTTGAGAGACGGTTCTTGCAGATCTCCTCTTCCAGGACAAACTCTACAGGCTCTTTGATAATCACATGCCTTGGAGAGGACTGGTGGGACCTTGTTTCAGGAAGGCTGGCACTTCTTGCCTGTTCTGCCTGCTCTTTCTGGTCTGGAAGCAATGACTCCTCAGCCACAAGCTCCTGCGGCGCCAAGGAAGGGCACGAGCATGGGTCACTCTTGGTAGGCTGAACTTCTTCAGGCCCCTTCTTGCTCAGCAGCTCTTGGTAAACACTCTCCAGATGAATCATGGGGTCCTTTTCATCTGTTACCCTCTTCTGAGTGTCATCTAATCCACAATGGAGAAACACGGTAATGTGACTACCACCAAGAACCTGGAAAACGCACAGACTGTGGGAAGAGACACAGACAGGAGAAATCCCATTTCAACCCAGGCTCCATGCATCTGCCAGCCAGGCCCTGCAGGTTATTTAAAACAAGAACAGTCCCAGCAGCCAGCAAGTGCTGGTGTCCCAGCTCAGGATGAACATGCAGAGAGCAGCAATTGCACCATGAGCTTTGTAGAGAGCTCATTTATTCCAGAGATGTCCTCACTAAGGTATCTGCAGCCACATCTCAGCACATTTAGTGACTCCTTCAACACACCCGCCTTCTCCTGGATGCATGGCCAGGATGTGCCACGCTGCTTTCCACACTGCTATGTGGAATATAAACTTTTTGCTTCCAGGGACATCACCAGATTAAGCTCTTAGTTTTAAAGAAGGTCCATGGCATGGACTGACCAATGGTATCTCCTTTATTTGATGGAAATTAGGACAGAAGTGGCATCTCTCACCCTACAAGCCTCAACCTTGTTGCCTCTTGGTTTTGATAAATGGTACAATGCTGATACCAAAGGAGGGGGCAGGGGCCAGAGGACACTGCATTACAGGTTGAACAGCATCAACACTGAGCAAAGGGGTGTTTTACGAGTTAGGAGTTGGAGTTTAGAAGTTTCTCCTCACCTTCTATTTAATACTGTTTTACACACAAAAATCAGTCTGGGATGGAGCTTCATGCCCACATGTTCTCCAGCTAAAGCAGACTGGAGCAGTTTTTGCCATCTCTGGAAAACACCTCGACTCTCTATCCAGAAAAGTCACATTAAGCCACAGGCTCGGGGACAACACTACTGGGGCGAGAAGTGCTGTCACCCTGTGGACATGATACTGGGAATCAGTAACTGGGCTCCAATTTCACTTTGGCTACTGGGGGGAGCCTTTAATAAGTCACTCCTACTCTTTCCTACCCTGTGTCTTTGCTTCCCTCCCACCCCTGCTAGACTGCAGCAAAATCAGAGAAGGGACGGTCTCCAGCCCCACACAGGCACCTCGGGGGGGGACCTCTGGGCTCTACCAAAGCACAACCCTGGCTGCTCTTGGCACACCGAGCTGGGCTCTGCAGTACATGCGGCACCTCAGCGAGATCCGTGCTTGCCAGTCAAAGATGGACTCCACAAACTTCTATATGAAACCCTTCCGAAAGCCCACTCTGTCTGCTCATGTAAGAGAGGAAAATATCTCCTCCCACAGTGCCAAAACGGAACCATGTCTTCAGGGACAGAAGGCCAGACAGAAATGTGTTGGACTCCCACGCACCCCAGCTCTCCGTGCAAAGACAGGAACAGCCTTGAGCCCACAAACCTTCGTGGTAGAGTGCCCGGAGGAAGGAGTGGCGGTCTGTTCCCTGAAAGAGGGCATTTTCAATCTCCATCTCCCGCCGGCTCAGCTGCTTGCTGCCAGCAAACCTCTGTGGCAGGGCGAGTATGCGCTGGTGCTCGTCCATCTTCTCCTGGATGGCATGGAGTCGGTCCTGTGTGGCCTCTGGGGCAGCTCCCAGCCCAGAGCCCTGGAAGACAGGCATGGATTTACTCAGCTATGACACATGCCTCATTTTCAGAGAGTTGAATAGCAGTCAAACCTCACGTCCTCCAGCCCTGGAGTGGGTGCAACTAGGAATCATCCTGCAAAAAGAGCAGGTCACCAGGAGGTCCTGTTACTGCAAGGGTAGGACAGAAATAGCACCACTCAGCAAGCCTCAGTTCTTGAGATAAGTGGAGAAAGAGTCCTGTTCTTCTGACCTTTCTGTGCTGCTTTCCTTTCCCTGGCCTTACTGTCTGACAGGGAAAGCTTCCACCAAGCTTTTGGTCTATGGCCCTAGCATCACTGAGAGAACCTTATTTGCTGAAACGTGGACCCCAAGCTGCCATTTGGCACCCGAGGGTAGGTTCACACTGAAGACTAAACTCCTGACCTGCTTCACATGAGCCAGCTCCCAGAAACCATCCAGCGACTGCACAACAGACCTCATAGCTAAGCTGGCTACAAGCAAGCATTCCTGTATAAATAAACCTCACTGCACAGGGCCAGGGCTAAGATTCACCAGACTCGTGCTGCCAAAGCACAGAGACATACCCCAACTGTGGAGGTGCATTTCTGTTCCTCCATCCACCCCTACTGAAATCCAGAGAACACTTTTATGGGGCTGTAGGTGGATTTTCTTTTCTCAAATTCAGTTCAAGAATCACTGTGGCAGATCCTTCTGCCTCAGGCAAACAAGGCTTTCTCCCTGCACTAAGCACAATCCAACTAAGACTTTGCTATGGGTATCCTTCCCACCTGACTGCATGGGCCCACACATGCACAGCATCCATTCACCACTTCACAGCTTCTCTGAGGCACAAAAGGCTGTTTATATGGAAAAGCACTTCCAGGAAATCATTTCTGGTACCTTGTTTTCAAACAACCTGCAACTTAGCAGCTGAAAATAATAGAAGTCTGCACTTGGTACTTTGCAGGAAAGCTCCACGAGCAGTCTGAAGTCCTCTCTATCTCAGCTGTTTCCTCCTTCGTGGAATCTTTCACTCGAGACCTCCACATACAAAGCTGCACATAGCTACCTGACTTGTGGGAGAAGAATGATATTTAGAGAGAAAGCCCAAGCTGTAGAAGATGTGCCCTTAGGTCACTGGTTCTTTCTTCCAAAGTAGTCTTTTCCATGCTAATCTTTGTTTCTAAACATCCCAGAACTGATTTCATACCAAATACAACAGCTGGTACACTGTTGACATTAATTTTCAGTCTTAACACCACCCCTCTCTAAACTCTAATTAATGCAGGCTACACCAGGGCTGGGTTTGCATATAAACACCAAGCAAGAAATTACTTCAGTTGAAGAGAGGCAAATCCATGATTACTGCAGACGACTTCCTCCTGCACACAGTTGTTGCTTTTCTGCACTGCACCTGACATAGGACAACCCCAAACACGCCTTGTCTCTAGAAAGTGGAAAAAAAGGGGTGAAGATAGAGGAAGGGGAGAAACCTGCTTTGGCACTGCTCTGCTGCAAACTGCACCCAAAGAGGAGTACATCATCACAATCACACACTTGGTCTAACAGCTCTGCACTACTATTTTTACATGGCTGTTGTGAGCCCCTGAGGAGAGCAAACAAAACCCTCCCTACAGACAGCTATCCCAAGCCAGCCATGTCACCCACAGATGTGTCAGAAGGAGAAAGTTGAGGCACTTTGAAATGTTCCCTCCTTTTCCTCCTCTAGCTTTTAAATCCTTCTTACACAGGTATAATCAGGTGAAATTATTTCCTTGAGACCATCAAGGCAGAGGCAGGAATACAGTCAGGTTCTGCTGTGTTCCAAAGGACCAACTCCTTTCTCCACCATAGTTTTTAGCATAAACCATTCCACCAAAGAAAACAGGCCAGAAGAAATGTGGGATCATGCTGGCCTAAAAACAGGAGATACATGGAGCAGCCATTCTTTACCAGAGGGTTTACAAACTTGGATTTTCTACCAGGGTGCCACAGGCCACGGGGTCAGAGGGATGGGACCACATTCACATCAGAGCAGAGCGTGCCTACCTTCCCTGTCGAAGCCCGGTTCTTCCAGAGCAGGATCTCCGAGTCGGAGAGTCCCAGTTCCCGGAGAGAGGCAGTTTCTTTGTTGCTCTCCTGCAGGGCCTGGAACTGCGACAAGGTCAAAGCTCCTGCAGCCTCCTCCCCAAAAGGCTTGTAAAAAGCTGCAGGGGCAAAGCATCTCCGCTTTGACTTGCACCTGTAACCCAAAGCAATAGAATAGCAGAAACAACTTAGTACTGGGAAACCGGAGGAACAGGAGGGGGCTGGCTTCTCACCCTAACCATGCTTTGTCCTGCTGTGCCTAGACAGAGGTGCTGTGTTTCCAAAACACAACTGAGCCACAGTTTCCCAACCTTTGTCCAAGCCCACGAGATCCCACAGGGCAGGAAGGTGCCCCAACACAGGCAAGAGGCACCTAGTGACACCATAACACCCCACAGGTGCAAGCACAGGCCAGCCTAGAGGGGATGAGCTCTCCAGCCTAGAAACTTATCCCTGTGTCTGGCCCAGGCAAATTGGTTATTTTCACAAAATAAGTTACCATCAGTGTTTGGTACGGGAAACAAGGAGTGCTTATCTCCTGCTGGGGTGTCCTGCAGGAGACTCAGCAAAGGAGGAAGGGTTTGTGCAGCTGTTCTGGCAGAAAACAGCCTGCACCAAACGTCCCCAGGGAGGCGACACTGCTGCTGCCCCTCCCATGGGCCAGCAGGCCCCTGACAGCCCCTCAAGGGCCAGATTAGCACTTACTGCTCGATGGAGACAGTGGTATCGAGCTGGTGGTGAAGAAGGCTCTTCAGCTGCCTCTCTCCTTCTGTCTCCAAGTCCTCCAGGAGCAGCTCATCGCTAGACAGGCTGCTGTTGACCCTGGGGCACACAAGCACAACAGTGGTCAGGAAGGCAATGAGGAAAACACTACTCAAAACACACCAGCACTACTGCCTCTTAAGGTCCTTGACTCTTCCTGGGATTTGAAGTACAGCAAGGAATCAAAACTACTTGACTAAAGTTTTGACTAACGTTAACTAGAAAAGCCAAAATTTGGGACTACTTTGAGAACATTAAAAATAACGCTGGGAGATTTTTTCTTTAAAAAAAGCAAAAGGAATAATCACATACAATCTTATTTTTATTGCTGGAAAGTTGCTTTGTATAAATAAACAGACATTGCTAGTTTCAAATGAGTCAAGAAAGAAAATGAGGGTGAAAAGAAACAGTGAATTTGAGCAGCACTTTATGGCAAACTCCCTCTTCCCTTCCTGGGGTCACCTCCAGGCAGACAGACACACACCACATCACTACGAGCCAGCATGGGCCCCACCGCCCCCTCTTTTGGACATGGTGCTCCTGCAGCCCGCGCTTCTACAGGAGCCAGTGGGTGCTGCGGAATCAGGCCACTGGCACCAGCTCGGCTTGGCCTTCCCACGGCTGCGAGGGGAAGCCCACGCCTGTCCCGGGAAGCCCTTTGGGGCCGACTCTGCGCCGGCGAGGGCTGGCATGTGGCCCACTTTGAAGCGAAAGCTTTCGCTGCCGCTCTGGGGATGACGGCAGCTCCAGGAGGGTTTGACGCCCCCGGCAAAGCGCTCAAGAAGCGGCTTTCCGAGGCCTCACCGCCTGCACGGCGCGCCCTGCCGGTGAGGCACCGGAGAACCCCCGGGCAGCGACAGTACCCCGCGCAAAGGCTGAACGCGAAGGAAGCCGGCGGGGACCGTCTCGGCCCCGCTCCCGCCGCCGCTCACCTCCGCATGGCCGCGCCCGGCCCGCCCCGGCAGCCCCGCAGCGCGCGCACCGCCCGCCCCCGCGCGGGGGCCGCTGGGAAGCGGAGCCAGGAAGTGCCGCGCGGGGCCGGCACCGGGTCCCGCCTCTTCCGGGTCACGGGGTCAATGAGCAGCGACGGCGGGAACTGCTGATGGCTGTAAAATGGCCCCGCTCCCCGGTGAGCATCCGCGGCGAGGGTTGGAGCCCTCCACAGGGGTTTCCCACAGGTCCTGCCAACAACAGGCTCCACGAGAGCAGCTGGGAGACTCCCCTTCCTCTCCTCTAACCACCATGAAATCCACTCCCTGGGGAAAGAAAACAGCTAACGAGCAACTCACCGGTTTTAACTCACATTAAAGTCAGTCAATCAGTCTGGTAGGAGGGCCCTTCCCTTTCTCCAGGGGACAACAGAGACAAAGCCAAGGGAGTGCAGGCAGAGGTAGGTAAATGTAAACTAAAGCCCACAACACATCGTTTGTGCCCCCTCAGCATTTTGCAGAATGGAAGCATAAAGGGGAACCGAGTATGAGGGCAGCTTTCTAAGTAGTGATCCTTCACCTCCCCCTACGAGTAAAGATATATTGGAATGTGCCTGATAATCACACTTACCAAAAAGCAGTGATACGATTCCGCCTCTTAAAAAGTCTCTGCAGCAGACTGGCTGACCAGGTTCTTTCCTGCACCCTTGCGACTGAACGAGCTACATGACACCAAATCAGCACACAAGCACCATTTTTCTACTGGCGCATCGAATCGTTTTAATTGTGCAGAAATTCTGCTTACAAGTACCAGCACAAGCAGTTTCTTGCCAAAAGTACAGACAACAAGGCCCGCTCTCAGAAGTGGAAGCATACTAACTTAAACACAAACTCCAGCTAGCGATAGGAGGAATTTGAGTCTCTCAGACTGCTGCAGCTCCTTCTGAGGACAGCTCTTCATTAAACCATCCCTGTACGGACCTGCAGAGAAGCTTAGGAAGTCCCGACTGAACGTATTCAAGCTACGCTGAAGTACTGGAGAGCTCAGCCGTGGAGGCACATGCTGCTCACATCCCTCAAGGGCAGCATTTGTGCATCTCACCAGTCTGCATGCAGTTACAAACAGCAGAGACAAAGAGCACACGCTTCCTGCACAAACCTGTCATGCCTCTCTCAGACTGGACAGGGTGAATGCCAGCCAGACACTGCAAAGACTGCCTCTGGAACAAACAACAAACTTTATTGCAAGAAAAGAAACAAGCCCGGGCCAGAATGTGAGACCTAGGTCCCCAAAAACCTCTTTCCTGTGGAGATTTCAGGTTAATCCTTTACACTTGGAGCCATTCAATCAAACGTGATCCGAAAACTGCGCTCCTGCTCCTTGCGGCGGCTCTCGCAAACCTTGGTCACCTCTTCCACCTTCCTCTGCAACACGGCTGTGGGAGAAACAGGCCATTAACCTCAGTCACCCGAACACACAACCCTGCACAGTCCCGCCTGCAGGAGACAGAAAAACATTCTGACAGTCGCTCAGATGTGACAGGGCACAGAGGAGGACGACAACCCAACCAGAGAGAGCACTGCTAACCCTCCAAGGCAAAGACGACCCTCTAAGAAGTATTCTGAGGCACTCCGGGACTGGCAGGCGGAATTGGAAATACGTAGGGAAATACTGATCGTCGGCTTTAAACGCATCGGGCATCACAACTTGCAAACGATCTGGGCACACACTAAAGCTGTTTCTAATTCCATGAAAGCTTGTCAGAAGCTGTGCAACAGGGCTACGGATTAGGTCGGCCCGTGGCTTGGAGAGAGATATCCCAGGTTCAGTTCCATTGCGTGCATCGTGCCAAACCCAGCAACTCCCAGTAACAAATTAAGCAACACGTGTCGGTTTGCCACTTTTCAAAACTTCACCATGCAAAAACGATTATGGCACAAAGCGGCAGTCTGATTCACTGCCTCCCAGATCTCTCACGCTCAGCTTGGAATCCGGGTGTAACTACGACAGAGGAGACTGGCTGGCTCTCTCAGGAAGAGGCAGAAGGTCAGAACAAGTGTCCAAACACTGCTTTCACTTGTGGAAGCAGCACCACCCCACGTCCTCGTTCATCAAGGCCATTTAATTGTGGCAGTGGGGTTAACAGCAACTCGCATGAAGTGCCACACTTGCACAGAACCGCTCAACACGTCAGACAAGTTAATAGCCACCGTGTATGAGTGTGCCGAGAAAAGATCACCGGCTGTTGTGAAACCCTCCTGGATGCGTCCACACGAGCAAAGCTGGCAACGCTACCTAAGCACGGATGTCCTAGTTCTGGTTTGTGGGTTGGGTTGGGGGTTTTTTATGTACAAAAAGACTGTTAAGGAACATGTCCTTCCCAGGCCTACTCAATTTACAAATGGCAAGGGCTATGCAGAGGTTTACTTCAAAATTGCATCCTTTTTCCACCATAGCACTTAAGTGCGCACAGTAACAGGAATTCTCCTCCTTGCCAAGAACCCCACAGAAACAGACACACATGAACCTTTTTGAAAACCTGCCATTTCTTAGGCTTATTGCATCTTTCTTGTTTGAAGGTGAACTAAAGATCTACTGTTTCTTTAGATCTACACTTCCCAGCACAGAGAATGAATCCTTACTAACTGATACGACAATTTCCTGGGTTCTGAATGACAGAGGAAAAATGGGTCTCCTTTCTAGGAAAATTTAAAGGGATCCAGTTGCTGTTTTCACACACATTCTATAAAGTCAGAATTCTGATGCCACAGGAGGTGCACCACATTTCCCAATAAAGGCACGTTTGGAATGCAGAAGTTAACATACATGTTCTGGAAGAAAAACCCAAATTCCATCCTGACCTAAGTCAGTAACACTACTTACACATGCACAGCAGTAAGCCTGCTTGCACCCGAGTACACCGGGCATGGTCTTGCCTGGATTTCGCTTCCACTTGTGGGGAGGAGGGTGGGACACCCACAGACACGGACACACACTTTGCCAATTTTCCTATTCCAAAGGGAAACCCCACAACATTTGAGAAGTGGAAATATTTAACCTTAGCTTGACATAAGGTTTTTGCTTTGCACTGATGCATTCCAAGCAGTGTTTTTCTGCAAAGCATCCGCAGTTGCCAGGAATTACTTCTCAAGAGAGGCCTTGATGCACATCAGGAGAATTCAAGGGACAGTGTCACGGAGAGCAAGGAGGAGAAGATTCCTCAGGAATCTTCAGGAATGCATTTATGTTTGAGAAACACATGCACACAAGCTACATGCTTTGTGTTTACATTCCCCCAAAGCCCCAAGACAACTCTCACCTGAGTTCTGGTCAATCCACTGCAATGAATCCATGTGCGCATTCAAAATTTTACAGATCTGCTGCAGCTGAGCAGAAAGAGAAGGTGCAAGTCATTTACTGTGCGACATAAAAACTAAGAGCAGTAAAAGACAACCTGCCTGTCCCTGCCTTTGGAACACAATGCAATCAAATTTCTCGCACGCACAGCTCCACTAACCCAGCAGCCAGTGCCCCAGGGAAGTCTGTGCAGCACCTGTGCTGCTTTGCCTCTCTTTACCATCAAGGAAACAGACTGCTTTAGAGTACATGCCTGTGCTTTCGGCTCATTCCAGTTCAGACCTAGGAACCACCACCACGTGAATCGCCTGAGGCTTGAGGGGGCAACAGTAAGATGGAATGGGAAAATAATTCGTCTGCAATATGAAGGGAAGTTTTTACGCCAAAAAAAAAAGCTTCTCAGTAAAGCCTTAAGGAGTATCAATTTCAGTTTAATACATATCAGAAAGAGCTGGTGATTCTGATCTTGTTTTCATGGGGATACAGAAGTAGTCCAAGATACCACACTCAGCACCTACGGAGGGCATTCTGAACAATATTGAGTTTTGCCACAAGAAAGTCACAGGCAGTGGGACACACAGCCAGATCAAAGTTAAGAAATGCCTCAGAAACAAGTTGTAATCTAGGCGAATATTAGACAACAAGCCAATAAGCACAGTTCATGCCAGAATGAGATACTCTGAAGACTATTAACACAACTGCAGAGTAAGGACCCAAGTCAGGCTGGCTTGTGCTGTTATAATACAAGTCTTACCAGAAGAGAAACAACCCAAGGACAAAACACAACACCCTTCCAAGGCTGAAACCACAGGCAGTGGGGTATCCACGAGTGGACAAAGAGTTTAAATATCTTTGTCTCTTTATCAACACACAAAAAATAAACCTTTGATTTACCGGGTCACTCGTGTCAGCTGGGCCTCTTGATGTATTCAAGTGCTCTGTGATGTCCTTCAGGTCTTGTGCCATACGCTTCAGCTGGGCATCTATGTTTTCAGCCAGTTTATACCTGCAACACACGTGGAAACGAAGCTCAGAATGTTTAAAGTGAACAGCAGAAGACCTGCTCCCAGTCACACCCACTCTAGGGGATCAGAATTAGCTGCCACGCCGCTCAGCCAAGGCCGGCAGGTAGCTGGGAGCAGCAGCACAAAAGGCATTCTGTCACACAGAATCTTTCTCTCTTGATGGATGCACAGAGACAGACAAACAATACCGTGGAGGCCTTTCTGGAAGTTCTGTCACAACCAAAGGAACCAGCCAGTCCAGGTCCCTGCTACCATCCAACACTTCAGGCTTACAAGGATGCCTAAGCCACACACAGCACATTCTCCCCTCATTGCTTCTGTCACAGGATAATCACTCCTTTTTAGAGATTATGCCAAAATTAGTAACCTTTTCCCAGACAGCTGATTACACCAACAGCCAAAGTGCTTTTCATGCTCATTTAAGGCAATTCCCCTGTTTCTAATGCATAAAATTAAGGTGCCACGCATAAATCAGGATGAAATATCTGAAAAAGGCCACTGACAGTTCAATGTTGTCAGGCACCCCAACTCTACTTCTTGCTGACTGACCATCACCACATTAGCCTGCTCATCACACGCCCAAAGCAGATTTCTCTCTTACGTCCTCTCCCGTTCTTCATCGGCATGCTGCAAGTAGATAGTCCCGCTCTGCTCCTTCACAGACTCCTCCAGAGGGGTCAGCAAGTCTTCAAGCTCCTTCTGCTGCGACAGAATGAAGTCTAGTTCCTGATCCAGTCTGAAAAGAGAAAATGTTATCTACCCCACCTAGAGCTTATGTAGTTCTAGATCTGCCAAACAACAATGAAAGATGAAAAATCATCTCAAGTGTTCACAGTTCCGTACCTCTTCTGATCAAGCTTCACTTTCTCTACTTCTCTGTGTAATGAAGTAATCTGGAAACAGAAGATGATTACATTATAAAAACTCAGAAGTTTTTATCATCATGTAAACTCACAGAACAGACTTCCAAGCTTCAGTACCTGCAGACCAGAACAGACATCCAGTGAGTTTTTCAAAAGCCCCCAGACGTAATCCACAGGAGCTGTTTGCTGCCTTTGTAATACCAAAGGCCTTTAAGGATCTAAGCAGGCAAAATCAGGTTACACTGGATGACCCCTTACCTTCTCTCCATTCTCTATCAGCGTCCGATCCCAGGCATTAACTTGTGTAGCTTGATGTAGGAAGTGTTTCTCTTGGTCTTCCAGTTCCAGACTCCACTTGTTTATCAAACTCTCCAGCTGGGCATAAGTCATGACTGGAGGCATGCTGAGAGGAAGCACGAGACAGTACAGAACACAAGATCAAAAAACAAAACATCAACCTGACAACATGCATTTCCCCTCCCTCCACCAGACACCAGCATTAACGCTGCCCCTTGCCCCAGTCAGGAAATAGCTGCTACACAACACTCACCTGGAGGCGGTGGTGGTGGTGGTGATGGCAGCTGTAGAGGTCCCAGCTCCAGTGGAACCAGTCGTAGTTAACGGCTTAAGATTCAAAGCAAAGCCAGAAGCAGAAGTAGTGCCTGAAAGAAGAGATGCAAGTCGAGCAATGGAAGGGGACACATCTGCTACCTAGCAAATCAAGAACAGGTCCAGTGTACACTTTTAAGCACAGTGCTCTATGAGATCAAATAGGTCCCTTAAACAAAAAAGCAAATCCCACGTCTGTCAGGAAGGGAACGAAGCACGCCTTGACAGAGGAGTGGACTGCAAATCCCTGACCAGTAGCTCTAGTAAAATAAGGAAATGTCATCCTGCACTTAACTGGGCATTATTCAGAGAAACACAGCATTAGCCCAAACACCCCTCAATCTCCTCGGGTTTTAATATTAGACCTAAGAACTATCAGCACACCCAGTTCCTCTCCTCCATCTCTGCAGGAGATGAAATGTCTGGTTTCACGGAGCTAAAAGCATCTGTCAGATGGCACTGCCAGCCATCAAACGGTACTGCCAGGCACTGGGCTCAAATTCTTCACAGTCCCTCCAGAAACAAGCTCTAGAAAGACCCTGAGAGCTGAGCACCATCCATGTTATTACCTTAAAAACTGACCAGTAACTGCAACCAGAAAAGGATGTTCAGGCCTGAATCCCAACACCCTGCAGCAGCAAATTCCACTGCAGGCCTTCACATGAGGGCTGCCACTTGGACATACAGCACCCATCTCGGATTTGGGTTTTGGGGAAGTTAATGAAATCCAACCCTTTGAAACGTCCAATATGGAAGAAACAGAATGAAGGGGCAGAACTGGATCATAAAACATCTCTCCCTAACACTCCCCACAAGTCTTTGGCCTCTCCCTCCCCCGCCAGACATCTCTCCCTCATCTCTTGGAGCAATTCTGCACCCACACAGGCAGGCTGGAGGAGGAGCAGCTCATCTCTTTACTCGACTTGCTCCTGACTAGAACATCAAAGCCCACGGGTGTTCTAGAGGCCAGAGGCCCTTTGCTGTGCACAGGCTCTCAGAAGTCATAAAGAACTGTGCATTTGGGGAGACAGAAAAGAGGAGCAGAAAAAGGAATGCTGCGGTATTCCAGCATGTCGTTCTTACTAGCGGCAGTGCTTGTTGCGGCAGCTGTTGTTCCAGGAACTTTTAGGCCAAACCCAAGTGTTCCGAGACTGGCTGTTCCAGTGGAAGGGGCACCAACTGTAAACGGAAGACAGCACTGAAGAGTTTGTGTAACCCACCAAATACTGTGCCCCTACGAAAAGGCCTACCCTCCCTGCTCTCTCATCTCCACCCAGTCTTTATTTGCATCAGCCAGGATCACTGTTTACGTGAAGGATCATTCAGACACAACACAGAAAAGGCAGGCTGAAGCTATGAAGTAGCCAGAATGCTCTGCGATTCTTCCAGGAAGCTTTGCTGACCCAGGCGCCAAGCTACCGTCGCTTCTCTTCACCTATTCTGCATTCTCTAACTGCTATCAAATGCTAAAATAAGCAGAGGGTACTGGGTACTGGCAGGCAGGAAATGCAACCTCTGCATCAGCCTTCCTTGCTAAAGCAACACAACTGCACAGACTGCAGGACTGTCACGTCTCAGTTGCCTGGAAACAACCCACCAATTTTCAACCAAAACCACCCTGATAAACAAAGCATGCCCCTTAGCTCAAACACTAAGATTAAGGTCAGCTTTGGAACGACAGCAGCAATGCAAGCACTGCAGAGCCACTAAAAATACAAGCTGCTAAGCTGCTATACATGGCATCTACACATTGCAGCTGATTAGTTAAAAGGAATCAGTGTGGCTCTAACATAAAAACTTGGGAAGGCCCTAGGGAGCAGCTGCCCAGACTTTCAGAGGTAGGTGTAAGACAACATAACGTAGGGAATAGTTGTATTAGCTCTGGTAAATGTTGACATTTACTGTCACTGGTCTCCAGAATCAAAGGAAGCTGAAGTGTTAACATCTCACTGCAGGCTAAGAATGCTCTTAGGACTGTCTTCAAACCTGGACTACAGCCTTAACGCCATCAGAAAACAGACACTACTTCCTGCCATGAAAGTAATTTTGCAAGAGAAAACCCATCAGTTTTTACCAGAGGAACTTGCAAGCATACAGCTCTGTGAATCCTTTTTTTTTAAGCACGCTGCATCTCCACTGTCACAGGCCACTGCTCTTAAAGAAGAGTGGACACCTAATGCAAGAGGCAGAGGTAACCAGACTCAAGGCACTGGGCTCTGCCAGACAGCAGCTGAAACAGCACTGGAAAGCTCAGCTCTGGCGATGCCACCCAGACAGGGAAACAAAAAATTCTCACGCAGCTAAAACTGCCCCGTGCTGCTTGCCCACTATGAATCAAAAGCGCGCTTTGGTTTGGGAAAAACCCTCCACGTGCTTCAGACCTGAAGAAAGTTTGCCGGAAATCACAAAGAAGGAACGTGGCAAACTGCGGGAAAAGCTGAATTCTCCCATTACCCCAGCAGCCGCAGCTCCACTACCGACAGGCAGCACTGACTATGCAGCTCTTTCATTCCCCCGGCAGGTAAAATCTGTGCGCTGGGACTTACGCGAGAGGCCCGTGCCCGTAGACGATGTCGGTGCTGAAGAACTCACTACAGATGAGAACAACGTTGGCCCCGTTGAGCCCAGAACGGAGGTCGTGGTGGTAGCGGCTGTTGTAGCAGCTGTGGATGTCACTACAGAGGGAGAAAGCGCCCGTCTTGTACAACCAAACCACATCGAGCTCTCACCAGTTTCAGAAGAATCATGCTGAGAATGCGACACAAGTTTGCCTAGTTTTTTGCTGATTAAGGATACCAATTAAACTCGGACACCAGAGTGAAAAGTGTAGGCGTATTCTACCAGTGACAACCAAATAATGTAACAGTGTAATACAGAAAACATGAAGTAAGAAAAAGCAGAATAGTGCACTTAAAGCAACAAACAGGGTATCGCATCAAATCATTACTACACAAGAGAAGGAAGAGAGATTAAGAAAAATACATCCCTACTTGCATATGTTACCACCCCCCAGCCCCGCAGTGGCTGGGCAGCCCCGGTCACAGCGAGGGTTTGGAGCCTGTCCCGGGCAGTGGGAAATCCTACGCGGTGCCTCCACCCGTAGGTGAGCCTTCCAAAGTCGCTGCAAACGGGCCCAGCCTTATCTACCAGAGATCGACAGGCCAGAACAGCTGGCACCTTTGTTTTGAGCGGGAAATTTCTGGTTTCATTCTCCCGTTGGATTCCACCCAAAGCCTGGCCAGGGCTCGGGGGGGGGAAACCAAGGGAGTTTCTGACAAGGCCGGATACTTGGGTTCTCAGCCTTGAACAAGGCTAAACAAGGCAAGTTGGATGCATTCTCTCCTCACTACTGATTATATTGTGTCTAAGCCACATCTTTCACTAGCGAGTTTACAGACTTTGTTAATTGTTACATAACAAGTTAGCAGCTTTGGCGTGGGGCCTGTAGTTCCGGCTGCAGTGCTTCAATGCTTGAGCACTTTTTACATCGGAATAGGTGGTTTGTTATAACTTAGTACAATACCTACTAGCACAATGGTTTTCAGTTATAAAACATGCAGGATTCATCTATAGGTCAACTCTGGCTTGGGCTGGCTGTTCAAGCCTTAGCACTTCACCTGCCTACATCCCTTTTTTAAGGATGTCAGAATTCTTAATTATTTTTCCTCTTATTCTACCTCAATTGTACCTTTTTTCCAAGGCGGCCTTTAAACTTGTGGCACCCTCCCGTACGCTCCAGCAACAAGCACAGAACAGAATTTGGCACACGGGACACGATAAAAACCACAGGATACTAAGTTCAGTGGCTCTACAAACTGTCACAGAATCCTAATGCCATGGCAAATTCACAGTGACAAACATTTCTTGCCCATTTCCAGACTCCAGTTTAGAAAACTAATCCCAAAAGGACAGAAGAGTCACAGAGTCACAGGTGGAGTCACAAAGTCATTATTTCCCCAAATCACCTCCTACCTCCCAGTTTGGTTCCAAAGGACAGAGTGGGTCCCTGGCTGGTACTAGTGGTCAGGGTTGCCATGGGCGCACTAGTGGCTGCCGTGGAAGTCAGGGACCCAAAGCTGAGACCTGGAACAAGTAGCAGAAGGAAGAGACAAGACTTTTACTACAGAGACACTGCAGCTTCCACTGACCCCAGCAACTGTCAGGTCAGAAGCAGTATAAGAAAATCATGAATAGTCAAATTAAGAAAAGCTCTGCATTGCACAGGAAATTAAGTCGGGCTAAGAAGCTCCTTAGGTAAAGAGATTTTCACTTTCATTAGAATGACTAACACAGATGGACATCCCCCTCGCCCCGGAGCTGATCACCTTCCCTCCCAGGCCTGCACTGGCACCAACAAGTAAGTCAAAAGCTGCAAACGGGACTTGTGCCGGACTCTCCACTCCCACACGCACTGGCAAAATTATTTCAGCCTCCAAACACAAAGGCTAATTAGCAATTGCTACTTGTCACTAGAGACCCTGGACAAGCACACGAGAGAAACCACCGATCCCAGCCACTCGCTTCATTTCACGCCAGCAGAAGCTGGCAGCTGCAGAACCTCCAGCCCAGCCCCACTCACCCTCCGTGCCACCAGCCCTCCCAGCTGCCGCTGTCGAGCCCCGGCACCCACCGGCAGGCTGTCCCCCGAGGCTGAAGGGCGCTGCTGACTGGGTCGCAGCTCCTAAGGTGGCAGCCGTGGTGGCAGCAGCTGCCGGGGCCGTTCCGAAGCTCAACCCTGTGGGCACAGCTGGCAGAGCTGCAGCGCCCACGCTGAAGCCGGTTGCTGTGGCCTGAGTTGTGGTAGCGCTGGAGAACGTGAACCCTCCAGTGGTCCCAGACTGGGAGATGGCGGCGGCGGCGGTGGTGGTGGTGGTGCCAGCAGATCCAAACACAAGGCCAGAAGGGGCTGCTGCTTGACTTGAGGGCGCGCTGGTCGGTACCGAGCTACCAAATCCAAAGCCCCCTGTGGTTCCAGTAGCTGGAGTTGCAGTACTGCCTCCAAAGTTGATTTTTGGTGCGTTTGCCCTAGAGAAGAAAAGAAGACAATCTGCTGGAGACAACACCCAGCCAAGTACCGAGTCGGCTTTCTTACAGACTGCGCTGACAGCAGAAATCGCCTTTCCAAGAGATATGCGCTTGATCAGCTTCATCTTTCAATTCTGGCACCACCTGTGACCCGCAACCCCCTGTAAAGTCTCTTCATACTGACTCCCCCTTAACTCCCGCCACCCACCCAGGCACCCGAAGGCACTGAGAGCCACAGGATCACAGACCGACGAGCCAACAGCTGGTTCCCAACCCCCAGGCGATAAAGCCGGCCCGGACACACATCGGGTCTCGCCGGACGCGCTCCCGAACGCGCTCCAGTGCCGTTCGAAGGCGAACACCACCCGCTTCGTTCCCCCCCGCCCCCGAGAACGGCTGCCAGAGGCTTCCAAAGCGGCAAGGACGACGCTTCCCGCCCCCGCTCACCGCGCCCCCAGGGCCGCTCACCGGGCCCCCAGGGCCGCTCACCGGGCCCCCAGGGCCGCTCACCGGGCCCCCAGCCCCGCCCCGGCCGCCCCCCGGGCCTCTCACCCCAGCGGGAACACGTTCGCTGCCGGCGCCGCGGGGGCCGGCGCCGGCGTCCCGAAGCTGAAGGTGGCAGGCGCGGCAGCGCCCGGCCTGCTGAAGGAGAAGGGCCCGGCGGGCTGGCTGGTGGCGGGCGCCTGGGCCGCGCTCCCGAAGGTGAAGCCCCCCGAGGCGGCCGGCGTGGAGAAGGAGAAGCCGGTCGTGGACGTCGTGGCGGCCGTCCTCGGCGTGCCCAGACCGAAGCCGCCGCCCGCCGCGCCCGCCCCGAAGTTGAACTGGTTCATGGCGCCTGCGGGCAGACCCACAGCTCCCGGCGGCGGCGGCGGCTCCCACCGCCCGGCCCGCGCCCGCGCCCGCCCCCCAGCCCCGCCGCGCCGCCGACAGCCCCGCCCGGGCCCAGCCGCCGCGCGCCGCGATGACGCACGGGACGGCCGCTCCGCCCCGCCCCCTGCCGCCTCTTCCCGCCCTGCCCTGCTATTGGCTGGCCCCGCCGCCGCTCGTGGGCGACCCGTCCGGATTGGCTGGCGAGGCCCGGCGGGGCGGGGCGGGGCGGTGGCGCCGTCGCTGTGGTGATGGGGGACGCGGCCGGTGGCGGCGGGCGGTAGGCCCTGAGGCGGCACCGCGGCCTCTGGGCGGTGAAGTGTCTGAGCCAGTGCCCATTATGTTTAAGAAGTCGTGGCAGTCCGGTGAAGCTCCTGGTGATTGGAAAAGGGGAAACGTAACCCCCATTCTTAAAAAGGGAAAAAAGGAAGACTCAGGGATCTACTGGCAGGTCAGCCTCACCCATGCGCACTGCAGTATCAGGCCAGGAGCAGACCATCCTGGAAAATATGCTGGGGCACATGGAAAATAAGGTGACTGGTGACAGCCAACACGGCTTTACTAAGGGAAAATCGTGCCTGATGAACTTGGTGGATTTCTACAATTGGTTTACAGCATAAGGGGAGATCAACTGATGTCATCTACCTGGACTTGTGCGAAGCATCTGACACTGTCCCACACGACATCCTTGTCTCTAAACTGGAGAGACGTGATTTGACGGATGGATCCCTCGGTGGATAAGGAACTGGCTGGATGGTCTCACTCAAAGACCTGGGTCAACAGCCCCATGTCCAAGTGGAGAGCAGTGACGAGTGGCATCCTCAGGGACTGGTGTTACTGCCGCTATTTAAAGCTTTGTTGGTGACATGGACAGTGGGATCAAGGGACGCTCAGCCAGTTCACCAAAATGTCATGGAAACTAATACTCAAAAAGCACATCTGACTGTGTAAGTCTTTGTAATAGTTCATCAAATTTAATTAAAAATAGTCCAAAAGGAAAATAGATGGCCAGAGTGGTGCATCCAGAGCTATTAGACAGATTTTTCATTACCTTTGGAATTATTACATATGCATATGAAGATTTGAGATGTGAAAAACACTTTTCATACTGTTACAGATTTACACATGCTGGCCATCATAACAGGGTCTGACACTTGGATTGTGGAAAATTTCACTCATATTTTGCAATTACTTTCTTATTAGTTCCAGGTTACAGCTTGAGCTGGGTACCTCTAGAGAGGGATCCCTACCCAGTTCACACCTCCCACTTATACCCTTATCACCCATCACCTGATCCCCAAGTCCAATCACTTAATTCTGGCCAGTGGTCTCTTGATTTCTTACTGGTTTTCAATGTCTCTGGGCTGGCCAGAAGTACTCTGAAGTTAATTCATTCCATGGGAATTGTCTCCTTGGTCCTTACCTTCTTCATTACGCTTGCATCTGCCAGATTCAGATAGTTCTGTGTTAGCAGCATTAGTTTTATCAAAAAGTTTACTCCTGGTCAGCTTGTGTGCCCTAAGACTTCAACTACTTTAGCCACTAGTGCTGAGCTGCTAATGCTAAACGAGACTAGAGAGAATACACTTAATCACGTTTCTTGCAGAATAGTCCTCTCTGTTTTTAGCTGGTCTAGTCTATAGTTGGTCTTGCATGAGGACTCTTTGATACCCTTGTATAGATTTCAAAAACATATTCTGTAAGTCCAAGTCCAAGTACAAACACAGCAGGCTATCAGAAGCATAACCACCACAGAAAGTCTATTACCAGACTCTTTAGTAATGAAAGAAATAAACTAGTAAACCATGACTATAATCCCCATCCAGAGAACGGGTTTTGTAACCAGTGACTTTCAGGGGGGTTCTATGCACTTTGGGCTCCTTTGTGTTTCTGCCTCAATCACCTTTCGATACAACTCATGGGAACTGTCATTTATATAGATTTACGGTCTCTGATGGTCCACTTGGCCAAGCAGCAGGTGACTCCTTGGTCCATGTGGCTATAGAAAAAAAAGGTAACGACTACATGGTTCTGGGATTCCTTCAGCCTTTTTAAGCTCAAATGCTCCCAGTTCCAACATCCAAAATAGGACAGACGGAGTCCCGTAGGGTCGGCAGTGGCCATCTCACGCATGTTCATTTTGCAGTCATTTAACATGAGAGTGGTGAATTCAGTTACCCTTTTCTGCTAACTTTACAGCAAAATAAGAAGTTAATAACACACTATACAGACCCTCCCATGTAGGGTCCAACTTTGTTTTGTGGGAGCAGACTTCCATCATTCCTGCACCTCCAGACCGGGTATCACGTACTTGCATTCCTGCTGGTACTCGTTGAAAGCTCTGGGCCTGTGCCCCATTTTCTCACAGATGTTTTTGTACCCCCACTACAAACCTGGTCACTTGTGCATCTCCATTGAAGAGTCTGGTCCTAGCAGGAACAGAGGTCCCAGGCACAGCCAAGTACCTGCCAAACACTATTCCTGCTGGTGACAACCCCAGAGATTGGCGAGGTGTATTTCTAATATTCCATAGCACTACTCTTAAAAACTTGGGCCATTTCAAACCTACCTGACTACAAGTTTGAGCAACTGTGGTTCTGAGAGTTCTATTTTTTTTTTCCACGTGTCCCGACAACTGTGGATCATGTGCAACATCTCGTTGTCGCTGTATTCCCAGAGGTTTGTAGATGCTGTTTGTTATTCCCACTGAAAAATGAGAACCCCTGCCAGATTCGATGGCTCCGGGAACTCCCCATCCGGGAACGATTTCCCACAAAAGTGCTCTGGCCACTCCCGCAGCAGCAGCTTTCCTGGCGGGAAAAGCTCCTGCCCATCCTGAGCCTTGGTCCGTGATTCCCGGCAGGTGCTGAACTCCGCTCGCAGGAGGCAGGTCAGCGTCATCCCTTGGCAGTCTGTGGAACACGGTCGTCCTCCAGCCTCCCCTTGGGTTTGGCGTCAGAAAACTTCCACCGTGTGGGACAAGAACTCACAATCCTTTTTACTGCCGTATGTATTCTGGGGGCTGCCCACGTTCTCTCCATCTGCTTAACAACTGCTGTCATCCCTCCGTGTGTTCCATCATGAAACCATCCAGCCAAAGCCATTAAATATTTTCCCAGTAAAATGGGTCTTTCTCCAGTAGTCCAAATTCCAGTTTCATCTTTCACAGACTCCCAACTTTCCATCCAGCCCATTCTTCCTGATTAATCTCTGCATACATTTGGACTGGGTTATTGATATCTGGCCAGTCATCAGCAGAGGGAGTTGTTATGGCTGTACACTCATCTATAGGTTGGCAGGCAGCAGCTTTAGCTGCTTTATCTGACAATTCGTTACTTCTTCCAATTATGCTGCAGCCTGTGGTATGAGCTGGCCAGCATACTACAGTGATTTCCCTTGGAAGCTTAATAGCTCCCAACAACATTCGGATTTCAGTCCTGTTAGAAATATTTTTTTCCCCCAAGACAAGGAACCCTCATTCTCCAAAGGCATATTTGGAGTCAGTATGAACAGTTACCCGCTGATTACATCCCACCCAAGCTGCTCTTGCTAATGCAGTTAACTCAGCCCCTTGGGCACTCACCAAGGGTTGTAGAGGTTCTGCTTCAAGCACCTCTAAGTTTCTTACCACTGCATAGTCCATTCACACAGTATGGAGATCCATCGGTGAAAACGGTTAGGTCCAAGTTCTCTAGAGGCTGATCTTGCAGATCTTCCCATAGGTGGCTGGAGCAGAACAATACATTAGCACAAACATGGTGCAGCTCACCACTGGAGTGAACAGGCAATAAAGTTGCTGGATTCAAAACTTTTTAAAGTAACATATAGTTGTACACTTGTTCTCAAAACCATCACCCGTGAGATACAGAACATATTTTCTTCGTATTGTTGGCCCAGCAGAAGCTTTCCTCATGCTATTTTGTGACCCTTCCCCTCCATGCTGGGTAAAATGCAGTGCTCCTCTAGCCTCAAGCAATTACAACCTGTGTTACACAGACGAAAAGAGAGTATAAATCTTTGTAACAGTTCAGCAAATTGAATCAAGGAAAATGGCCCAAAAGGAAGACAGATGGCTAGAGAGGTGCATCCAGAGCTATTCAGCAGATTTCTCATTGACTTAGGAATTATTACATACACACATGAACACTGGAGATATTGTCTTCATTAAAAATCAATAATTCACAACCACGTGCTCTTTGTGGGGACAGTGCTTGTAGCACGTTAAGGATCGGTCCTACTTCATGCCGCACACAGACGGTTGTTGGGTGACCCAGGACTAACGGTCTGCTCCTCTCGATGACGGCCGCTGTTGCTCTAACACAGAATTAGTCCCCGCCGCTACAAGATCCAGCTGAGCCGAGTGAGAAGCCACAGGGTGGCGGTGCGGACCTAGTTTTTGAGTAAGGACTCTGCCGGCTACTCCTTTGTTCTCATGCACCAATAGTTCAAAGGACTTGGGCTAATCTCCCAGTCCTAACGCTGGAGCAGAAGCTAAAGCTCCTTTTATAGCTTGGGAAGCCTTTTCTCTCTCTGGACCCCACCGTACAGGCTCCACTTCCTCTGCCTTGGTAGCTTCTCTCCATGGTTTACTTGACTCCCCTAGTCCCGGTAGCCAGGGTCTGCAGTATCCTACTGCATCTAAAAATTCTCACAATTGCATCTTGGTTACCATTACAATAGCCTGGACCTGTTCTGGGTCTATTAATCTTTGTCTTCTTTTAATATAAATCCTAAATATTTTACTTCCTGCTGACACAGCTGAAGCTTAGCAAGAGATGCACAGTGACGTTTTCCTGCTAAAGTACATTGAGAAATGGTATCTTTCAAGCAATCTTCATGTATCTTGCTGGCAATTAACAAATGATCTACATATTGTACAAGTATAGAACCTCCAGGTAATCTAATGTCTTTCAAGTCATCTTTAAGCAAAAGAGAATATCATAGGAGACCCAGTGAACCCATGGGGCAAGTGGGTCCATGGTAGTTGTTGGCCTTTCCACATAAATGCAGACAGATGCTGGCTGTTTTCTGCTACAGGAATACTATTTTCCCCACAGTTTCATTCTTATGATTAGATTTAGTACTCCAACACCCATATATAGTCCGAGATTTGTCCTACTCTCCCTCCTGTCACTACTGTTGGGTGATATTCATCCCATTCCTTCCAAATTCGGGGCCCTCGTGGGCCATTCCTGGTTCCAGTGGCCCCATTCCCTGCAATAAGCGCAACAGTCAGCAGCTCCCAGAGAGGAATCCCAGTCACTTCCATGTGGTCTTCTCTAGCTCTACCGGGCCTCTCCCTCTACTTACTCCAATCCCTTCCCTGGCACAGCCAAAAACTCACCTTCTCTCTCCTCTAACGTCTCTTTAACCCTTTCCTCATCTCCTCATAATATATAGACGTGGTCAAATGCACTTACCTCATCTGTTGACTTCCCTGGCCAGTCAGGTACATGTTTAGAAAAATATTTTTTAATATCTGGAGCTGCTTGATCCACAAAAGTAAAGACCAGTAGAGGTCAATTAAGTTCCGCTTCTGGGTCTCTTCCTCCTCCAAACATTCTGACTCCTTTAGACAATCTAGAGAGAAAAAGCTGAGGGGTGTTCCTCAGGCTTCTGTTAACACTCTCTTATTTTAGACCACTTTGGAGTTTTTTGTCCTGCCAAACATGTAGCCTCTTCTAAGCTTTGTCTGGCTAATTGCAAATGGCCACAGTCCCCATGTACATTATGATTCCACCCGGCATGCGCAGTCGGCCAAGCTGTCCAGGCAGCTGCATCTCCCCGTTGTTCTGCCCAGTAATGGTCTGCATCAAGAATTGCGTGGGGTGAAGAGGGCTCCAAGGAGCATCTGCACGTCTCCCCGGGCAAGGTCATACAGCCATTCCCTGCACGACTTGTAACTTTCTCTGGGTCCTCTCTAAGCCTAGGAGTCTGTTGACCCCAAGCAATCGAATCCTGGGGACCCCTGTATTGGCTGCCTGGGGCACCCTGCCTGGACCAGGCACAGCTGTTCCCAGCACTGGCACCACATGAAGGGGGGCCTGGAAAATAGGAGTGGATGAGACCAGGGGGATAGAGGCCAAAGCAGACAGAGGAGCACAGGCTGGAGCAGATGCCACAAACAGTTTAGCAGATTATATACTCAAAGTATTTCTAAAGGATTTTTTTTTTTTCACTTTTTCCAGGCTTTTCTTTTCTCCTAATGCCCAGTTATCCCATAGATACCAATACTCCATGGGCTGATTTTGACTGGGATAGAGTTAATTTTTTCCACAGTATCTTGTATGAGACTGTGTTTTGGATTTGTGCAGAAAATAGGGATGTTTTTGTTATTGCTGAGCAGTGCTTACACAGAGTCAAGGACTTTGGCTTCTCACATACCCCACCAGCGAGGAGGTTGGCGGTGCAGCACAAGGGGTTGGGAGGAGACACAGCAGAGGCACCTGACCCAGCTGACCAAAGGAATATCCCAGACCATATGACATCATGCTCAGCAATCAAAAGCCGGGGGAAGGAGGCGGGGAAGACATCTGAAGTGATGGCATTTGTCTTCCCAAGTAACTCTTACCAGTGATGGAGCCCTGCATTCCAAGAGGTGGCTGAGCACCTGCCTGTTGATGGGTGAAGTGGTGAATGAATTCCTTATTTTGCTTCGCTTGCATATGCGGCTTTTGCTTTACCTATTAAACTGTTTTCATCTCAACCCACAAGTTTTCTCACTTTCCTGATTTTCTCCCACATCCCACTGTGAGGGAAGTAAGCAAGTGGCTGTGTGGTGCTTAGCTGCCAACTGGGGTTAAACCACAACACTCCACTTGTCCAGGGAACCTGTCCTCCAGATGTGGACACAGGAAGGTTAATTCCCGATGGTCAAAGGTTCCCTGTGATGGCCACATTTCTGCCAGATTGCCCTCTTGTATAAGAGGTGGCCAACCCTCTTGGCATGTTACTAATCCCTTCTTCCTCATTCCTTTGGTACCATCAATTTTACACCACTTTTCCAGAAATTTGGCTAAGGGTGTCTCCTTTTCTATGATGAAAGTATTTCTCATTCTAAAACTCCGAACCTTACGCTGATCAGGCCATGAAGTTCTCCCAGTTTTGTATCTTATGCTGATCAAGCCATGATATTCTCCTTTAGTGCACTATTTTACCAGAATTTAGAATTTTGAAGCAAGAATTTAAGACTCACCAGTTCAGCCTCCCACCATCAAACATACCAGGTGAACTCCTGTATGTTTGGAGACAAGAGCTTCTGCTGGTGGTTGCCTAGGGTCCCACCTGGGTTATTGTTATGGATTTACACACGCGGGCCACTACAACAGGGTCTGACCCTAGGATCCTGCTGATTATGCGAAGCCTGAGTGAAGGATTTTAATTATTGTTTTATTAGTTCTCAGGTAAGTTTGAGCTGGGTGCCTCTGGAGAGAGACCCCTCCCCTAGTTCTCTCAATTATACCCATATCACCCATCACCCAACCCCCAAGTCCCAAGTATTCAGCAAACCTAAAGGAACAGAGACATTCCAAAGTATGACAGTTGATTGTTCTCATCACTTACAGGTACTTTCCAAGTGAAATCTGAAAACAGGAAAACTATTTGGAACACAGAGGAGGTCCCAGAAGGATCTGAATTTGATGATACCTGGGACACTAGAGAACAGCCAGAGTAAGCGAGCTGAAACTGCCCATGTGGGCTTTACAGAGCATTGATGGACAGAGAAGTTATGGCATTGGGGTGAAACAGCCACCTGAAAAGCTTGTGTCACGGAAGGAGAAAGGGAGGGGATTGGTGTTGTGTCTAAAGCAACATGTGAGGAGTGTTTTCAACCTCTCCCTTGGAAACCTTCTGATCTCATGACAAAAATGTCGCATTGTTTTTTCCCATAAGATTGCTTGCTATACACCCTTTCAATACTTTACAAAAGCGAGTCCCCTTATTTTGCTCAAATTACTAGGAGTAACATATGTTCTAAATACAAATTTAATGTTTTATCTTCTTTAGGATGAAAAGGAGAGACCTCCCCACAGCCTGCTGTGAAGGTATAGTGGTGAATTGAACCTGTATCTCCCACATGTTCTTCGTGCTCTTTCTCTGCCCTTTTTAATCTTGACACATTCTTGAGGGAATATAAATATATATATACATATATACATATATATATATATATATATATATATATATATATATATATATATAAACACCAAGCTGTATTGCTGCTTTGTCCTATAAGATTCTCGTATAGGATTCTTTCAGGCAGCTGCAAGCCTCAAAGTCAAAATGCAGTTAACTCCTAGAAGTGATCAGGACAGTAAAATGGCCCCACTCCCCAGTGAACACCTGTGGCGAATGGTTGGAGCCCTCCACAGGGGTTTCCCACAGGTCCTGCCAACAACAGGCTCCACTAGAGCAGCTGGGAGACTCCCCTTCCTCTCCTCTAACCACCATGAAATCCACTCCCTGGGGAAAGAAAACAGCTAACGAGCAACTCACCGGTTTTAACTCACATTAAAGTCAGTCAATCAGTCTGGTAGGAGGGCCCTTCCCTTTCTCCAGGGGACAACAGAGACAAAGCCAAGGGAGTGCAGGCAGAGGTAGGTAAATGTAAACTAAAGCCCACAACACATCGTTTGTGCCCCCTCAGCATTTTGCAGAATGGAAGCATAAAGGGGAACCGAGTATGAGGGCAGCTTTCTAAGTAGTGATCCTTCACCTCCCCCTACGAGTAAAGATATATTGGAATGTGCCTGATAATCACACTTACCAAAAAGCAGTGATACGATTCCGCCTCTTAAAAAGTCTCTGCAGCAGACTGGCTGACCAGGTTCTTTCCTGCACCCTTGCGACTGAACGAGCTACATGACACCAAATCAGCACACAAGCACCATTTTTCTACTGGCGCATCGAATCGTTTTAATTGTGCAGAAATTCTGCTTACAAGTACCAGCACAAGCAGTTTCTTGCCAAAAGTACAGACAACAAGGCCTGCTCTCAGAAGTGGAAGCATACTAACTTAAACACAAACTCCAGCTAGCGATAGGAGGAATTTGAGTCTCTCAGACTGCTGCAGCTCCTTCTGAGGACAGCTCTTCATTAAACCATCCCTGTACGGACCTGCAGAGAAGCTTAGGAAGTCCCGACTGAACGTATTCAAGCTACGCTGAAGTACTGGAGAGCTCAGCCGTGGAGGCACATGCTGCTCACATCCCTCAAGGGCAGCATTTGTGCATCTCACCAGTCTGCATGCAGTTACAAACAGCAGAGACAAAGAGCACACGCTTCCTGCACAAACTTGTCATGCCTCTCTCAGACTGGACAGGGTGAATGCCAGCCAGACACTGCAAAGACTGCCTTTGGAACAAACAACAAACTTTATTGCAAGAAAAGAAACAAGCCCGGGCCAGAATGTGAGACCTAGGTCCCCAAAAACCTCTTTCCTGTGGAGATTTCAGGTTAATCCTTTACACTTGGAGCCATTCAATCAAACGTGATCCGAAAACTGCGCTCCTGCTCCTTGCGGCGGCTCTCGCAAACCTTGGTCACCTCTTCCACCTTCCTCTGCAACACAGCTGTGGGAGAAACAGGCCATTAACCTCAGTCACCCGAACACACAACCCTGCACAGTCCCGCCTGCAGGAGACAGAAAAACATTCTGACAGTCGCTCAGATGTGACAGGGCACAGAGGAGGACGACAACCCAACCAGAGAGAGCACTGCTAACCCTCCAAGGCAAAGACGACCCTCTAAGAAGTATTCTGAGGCACTCCGGGACTGGCAGGCGGAATTGGAAATACGTAGGGAAATACTGATCGTCGGCTTTAAACGCATCGGGCATCACAACTTGCAAACGATCTGGGCACACACTAAAGCTGTTTCTAATTCCATGAAAGCTTGTCAGAAGCTGTGCAACAGGGCTACGGATTAGGTCGGCCCGTGGCTTGGAGAGAGATATCCCAGGTTCAGTTCCATTGCGTGCATCGTGCCAAACCCAGCAACTCCCAGTAACAAATTAAGCAACACGTGTCGGTTTGCCACTTTTCAAAACTTCACCATGCAAAAACGATTATGGCACAAAGCGGCAGTCTGATTCACTGCCTCCCAGATCTCTCACGCTCAGCTTGGAATCCGGGTGTAACTATGACAGAGGAGACTGGCTGGCTCTCTCAGGAAGAGGCAGAAGGTCAGAACAAGTGTCCAAACACTGCTTTCACTTGTGGAAGCAGCACCACCCCACGTCCTCGTTCATCAAGGCCATTTAATTGTGGCAGTGGGGTTAACAGCAACTCGCATGAAGTGCCACACTTGCACAGAACCGCTCAACACGTCAGACAAGTTAATAGCCACCGTGTATGAGTGTGCCGAGAAAAGATCACCGGCTGTTGTGAAACCCTCCTGGATGCGTCCACACGAGCAAAGCTGGCAACGCTACCTAAGCACGGATGTCCTAGTTCTGGTTTGTGGGTTGGGTTGGGGGTTTTTTATGTACAAAAAGACTGTTAAGGAACATGTCCTTCCCAGGCCTACTCAATTTACAAATGGCAAGGGCTATGCAGAGGTTTACTTCAAAATTGCATCCTTTTTCCACCATAGCACTTAAGTGCGCACAGTAACAGGAATTCTCCTCCTTGCCAAGAACCCCACAGAAACAGACACACATGAACCTTTTTGAAAACCTGCCATTTCTTAGGCTTATTGCGTCTTTCTTGTTTGAAGGTGAACTAAAGATCTACTGTTTCTTTAGATCTACACTTCCCAGCACAGAGAATGAATCCTTACTAACTGATACGACAATTTCCTGGGTTCTGAATGACAGAGGAAAAATGGGTCTCCTTTCTAGGAAAATTTAAAGGGATCCAGTTGCTGTTTTCACACACATTCTATAAAGTCAGAATTCTGATGCCACAGGAGGTGCACCACATTTCCCAATAAAGGCACGTTTGGAATGCAGAAGTTAACATACATGTTCTGGAAGAAAAACCCAAATTCCATCCTGACCTAAGTCAGTAACACTACTTACACATGCACAGCAGTAAGCCTGCTTGCACCCGAGTACACCGGGCATGGTCTTGCCTGGATTTCGCTTCCACTTGTGGGGAGGAGGGTGGGACACCCACAGACACGGACACACACTTTGCCAATTTTCCTATTCCAAAGGGAAACCCCACAACATTTGAGAAGTGGAAATATTTAACCTTAGCTTGACATAAGGTTTTTGCTTTGCACTGATGCATTCCAAGCAGTGTTTTTCTGCAAAGCATCCGCAGTTGCCAGGAATTACTTCTCAAGAGAGGCCTTGATGCACATCAGGAGAATTCAAGGGACAGTGTCACGGAGAGCAAGGAGGAGAAGATTCCTCAGGAATCTTCAGGAATGCATTTATGTTTGAGAAACACATGCACACAAGCTACATGCTTTGTGTTTACATTCCCCCAAAGCCCCAAGACAACTCTCACCTGAGTTCTGGTCAATCCACTGCAATGAATCCATGTGCGCATTCAAAATTTTACAGATCTGCTGCAGCTGAGCAGAAAGAGAAGGTGCAAGTCATTTACTGTGCGACATAAAAACTAAGAGCAGTAAAAGACAACCTGCCTGTCCCTGCCTTTGGAACACAATGCAATCAAATTTCTCGCACGCACAGCTCCACTAACCCAGCAGCCAGTGCCCCAGGGAAGTCTGTGCAGCACCTGTGCTGCTTTGCCTCTCTTTACCATCAAGGAAACAGACTGCTTTAGAGTACATGCCTGTGCTTTCGGCTCATTCCAGTTCAGACCTAGGAACCACCACCACGTGAATCGCCTGAGGCTTGAGGGGGCAACAGTAAGATGGAATGGGAAAATAATTCGTCTGCAATATGAAGGGAAGTTTTTACGCAAAAAAAAAAGCTTCTCAGTAAAGCCTTAAGGAGTATCAATTTCAGTTTAATACATATCAGAAAGAGCTGGTGATTCTGATCTTGTTTTCATGGGGATACAGAAGTAGTCCAAGATACCACACTCAGCACCTACGGAGGGCATTCTGAACAATATTGAGTTTTGCCACAAGAAAGTCACAGGCAGTGGGGCACACAGCCAGATCAAAGTTAAGAAATGCCTCAGAAACAAGTTGTAATCTAGGCGAATATTAGACAACAAGCCAATAAGCACAGTTCATGCCAGAATGAGATACTCTGAAAACTATTAACACAACTGCAGAGTAAGGACCCAAGTCAGGCTGGCTTGTGCTGTTATAATGCAAGTCTTACCAGAAGAGAAACAACCCAAGGACAAAACACAACACCCTTCCAAGGCTGAAACCACAGGCAGTGGGGTATCCACGAGTGGACAAAGAGGTTAAATATCTTTGTCTCTTTATCAACACACAAAAAATAAACCTTTGATTTACCGGGTCACTCGTGTCAGCTGGGCCTCCTGATGCATTCAGGTGCTCAATGATGTCCTTCAGGTCTTGTGCCATACGCTTCAGCTGGGCATCTATGTTTTCAGCCAGTTTATACCTGCAACACACGTGGAAACGAAGCTCAGAATGTTTAAAGTGAACAGCAGAAGACCTGCTCCCAGTCACACCCACTCTGGGGGATCAGAATTAGCTGCCACGCCGCTCAGCCAAGGCCGGCAGGTAGCTGGGAGCAGCAGCACAAAAGGCATTCTGTCACACAGAATCTTTCTCTCTTGATGGATGCACAGAGACAGACAAACAATACCGTGGAGGCCTTTCTGGAAGTTCTGTCACAACCAAAGGAACCAGCCAGTCCAGGTCCCTGCTACCATCCAACACTTCAGGCTTACAAGGATGCCTAAGCCACACACAGCACATTCTCCCCTCATTGCTTCTGTCACAGGATAATCACTCCTTTTTAGAGATTATGCCAAAATTAGTAACCTTTTCCCAGACAGCTGATTACACCAACAGCCAAAGTGCTTTTCATGCTCATTTAAGGCAATTCCCCTGTTTCTAATGCATAAAATTAAGGTGCCACGCATAAATCAGGATGAAATATCTGAAAAAGGCCACTGACAGTTCAATGTTGTCGGGCACCCCAACTCTACTTCTTGCTGACTGACCATCACCACATTAGCCTGCTCATCACACGCCCAAAGCAGATTTCTCTCTTACGTCCTCTCCCGTTCTTCATCGGCATGCTGCAAGTAGATAGTCCCGCTCTGCTCCTTCACAGACTCCTCCAGAGGGGTCAGCAAGTCTTCAAGCTCCTTCTGCTGCGACAGAATGAAGTCTAGTTCCTGATCCAGTCTGAAAAGAGAAAATGTTATCTACCCCACCTAGAGCTTATGTAGTTCTAGATCTGCCATACAACAATGAAAGATGAAAAATCATCTCAAGTGTTCACAGTTCCGTACCTCTTCTGATCAAGCTTCACTTTCTCTACTTCTCTGTGTAATGAAGTAATCTGGAAACATAAAACAACTACATTACAAAACTCAAAAGTCAATTCATAAAAGATGAGTGGTGGAAATGAGAAAGCCAGCACCATATAAATGTCTAATAAATCAACAGTTAGACAAAGATTTACACACCAAAAATTGAATAATGGACAGTCAGCTTACAAGGCACCACCCTAAGATAAATTTTATTATAGCGTAAACTCACAGAACAGACTTCCAAGCTTCAGTACCTGCAGACCAGAACAGACATCCAGTGAGTTTTTCAAAAGCCCCCAGACGTAATCCACAGGAGCTGTTTGCTGCCTCTGTAATACCAAAGGCCTTTAAGGATCTAAGCAGGCAAAATCAGGTTACACCGGATGACCCCTTACCTTCTCTCCATTCTCTATCAGCATCTGATCCCAGGCATTAACTTGTGTAGCTTGATGTAGGAAGTGTTTCTCTTGGTCTTCCAGTTCCAGACTCCACTTGTTTATCAAACTCTCCAGCTGGGCATAAGTCATGACTGGAGGCATGCTGAGAGGAAGCACGAGACAGTACAGAACACAAGATCAAAAAACAAAACATCAACCTGACAACATGCATTTCCCCTCCCTCCACCAGACACCAGCATTAACGCTGCCCCTTGCCCCAGTCAGGAAATAGCTGCTACACAACACTCACCTGGAGGCGGTGGTGGTGGTGGTGATGGCAGCTGTAGAGGTCCCAGCTCCAGTGGAACCAGTCGTAGTTAACGGCTTAAGATTCAAAGCAAAGCCAGAAGCAGAAGTAGTGCCTGAAAGAAGAGATGCAAGTCGAGCAATGGAAGGGGACACATCTGCTACCTAGCAAATCAAGAACAGGTCCAGTGTACACTTTTAAGCACAGTGCTCTATGAGATCAAATAGGTCCCTTAAACAAAAAAGCAAATCCCACGTCTGTCAGGAAGGGAACGAAGCACGCCTTGACAGAGGAGTGGACTGCAAATCCCTGACCAGTAGCTCTAGTAAAATAAGGAAATGTCATCCTGCACTTAACTGGGCATTATTCAAAGAAACACAGCATTAGCCCAAACACCCCTCAATCTCCTCGGGTTTTAATATTAGACCTAAGAACTATCAGCACACCCAGTTCCTCTCCTCCATCTCTGCAGGAGATGAAATGTCTTGTTTTCACGGAGCTAAAAGCATCTGTCAGATGGCACTGCCAGCCATCAAACGGTACTGCCAGGCACTGGGCTCAAATTCTTCACAGTCCCTCCAGAAACAAGCTCTAGAAAGACCCTGAGAGCTGAGCACCATCCATGTTATTACCTTAAAAACTGACCAGTAACTGCAACCAGAAAAGGATGTTCAGGCCTGAATCCCAACACCCTGCAGCAGCAAATTCCACTGCAGGCCTTCACATGAGGGCTGCCACTTGGACATACAGCACCCATCTCGGATTTGGGTTTTGGGGAAGTTAATGAAATCCAACCCTTTGAAACGTCCAATATGGAAGAAACAGAATGAAGGGGCAGAACTGGATCATAAAACATCTCTCCCTAACACTCCCCACAAGTCTTTGGCCTCTCCCTCCCCCGCCAGACATCTCTCCCTCATCTCTTGGAGCAATTCTGCACCCACACAGGCAGGCTGGAGGAGGAGCAGCTCATCTCTTTACTCGACTTGCTCCTGACTAGAACATCAAAGCCCACGGGTGTTCTAGAGGCCAGAGGCCCTTTGCTGTGCACAGGCTCTCAGAAGTCATAAAGAACTGTGCATTTGGGGAGACAGAAAAGAGGAGCAGAAAAAGGAATGCTGCGGTATTCCAGCATGTCGTTCTTACTAGCGGCAGTGCTTGTTGCGGCAGCTGTTGTTCCAGGAACTTTTAGGCCAAACCCAAGTGTTCCGAGACTGGCTGTTCCAGTGGAAGGGGCACCAACTGTAAACGGAAGACAGCACTGAAGAGTTTGTGTAACCCACCAAATACTGTGCCCCTACGAAAAGGCCTACCCTCCCTGCTCTCTCATCTCCACCCAGTCTTTATTTGCATCAGCCAGGATCACTGTTTACGTGAAGGATCATTCAGACACAACACAGAAAAGGCAGGCTGAAGCTATGAAGTAGCCAGAATGCTCTGCGATTCTTCCAGGAAGCTTTGCTGACCCAGGCGCCAAGCTACCGTCGCTTCTCTTCACCTATTCTGCATTCTCTAACTGCTATCAAATGCTAAAATAAGCAGAGGGTACTGGGTACTGGCAGGCAGGAAATGCAACCTCTGCATCAGCCTTCCTTGCTAAAGCAACACAACTGCACAGACTGCAGGACTGTCACGTCTCAGTTGCCTGGAAACAACCCACCAATTTTCAACCAAAACCACCCTGATAAACAAAGCATGCCCCTTAGCTCAAACACTAAGATTAAGGTCAGCTTTGGAACGACAGCAGCAATGCAAGCACTGCAGAGCCACTAAAAATACAAGCTGCTAAGCTGCTATACATGGCATCTACACATTGCAGCTGATTAGTTAAAAGGAATCAGTGTGGCTCTAACATAAAAACTTGGGAAGGCCCTAGGGAGCAGCTGCCCAGACTTTCAGAGGTAGGTGTAAGACAACATAACGTAGGGAATAGTTGTATTAGCTCTGGTAAATGTTGACATTTACTGTCACTGGTCTCCAGAATCAAAGGAAGCTGAAGTGTTAACATCTCACTGCAGGCTAAGAATGCTCTTAGGACTGTCTTCAAACCTGGACTACAGCCTTAACGCCATCAGAAAACAGACACTACTTCCTGCCATGAAAGTAATTTTGCAAGAGAAAACCCGTCAGTTTTTACCAGAGGAACTTGCAAGCATACAGCTCTGTGAATCCTTTTTTTTTAAGCACGCTGCATCTCCACTGTCACAGGCCACTGCTCTTAAAGAAGAGTGGACACCTAATGCAAGAGGCAGAGGTAACCAGACTCAAGGCACTGGGCTCTGCCAGACAGCAGCTGAAACAGCACTGGAAAGCTCAGCTCTGGCGATGCCACCCAGACAGGGAAACAAAAAATTCTCACACAGCTAAAACTGCCCCGTGCTGCTTGCCCACTATGAATCAAAAGCGCGCTTTGGTTTGGGAAAAACCCTCCACGTGCTTCAGACCTGAAGAAAGTTTGCCGGAAATCACAAAGAAGGAACGTGGCAAACTGCGGGAAAAGCTGAATTCTCCCATTACCCCAGCAGCCGCAGCTCCACTACCGACAGGCAGCACTGACTATGCAGCTCTTTCATTCCCCCGGCAGGTAAAATCTGTGCGCTGGGACTTACGCGAGAGGCCCGTGCCCGTAGACGATGTCGGTGCTGAAGAACTCACTACAGATGAGAACAACGTTGGCCCCGTTGAGCCCAGAACGGAGGTCGTGGTGGTAGCGGCTGTTGTAGCAGCTGTGGATGTCACTACAGAGGGAGAAAGCGCCCGTCTTGTACAACCAAACCACATCGAGCTCTCACCAGTTTCAGAAGAATCATGCTGAGAATGCGACACAAGTTTGCCTAGTTTTTTGCTGATTAAGGATACCAATTAAACTCGGACACCAGAGTGAAAAGTGTAGGCGTATTCTACCAGTGACAACCAAATAATGTAACAGTGTAATACAGAAAATATGAAGTAAGAAAAAGCAGAATAGTGCACTTAAAGCAACAAACAGGGTATCGCATCAAATCATTACTACACAAGAGAAGGAAGAGAGATTAAGAAAAATACATCCCTACTTGCATATGTTACCACCCCCCAGCCCCGCAGTGGCTGGGCAGCCCCGGTCACAGCGAGGGTTTGGAGCCTGTCCCGGGCAGTGGGAAATCCTACGTGGTGCCTCCACCCGTAGGTGAGCCTTCCAAAGTCGCTGCAAACGGGCCCAGCCTTATCTACCAGAGATCGACAGGCCAGAACAGCTGGCACCTTTGTTTTGAGCGGGAAATTTCTGGTTTCATTCTCCCGTTGGATTCCACCCAAAGCCTGGCCAGGGCTCGGGGGGGGGAAACCAAGGGAGTTTCTAACAAGGCCGGATACTTGGGTTCTCAGCCTTGAACAAGGCTAAACAAGGCAAGTTGGATGCATTCTCTCCTCACTACTGATTATATTGTGTCTAAGCCACATCTTTCACTAGCGAGTTTACAGACTTTGTTAATTGTTACATAACAAGTTAGCAGCTTTGGCGTGGGGCCTGTAGTTCCGGCTGCAGTGCTTCAATGCTTGAGCACTTTTTACATCGGAATAGGTGGTTTGTTATAACTTAGTACAATACCTACTAGCACAATGGTTTTCAGTTATAAAACATGCAGGATTCATCTATAGGTCAACTCTGGCTTGGGCTGGCTGTTCAAGCCTTAGCACTTCACCTGCCTACATCCCTTTTTTAAGGATGTCAGAATTCTTAATTATTTTTCCTCTTATTCTACCTCAATTGTACCTTTTTTCCAAGGCGGCCTTTAAACTTGTGGCACCCTCCTGTACGCTCCAGCAACAAGCACAGAACAGAATTTGGCACACGGGACACAATAAAAACCACAGGATACTAAGTTCAGTGGCTCTACAAACTGTCACAGAATCCTAATGCCATGGCAAATTCACAGTGACAAACATTTCTTGCCCATTTCCAGACTCCAGTTTAGAAAACTAATCCCAAAAGGACAGAAGAGTCACAGAGTCACAGGTGGAGTCACAAAGTCATTATTTCCCCAAATCACCTCCTACCTCCCAGTTTGGTTCCAAAGGACAGAGTGGGTCCCTGGCTGGTACTAGTGGTCAGGGTTGCCATGGGCGCACTAGTGGCTGCCGTGGAAGTCAGGGACCCAAAGCTGAGACCTGGAACAAGTAGCAGAAGGAAGAGACAAGACTTTTACTACAGAGACACTGCAGCTTCCACTGACCCCAGCAACTGTCAGGTCAGAAGCAGTATAAGAAAATCATGAATAGTCAAATTAAGAAAAGCTCTGCATTGCACAGGAAATTAAGTCGGGCTAAGAAGCTCCTTAGGTAAAGAGATTTTCACTTTCATTAGAATGACTAACACAGATGGACATCCCCCTCGCCCCGGAGCTGATCACCTTCCCTCCCAGGCCTGCACTGGCACCAACAAGTAAGTCAAAAGCTGCAAACGGGACTTGTGCCGGACTCTCCACTCCCACACGCACTGGCAAAATTATTTCAGCCTCCAAACACAAAGGCTAATTAGCAATTGCTACTTGTCACTAGAGACCCTGGACAAGCACACGAGAGAAACCACCGATCCCAGCCACTTGCTTCATTTCACGCCAGCAGAAGCTGGCAGCTGCAGAACCTCCAGCCCAGCCCCACTCACCCTCCATGCCACCAGCCCTCCCAGCTGCCGCTGTCGAGCCCCGGCACCCACCGGCAGGCTGTCCCCCGAGGCTGAAGGGCGCTGCTGACTGGGTCGCAGCTCCTAAGGTGGCAGCCGTGGTGGCAGCAGCTGCCGGGGCCGTTCCGAAGCTCAACCCTGTGGGCACAGCTGGCAGAGCTGCAGCGCCCACGCTGAAGCCGGTTGCTGTGGCCTGAGTTGTGGTAGCGCTGGAGAACGTGAACCCTCCAGTGGTCCCAGACTGGGAGATGGCGGCGGCGGCGGTGGTGGTGGTGCCAGCAGATCCAAACACAAGGCCAGAAGGGGCTGCTGCTTGACTTGAGGGCGCGCTGGTCGGTACCGAGCTACCAAATCCAAAGCCCCCTGTGGTTCCAGTAGCTGGAGTTGCAGTACTGCCTCCAAAGTTGATTTTTGGTGCGTTTGCCCTAGAGAAGAAAAGAAGACAATCTGCTGGAGACAACACCCAGCCAAGTACCGGGTCGGCTTTCTTACAGACTGCGCTGACAGCAGAAATCGCCTTTCCAAGAGATATGCGCTTGATCAGCTTCATCTTTCAATTCTGGCACCACCTGTGACCCGCAACCCCCTGTAAAGTCTCTTCATACTGACTCCCCCTTAACTCCCGCCACCCACCCAGGCACCCGAAGGCACTGAGAGCCACAGGATCACAGACCGACGAGCCAACAGCTGGTTCCCAACCCCCAGGCGATAAAGCCGGCCCGGACACACATCGGGTCTCGCCGGACGCGCTCCCGAACGCGCTCCAGTGCCGTTCGAAGGCGCAACACCACCCGCTTCGTCCCCCCCCGTCCCCGAGAACGGCTGCCAGAGGCTTCCAAAGCGGCAAGGACGACGCTTCCCCCCCCCGCTCACCGCGCCCCCAGGGCCGCTCACCGGGCCCCCAGGGCCGCTCACCGGGCCCCCAGCCCCGCCCCGGCCGCCCCCCGGGCCTCTCACCCCAGCGGGAACACGTTCGCTGCCGGCGCCGCGGGGGCCGGCGCCGGCGTCCCGAAGCTGAAGGTGGCAGGCGCGGCAGCGCCCGGCCTGCTGAAGGAGAAGGGCCCGGCGGGCTGGCTGGTGGCGGGCGCCTGGGCCGCGCTCCCGAAGGTGAAGCCCCCCGAGGCGGCCGGCGTGGAGAAGGAGAAGCCGGTCGTGGACGTCGTGGCGGCCGTCCTCGGCGTGCCCAGACCGAAGCCGCCGCCCGCCGCGCCCGCCCCGAAGTTGAACTGGTTCATGGCGCCTGCGGGCAGACCCACAGCTCCCGGCGGCGGCGGCTCCCACCGCCCGGCCCGCGCCCGCCCCCCAGCCCCGCCGCGCCGCCGACAGCCCCGCCCGGGCCCAGCCGCCGCGCGCCGCGATGACGCACGGGACGGCCGCTCCGCCCCGCCCCCTGCCGCCTCTTCCCGCCCTGCCCTGCTATTGGCTGGCCCCGCCGCCGCTCGTGGGCGACCCGTCCGGATTGGCTGGCGAGGCCCGGCGGGGCGGGGCGGGGCGGTGGCGCCGTCGCTGTGGTGATGGGGGACGCGGCCGGTGGCGGCGGGCGGTAGGCCCTGAGGCGGCACCGAGGGGCTGCTCGCTGCTGCTGGAGACTCCGCCGCCTCGGGGCGAGCCGCTGCGCCGAGCTGGGCCGCTGCGCTGAGCTGGGCCGCGCCTGGTGTGTCCGTGGCAGGGTGGACTGCCCCGCCGTGCCCGTCCCGCGGGGGCCGGAGGTGGGGCCGTGGTGCCGGCAGGTTTCCCTGACACTGTGTTTCCGTTCGTCTTCAGCTTAGGCCTGGAGCTGGGGCTGTCCTAAGCCTGCCTGGAGCAAGGCAGGTGAGCAGAGCCTGTGTGAAGAGCTCTGCCTGGCCCCTCAGCGCCAGGCCTGAGCCAAGGCCACCTGCTGCCCTCGTCCTGGCTGCAGTAGCTGCAAGTCCCTGTTGACATGGGGTCTACCACAGCTAATAGTAACTGTAAGGACTGAGCTCTGATTGTAACTCCTGTCTGTGCAGCGAGAGCCAATAATCTTAGCTCAGGGTGGAAAGGTTGTTTATGTTCCCTTATATCTGTTTTGACATCATGCATGTCAGAGTTTTGCTAAACTTTATCCTCCCAGAACACACAACAGGAAAATGGTGCTTTATGGACAGTACAGAACACATTTTTTCTTTCTTCACCTGCTGCTTGTTTCTTTTGTGTAGGTGAGCAGTGGGTATTGACATGGATAGTGTTTCCTCAGGCTCTTCTCTGCAGTGCCTTGCCAAACTGCTTCGTGATGGTCAAGATGGTGATGATGATGATGATGTACACATGGTGAGTCTTTCATAAGCAATGCTGCTTCTTTTACATGTTGTACCATAGCTTGACCTAACTGAGAAGCAAATTCCTCTTTTCCCAGAGTGAGTAAAAAGAATGAAAACCTTAAAAGGTTTTGAACTGACTGAAACAGCTAGAAGGTATTTTTAGGGTAACAAGGTTTCGAGAGAGAATATAAGGAAGATGCCCCAGGAAACAAAGAGAGATTTTGACCACAAAATGGGAGGGAGATTTAATTTTTTCACCCTGAAGGAAACGAGATAATGTAGTTGAAAGAATTTTAGATACTTCAGACTTCCCCCTACTTTCCCCTGAGTGTCTGCCATAGATTAAGGCAATTACAACTAAATACTTCATATGAAGGGAAAAAAGTTGCTGCTCAACTTCTGATTAAGGACTAAAATATCCAGAAGTGACTGAGTGTACTAATTCTGTGTGTCAAGTATTGAAGAGCTGTAGAGGTTATTGATCACTGAAGAACAATAGATATGTTGGTGACTGTAGAATAGGGAAGGGTGAATAATCATTCTAAGGCGAATGATCTGAATTATTAATGAGAGAAATATCTTTCCATTTTTCACATCAATTCTTCTACATTTAAAAAAAAAATCAAAAAATCAGTTCTTCTCTATTAAAATATTGATAAGTAATCCAGGAGATTCCTGGAATGATAGAGGAGCCAACAAGGAGAGGTGCTACACTGGACCTTGTTCTCACCAAGAAGGAGGGGCTGGTGGTGAGTGTGAAGCTCAAGGGCAGCCTTGGCTGCAGTGACCACGAAATGGTGGAGTTCAAGATCCTTAGGGCAGTGAGGAGGCTGCACAGCAAGCTCACTACCCTGGACTTTAGGAGAGCAGACTGGCCTCTTCACGGATCTGCTTGTCAGAGTAGCATGGGATAAAGCCCTGGAAAGAAGAGGGGCCTGAGAAAGCTGGTTAATATTCAAGGATCACCTCCTCCAAGCACAGGAGCGATGCGTCCCAACAAAGAGAAAGTCAGGTAAGAATGGAAAGAGACCTGCATGGATGTACAAGGAGCTCCTGGACAAAGTCAAACACAAAAAAAAAAAAAAAAGCCTACAGAGGGTGGAAGCGAGGACAGGCAGCCTGGGAGGAATACAGAGAAACTGTCCAAGCATCCAGGGATCAGGCTAGGAGGCCAAAGCTCTGATAGAATTAGAACTGCCAGGGATGCCAAGGGGAACAAAAAAAGCTTCCATATGTACATCGGTGATAAAAGGAAGACTAGAGAAAATGTGGACCCCCTCTGGAAGGAAACCGGAGACCTGGTCATCCATGACATAGAGAAGGCTGAGCACTCAATGACATTTTGCCTCAGTCTTCACCAGCAAGTGCTCCAGCCTTATCGTCCAAGTCACAGAAGGCAAAGGCAGGGACTGGGAGAATGAAGAACCACCCACTGCAAGAGAAGATCGGGTTCAAGACCATCTCAGGAACCTGAAGGTGCACAAAGCCTTGTGACGTGATGAGATGTGCCCACAGGTCCTGAGGGAACTGGCAGATGAAATGGCTCAGCCACTATCCATGATATTAGAGAAGTCGTGGCAGTTCAGTGGTTGGAAAAGGGGAAACATAACCCCCATTCTTAAAAAGGGAAAAAAGGAAGACTCAGGGAACTACAGGCCAGTCAGTCTCACCTCTGTGCCCAGCAAGACCCTGGAGCAGATCCTCCTGGAAAATATGCTGGGGCACATGGAGAATAAGGTGGCGGGTGACAGCCAAACACGGCTTCACTAAGGGAAAATCGTGCCTGATGAACTTGGTGGATTTCTACAATGGGCTTACAGCATAAGGGGAGAGCAGCTGATGTCATCTACCTGGACTTGTGCGAAGCATCTGACACTGTCCCACACGACATCCTTGTCTCTAAACTGGAGAGACGTGATTTGACGGATGGATCCCTCGGTGGATAAGGAACTGGCTGGATGGTCTCACTCAAAGACCTGGGTCAACGGCTCCATGTCCAAGTGGAGAGCAGTGACGAGTGGCATCCTCAGGGGTGGGTGTTGGGACCGGCGCTGTTTAACTCTTTGTTGGTGACATGGACAGTGGGATCGAGGCACCCTCAGCCAGTGCACCAACAGCACAGAGCTGTGTGGTGCGGTGACACGCTGGAGGGAAGGGATGTGCCATCCAGGGGGACCTGGACAGGCCGGAGAGGTGGGATGTGCAAACCTCACGGAGTTCAACAAGGCCAAGGGCAAGGTCCTGCCCATGGGTCTGGCCAATCCCAAGCACAGATACAGGCTGGGCAAGGAGTGGATTGAGAGCAGCCCCAGGGAGAGGGACTTGGGGGTATTAGTGGATGGAAAACTGACTGTGAGCCAGCAATGTGCACTCACAGCCCAGAAAGCCAACAGTGTCCTGGGCTGCATCAGGAGAAGTGTGGCCAACAGGTGCAGGGAGGGGATTCTCCCCTTTGTTCCGCTCTCTTGAAACCCCCCCTGCAGGGCTGTGTCCAGCTCCAGGGGCGCCAGCAGCAGAAGGACACGGACCTGCTCAAGCGGGGCCAGAGGAGGCCACAAAGATGCTGGGGGGGCTGGAGCACCCCCCTGTGAGGACAGGCTGAGAGAGTTGGGGGGTTCAGCTGGAGAAGAGAAGGCTCCGGGGAGAGCTTAGAGCGGCCTCACAGGACTTAAAGGGTCTACAGGAAAGGTGGGGAGTGGGTGATCAGGGTGGTAGGGATAGGATGAGGGGTAATAGTTTTAAATTGAAGGAGGGGAGATTTCGATTAGATATAAGAAGACATTCTTTACTGTGAGAGTGGTGAGACACTGGCACAGGTTGCCCAGAGAAGGTGTGGCCGCCCCCTCTCTGGAAGCATTCAAGGCCAAGTTGGCCGTGGCAGGATGTTGGACCTAGATGACCTTTATGGATCCTTCCAACCCAAACCATTCTTTGGTTCTATGATCAGTTCATCTCAAAAGTAGATGAAAATCACAGCTTTTGAAAAACATACATTGTTCCTGCAATATGCAACTGCTGCTTTTGTTTAGGCATACATGTGTTCTGGGGAGAAATATCCCAGGAGGGTAGCAACAGTCACAATGTAGAAGGCCTCTGTGAAGGCTCAAAACTTTGCCATGTCTCTTAGGATTTTGAACAAATCACGCTATGACATGGATAACAAAAATGGAAAATGCCTCAGTTTTCATCCAAATCATTCAACAAAGCCAACTGGCTGACCCAGCATTAGTTGGGCACTAGTAATGGCAATGGTAGTGATATTCGGGATACATAACTTGAAATTTCCTTTCAGTATGTGGTAGAAGTTGTCCTTCACACTCTAATTACTCTTTAGCTATTTAATGCCCACCTTTTAAAACTAGCATTATTGCTGTACAACTTTGCAGTAAACACCCTGATTTTAAAAGAATTTGTTTACATCTTATTAATAAAATGAATGACACTTCAGAGACAGGAATGGAAACTTGCCATAAGGGATGTCAATTAAGTCTGAGTCAATCTGGGTAAATTGAAATCTTTATTTTGATTTATTTTAATGTTCTGTGCATGGGAGGCACTTTTATTAAACCAAGGAATCTTCATATATAGAGAAATGCCTCACGTTGGCCTATTATCAATAGATGGAATAATAATTAGAGGAAAATGTCGTTGCCTCATATGACCTCTACTGTCAAAAGGAATCCAGATGCTATGGTGGGGTTTTCATATAGCACCCTTGATTTCCTGCAATATTTTCATGGCAGGCAAAGCATGGAAATTTTGCCAAAATGCCTTGGAAACTTATACTCAAAAAGCACATCTGTCTGTGCTTCTGGGAGTCTTGCTTAAACCCAGTGCGCCAAGGTCACTTCCTGCTGGATGGGAGTGAAGCAGAGAGAATGTTCAGTCATTCGGTCATGAAATTGTGGGACAATATATTTTGGATTTTAGCAGGGATTTGTTTGACCTCAGGTAACATTTTGTATTTGTTGACATTATCATAGTTACTGAGCTGAGCTGTATGAAAACTGACTGAAGTTCCGTTTGCCTTTTTTTTGCAGCCATGCTGTTCCATTAGTGCCATGACTCCTGGTAGTATTGGACCAGTAAAGAAAGAGACCACTGGTAAGGAGAAGTATTTGTATGTTTTAGCATTCAGTCCCATGTTAGCAGACTGTAACAGCTGTATTAAGTTACCACTGAAGGGGTTTGCTTCAATAAGAGAGTGATCACTGACCTCTTGAGATAGAAATAGCATTACATTTTTACAATTACATTGTAAAGCGCTTCTTTTCCTGAGAGCTTGGCTCCAAAATATACAGAGGAACAGAAAGGGGAATTGCAGAGCACAGCAGCCTCCAGTGGTGACGATAAACAGTACAGAGCACAACCTGGCCACGGGCTGAGGGGACTCATAGCTGAGCAGCAAAAAGCTCCATGGAAGTACTCTCATGGAACTGTTAATGCTCACTTAGCGTAAACAGGGAAGCTGAGCTTCTAAGTACTCACCTGAAAGGATCTTCATGGAGTAAACTGTGTGGAACTGAGCCTATGCCAATGAGGAAGAAGAGCTACAAAGCAAAGCTGTGAAAGGCAGTCATACCATATTCCCCTCAAAAGTTTCACAACCCTGTTTAAACCACGCAGAGGGAGGAATAGAAGCTTTGTTCAGTGCTGCCCTAAACAGACCGAGACAGGTTTCAGTTACTCACCTTCCTGCGCCCCATTCTTTGCCTGGAACCCCAGGGCAATCATCTGCTTTACCTGACTCCAGGTGTTCTGGCATCATATAGAAAGCAGACTCTCAGACAGTGAGAACACGTGTCTCCAGGGTTCTTAAATTTGTGTCAGCACCTTGGACTGTACTCAGGACAGAAAGGAAGGTGAGCTTAGTCCTGGCAAATTTAGCATAAAACTCCCCCTGGAGCTAATGCTGACACGTTATCGGGCAGCTTGGTTATGAGCTGTAGGAAAGATCAGCAAGGACCAGCATGAGTGTAGCAAGAAAGAGACTGTGCCAAACAGAACACATATTTTTGCTTGGAATTCTAACAATGACTAGAGATTCTACTATAAAAACTGTCAAGTTGCTAGAAAATACATTTTTCCATGTAGGACAGGCGTAAACCATGGTGTTCTGCCCATGAACTTCCGTGTGTCTTCAGTCCCCTATCTGGGCTGTGCTCAGTAATTAATGGGAAGAACTGGATTTCTATGTGAGGAGGAGGTCCTTTCGTAAATGAGCAGAGTGCTCCCTTAAAAATCTCCTGTCAGGGGGCTTGGGGAAGATTAATATTTCATCCTTTGACACTTTACCCATTTTGAAGTGCTAGATATTTCATGCCTGACAGGAGGATTTTCTTGACATAGAGGCTGGGTCAAGGGGATTTAAGGGAAAGGAAAGCATCCTCCCTCTGCAAATTCTCATTCATAAGATACTGAGATGAAGGAGACTGTAATCATCAACCGGAATACTTTTAATACAAAGATTTTTCTAAAGCCTAGAAAAATGTGAGTTTTCAGCAAACCTAAAGGAACAGAGACATTCCAAAGTATGACAGTTGATTGTTCTCATCACTTACAGGTACTTTCCAAGTGAAATCTGAAAACAGGAAAACTATTTGGAACACAGAGGAGGTCCCAGAAGGATCTGAATTTGATGATACCTGGGACACTAGAGAACAGCCAGAGTAAGCGAGCTGAAACTGCCCATGTGGGCTTTACAGAGCATTGATGGACAGAGAAGTTATGGCATTGGGGTGAAACAGCCACCTGAAAAGCTTGTGTCACAGAAGGAGAAAGGGAGGGGATTGGTGTTGTGTCTAAAGCAACACGTGAGGCGTGTTTTTAACCTCTCCCTTGGAAACCTTCTGATCTCATGACAGAAACGTTGGGTTGGTTTTTCCCATCATAAGATTTCTTGCACTGTCAGATACTGCTTGCAGTGTCAGATGATCGTATAAAGTGGGATTTGGAGGGGAAGTAGGCCAGCCAAATGATTTACTAACTTTCAGAAATGCCATTTGTGTGCAAACGTCTTTTCCAACTGCAGTTTAGACACATTCATTTTTCATACTCATAAATTCATAGAGTACTCCAACTTATATTTGCATTTCAAGGAATTAAGCTATTTAAACACAACAGTACTACAGGAAGGAAGGCTGTATGCAGGCAGTTTCGAACTTCTAAATCTTGTAATTCAATCTTAGCCTGTCTCATTACAGCCTAAACCCAGGGTCTTTTCCCTTGCTCATAAAAAACAGTAACAAAAACATTCTTGAAACAGACACTATCAGGCATGTTAGCTGTGGTTTTTAGAGGTCAGAAAGCCTTCAGGGCCAATCCATAAAGCAGCCTTTGCATTTCTACTCGTTGTGTTCTGATGCCATATCCTGGAGTGCTACATGCTGGAGCAGATGGACTGAAGCCTAGGAAGCTGCACATTGTATGCTAGTTTGTAGTCCAGAATCCTCATTTTTCTCTGCACATGAGTCATGCCATTACGTGTTCAATTTCTGGATCTAAACACGGGACTGAGACCCACCTGAATGGACCCACCTGAATGAAGACTCAGCATTTCTGAATATGATTTTACACTCCCCTATAGCCTCACATACAGGTAGTTTTACACTCATTCTTGAAACCATCACCTGTGAGATACAGAACATACTTTCTTTGTATTGTGGGCCCAGCAGAAGCTTTCCTTGTGCTATCTTGTGACCCTTCCCCTCCATGCTGGGTAAAATGCAGTGCTCCTCTAGCCTCAAGCAATTACAACCTGTGTTGCACAGATGAAAAGAGAGTATAAATCTTTGTAACAGTTCAGCAAATTGAATCAAGGAAAATGGCCCAAAAGGAAGACAGATGGCTAGAGAGGTGCATCCAGAGCTATTTGGCAGATTTCTCATTGACTTAGGAATTATTACATACACACACATGAACACTGGAGATGTCAAAAAGACTTTCCATATGCGCTTTCAACATCTTAGAAAAGTGACTCACTCCACTTATTTTGCTCAGTGTAGTAGGAGTAATGTATGTTCTAAATACAAATTTAGTTTGTATTTCCTCATTCATGAAGTATCAAGGCCAAGAGAGCACATGATTCGACATTTTGTAGATGTGGAGGGGAAGAAAATCTGTTGGCCAAATGCAAACCAGTTACAGTCTGACAAAAGAGCGTTATGCTCAGGGTGCAAGTGTATGTTGAATGGCAGAACAGAACATATGTCATTGTGACCACATCCTTTTCAAATCCATTTCCCAAGAGTCTGTGGTGTTTGACTAGTTGACAAGTATCATATTCACTTAGGATGCATTTCCTGATCCTGCAAAGGCTGGTTAGTGAAGTAGAGGCAGCAAAGTGAGTGTCCTGGAAGGTGGAGTGAATGACCTTCACCTGTCCCCCAGCCAACTCAGTGCTCTGAACAGAAACCCAGTGCAGAGGGGTTGAAGCCTTGAAGGGAGGCTGAAAAGGAGGAGGGACAACATGATGAGGATATTTATGGTCCTCTGAGAAATACCATCTCCTTTAGACTCCTGCTCCTTCTCTAGTATTATTAGGCAATGACTTCTCTTTCTCAGGTATCAGATTTTATTCAAACAGTGTGTGGGAACAGAGGACGTCTTCTTTGGGATGAGCAGGAAAGACCCCTCCACAGCCTGCTGTGAAGATATAGTGGTGAGCTGAACCTGTATTTCCCACCTGTGCTTTCTCTGCCCTTTTTTAATCTTGCTACCTTCTTGAGGGACAGAATGTAAACACCAAGCTGTATTGCTGCCTTTGGCCTCCTGTAAGGTTTTCTTGTAGTTCTTCAAGCATTTGTAGATGGTATTTACACTTGCTAACCTGAGGAGCTCACATATATCTCCTCAAGGACCTAGAGTACTCAAGACAATCTGTGCAAATGCATATGCTATGTACAGACTTGGGGGAAATAAAAAGCATTTCTAAGATGGAGTTTCATCTTGGGCACAATTTTGGAGGGGAGAGGGACTGGGAAGGAGATGGTTTTCATCTGCGTGCATTTAATGCAAGGTGTGCGAGTTAGCAGAACGTTTACAATACTGACAGTCTTTCAAGTTACAGGTATCAGATCCTGTCCCATTACTGTATGATCAAAGACCTCCCTGTTTTCTGAACTTCAGGACAGGTAGAACTGCTGTGCAATTTTTCTAGTAGAAGCAAGCTGTCCTTGGAATACACAAAGCCAGGGGATTTTGCTGGATGTAGAATACCTGTCAAGTACACTATGAGCTCAGGCTTTTGAAGAAAATGGAATATCAACACACGTCACTAAGTTACTTAAAAGCAATGATTATCACTGTCATATTTTCTGTGATACAAATTACCTACTCAGAATGTTGCTCTTTGACACTGGCATCAAAATTTTCATGAAGATGAGATCTTTAATGGCTTGTGGGGCTACATATCTAATCACAGCTTTACCTCTGCCCATCATTTCAGATTAAAATCAAGTTGCCAGGGGCAAAGTACTCAGACATCACATTAGATATCCAGGACAAGGTTCTTGACCTTCGGACTCCCAAAAAGTAAGTGAAGCATAATTGATGGAACTACAGTTAATACCGTGTTTGAAAAGAGATTTAACCAAGCCTTCAAATGAATGCTGTGTGGAAAGCAAAGCTAAAGATGAATATCAGATTATTAATTGCACATGAGAAATAGATATAGACAAAACCAACCATAGTCCATCCGTAGATAGAGAGTGTGCCAGCTTTGATTCTGTGATACTGTTCTAGCAAAAATAGCTTGAGGACAGATTTTGGCTACTTAAACAGCAAGGCTTCAAGGGCCCAAACTGTCTGGCAAAAAAACTGCCCACAGTCTTGACGGACTTCTTGGGAATTTACTTTCTTAATACTAATTTGTACAAGTGTATAACTGAAGATGGTCAAAAATGTGCAGATACATTTTCAGAAGTTGAAAGCCAAATTGTGGACATATCCAGGCATGGATGCAGAGATGGAAATGTTACAAGGTTTCCCTAAAAATATTTCCTTTGAGTTCTTTTTTTTTTTTTTATAGGGCTATTTCAAACCTACAAAGGTAATCAACTGACTGATGTACTCTCAGACTTCTCAGTCTTCCTCCATATTTCTCTCAGTGGGCAACTGCCTTGCCTGAGATTTCCAGATAATTCCCATGTCTGTTTTGCTTTAAGTCCTTATTCACAATAGAATATTTTCATAAGAAAGCTTAATCCTCTCTGGGCTGACTTGCTTCATTGAATGAGATGTGGGAAGATCCATATGTGAATAGCTTCCTGCCAATAAATTCGAGGTGCAGGCCATGGATTAAGGCCAGATAAATTCTGTCCTTAGTGGACTAACTATAAAAAAGCCACCTTTCCCACAGACAAAACCTGGCTGAGTCAGTTACTCCCTGCTTGTATTTAACCCAAAGATGCAACAGGAGTGGAAGAGTGTATGGAAGTGCTAGCTCTGAAACTGGAAAATCAGGAGGAATAATTGTTCAGCTAATGACTTGCAGAACCTAGAGGTAGTAAAAGAGGTAGCTTAATGAAATACTGCAGATGTAGGAAAACCTCAGCATCCTCTTTCTTTTGCAGTTCTATCTTTTTGGTGACTCAGAACTGCCATTATTTTTGTAGGATCCAGCTGTCTCTAGTCACAAGCCTAGCAAATAAAAAGTTCGCTGTAAATCTAATGGTTGCTTGGGTACAGCCTGAGCCAGTACTTCTTTCACAAATATAATGCTAGTCTTCTCAGTATGAAAGAAACAAACAAGATTTCAAGTTCTACATACTGAAAACCACTCTATTCTCACATATGTGTAGGTGGGCTCAAAGGAAATGTTTCCAACTCTGTAGTCCTGGGGCGGATTCTAAGCCAAGCTGATTTTAATGGCTTCTTCAAATTATATCAGATGACTGCCTTTGGTAGGTGTGGTGCAAAGGTGTTTTGACTGTACCTCTTTCAGCCATGGCTTCTACAAGACAGCTGTAAAGGTCTGAAAAAGAATCAGCATGACTTAAACCCCAGTTTAAAGTAACTCCCATCTATACTACCATGTTGTCTTGTTGGGCTTTATAGAGTTTGGCTGGACAGATCTCTTGGTTCTAAAGTGTCCTTGATTCTGTTTGCACTGTGAATAGAGTAGAGGTCTGAGACTGTCCCATCATTTATATTGTTAATATATAAGCCTGGGATAAGAGGGGAAAGAGTCCAGACTCTGCCTGAGCAAGTAAGTTTAAACTGTCACCAGTGAGATGGTCCAGACTGAGATATCCTCATGAGGAGATAAACTGGAAGGCTTGTTAGCCATTCCAGGAAAAACGGTATGTCTAACATAGCCAGGGACTGTGGAATCATTCCTGAGTCCAAGATCCAGCCTTTCTTTGTGTATTATGTGCCTGAGCCACAGGTAGGGGATCACTGAATTAATCTTCAATGTAGGTTAAAATCCCAGCAACTTCATACCTGTAAATCCATTCTCATACCCAAACTGTGCTTTTCAGTGTAGACATATTTTTTTTGAAACTGTACTGGACAGAATCTCTAATCAGGCTGCACCTCTTGTTTTTTTTTAATAGAGAAGACCAACTCCTCAAGGCATGTTCAGGCTTTGGGCATTAGTTAGACTTTTATTACCAGGAGAGCATTATCCATGCAGCTCCTCCTTCCTCTGCGTTTAAAATGGAGCACTGTGCAAAAGCAAGAGCAGTGGAGAGAGCCCACAATCCACCATTGGAAACCGTTGTCATAGCCACAGCCGAAGGAAGGGAATAGTGTTGGAAATATTTCAGGGCCTGTGTAGCTGTGCACCAGGTATCACAGGAAGGCCACCAACCTGCTGTGAGAACGAGATACCCTGAAAGACAGTGCCTTGGCATACTGATTGACAAATTGCAAGAGTCCCTTTCAATGCCATCTCAGTTGCTCACCCGGTCTGAGATGCTGAAATTCACTGTGTCCTCTCTTACAGGAAGCTGCTGCTGCACCTCCCTTACCGTGTAGACAGCAAGAATGGTAAAGCTCGTTTTCTCTCTGAAGAGGAGACCTTGGAAGTCACCTTGAGAGTATCAAGGATGTTTGATTTCATAAATTTTGCCTGATGGATAGAGAAATAGAGGAAGTTTGCAAAAAGTAATCTCTTAGTTTGAAGTCTTCTTGGAACCTAACTGGTCATGAAATAGTAGATTGCTTCCCTTGAACAGTCCAGGGGGAACGTCCCTGGAGAAATGGGATCACTCAGGAGGAACAAAGCACCCCATAGGTCCAGCTCTTGTGCTGCTCTGGTTAACGTTCTGCTGCCTTCAGTCTGACAGAGGCTCTGTGAATCAGAAAATAGGAGCTTACAATTCTGTAAGCCAGAGAAAGTCTTTTTGTGGTCATGGTTGATAAGTAGCACAATGAGGTTCTGGCCAGCAAGTCTGGTGCTTAGTTACTGTTGCAAGACTTGCAAGTGGTAATATTCTTTCTTGGCCTTCAGTGCTGGGACTGGGGTGAGTTCAGAATCTTCTCTTAGCTACTGCTTGATGAGAAGATCAAAGCTCTTCAGGGATCCACATCTGTGGCAGAATAAGGGAACCAACTATAGCTGTATTGTGGAACAACTCAGCTCTTTTGAACAGTTTCTGACAATGTGTGGTGTCATCTATTCACCTGCTGTATCTCCAGCTGTTTTTCTGATCTTTCTTGATTATTAAAAGAATGTGTTCTAATGAACAGTTCCAATTACCTTTCACTCTTTCTTCTCTATATTTTGTCCTGAGAGACTTTCTAAAGATGAGCTAAGAGGAACTTTGCATAACAAAGCATCACTTAAAGGGCTGAAATGCAGCAAAAGGTTTTCTTTGGCCTTCCTGTCCAATCTAGAGCTACAGAGATGGGTAGCCAAGATGTTCCTCTTACTAGCTGCTGGGCAAATTTATTCATTTAACATTATTAATCATGCAGGAAACAAAGTTATCTGCTCAATGATCAAAGTGGGGAGCACAAGCAGGGCCTTGCATGTTCATGGACATTAGGTACACTTAGCCAAAAGCTTGTAAGCACTTTAAAAACAAAATGGCTTGGGCCCTGCATTCTTCTGGTGTAGAAGTAGAGGAAAATAATTGACCCACTAGGCTGCAGACAGTACCCGCGCAACTGAATTTGTGTTAGGCTGTAATGAGAAGACGAATTCTCCATGCTGGATTGAAGATACTGACAGTGAGTTTCCAGGTATATTTTTTTGTTTTGTGAGGAATTTTCAGAATTCACAGTATGTTTATAATATGCTGCATTATAACACTAGGACAAATTAAGCTGGTGTGTTGATATTTTAACCACTTCCCTTAAAAGTGGACCCATTACTTGGGTCAGAATAATACTATCCAACCTCTGCACTGGAAAGCAGAAACCTCATGTATGATTCATCACAAGCTGTTGAATATGTTGATAACATTAAGGGGCTACTCCATTTTGTATGTGCTTGAGTTTCCATAAATTGCATTTGAATGTCTCCTACTCTACAAAGCTGTGGTGGAGGGGAACAATGCAGATGGATGAAAAGTCTGAGATCATTCCTCCTGACTCAGTTTGTACTGCCTGCGTTTGCCAAGAAGTTACAGTAAGGCTGTTTCTTGGAAAAAGGTTGTATTTGTGGTCCCTAGACAATGTGCTGCTTCATTTTTGCATTTCTTATACAGATTACAAGAAAAGTGGAAGTTTGACCTGTATTTATACAAATGTGAAGATAACATTTGCCCAAATTCATTTAGTAAATTTATGGTAAAGCTTCTTTTGAGCCCTATTCCAGTGCTCTATCCACAAGGTAATGTTACCTTTATAGTTGGCAGTGATGATTTACTGAGCCTTAAATCATCAAGTTCTGCTTAATTTAATGTCAGTGTTTGATAATTATAACAACTATGAGTTTTGCTCATTGAGTCTCTCTCCGGTGTTTTAGTTTCCTATGGAAATGAGCATATGCCACACAGGTATCCGTGTCCTGTTTTCTCCCCAAATACTTTTTAGTTCTGCATTCAAGAGACAAAAATCTGAGGTAAGTATGTTTTATAAGAAAGTTGGCTGCTGAATAGAAAAAGGGAATACAAATTAGTGCTGCCTAACAGGGAAGTTGTAGTGTGATTTCTTGCACCTGCTGGCCAGTCACTCTGTACACCCACACCCCAGGCTGCAGTAGGTCATCCACACCTCTCCGTGAGGGGAAGCTGGCAAGTTGGGGACATAGCAGGATAGGGAAAGGGAGATATGCTGGCAGGGGGAAGCTGAAATCACAGTGTTAAGGTCTATGAACACAGGGGACAAACTCATAGGAAGCCAGGCTTCATGTTTTCCACTGCTCAAAGCTCTGCTGCTGTTTTCAGTAGAGCGGAAACATTGGTCCGGTGACAGACAATTGGCTGTTCTGATCAGGTCTGTTGCCTTGAATTCACCATCACTACCTGGAGATCCTCTCACATTGTTACCTTCTAGCAGAGACAGAGACTGCCCTAGGCAAATGTTGGGGCTTTTTTCCATAGATCACCTTAAGAGGAAACTGGTCAAACAGACATGCAGGCTGCCAAGCTTCCAGGAAATCTGGGGGGTACTGCTGGTTACAAGAGAGTTAACTTTTTTGCAAGGACTTGAAGGCAGTTTTGCTTTGCTGAACTAGCACTGGCAGAAAACCTTTTGAAGGGGATACAAAACCCCCTTTGCCTCTGAATATCAAAGCTGTTGCCTAAGTACCACTCCAACACCTGCAGGCATCTTAATTAATCAAAATTATGAGCCCAGTTAAACAACCCAGCCATTAAGCCTCAGCCATTAAGCATCATCAAGCTTTATTTGGTTCCCTAAGAAACATCTTGATTAAACATATTGCAGTTAAGTAGAGGGTTCTGTAGCTGTAGAAATGAGATAGAGGCTGTTTACAGTAGTATCCCAATAAACTGCAGGTTGTCATCTTGCCTTGTTCATGCATTCTGCCCTCCAGTTGTGGGAGCAGAGCCACTGTTCCCATTTTGACTCGTTCCTGTTTTCTGTCAGAACTATGGCGTTGTGCTAAAGTATGCAGCCCAGCTTGCTCGGTGCTTCACCTCCTTTCATATTCCCCTTTGTCCACATACTGACCTTCTGAGGCAAAGATACTTTCCTCGTTCTACAGCCTGAGGAAGAGAAAACCCAACAGAGTTGCTCCATATAAACACCTGAGACAGAGCAAAAACTTAAATTTTGATTTTTCCTTTAAATCTGCAGTCTAGCTTCTGGGCTGCTCTCATTCCCATTTCCTTCAGGTCTGTTGTAGGTACTATCATATACCCCTTGTATTTGTTTTAAAAGAAATACAACTTCATTTTTCTGCTGTTCAGGTTAAAGTTCGTACCCAAAATGTCTATGTACTTTCATTTTGTGAAACACCACGTTATTGGTATCTGCTTCCCTCCAGATAAAGTTTACCTAAAATAACTAAGCTGTATCTATGTGTACAGAAAGATGTCTCCCCTACAGCCTACAGAGTAAGTAAGGAGACAAGACTGGTATTGGTTTTGGCTTTCTCATCTAACCTTGGGCTCCGACACTTAGTGCATGAGACTGTGCTCCTGCGGGCAAAACAGAGCTGTGTAGCATCCCGTGCAGGCTGTGCTGTGCACTGGCACACAGGAACGCAAAGGAAACCCTCGTGAAGTAACCTCTGTCCTCAGGGCCTCCCAGATTTTCTCATTTGGGTAGCAGGTGACCGCTTTCAGCAGTATCTACTCTGGGTGTGCGGCAGCACGGGCTACTAGATATACAGCAAAATGTGGGCAAGAGCCCGCCCCAGTGCCAAGCCACACAGGCAGTGCTTGTGTATATCCAGCAGGCTCAGTGCACTCCCACATGTCCATCGCTTGTGCACCTCCTCAGGCTGGAGCCTTTGAAGGCGCTGGTGTTGGCAGACCTTTACCCTCTTTGCAGCGCCTGCAGCCTGGATTCATCCTTATTCTCTGGGATCCTCTTCAAGCGCTGCTGCCATGGGCAGTCAGTCACTGCTGTGTGCCTATGGTCTTAGCTCCAGGGAAGGTGACTGGATTCTGCTGAGGTTTGGGTTATTTCTTTTCTATAATCTTCATGAACAAGATACAGTTTGTCTCTTTGCCCTGTTTGTCTTCTCCTTCAGATAGATTTTACCTTCAGATTGAGATGCAGAACACTCAGTTCCCGTTTTTCCTTTTCCCTCACGATTGTTTGTTCTGTGCTTGTTTCAGGGGACTGTGATCTTTCCTTTCCTAAGTGCTTTATCTCACTTCCCTTGGTCATTCTCACATTAGGAGATTTCTCACCAGAGCCTCCGCACAAGTTGCAGTTGACATAACCTGACCCTTGCTGGATGTGCAAAATGTTGAAGCGTGTGATTCATCCCCCCTCGCTCAGCTCAGTGCTGGGTGAAGCACTTCGCTCTCCTTGCTGAATCCGGGCTGTGTACATGGGGAAGGGACACGAGGAGGAGCTCCCCAGGCAGGGCCTGGGTTGTGTTAAGGCACTTGTACCGAAGGACAGCGGCGCAAAAGCAGCAGGTGCTGCTGCAGGTCGAGGCAGAGCTGTGTGAGGTGCGTTGACAGAACTGAGGAGTGGCCTCTTGGCATGGGCACAGCCTGCTGGAGTCTATTCTTCAAAGGTAGCCAGTCCCACAGCTCCCTGTAGCAACAGGCTGATTATGAAGAAATAAGCCAATTCAGAAAAAGTCAGGATCAGTCAAAATTTCAGCCTTTCCCAAGGCCTGAAATGTCTCTTTCTGCTGCCTGATGTGTGTCTCTGTGTCCCAGATGAGTACTAAAGAAGTTTTTGAGATCCAGTCCAGGGCAACAGTGATACAGACAACACAGGAATGCCTTTAGTTCTGCAGTATTTCTCTCAATCCATTGAACTCTTCGACCACTTTGGACTTACTCATCTCAAGGTCTCCCTTTCATCTCTTTTCTCTGTCTTCACACACTCGTTTCTGAAGAGAAGCTCATAGGAAGTTGCCAGCATGGCAACAGATGCTGTACACTGACCATCCTTAGAGACCATCTCTCTTTAATTGTGAGCCTTCTTTGGGTATCCCAGCAGCCTGGCAGCTGACTTCTGATGCTGATCAACATTTTTTTCATCCACACCATTTTAACTTGGTGGTATCACAACCCAGCAAAAACGGCCAAGGTTGCATTTACCTAAACAATTCTATGATTCTGTTTGGCAGCCTTTCTCCTGCAGCTGTTCAGTAGAGAAGAAAAGAGCCATAGATCTCTTCTGGAAAATTCTTTTCCCGTTGGAAAGCTGTACAAAAAAGAAGAAGACAGGGATAGAGATGGACACAGCTGATTTTGTTAACTCATAAGGAGATGATGTGGACAAGCCGGACATTTGCCAGACAGCAGCAGACTAGGAACTGTAGCAGATGTAAGCATCAGTGCTTGAGCTTAAGGATGCTGTGAGCTTTGGGTGAGTTCCACCCGTCACATATGCCCAAGTAATGAGCATCTACCACCCCCGTGGTTTTCTCTGGCTGGGGACCCAGGTGATGGGACCTCCTGACCAATCATTTTCTTTCTGGAGGACTCAGATTCCTGTAGCCATATCCCTGAACAGAGCCTTGGCTGGCACTGTGGCAAGCTGGTGAGTGTATAGAGGGGAATGAGAGGTTGACTTCACCTGAGATAGTCAGCTCTACCTTGTCTTACCTGAGCCAGTCCCAGCCAGCTGGGAGCCAGAGGGCGCCACCCAGGAGGAGTTAAATGCTTGCAGAGCAGCACTGAGAGAAGCTAAGCAAGCAGGGGAGCTGGTGGGGATGGTATATGCTATGTTCATAGTGTTTCTGGAGAGGAGGGAATGTTGCATGACCACTGTACAAGAAAGCAGTAATGTAGCTGGAAGATGCGTTACTTGTTTTGGCTTTGGGACTATCTGTGCAGTGTATGGGACATTCAAGAGGCAATTGATGGATGTGGGAAGCTCCCACAAGGTGAGAAATGTTTCAGATTTTGTTCTAGGTTACAGGCACTGCGTGAAGGCTGGAGTGTCAGTGTGACTTAGCTGGGTGTATGGCTCTTGGCCAGCAGCAGCTCTTAGAACTGTAACAAGCTTTGGGGGGAATCTGAGGTGCTGAGAGGAGCTACAGGAGGTCACAGTAAAGCACTGAAAATGCCACCCTGGCCCCAAGTACAACTTGCATCATCATTTGCCTTTGATAACTTGCTGCCAGACCTGGGGATGGTGTATTGTGGGCCTGCTTGGAGGCCAATGACTAATGTGGGTGAAGGTGTTGTTGACTGTTGCTGATGTGTGTGGTGGAGAGCGGGGCAAGGCCCTGAGCCTTTGTATGGGGGGGGAGGGGGCTGGAGGGTGCAGGCAGAGCTATATGGGAATACAGGGGTGTAGGGGGTCACAGAGGACTGGAGCTGGGTTGTAAGGCAATGAGCACCAAGCTAAATGGTGTGTGTGGTGACAGAGTGAGATGGTGAAAGTGGGGGAGTGATGTGCATCGGGCAAAAGCACAGCTGGGAGGAGAAAGAACTTACCAATTTTTCTTTACAACCACTGTGCCAAAGGGAAAGGTCAGAGCAGATGGTTGATCACCCTGAGCTCTGGACAGATGATACCTTTGTTAGAACATCACCAGCACTGGAAATCCTGTGCCAAAAGAAGCTGTGGGAAAGGGACTGTGTCTGAAATAGCTATGAGGCCTCCAAGAGTGCTGAAGTCATGTAGATCTATTGAGCTGGGAACCCTGTCTTGCTTCTGGGGTCAGCCCAAGGGGGTGCATGGCGATTACTTCTATCAACAGTGGATGAAAGGGGAATCGGTGTGGGAGGAGAGGGAAATGTGGCTGCAGTTCACGAGCCCTCTCAAACGCTTACAACAACCTGACTCTGCGTTGTCCTGGCTGCACCTGTTTCTGGGTAAACAGAGCTAGAGTGTGAAGTGCCTGGGTGACATATCGTTGTGCCCTGGCCTGGAACAGTGGATGTCGCATCTATTTTTAGGCCCACACACATATGCCTTCTTGCCTCTATCCTTTTTGCTATTTAGAGCAGGCTGTTTTTATTTTAAGATTAAAAAAAAAAGAAAAACACAAAAAAAAACAAAAAAAGGAAAACAAGCCTTTGCCCTAAGAACAGTAGGTAAATGAAGGGAATAGGGTTGTTTTTATTCTGCAGCAAGGTGCTACCTTTAGACCAGGGGCAGGGCATCTGTCAGATGAAGAGTTTCATCATCTAGAAAGATCCCACAAGGTTGTCCTGAACCAGTGCTCAGATAAGAGAGATGAAGGTGATCAACTGTTTGCTGTAATATGGGTCCTGAATGAAGAGAATAGCTGAAGCAACACAAAATGCTGTTTCTGTGGGTCTCTTTATCCATGAATTCCCCAGCTTATGCTCTGTGAGTTTATTTAAATTTGATCTCTGCTTCTGTTTGGAAGTCTTTTTATTTTTTTTGCTTTCTTGAATAAAACTTCTTTTCCAATGCTGTTGTCCCTCCCCAAGTCACAATCAAGCAGCATCTCAGCCTAGTTCCTTAAATCAAGAGAATTGTTTATGTCCTTGGAGGCTGGGAAAATAACATCTGAGGAAAACCATGAGACACAGCAGGAATTCATTTGTAAGTTAATGAAGGCTGTGCAGTGTAAGGATGATTGGGGATGTTCTTGGGCAGCAGTTACCAAGCTAGATTTCCTTCTCTTGGAATTCTCCCTGGAAGCATCATACACTGGCTTAAACACCACTTACACTTGAGTTTATTATGGTATTTCTTGTTACAAAGACATCCACTGTGTTACAGAGCAGTGTACGTGACAAAAAAAAAGAAAGTGTGAAATGGATCAAAAGAGAGAATCTACTTGCTTATATGTCCTACCAAAGGAGGGGGGGGACACAAAACCAAAAAAACCCCCCCCGACACATCTGGATCTGGTAGTTGTTTTTATGTAATAATTTGTTCCCTGGAAGCAAACTAATGCTTTGGTATTCACTGGAGGGGCTAAGACAGAAGTGGAGATGGGGCTGACCTGAGCGCTGTGTTTTAGGCATTAGCCTGAACTATGGAGTCCAGAACTGTTTGGAGGAAGGTGTGTGTGATCTGCATGGGGCTGAAATCACAGCCCCTCTGGGGTGAACTGCTGAGCAGGATGGGGTGGTGGGCTGCAGGAAGCAACCTGCTGAGCAGCTCTTCCCACTTGGAGCTTGATTTGGAGGAGTGGAGCACATGTCTTACAAGGAGCAGCTGAGGGAACTGGGGAGGTTTAGTCTGGAGAAGAGGAGGCTGAGGGGAGACCTCATGGCCCTCTACAACTACCTGAAAGGAGGGTGCAGAGAGGGGGGATGAGTCTCTGGAGCCAAGGACCCAGCGCCAGGCCCAGAGGGAATGACCTCAAGCTGCCCAGGGCAGGGTCAGGCTGGCTCTGAGGAAGGATTTCTGTGCAGAAGGGGCTGTTGGGCGTTGGAATGGGCTGCCCAGGGCAGGGGCGTGTCCCCATCCCTGGAGGGGTTGAAGAGTGGGGCTGACCCAGCGCTGAGGGATCTGGTGGAGTTGGGAACAGTCAGGGTGAGGTTCATGGTTGGACTGGAGGAGCTTCGAGGGCTTTTCCAACCGAGAGGATCCTGTGAGTGCTGGTGGGCTGTGGCCTTGTTCCTCAAGTGAAGGGCGCATGTAGGTCCCTGGGGTGGCGTTTGGAAGTTTAAAGCCCTGACCCTGTATTCGCTCCCTTGCTGGTTCCACAGCCTTGGCAGTGCACTAACTCTGCCATGTCTGCATTTTGCTATTGGAGATGCTCTAACTTGCAAGGCTTACTTACTTCTTATATATTGTACCTCAGGCATAGAAGTGGTAAGGGCCATGTCTTCCCTCAGAGAGATGCTGCCAAGAGATTGATGGAGAAGGCTGCCTCTGTGTCAGGCATTGCATGCTGCGGCCGCTTGAGCTGGTGGAACTTCAGGCCTCTAAGTAGTGAGAATAATATTGAGAATGAGTTAACTCAGAGGCCTACTGTGCCATTCAACCCCCAACAATCAACAGCCCTGCAGTGGTGTTTCGATCTTTATGAAATAAATGTTGTCAAACTGGAGAGGACAAAAGGGTGTACTCTCAACCTTTAACACAATACAACACCGGAAGGTACGGTGGGGAAGTAGTTGTCCCTTGCTTTGATGCAGTCTGTGTGATCAGCTTGCTTAGTGCCAGATGTTGGAGAAACTTAATTCCAGACTTGTGGCCACAGAGGCAGGAGATACCGCTGCAGAGGACAGGGTAAGCAGGTTCCCTGCCCTAGAGGTGGCAGAGCGTTCAAGGGCTGCTGGGTGACAGCTTCTCCCTCTCCAGGCAGAGTGTGCGATGCTGGTGGAACGAAAGCTGGCGTACTGCATCACACCACCAGAGAGAGCCACGCTGCTCGGTCTGTCCCAGACCTTCCCTGCTAGACACACAGGCATCGCTTTCTTCTGTGTAGTGGAGGTTTTAATCTTGGAAGATGCAGAACAGCCAAAGTTTAGTCTTTGAGCTGGGGAGAACAACTTCCAGAATGGGTCTGCAGCAAAGCCAAAAGCAGCGGCCCGCTGATCTGGAGGGGTTGTCAGAGGGATGGAGAGCAGCTTATTCCTCAGCACGCAGCTGGCTTCTGGCACTTGCTGCTGATGCTGACAGATGACAGCGGCTGTGGCTTTCGGGTTCTGGATACCTTCACAAATGCAAAGGGTTGTTCGATGGCTGATACGAAACAAGTCATCACATAGTAAATCGGGCTTTGCAAATAATTATTTCCCACCTCCTACCCTTCAAGACTAGTGGCACACCTGGAAAAATCGACTTAGATCAAAGTGTTTGTGTGGGGGAAGATTATGAGTTCCTCTTTCCTTGCCAAAATAAATTTTCTGTTGTTGTTTCCCAGAAATTGAAATCCTTCTTTTCAGCTGAAGGAAAATTGGCTGTTTTGGGGTTTTCTCAAGGAAAGTAAGGGAATTTGGAGGCTGGAATCCTGAGACTGGTAGCGACTACTTTTCCACTAGCGGATGTGCAGCAGCGTAGTCAGAGGGATGGGCGATGCATGCGCACTGTCACCCGCTAATGTTGAGCTGCATCTTTCACACGTACCTGTACACATAGACGACAGCACTCTCTTCGCTCACTTTTATTTAAAAAAAAACAAAAAACGTTCCTGTGTCTATCTACCCGCTTTCTGAGCAAGTGTATTAACTACGGACTACTGGCAGAAACAGGGGCTAATGGCAACTGCATTCCCACCTACAGAAGCCAGAATGCAGCTTTCAAACCCCAGGACACACTTTTCCAGCAAACACGCAATATCCTGAAACAGTGCAACTCTTGTTTGCTTTTAGTGAGTTTAGGAATCAGCCACTGCAGCACACGGCTCCCAGTGAGAATCAGCTCAGGACCTCCCTTGCTACCCCCCAAGCCTAGGGCAGGGTTCATCAAACCTCCAGAGATTTTTCCAATGTTCATTGGCAGTATCAGTCAGCTCACGTGACCTGCCTCTGTGTAAAACAGTGCCACCGCAGGGATTTTGCTGCTTTTGTTGTTAATGCAGTTCCCGCTTTCAAAGGAGTGTGCAGAGAGCGCTGCTTGGGTTTCTCCTATGATGATGCCACTGTGCACGTTTCTGGGCTTATTGGAGTTGCACATCAGGATTTTCTGGAGCACGCTAATGCTAGTTGTCCTTACTCAAGCACCTGATAAAGCCAAAGCACACAGAAAGCCAATCACAGCTGAGGAAACACTGGTAATATTTTCCTGAGAGAACTGGGAATGAGTTTGTGTGCAAGATCTTAATCAGAAGACAAGCTGCCACAGTGAGCAAGGGTAACTGTCCCCCTAGATTTGAGATTGATCTTGTGGTGGGAAAATGGGGTCCTAGAGTAAATATGGACATGAATGCTTAAGCTCTACTTTAGTGCTCGGATGGGCAGAGCAGGCCAGTGGTGGTATATTACAGCATCGCCTGGGCTATGAGTCAGATCCCAACTCGTCACCATCATGCAGCTCTCCAGTCACAAGGACGTGTTTGTCCCCTCTCATACTTGCGTTGCTGCGTGCCTTGAAGGAAAACGAGCCAGAATGCGGTTCTGTGGCTTACTCTGCCAATGGTCTGCATGCCCAAAGGAACAGACCTGCTTCTGGTTTTGCTTTCCCCAAGCCCAAGTGGCAGTGTGGGGACTGAGATGCAGGCAGCCCGTGGCCAGCTGCCCTCCGAGTCAGAGGCTGGAAGAGACCCTGGGGTTGTTAGTGCTCTCCTGCCTGAAGAGGGTCCCGCGCTGCTTCCTGGCTATGAGTGCCTAGGAAAAGGCCTTCAAAATATACTTTTAGTACAGTTGAACTGAGTTGACCTGGTGTGTTTGGACAACTTGCCTCAAATGAGAGCAATAAGCTGAACTAACAAAGTCTAATTTCTATGGATTTGTCTTGCAGTGGACATGGGAGAACCTAATACAGGATCACAGCTCTCTTGCAGAGCAGAATGTGCCTGTCATCCACATGGATTCAGTTGCCTGACAGAGCCTGAATCAGCACACTGGTTTCCCCAACAGTGGGAGCATCAGTAGGTTTGTTTTCCATCTAGTTGCTTGTTGATATGCAGGGTGTAAAAAACATCATTCCGGCTAACACTGATAGAGGCGTAGAGGTCTCATAGTAATTAACCAGCAAGCTCAGAAGTTGCTGAGAGTGGGAGGGGAGAGGAGCTGCAAACAGCACAATAGTATCAGCTGCCTCTTTCTTAAAAAAATAAAATAAAAAATTCAGATCTGCCAAACAAATTTACATTGCTTAGAGAGCTCTGGGAGTGGGGAAGCAAAACTGGAATTGCTTGGAAGAGGAAGAGAAGCAGAGTTGTGGTGCTGTAATGGAGCTGCGAAAGACACGGGTCAGAGTAGCTAGAGGTGATGTACATCCTGCTTGCAGTGACTTCACAGACTTTGTCCTGGGTTTGGCTGGGACAGGGTTAATTTTCACCAGAAGCTGGGAGGGGGCACAGCTGGGACAGGTGACCTGAGCCAGTCCAGGGGATTTTCGCCACCATGCTGACGTCATGCCCAGTATATAACTGGGGGAGCTGCCTGGGGCTGGGGGGTGATCGAAGGGGCTAAGCCTGTGGTACTCTGGAGGGGTTGAGCAATTGCCTTGTGTGTCGCTCGCTTTATATAGTCATTCTAATAGTAGTATTGTCATTATCATTTTCTTTTCCTCTTGTGTTGTTTTATTAAACTGTCACAAGCTCAACCCACAAGATTTTACTGGGTTTTTTCCTTCTGATTCTCCTCCCCATCCCACTGCGGGAAGGAGTAAGCGATCAGCTGCCTGGTGCTTTTGATGTCGTCTGCGCCTAAACCACAACAGTGCTGAAGGTGTTAACTGTGCTGGTAACCTTTCCATTCCCAGCACCTTAGTCTACACGATAAAGTTGGATTCCCAGGAAACACCCACACCTCCAAATACAGGCAAGGAAGCCCTAAACTGCAGCTCCTGTTTGGTTAGAAGCAGCTAATCCTTGGAAAAACAACTGCCTGTACAGCCAAGGCTGGAGCCTCAAGGGAAAGGCAAACCCCAGCACCTGAAGCCCCTGTACTAACAGGTAAAGAGGAGATACTATCTTTTACATTCACTGCAATACCACTTTTTTTTTTTTTTTTGAGAGGAGAAAAAGAGTTAGTGAATTTGCTTGGGTCAAACTTGACAGATAGTGGGGCGGCCAGTTTGGACTCCTCCCCAGAACTGGGCTGTGAGGCAAGTGGTGGTAGCATGGGTGGTAATTTAACTGCCATCTACACTGACCCAGAGCATCCTACCTGGTCTCTGTCCTGCAGACTCTCATGATGCAGATACACCTAGCACAACAAGTGAGACATCCTAACACTGAATGGTTTCTCTTTCTGTTTCTGTTTTACCTTACCGAGCTCTGGTTTCCTGACTTGAGGCCTGACACTTGCTGCAGGCTCATTCAGGTTGCTAAGGGAGGCAGAAACCCCTCCCAAAGTCTCAGCTCCCCGTTTGCTGCTGCTGTCTGAACTCTGAAGCAGCATTCGATTAAGATAACTGACTAGCTGGGCAGGGACCACAGCTGCCCTCTTGTTGATGCAAAGCCAAGCGGGCTGTGAGCTTTCAATAAAAAGTAATTAATGGTAAAGCAGACTCCTGCAGTCCTGCAGAGTCTCTTCTATTTCTGTTACTTGGGCTTTTAAAGGCAACAGGATTACAGTGGCTTGACTTTCTTCTGTAGCCAAAAAGGAAGAACATTTAATCTGGTGACCTCACATTTATCTTCTGCCCTTCATTAGCACCATCTGTCTCTCTCTGCCCATTGAAAAGCAACTGTGCCTATCCTCATTGCTGGGACAATACAAATATTGCTCAATTACAGCAATGCTCTGAATGCAATTACTCAATTGCAATGTTAATTTAATTATTTGAGTTTAATTATTCCATTAGGAATTCTGTCAGTACAGCCTAAGTTGCTTGCTTTCTCTCTGGGCTAGCGGCACAATGCAGCATCTGGCCACACAAGGAAGGGCTGGTTTGACTCAGACTCAGACAGCCCTAATTAGGCTGGGGAAAGTCTGGCACTGTTCAGAAATGGAGCTCTGGAGTTCAGGGACAGGTGTCGAGGCTGCAGGGAACTTTCCTTCAGTCAACGAGTTTCCAGGCACAAAAGTACTTGTAAACAGAGACCCATGACTATTTATGCAGAGCTAGTGTCAAAAATATTTGTGAGGACTTTGTGAGTGAAGGAATACATCCTAAAAGATAGTTGGCAGAAACCAAAAGGACCGGTTGCCTGACATGAGCCTGTAGTTAAGACAACATACAGTCAGTGAGACAGTTGCTAAGGGCTGCTCACAGGCTACGTAGGGGCTGAGGAAAGCTGACTAGCTCTTGTGGTAAATTCACCTGGGTAAACAGAAGAGCTATTTGGTTTTTTTTTTTTCTGATTCATTCCTAGTAAAAGTAGGATGGAAAGAGTTAGGATCAGGGAGACATGGACCTGTATGCCCCTGACCCCCTTTGAAATTCCCAAGCCTCATGCATGCAAGGAAAGGACAGCTGCTGCCTCTGTCCAGGGAGGCCTGGATCTCCTGTCCCAATATCCTGCCACTATCACTGGGTTTTTTCTCACTCTCAGCACTGTCAGGAGCCCTTGTCTTTTGACTCATGGGGCACACTGATTAAGAAGAGTACTTACATCTTCCCCTACCTTCAACCACATGAACTCCCTCGGCTGATGTAAGACCTCGGTCATGGTTTGAGCCCAGAGGGCAACTGAGTGCCACTCAGCCGTTCACTTGACCCTTTTACCCCGGTGCTGGGAAGGAGAAAAATGAATCAAAAGGATCAGGAATGTAGATAAGAACTGAGAGGAATGGTTCACCCATTAACGGTCACAGGCAGAAGACAAGGCTCGTTAGGGGGAGAAACAACATCATCTTAATTCAAAATGCTAGCACTTAACAGAGCGGGACAGTGGGAAGTGTTGTCACTGTATCTTAAACCTACCTCCCCTGACTCCTCCCTTGTTCCCAGGCTCAGTTCTGTTCTCCATTATCTCTGCCTCCTCTCCCAGCAGCACAGGGGATGGGGGGTACGGTCAGTTCACCACTTGTTCCTCCAAGGTGGGGGAAGCACTCACCCCCTGCTCCCCCGTGTCCCTCTCACGGCAGACAGTCCTCCACAAACTCTCTCCGCCGTGCATCCCCCCACAGGATGCGTCTTCTCCAGATGCTCCAGTGTGGGTCACCCCCACGTGTTGCACCTCCCAGCGTGGAGCTACAACAGCGGGGGTTCTTCTTCCCACAGAGTCCTGGGGGTCCTCCCCGGGCCGCAGGTGAATCCCTGCTCCTCTGGGACCTCCATGGGTGCAGGGGGTGGCCCTGCCGTCTGACCACGAGGTACGGAGGGCCCTGCTCTGGCACACCTCCCCCCTTCCTCCTCCTGCCTCCCACTGACCTTGGTGTTCACAGAGGTGTCTCCTCACAACTCCTCCTTAAAGTCACCCCTTGGCCCCAGCTTCCCCTTCTTAAGTATGTTATCACAGAGGTGCAGCCACCATCACTAATTGCCCCAGCCTTGGTGCAAAGGCAGGTCTGACTTGGAGCTGGGAGAGCTTTGAGAATCTTCTCAGAGTGGCCATCCCTGTAGCCCCCTCCCCTGCTACCAAAAACCCCATCACACAAACCCAGCACAAAGGTGCAGCACCAGTTTAGAGCTGTGACAGGCAGACTGGAAATAGCCCTGCCTGTCCTATCCCAGTAGGAGCTCCTCACCCACAGCCTCATCTCCTGTTAGCTGAACACAGGCCATAATAGCTCTGTTCTGCAGTAGCCCAGGACTCTGCCACAGACAGCCTTGGGCTTTGTACTTAACATCTACACTGTGCTTGGTAAATGTCTTCACTTAACATCTGTGCTGTGTTAAGGCCCCTGCCTGTGCAGCTCAGAGCCGTAGCTCCTGAGGTTTGCAGGTTGAGATACCTCCCTTCCAAGGGACAGTGGCCTGCAAGGCAGAGATCTCCAAGGCGGGGAGGTGGGTTTCTTGGTGTCATGCATCAGATGGACCTTTCCTGCTGGGATAGCACTCCTGGCACTGTGGAACCCTGTGGGGTCCAAGTTGTTGAGACAGCAGTTGCTCAGTTTTTGGTGGCTGGTGATCCTAGGGACTCCTTTTGTCTGCTTGGCCCCCTGCATCCCTCCCTGTGCCTGCCCTTTTTCACTCAACTCTCTGCCACAGTGCTAGCGCTGCATGGTAAGTTTTATGGACTGATGGGGCATGAGAGAGAAAGTAGAGGTCAGGGTTTGGGTGTGAAATGGCAATTTCATGATGACTTCAGGTAAAGTGCTCTGAGCTAGAGACTAGGAGTATCAAGGGATCTTGGTTCAACACAGATGTAGGAGGATTAAGCGGTGAAATAGCTGTGCTTTAATAATTTTTGCAAACATGGCCTTCATCTGCCATGTTCCTCGTTAACAGAATAGAGATGTTGGCACTGTCATCCTGGCTGGTGTATTGGGAGCAGCTGGAGTTTGAAGGTGGCTGGACCTCCTGTGGTTGTCACTTCTGGGTCCCCCTTTGCAGACATCCCTCCCTCCCCTCCTGAAGGAGAGGCATTTCCTTTACAGCAGACCAGACCTCACCCAGCTTTGAGCAGTGGCTCCACCAGACCCTCCCGGTGCGGTTCAAGCCCTTTGAGGTTGGGGTGTTCGGCTGCGGGCACAGATGTGCCTGACTCAGCTCAGGACTTCCCCGGCCCCACGAGAGCGCTGAGGGAGCTGTGGCCAAGCAGCCATGCTGGCTGGGAGGCTCAGCGCCAGGGGAGGCAGCTTCCCGCGGCGCTCAGGGGCACGTCGAACCCTGCACCCAGCCAGAACACCCAGGAGGCTTCACAGAGCAGGCTGCAATGACAGCTCCTGCCTCTCTGCCAGGATGCTGACGGATAACGGCTCCGTGCTCCCGCTGTAACAGCGTGGCAGGGGGGTTGTTGTGAATAACAGCACTGCAGGATGGGGCTGGTGGGACAGTGCCGGAGCAGCTGCTGCAGGGCTGGTGCAGCGGGTGTACGGAGGAGCACAGCTTGCTCCCGCCCTCACCTGCTGGGATGAGATTGGAGATCTTGGTCTCCTTGGACTCTGCTGCTGCGAGGAGCTGGCTGAAGATCTGGGGCCAGGAAACCTGCCCTCCTGATGGCTGTGTGATCCAGGCCTCTGTCCTCCACCTCAAACAAATGGAGAGGTTATGCCAAGAGAAAAGGATGAGCCTCTCCGGGGAAGGGCGGGACTGAACATCCTGCAAAATAACTGCATAGAATTGCAAAATAGCTCCTAAAAAGCCTCAGAAGCTGAGTGATCCTAACGGCTGCTCCTGATGTCTTGGGCGTCACATCTCCCTGGTGTAGCTGCAGAGCACTCAGCAGCTTCCAGCTCAAGATACATTTAGCCCATTGCGTGGCACTGGTTATTTGAATTTCCCAGGCTGTTTTCTGTGTTAATTTCCATATTTTCCAGTATTACACTTATGGCCTTTCTCAATCATCTTCCTCTACGTGCCCATATGTACACACATGAATGCCTTTCTGCATCTCCAACCTGCAGCCTCATCTCCATTTGAGAGATGTTGCCCTATAAGCATTATCTTCAAAGCCCTGCCTGTTTTCCAATTTAGCAAGGAATTGGATTTCCATGCCTGCAGTATCTCAGCATCTCTCCGCTCTGTACCTGCTCTGTTTTCCTGCATTCTCTCCAGGATGTCTCTGCCATTCTGGCAGAGGCCCCTTACTTCATTTCTGGCAGATCAGGTCTGTGAAGCTCAATCTTGCAAAGCTGCTTTGGTGCCAGCGGATGTACCAAAGCACTGAGAGGGGCTTTTCACAAGCACCTACATCAGCCTCCTGCTGAGGCTTGCTGGCTCTTCCTGTGGCAAAATGGGGTGGACTCGTGGGAAAAAAAGATAGCCTGGAACTGGGGAGCCTTCATCCATCACCCTCCTCTGCCTCAAGCCCTGTGGGGAATTCTGAGCTCTGAAAGCCAAGCCCTACCTCCTGTTTGAAACGGGAGGAGCTGGGGGGGCTCTGAGCATCCCTGGGGACCTGATGTTACCCTGATGGACCCTGGGGGCGGTGCAGCAGCACATGGTGCAGGGGCTGGAGTTTGTGGACACGCACCCTCCTCTGGCAGGCAGGAGATGCGGGCTCTGAGGGACCGAGCAGGAGCCACCTCCCGTTCCCTGCCAGCACTGGCGCCTGTGCCGGGGCAGGTTTGCTATAAATCCATCCCAGTTTACGTCACAGACAGCCAGAGCCAAACCCTGAAGGTATTGGAAAGCGGCCTTCAGAAGTGTAATTTTGTTCTTTTGACTCTAACGTCTCATTTAATATTTCACAATCTTGGCAATACATTACTGTGCTAGAGACACCCACAAAGGCCGGCTGGAGGTTCAGCAGCTGACATTTACATTATTAGGCGGGGGCTCCGGAGCTCACGCTCGGCAAGGTGAACAGGGCTCTTCCTTAGCTCCTAGCCAGCAATATGGGGCTTGCAAAAGCTTCGGCACTGACTTTTAGCACTGATCCAGCTGATGGTTATGGATGGCAGACAGGAGTCAGGACAATGCTGCTTTTGGAAAACCTGTCCAAGCTTTTCTTTAGACAGAAAGACTGGACTAAGGTGAAACCATCAAGAAATGTGTTGGGCCCTTGATAAACACGATCCTGAGTCAGAAGCTGTTCCCCAGCACTCCTGTTCTGAACTGCTTCCAGATCCTCTAAAGACACAAGTTTAAATAATTGTCCTTCAGTATGGAAATGCTTGATCTTCTCTTGTATCAAATAACACCTAATGTCACTGCTGCTGAAAGAGAGCAGGGTAAAATTGCCTGCCTTATTTTTCCCAGCGTATAGGTTTTATGCATTTGGCAGCATTTGGAGTCAAATCAATCTTACTTTCTTCTCCTGTACGAGTACTTAGTTTTGTTGGTGTCAGGGTACATCTTTCTTTCAGGGAGGGGAGAGGAGGCAAACCATGTGTTGTGGTTTGAGCTCAGAGGTCAACTGAGTGCCACAGAGCCACTCGCTCACCCCTTCCCCCTCAGAAATGGGAAGAAAAATCAAGTAAAAAGCTTGGGAACTGAGATAAGGACAGGGAGAGATGACTCCACCATTATGGTCATGGGCAAAACACAGACTTATTAGGGGAAGAAAAAGAACATAACTTTAATTCAAACAGCACCACCACTTAACAGACAGAGTAGGACAGTGAGAAGTATAATCACATCTTAAAAACACCTTCCCCCCACCCCTCCCTTCTTCCCAGGCTCAGCTTTGCTCCCGATTTCTCTACCTCCTTCCCCACAGGAGCACAGGGGGGCAGGGATGGGAGCTGTGGTCAGTTCATCACCCGTTATTTCTGCTGCTCCTTCCTCCTCAGTGGAGGACTCCTCTCACTCTTGCCCTGCTCCAGGATGGGCTCCCTCCCATGGGAGACAGTCCTCCACGAACTTCTCCCATGTGAGTCCTTCCCATGAGCTGCAGTTCTTCCCAAACTGTTCCAGAGTGGGTCCCCACCATGTGTTCCAGTCCTCCCAGCACCAAACCACAACAGTGGGGGCTTCCGACAGAGCCCCCTGCTCTGCTGTGGGGTCCCCCACACGCTGCAGGTCAGCATCTGCTCCCCCAGTGACCCCCATGGGTGCAGGGCACAGCCTGCCCTCTCCCCACGGCCCCACTGGCTGAGGGGAGTCTCTGCCCTGGCACATCACCCCCCCCCCCCTCCTCCTTTCTGACCTCGGTATCTGCAGAGATGTCCTCCTTGCAACTCCCCCTCCTCCTCCCAGCTTCCCCTTCTTACACGCGTTATCACAGAGGTGCGGCCACCATCACTAATTGCCCCGGCCTTGGCCAGAGCTGGGTCTGACTTGGAGCAGGGGGATCTTTGAGGAGCTTCTCAGAGGGGCCACTGCTGTAGCCCCTGTTCCTGCTACCAAAACTCCACCACACACACACAAACCCAACACATGGCTGAGTACACGGGGAAGGAGGTTGCAAAGCCCCATGGGCTGGGAGGGAAGCTCAAGGCATGCATCTGGGATTTGTTATATCTGCCTCCAGCTCCTGTCTTGGAAGCAAGCTGCTCTATTCAAGCTCTGTTCAAGCTCTGTTCAAGCTGCTTATACACTCTAGGACGCCAATCCAGTTCAGATTCTCAAGGGAGCTTTCAGCAAGCCAGTTTCAAATTTTCACGGGGCTGTAGATGCCTACAGAAGTACCTACCTGCTATCCAGGCTTTGTGGTATCTGCCCTGGCTTTCCAATTCTTTCAGCCTCTTTATGTGTCTTGCAATGGGAGGGGCTGAGGTGACATTTGTGTTTGAAAATCCCTGTGGGCCAGGGGTCTTTCCTGTTCTCCAAGGCAGCAACTTAACACCCTGCATGGCCAGAGCGCCAAGGCAATGCTCCCTCCCCTGGAGAGCCCAGAGAGGGGAGCAGAGCTGAGGTGAGAAAATGTCAGTGGCTGGAGGTTGCTGCTTCCCTGCGGTGGGTGAGTTGGGGCTGGGCACGCTGCAGCAGCCCCAGCTGTGTCACACTGGCTCCTTTCCCCCGGGCTCTGCTTGGCAGCAGGTCACAGCCACTGCTGGAAGCAGAAGGCAGCCCCCAGCAGCACCCTCACCACAGCCATGCCGGAGCTGCGGGCCGTCGGTGCCTGCTGGGACCAGCCCTGCTGCTGTAACCGCCTTCGTGTCTTTTGTCCCTTTGCTGCTCGAGGCTCCTTTGAGCTCACTTTTGAGGTTTTGGTTTGGGTTTTTTTTTTAAATCCTGGTGCTGTTCTGTGCCTCAGTTTCCCCAGCTGTGAAGCAGGGACAACACTGCTACCTTCTGCAGAACAGAAGAGGGCTGGCAGTTTTGTGAGTTTTGTGAGTACTGAGGTCCTGCCATGCTCGGGGACGTGTACCACAGCACCCCATGAGGCGTTTCTCACCCCGTGTGAAGAAGCGATCCCTATGTCACAGCTGACTGGCTTGCAAGTAAAGGCCACCAGAAGTCCTGAAGAGGAGTTGCAAGGGACAGTTCTCCTTGCTCAAGTACCTTAGGACCTGTGTGGACTCCAGACCTGCGGATGGGGTGGAAGATCATCTCTGAAGGAGGCTAACACCTCAAGTGGATGCTCTGCTTGTGTCAAGCTGGGGACAACCACTGCTGCCAGCACAACTCCGGCATGTGAAATATGTGCACATCATCTCCTGTGCTGCGAGTGCCTGGCTAGCACTGCTGCTCACTGCTGTCACAGCTCTCCTTCCCTTACTCGCTCAGGAGCTGTCTCTTTTCTCCATCGCTGTAGATGATTCCTTTCATTCTCTTAAAGAGGCCTCCTGCTGCCTCCTAAATCTTTTCAGTTCACCTCATTTAAATACTGCAGCCCACTCCAAAACCAGATAAGGCTGAGTGAGCGCAGTGAAGATTACGTCTTCAAGAAACCATTTTCATCTCGGCCAAGAAGCTGGGGATCGCTCTCGGTGGCGGGGGCTGGTACTGGTGAAGGGCAGGCAGGTGGCAGCTGGATGGTGCTGCTGCCCATCGGCTGGGATCCTGCTACGGCACTTGGGAAGGCCGGGGAATGACCTCCCAGTGCACACAGATCCTCAGAAGGCCTCCGTGTTGTTCAGTGGGTGCTGATGTGAGGTTTTTTCACCCTTTGGGGGAAAAAGTCTTTCTCTGGGTGGCACACTGCAGGTGTGGGTGAGGCTGCCAGCACTGGATTTCTTGTAGTCTTCCAGCTGCAGCATCTGCGTTTCTTCCCTCTTCCTGCGTGGCTGCTCACTGTCCTCTAAGCAACAATGGAGAGAAATCTTCCTCTCCAATTAGTGCTTCCAGTGCAATTGCAGACGGGAACTCCCTTGGATGCCCAGCTGCCAAAGAGTGCTGGTTTTACAGATTTACTGGGGGAAGATGTATTGTGTCTGGCTGAGATGGAACTAATTTTCCCCACAGGGCCCTCACGGTGCTGTGCTTTGTGTTGTCACTAAAAGGTGCTGATAACACACCCGTGTTTTGGCTGCTGCTGAGCAGTGCCCCCAGCACCAAGGCTGTCTGACCAACATCCCCCCTCACCAGTAGGCTGGGGGTGGGCAAGATCTTGGGAGGGGACCCAGCCAGGACAGCCAGCCCAACCTGACCTAAGGGATAGTCCAGACCGTATGACATCTGCTCGGTGATAAATCTAAGAGAAAGGAGCAGGGGAGGCGTTCGTTATTACGACATTTGTGTTCCAGAGCAATTGCTGCACTTACTGAAGCCCTCCTTCCCGGGAAGTGGCTGGACATCACCTGCTGATGGGAAGTAGAGGATAAATCTTCTGTTTCCTTTGCTTCCATGTACAGTCTTTGCTTTTGTTTTATAAAGGTTTTTTTCCAATCTTATTTTCTCCCTGCCCCCATCCTGCCAAGGGGAGTGATAGAGCGCCTTGGTGAGCACATGGCATCCAGCCAAGGTCAACCCACCACAGGAGTGTAACCTCCATTCATCTCTTTATTAGTGCTGTAACGGCTACAGTTACCATTAATTACTGGCTCTGCTGGGGCTGGCTGTGCCTCTTCCAGAGAACACTTTGGAGGTTCTTGCTCCCAAACAATGAAACCATTTACCATCACTTACCTTTTAAATCAGAGTTGATATTAAGCTGGTTCCTTCCATTCAGTCTGCTTCCCAACACCAGCATGGAGAAAAGCTGTACAATCATGCTGCTCGCAGAAGGATTTGAATGCTATCCCACAGTCCTGCTGCTGCAGCTGAGTTGGGACACCATGGCAAGGAGAATGTCATATCCCGTAGCATGTGCCTTGCTGTTCCACTTGGTTATGACACTTTCTTCACTTTGTGCATCATGATAGAGTGAAAAAGTCTTCCAAGCACATACATAGTCATTAAGATGCACAGAGCCACCGAGCAGAGGAGGGAGCAGCCGAGGGTCCCTCGTACTATGTGAGTGTGAGATGAGCTCTGCACCTCTCTTCCATGAGGGGTGAAAGGCAAAGCTCAGTGAGGGGAGAAAGTATCTGCTCAGGATCCCAAAGAGCTGGCGTCTGCTTCTGAAAATGAGTGCTGTAAACCAGGATATGGGATTGTTTGTGCTGAAATCATTATTCCTTGGATTTAACACCAGCTAAAAGGAACTGGGATCAACCCCAGCATGTCCCAGCCTGCTGTTTCTCTTTACATGCAGTCTCAGGAACAGAAACCGCTGCAACAAGTTGTCTTCAGTGGACACTGGCTCTGCCACCAAGAGCTGTGCTCTCACTGGCACCAGAGAAGTGAGACAGCTGGTAGGGAAGTTGTCTTTCCTGCTCATCCCCTCCCAGTGACCGTGGCTTTGGGACAGCCACCCGAAGGGGTAGTGTTTGGAGGACACAATGCCTTAAAACAAGACACAGCACCATCACCCGCAGTCGGTGTTTTGACCCTGAGGGACCTGCATCTAGCAGAGAGGATGCATTCCCCCTTGGCAAGCCTAGCCATGCTGCATCACATTGGAGCTGGCGGGTGTCTGAAGCCATTTCACACCGTTTCCCACGCAGGAGTGTTTCAGGCAGCAGAAGGAGAGCATGTGTCCAGAAGATGCTCTGCAGCCGACTGCCCGGCGTGACCAGCTGGGTCAGCAGAGGACCGCATGCTGTGCCGTCTGCCTGAGCGAGCTCCATGTAGAATGAGATGCTGGTGAGAGGGCAAAGAGCCCTCCTCTAATTATTGCTGCTATATTTGTACATGAGATAGGGGGAAGTGAGCAAGAGACACTGGTGCTGGGAACTCAACGGCCTTAGGTGGGCGAATTGAGAGACAGGACACTCCAGTTGAGTTCGTTCTTTTTGCACATAATTGCTCTCCTTTCCCTGGCCTGCCTGCGGGGGCTGGACCGCCTGCAGTGCTCCCCGTGGCTGGAGGAGGCTGTGGGGGAGCAGGAGCATTCGCCCCTGGGCAGGGAGCAGGAGGGACCCACTGTGATACAGGAGGGGTGCAGGGACGGGCAAGCAGGGGCAGACAGCAGTGGGGGACAGCCCATCCCACCACGGGGTTTTTAAATAACACCCTTCTGGCACTTGCCGTGCACGGACTGAAATGAAATGCACCGTTCTCTTGACCAGGGTTTCAAAATGCAGTTGAGGGATCAGCGTGTGCTCCAGCCCTGCGTGCCTGTGTGCTGGCAGCAGGCAGGAGAATGAAATAATTGATTGCTTTCTCCCCGCAATCCAAAATGGTTTCGATGTCAGGCCATTCATTGCGGTAGCTGGAATACTAACACAATTCATTTGAGCTGCAGCCCTGCAAATGGGTGGCTTTACTAATGGCTAATGCGGGGTGATGGATGAGCTGGGGAAGGGATGCTGCTGCTGAGTAAGGAGAAGGCAGCGAGAGGGAGGCAGCAACAGGCGGGGACCCAGCAGGCACCGTCCCAGCTGTCTCCCAGCCAGCGTGGGAGCTGGAGGGTGAGGCAGGGGCAGGTTGGGCACATATCTGTGTCCCCGTCCCCTCTGCTTGAGGTGGTCACACGAGAAGTAACATCAGAATTTAGCCACCTGATTTTTGCCAGGACTGAACTACAGATTAACAGAGATGACAAGTTTTCTCCCCGTCCTTCCTGCGGACCTTCTTAAAAATTAGATTGATTTATTTATTTTAAATTAAAAGTTCCCTGGGTTTGCCAGCAAAGCTGAGTGTGAAAGAGAGGACAGCAAGAAATAATAAGATTAGCAATCCCAGGGGAAAGCAGTCGTGCTAATTAGCAGCAGGCAGGGGCTGGAAATTTCCCCAGCATGCCAGCCCAAGCTTCCCATGGATCCAGCGACTGGTCCCACCTCCCCAGGCAGAAGGACATCACTGCATTTTGGGAGTGTTGCTCCTGTTTTACACTGGGCTGAGTGGGAGGAGAGGTGGTGACCATAGTCCCCCCCGCTGTGTTTCAAGGCGGGGGAAGGGGATGCGTACCAGGGAAGGTTTGACTGCATCTCACTCCCAAATCATGGCTCAGCTGAGGATTCAGCTCATGGCAAGGCTGGTGGCCCGGGGACAAGGGCTCCTGGGAGGAGGACTGGGGCTTGTCAGACCCCTGGTTCTATCTGCATGGGAGGGACTGTGCTGGGCTCTCACAACAGCATATTTCCACCCAAAAAGCAGCTTCCATACCTGCATGCACGTGAACAGATTGACTTTAAATGATTGCAGATCAAGAAGGAGCCTGTCTTAGTTACTGATCACCTACTTCAACACTTGGTATTCAGCTTGTAAATAAGATTAGAGGGTAAATCTGAAAAGGAAGCAGAGAGATGATAAGATACTACTCATTTACAATAAGCTCAAAGAACTTTTCCCTCTCTGCTCCCCCTCCAGCTTAATTACGAAGTCCAATAAAATACCCTGGGGATGAGAAGGAAGAGAGAGGAGCGATTCAAAGGGAACATCAAAAGGCACCTCTACCCATTTTAGTGTGTCAAGTAACAGGCACGGAGAGATGCTCCCAGCCAAACATGGTAGCTGCTCTGAGCACACCAGCCTGGTGCCCCCCCTGCCACCCCCGGTTGGCTCTGCTTGACCCAGGGCTTCACCTCCTCTGCACTGGAAAGACAGACCCAACCCCATGAGTTTTTGTAAGATCTCAGATAAGTTTCTATTTTGATGGCAAGCATTTGAAGTGTTAGATGGGGAGTTCAAGGCAATAGGCTGTTCTCACTGTTTTCAGCCCATCTCTGCAAAAGAGCTAAAAACCAAATGCTATGCAGCTAAAAATAATGTATTCCTCTTCTTTCTCTGTGCTGCTGCAGTGCTCTGCTTTGGGCTCCGAGCAGTGCCAGGTGCCCTGGATCTACCAAGACAAGCTGAAGGAGACTGTGATTTAATGGCAGGACACTTCAGAGCTATGCACACTTTTGCCAGACCTGAAAGCATCAGTCTTATGATATCAAGTGGCTGAAGTAAGCCCCAGCTCCTGGAGTCATGGGAATTACTGAGAATGTTTAAATCTGGAAGAAACATAGTCTCTTCCACTGGACAGCCATGGGAGATTTCTCCCAGCTCCATCCTCTGAGGGCAGGGAAAGCATCTCCCTCCTCTGAGAGCAGAAGCCAGGACATTGCCACAGGGAGCTGTGCAGGCACTGTCCAAAAGGTGAGGATCCTCTGGACCTTCTTTATGGCTGCCACTGTTTTAAAGAAGGGAACAATCTCTTTGCTTTGAGTTAATTTGGGACCTGGCACCATCCAGCTCCAGGTGCTCCAGCAACATGGGTCAGGAGTGGACTTCCCCCTTTGCAAAAGGATGGGTTGCTCCAGTTTTTCCGTGTGGGGTCTCAAGGAGACTTGAGAACATTTGGTCTAAATTTTGCTTTTTCCCACAACCGTTTGCAGTGATCCACCCTCGGCAGGAATTATGCCAAGTTATTATCCTTCAGTGCCGTGTCAGAGAAAGCTGTAATCTCCACACCAGCCATCCCCTGGAAAGATTCCCCCCCCCCCCCCCCCCCCCCGAGCTTACAGCAGATCATGCCCTTGCTGCTGGCAGTGGGGCATCTGCGCTGCAGCCCTGCTGGGTTTTCACACTGTGTTCCAGCTCCAACACCAAGTACAGAATGCTTTTGCGGCGAGCAGTGGTCCTTCAAGAATCAGGATCTTAAATATAGCAGGATTGACTTGAAAACCCTGATTCATTCATTTTTAAATACCAGCTCTTGGATTCTTATCCTCTGCTTATAGGTGTGTATCCCCAAGACTCCCCGCGTGTTCATGAGATCTTGCAATTTAATCCTTAAAGAACACATTAAAAATTCAGTTCCTCATGCAGTCCTGTGAATTTGGAGGCTGAGGTCTGAAAGAAAAATCAAACATCATGAGACGCATGGTGAGACAGTGAGAACCGGCAGCGTTTTGTGCCAGTGGGACTGGGACATCAGGAGCCTCATGCTGATCCATCTGGGGCAGTCACAGCCTGCGCCAGCCTGGGGCATTTATAATGTTGATTGAAGAGCAGGATGCTGAGTGGGTTTTGGTGCAGGAGGAGTCAGGGCTGCAGCTCTGAGGTGGGCACAGGGTCACTGTCGGGTGGGAGCGGGGCTGGGGCTGAGGGTTGACACCCTACTGCCTGCCCTGGCAGGGCAAAGCCAGGCTCGGCAGCAGCCACTGCGCTCTACCAACCCTGCTCAAGCTCTGGGCTTGGCCTCCAGGCATTACAGACTGCCTCAAGCCCTGAAGCACAGGGCATGGGCTCCCCTTGGCTTTCAGGACCTGTTACCATGTTAGTGCACACGTATGCCCTTGCTTGGGTCCTACAGTAGTGCCAGACATGTGCTTCCTGCAAACCCCATGCTTTCCACTGCATGAACTGATGTACCTTGTGCTTTCATGGCCTTTGAGCGGCTACTGACCTTCCCCTTTTTTCCACATTAAGAGGAGGCCTCCACTTTCTTCAGGGCAAGGAGTTCTGCTTTGTGATCCACAGATCTGCGACATCCACGGATTACTGCTTGGAGTAAGGAAAAAGATAAATTTTCTGAAGTCTGTACAAGGGTGGGGTGAATTTCTGGATGGGATTGTGCCTCCTGGGGAAATTCAAAGGCATCTACAAAGCCTCTGATGTGTGGTTTCCAGCTGCCAAGGGATGGGGCAGCCCCTGAGCCATGGAAGCATTGGCATGAAACTTCCAGATATTCACAAGCCCAGCTGAAGCTCCCTTCTCCCTTTGTACATTTTCACAGCCTCATCCATCTGCGAGGGAATCTGCGGGTTTTCACCCAAAAACCCACCCGCGGAATACTCATCACACTTCGCAGCCCTGCTGCCTGCTGCTGCGGGGCTGGAGCAGTTGGGGAGGAATGCCTGCAGTTGCATGTCCCCAGTGAGAAAAGTCACAGAATCACAGAATCATTCAGGTTGGAAAAGCCCCCTGGGATCACCAAGTCCAACCCTCAGCCCGACTCTACAAAGTTCTCCCCTACCCCACATCCCCCACAGCTCATCCCAACGGCCCTTAAACACCCCCAGGGATGGGGACTCCACCCTCCCTGGGCAGCCTGTTCCACTCTCCGATCACTCTTTCTGGGAAACATTTTCTCCTCATGCCCAGTCTGACCCTCCCCTGCTGCAGTTTAAAGCCGTTCCCTCTTGTTGTGTCCCTGATCCCCTGGGAGCAGAGCCCAGCCCCAGCCTCTCTGCAATGTCCTGTCAGGAGCTGCAGAGAGGGATGAGGGCTCCCCTCAGCCTCCTCCTCCTCACACTGAGCACTCCCAGCTCCTTCACTGGCTCCTCACAGGATTTATTCTCCAGACCCTTCTCCAGCCTCGTTGCCCTCCTCTGCCCTCGCTCCAGCCCCTCCAGATCTCTCTCGTATTGAGGTGCCCAAAACTGCACACAATACTCAAGGTCCTCTCCAGCCTTCAAAAAAGACATGAACTGCCCACAAGAACCCATACCCATGCTGAGAAAAAAATGCCACCTCCTATCCAAAAAGGTGAAAAGAGAGGGAAAAGTTACAAACAACTTTGAAAATGAATGCTGAGTGTAGAAATACATGGGTAACCATGGCTTCCTCTCTGCAGTGCATGTCTGAAATGCAGATGCCTGCTGCTAGCCCTGCTGTACTGGAGCTGGAGCCTGGGAAATGGCCCAGGAAAATGCTCCTGGGGCTGGGGCTGGGGCTGGGGATGGAAGCATCCTCAGCCCAGGGTGGGAGTGCCTGTGCCAAAAGTGGGGAGTGCTTGAGTGAGGGGCAGAGTGGCAAAGTCCCAGGAACACTAAAGACACCCCCGTCCCAGAGATGCTGGCATGAACTCAAGACTCTCCTGGGGTCTGCCAGAGCCAGCCCCCTCCTCTGTCCTCAGTGAAGGGGCCTTCCTGGGTGATGTTACTCCCTCCAGGCCCCTGGAAACACAGATGTAGTCCCCCTGGGACAGGCAAAGGCCACTTCTGACCCCAGATATATCCTCCTTTCCAGCCTGCTGCCTGTCAGGCACCTGTGATGGCAGAGAGTGCCCAGGACTAGAAGCTCACTGCACATACCAGACCCACTCATCCTGCTGCCCCCAGCGCTCCCATCCCTGCGGGGTCCCCACCAGGGAGGGATTTTTGATGTAGGCAGGAAACTGGGGCATGACCGCTCGCCAAGACTGAGCATGCCAGTATCTGAATGCCTTCAGTTCCTTCCTCCAAATAAATCACCACATGACTCTAATTATTGCGCTTGCCCTGGGTACACACCGGCTTAATACTGAAAATGAGTGCGGAGGATTTATTACTGCTGATCCTTGATCTTTCATTTCTGATATTAAAACATGTTTAATTCATTGCAACATAGATTAAAATAAGGAAGGCCACAGGCAGTCTCTGCTTTCACTTGGGGAGAATTTGGTTGCCAGGGCTCCGGCAGTGCTGCCTGCGCTGGGACCTGCACTGTGCTGGCTCCTGTGCCTTTCCATGCCGACTGCAAGTCCAGGTCTGGCTGAATTGTTTTTGATTTCACCACCAAGCTTTTTCTGGCTGTGGACTTGTGGTGGTTTGGACACCGATGCTAGAGAGACAGTGTTATAAATGTGTTATTTTCCCTGGACAGGCAGGTTACAGCAGAGTTTATAATCCCATTAGATGCAACAGGAGTGAGAGGTTTCTGAGATTTTAAGATTTCCTAAATAAACGGCCATCTCTGTCAGTATGAGTCAGCTTTTGCTTTCAGAAAATGTCTTTTTTATGCTACAAGAGCCTTTGGCCTTCAGCGCCCAGTTTGCATTGAATCTTCAACTATCGTGAAAGCATTTCTCGCACAGCCTGGGAGCATGTTGCAGAGCCAAAACCTTTTTTGCCCATTTTGCTTTTAGAACAGCAGCACAGTCTGGCTTTTGCAGGGCGATGGCAGCCTGGCCGTTTACGCAAGGCCTCGGCAGCTGCTCTGGTGTGAGCGGGGTGCTCGGCAGGAGTAAGAGCCAAGGTAACAGCCCCTGCTGCCCGCGTCGACGTCAGAGACACGCAGGTGCGTCAGCATTCACCGTGAGGGCAAAGACACATCCAAAGTGGGGGAGCACACACACCTGAATACCTGGACTGCCAATGCACGTGTATCCCAGCAGAACATCTCCCAGGAGCGCTGCAGCCCTCGGCCGTGGGGTCCCAAAGGGATGTGTGGGGCAGGGGAGGGAGCAGAGAGCCTCCAGGGATGAGAGGACACAGAGCAGGTACGTGTCCACTGCACTTATGGTTCCCCCAGCAAGGGTAGCACAGGCTGGATGGGGAAAAGGCTGAGGATAGAGGGCAGCAAAACAGAGGCAAGGAAGCCCCAGGCAAGAGGGTTCCCTGCCTGCACTGCTCTGTCCCACGCAGCCCTGCCCGGGCCAGGCAGCCTGGCTTCTTGCACACACACCTTCCATGACCACACCACGGCGGGCACGGGGGGGTGAACCAGGCATACACCAGCAGCATCTGCTCCTCCGGTGTTACAGGAGTGATCCACATCAGCTCATTCCATCCATCAAAGCGCTTTTCCCATTTCCCCTGATGTGAAGGTTCAGATTACATCCCTGGCTGCAGCTCAGCTATACATGAAGCGCAGTTCAAGTGGAGCGAGGCAACCAGGAGGCAGCAGCTACGCTGAATAAATCATCACCCCCGGGAGCCCAGTGTCCCCCTCCCCTGAGCGACCAGTGCACCATGTCACCATAGCCCAGGGCTGGGGAGGGAGATGTCACCTCAGGCTGTGCATTGCCCCTGCCTCTGGCTGGGGGAGGAAGGAGGGTCTGTCTGCACTGCCTGCTTCACCAGGGTGACTCCAGCCCTGTGGCATCGGGCAACCCCTCCCTGGGCAGCTGCATGCTGTTTTGGGGCACATGAGGAGGGGGGCTCCTGGAAGAAACCCTCTTTGTTAACTGGCTGGAGGGAGAAAGCCCAGGCAGGCCAGCAGCAGCCCAGCTGCTCTCTCTTCCAGCCAATGACTCGTCTCTCACTTCCTCCCATCTCAGCTCAAACAGAAACTGCTCTCTGGTGCACGAGAGCATTTTGTCTTCTTGGGCCCCAACTGCAGCTCTGCAAATCCCGCTCTCCTCCTGGTGACGCTGATGCACATCTGATGGGAGCGGAGCTGGTCCAGCCACAGGGCTGGGAAGGGAAAGAAAAGGGAAGATAAAACACAGAAAAGAAAGGAAGGGAAGGGGAGAGAAACCATTTGGCTCACCCCAGCACCTCCTTCACCTCCTGTCCAGCTCCAGCAGCCCCCTGACCCGGGAGTGAGGCCAGCCAGTGCTGAGCCCTCACATGCAGCTGTGCTGGCGGGATGGAGGACGCAGGATGAGCCCCAGGGGTACGTGACAGGAGGCACACCAAGCCCCAAACCTGCCCCAGGGGAAACCTGCTGCCCAGGCACCGTGCTGTCCCACCGGGGGGACAAGGATGGGGAGGTGGCAGTGCATCACCATGGCAACCAGTGGAGGATGGAGGACGTCTCCACCATGAGCATCCTGTATCTCAAGGATGAGCCTTGGCAAATCAATAATCCCAGCAGGGCCGGTGATGGGCTGAGACAGTGTTGGGCTGGGGGTCCCGTCCCGCGGGGTTGGGGACAGGGTTGTCTCTGCCCTCTGAGTACCAGTTTGCTGATCCGTTTGGGAGCAGTTTTCCCCATACAGAAGAGCTGAGCCGGAGGTGCTGTTTCTGCGGCCACAGTGGCCCAGCCCTGTTGGGGGCACCAGTGTTTCTCTGCAGCTGTATTTCTTCCCTGACTCTACTGGGAAGTTTCTCTCCTGATGAAGCTCTCGGTGGAGCCTTGGTTAGCACACAGTAATTGAGAGACAGCATTGTACTGACCTGATGGGGAGCTGGCATCCCCCACGCTGACGGAGCTGACTGATTAGGAAAATGCTCTCGCGTGTCTAACACTGCAGAAGTTTGGGCCAAGAAGCTTCTCAGAGGAAATCAGCAGCCTCAAGATGCTCTTGCAAAACACAGCATTTCTGCCCCAGCAGGCAGCTCCGCCGGGACATGCTCCCGTCCTCAGGCAGCGGTGTGACACTGCCTGTGGTGCTCGCCAGTGACTCAGTGCCACTGTGCATGTCTGCTCCCCCCTCTCATCGTCATGGCCCTGTGTGGGACCAGAGCATGGGTGGGAGAGTGGGGCTGCCCGGCTTTGCCCCAGCCTTTTCTGAAGCTGCAGATCTGTTTGCACCTCCCAGAAAAGAAGGAAAAGAAGGCTTCGAAGAGCTCCATTCTGGGAGAAAGCCCTGGGGCTGGGTACGGGCAGTGCTGTCTGTTGGGCTTCCCACCCTCCTGGCACCTGCCCGGGTTGAGGTCCTGGTGGCCAGCCCTGCCCAGCCCCAGGGAGCCACTCTGCCCCAACATGTCCCTGGGACATGCTGCACGTCCCAGGGCGTCCCAGCTGCCTGATGTGGACAAGCTGGGCCTGAGGCTTCCCTAAAGTAAAGGCCAGTGGTGAGCCCATGTGTGATGAGTCTGTGTGTGCTCAGTGTGGGGCAGTGCCCCCCATCCCTGCTGCTGTCCGCCAGTGGGTGTCCTTCAGTCACGGCTGAACCAAGGGACCATTTAAAATATGGACGAACATGACACCATTTCCCAGCAGCAGCTGAAGCGCGTGGCCACCCTGCTGAGCTCGCTGTTCCTTCCTCAGGGCCAGACCTTCGCTCACGGCTGCCAGCTACAGCCCCGGCCACCCCTGCCCTCCCCTTCCCCAGCTCTGCCCCAGCCACCACTTACAGCCTTCCCCCAATGACCACATTTATTTGGTGTTGATTTGTGCTGTGGCAGAAAAACCATTAAGGTGCTCTTGTTAGTACAGAAGGAAAGAGATCTGCTGTGTGCCCATGGCCACTTTAGAAAGCCGGGACGAGGGCAGTAAATAAGGTTTCACTCTATTAGGATGATTGGAAAGTCTTGAACGAGAGCAGCGGGCTGGCAGAGCTGCAGAGAAGGTGTCCTCCAAGGGGCAATTGCTGAGCAGCAGCCTGTCAGCATGCCACTTTGCTCTCCATTTATCTTTCTGCTGAGCCAGAGATGGTTTCAAGCTCCCTGTGCTGCCCAGGGTGTCTGAGGCAGCCACAGATGCCCCTGGAGCCCTCTTGTGGGACAGAGCGGGGCGGAGGTCTCTTCCAGCAGCAGAAATCTGGCATTTGGCTGGGTTATGGGCAGCAAATCTGCTTCCCAGGGATCATGAAGCAAACATGAAAAGGGTCTGTCCTGCCCTGGGACATGGAGCCGGAACAGCAGCTGTACCCCGGCTGGTATCCAGAGGGTGGTGGAGGTCTCTGGTCCCTCTGTCTCCCTTCCTGACCTCAGTACCTCTGCATGCCAGCTTCATCTCTGGTGCAACAGCAGCTCAGCTTCCCCCTCCTCGCTGGGTGTTGGGACACTTAATTCATTAGCAGTAATGAAGCAAGTCTGGCTCTGCTGCAGGGCCGCAGTGGTACGTCTCAGCTGAAGGTGTCTCCAGCCCCAGGGAGCTCCTTGACAGAAGGGATGTGCTGTCAGCACTGGGTGGTTATAGCCCTCGATTTTCCCTGCTGCTGAGTCACAGCCAGGCTCAGTTGCAAAACAGGCTGTAAAGTCACTGTTTAGGGTTGATGGGGTCCCTGGTCTGTTACAGCATGTCTGAGCAGCTCCAGTGCCACAGGCCAGGCGGGTAGTGAGGGCTGATCTCAGCAGGGTGCTGCCTCAGCCCCAGAGACACAGGCTCTCCTGGAACATTAGGAAAGGAGCTAGGCACACCTAAGCCCTTGCAGTTCTGAATTCATCACCCCGAAGGGCAACGCTAGGTGCCTAAAATTAGACTCCCACCTCCTAATTTAGGTACTTCAATAAACAGACTGATTTGCCTCTTCCTTTCTCCTCCCTGGCTCTACACAGCATCCAGAAGCTTTCAGGGAGGTGCTCTGTTCTTGGGCATGTTGGAGCAATCCAGCAGCACTAGGTATAAGAAGCTCAGATCCTCCTGTATCCCTGATTTACCCCGGGTTGAAGTCAGGGCCTGGAAAAAGAGAAGCTGCAGCTCCTCCCCCATCTCTGGAGGGGTTTGCCCTCCTGGTGCTGCAGGAGCCTGCTGGCTCCAGCAACTATTAATTAGAATTATCAATAAGCAACCTGGTACCTGGCCTCAGCATCCCCAGGGTGGGTTGGGGGATGCACCTCAGTGTGGCTATGCCCCAGGAGGTTTCTGATACTTCAGCGTAGTGCCCCTGTCACACGTCCCTGCCACCAGGAGGGACCGGAGTGGTTTGAGCCCTCTCAGTCCCATGACAGGTAACAGTAGGAGCAGGTTGGACACAGCCAGCAGCATGGAGACCTAGCTGGGACTATAGCCCTGCAGAAAGGGAGCCACAGGGGCAAAGCGATGCCATCCTGGTCCCTGCCCAGGGGTGTTCACTACAACAGGACCTGCTGCTCCCTCCCCATGCCTGGAGAGACGGGCAGCTCCTGCGTGAGCCTGCGGCTGGAGCCATCTGCCTACGCACGTTTCATAGTACACGTGTCCCATTAAGAAAAAGATCAGAGCTCCTGGGAGCTAAAAATAACACCAGGCAGCGGAGTTTGGCCAGGAGACAGTAAGGGAATGCGGGGGTGTGGAGCAGAAGGTGTAATTTCACTGCCGGCTCCTCCAGTAACAGGGCACAGGGAGAAGGGTAATGAATCAAGCCTGCCACCGTGGAGGTAAATCGCTGCTGAATGAACAGAGTGCTTGCCGTGGTAATTCAGCCCCATGCTGCGTTGCCCCTTGTCTGACCCATGGAGGGTGCTGGGGGGGAGCCCCGCGGGTCCCAGGGGTGCCCTGGGGCCGTGCTGGGGTGCAGCAGGGAAGGGGCAGAGCTGCCTGGCCAAGGGAGGCTGCTCGCTGCCAGGATGCCTCCCAGCAGCCAGTGGCATTGTGATGCTGGGGCAGCAGTGTCTCGGCGAGACAGGGTGTGAGCTGTAGGGCCCTGTAATCTAGCAGTGACAGGGCTGCTTTTGAGTATGGCAACCTCTGGTGCTAAATGAAAGAGTGCAAACACAGACTCTAATTACCACAGCTCCTCCAGAGCCAGCTCTGCCTGCTCTCCCCAAGCTGTCAGATGCTCTCTAGCAAATGCCTCCATCTCCTCTCCAGGGCCAAATCAAAGCTATTTATTCTCTCCTCAAGATCCAGCCGCTTCTGTTTTCCCACTAGTTGAACAGCAGGGAGAAAGAGCAGGAGGAGCAAGGAGGGGAGGAGCCCCTCTAGCTCCTTGTAGCAGGATCAGTAGTGCTGTGAGGTCCAAGCCTCGTGTGACATGGAGGGGAGAGAGGCTGCTGACCCTCCCTGCCAAGGGAGCACTTGGCCCACAGCGAGCCTTGCTGGGGGAATGGTCCAATCCCTGTCAGTGGCATAGGGAAAAGGAAGGGCAAAGGAATTTGCTCTTCAAGGTAATTTAATGCTTTGCCCTCCAGGTCTTGCATCCCAGCATGGGGGAGAGCACCTGGCAGGTCTCTGATAACCCCAGCAGGTTCCTACCACAGCCTGGAAGGAAAACAACAATAACAACAACAAAAAAGCCATGGTAACAGGTCCAATTAGCAAAGGCATTTAGCTTCCCAGCACTGCTGCCCATTGCCGCTGGCTTTTGGAAGTGGCTGGGCAAGATGACTGGCAGCCCCAGCAGCTTTGTGCAGATGGACCAATCTAGTCAGGTGAGGAGCTGGAGAGCTGCCTCCTCCCCAGCCAGCTCTGGTGTTTATGGGCTCTTTAATTGCTAATGCAGGTGGGAGCAGAGGGCTGGGATCCATCTCCTCTCCTGCACCCAGCCTGACCCTGCCAGGCCCTCCCGGTGGGTCAGCACCCATGGCACACCATGGAGGGGCTGTTCCCTGGGTGCTTCCTGGGGCTGGGCCTGGAGCCCTGCTCCAGGGCTTTGGGCTGTGAGTGCTCCTGGCTTTGGTAGTTCCTGGCTTTGGTAGTTCCTGCTTTCTCAGCCCGGCTTGCCTGGGTGGCTGTGCTGCCTGTTCATGCTTGGCCCCCTGGCCTGCCCTCAGCTTTGGGGTGAAACCAGGTTAAATCTGAGATCCCGGATATGATATCTGACAGGTTTCTTGAAAATCAGAAGCTGAGTGGAAAACAAACTCCTTTTCCTGCTCTCCATGGTGGGGAAAAAAATCTGCTGTGTAAGATAATGACTCCTTAATAACACCAGATAGGAGACTTCGAGTGTCCCCTTCTAAATAAGCTTCACTTCAGGCTGACATCTTCAAGGGAGGCTGATTTCAGGTTTGAGAGACAAATCTGCAGGGGAACGGCCTTCCTCATACCTGTCAAAGCCCTGTCTTTCTACTCTGTTCATTTGGTCCAGATGTAAGTCACTGCAGCACCCCAGCCCGTCCTGCCACCTCTGCCAGAGCATCCCTGTCCTGGGAGGAGCGTGAGATGTGAAGCCAGGGCTGTCCCAGTCTGTCCGGAGCAGAGAGGCTCCCTAGCACACCTACAGCAATAGCACCAAACTGACAACTACTGTGTACGCCCAGCCAAAAAATTCCACCTTCCTGTGATGTCCAGAAGTGAGCGCCCATTGCCTCTCACCCAAAGCTGTGCCACAGTCCCATGTAAAGGTGGCCTTGTGGCACCTGTGTGTCAGTGCCTGGGCTGCTCTAGGTGCTTCCCCACGAGGAACATGAGGCCAGGTACAGCTCCTGGGGCAGGAGTCAGCCCCCGGCTGGACTGCAGCCTTGCCAAACAGCAAAACATCTCTTTACAGACAAAATCACCCATCTTCCGCCAAAAACAGGGGGCTTTGCCTTCAGTGAGCTCCTGTGAACATGCAAACTTGCACTCATCTAGCTAAATTGCTGTGTGAACAACACTGTTTCCAGTTTGAAAGGTTGTTTTGATATAATTGGAATGCATTTCTAATTGTGCATTTAACTGAGGCCTTTGGGGACTGAGGAAGAAGAGGCTGGGCTGAGGAACGTGTTGTGGAAGATGGGCTTTGGGCAGGCAGAGAGACAAATTTGGGAAAGGCAGGAAAACAATGACCCGGAGGCTGGTGGTCCCTATGCCATGGCTGCTGTTGGACTTTCCTCCTCAGCGTGGGGCACCTCACTCCTGTCAGCGGCACAGATGCTGTTACCACACACCCCTGTGACTCTCCAGGAGTCACTGTGTCACCCTGGGGACTCCTGGTCCCCAGCTGGCGCAGGATGCCTGTGCCTGCCTTGCCCATCCCTTCAGCCTGGCTGTGTGTGCGCCCCAGATTCCCTGGCTGTGAAAGCTGTGTACTGTGTGGCTGGAAAGCTTCACACCCTCCCTGCCTGCCAGTGACCCCGGGCAGAGGGAAGGAGAAGGGAGAAGCCTCCTCAGAGCTGCAGCTTTGAAATTGCCACTTGTGGCTTGCCTGGGGCTTGCTGCTCTCCTCTGCATCCCATGCGAAGGAGCATCTCCATAGTCCCCGGAAATAACTGCAGGTGCTAGAGTGCCCTGCCTGCTGGTGACAAACCCTTTGGAAAAGGCAATGGTATGCCCCTGCTCCTAGCTCTGCTCCCTTGTGCTGCTGCTCTTCTCTCAGCTGGTAAGCCTGTTGCTTATATAAACTGCTCTCTCTCAAGCACTGATGTAGCCGTTTGCTTCCCACCCCACTGGGCTCTGCAAGCTCACTTTATTTTTTCTTGGCTTAATGGGATGTTTACTCCACAGTAGCCTTCCCTCAACACCCAGCAGGAGGGGTGCTGAGCCATCACCCCAAATTTCCCACTGAGGCAGGAGCAGACGTGAAATCCCTCCCTGCCGCAGCTCCCAGTGCTGCTGGAGTTGAATGCTGGTGCCCGAATCACATCGAGGGGGCTTGTGCCCGTCTGAGCTCATTTCTGCCCAGGGAAGAAGCTCCTTGTTTGGTTTGGAGTCTGAGGGATCTTCAGCCTTTACCAGGTTGGGCTGAGGCTGGGATGTGCACCAGAGTCCTGCCATGTCGTGACAGTGCAGCTATAACCAGGCGACAAGGATCTGGCTTGACAACTGCCAGGCTTGTTTCATGACAACTGCCAAACAGCCATCAGGTAGTCGTGATTTCTCCTACTCACTCTGGCTTGGAGAGAGGGACAGAGTAGGAGGGGGCTGCTCTGCTTTTCTTGTAGGAGAGAGAAAACCCAGGTAGCACAGATCCCCCTGTTTCATCTGTCCCCCTTACACGAGTGTGACACTTGCTGTGCTCCCCACCTTCCGTCCTCATCTGATCCCCGCTGTGTGCTGCTCCCGGGGCAGGGAGGGTTGTACCCGTGCAAGTGTTCTTGCAACAGCAATCACACAACCAGCATCACCGGTGTGATCAGGGGCTGTGCACGCTGCCTCCACGATACCTCTGCCACATGCTGGCATCCTCCTCCTCTACACAAGCCTCCACCACTGGGGTAGCTGTGCCTGCTGGTCACAGAATCAGCTAGGTTGGAAAGGACCTCAAAGATCATCCAGTCCAACCGTTAACCCAGCACTGACAGTTCCCAACTACACCATATCCCTCAGCGCTATGTCGACCCTACTCTTAAACACCACCAGGGATGTATGCAGTTTCTTTGAAGAACAAGAGCCCCCTTGAAGTCTGCTTCTTGCTTTCCATGAGCTCTCCGGTGTACACTTGTTGTCTCTGTCTCACCTCCATCCTGCTGTTCTTTCTGACCACCAAAGGCTCCAGCAGTACCATCTGAGGTTCCTCCAGTATTATGCTGGGCAGTGAAACCCCTCATCTTGTCATCACGGACAGCAAGAGTCCCTGGGGGGAGGGCAATAAAGCTGCTAATTAATGAGAGGCTAATCCAGCACCAAGCAGAAGCATGGAAGAGCGGCGTTGCAGTGCGAACCCAGCAGCCTTTGTCTCATCCTGCAGCACACAGCTGGGGCTGGGCGGCGTGGGAGGCTGTGGTGAGCCCACAGCATGCGTGGGAAGCACGGGCTAAGAAATGGATAAGTGGTGGTGCCCGTGTGTGAGATGAGGAGGTGCCAGAGGAGGGTCTGTGAATTAACTGTACCTGGCAACGAGCCTCGGAATGTTTGAAGAGGGCAGAGAGCACCCTGGAGCAATTATTCAGGCACCCAAGGGAGAGAAATAACTGTGTTTGACTCCCGGGCAGTGCAGGGCAGGGAGCGAGTGGCACGTGCTGTAGCTTCCCGCTGCTTGCCAGCTCTCGGCAGCACCAATGGCAGAACAACCTGCTGGAAAACAAGCTGTGCAAAAATAAGGAAACTTGGCCAAAGAAGCAGCTGAAAGCGTAAAATTCTCACAGATGATACTGCTGCTCTGAGGCACTTAGCTCCTGCTTTTAAGCAGCTCTATAGCAGCATCCAAACTGGAAGAAAAAGCGACAGGTGTATATAAGCAAGTGGGTACAAACAAATCAATCCTACTACTCTGCAGTGAACAGCTTGTATTTTTTGAGGGATGTCTTCACATACAGGCAGGCAGAGACAGAGGCATGGTTTTTGATTCTGATATTAAAATCTAGAGAACCATTTGAGTTTTGTCATATCTTCTTCTCAATCTTCATTCTGGAAATATTTTTTTAAAGTATATAGCCATGTGTTGTGGTTTGAGTCCAGAGAGCAGCTGAGCACCACTCAGCCATTCACTCGCCCCTTTCGCCCTCAGTGCTGGGAAGGAGAAAAGCGAATCAAAAGGCTCAGGAATGGAGATGAGGACAGCGAGGGGTGACTTGCCCATTAACAGTCAGAGGCAAAAGACAGGCTCCTTAGGGGAAGAAAAAAAAAAAAGGATGTCACTTTAATTCAAAAACACTAACAATAACAACACTTAATAGACAGAATGGGACAGTACCACATCTTAAAACACCCCCCACCAGCCCTCCCTTGTTCCCAGGCTCAGTTCTGTTCTCCATTATCTCTGCCTCCTCTCCCAGCAGCACAGGGGATGGGGGGTACGGTCAGTTCACCACTTGTTCCTCCAACGTGGGGGAAGCACTCACCCCCTGCTCCCCCGTGTCCCTCTCACGGCAGACAGTCCTCCACAAACTCTCTCCGCCATGCATCCCCCCACAGGATGCGTCTTCTCCAGATGCTCCAGTGTGGGTCACCCCCACGTGTTGCACCTCCCAGCGTGGAGCTACAACAGCGGGGGTTCTTCTTCCCACAGAGTCCTGGGGGTCCTCCCCGGGCCGCAGGTGAATCCCTGCTCCTCTGGGACCTCCATGGGTGCAGGGGGTGGCCCTGCCGTCTGACCACGAGGTACGGAGGGCCCTGCTCTGGCACACCTCCCCCCTTCCTCCTCCTGCCTCCCACTGACCTTGGTGTTCACAGAGGTGTCTCCTCACAACTCCTCCTTAAAGTCACCCCTTGGCCCCAGCTTCCCCTTCTTAAGTATGTTATCACAGAGGAGCGGCCACCATCACTAATTTCCCCAACCTTGGCCACAGGAGGGTCTGACTTGGAGCTGGGGGAGCTTTGAGAATCTTCTGAGAGTGGCCATCCCTGTAGCCCCCTCCCCTGCTACCAAACCCTCACCACACAAACCCAACACCACGTAAATAAAAATACATAGTCATGTAAAGGAGACAATGAGATGTCAACAGATGGCCTTCAGAAAGTGCATGTTGTGTTCTAACAAGGAAAACAGGACATAATGTTGGGTGAGGTAAATGGAAACCTCTAGGATGAGACAAGTTTTAAGGTGGGACATGCTGAAAGCATAAAAACATGTAATGAAGACTATGCCAACATCATTAGAAGGAAGGCAGTTGGTGCTGTGCTGGCTTGTTCCGTTTCTGTGGTGGCAAAAATCTCTGAGATAAGGGCATCACATAAAACAAAAATTTATTTCTTTACATCAGTATCTGCCATGGAGGATGTTGGAAAATTCACATACTGTGCCCTTTCCTATGGCAGAAAAATCTGAAGAACTTTCTCAATCGGAAATGTCAAAAGAGGTTTTGGAAAATATTGATGAAACGGAGAGCAAGGGATTGCCAGGATCAGTCAGGCTTTCCCTGAGGGCTCTGGTGGAATTGCAGCATGGAGCTACTGAGCCACCAACGGGGCCGGGTCCCCTGCTGCTGGGTACCCTGGGTGCTGGCCTCGTTCAGAGGGGAGGCAGCATGTGCGAGTGCAATTTTGGTAAAAGCTCAGAGCCGGGAAACTACAGGCAAGTCCAACTTCTGTACAGAGCAAGTGAGTTGCTTGAAGCTCTGATAGAGAATAGACCAGGGAGATGTGGAAAATGATATCATGGAAGTCGGTCACATTTGCAAAGGAGGAATTAATGCCTTGCAAATCTATTAACATTCTTTCCTGAGGATGTTAGCCAGCTAACAGTGTACTTCCCCAAATCCATGGTAACCTCCCCCCCAGGCTCTTTTCCCAATCTTTTCGTAAGAAACGCACACAAACATCATTTTACGCACTGATAACATAGTTTGCTTAAGAGCTTTTGGTTTTGGGTTGTTGTTTGTTGTTTTTTGGTTTGTTTTTCCCAGATTGGGAGGGAGGTTGCCATGGAGTTACCTATGGATGGGAAACAGACAACCCCATGCATTAGGAAAAGGGGATGAAAAGTACGGTGTCAATGTTTGCACGTCACACGTAAGGTCTGAGGGTAATAATAATAATAATTAAAACGTGAAGAGCTGATGGAGCACTGCAGAAGGGTTCCATGGTGCCGGGTGAGCAGGTGCCAAAACGGCAAGCGGCGGTCAAGGAGAAGTGCCCGCGGTCCCGCCGGCGGAGCCGGGCAGGCCCGGCGGCGGCCCCGGGGGCTCGGAGCGGGCGGGCGCGGCCCGGGAGCGGTGGGACCGGCTTCGGGCGGGGCAGGGGCGCAGCGCGGCGGTTTGCGGGGCCGCCGGCGCTCTGCCCGGGCTGGCTGCGGCGGTGCGGGGCCGGCGGGACCGGGGAGAGGCCGCGGGGGGGCTCCTCCGGCGGCGGGTAACGGAGCCGCAGCCCTCCGGTGCCCCCCGAAGGTGACCGTCCAGGCGCGCCCGGGAGGGACAGGGCTGGGGTGGGGAGGGAGGGGGACACACACAGCACCCACCGGCTGTCCGGCCGGGGCGGGCGCGCCCCGCAGCCCCTTCGGGGGTCCGCCCGCCTCCGCCCGCCCCCCGCCGCGCCGCCGCCCCCGCCCCGCAGAGCCGCGCACAGCGCCCGCCGCCGCCGGCCGCCCGGGGGGGGACGGGGAGCACCGGGCCGGGCCGGCATGGCGGGGGCGGGCGCTGCAGGGCGGCGGCAGCGGCGGCGGCAGGCCCCGGCCGAGCGCTGAGCGCGGCGGCGGGCCATGGGGGCGGCGGCGGCGGGGGGCTGCCGGTGCCCTGCCCTGCCCGCCCGCCGCGCCGCGCCGCCCGCCGCGCCGCCCGCCTGAGCCTCCGGGGGGCTGCGGAGAGACCGGCGGAACCCAGGTGAGCCCTTGGCCCCAGGGGGGGCGGCGGGGAGAGCCGTCGGTTTGGCGCTCCGTCCGGGGTGCTGCCGTTTCCCGGGAGCCGGGCGGCTTCCCCCGGGGGGGCGCGGGCTGGAGCGAGGGGATGGCGGGGCGGGGAAGGGGGGGCGGTCTGCTGTGTCCTGCGGGCCTGCGGGCTCCCAGGCGGCCCCGTGTTTCTCACGGCGGGGCGGGAGGGATGCCCGGCCCCCCCCGGCTCTGGGTGCCCCGGAGCCGCCGGTGGCGGGGAGGTGCCGGAGCAGGGCTCTGCCCCGTCCTGCTGCTTGAGCCTGGGCCGCAGGGTCCGCCGGAGCCGTGCGGGTGGCCCTCTGCGGGGCCCGGGGTGGCGATGGGTTATCCCCTTCCCGGCCATCCCGTCGCCCTGTCGCGGCCTCGGTGGCCCCGGACGGTGGATCTGCGGGAGGTGTGCCCCACGATGCGTGGAGAGGAGGAGGAGGAGGAACCCGGTTCGAGAGGCTCGCGTGGTCTGAATCGGATCAGTGGTGCTGAGCCCCGCTCCCCCCGCGGCGGCTCTCCCCATCCCAGAGCCCCGGCGCAGGGCAAGGCTGGATGGAGAAGGTGGGGCGCAGGGCGGGGAGCGCTGCCACCGCCCCCCGGGTCACCTTGGCATGCTCCCGGGCGGCGACGTTCTCCGTGTTAGTCCGGTATCATGGCAGTTGCTGTCACGGATCGTGACTGATTGAGCTGGAAGAGCAGAGATGAATGCACTTGGCTCCTGGCTTGGGGCTCGTCTGGGTTTTTTTCCCTCATTTCTCCGTTCTAGAGCAATTTGGATGGGATGAGTTTTCCTCCTTGTCAGCAGGAGGGCTGGCAGAGAGACGTGGCTTGCTTTTGGGTAATAGGGATGTGAAAACGTTTGCATCTTTCTCTTCTCGTGTGGCACCTTCCACTTCCCCGTGCCTCAGTTTCCCCATGTCTACAAGGGAAGGGTGGAGGAGAGCACCAGGACGGGATGTGTCCTGCGCCGGGGCCTCACCTGGCACAACGCTGCCTCGAGGGCAAGAGCAGCTCTGGGCCAGGCCCAGGGGAGGCTGAGCCTGTGCCAGGGCTCTGGGTGCTGAGGGCAGGTGCTGAGGGCAGGGGAGGGCTGGCACTGCCTCCCCTCTGGGCAGAGCCCCGGGCAGGGTGCTTCCCCCTGTTTAGCAGCCCTCCATACTCATCCATGCCCCTGCGTGAGCTGCTGGCATCCATGTTGTCCTGCAGCGAGGACATGCCTCACCTGAGTAGCAAACACAAAAAACATGTTTTCTTTTTGTTATAATCTTCCTTTTCTTCTTTTTTTTTTTTTTTTTTTTAAAGAAGGGAGTGCTCTGACCTGCCCTCTGGTCATCTCCTGCCCCCACGGTGCCCACCCTCTCCCTGTGCCTTTGAGCACCAGCGTGGGGCTGAGCCTGCGGCCTCCTGCTCTGGCCGCTCGCTGAGGATCTGCTGCCGTGCTCACCCCCCCCGCGGTGCTGAACTTTCCCTTGCATTTGCTGACTTGCTCTCTGCCTCCTTCCAGAGCGGCCATCGCAAAGCAGCCGCCCGAGCAGTGGGGATGCACCCGCGCTCCTGTATGTAAACAGCTGCTGGCTGGACCTGGGGTGCGATGGTGCAGGGCTGCGGTGGGGTGGGGAGTCGGCTCCGGGGGTGCCGTGGGGTGTGGAATGGGCTCCGAGGGCTGGTGCACCCAGTGCTTGGTGAGGGCATCGACTGGGAGCAGCGGAGCCCCTCGGGTGGTGCGATGCTGCTGCAGGAGCCCATGGGGGAGAGCAGCCTTACCCCCCTCCCCGCCCCGGGGGCACCCTGGCGTGGCTGCTCTCCTGCTTTGGCAGCACAGTGGGCTGCAGCACCACTTCAGAGCCCCAGCTTGTGCATCCTTGCGGGCAGTTTCTGCGGGACCCATGCGTGAAGGGGGTACGTGGTGCTGCTGGCTGGCTGCTCCAGCGTGGGTAGCACCTAAGTGCTGGCACCCTGCGGTCAGAAGGTGTCTGCCTCTTCCCAGGGCTTTGGCTCTGCTGGCACCAAGGCCTGTCCCTGCAGCAGTCCTGCTGTGAAGTCCCCGATCCTGTCCCAGGGGCCAATGCTGCTGGCTGCCAGCAGCTGACTCGGCTTCCTGGGAGGATTTCCCAGTGCGGGGGAATTGGGATCGCTTGTTAAGGAAGGGCATGTGCAGTAGATGCCAAACCACGTCCTCTTTGTACAGTGATGGGTGGGGGAGCACACTGGGGGTGCAACTGAAACAGACTCAGGCTTGGTCCCTCTCCGTAAACGAAGGAGCAGAGTGCTGGCAAAGGGAGGAGGTGCCACCTGACGACTTAGGATGGACAGGGACCCATTGGCCTCGAGTTTCCTGAGGCAGGGGGGCAGCCTCACGCTTTCAGTGAACAACGGCGTGCTTGCAGCGAGCTCTGGAGCTCATTTCTGTCTTGAAGTAAGCTAGTTCGAGCTTTGAACTGAAGCCTGAAAGCATAAAGCCCGGTCTAGCACAGGAGAAGTCATCAAGCGTGAGGCAGTCAGGAGATAAGCCGGTCTTTGCACCAGCCGCCTTTGTGTTTTGCTTCACCGCCTGAGCTCGTGAGAGCTGACCTGCGCACTGGGGGAGAGCAGGGAGCAGGGCTCTGGGACTTGCCCGTGGGTCTGCAGAACTCGGATTTTGCCTCCGGTTGCAGCCCTGTGATACAAGGAAGATGCTTTTATGATTTGCTTGGCAGCTGCTCCCTGGCACTGAAGGACAAAGCCTTAAGTCCTCAGTGCTGGTCCTTCCCCACTCCTCCTGAAACCAGCCACAAGCCTCTCTCCTGATTCGTACCCATGAGTTTGGTGTCATTCGCCAGGGCAGCTCCAGCCATGGGCACCACATTTCTGTAGTGAAGGAAGTGTTTATATAATGATCAAGTTGGCTGCTGCCTTAAGGAGCCTCCAGCCTGGATCTAAACAAAGCTCAGATCACCTGGGGGTTCTCTACCAAATGAGCCCCCCAGCATTGCCGGGGCCAGGGGCAGCAGGTCTGCTCTCATTTCTCCTGCTGTGGGGCAGAAAACAGCCCGAATCCCCCGGGGCTGAGATGCTTTTCGATGCCGCCTTCCCCTCCCAGGGCTCAGCTCTGGCATCGCTGGGTTATGTCTGCAACAAGACGGGGGGGACATGAACTGATATAATGGGGCCTTTTGCTCCCTGGCAGAGCAGATCTTGTTTTCATGTGCTCTCTCCCACCCAGCACCCGTCTGCAGCACCAGTGCTGTTGGGTTGCTCTGGCTTTGAAATTAGAGGACAGAGCAGGGAATCCACATCAGCCAGGGAGAAACGCTTGGGAACAGGACAGGAAATGTGGTCCCATCCATCCTCAAGCCGTGCAGCTCGGGGAAGTGGTGGCCTTGGACACTGTGGGCTGGAAGATGCCTCTGAGTTGTTGAATTGTTTTCCAATCGATCCAGGCTACCTAAACTACAGTCTTTTTTCCTTCTGTGGCTCCTGCTGGGAATGTTTAGATCCTTGCTGCTTGAAGGGCTGGTAATCTCTGATCTGGCTGAATATTATCTCTGTGGAGTACAGTGGCAGTCTGTTGGCGTGGCAGTACTGTCGTTTGGGTTCAGCACTGCTTTCCCTTCTGTCGTTCTCCCTCAGATGGTTGTGAGGGATGGCTCTCCTTCTCAGGGTGGAGATGGATGGCTCCTTCACAGCCTTCTGGGGTGAGCTCTGCTCATCCTCTGCTCTGACCTGTTCTGGTGGAAGTTGTCCTTTCCCAAAAATGAAGGGTCAGAGGCGGGTTGGGGGAGGCCCTACATGCACCACAGCAGAGACTTCTGCAGCCAGGACAGACATGGTGGCCAGGAGCTGCCCTTGGGAGCTTGGCAGCCAACAAGCCCCTTCGCCCCACTCAAAGTGATGACCAGGGCTGGGTGTGGGATGGTAGAGGTACCTCGAATCTGGCACAGCCACAGTTGGACTCAGGGAGCACAACGTCCGGTTTTAATTTGTGTGTGGCTCAGCAAGTGCTCTCACGTGTTCACAGATGGACCTTTTCTTCCACAAGGGTGCACGGATCCTCAGCTGTGTAAACATCAGCATGTCTGCATAGCCATGCCTTGTGGTCCCTGCTAAGTTTAAAGAGACTCAGGGCTCTGGTCCCGGTTCACAGAGCTGTTTGGTGGGGGAGTTGCATCCCCCTTAGAAGCTGGATCCCTGCACAGCCCTGTCCTGTTGTAACTTGGAGTCAGATGGCCCACTCCATCCCGGACCCAATCCATCCCCACATACACAGCCTGAGCACGCAGGACTGATGCCCAGTGACGTTGGCAACACTTCTGAGCTCCCTTTGCTGTTCTCTCTCTCTCCTTTAAATTAATCGGGAACTGGCCACAGCAGCCAATCAATAGTGAGATTTATCTCTTAAATAGCGGTATTGATTGCCTAGGAAGCCTGGTTTTGTATTGATAGATACGTACACATGCAGACAAGCCCCGTGCCAGGTCCCAGTGGTGAAAGGCACAGTGTGACGCGTGGAGGTGGCTTGTCACCGGTGGGGGCATACATGTGTGTCCACATGAGGGACGTGCAGCTCCCTATCGGAGAGCAAGGTGATAAACCCCAGGGTCTCTGGGTACAAATCCTTTTGTATCTGTCCAGCGTTATCGTGCTGCCTTGACCACTCTTGGGTTTCTAGTCCTTTCTTCCTAATACGTGACGTTGCGATGCAAACACCTCTGCCAGCTTACACTGCCTCTTCGTTCGCGGGTTGGGTGCTGTATCCTTCCGTAGGAGAAGACGTGCAGATGTCTGCCCACAAATTGTGTGGTTCCTCAAAGGTCACTGACCATGCAGGGATTCCTCATGTGGAAGACTTGGGATAGATGTACAAAACAAAGTCTGCCGTAGCATTGCCCAGAGGGGCAGGTTGGAGAGCAGGATGGAGGAGATGGGCTGGACCCGTCCTACCAGGGAGAGTTTTTCTTTGTGCCGCTCCCCGGGCTGGCAGTGTGGGCTGTGAGCCGACGCATGCGGGAAGCGCGGTGGGACCTGGCTCAGCTCCGAGCAGGTGGAGCCGTGGGAGTGTGACGGGAGACGGCTCGCTGCCGTGTCTGCTTGGGGAAAGGCAAAGTGTGCTGCCACTCTCGAGCCGTCTCCCTCCAGGTAACGGGGAGCGGGGTGGAGGAGGGCTCCCGTGGGCTGTGGGGGCTTTGCTGGCTCTGTGTCCTCGGGGCTCGGAGTGGCTCCTGTCCCTCGGAGGTGGCAGAGGGCTTGCAGCAGCTGGAGTCGTGGCACTCTGCTCAAGGTCCCGTTGCCTAGCTGCCTGCACTGCGCGCGCCTTCGTAGCGCAGGAAGCACGGTGTGGAGGCAGCCCCTGATGCGGGGGGGGAGCCGCTGTGGGGAGCACTGTAAGAGAGGGGCCGGGGACTGGAGCTGAGTGTGAACCAAGCTGTTGTCCTTTTAGTTTTGGGCAGTGCCACTAGCCTCTTCCTGAAGCAGCACCATGTGCTGGGAGCCTGGCTGCTCCGTCCTCCAGGGTCGTGGAGCACAGCCAGGGTGCAGTGATGCTCGTGAGAGGAATTGCAAAACCTCTCGCCAGGTTTGCCACAGCAAAGTTCAGGCTGTGGCCATTTTGCGTTGCTGCTGCAGAGCCACATTGGCCAGCCTCGCCCAGGGCTGGGAGCCTTACGGCCACCGCAGCCGCAAGCCTCGCTCGCCTCACCACGTGTGCGAACTCGCGCTCGCTCTGTGCGGCATGACAGAGCGTGGCCCCGTGTCCCGTGCCTTGCGCCCTGCCTTGCTTTGGACCGTGCTGTCTGGCGCTCTGCTCTCTCTGGGGATTAGCTAAGGCTGAGAAAAGTGTCAGTGGCGCTGGCACCGGCAGCTGAAGCGGCACGGATGATCCGTAGAGTCAGATTGCTGAAGCCCGGCAGGTCGGGGCTTGGAAGACCCGTGTGTGAGTGTGTGTCACTGTTTAGCTAATCAACAGGCATAGGAAGTTCTTGGGTGCTGCCGTGCCTGTGCGTACGTGCATATGTATATGTGTCTGTATGTGTGTATGTATGGATGTGTAGTACTATAGCATCTTGCTACTGTTTGGACCCCGTTTTTCTAGACAACGCCTGCCCGCAGCGAGCACCCGGTCGCCTGATCTTAGCAAGCCAGTCTATGCAGGGATCTCTGGAAAGAACAGTTGGGGTTTTATGAAGCTGGCATAATTTACAGCTAAAATAGCACACCAGAAATATGTCCAATCTCCTTTGTAATCTTGTTTTCATTTAAGCCTCCAGGATGGTGATGGGGGGAGTAAGGAAAGCAAACTGCAAAGGGAGTTTATTACCCGTGCCGGGGAGATTTGCGTGCTGTTCTGTGCTGAATGACCTCAGTGTGCAGAGGTTAAAGCTGGCTGTGGTGCTCCCCAGATTAAAGGGGTGTCTCCTGCCTATACGGGGGACCTTGGCTGCAAATCCTTTTGCAGATGGCTGCATGGTGTGCTCAGGACCATCCTCGCCATGGAGCCATCCCAGTGCCTGCTCCCACGATGGGGCAGAAGGAGTGATGGTGATGCATCAGTGACCATCATGTTTGTGTCGGCCTTGGCTTGCTCACCAGGAAAAGGAATGAAATTATCTCGCTGCCGCTGCCTTTGCGGGTTGCGTTTCTCTTTAGTTTTCAAACCACATATTGTCCCAGATCTCCTGCCAATAGCAGGGAGCGAACTGATAATGCAGCTGCTATTAATAAAGCAGCGTTGTTACATATTCATATCAATCAGACTTCTAATTCCACAATATTTAAAAAAAAAAAAACAAAAAGCAGCGCTTCACCAGGGTGATGGCGGAAGGTGTCAGGTGGGATGGCGCTGGAGATGTATTTCACTAGAGTTGGCAGAACCTGCTCCCCTCACATTCCTTCTCTTGGGGTTTCCCGTGCTGATCTGGGCCTGGGGTCCTCACCCACCTTCCTCTTGGCCTTCCTTTTCCCCAGCAGCACTGAGCTAAAAGGTGGGATCCCAAAGGTGGTTGTGGGATCCCCTGAGCACCGGCACTGTGGGGAAACAGGACCGGTGCGAGACGAGGGAGCACTGAATTCAGGCGGGTGGGTTGGCAGGAATGGCTCAGTGCTCCTCTCCATTTTATATAGAAATTTTCACATATTATGTAAATTAAAAAGCAAAGTATGGAAAATCTGGGTATAAATCTGGGATGTATATATGTTTGTACAGCCATTAGAGAGGAAAGTATACCACAGAATCCCGGCCAATGGATAAATATACTTACACTGCCATTCCTGCAATAAAATACGCTTTTTGTCATTGCTACAGTATAAAAAAAATACTGTCTCCAAAACTATAGCAGCATTTTATGGTAAGCCATAAATTGGAAGAGATACCTAATTATTCATAGAGTATTACGGAGGTGTTGGTAAATGACTTCACCATTAAAGTTGCACTGAGACTTGTCCATAAAGCAAAACCCTCTCTCTTCTTAATGATTGAATTCAGTGTCCAGATTTGGCCAAATAAATCTTGCGAAGATGAGCACATTTTCTGTGAACGCTGGTCTGGAAACTCGCCCTCACCCTCTGGCCAGGAACATGTTCAAACGCAGCCGTGGGATCTCCGAGTCCTCCAACAGGCCCCGCAGTCCCCGAGCCCTTCCCACTCTCTTGTCCCCGTGCGTGTCATTGCTGCTCCCATCCCATCTCTGCTTCCTGCGGCTCCCAGTGCCCGGAGAGCGGTGGTTCTGCTGGGCTCCCAGCACTGGCAGCCCCGGGAAGCGGGGTTGGCGTTGAGCCCTCCCGACAGCGGCTTTTGGTTGCTGCAGCAAACAGTTTCCAAGCAACTCGGAGGCTGCTGGTCTAAAAGGACTCTCGGTAGAGGCATGTAATATTAACTGGAGTTATTAAAAGGAGCAACCCTAAAAAGGATGCGGGAAGGGCAGCTGATGTGGTGTAGCCAATATCCTTCTGCCATCACTCATATTGTAAGTGCTTTGACAAATCTGGAGCCATGTCTCCGCTGAAATGCCTGTAGAGGCCTGGCAAGACTGCAGGCAGCTCTGGTTCCCAGCCTGCTCCTACGAGTGCTGCAGGCAGCCCAGGCACAGGGCAGTGCTGTCCTGCCAGCTGGGCACGGGGACACGTGCAGAGGATGCAAAAGATGTGGTTCCTGCCCCAGAGAACTTGTGTCTTGGGCCTCCATCCAGGGTTGAGACCTTTTTTGAGCAGATCTGTTCCCCAGCACAGCCTACAGTGAGCGCCCTGCTCATGTGGGGACAGGTGGGAGAAAGCCGCGGGGTGGATCAGGCGTGTCCGTCTCCCTGTGTGGATATCCAGCCTCAGGTCCTGCCCTGAGGACCTCCTCTCTGGAGTCTTAACTGCTTCTTTCAGATCATATTTCCTTGCTCTGCTTCTCTTTATTTCCACTGTTCCGATGCTCCCTTGCATCCTGTGCCCACTTCCATCACTGTCTGCAGCTACCTTTGAGCATCCATCCCCCTCTTTCCCTCTTTGCTGTTGCTTGCTGTCACCAGCTTTGGGCAGCTTTGGGCTGCCGTGGACTGGTCAGTACTGAGAATGACCGCGCAGTGCTGCCTTCGGGTGCAGAGAGCAGCAGGGAGGCACTGTCTGCGGGCACTGGAAGCAATCTGTCCCTCCACGGGGAGCAGTCTGGAGGTTGCTCCCTCCATTCCTTTACAAGCACGAGCTGGAAATGCTCCTCCCGCTGCTGCCCACGGTCCCGGGAGGCTGACGCAGTGCTGGTGGGAGGTGGGCAAGGGGGTCGGCAGGAACTTGCTGCCATCAGCGTGTACAGCCAGCTTGCCTTGGCTGTCACATCCCTTCTCCCAGCTGCTGGGGTTGGACCCAGGTCTCTCTGGAGAAGACTTGAGATGGTGTCTGGGTGATATCTACCAGGGCTAGCTGCTCTCCAGCCCCACTGCAATCTCCAGTCCCATCCCAGGGGCAAACAGAAATCCCAGTGTTGAGCTCTGACCAGAGACTGGGAGTGACCTAGTGGCTCTTTGTCATATGAGCTGGATATCCACACAGGGACACACCTGATCCACACAGTGGCCTTCTCCCGCCCGTTCCCAGATGAACAGATGGGTGTCCCTCAGTGGGCTGGCAGCAAAAAATCCCCAGACGTCTCTAGAGGACCATGATGGTGTCCAGAAAAGATCAGATACAACCCCGGGGGACCTTACTGCCTGGATGCCTGAACTGTTTTTCCTGAGAGCAGTGAAAACACAGGCTGCAGCTTGCTGGCCTGGGGAGATGCGTGGTGTGTGGGCAGCTGAGGGGTTTCTGTGTCTGCAGAAATCTCATGTAGCATTACTGTATGTTCACAGGAGGAGGCACAGCAGGATCCCTGCCTTCATCCCCTTCAGCATGGGGAGGAGTGCTGGGATGCTTCCCCGTGGCCAGCTGGTGTCAGTGGGAGAGGCCAGCATCATCATCAGGGCTCCTTCCAGGTCTTCGGAGCTTCCAGGAGCCTGAGCCCGAGGGAGAGAGACCCCATGGCAGGGCTTACTGAGATCCGAGCTCTGATCCCCACAGCTAAGGCCTTTCTTTGTCAGAGTGAGTGAATGTGGCTGAGGGGTGACAGGCCGCTGGGAACACGTCCACCATGTCCATGCCAGAGGCTGGAGCTCCAGTCGCACCAGGCAGACCTCCATGCTCCTCCGCACGTCATCTCTGGTGTGAAGCCACACAGTGCCAGCATCTGGAACAGTGTCCTGCTCTCACAGCACCAGCAGCACTGCAGGGGGTCTGCCACCCTCCCTGCCTCCAGCTGCCCACAGTTGGGGTGTTAAGGCTCTGTTTTAAGAAAAAGGCTTGGCAGCTCCTCAAACCCATCCCTTGGTTTGGATGCAGGGCTGTGGGCTTGCTGGGGGGAAGGAGGGTGGTGGAGCAGCTGTGGGATGCTGAAGCAAGCAGGCGTGGGGTGCTGGATGGGTGAGAGGAGGGACCAGGTGCTGCCACCCAGTCACTTGGTCTCCACCATCATGTAGCAGTTGAGGCCAGGCTTGTTCCACCTCAGGTGCGGAGAAACTGAGGTTAGTCCTGCTGGGTGGACTGGCACCTCCAGCAAGTCCCTCGCTCCCCCAGCAGAGCACAGGATGATTGATTCTGGGAAACAGTAAGAGAGTTAGAGCTAATTGAGAGAAGTCAGGAGCTGTATCAGTAGCAGATAGGATTACTGGTGTCACAGGCGATCTGCAAAGTGCCTGCACTGTTTGCTGTGGTTATGCATAGCAGGAGGCATCTGGCTTTTCTCACCTTGTCCACTTTCTGTCTCTCCTGAGGTAGTGTGAGCTCAGGACGTGGTGGGGTAGATATGGAGGAGGTGTGTTTTTGCTGATCAAAAGCAAATCCAACACATATGTTGTAAGCAAACGCTGGCATTGCAGGAGTGACAAGAGGCCAAACAGGGCTTTCTGTGGTGGAGGAGACCTGTCTGAGGGCAAGGCACATTTGGGAAGGGGCTGGGCAGCTGGGCAGGGGCTTGCAGAGCAGCTGGGAGTGAGATCCATCTCTCCCTGGGTGTGGGAAGAAACTTCTGAATTCTGGAAATATCACTGGGGCACTCAGATCCAGAGATGGATTTGAAGAGGTGGCTGCTGTCATGGTCTGAGTGGGCAAAGTCCTGATCCTCAAGCAGGCATTTCACCCTAGAAATGGAAAAGGCTCAGCTGACTTTGCAGCTCTTCCTAATGCTGGTTTGGGCTGGGCTCTGTCCTGCTGCCCCCACGGCGACCACCTGCACCAGGGCAGCAGCTGGAGGAGCCACCACGTACCTCCTGGGCCAGCGATGCCACTGCTCTACATGTGGCACTGCCTACGTGTGCAATAGCTGCACTGGGTAGTTCGCAAACAGGCTGCGCTGGAAAGGTGCCCAGGGAGGGGCTGTGACAAGAGGAGGGAGGGCAGGCTCTTCCCACAGGACCAGAAGCATGCAGGGCTGCCGTGCAGCACGGGCACCCACTGCCAGCACAACCAGGCCGTCGGGAGCAGGCGAGCAGTGGGGCTGGCGGGCTGCTGCTGTCCAGCATCTCCTCCGGTGTTCCAGGATGGATGGGGACCTAGATTTTGCAAAGTCCACTTTGTGGCAGTGGGAGGGTGTCACCAGTGGTCTCCACAGAGACACTTGCACTGGGGACTAGCTCCTGCCGCTGGCTGCAGGAGGGGATGCGGGGCTGCTGGGCCTGCATGTTAGTGCCGTGCTGCTACCATAAATCTGCCCGGCATCGGTGCATGAGGACGATGCATAGAGCATTCCAGCTGATTTATGGCTTCTCTGCTCCATGGGGATAGGAGATAGCATAGCACAGCTAGCTCTGCTGGCATTACTGCGTCATGAGTTGTCCTTTCCTCCTCATGCGACGTCAGTGGGACTCGGTGAGTGAGTGCTGCCAGGCAGGTGAGTGTGCGCAGGGCAGGAACTGGTGTGCCAGGAGCTCAGACCTGTGTGAGGGTCTGGTGGCTGCAGTGGTGTTGTGAGAAGTGGTTGTTCCTGCTCAGGGACACTGCGTGGTTATGGCGTGGCGCTATCGTATCAGCTGGCCCTGTCAGACCCACCTTTCACTGGGGGGAATGTGGTGGCCAGGTGTGAAATGGTGCCACCACTGCTGTGCTGCCTGATGGCCCTTGTCTCCTGTGTGTCACCCTCCATCCTTCCAAATCAGCACTTGATCTTCCCAAAGCTGCCTTGCTTGCACAGCTGAAACCACTGTCAGGGTCCTCCACCACCACAGAGGATGATACCACAGTTGTGGCCCCCCCCCTGCTCTCAGCAGCGGGGTAGCCGTGCTCACCCCTGTGGCTCTGGCACCAGCTGTGCAGTCCGCTCGAGGTCTTGGGCTTGCAAAGCTGACCCACCGCGGTGCCAGATGAGGCTGGAAAAACCCCCGAGCAGAGGCAGGCCTTGGGAACACCACTGCCTCCATGCCAGGGGCACGTGCCGGGGCAGGGCAGTCCCTGCCTGTTGAATCAAGACTCACACGTCCCTCCTTCTCCCTCCCCTAACCAGCCTCCTGCCTGCTGTGGTGGCTTCTGCCGTCCCAGCCCATCCCGAGTAGCGCACATAGTTTTCTTCCCCAACCCCACGCTCTTGTCGTCTCTCTACACCTCTGCTCCACCCAAAGCCACCTCCAGCACGTCTGACCCATCAGGCCAGCGCAGTGAACACCAGCTGTCCAGCAGCGTTCACGGGGAATGGGAAGCAGTGATGTGCCCCGCTCTGTGCCCCTCTTGGGGCATCCCAGCAGCAGCACCTCAGCCTCTTCTCTGTCTCCACACACTGACTCTCGGGGGCCAAGTGCCTCCTTCCGTGCCTCAGTTTCCTCACTCTGCCGAGGGGAGCGATAAGAGCTCTGAAGGGCTTTGGGAGGAAAGGGAAATGCCGAGCACCGTCCCTGGCCCTGGTGTGACGGGCTGCGGTGGCCTCCTAAAGCCCCCCTGCTTGAGGAGGCCCCTCTCCACCTCTCAGTGCTTTGAATGAAGAGATGTGATGCAGCTCTTGGCTAAATGAATTTTTGTTCTCCACGGCTCTTTTCTTTCCTACTCAGCATTCAGGGAGCATGTTTTGGTAACCAAGGTATTTGCATAATCTCTATTTTGTGGTAATTGCTCCCTTTCAGAAGAGGTGCTTATCATCCCGCTGGATTTTGGGGAGCGGGTGCTATATTTGAGGCCAGGTAAAGAAGTGATCCCTAAAGGGGGGTGGCTGGGCTGCTCTCTGTGGCTCCAGGGATGCCTGCCCTGGGGCAAAGAGGCCCAGGGGAGCCTTTCCGTTTATGGGCTTCCGCACCATCAGTGATCTCCTGCTGCAAGTCCCTTCCTTGCCCTGTGCCTCAGTTTCCCCTTGGCTCCAGAGTCTCTGAGCTGGAGACAGGAGGATTTTCTCATGCCATGTGCAGCAGGACGTGGGGTCTCTGTCTCTGCAGGAGCTGCCTTCCCAGGGTTGCTCCGTCTCTCCCTGATGCCGTGGCATAGAAAAGCAGCCGCTGGGAAACGTTCTGTGGTGTGTTAGCAGCTACCAGAGCGGGGCGGGAGGTGTGGGGCTGTCACCCAGCCACAGGAGATCTGTGCCACGGGGACACTGTGGCGTGGCACCCAGGGGAGCCGGGGGTCTCAGGGGGCGAGCGGTGGCCAGTGCCTGGCATGCCCACATTGCCGCCCTCACCCGCCTGACAGTGTGACTCACTCCCCGAGCAGCAGCTCCCACGCGGCAGCGTTTCCAAGAGACTGAGGAGATGTCTCTAAATGGCAATGGCTGAAAGGGGAGCCCAGGCCCTTGTCCGCAGGGCCGGGGTAGGGCGCGTGTGCTCCCCCCTAGCCCACCGAGGAGAGCTGAGAAGTGGCCAGCTGGGGGGCAGGACCCCTGCGCCTGGGGCAGCCTGAATGGGGGTGGAAAGCAGTAAAGCCTTGTCTTGCCCAGCATTGGCAAAGGTTAGAAAAGCCATGAGGAGGCAGTTGGGATGTGGCGGCGAGCAAGGGAAATGCCCAGCTCCGAGGGCTCAGCCTTCCATAGCCCTGGAGAAGGGGAGGCAGGCAGACAGCTCTCCGCAGGCTTGCTGACCGGCTCTTGGGTTTGCTGCCCATTAAGCGTAAGCAGAGCCTGTTCTGGTCTTGAATTATTTTGGTGTCTTGCTCTCGTGAAGCTCAGTGCTGTCTGCAGGTCCTGGGGTGCTTCTGGGTCTGGGACAGGCAGCAATGCAGAAACCAGCCTGGCCTGGTGCAGAGGTTAAACCATCCCTGTGCTCTCTGACTGCAAGAGAAAAAAACAGCGTGTCCTTTTCCAGGCACCCGGGTGGCGTTGGTGCTGCCTGACCTGACTGCTAAGTAGGGGCTGAGGTTTCTCACAGCACAGATCTCCGTGCGTGCCGAGCCGCACCGTCCCCCCATCCTTCTCTGGGCGGGAGTGGGATGCTGCGTCTCTCCCTGCTCTCCTGCACCGGCGTTGCTCCCAGTGTGGCTCTGCCATGCAAACTTGGCTCCTCTTTATTGCCTGCTCTACCCTCCAGGCCTTGCTTCTGTGCTGCCATCAGCCAGATAGCAGAGGCTGCTCCTGCTCCAGCACCGATCGTCTCCCTGGCTGCATTAAGTCTCCGTTTATCTGTATAAAATCTCATGTCATTTATCTTCCTAAAGGCTGGCAGGTAATTCTGTAATCGCCATCCCTCCTACAGTGCTGGCCTCTTCTCTCTCCTTGCTAGTTTAATTCCCCAAGAGTTTACATTGTCTTTGCAATCCCTAAGGAACGATGCTGCTAAATCCAGATCCCAGTGCCAGTCTCTCTGGGAAGCCCTTAAATCCCATTGCCATTAGTGGGATGCCTGGTTAACGATCTCTTGTGGCTCCCGCCCAGGTCCTTCTGCCCGCAGAAGTGCTCTGGCCACAGGGGCTGCCTGCCTGGGGTGCAGGGGCTTGCCTGCGGTGGGCTCCGTGACCTCTCCTCCCGGTAGCTCCCACTTGGCCCCAGTGCCCAGCTCTGGCGGAGAGTCCCCTCATTGCCAGGCAGCCAAACGGGCTGGGTGAGCCTGGGGCGCTGGGATGCTGTGACAGTGTTTGCCCCACAGCCTGCAGACCCCCCCCAGCTTTGATTCCTTCCAGGGGGAGGCAGGTGGTACCTCCCACACGAGGTAGAGCACCCAATGCCTGACCTCAGAGACCCCATGGAAGTTTCTCTCTGCACCCCCCCACGAGGCAGCTCATTACATCTCACAAGCAGGGTAGGTGGTGGGATGTGGGGTGGGGGAGCATGTCTCAGGCTGTGGGCTCTCGCTGGCAGAGGAAATTTTCTTCAGGTTAGACAGAGGATGCTTTGAAGTGGTTCAGTTCTTGGTTGGGTTTTGCACTTTGCTTTTTTTTTTTTTTTTCCCCCTCCCTTTAATGTGAATTGCATTCTGTGCGTGGAGCAGCTGGTAATTCTCCTGGCTGCTGCCGCGTCACCTCCAAGCAGCTCTTTTGAGACTTCTGTTTTCACTGGCTGTACAGAGAACTCGCACAGGAGAGCCTTGGGTCTGCTTCTGCTGTAACCCTGCTCATTAGAGAGACATTTCTAAGAAGGTGTTAGATACCTGGTCCTGCCTGGGGTGGGGACACAGAAAAGACACCTTGGGAGCAGCATCCCCAGACGGTTAGCTGTGGTCATCAGCCTGAAGGTCTGTACAGCCACAGCCAGCAGAACACAGCGTGTGTCTCAGTGAGGCTTAACAGCAATGAAATGCTGGTTTGTTTGTTTTTTTTAAATTCCTTTCCTCAGTCATCCTCTAGTCCCTGAGGGAGCCCAGGCCTGAGCTGGGCGAAGGAAGGGCGTGTTCCCTGGAGAGTTGGGGCCCTCCTGAAGCTGTGGGTTCCTGCACAGAGAGAGAAAGACCTTGTGACTGTGGGAGAGAAGCTGGATGCTCCAGTCTCAGCTCCCATCCCTCGGCTCTGTAAGAGGATGCCAGGGTTTGCTTTGTCTCAGCTCTTCTGAGGAGATCTTTTTATGGCAATGCCTTCCTTTGCTACCTGTTCATGCAGGATGAGATCCAAGTTAGTCTCCGTGAATGCTGATACTAATAACTTGCCTGTGTTTACCTGCCCCCGGCAATATTCTTGCAAATGAGGTGTCAGCAGGGATGCTGGCGCATGCGAGCCACTGCGTGTGGGTTTTACAGGACCAATAAAGCAAGGCTGAGGCACGTGGTCAGGAGGAATCACGCTGGCATCCAGCCGGAGAGGCAGTGGCACATGGGCAAGGTCCGTCTCCCAGGCTGGTTTGAGATGACAGCATCTCATCACCTGCTCCTTCACCTGGTGCTTGTTCAACAGAGGGTCCTCGTGGAAACGGCTTGATTTAATGTGTGCTAACCACAGCTCCGGCAGGCTCCTCTGCTGAGAAGGTGGCAGTTTGTTACCCAGGCTGATTCCACAGGAATCGCTCTGCTGGGCATGAAGAGCAAAGACCAGGTGTAACACCTGTGGGTCTCCCCAGTCCCTGTGCCATTTGGCTGCAGAGCCCGGCTCCCGCCTGGCTGTGAAGGAGCTAGGCCAGATAAGTCTGCGATTCCCCAGTCCTGCACTGGGTGTAGGCGGTGTCCCCAGCCACACCTCCGAGCAGGCTGGGCAGCAGGTCCCAGTTAATAACGCTGCGTCTCTGCCTCAGCAGCCCTAGGCATGATTTGGAAACTGCCCCTAAGCCCTGAGCCTCTTATTGCCTGTAACCTCTGATACACCTCGACCGCTCTGTGTACAGCCGCAGGACTGGTGGGGCTGTGAGAAGGTGCCCAGGGACTTGGGAGCATCTCCTCTGTCCTGCAAGTCTGTGGTACCACCTGTGGTTACGGAAAGCGCCGCTGTGTGACCCATCCCCGGCGTGTGAACGGGCTGGCGGGGACCTGTGCCTCTGCAAGATCTGCCCCTCCTTCCTCTGCCCTGGCCGCTGGTTCCAGGATTTGCAGATGCTCTGGGTCAGAGAGTTTTGTCTCTCCTCCTTTCTAATTGCAACAAGGATAATTGGTATTGTGGTTGAGCACAAGCGCGGGAAGCCTGTGAGCTCTCCTCCCTCCCCAGCACCCGTGCAGCTCCCCGCCAGCAGCCAGGCGTGACTGGAGGCTCTTCTCCCGCTGGGCTCGGAGGAGCTGCCTGGCTGGGTGCCGAGGGGTGCCAGAGCATCCCTGCAGGTTCAGCGCAGAGAGGGGTCTGTGCTAGCCACTTTCCCCGGGAGCAGGCAGCCTGCTCCAACCTCACTGCGAGCCCTTCCCATGCAGGGAGCCCGTTGTCATGCCTGGTTAACAGGGAAGGGGGAGGCTCCTTTGTGTGGATTTAGCACTGGGACCGCGGGCCTGGAGCCCAGCTCCTCTTTCCTGAGGTCTTTCACACACCTCCCTCCAAGGGTGCCTCTGCCCACTGGGTGCCCTTCCGAGTCAGAAGAGTCTGGGGGACTGTGAGTGACCTTCTCCCAGGGTGCCGTTTGGGTTGGTGGCCTTCCACCCATCCTGGTGGCCTTCCGTCCTTCATGCTTCACTGCGTAGGGCTGTTAGGAAAAACGTTCCCCTCCCATGAAGGGTTGGCCACTGCTGCAGTCGTCACTGAACCCCAGTGCTGGAGGTGAAACCCCAACCTGTCTTTTCCCACTCCTTGCCCTGGGAACCCCCCAGTTTTCCCAGATGGATGTCTATCCTAGCCCCAGGACAGAGCTTGTAGCTCCCATCTCCCCGTGACAATGAGCTGCTGGCAGCCAGGAGGTATTAAGGACCAACTGGCTCATCTGCTGAAAGCGTTTGATTGTTGTTGTTATCATTCTGATTACCTTTTTTATAGGCTAGCAGAAGGATTTTAATCTGGACAGTGAAGTAGGAAATGGGAGAAGCTGTGCCCAGAGCTTGCCAATGAGGCGGCAAGGGCTGCTGGATCTCTGTCCACATCTCTGGGAGGTGATTTTGATGCTCTTGGCCAAACTAGGAGTGTCAGGGAGAGGCGTTCCTGGCCCAGCCTCACAGGACTGCAGCTGCCCCTTGTGTTATCCATGGCTCAGCTGGTGCCCGAACAGCCAGTGATGCTTAACCCCGGCCTCACAGCTGCCTGGAGCTGCTCACTGCCTCAAAGCATCAGTCTGAGCAGGCAGAGGAAGGGGTGGCGAGCTCCCAAGGCCAAGCTTCAGCTCTCCCTCTGGCTTCTTGTGACTCAAGACAGACAAAGTCATCTGATGTGTTCCCGCCAGCAGCTGTGAATTGTCATTCACCAAAAGTGCCAAGGTGACAGCTGTGGCAACCACAGGCAGTGGTTTCACTTGCAGATGAGGAGCAGCGTAGATCCTGGCTCTGCAATGCTCTCCTCATGGCAACATGGCCGGTGTGAACGGGCATGGATGGCAGTTTAGGGAGCCACTGCTGCCGTGTTGGGCTGTGCCACCTCTCCCCCGAGGCTCAGCCACTGCCCACCAGCAGTTTCAACCTGCTGCCAGATGGGTTTGTGTCAGTGAAAGCAAAGTAGTGGTGCTGCAGTGTCTCAGGAACACAGACAGGAGCAGGTAGCATGTGGCAAGGAAGGCGATAGAGTTGGGGAGGGGGGCTGCGTCCTAGGAGACTCTGCCAGTCCCACCGGGACTGGTGTGGGGAGGTTCTTGCACCATCCCAAGCTCTCAGTGCCACCACCAGCTTCCTCACTGGGGACATGTTTCTGGTGGGCTGTTGCAGTGTGGGTGTGAGGTGGCCTGGGGCTGTCACACAGGACCTCCATCACTTCCCCTGCCATACCCATAACCCCAGCCCCCTGCCCGCTGTGCCAGCCCCAGTTCCAGGTGCTCAAACAGCAGCCAGTTGGTTGTTTCAGCCCGATCCCATGGGTCCATCGTGGTCTGCCAAGTCTGCGGGCAGCAGGCAGTGGGTGTCCTGATGCAGAAGAGATGCGAGGACCCAGGTGACAAAGGTGATGACCAGCACCCCTTGGCGAGGGGGCTGCCCAGAGGGGTAATGGAGGGGAGGCAGCACTCCCACACCCGGGGGCTCGGGGTGCCGCAGCCCCGTGATGGTGCGGGTTGCAGGGCGCCATGCAGTAATGTGTCGCAACTAATGCTGCATGACAGTTTGACAGGTCCTCCCGGGACAGCCGGGGCTGACATGCCATCTTCAGATCTGTCACTCCTTGGCTTCTGCACTACGGTGTTTATCATAAACAGGCAGCATCAGTAACTCTTTTCTCCAGTGTCTAAGGAGTGAGAAGGGCTGTGGTTTTATTTGCATGTCCTCCGGAAGATGCTCAGCCTGTGTTAATCAGCACTGGGCTGTGTTCTCCAGACTGACAGAGCTGGCTGGCGGGAGGGCAGGGAGAAGGGGGGTCTAACATCCCCCTGGTTGGAGGAGGTGGTGCCGACCACCTCCCTTAGAAGATTGAGGGCTCTGGCAGGAGCACTGCTGTGCCCTGCTCTAGGGCTCGCCTCCATCCAGCCCCAGTGAGGGGTTTTGCACCCGCTTGGGCGAGCTGTGGCTGCCGCAGCAGACGGTTACTCACAGTGCCCTGGCTGGGTAGTGCGTGGGGGTGGCATCGGCTCCTTGGGGCTGGGGCAGCCACTGACCCCTGCCAGGCTCAAGGAGCCATTTTAGGGAGGAAGGGGCTCGAGACGCTCACATGGGGCTCATCCAGAGAAGGCACTTGAGGCATCTCCTGCCCAGCCCCATGGTTAACCCTAAAGCTGGATGTGAAGTTTCACATGGAAAACGCAGGAGCAGAAGCTGCCTTCCACAGCCCCCTGAGCTTGACCCAGGATATGAGGTCCTGTGTGGACCACTGTCCCCTTGGCAGGAGCTCTGGGGCATGAGGTGCCATGATGGAGCACTGCGGGGGGATGCTTGCAGTCCCGTGCTTTCCATTTCTCTATGTCGCTGGGTTCTCTTGATGCTCTCCAAGAGCAGTGAGGCTCCCAGTGCTCAAACCCTTTCACTCTCACAGAGAAACAAACCAGGAACACGCACGGTGAAGCAGAATTACCAGCGTATCTGGAGAGACAGGGAGCTGGAACAAGACAGGCTCTGACAGCTGCTTTCAGGAGGTCTGTGAGAGACCAAGCAACATGTCAGCCACGCACAACTCGACCTGCAGAGCATCAACCCCTGTTTTGCCTGGCTGCCTTTTGGCACCCACAGCCTGTCCACGTCTCAGGAAATGCCTGGCTCTACCTGTCCAGGCAATGAAATGCATTTGGGGTGGGCTCTGGGGCAGCAGCCATGGGCTGCTCACTCGTGGGACAGTTGAGTGAGCGATGGGGACACACCGGTCCTGGTGGTGGGGCTGAGAAGCAGCATGTGTTTCCAGGCTGAGTCATGCTGAGGATTGTGTCTTGTTCCTTGTTAAGAGTCCAGATACAACATTCGCTTGGCAGAAATCAGCTCATCATCCACCTCTCCTCACTGTCTCTCCGTCCATCCATCCCTCCCTTCACGTACCATTAGAGTAGCATCTGTAGGGGAAAAAAAGAATCTCTGCTAGAAGATTTGGGTTGCTCTGCTGGGCTGTAAGGTCAGGAAAGCAAAATCTGGTGCTTGCTATGCAGCACACAGAACCGACGTGCTGGGCAAGCAGGTACTTACTCAGCTGCAGCAGCAAGGGTCAGCTTTGCACTGGGGTTGGGGCTTGCATCCATGGGAGAGGGGAAAACGATGCCACCAGGGCCAGAAGGGGATGGTAGGTGAGCGTGGGAGAATGAGACACACTGAGTTCCTGTGTGAGGGTCTTTGTCCCCCATGCCGGGCAGCCAGATGATTGGAGCTGCAGAGAGGGACAGGGCACCCCATGCTGCTGTCTGTCCTCACCGAGGTGTCTTTGCTCAGCTGCTCTGTGCCTAGGTTATTTTAGCTTTGATCCAGCTCTGAAATTGCCTTGGCTGAAACTCTGTCTCTATTGTTCTCAGTCTGCAGGAGCATCATTGAATGTGTCAAAAAGATAAATTGGAGAAAAGGAGAGGGGAAAAAAAAGAAAAGAGGAGAGCAGTGCGGTTGGTGGGGGGAGCCACGCTGGTTGTGGTCTCCCAGGGCTGCTTCAAGCACACATTCCCTTCCCAGAGGCAGCCCCTTGCCCTGCTGCCCAGCTCCCTCCCCACTGCCCTGTCCCCTTCTCTGCAGGGCTGAGACACCCTTCCAGACATCCCCCTTCCCTTCTGCCAGAGGTGTTTTTCCCCTTGGTAAAGCATATTTTGGCTTCGCACCTGCCCTGCATGAGACTGGTCTGGGAGCACAGACTCCAAGACCTGCTCTCTGTACCTGCCCTGATGGGGCTGATGTCACAGAAACACAGAATCATTCAGGCTGGGAAAGCCCCTTGGGATCATCGAGTCCAACCATCAGCCCGACTCTACAAAGTTCTCCCCTACCCCACATCCCCCACAGCTCATCCAAATGACCCTTAAACACCCCCAGGGATGGGGACTCCACCCCCTCCCTGGGCAGCCTGTTCCACTCTCCGATCACTCTTTCTGGGAAACATTTTCTCCTCCTGCCCAGTCTGACCCTCCCCTGCTGCAGTTTAAAGCCGTTCCCTCTTGTTGTGTCCCTGATCCCCTGGGAGCAGAGCCCAGCCCCAGCCTCTCTGCAATGTCCTGTCAGGAGCTGCAGAGAGGGATGAGGGCTCCCCTCAGCCTCCTCCTCCTCACACTGAGCACTCCCAGCTCCTTCACTGGCTCCTCACAGGATTTATTCTCCAGACCCTTCCCCAGCCTCGTTGCCCTCCTCTGCCCTCGCTCCAGCCCCTCCAGATCTCTCTCGTATTGAGGTGCCCAAAACTGCACACATGCTGAGTCCAGCCTGGTGGATAGCTGAGCTAAAGCTCCTGCAGATCAGCCAGGAGCACCATAGCAGGGCTCTGGAGACAAACAGAAAAGAGATAGGAGGGAGCAAGACAAACCCAAGCAAGACAGACAGCGAGAGAGGTTGTGGGTGGTGGCTTGGAGCAGACCCATGTGCATCCCCAGGGATTTCCCTCGCTGGTGGGCTTGTGCACATCTTGGGGTGCAGCACACCAAAATGCCTGGTCCAGAGTCCATGGAGCTGGAGAAGGTCTGTGCAGCGCAGACCCAGTCTGCATCAGCTGGCTTGGGCTCCAGCCCAGCCTCTCTAGGAAGTTCAGGGGGGCCTCTGTCCCAGTGGTTCAAGGAGGGTTCAAGCTTCTGCATCCCTGGAATGATCAGGCCTGAGGGATGAGGTTTGGTGGTTTTCTGTCCATTTGGGGTTATCAGTCAGTGCTGATGACATGGCATGAAGATGGTGACGTGCATGAAGGCATGGCACCATCCAAGGGCTCCTGGAGGCGGTGCTGGGGATGCAGCATTGAACAGCTCAGGGCAGGTTCCTGTTGTAACACCTTCACCACTGCTAATTCAGTCAGTCCCCTCCAGGACACAGCTATCAGAGTGTCGTGGTTTAACCCCAGCCAGCAACTAAGCACCACACAGCTGCTCACTCATTGGTGGAATGGGGGAGAGAACTGAAAAAAAAGGAAAAATTGTGGGCTCAGATAAAGACAGTTTAATAGGTAAATCAAAAGCTGCATATGCAAGCAAAGCAAAACAAGGAATGCATTGGCCACTTCCCATCTGCAGGCAGGTGCTCAGCCATCCCCAGGGAACCAGGGCTCCATCACGCATAACGGTGACTTGGGAAGACAAACACCATCACTCCATCACAACACCAATGTCCCCCCCTCCCTCCTCCTTCCCCCAGCTTTTAATTGCTGAGTGTGATGTCATATGACATGAAATATCCCTTTGGTCAGTTGGGGTCAGCTGTCCCAGATCTGTCCCCTCCCGGTTTCTTGTTCACCCCCAGCCTGCTCACTGGTGGGGTGGGGTGAGGAGCAGAAGAGGCCTTGACTCTGTAAGCGCTGCTCAGCAGTAATGGAAACATCCCTGTGCTGTCAGCGCTGTTCTTAGCAAAAATCCAAAACAGAGTCCCATGCTAGTTACTATGAAGAAAATTAACCCTACCCCAGCCAAACCAACACATTCTCTACCCCTTATTCCATACGATTTACATCATGCTCAGGTACCACACTACCAAATACAACCTCATTAATCACCACTCCCCTTCCCATCCTTTGATACAATACACAGTTATATTTTCCTTAGTCTAGGGACCACCCCTGTAAAATGTCTTTAAAGTGTCCACAAATGTCCACTGAGACCTCCTGGCCCTCTGCAGCTCCCTGAAAGGAGGGTGCAGAGAGGGGGGATGAGTCTCTGGAGCCAAGGACCCAGCGCCAGGCCCCGAGGGAATGGCCTCAAGCTGCCCAGGGCAGGGTCAGGCTGGCTCTGAGGAAGGATTTCTGTGCAGAAGGGGCTGTTGGGTGTTGGAATGGGCTGCCCAGGGCAGGGTTGAAGAGTCGGGTTGACCCAGGGCTGAGGGATCTGGTGGAGTTGGGAACGGTCAGGGTGAGGTTCATGGTTGGGCTGGAGGAGCTTCAAGGGCTTTTCCAACTGAGAGGATCCTGTGAGTTCATTTAGTCCATGACTTCAGACTCCATCGGGTATGGTGGTCACTCAGGACAGCAGAGCTCGAGTGTTGTGTGGTTACTGGGCACCAAAGCCAGCTCAGGTCGGGTCACTGCTGCACTTGCACTGCTTCTTGTGAGGCTCATCCTCCACTGGTTCAGGCAGTTCCTGCTATAGAAACTCCTGTAACATGCTACTCAGATCATGGGTGACAACAACTTAAAGCTCTTTCCATTACAGTCTCCACCCCTGATCCCTTTGGACCAGACCATCGGGTTTAACATTGCCGTGAACTCCTGCCCTTGCTCCTGCTCTGGCTCAGACTTTTCCATGGATCACAGTCCCTCGGGGTTGTACCTGCTCCAGGACATAACCACGGCCACAGGCACCTCAGGGTGTACCTGCTCAGGCATGGGCTTACCCACGGCCACAGACCCTTCGGGGTGTCCTGCTCCCACGTGGACTCGCCCACAGGTCACGGCCCCTTCGCTCGAGTCCTCGCTGGAGCTGCAGCCTGTCCGGCGCAGCAGCACGGGAACAGCAGCGATGCCCTGGCCACCGGCCAGCCCAGGCGCATCGCCATGGCTGGTATCAGAATGTTCCCAGGCACAGCAGAGTAGGATGATAAGCAGTACAGCCAGCAACAAAAGCAAAAAGCAGCCACTAACGAGCACTAGACTAATATACAGTGAGGTGAGCAAGACCCATGGCAAGCACAGGAGCCTCTCAGTTAATAGCTAAACAGCTATTACAGCTGTCAATTCCATCTAGCACGTTCCAATTGAATATGTTGTTATTATGAACCCTCCAAGTTCCACATTGGGTGCGAAAAAGAACTGTCGTGGTTTAACCCCAGCCGCCAAGTAAGCCCTATGCAGCCACTCACTCACTCCCCCTACCCAGTGGGATGGTCAGCCATCCCCAGGAGAGCACAGCTCCATCACACAAAACAGTGATAGGAAGACAAACACCATCATTCCGAACATCCTCCCCCTCCTCCTTCTCCCCCCAGCTCTATACGCTGACCATGATGCCATATGGTCTGGGAAATCCCTTTGGTCAGTTGGGGTCAGCTGTCCTGGCTGCATCCCCTCTCAGTTTCTTGTTCACCCCAGCCTGCTCACTGGTGGGGTGAGGAGCAGAAGAGGCCTTGGCTCTGTGTAAGCGCTGCTCAGCAATAACAGAAACATCCCTGTACGCTATTTTCAGCACAAATCCAAAACACAGTCCCACGCTAGCTACTATGAAGAAGATTAACTCTACCTCAGCCAAAAGCAGACATAGGGGAACCCCTTCCCTCTCTGCCAGGCAGAGAATGAGCATTCTCCAAGGGGAACTGGAGGGTTAAATCCCACTGAGGTGCTGCGACCCCTGCTTTGACTCCCAGGATATGAGTTACAGGAGGCTGAAGAGATGGTTGTGGCTGCTGCTGGGGACGCTGGGGCACATGAGTAGCCTATTGAATAAAATGTCATCCGGAAACGGATGAGAACTGGCATGGCTTCTTCAGCTTGCACTCTACAAAATGAACCTCCTTGTATGCGGTTGATTTGCATATTCAAAATAGGCCACTGTGGAGGGGCTTTCCTGCACCCACTGACACCAAGGGCTAGAGTGTATAAATTCAGTTATCCAGATGCTCCTCTATATGACTGGAATGATCTAATGAATAATCCATTGCCAGAGGAGGTGGGTTTTCAGAGCCTAAGCCCCTTTGTTTCTGTAAATTACATCAACTTGGGTGTGATAAATGAAGCTGAGAAATTGCCAGTGCATGCCAAGTGCCAGGCTGGGTCCAATGCTGGAGCAGGTGAAACCATTCCCTGTCCCAGTTGCTTTTCACACCTGAAATGGGGAAGACTGATCTGTGTGAAAACTTCAGGAGGCAAATACTGAGCGGATCCCATTAAATAAGGCTGGTTTCAAATAGAAACTGATTTGCATGGGCTGATCAGGCTAATTGCTACAGCAGGAACTCAGAAAAATCATCAGATTCTTATGCAGCAGGAGTGCTGAGGTCTGCTGCTATGAAGCTGCGTCTCCGTGGGGAGCCGTGCGCAGGACGTGGCCGGCATGCCGGGCCCCTTTGAGGTGGTCGTTTCTCGCCTGCCAGCAGCAGCCTGAAATGTCGCTCCCCCTCATCTGACAGAAGAGGCAAACTCATGACCCTGATAATGTAGAAATCATTTAGTCTGGTTTAGAAACCTGTCGGGGTGATTCTCTGCATTCCCAACGCTCTCCAAGCCCCGTTCGGAGCACGATGGCCCGGCAGTGCAGCGCCTGCTGGCACGGGCACAGCCAAGCTGCCAGCAGTGGAGGGCACCCACACAGCACGTGGGGGGTGAGCATCTCACTCTTGCTGGTAATCTGGTCCCATCTGGTACACCAGGGACCGAGAGGCTGCACCATTACACCATTATCTGTGCTCCTTCTTCTGCCACAGCTGGGCAAGCGCGACCTCGGGTGCTGCCGGGGAGCCCTGGCACGTGCCAGCGGGGCAGGCAGCCTCGTGGGTCACTGGCAGGGATTTGTGCCACGGGCAGGCAGTAGGTCTTGGGTGGCATTTGGCCTTGTGGTCCCTTGGGTGTTCCCAGCACCCCTGTCTGTGTCTCACAGGGGGCCACATGTGCCTGCATCCCACGGGGAAGCGTGCTTGTGTGCATCCCACGGGGACCCTGAGACACACGTGTCAGGTCGTGCCACCGCAGGAGCAGCTCCACGTCCCCATGCCCTTGCCATTTCCTTCAGACGAGTTCCTTCAGGTGGCTCGTGGGCAAGGAGGCACGTGGCTGGTGAGAGGCATGAGTCTCCTGTCAACAAACAGAGAGACGCCGTCTCCCGAGGCTGCTGGTTCAGTGCAACGTTTGTACACACACACGTAGGAAACAGAGTACGCGTGGGCAGGTGTGCCTCTAAATATAGGCCTGGCTACCTGGGAAGCATGCTGCACTCACAAGCCCACTCACTGCAGCTTGCAGAGTCCCCCTCTTCACCCTGCGCCCCTGGGAGCATGCTGGCACAGGCAGCAGAGCTCGGAGCAGGTTATAAAGAGATTATAAAGAAATATAAATTAAGCCTCTCTGCTAGAAATGCCAGCAGCCCCAGGCTCCCCCTGCTCCTTTGCTTTTTTCTTTTTTTAATGGCTTTGCCTTTATCTGGTACCAGCTCAAGAACTTCACTGCGCCTCGGAGCATGGAAAGGGGTCCCAGGAAAGGCAGGGGTGAAGCGGGACCCAGAGACGCTCTGTTTGTCACCTCCCATAAGTGGGTTCCTGTGTAGCCCTGTTCAAGGCCACTGACAGTATCAGGGGTTTGGTGGGACATCCCCCACTGTCACGCAGGCAGGCTCATCACCGGCTCTGTCATGGCTTGGGGGACCCTCTCTCCAATGTTGTGCTCCCAGAAATGCTCCAGGGTTTGCCACCTCTATGTCAAGGCAAGCTCTCGCCCTGGACAGACTGGCAGAGCTGAGCCGTGGGTCACTGGACCACACTGGAAGGTGCTGGGTGAGTTCACTGGGTCCAATTCATGCTCCCTCTGCACCTGGGGGCTGTCACGCAGCCGTCTGTGCTGGGGATGCTGCTGTCACTTCTGTGGTCCTGCTTCCTCCGTTGGCATCCCTTCCCCCAGGCCCCTTCCCTGCTCTGTGCTGAGTGGAGATAGCAGTCCCAAAAACCTCCAGCAAGTCATCAGCTGAGCAAATTGCTCTCTGTAAATCCCGACTGAAAGTGCGGGGATTCGTGAGGGCCCAAAGGGAAAGTGCTTGATTGGATTTTCAAGCCTCTTTCTGCAGCCCTGGGACAGAGGGGCTGACAGCGTCCCTGAATCTTCCTCACTGCCACCAGGGAGGGGATGCAAGCTGTGCCCTCTTGGTAATGGGAAGTAAAGGACCCTTAACTCTCCCCCCTTTATTTAACTCCTCTCTGGACTTTGTACGCAGCAATAAATTTCGCCTCTTACAAATCCTTTGGAGCAAGGCAGGCCACTACGGTGTCCCTCACCTGGTACCTGGGCAGGCGCGGAGGGAGCTGTGCTCCTGCTGCCTCGCTGCCAGAGAGGAGCCGGCGCTGAGCAGCCGCAGCCAGAGCCTGTCCCTGAGGAGTACAAGGCTCTGGGGACATGCAGCGTGCATTTGGGGTCTCTTGCAGGAAAGGCTCAGTTGGGGTTCAAGCCGCTGTGTCATCACGAGAGGGGCAGGAGAGCCTGGGGCTGGCACCCATCGCTCGGTGTAAGCCCCCTCCTCCTCATGGGGCCGAAAGTGTTTGTCTCCAGCACTGCCAAAAAGCAAAGTTAATAACAAGGTGAAGGTTTCCTGGGTTAAATTCAGGGAGCAGAGGAGCTGAGCAGTTCAATCAGCAGCAGTAACTGAATGGCAGAGCAGCCAGGCTGAGGTGGGGAATTGGTGTCACTCCAAGCCCCCATCACACAACTGAAGTGCCATGCAAATAAGGGAGAAAAGTGCTGCAAATTTTATTCCACTCCTTATCTCTGATTAATCCTCTTATGTGTTCATTTCATTTTAGCCCAGTGTTGACTGTCTGTTTACTGTATTCCTGTAGTCCCTGCAGAGATAAAAATCCCTCCGAGTCTGTAACATCTTCCCCAACCCTGCCCTGGCTGGACAAGGGGGGCTCCTGCCCACTGACACCGGTGGAGCACCGCAGAGGAGGGGACCAAGGTAACGTGCCTCTTGTCACCACGGCAGACGATAGCAGAGGAGGGGCTGGAAACCAGTTTCTCCCAGGCTCTAGATTAGTGCCCAGATGCTTTGGGCATCCCTGAAGGGAAAGAAAAATCCCCTAAAAATACTGTCACACGGCGTGGCTTTGCAGCCCACGCTCAGGGGAGGTGCTCAGTGCACTAGAGAGGAGACAGGCTTTCCCCTCACCATCCCTTGCTCATTGCAGGCAGATTTGTTAGAGCCTTGGGAGGGAAGCCCTGCCTGCCCCCAGTCCCTCTCCTCCAGCCCAGGCTCTCCAGCTCAGCTCAGCTTTGCCAGCAGCCCCGGGGTAGTGGCTCTCCTGCCTGCAGGGTGAGGCAGGAACAGGAGCCTTCTGGGCCTGACCTTGTTGCTAAAGGATTTTGCTTTGATCCTGTTCTCAGCAAGGTGCTTCTCCAGCTGGGGAGAAGAAAAATCCCTTAAACACCCCAAAATTGTAGTGAAAATTGCAGGAGAAAATGGTGGGATCCCCCCAGGTAAAAACAATTCACATTTAAAGGAGAACGGTGTCTGTAACAGCATGGGAACCTGCACAGATGAGGCAACCCGCTGCCTTTGGGGGGCATTCAGACAGGTTGCACAGAACTCCAGTTCGTGCAGGCACAGCCAGGCTGCGTGCGTGAACACCCCGGAGGTCTTCATCATCTCACACTCAGCATCCTTTGCTCCCGCAGGTGCCTGATGTCCCTGATGTCCCACAGCGCAGCTGCTGAGCACCTGCCCCGGAGCCCTGCTGCCTCCTGAAGGCACTTGGCAGTACGCTCAGGCGGGTGCAGGTGGGGTCCCAGCTCTGCCACGCTCACGCATGCCTCAGGGAGCCTGTGCCAGTGGCCTGACACACACAGGTGGGTACACACCCCACCCATGTGCCGGAGAGGTGGGCTCGGGTCCTCTCTCCTGCTGTGTATCGAGGGAGAGGACTCATCCCAGTCAGACTCTTCTCGGTGTAAACTCTCTCAGGATTTGGCAAGCTATAACATGGGAATTTTGGAGGCCTCTGTCTTCAGGAGCTGGAAATTGCTTTTCAAACCCAGTTGAATTTACAGCCTCCCCAGCATTCTGTGGCAGCAAGCTCCAGGGATTAACTGGCTCTTGGGTGGCAAAGTTCTGCCTTTTCCACAACCTCCTCCCACAGGTGCCCTCCAGTTCTCATGTGGTGTTGGCTCCCTGCCCAATGTCAGGCTGGTTTTGGGGGCCTCATCCTGATACTTCTTCCTCCTCTCCTTTCCAGGCTGGAGAGCACAAGTCTTAGATGGGGAAGATGATGTTTGTAAGCGTTTGTCTGTGGAAGGTGCAATCCAGGCTGGGCTTCAGATTCTCAGTGGTGCTTCTGGCCATGTCTCACAGGGCTTGTTCCAGGACAGTCTCTCCCAGTGCAGAAGCTGTTTCTTCTGTGGACCTGAGCGTGTCTGGAAGTTTGGGGGCAGGGTCTTTGTTAGCCATGCTCACACTATTTCTTGATCATAAGCAGCATTACTTCAGGAATGGCCCCACTTGCCCTCCAAGATGCAGCTCTCAGTGCCAGGTTGGTCTGGTCCCACACCCTGCCGGGGGGTGTTGAGCCCCTCTCCATCCCTCCCTGCCACCCCCAGGGTATCACAGGTCCTGGATTTTCCACCTGGCCCCCATCCCTCCCTGCCCCTCTGCCTATGTTTATCTCTAGCTGAGATGGCAGGACTGTTTAAAAAGCTGCAGGCTGAGCAGCAGAGCTGCGGCTGCTGCCTGGAGCCAGGCTGCGGCTGCTGCTTCATTATTTACAGCTGCCTTTGGCCGCTTGCTGCCTTCTCCAGCAGCTCAGCTCCGGCTGTGCTGGGGGACGCTGCTCGCTGTCTGCTTGTTCCTGCGCTGAAAGCTCGAGTATTTTTGCCCTTGAACAGTTGCCATCTGGCACCCGACCTCGGTACCAGCAGCGTACCTGGCGTACCTGCCAGCTCAGGACAGATCCAGCCCCAAAGGTAAAGCTAACCCTTGCTAACACTTTTGAAGAGCTCTACTGATTTTAAATTGCTTCCTAATACTGACAGCAAATCCATGCTGGAGCACAGGGGGTAAAATCCTGGGCTGTATGGCAGAGCCATACACAGGCTGCAGTTCTCCAGGCTCAGTCCATGAAGGACTTCAGCTGTGAAGGCCTGGGTCATTCTGCTGCCTTTAACGTTGGTCTCAGCCAGGCTGGCACCCCTCAGTCCCGCCTGCCTCTCTTCAGCCAGCTGCCAAAGCAAGGGCAGCCATTACCGGGCCATCAAATGCCACCTCTGTGTGCACTGTGCGTCTGAGCGGCCTCGCGATGGTCTGGAAGTAGAGCATCTGTTTGCCCTCGCTGGGAACAGCTGCCGTGTTTATGTGGTCTAAATGGCATCTTCCAAGGTGACCGGATGCTGGCTGGGTGCAGATGTGCAGGGATGATGGAGCACAGACTCATGTGGCGGTGTCAGCCAGCTCTGTCCCCACGGCTGGTCCCCCTGCGCCCTGGCAGCCCTGCAGGCTGCGCCTGCGATGGAGACCAGGAGCGAGGCTGGAGCTGCCATATGCTCCCCATAAAAACACTTCTTGGCCTGTTCCCCAGCATTTCCTGCCGCTGCCACACGTGCTCAGGATCCCACATGCCTCGCAAGCCGTTCACCAACTGCAGCCCAGCAGATGGAGGAGCCAGGCATGGTTTTGCAGCAGGAGAGACAGGAATCCATAGGCTCTGTTTGTTCTCAGGGTGTTCACGGCAGCAGAGAAAGGGGGAGGAGAGCTGGCACCCACCCCGGCAGCACCATCTGTGCAAAGTGCCCCTCTGCAAAAGGCTCGGGACCTTTCCGTACCCACTCCCCGCCCTGGGGCTCAGCCGTAAGCCCTTTTTCAGCTGCAGAAAGTGTTTCCATCTTTCCTGTTTAAAGGCAGTTAAGATGGTGCGAGTGCCCTGGGTAGATGGAGACCATTGCTCCTCCCAGGCAGGTGATACTAGTTTGTTCTGGTGGCTTTTCCCTCTAGCAGAGATGGTCAGTCAGCACTAGGAGTAAAGGGAGAAAACCTGTCCTCGGAGGGAGCAGAGATTTATTGCAGGAGGGAATTAAAAATGTACACGTCAGCTTTTGGAGTAACTCTTGCTCTGCCTTTATCTGTCTGGAGGGGAATGAGGGCTCTGGATTCAGCCCTGCTCTGTAGCACAGAGGTCCGAAAGTGCTCAGGAAGCTGAAGGCACATCCTTAGTGGCATATTGTGGTGGGGAGTGACCAGATGGAGCTGATGTCTCTCTTACCTCGGGCAACAGAGCGTGACCGGACTGGTGTCTGAGCTCTAAGCACAGAAGATAAGTGTCCAAGCCCCAGGAGAGGGGATATCTTCATGCCGTGTCGGTCGAGACACTGTGAAGAGCCGGGTGAGGGGCAGACATCCTCCTGCAGGGACACCTCCGTGGGGGGCTCCTGCTGCTGATGGGCACTGGGGGGGGGTTCTCCTGATGAGTCCTTTTACCTTGTGCTGAGCTGTTTTCCAGTGACCTTGCATCTCAGTGGCATTGTGGTGGTCCCCAGGAATGGGAGGGGATGGGGTGCAGCCTCTCAGGCTGGGGGCAGGCAGGCAGGGAGTAGGCAGGGTGGGGACACAGACATGAACAGCCATCTTCTCCCTGTGCTGGGGTGGTGTCAGCACTGGTCCGTGCCCGCCAAGGACGGGGGGGCGGTGTTTGCCAGGCAGCGTGGCCCAGATCACTGGCCACTGAGCATGGGATGGGAGTGGGTTTGGGTGCTGCTGACGGGGCACAGCTGCTGCTGAGCTCCAGGGGTTGTTTTATAGCTCAGCTTCCTGCTGCGTGAGTGAGGCTGAGAGATTTGCAGCCCAGCACACTTCTTTGCTTGGGAATTAGAAGAAGAAACAAAAAGTAGATTTTGATGGCTCCTGGGGTGGAGCCTAGCTGTAATTACCAGTGTTAAGGAGAGTGTTACCCACTGCTACTGCTGGTTTTCTCTGACCTCTTGCCCTGGTCCAGGGTAAGTACATGTTGTGCCCCAAGCCCAGCATGGAGACCTGCCCCGAGAAGGATGTTTGGAGCCGCAGCCCCGGGAAGGCATGTCATACCTGCTGCTGAGCACATTAGTGCTTCTCCAGGAGTGGATAAGTCCTGCTTACAAGGACATTGGTCCTCTTTTATTTAATTTCCTGGTAATGCTTCTGCAGCGTCAAAGTCTTATCAGGAGAGGAGCAGCTTAAGAGCCTGGTAAAGGAGTTTTATTGTCAGTATCCAGGTCTTTATTACCCTCTTCCATTTAATGCTGGATGGCAGACTGGTTGGGGGTGAAATGAGGTGTGCTTTCTTTTCCTTTTGTCCATTTAAGCTTCAAAGATTTCCCCACTAACCTTTTCTGATGGTAATTCAGCTGCGTGAGAGGCTGCTGTTCCTGGGTGGCCATCAGAGGGCCGTGGCTCGGCCACAGGCTCCATGGGGAGGAGCGGGGGTAAGACCCACTCCCAAATTGCACACAGAAGGACAGATCAGGGGACACAACAGCTTTAAGTGGGCAGCCATAGTCTGGGACTTATCCACTTGGATGTGACTTGGTGAGCAAACCCCTGCCTCAGTTTCCCCGGAGCAGTCACACGCAGCTCAGCCACATCTCTGAGGCATCCCAGTCCCTGCAGTGGATACTCACATTCATGCTCTGCAGGGGCTTGCTGGATGGGAGTGCTGGAGTTGCTGTGGGCAGTTTAGGTGGGATGAGAGGGGGGGGGGTTGTCCCCTGGGAAGCCAGCAGCTCGGCGGCTCTGCATCTCTTGGGAGCCAGCTCCATCCCCGCAAGCAGCAGGCGTTCACCCCCCCATGCCAGGCGTGTGGACATGCTGTGATACATTCAGTCCCCTTTTCAGCTGCAGACAATGGGTTTGGATAATGTTCGTTTGAGAAAATTGGTTGAATTGTGTTGGGTTTTTGTTGTCGTTGCTGCTGTTGTTCTTTTAAATGCTCATGGGAGTAGCAGAGCAGCTAATGAGGCGGCGTGTAGCCAGTCGCAGGGGAGACAGTCTCGCCTGCGCCTCCCCACAGCTGGGCTCTCCTGGTGATGGAGCTGGGCCTGCACCCCGCACCAGCAGGTGCTACAGCCCCGCTGGGACTGCTGATGGGTGCGAGACTCCCCCTTGCCCCAGGAGATACCCGCACCCTTCTGTTCCTCAGCAGTTCCCTTCCCCAGGTCTTACTGTTTTGCTTCTCCATCCGTGTGCTGCCGTGTGAGAGAGGGGAAATCCATGGGTACCTGTCCAGCTGGGCACTAGGGATGGCTCAGGGTGGAGCTGGCAGTGGTGGCATCCCATCACCATGGAGTGTGGCTCATCCACAGCCTGTGTCCCACTGCTCAGAGCCCTCCTGGCTCCCATGGGAGACACGGCAGCAGGGACAGGCCCAGACCCCGCTCCCTTAAAGGATGTTGGGACAGGTCACCTGAGGATCAGGGCTGGCGCAGGGCTGGCTTTCCTGGCAGTGATATGCTCAAGCCCGAAGCTGTGCGAGTGCTGCTGCAGAGCTGCAAGAAGCTGCCGTCCTCTTTCAGCCTGGCGTGCCGTCCCTCTTCACTCTGCAGCAGGTGCCAACATGCGGCGTGGGGAGCGGGCAGGGGGTGTCGGAAATGCAGACAGATTGCATTAGATGGATGATGTGTCAAATCCTAAACTGATAAGAGACAGAACAATTGATGTGTTGCCAAAAGGCCAGGAAGGATTTTTTTTAAGCAGGCTAAATAGTCTGGACAGGAACAAGCAACGAGCAGCACAGAAACAATGACGCGTTCCTCACTTTATTTTTCTGGTCGCAGCCGTGCCTGTTGCCATCTGTCTGTGCTGCGCTCCACCGCCATCCGGACAGGGCTAGGATTGCTCCCCAATAGCAGGCTCCAGCCCTGCCAAGCCGCCTGGAGCCAAGCCTGGCATTGCTCTGGGATGCCAAGGGCGAGTTTGGCATGACCTTGCCCTGCGCTGGGTCTTCCTGTCTTCTGGCCCTCAGTGCTTTGAGGAGTCCCGGGGCTGGCAGCGGAGACTCAGTCGCAGAGCCAGCAGCCATGACTGAGCCTGCCTTAATCCTAGTTTTTAGACTGGCTGAACTTGTTTCCACTTTTCTCTGGTATTGTACAGCCATGTTACACAGTGTGAAAAAGCTAACCCTCGAGTTTACTCTTAAATCTCTGCAGAACGGGCAGAGAGCTGGCCCTTGAGCTGTGCCAGGGCTGCCTCCTCCTCTGAACCTTGTGGCAGTGGCACGCCTCAGGTAATGGCCAGAGTCACACCACCGGGAGGTTACCCCGCACAGGTCTGCCATCTAATGAAGTGAGATGCTGGGACAGGGATGGGACAGAGATGCTGGGAGAGGATGGCGTGATTTACCCTTGGGTAAATGAATGTCCCCCTGCAAGGACGGGCACTGAGCAGCGCTGCTCTGCGAGGGAGCCTGGGGAGGGCTGGGGATGTCCTGGCAAGCTGCTGGGACCCGCAGTGCCAGCAGCGATGCAGGAGGCGGGTGGAGTGTGGTTGCCCTCCAGGTCACAGAGGGCTTGGGGTGAGCAGGGAGGGCTGCTGTGATGGGGGGGTGCCTTACAGCCTGCCCCTCCGCTCCGCAGCGCAGCCATGTGATGCCGGAGGAGCGCGGTGGCGATGATATGGAATGTGGGCAGCTGCCTTCGGACACGCTCCGACAGGTGACGGTCCAGCGCCACCCCCACTACGGATTCGGCTTCGTGGCCGGCAGTGAGAGGCCAGTGGTGGTGCGCTCGGTGGCAGCAGGTAGGGTGTGTGGTGGGGGGGGTCCCTGGACATGGCCGCAGGGTGCCAGGAAGCACAGTGGCACCTTCACCTGGCGGGACCCCCTCGCTGGGCTCCTGTCCTCTCCTGTCCCCTCCAGTGGGCCTGCGGGGTGCTCTGCACAGCCACATACACAGGCAAATGCTCTGGGGGCACTTGGGACCCTCCTGCTTCCCCCCCCACCCCACAGCCCTGGGATGCCTGGGCTGGCCCTGACCCTCTGTCCCTGCAGGCGGCCCTTCTGAGGATAAACTCCTGCCAGGAGACCAGATCTTGGCCATCAACGATGAGGACGTGAGTGAAGCCCCTAGAGAGAGATTCATCGAGCTTGTCAGGTGAGGACAACACTCATCCCTCATCGCCTTTGGGGAGGCAGCTCATACCAGGCTGCTGTGCCCCAACTGGAGCCTTGGGGTATTGATGCACACTGCCAGGCTGTGCTGTCACCAGTGGTCACTGCTGGTGTGGGGAGGCTTCAACCTGAGCAGGAGGGGTGCCTTGGAGCAAGTGCCATACCTGCTCCTGGCTGGCCAAGGGGCGGGCAGCACTGGGAGGGCACCCACAGCCGTATTACCCAGCACCCCGAGATGCCCATGAAGGTCCCAGCCACCATCAGGCTGGGGAAGGTGGGATGTGCTCTCTCAATATCCAAATGCACGTGCTGAGCTCCACCCCCATGAGGTCCCATCCACCTTCATTTCTCCTTTCTGTCACAGGAAGGCCAAGGACTTCATCATCCTCACGGTCCTGCACACCCACCAGGTGAGACCAGCGGGGCCATGGCCAGCCCTGGGGAGCCAGGACAGGGGTTAAGAGCCCTTTGGGAGACTGAGATGGGGTCCCTGGAGGCCCCAGGAGACCACTTTGGCAGCTCTGCTGAGGCATTGGACTGGTGTCCCACCACCCCGAGACTCCTCCAAGCTGTTGGGTCTGAGAGCTGCCACAGCCCCGCAGGGTCAGTGTGGGCACACGGCCATCTCCCTGTCCTTGTCACTACCTCCTCACAGGAGGGAGGGAGTAAAAATATCCCCAAACCCCTATGGTTTGCTGAGGGCATCAGGCGTGTCTGATGAAGTGACCAGAGATGGCAGGGAGGGATGTAGCATGGTGTCCCCGGCAGGCTCGGGCGGGGTGTCCCAGGGAGATGGGAGTGCCGGCTGCAGGCCCCAGGCAGTGCCGCTGGAAGTGGTGCTGGCACCGGGTGGCCCGTGGTGCTGGAGCAGACTGAACCGTCATGCTGGCAGCGGTGGTGACAGGGCATGATTTCTGCTTTACTGAGCCCTTTGATGTCGGTAAAGGAGATAAATGTGAGAGCTCCTCTGCGCTCCCCTCCTCTCCAGGAAGGAGATGCCACTGCTCAGCGCTGCTCCGTCAGGAGCGGGGCATGTGCCAGGCTCCAGAAAAGTTTTTTTTATTCCCATCCCTGGATGGCTGCCAGCCAGGACAGGCTGCACGTCTGACACTGGCGGCCTCAGCCACACACAGCTCTGCAACATCGCCGCCTCCGTGCCAGCGTGTGTGCAGGCAGAGCCTCCCCAGCCTGGCACTGCCACCAGAACGTCCTGCAGGGCTGCCCGGGGTCTCGCCATCCCCCAGCTCCTAGCCACCCGGCTCCTCCCCGCAACTGCAGACCCACATCCGAGGGGCTTTGTCTGTGCCATGGGACCAGTGGCCGTGGCTCCGAGCAAGCCCTGGCTCATGTCTGCGGGAGCTCAGCTTTAACAGAGGGTGCTGGGCACGTGTGTGCTGGCTGGGGGTGCAGCCTCCCCCAAAACACTGAGGGTGCTGATGAGACTTCAGGGGCTGCTGCTCATTGTTCTGGCCCTGCCTGCAGCACTGTATAACCACAGAGAAGGGGACTTGCTTTCCACCCACGGTTCACTGCCCGCTCCCCATCGTCACGCTGGCTTTGGAGAGGCTTTCTCAGGGCCCCGTGTCTGGCTTTCCCCACACCACGGCTCCAAGGGCAGGCAGGTGATTTACCCGGTGCTCTCTTTCCAGTCTCCCAAATCTGCTTTCATCAGCGCAGCCAAGAAGGCGAAGCTAAGGTCAAACCCGGCGAAGGTCCGATTTTCAGAGCAGGTGACAGTCGGCGAGACGGACCCAGTAAGTCCTGCCCTGCCTTCCTCTGTGAGTCACACCCCTGAGGCATCCCCGGGGCCATGGGGTGCGAGGTGCCTAGGGGCCACAGGGCTCCTCTCCGCTGATTTGGGTGAGAGCAGCCCTCTGGCTTGGGGAGCCCCACAGGGCTTGGGCACACTCAAGGTGTTGAGTCAGTGCTGGGGGGACATGCCATGATCCTCCCCTGTCCCACCATCGGGATGGAGCCCCAGAAACTGTCCTTGGACACCTGGTCCCACTTGAGTTCTCCTGGACACCCAAGAGTGACATCTGGGCCAGTGCCTGCCCCAAAGAAGGTCTGTGGCTTCCAACCTGGTGCCAAAGGCTTCGCAGGAGTGCCCAGGCTTAGGGCAGGGTGACCAGGGCACTGCTGCCTGGCACTGGAAGCTGTTATGCTGCAGTAGTGTTCCAGCCCAGTGCCATTAGCACTTAATTACAGAAAGATTTTATTAAGCAGCATATGAAAAAAAATCCAAAACACACCCCCCCACCCCCCACCCCATAAAGCGCTTCTAGCAAATTCTATTTCTAAGCAAAATCAATTAAGTAATTATCTGATCGAAACACTTCTTGCTAAATAAAATAAGCCTCACCCAACTTCCTGCACAGGGCACGTGCAAGGTGGAGATGGGCTAGGCTTGGCTTAAGGGTCAGGACTGGGGCATCGGCTCTGAGCCACCCCGGCCGCTGCCGCCCTGCTGGGACACCAGCTGGGGAGGGGGACAGGCTGCCAGGCATGGGCACACCTCGGGGATGTGCTGGGCAGAGTGGGATGCTCCATTCCCACTGCAGCTGCTGGGAGCTGGGGAGGTGAATCTGTCAGGCAGCTCTGAATTGCTCCAGCCCTCAGCTTCTCGATGGCTCAGCGGAGACACTGGATTTCCAAGGGAAATGTGCCTCTTAGTGCCTAAGCCCAGAGAAGCTGAGGATGCCGTAACCACTTCATCACTGACACTCATTTTCTCTCCCCACCCTCCCTCTGTCTCTCCGTGCCCCTCACCCTCCTCGCCTCCCCCGTTGCCGGCCCCGTGTGCCAGGACATGTTCAAGAAAGAAGCTCTCCTCCTCATTCCCAACGTGCTGAAGGTTTTCCTGGAGAATGGGCAGATCAAATCCTTCACGTTTGATGGCCGAACCACCGTGAAGGTGGGCCCTTCCACTCCCCCCATGGCACCGTGACACTCCTCTCCTCCCGCCTGCCTGATCCATTTTTCCCTGTCTCCTGCTTCCATGCACAAACACCGCAGCGGCGCTTGGCTGGCTGCGAACTGCCACTGCATGATAGATAGCCCCTCCGCCTCCCCAGGCGACACGCTTTGCAGCTGCCAGGGATGGGCTCTTGCTGTCTCTCTCCCACTCCTAACTTTTCTCCTTGCTGTGAGCCTGCGCTCCAGCCAGGATGGGTGCTCCTGCGAGTCCCCCTGCCAGGGGCCAGGTCCCTGCAGCCCCCCTCTGAAACTCCGCAGTGTTGCCCAAGGTGCTGGTCCTGGCTGCTGGTCACCTGCTGCTTCAAAGTCACTTTGCCCAGCAGTGGCTGGGTACCATCCCACTCTCAGCAGTGCAGGGCCTCATCCTGCACTGGCACGGCCTCAGTGCGAGGGATGAGGGGGCTCTCAGCGGGGTGCCAGCTCCCACCCTGGGAGGGAGCTGGCACCTTGCACCCAAGCCTGTCCGTGGTGTTTGCAGGATGTGATGGTGACGTTGCAGGACCGCCTGTCCCTGAGGCACATCGAGCACTTTGCCCTGGTCCTGGAGTATTCCAGCCCAGAGCAGAGCCACCGGTTCCTGCTGCTCCAGGATAAGCAGCCACTGGCCCATGTAAGCCACTGGGTGCGGGAGGGCAGGGGGACAGCTGTGGCCGGGCACAGGGAGGCTCTTCTCCCACCAGTGTGGGGCTTGGCCAGGGTTGTGTGCTGGGTGGTGTAAGCTCTCCTCACCTCCGGCATGGTCCTGTAGGCTCAGGGGTGAAAAGGGTGGCCAACAAGGGAGATGATCAGAGTTCTACCCATCCCACCCTGACAGCACCGTGAAGATCCTCTGTGCTCCAGCCCGCGCAGCTGCAGACAGCATTCATGAACATCCTTGGCTTACCCAGGAGAGCCAGGAAGCTGGTGCTGCACGGGACCAGGGATAAAATGGGGATCGTGGAGGAAGCGGTAGCCTTGGTTGCATAAACCCCAGCAGCACCAGGCAAAGCTGTCACACCAAGGAAGGCTGGGCTGTTCCTGGGATGAAAGGATCAGGTGGTGCATGGAGGAGAGAAATCACCCCCTTCCCAGGGGAGAGGAGAGGGGGTCTCCTGCTCTGTAGGCAAATAAATGTGTCTGCTGGGCTCACCACTTTCCTCTGCAACAGGTTGTACAGAGGACACACTACCATGGCATGAGATGCCTTTTCCGTGTGAGCTTCTTCCCCAAGGACCCGGTGGAGCTGCTGCGCCGTGATCCCGCAGCATTTGAGTACCTGTACATCCAGGTAAGGGGACTCACCCCGAGGAGTGGGGCGCTGATGGTGCTCATGGCCCACACATCTGCCCCGGCTGGGCCCTGTGGAGGCATCGCTCAGGTGCCCTCTCCCCGTGGCTGTCTGCAGACACCTCTCCTTCCTCCTGCAGAGCCGCAACGATGTCATCAGAGAGCGCTTCGGCGCAGACCCGAAGCCAGAGATGCTGCTGGGGCTGGCTGCCCTCCACATCTACATCACCGTCTCAGCCACCCACCCCAGCCAGAAGGTGTCCCTCAAGAATGTGGAGTGAGTCCTCCTCCCTCTACCACACCGCTGCACAGCTCTCCCCTGTGTCCTCTCCCTGCGCTCCTGCTCACAGCCCCTGCAGAACTGGGGTGCTCTGAGCCACGTTTCAGGGTGCTGAGCGTGAGATGCCCTGGGAGCGCCCCTGGAGCTGGCCAGTGGCTTATGGGCTGGGCATGCAGCCCCTGGTGCCACTGTGGGGCCGTGTAAGACCCCCGCACGCTGACATCCAGCCACATAAAGCAGCCTCTCCAGGGGCTGGCAGGGATATTTGCTGCAAGCCCAGGATCATTTCATTGGGAACCTGGGCTGATTTTCCGGCATCCAAGGCAAGGAGAAGGAGAAGGAACTGTGGCTGCATAATCTCAGCCCGTCACCAAGCCACACAGCCCTGGATCAACCCTCCTGTGGCTCCTGCTGGTCTTAAATCCATCTGTCCAGTCCATCTGTGCAGGCTGGCCTTGCTCGTGCATGGGGAGGAAGGGGGGAGATGGCACCCTGGGAGGACCCCAAAGGAGGTTTGGGGATTTTCCCTGCACCTCTTAACCTTACATGAAGGTGAGTGGGAGCTGGGCTCCCACGTCTCCATTCAGAGGCATCTCCACCCCTCACCCAAGACACCTCACCTGCAGAGCCTGGCACGTGGTGTTCCCCAACCCTCTACTAGTGTCTGTGACACCAGTGGGGGGTCCCATCCCGTTGGGGACCCAGGCTGGGGGCTGCCGCTGCTCCAGCTGTGACACTAAGGAAACGCTGGTGTAGCTCCAGCTCCCTCTTGATGGCAAGAGGGTGCTCTCAGACAGCATCCCTGGTTTCTGGCCCTCTCTGCCCATCAGTGGGGTCTCTGGGCCGGTGGCTCAAGCAGGCTTCCCTCCCCGCAGGAAGGAGTGGGGCCTGGAGCCCTTCCTGCCCCCCTCGCTCCTGCAGCTCATCAAAGAGAAGAGCCTCCGGAAAGCTCTGTCGCAGCAGCTCAAAGCCCACCAGAACCAGCCTGGCAGCACCAAGGTGAGCCTAACCCACACGGCCGCGGCTCAGGGCTGGTGGGGTGGCAGTGTGCCCTCCACCCCAGCCATCCTGTTGTACCTAACTGCTCAGGTACTCCTGTTACTGCTGCTTAAGTCCCCTTGCACGGGAGATAAATCCCAGGGTGACAGCCAGGCAAGCCACTCTCTCTCCTGAATCCACTTCTGAGAGCTGATTTGGATTTCGGGGACTGCACTGAGGATCAGTGGGGTGAGATCAGCCGAGAGCTGGCTCTCAGCTTGGCTGAAGCAGCACACATCAATTAAGCCTGTCCTTATCGTTATCTCTGCTTCTGGACTTGGAAAGCTCTGAGCCACTACCTTGGTCCCTGCAGCTGTTAGAGCTCCCCAGGGAGGGTATATATCCCCCAGGAGAGTTACACATCTTGTGGGGGGGGGATTATACATCCCCTGGTGCGGGGGGATACATCAAGTGTCTGGGCTCCTCCCTGGCTGCGCCTCTGCTCTGAGTTACTTCCCAGCATCTGCCCAGGACAGGAGGGGAGTGAAGACCCCCTCCACCCCATGTCAAGTCCCCAGTCTCGCTGTCAGCACAGCCCATGCCCCGAGCTGCCTGCGCACCCCTGCTTGGGAGCTTCAAGTTGGCACCAGCCTCTTGCATTTCTTCCCCCTTGTGCTGGGGGTGATCACCCGTGTTATGTGTTTTGTCAGGTTTCCACGGCCCAGGCGAAGCTGCAGTACCTGAGGATCTTGAACGAGCTTCCCACCTTTGCTGGGGTCCTCTTCAACACAGTGGGACTGGTACGGTAATTCAGGATGGGCTGGGAGGTGCTTGGCACTGGTCCTGAGTGTGTGCTGGAGGGGAGAGCCAGGGGAGATGTGGCTTCCACAGAAATTACTTCCCTTGCTCTGCCCCACTAGGGTCCAAGCCCATCCAGAAAAACCTTCAGAGCATCTGCTGGCAGTAGGTCAGATCTTCAGCGCTGCAGGGCCAGGGTCGGCTCTGTTCTTGCGAGCCTTTTGGGCAACAAGATCACCAGCTCAACAAAGTTGGAGTAGATTCAGACACATGCTTATAGCTTGGTCCTGCCCTGGCAGCATCGTGCCATCCATCTCAGAGGAGGCCACCCTTGGCAAAGGCCACCATGTCCCCTGCTTGTCCACACAGGGAATAGCCTGGCTGGCCTTACTGTCTCCGTCAGCAATGGTCCAGCCCAACCACTTAGCAGCTCTCAGGAAGCTGCCACCACCGTGGCCCCCTCCTCCCTTGTCTCCCTCAGAGGCATCTCATCCCCTCACCCAAGCCACCTCACTTCTTCCACTGCAGGAGGAAAGCCACCAAGACAAGCAGGAGAATGGTGGAGCTGCTGCCTGGCTCACCTCTCCATCCCTCTTTCTCCACCTGCTATCCAGGGGGCCTCATGTAGGTGTCACCTCCCTGCCATCCTTCCCTTTACCCCCACCCAAGGTCTCAGCACTTCCCTGGCTTCCCTTGCTTTTCCTCCTGGGTTCCACCCATCTCTTGCAGCCTTTGATCTACTCTACTTCCACCGTGCCTCAGAGCTCCCCAGCTGCAGCCTGGGGGGCTGCCTGTAGGAAATCGATGAAGGCAGAGCGCTGTGGTGTCTGGTTGGTGCCGTAGCTGAGCGGTCAGAGCCTGCCGCCAGCACTGCCTGGGCGTGCAACGTCGGGCAGCTCACCTCTGGTGTGGGTGCTCTGCCTTTTCATCTCTGACACCAAAGCAATGACTCTGAGCCAGTGTAGGAGTTGAACCACCTGTAAGTGATAAAAAGTATTCCTTTATTCTCTTCTGCACAGGCCTGCCCAGCTCCTCTTCCACTCCAGGTCTGGCTTGAAGCATCCTTCCTGGGCAGACCAGAGCAAGAAAGATCTGTATTTTCAGACAAGGCTTTAGTCTTTCTTCTTTTCTAAAATGCATCCACTCCCTCCTCTGCTTCCTTCTCTCAGAGGCAATGTCAGATCAGGCAGATTTGTAACGTGCTCTTACTTTTCTGTAGTGACACCAGCAGGCCTGAATATTTCATATGGACAGTCAGTTCAGTGCTTTATTTTTAAATAGCCTTGGCATCCCGCACACCAGGATGCATTCCTGGCTCTGCAGAGATGCTGGGGTTGGCGGGGGGGCGGGCAGTTCATGGCACCAGCTTCACCTGCTGCTCTACAAAAGCCATCTGGGACCCGCCTGAACTGCTGACACTGGGGTTTGGCTCCTTGGAGAGAGCCTGTGCAGCCCCAGGGTGTGTTTATTCACCCCCCTCCATCTGTCTCTCTCCATGTGCTCATGCTACCAGGACGAGAAGCAGCCAGCCACCATGCTTCTGGTGGGACCCCGGCACGGCATCAGCCACGTCATTGACCTAAAGACCAACCTCACCACCGTGCTGTCAGAGTTCAGCAAGGTCAGCAAGATCCAGCTGTTCAGGGAGAACCAGGGGGTGGCCCGGGTGGAGACCAGCATCCTGGATGCCAAGGTAGGCATGGGTGCCGCAGAGGCAGGCACCAGGGAGAGGGGCTGCGCTTGAGTGTTGGGTTTGAGGGGGTGTTGGAGCATCTTCTTGGAGATTTCTGGAGACTCAGAAGCCCCTTTCACATTGCAGGCACAGGGTGCAAGGTCTGTGGCATCTCCTCAGCTTCTCTGTGCCGCAGAGGCAGGGACTGACACCGGGGTGGGGGCGGTACAGGCACGGTGGTGTTCTGGCCATGACCCAAACGCCTGCCCAAGGATGCAAGCAGCGTAGCAGCGTCCTTGGGGCAAATGGGGGTGACGCAGGCTGGGCAGGTAGCAGGGCGCCTTGGAAGCAGGACAGCACCTCTGCTCAGGGCTGGAGAGGAGTGGGCCGTGGCCATACCTGGGCTGGATGAAGGTACTGGAGAGAACTGGTGGTGGTTTGTGTGCTAGCAGCACTCAAGGAACTTGTCAAGCCACACAGGGTCGTTGAGTGAACTGGAAATAATGGGAGGGGTGGTGTCAGGCTCAGAGTGCGAGAAGAGATCACTGGGCATCCCTGGCCATGGGTGCCTCTGGCTCCAGTAAGCCACCCCCTGGGAACCTTGCCAGCTGTCTCCATTATCCTTTAGCCCATGGAGCAGTCTTTCCACTCCTTGGCATACATGGCCTCCTGGGCCCTGTGTGTTATCTATCATCCTGCCATCCCCAGCTAGTTGGGTGGTGCAGTGCTGGTTCTGGTAGTGAATCCCCACGGTCAGGCTCCACCACCCCTCCTCACCCCTCACGGTCTCCTGTCTCTTCTGGGTCCCAAACCCTTCAGAAGGACTGTCAACAATACAGTAAGAGCTTCACTCACGCCTTTGGTGTCTGGTCCAGCAGCCACAAGATCCAAAGGACATCTTCCACTGGCCTTTGCTCAGGTTTTTAATAAGCTAGGACACTTCTCCAGCAGACTCACAGGCAGGTAGCTCTGTGCCTGCCCCAGGGCATCCTCAGGTTTCACTGCCTCCCTGCGCCCAGCTCTTCCCTGCCCTGTGGGGAAGGACATTGCTGAGAGGCAGCAACCTGACAGATAAATGCCAAGCCTCATCATCTCCTCTCCTCCCACTTTCAATTCAGCAGGACAGAGTTAAGATCAAGTTTGGGCTAAATTAGGGAGGAACAGTGCTTGGCAGAGGCTGTCCCATGCCATGCCACCTGACATGGTGGAGCTGCGACCGCTGTGGGCCATGGAGCTGCTGCTGCGCAGCAGACAGGGTGTATCTGCACGAGCCCTCCAAGCCTTTGGCTGTAGGTCAGTTTTGCTGCTCCCGCATCAATCCCTTTTCCCCCTGAGGCTGATGAAGCTGAGCTGCTTTGCTGGCTGCCTCTGCATTTCCTCATCTCCTGCAAGGTCTCTCCCCCCCAGCCCTCTCTGCAGCCCCTTCCTTGCGCTCTCAGCCATAGCCTCGCAGATGTAATCAGGGTGGATTTGTTTAGGATTCTCCTGCTGCCTCCTCCCTGGTGGATTTTAGCACTTCCTCCCACCAGGCTCATTAATTCCTCCGTTTTCCTGCTGCCTCTGTGCCTGGTCCAGTAGCTCTGCTGAACTGCAGTAACACCCCAGTAGCCTCTGCACTCATCCTCTTCCCCTCTGCCTTGGTTGTCCCTTCCAACAGCCCAAAGCCTGTTTTTTGCATTTGTAATTCAGTGAGTATTTGCTCAGCTGTAATATTCCCTCTTCTGCATCCCACTGAAGTCAGTCGTTGCCCAGGTGAAGTGCCAGAGTTCTGCTGTGCCTGTCCATATCCTTCAAAACCCTCAAAGACCCATCGGGTCTCCGCCTCACTGCCTACAGAGCAGATATAACCGAGGGATATCATCTAAACCATGAGTAACCCTCCTGGTTCCTCCTGGTGCCCGTGCCCCTCCCATGTGTGTATAAATCATGATATTAATAATAGGCTGGTCAGGACCCCATGACTGGCTGCTCACGGCTCACGCTGGGCGCACGGCGTGTCCCCGCTGCCACGCAGGGAGACACGCGGCGTTAGCTCTGCTCAGCCCCGGCACCTCATCGAGGTCACAGTGGGGTGCACAGGCCCCCCTGGTGCCGCCGGCCCTCCCTGGCGTGGCAGAGGGGACACAGCCCGGTGCGTGGCTCAGGCTGGCTGCAGGAGTGGCAGATGTGCTAGGGGCTGAGGTGATGGTGACGTCCATCTGCTGTAAATTAGGCGGCAATTCCCACCAGGCTTCTCCAGAGATCCTGCAGTGCCTCTCCCCTCAGCCACGCTCTGCGGCAGTTATTAACTGCCGAACACCAGCCCTTTCCTGCTGTAGGAGTAGACTTTCTCCCATATCCCCTCCGTCCAGCCTCCAAATTGCTGGAGAAAAGGCAGCTCACATACAACTCCCACCAGCACGTACGTGTGCGCAGCAGCTTCATCTCCCTGAGAAATCCCAGGCAGCTGCCTGCAGCCACCGAAAGCCCTTCTGCCTGCCCGCCCATTTGTGAATCTCAGCAGGCTCAACAGCACCCCACCGGTGCAGAGGCTGCTGTTATCTGTCTTTATTTAACCATTATCCAAAGGGCTGGGTTTTGAAGGCAGAATGTCTGCTCCAAAATGAGGTATATGCTAATGTTATGCAGGACAGCGACGGATGAGGCAGGCTAAGAAAAGCAGGCAAAAAGATTGCAGTGCTAATCTGCTTTCTGCAGTTATTCTATTGCACTGATGATGTCTCTGGCTAAAGCCCTGGGTTGCAAATAAATCTGTTTCTGTCGTAAACCATTTTAGAGAGTTGTTCTCGAAGTAGCGTCCTGACTGCTTTGGGGACCTGTGCTCAAACCTGTATCACCCCCTGAGGTCTGTCAGAACCCTGCAGACTGCAGAGCAGAGCAGGGCCCACTGCACTGTGATTCCTGGTGCTGCACTGCGGGGTGCTGGGGCAGCTCTGGTACCCCCAGGTACCAGCAGGGATGTGGGTGAGCCGGCCTGAATCGGTGGGGTGGTGGCGGCCTGTGGCAGCTGCTGGGTTACTGTGGAAACGGCAGATGGTCAGTGACGGTGAAGGGATTTGTGCAGAAAGGCCATTTTGAATTTCTAAGTGCCAGGTTTATTGATGTGTAGTTGATCCTAAGAGTTAAAAAAAAGGGGTCAGGTCACAGAGCAGTCATCAGCCGGGAGGTCTGCACACCCCGACCACACCAGCCAGCTCCACCCAAATGTCCTTAGCTGCTCCTTGCCTGCAACCACAGCCCAGACATACCTGCTGGGAAGGAGCGGGGGAAGATTTTCAGGTAACAAGCAGGCTTGAGGAGATCATAAACCATTTGCATTTAATTCAGGAAGAAAAGAAATGGTGTTTGTCTTATAAATTATTCACTGGGTAGGTAATTGGTTTGTTTTGGACCTTTTCCATCCTGGGCTTCGGTTTCTGTTTAAAACAGCCCATGTAGGATACAAGCCCAGGGCTGGTGCCTCTGCTTTGCTTTCTTCAGCTGTTTGGTAGGGGGGGCACAAATGCTGGTGGGACCCCTTGCAGAAGAGCTGCACAACCTCAGGACAGAGGAACAAAAGCCTCCAGGACTCTGCTACTGGGTGCAAGCAGGACTTTTATTCCCTGCAATGTCCAAGGGAGCTGCTGGGAGGAGAGGAGCAGGCTTCGCCTCAACAGCCACAGAGGGAGTGGGGCAGGTTTGCTTGGCAATGCTGAGAAAATCCACAGCATGCAGCTGGGGGCAGGACAGTGCGAGGCCAGCTGCACTGTGTGGTGCGGGCATTTGGCAGGATCATGTGGTCATTCCCACCTGGCAAAGTCCCCTCTGTGCTGGGGCTGTCATTTCTCCTTGGGGCTTCCCCCTCCAGCTGCCCAGCAGTGCTGGGACCAGCACTGAAGAGCAATCAATGCCTCAGATCTGGGCTTCCAGGCACGCATCCCCAACCTCCCCGGCACAGGACCACGCAGTCCTCTTCTACCTTGCAGTGTCCCAGGAAGGGCAGCGTCAGCATCTCCAGCCCAGCATCCAGACAAGCACGGCAGTGCTGATGGGGTGCAGGAGGCATGGGGAGAACTGCTCAGCCCCATGGACACATCGGAGCCAGCTGCTGACGTTCAGCTCCTGCAGAGGCAACGGTTTTGTTCTTGCTGAAATGCCTTTTCAAATGCAGCATTTCTCCTTTCTGATTTACACAGATACATGCCGCTGGGCTTCTTATTATTAACAGGCTTGACATTGGCAAAAAAGCTGCTGAAGCCATTTGAGTGGGAATGGAAGAAGAATGCTCGTGGGGCAGCCGGATTGCCTGAGCCCAAACAAGCATCTGCAGTTGAATGGAGGAGCTGTCCTAGGCTGCACCTTGTCCCCGCGCCGGGCTGCGGGGCAGGAGCCCACAGCAGCTGGCTGCTCACCAAACGCAATTCAATCAAAGGCATCAGGGTAATTGACTTCATGTCTCCCAGCAGGGCCAGCAGCCAACCAGCACTTTAGCCAAGATCAAGACTCAACAGAGGAAAACAAAGGAAAAATTAATTCAGAAAGATCCCCGGCTGCTGCTGTGCCTGGAATCTGGCTATTGATGTCGGCATCCCAGGGGTCCCACCTGCTTCCAGCCTGCCAGGGAAATAAAAAGCTGCCGTGCGTGGACGGGGCACAGCCTTCTTCTCTCCCCTGGAAGGAGCCAAGCCCTGTCCACCAGCCACCCCTCCCTCTCGTGGCGATGGGATGGTGACCCCCCTGCCTCCCAGCCTTCGCTGCCTGCAGGGCCGCAGCTGACCCCAGCCCAGCGGTGCTTCCCCCAGCCATGCGCTGTGGGTGCCGAGGCCGGTGCTATGTGTGTTTGCCAAACTGTAACCTGAAAATGGTGGGGAGCCCCATCAAACTGATGAGGGCAGGCGATGCCAGCGTTATTCCCACTCATGCAAGCAATGATTGAAGCCCATCAGATTTCTCCAACACAAAGAGCGAGGCTTTGGAGTGATGATGGACCTAAAGGCTCTGGTTCCCTAAGCTGGATTCTTCTTTATTTGCATTGAGCCGTTCTGAAACACTGTCATCTCGCAGGAGAGAGGGAGGAATTGAGATTTCCTTTGGCTCAGTACCTGGGGTGGGAGAGGTGGATGCAGTTTCCTGCCTCGCAGAGCCTTTCTAGTGGGATATAAAGCAAAGCATGTACCAGCATGTGCTGCCAGCCCCGGTGCCACCCATAGCGCTGCCCACGGGCACCCAGGACAGGAGCCAGCCAGAAACATGGGAGCCTGCCAGAAACAGAAGAGCCAGACGACATGTGGAGAGGATGAGTTTCCAAGCCTGCAAAGCCAAATTTGATTTGTTTATTTAAAAAAAGAAAAAAAAAAAAAAAACAAACAAAAAAACCAACCAAACAAGCAGACCTCAGGTGTCCAGTGCTGTGAGCGTGAGTGCAGCCCGATGGTGCTGCAATCCTGGCAGTCCTGAGAACTCGCTTCAGCAAATAGGAAATGTGGGGTATGCCAAAAGTGCCATCAGGCTGTGGTTATTAGAAAACCCACGTCGAAGAGCACAAGCCCTTTGAGTAGCTGGGGAGGAGATGAAAGCCGGCCAGGGTGGCAGCTGCAGCTTGGTGCGAGGGTGTAGGCTGGACCTGTGCCTCCCCGGGACACAGCAGCACTGCCAGGGGACACAGCACCCCCATGGAAGTGGAGAGAAGGAGGCACCTACAAGTTTGCAGTCTATAGAGGTACCTGTCCATCTGCCGTGACGTTGTGTGGGACCGTGCGGGGAACAAGGAGGGTGTTTATCTGGCAGAGGTGGTGCCTGCTCAGACTCTAAGGAAGGAGACACTGCTGCTAACAAAGGCAGGAGCTTTATTGATCAACAAATGGGAAATAATTGTCCTAATCACAGCAGCCTGGTATTGATAGAGCTGAGTTAATAATGCTTAAAGGGAGGGAAGGAAAGGTCAGTGTACAAGTGAAAAATTGACTGATGTCTTGTTAGGTCCGGATGCCTGTATTATTAAATATAAACTTGGCAGTGCACCTCAAGTAAACCAGGGTACATAAATTATGTAAATTCATCTCCCACCTTTCTACTGCACTATATTAAAGGAAGCAGGGTAAGACCCGAAGTACATGATAAAGGGGGAGATTAAAAGGAAATGCACATAAGCTTAAGGTTATAGCATGCATAGATCGGGTCATAAATTAATTTAAATGTGAGGACTGTTAAGATCCTCTAGCATAACACTTGCCATAAAATTTCCTCCAGACGTTCTTCTGTGTAATCTTCACCTTTGTCTGAAAAAGAGAATACCCTCCAGAAAGACATCAAGGTTTGATTTAAAGGCAGGGCATAATAGAAAAAGCACTATATCCTTAATAAACTAATGGAAAACTTATATCCAGATCAAATTTATTTTGTTTTACTTTCCAGAGAGACTGATTGCCAAGAAGGAAATTTTAAGTGAAAAATGTGTTTTTCTCATTAGGACTAGAAAATCTAGAACACCAGTATGATTGAAAGATCAAGACATCAATAATTCCAGGCTGATAGTACGCATTTAGGTCTAGAAAATAAATTTGCTAGGTCTAGGAATTTTAGGTCTAGAAATTTTAGGTCTAGAAAAAAATTTGCTTCTTTTCATGTTGGCATATTACAGGTCAGTGATGAACTTTTACCTGTGCATCCCGCTAGGAATGTGACTTTTGGCATTTTTAGAGCAGTAGGATTATCCCAGTAAGTTTGCTCCTGTGTAAAACCAGCTTTCAGCCTAAAGGTGCTGCTGACCTGACAAAAATAAGACAGGCATTTCTGCTCTGGCATCCCATGGAAGCCAGAGCTGAAGCCAGAACCCTTGGGGCCACTGAGATATGAGCCGCTGCCTCTGGCTCGGCAAGAGCATGGTGGAGAGGAGAAGGAAGAGGATGGGCTGGTTGGCATGAGACACACATTGGTGCATGGCAGGAGGATAACCAGAGCATTATCCTAGTTAATAACTTGTTCCCCATTGGTGATTAACACCATCTCCTGATTAACAGCTGGGAAAGAGGTACCGCATTTTGTGGCCACTTCCAAAAAAATCCATGCCGATGGGGCAGGGAGCAGGTCTTAGAGGAGTGACACCAGTTTTGCTCCTGCTGCGTCCTCCCCTGCCTTCCAGCTGCTCACCGAAGACTCTGCTCTACCACACCACCAGGTTTAGAAAACTTAATGAAGTTTCATACTCTTTCAGGTTGTTGCTTTTCTGTCAGGTCTGGTTGAGACTGAGCAGCAGGTTAAAAAAAATTGCAGGGGAAGGCAGGGACATTACAAGAGCCCCAGCCCTGTGGGGACCAGGCCAATACCGGCCACAGACGTGAGGACTCACTGCTCCTTGCAGGATGTTTCCAAAGGGAAGGAGGTCAGTCCCACTGGCCGGAAGACATGAGCATCACAAAGAAGCCCAAAGCACAGACTGCAGTCCTGCATTATTGTTACTTTGAGCAGGTCCCTGCAAAGCTGCCCTGAATTTACCATCTAAAGCCCTTAGCAACATTAGATGGAAAATTTTCATGCAACTGTTCAGAAAGTCAATGTTTGCTCAGCTCGGCTGTGCCTGGCTGCATCTGTGCGATCTTATTTGCCTCGCCTGCATGAACAGGGTGACCAAGACTGCCAATGTCTAAAAATAACATCTCTGTCAGCTGCCATCCCTGACACCTCCCCTTTGTAGCCTGATTGCCCAAGGAAACAAGGCTGCTGCGATCGTGTTGCCTCTTGACCCCACCAATCACTTTCAGATCTGTTGGCCGCTTTCAGAGAGATGTGACAGCAGAGTGGAAGTCTTGAAGGCAGCCGAGGTGCTGCAATCTTGGCAAAATTACCTAAGTGGGTGGAAGAGAGAGATTCAGTCTTGTAACCCCACGTGGGAAAGGGTGACAGCCAGCCCTCTCTTAGCGAGCATCAGAGAGGCCACTGAGGCCGGGAGAGATGCACAAGCCCAACTGCAGCAGCTTTGCTCACATTTGGTATCTTTTTAAACAGCCAATAATGCATCAGCAGGACACAGAGCCCCTGCAGCGTGGGCTCCTGGGTCATGGGGAGCTCACTGAAGCACTGCTGCCAGTGCAGGTGGACGGCTTCAAGCTGGCCCTGAAGTGACTTAATCCCTAATAACAATATTTGAATGCTTGACAACTAGAGAACTTGCTTGCCAGGATGCGAGAATAATCATTTCTAAGACCCCTCGCTAAGCTGTAATGCTAATCAGTATTAAGATTCCTGTTTTTCAGAGCACAGTGCTACAGTTAACCCCAGCATGCCATGCAGCAATCGCTGGAGGCCATTCTGGAGGCTGGGCTGGCTCGGGGACATGGCAGGCAGCTCACAGCATCTTGGTGTGTTGCATGTGTTTCATCTGTAGGCAAGAAACACCAGCTGGGGTGGTTGTGTCTCAGCCCTGTCTCCCTTCAGGAGGACTGATCCAGGGGCTGCTTCTTGCCAGCAAGAACCTACAGTCCCATCTCTGGGTGGGTGGGAGCATCCTGAAGCAGAGGTATCTGAGCAAAGATGGAAATAGGGCTGGGTCTGAGAGGTGCTGGTACCCAGCTGGGGGAGCAGAGCTGCACAGTGAGTGCTGACAAGGAGGCAGTGACACTTTGTGACTCTGTGCCACTCAGCCTTGGTGTCCCCGAGAGCTAGCTGTGAATCTCTGGCATGGTACAAACTATGCCCCTGGTTTTCCTTTTGAAAGGGACTTCTTAACCCACCTTGGCCTCTTCATTTAATCTCCCACTAGTGGATACTCATCAGCCACTGCTTTCCTCTCCTTGGCATTTGCTTCCTTTCTTGGTGCTAGTGCTCAAGCCCTTGTTGCTGCATAACAGAGGGAAGGAAAGGCACAAATGTCTCTTTATTCAGCAGATGGCTTGAAAAACCCAAGAAGGCTTAGCCCTGTGTAGAAGGCACTTGTTTTAAGGATGCTTCATACAGCAGAACTGGAACACATGGTTTCCTTTCATCACTTATGTCAAGACTGAAGCCGGGCTAAGAGGTGTCACCCCCCCCTCACCACTGCATGCCTGCCTCCTTCAAGCTGTGTGGAGATTCTCTTCTCTCCTTTCTCTCTTTCTTGATACTTTCCCTTTGATCTGTGTCATCTCAGGTTTGTTTTTCCATGATGCAGAAAGAGCCTTATCAAGCAGGCAGGGGCAGAGCCTCTCAGCAGAGCGTGTTCACTTGTCGGGTTATTTCTCTTCCACATCGAGTTATTTATTCTCCTTTCTCTTCCTGTACAGCAGCCAGAGAGGGAACTTCTTTACCCTGGCCCTAGAAGAAATCAGCCCCTGCCAGGAGCTGGCATGACTTGGGGATCACACACAGCTCTGCCCAGGGCTGATGGCTTCACCCCCAGGTTTATTGCGTTGTATGATCCAGAGCGTGATGTGCTGTAAGGCTGGGTCTTCCTTTGCCAGAGTTGGCTTGGTGGCTTAAAAAAGCAAGTGTTGAGCAGAACACAGAACTGGCCAGTGGGTACCAGGAACCTCCTGTGGTTATAAAACAAGAAAACCAAAATAGTTTTAATGCTTTACACACTGCATAGGCTTAAGTGTTTTTTAAAACAGGCTTGGTCTGGCCTGGACGTGGTAAATGAGTTATTCTGAGTCCTGGAGGGCTTTCAGTGTGCAAGAGGCTGAGCGCGGCAGGGTGGGCAGCCTGAACCACAGCAGTAGCTAATCATCCCCCCTTTGCCCCAAATAAGCTCTGTACCTGGGTACAAAGGTCCTTTAGGTAAGGGTGCTTTGTGCAAGGGGTAGATGAGGGCTGGAGCTGCCATGCAAGAACTATTGAAGGCACTGTCAATTTTTTACCATCTCATGGGTCCACCTTAAGCGGTGCTGGGGGCTCAGACCGAGCATGGACAGGTCGACTGAGCTGTGCTGGCACAGGCTGCTCTGCCCAGCCAGGTCCCAGCAGCACACGGGACCTCACCGGGCAGGTAAGAGCGGATCCCACCCTGACAGCTTCCCCGGGCTCGCTAACCTTCTCCTTGGGACAAGCTGGGAGTTGGGGAGTCGCCGTGTCTGCCGCTAGATTGTGCAGTGGTGTGATATGTGTCACGCAGATCGTGTCTGATTTTTTTCTTCTCTTTCAAGCAAAGACCTTTTTCAGTGTTCAAGTAAATGCCCTCCTAAAAGAGGAGACACCATCTGCTCCTAAGCACAAAGTCAGTTTTCCAAAGGGTTAGATTTAAATAAGATCCACAGGCTCAGGGTGGTGGCTGAGGGAGCCAATAATGGGGGTTTGCCCCTTCTCCATCTTGCTAGAAGCAGATGTCTTAGTTTGTGGGAGGGCGACAGGGTGCCTGCAATGAAACAGGGGTTCTGGCAGCTGGAGATGCCACAAACTCCTTGAGCTCCCCAGGGCCTGACGGTTAAACTGGTGTTTGCAAGTAGGCTTAGAGCATCAACATGCAGACAAACAGGAGACAGCTGCATGGAGGCCCTGCCCGTGCAGAGCCTCGGCCCTGCGGGGCTCCATCTCCTTCCTCATCCTTAGGGGAGTCAGAGAGTGGCAATTACAGCTGCAGCGAGGCGCTTTCTTGTGCACAGCACTTTGTTGGATGATCTGGAGTAAAGATGTGCACCCAGCTGGTTTCTCCTGTGTGGGTGCTAAAAGTGGCAGCCAACTCGCCAGTTACACCAGTGCAGGGCCCCTGCACAGCCCTTTGGAACACTGGTCCTGTGTCAGCGGAGCCGCATGGCCCTCATGCACTTTGCCTCTCTTGCCTTCCAGCCACTGGTGTTGCTGATGGAGTGGCCTGAAGCCACCAACTTCGCCTGCCTGATCGCAGGCTACTGCCGTCTCCTGGTGGACTCCAAGAAGATGATATTCTCCAGGGCCCCCAGCCAGCCACCCCCACCTCAGATTATCAAGGCAGGTACGTTTCAGCCTCTGCTTTCTGTGCGAGCCCCTTCCTCAGCCTCCCCCTTCTCCTCCCTCTGCCCAGGGCTCTGCAAAACCAGCAGAGCCTCTTTGAACCAAAAAACAAGTTGCAAGGAGACAAGTCCTCATTTTAGAAAAGCTCTGACTTGTGCTGTCAGCTTGGGCCCTGAGGACTCACTGCAGGTGTTGTTCTGGCAGCTCCTAGAGCAGATCCAGGGGGTGCCTCTGAAAAGACCCGTAATGCTGCCAGCTAAACGCTGGGTCCTCGCAGAACAGCCTGTGTGTGGCCACAGGGATGCAGCACACAGTCCTTGGCCGGCATCCTGGTGCCCGAGGCCACCATGAGTGTATGCACCCAGCCAGGGACTGCGCTCCTGCTGCCTTCAGCAGTGGGGTCTGGGCTGCAAGGGCAGCTCTGCCAGCACGGCTGCTCTGCTCATTTCCTAAATCGGGAAGGAAACTTTGGTGGCTCAGCTTTTCAGGTGCCCAGTCTGACGCAGGGAGCAGAGGGTGAGTCTGGGCACAGCAGGAGACCAGAACAGCTGAAGACAGGTTCTGTCCCACCAGGCACTGTTCCTTGAGGATGGGTGCAGGTGTGAGTCACCCTCAAAATGACCAATGATTCTCTAGAGTGATTTCAAACAAGAGCCAGCCATGAGCTACATGCTGTTGTTCCATGCAGGTGTTCACACTGAATAAGTTTTTTGTATGGGGAAATATAAAATAGGGGATCAGTGGCTGGAGATGGGCAAAATACCAACCCAGCTGACTCTGGAAGATTGTCCCCAGCCCTCCCGAGTGACACTGCAGCTCCAGAGAGCTGTGACAAGCTGGCAGAGTGTCAAAACTGCCTCCTCGAGATGGGACTAGCTGGAGGAGGTGGGAGGATTGCTGAGAGCTAGCAGGGCCCTTGGGAAAGGACTCAGTGCCTCTGAGGTCTGAGGAAGGCACCGGGACATGCACTTAGCACATGTGGGAGGACACACTCACAAGAGGCATCAGGAAAGCATCTGTGGCAACCTCAGTGAATCCAGGGAAGGACCTGGCAGGTGATGTTGGTGTAAGTATACACGCATGGTTTCCTTTTGTTTCTTCACCTGACACCTCTTATTGACAGCTATCACTGTGCCCTCTGCTCTGGGTGCCCTACAGAAACACATTTAGTCACATTTTCCTGTGAGTGGAGGGTGTTTCCAGCTTAACTGGCCATCATCAGAGTGGTCCTTCCTTGGGTCATGTCACCCTTAGATGGGCTACAGGGACACATGGCTGTGGGGAGTCAGAGGAATGTGGTATGAAGCAGAGAGCGTCCCAGAACATCCCCAGGGGCTTGAAGGGAGACTGGCAGCGCCCACAGTTACTGGTCACTCAGGAGGTGTCTCAGCATGTGCAAGTGGTGTTTTTCCACGCTCTAGCAACAGTGATAATAGCCAGGATTTTTCCTTGGGCACAGTCCAAACCTATGCTAGTAGTAGATGTTGCCCTTTTCTTTACAGTCTCAAGAAACCAATATTACTCTGCAGGGGCCTGGAGTGAGTATGAGGGGAAGTCACAGTGTGGGTAGGACAGTGATGGAGCAGTAGATCCATGGTCTTCATACCAAAGAGCTAGCCCCTCTCTGGGTGGCCTGGTCTGTCCTCAGAGATGCCATGAAAACCTCTCTGAGCAGTGGAGTGGGACAGTTTCCCTGCAGACACAGTACATTCAGCCTAGCCACTCAGGCATCCTTCAAGAGTGAATTTAGTGTGTATTGAGAAAACAAAGTCTGCTCACACTTCTGGTCTCACTATGGCTGCAGGCTGAGCTGTCGGGAGCTAGGCAGATCACAGGGAGCAGGGACTGCTGATCATTAGCACATCTCTGCAGGAATGATAAGAAAGCCCCAGTGGGATGAGTCAAGTTAGCCCAGGCTTTGACTTTCCAGGCTGCAGGCAGGCTGTGCCAGAATCTTAAACGTAAAATCAAGCCCTGGCCCATGCTTTTTGCCTAGAGGAGGAGCACATCTATCTTCTCTGAGGCCCATTAAAACCTCATGCTGAACTGCAGACATTTTTAGAAATGCACGCTCTGTCCGGATGCCGCCAGTTAGATCCATGTCTCCGCATTTCCCGGCACAACCATATGCCAGATCCTTGGTCTCTGCAGGAAAAGTTGTGCCATGCTGGAGCTGCGCAGGCAACTCACCTCCCTCCCCTTCCTCTCCTGGCCCCCACCAGCATCCATCGTCAGCCAGGCAGCTCCATGCCCTTGGTTCTCTCAGCTTTGTCAAGACCTTACCCCCCCTGCGCATCCAGCAGCCGGATTATGGATTTTGGAGCTTTGGCCCCATTCAGCAACAGGCGCTGGCTCAGCACAGGCAGCCAGTGAGGCTGTCCAAGCAGGACAGGCTGCTGGCATGACCCCTCAGAGGGGGATGGCTTTGGGAAAGACTCTGCTTCGGTCCACCACAGCCCTGCTGCCAGCCCAGAGCTGAACGCACGTCCCCAGCTGCGGAGCCTTGTGTTGACTCACACAACTGTCAATTCTGCGTACCACTGTGTCCATAAATGAGAGAGGTATTGTTTTGATTGGGATCCTGGCATTGCAGGTGATGAACAGTATAACACAAACGTGTGTTTAGGGAGACAAATTGCCCAATTTTTTCAGCTAATGAATTTAATTAGGATTTATTTGATTTAATTTATACTTGGTAAGACAGAGCCTGCATCCCCCTGGCAGCTGTTCTCATCACAGCTGCACAATTCAACCTGTAATGCAGACAGATGCCCCTCCTGAGGGCTGGACCACTGGCCAGAAGTTCAAGCAATATTTCAGGCACTTGTCTCTCACAAGGGAGCAAGGGGAGGCTGTCACAGGGAAATACAGAAGCAGAAGGCTCTTTTGGAGCTGGCCTGATCTGGTAGCTGTCAGCCAGACAGAAACCATGCATGGATTGTGGCCAGCAAGGCATGAGGGACCAGGGGGTATCTGTCACTTAAAAGTCAGCCAAGCTACGTTGGATGTGTCCCTGAAAGGCAATATTGTGCCACATTTAGCAGTCTCCTGAGGAAAACTGTTTGGTCTGGCCATCGTTATGCAAAATTGGTGACAACCATTCCTTCTTGCCATATAACGTGTGAACTGGCATACAGAGGCAGCCTGGTCCTGCATGCGGCCAGGCTGTCCCCCTTGCCCTCTGACTATGGCTGGTGACTTCTGATGCAGCACCCGCATCCCTGTGTCTCAGTGCCCACTGTGCTGGTTCTGCCCAGCTCTGCCTCCCAGCAAGCTACTGGATCTCGCTGCCTCCCCCAGCTGCTGTCATGCAGCACAGAAACAAGACATCTTCCCAGGTAGCCGATGTGGATGGGGTCCAGCCCAGAGCAGTAAAAACCAGACCTGTCCGGAAAGGTTAAAGGAATTTGCTGTGGTTAGTCTAGAAAAGAGATGGGTGAGGAGATGGAAAGGAAGGAACAGGACAATATTTCTGATGTCTAAAGGTTGTTTGTAAAAGGGCACCGATCAGTTGTGCTGCTGGTCTGTGGTGTCATTGATCTAGCTTTAGGGTCAATACTTTCTTATCATAAATGTCATAACATTTAAATTTATAAATGTTATATGATTAAACTCTATAGCATGTAATAATTTTGGAGACAGTGGCGCAAACCACATGAGGAGGTGGCCTGCTCCATCAGTGCGTCACAAGGCTTTTGCTGGCTGGAGCTCAAGTGATTCTAAATCCTGTCCAGCCACCCTCAAGGCTCTTCTGGCCTCCATCATTGCTATACCCCAGCCACACCTAAGGGCCTCACTAAAACACTTCCAGCAACTCTTTGTTAATGGGAATCCAGATTTTATTGATTTAGGAAAAAAAGGCATGTCAGCTTCTTCAATACCACATAGGCTTTTTTTGAGCTGGCCATCTTCCACATCCACCATGTAAATGTTTGTACATCCCTCTCCCTTCTGCCTCCTCCAGGTCATCCCTTCTCTCCTTATCACAGGGAGGGGTTAATTTCTCAGAGCCAGAAGGTCCCTTGTCTTCAGTGTCAGCAGTCCCCTCCTGCTCTTGGTGGCAACACATCGGTATCCCTCGGGGCTTAACCCTTTCCTCTAGAGACCCACGCACTCAGGTGGAGAGGCCAAGGCAAGGGTGGCACATACAAAGTCTCCCATGGGCATGTGCTCCCCTCCATCACACAGGCATATATGAAGGTTTCTTTAGTTACGGTTTTCCTGCCTCAGAGGTGGGGTACAGCCAAGGTGATTACCCGAAACCCCTTCCAGCCCATGAGCTGTTCAGAGTCAGTCAGTAGGACCCCCTGGGACACTGCCCTCAGGGACACGGGAGCAGAACAGAGCTGGTAGATCTTCAAGGACACTTTCCATAGAGTGCAAGAGCTCTCAATTCCCAGGTGTAAGAAATCAGGAAAGGAAGGCAAGAGACCGGCATGGATGAGTCAAGACCTGCCAGTCAAACTAAAAAGCAGGAATGAAATGCCCAGGCAGTGGAAGCAGGGACAGGTATCCTGGGAAGAGTACAGGGACACTGCCTGGTTGTGCAGGGATGGGGTCAGGAAGGCCAAGGTGCAGCTGGAGCTGAGCTTGGCAAGGGATACAAAGAATAATAATAAGGGCTTCTGTAGGTGTGTCAGCCAGAAAAGGAAGGTCAAATAAAGCAATACACGACCAATGAGCACCACTGACAAACTGCCAACCACAGACGAGGAGAAGGCTGAGGTACTCAACAAATTTTTGCCTCATTCTTCACTGGCAGCCTCTGTTCCCACACCTTTTTTGTGGATGGGCCATAAGACAGAGACTGGGGGAGCAAAGTCCCTCTCACTGCAAGAGAAGATCAGGTTCGTGACCACCCGGGGAACCTGAGCATGTGTAAGTCTATGGGACCTGACAAGATGCCTCCCAGAGTCCTGAGGGAATTGGCTGACATAGTTGTCAAGTCACTCTCCATGATATTTGAAGTCATGGCAGTCAGGTGAACTACTGACAGGGAACTACTGACCTGTCAGCCTCACCTCTGTGCCTGGGGGGATCATGGAGCAGATCCTCCTGGAAGCGATGTTGAGGCACATGGAGGACAGGGAGGTGATTCGACACAGCCAGCATGGCTTCACCGAGGGCAGCTCCTGCCTGACCTGTGATGGAGTGACTGCCTCAGCGGACAAGGGGATTGCTGCAGATGTCATCTGTCTGGACTTCTGTAAGGCCTTTGACACGGTCCCCCACAACATCCTTCTCTCTAAACCGGAGAGATACAGATTTGAAGGATGGACTGTTCAGTGGATGAGGCATTGGTTGGATGGCCGCACCCAGAGAGTGGTGGTCAACAGCTCAATGTCCAGATGGAGATCAGTGACGAGCGGTGTCCCTCAGGGGTCTGTATGGGGACCAGCACTGGTTAATATCTTCATCAGTGACACAGGCAGTGGGATCAAGTGCACCCTCAGCAAGTTTGCAGATGACACTCAGCTGAGTGGTGCGGTTGACACACCTGAGGGACAGGATGCCATCCAGAGGGACCTGGACAAGCTCAAGAAGTGGGCCCGTGTGAACCTGGTGAGGTTCAACAAGGCCAAGTGCAAGGTCCTGCACCTGGGTCGGGGCAATCCCCAGTATCAACACAGGCTGGGGGATGAAGGGACTGAGAGCAGCCCTGTGGAGAGGGACTTGGGGGTACTGGTGGATGAAAAGCTGAACATGAGCTGGCAACGTGTAGTCACAGCCCAGAAAGCCAACTGTCTCCTGGGCTGCAGAAAGAGAGGCCAACAGGTCAAGGGAGGTGATTCTCCCCCTCTGCTCTGCTCTGGTGAGACCCCCCTGCAGTGCTGTGTCCATCTCTGGAGTCCTCAGTACAGGAAAGACATGGACCTGTTGGAGCTGGTCCAGAGGAGGCCACAAAAACGATTGGAGGGCTGGAACACCTCTCCTAGGAGGAAAGGCTGAGAGAGTTGGAGCTGTTTAGCCTGGAGAAAAGAAGGTTCAGGGAACCTTTCAATACTTAAAGGGGGCTTATAAGAAAGATGGGGAGAGACTTCTTAGTAGGACCTGTAGGAATAGGACAAGGGGTAATGGTTTTAAACTAGAAGAGGGTAGATTCAATCTAGATATAAGGAAGAAATCTTTTATGATGAGGGTGGTGAAACATTGGATCAGGTTGCCCAGAGAGGTGGTAGATGCCCCATCCCTGAAAACCTTCAAGGTCAGGTTGCACAGGGCTCTGAGCAGCTGGATCTAGTTGAAGATGTCCCTGCTCATTGCCGGGGGGGGTGGGCTAGATGACCTTTAAAGGTGCCTTCAAACCCAAACCATTCTGTGACTATGATCTGCACGTGCAGGACTTTTCTTCCTCCACTCGTTACTGACAGATAGGCCCAGTGGGTTGCAGCTGTTTTTTCAGAAGACCAGCCAGGTGGCCTGGCTGTGCTGCAGGGAGCACGCGTCCGGCATGCCAAGGGCTGGGGAGCAGAGAGCACGTGGATGCTTCTCCAGGGTACGCAGGAGCTTCCCTGTGCTGTTTTCCCTTCTCCCGGGTGCTGCTGCTAATATGCCTGTTGTGGTTTTGGTTTAGATTACATCAACACACACAACCTCCACCGGCCTGCTGCGGCGGGGCACACAGGAAAGAAGGAGAGCGGGTTGGTGGGTGGCTCTGCCGCCGGCTCCGGAGCAGCTGGGGCTCCAGCCACCAGGGCTTCGGACTCGGAGCTCATCAGCTTTTGCTACCTGCACATGCGAGAGCAGAGGAAGGAAAGAGAGAGCAGGACGGATATCAATGAAAACCTGATTTTTTTTGAGGAAACTCGTCCCAGGACCAAATCTGACCCCACTTCCAAAAGCTCTGGCCAAGGCTACAATGGGGCAGCTAATGAGTACGACCCGGATGGCCTTGACCAAGACAGGCACGCGAGCAGGGCCAGGGCGCACACCATAGACACCCACCTGCGGAGCGACGCCTCACAGTTCTACTGTGAGTCCTGCCAAGCCAAAATCAAGAGCCGGCTGGCCTTGTGCAAGGGGGGCAAGCCTGGCAGCACCCGGGACAATATGGTGGACTTGATGTCGCTTCCCCCTCCTGGGAGCGATGAGGAAGAAGATGAGACGACATCCCTGCTCCCCGCCATTGCTGCCCCCCCCCCCGGCTTCCGAGACAACAGCTCAGACGAGGACGACCCCAAGCGCCGGGCAGCTGCCCAGAGCCAGGAGCAGGGCCGGCACCTCTGTGGCATCCTCTACGATGAGATCCCCGTCACGCTGATAGACAACGTGCAACCGCGGACAGTCCGAGACCATGCCCAAGAGCTGGACGATGCCCTGGTGTCCACCCTGCAGGCACTGGAAGCCCTGGCTGCTTCAGAGGATTGTCCGCATCCCCCACCACAGCAGACAGCAGGTATTTCAGTGGCTGTGACCTTTTTTTTTCCCTATAGCCTTTCTTTCCTATGGTACATCCTTCCCTTTAGTCTCCTTATCCTATCCTATATGTGACTGTGGAGTAGCTTCTAGTAAAAACTAAGTTGTGGCAACAGGCTGTAGCAGGAGCAGCCAAGCTGCTGCTCAGAAGATTTCTAAGAAGCTAAGGTGGGACTTCTCTCCCTGACAGCAGCTGCAGGAGTCGCTTGTTTATCTTGTATCTGCCATGGTCCACATGCCACAATGCTGGGGTGAGGCACTAACAAACTGTGAGTTCCTCCCTGCTGTGACCCCACTCAGCTGGTACCTTCAGCCCAGAGTCTTCTCAGGTTCCCACCCAGGTTTTGCAGTGTGTGAGCCCTTCACAGGGCAAACCTGCTGTCAGATGGGTGTCTCTGGGACCAGCCTGCTGGTAGCACAGTCCTTTGTCCCTCTCCCCACCTTGGTTGCCCTACTCACTACGGCAGAATAGCTGTTGCCTGATTTTCCTTCTTGCTCCAGACAAGTCCCTGTAGCTCTGCTATCTCTAACACAGGAAGGTTTCCCAGGTCCTTCTCCTGGGCCAAGAGCTCTTGATGAATTGAACTAGCAAGCCACATCAGTGCCGACAAATGATGTTTCTTAAAAGCATTAACTCTTAGTTGCAGGAAGTCACTAAAGTTTCTCCAACGGGATGCTGTGTCCTGCATCCAGGGACCCTCCTACTGCATGGAGTTCCCCTCTCCTCCTCCTAGCAGTGTGGTGTGAGTGTTGTCTTGGAGTTTTCTTTGTGTCCCTCCTCAGGTCTTATTGTCCTGGCTGCCATCACTCCTGAGTCATCCTTGGATTCTGGCCACGAAACCAACTCTTCAGAGCTAACTGATGTCTCAGAGATGGTCTCTGCTATGAAGCAGCATCAGAACGCAGCCTACTTCCTCGCTCAACACATCAACAAGGAAAACCTCCTGGCCAGAAAGGACTTGCCTTTCCGAATCCAGAGCTGTGCTGCCCAGGCTGTTCTCACGTCACCCTACCCCCTCGGCCGCCAGGAGCCGAGCCCTTCACTGAAGCCAGCTTTCTCTCACCAAAGCCCCAGCCTTACCAACTGCAAGAGCAAACAGGAGCAGCAGCGTGCTGAGCAGAGCTACACCTTGGCTGTCCAGCCAGTGCTGAGCCCCCAGCTTAACGAGCAGAACAGGGGGGCTCCAGCGCTAGGCTCTGAATGCAAAGGTGCAGGCCACACAAAAGCTGCCTTTGAGGTATCTCTGCATGCCACAGCCACCCCAAGCAGGGAGCAGGCACAGGATCTACAAGAGAAGATGCCCAAAGAAATCCAGCTGAGCTCCAAGCTCCTCCTGGATCAGAAAAGTGGTGTAACTCCAGCCATCATTTCAGCTGCTCTGCAGCAAGTGGCGAACACAAAAGGCTCAGCTCCCCCAGTGCTAGCAGCCTCGAAAGAAGACAAGAACACGAATGGTACCAGCAGTTGTGCATCAGCCAGCAGCAAGTCTTTGAAACTTAAAGGAGGTACACAAACTGCAGAGACCTTATGCAACTGTCAGCAGCAGCAGCAGCAGCAGCAACTCTCTCCACAGCAGCACTGTGAAGTTTCTCCAAATCCTAAAGAAATTCATGGCAGTAAGACTGAAGTTTTCCACCTTGCTTCAGCAGGTGAGGAAATGATGCCCGGTAAGACTTTTGCCTCTAAAAGCTACCAGCAAAAAGTGTGTAGAGATGCTGCAGCAAAAGCCACAGGCGGAGAGCCAGGTCAGAAGGCAGGTGGGGAAGCCACAGGCCTTGTCTTTCAGAAACACACAGCTCTTTCAAACCAAGGACAGAAAATGCAACAGGAAAGTTCAGCCAAAAGCTTAAAAGCTGAGGGTAGCAATCTGCACTCTCCATTACCTGGTAGCACTTTCAGGAGCACCAGTGAGGAACCCAAAGGGCCCATCCAGCTGGTGTCCAGATCCGAGAGCCTGCAGATCAGCACTGTGCCTTCCAAAAAAGTAGAAAAAGTCTTGGAGGTGACTCAGCAAGATGCTGATGTCCCAGCTAAACCCAAAGCTCCAAAAGCTCCCTTCAGGTTGAGGAACCTGTTCTCTGCAACGTTTCCAACCCGGCTGAAGAAGGAGACGGATGAGCGGCAGGCCCAGCTGCAGAAGGTGAAGCAGTATGAGCTGGAATTCCTTGAAGAGCTGCTCAAGCCAAAGAGCAAAGGGGACCTCCCACCACAGGAGTATCTGCACCCTCCTGCCCCTGGGCGCTGTAGCTGCCAGCTAAGGAGCAGTCCTGTGCAAAAAGTCCCAGGGATGTCCAGGGAGCAAAGGCGCAGCTGCGACTGCAAGCGGATTTGCCGTGGGGTGAGGCCACCCCCAAACCAGTTGGTGATGCCAGAACTGGAGAGGCGAGGGAGGGATAAAGTTACTGATGATCAGAAGCAGTCAGAAGCCATTAGGTTGACAAGCATGAGCAGCCCTTCCAAAGGCAAGCGGATACGATCCACAAGTTTAGAGTCCAGAGACTACCGGTCAGATCCAGAGAACAGCATGTCCTGTTTGACAACGTGCACTTCCCCAGGGGAGTGCATGGGTGCTCCACACTACAGGAAGCTCTTGCGTCGCTACAGTGTCAGTGAAATAGATAAGACTGATAGGACATCCCTGTCCTCTGACATCTACCAGAACATCTATACAACCAAGCAGAAAGGCCCCCAGAAAGAGCTGGAGCCCAGCATCCTTTGTCCTGTTCTGAAGAGCAAAATCCAGGAAGCCTCTGGAGTGGCTGACCCCTCCTATGTCCAGATAGCACAGGAGAAAAAGAACCAGAAGGGTTCAGCAGTGTTCTCTGTGCAGGAGGAGATATATCCAAGTCCCACTGAGCTACGGGATGAAGACATGGAGGATGAGAAGTGCTGCTCCATCCGGTACTGCTTCTACTACAGGAAATGTGATGTTGCAGATGATGGGAGCGAGAAAGATGAGCTGTCCTATTCCATCCCTATGCAGATACTCCCAGGAATGAAGCTGGACAATCAGATGGTCCCAGTCATGAGCAGGACTCTTCAGGTCCTAGATGCAACAGCCTGCAGCAGTCCCAATGAAAGTCAGACCCAGGAAATAGATTTAAGGACCTCTAGTTTTGAGGGGAGCCTGGCAAAGATCAACACCCTTCGAGGCCATGCCTACAGCTTTCCTAATGGGTTTCTGCAGGTGCAGCTGGACACAAATGAGCTCCTGACTATCCTGAGGCAGTGTGTGGTGAGCCCTGACATCCGGGACTGCAAACCCTACATCTCCCAGCTGGCTGAGTACAAGCAAGAGCTCGCCCTCAAGTTCAAGGAGTTCCGGGCATCCTGCCGCCGCGTGGCAGCCGTCGACAAGAGTCCTACCCACATGCTCTCCGCCATCACAAGCAGCTTCCAGGTGCTAAGCAGCCTCATAGAAACATTTGTGAGGCTGGTGTACGTCGTGCGCTCAGAGTCCCAGCGCCAAGAGCTGCTGACGAAGGTGGAAGAAGTAGTGAGAAACTACACCTTCCTCCTGAAGGCTGCGGAGGAGTCCACAGCCAGAACGCTGAGCCACCAGCAGACGGTGGAGCAGCTTGCCCGCCAGTCAGCCACAGTTGCCACTGTCATGAGCACGCTCACACGCTCCCTGAAGACATTGATCAATAAGTAAGCCAGCTACAAAAACCAAGAAGCCAGTGTGTGCTGGGCCATGTGCTAGTGGTTCTCAAATCGCATAGGTGTGGTGAGGATGTGTGTCTACAGGCCTACACCTACTGGGGTTTGCGGTAGCCAAGACACTCTATTATCTCTGCAGAATGGATGGTTGTGTTGGTGGTGTTTTTGAAGGGTAAATTCATGCCCTGTCACAAGTTGTGCAACCAGCTTGTCAGGGGTCTCAAGCAGTTGTCCTGCTTGCTCTCCCAAGTTGACTGGTCGGTGACAGTACTTGGGGAACACAGTCACCCCGTCTCCACGTTAGTTTGGTTTCATGGGGTTCTGGGCCTCACTTAAGCAAAGACCTCTTGTCACGGTGTGTGGTGGGCCAGTGACTTAGCAGGAACTGAGCTGAGATCTCCTGGCTTCACTTGGGCAGTTTGGAGTCAAACTTGCCACGTAAACAGCTCTTCTGCCTCCAGGATCTTCCTGGCCCACAAATGCAATGTAATTAGCAGCAGAAGGGATTTCTGGGATGCAAGTCCCTGCTGCTATGCTAGGGCTTGGGAAGTAGTCCTAGCATGGGCAGGATGCCATAATCCTGGGGCAGAGCTAGGTTACCCTAGCGGGTTCTAATTTCACTGCTTAGGCATCAGTGCCCTAGTCCTGAGCACAGGTACTGCCTGTGCAACAGGCAAGGACTTAATGCATGCGAGTAGGGAGGATCCAGGGAACTACAGGCCTGTCAGCCTGACCTCAGTGCCAGGGAAGGTTATGGAGAAGCCCATTCTGAGTGCCATTACACAGGATGTGCAGGACAGCATGATCAGGTCCGGTCAGCATGGGTTTATGAAAGTCAGGTCCTGCTTGACTAACCTGATCTCCTACAACAAGGTGACCCACTTTAGTAGATGAGGGAGAAGCTGTGGATGTTGTCTGCCTAGACTTTAGTAAAGCTTTTGACACTGTTTCTCACAGCATTCTCCCGGAGAAACTGCTCCTGGCTTGGAGGAGCATACTCTTCACTGGGTAAAAAACGGGCTGACGGCCAGGCCCAAAGAGTTGCAGTGGGAATGTTGATCTGCTCGAGTGTAGGGAAGCTCTGCAGAGGGATCTGGACAGGCTGAGGCCAATTGCATGAGGTTCAACAAGGCTCAGTGCCGGGTCCTGCACTTGGGTCACAACAACCCCCTGCAACACCACAGGCTTGGGGCAGAGTGGCTGGAAAGCTGCCTGGTGGGAAAGGACCTGGGGGTGCTGGTCGACAGCTGCTGAATGTGAGCCAGCAGTGTGCTGAGGTGGCCGAGAAGGCCAACAGCATCCTGGCTTGTATCAGGAATAGCGTGGCCAGCAGGGACAGGGAAGGGATTGTCCCCCTGGACTCGGCACTGGTGAGGCCGCACCTCCATGACTGGGTTTAGTTTTGGGCCCCTCACTACAAGACATTGAGGTGCTGGAGCGTGTCCAGAGAAGAGCAGCAGAGCTGGTGCAGGGTCTGGAGCACAAGTCTTACAAGAAGCAGCTGAGGGAACTGGGGTTATTTAATCTGGAGAAAAGGAGGCCCAGGGGAGACCTTATCACTCTCTACAGCTACCCCAGAGGAGGTTGTAGCAAGGTGGGGGTCGGTCTCTTCTCCCAAGCAATAGGACGAGAGGAAAGAGCCTCAGGTTGCACCAGGGGAGGTTTAGATTGGATACTGGGAAAAATTTCTTCAAAGAAAGGGTTGTCAAGCATTGGAACAGGCTGCCCAGGGAAGTGGTTGAGTCACCATCCCTGGAGGTATTTAAAAGACGTGTAGACGTGGTGCTTAGGGACATGGTTTAGTGGTGAGCTTGGCAGTGTTGGGTTAACAGTTGGACCTGATAATCTTAAGGGTCTTTTCCAACCTAAACGGTTCTGTGATTCTGTGTTCCCCTTCCTCTGCTGGATGGCTGTGTCCATGCTAGAGAGCCTGCAAGGAACCCAGATAGATCTTTGACCATTACAAGCCAGAAGCTGGGCTAGCACCTGAGAGGAGACTTCATTCACACCATTCTCCAGAGGCCAGGTCCGTGCCTCCAAGGCTCAGCCCAAACTCTCTCCTATTTCCTTTCACCATGCCCATTAGAGAGGAACCCCAGATCAGCTTTGTGAGCCACGGCTTGCCCCCAAGCCAGGCAGTGCCACTGCCATCGGCCAAATGAGCTGCCCTCCTTGCCAGGGCATTGGGGTTCTTTTCCTGTCTCCACCAGACTGACTGCCATAAGAAGCATTCTTTAGTACTGTGTGATGGTTATTTATTTGGGGTTTTGGGGTTTTTTCACTCCCAGGTGAATGGTAAAATGGTTCCTAACTGCTTCCCTTTGCACCCCAAGGTTCCCCTCGTCCTCCTGGTCTAGCTTCTAGACATAATCAATCAGACAGCCTTAACTGGTGCTTCACTGCAGTCACCCACCCTCCAAAACAGAGCGAGGAGAAAAATGCAAGGTTACGCATTGCATTGCCCTTACCCTGCCACCACTGCACTTCACGCGTGCATGGGGAGAGCGGCTCCTCCCGGGGTCCCTGTGCCTCTCCCCGGGCACCCACCTCTGGCTGCAAAGGGAGATCGTGGCATCAGCCTCATGGCACCAGGAGTCAGACCCGTTGTCCAACCCAGCCAGCTTGCCCCAGTGCTTGGGGATGATCAGGGATCTCCGTACGATCAATCGCTTCCCATCTCTATTATTTTTTTATAAATACGAACATTCAGAATCTCTAGTTCTTCCATAGGAGTTATGGAAATGCACAATGTGCTTTTAACATGCGCATCCTCTGCCAAGTGCAATAACCTCCCCTGGCCCATGGCTGTCCCGGACTTTGGCCATTGCTGTCAGCAAGGCAGAGAGGATCCTGCTGTGGGGACAGCCTCCTGCTTTCAAGAACCATGTAGCAAATATACAGTGGAAGAGCCAATTCGGATTTCAGTCCATGGTGGGCAAAGCCTGTTATAATGCTGAAAGCCGACAGGGAGCCGTGGTTTTTCTTTACCCCGTGAATTATCTATTATGAAACTCTGAGTTTCTTCGAGCTCCCCATTATGCCTATATCATTCCTCCATAAATCTCTCAGTCTACTACAGAGGAAAATTTTTTTATTGTCTGTATATAGTATATATAAATAAAAATATATAAATTATATATATACACAAATTTATGTCTTGTTTTACAAACAAGAAAGATTAAATATATTAATCTTAATATCCAAACTAGCATTTTTGTCTTTTTTTAAGAACTTGGTAGAAGTGTGGCTATTCTTAGCCATATAAAACACTGTTCATAAGCAAACCCCCTATTTTTGTTGCTATAGAAATGCATGTGTCTCCGTACTGAAAGGACACAGCTTAAGGACTCTACAATGTCGCTGGACTCCACAGCAGTTAAGTACAAGGCTATGAAGGAAGCTATGAAGCAGCAAAAATGCAGGTTTGAAATTAACTGTTTGACTTGGCCCAGTTTTATGTTGTTAATGGGCATTTTGGCTTAATTCCCCTCTGGGAGGGGAACGCCCCAGCAGCACTCACCCCGTCACCGCTGGTGCTGGGCACTGCGGCCATGCGCACAGGGGAACGTGTGGTCCTCCTGGTGCTTCAGGACACCCTCCTGCCCCTAAAGCAGGGGAGAGCAGAGACATGCTTTAACCCCTCCTCTGTTAGCAAACGCCTGCCTGTTCCCTTCTGGCTGAGCCAAGCTGAGCACTCACTGACCAGATCCAGTGCGCGTTTCCAGCCAGGTCGCAGCCTCTGCCTGGCATTTGTGCTTCTGCCTGGGCAGAGGTGATGGCGTGTGACCGGCCGTCAGTGGCCTGATGCTTCTGCTGCCCTGTGGGACTGCTCTCGTGTGTCTGCAGGGGAAAGCCTAGCAAAAGCATAATGCCAGTTCCAGGGAGAAACCTAAGCAAGGCAAACAGTTTCTTAGCTACAGATGTTTTCAACATCCCGTTCCCTCTGGGGACACATTTTGCCTGGCACAATGAACTGCTCTCTGTTTATCAGGGAGGAAGGCATTGATGTGTGCCCTCTATGTCCCCCAAAGCCTCCAGGAACTATAAAAGCTAAGTCTAATAAAGATCCAACACAAAAAAACTTAGGAACTGGGTCATTCTCTGTACGGGGGTTGAATGTGTTGTCTAAAGCAAAGGCAGCAGCAGTTGAGACTCACACACATTCTGTGTGCCTCCAGGCTTGTTATTTTAATCTGCATCACACCATTTCCCGTGGTGAACCAACTAACGATGACACTGTATGGGACAAACCCTACCTATTTATAAAGCTGGGTATGGATCCAAAAAAATGGAAAAGCCAAGAGGTTTTCAAACAACCCCCAGAGCCTGAAAGTGTTATTGACAGCAGGCAGTTTAATCAGGTTCAGAGTCGATGCTTAGTACCATCTAGTGGACAATCAGCACCTCGTCAGAAAGGAATTATTTCTTCACAGCACACTGTTATTATTTGTACAGCGGTGGCATTGGTGCTCCAGGATCAATCAAATGTCCCTGTGTGAAGGGAGGAGCTCTATGGGTAGTACCCAAGAAGGATGATGAAGCCCTGCCTTTACTATTGCTGTACTCATCTTTTAGGTGCTGCCCCTGCGCCCTCACTCTGTTGGGCACTTGTAAATACTCTTAAATGATCCAGGTAAAACGTTGTTGTTGATGGTTTTGACCCATAGATTTTTAAAAAAAACCTGAATCTCAGTTACACAGCACAGAGAATTAAAAGCAAATTTTTTTTTTTTTAAATCTAGTTCCCATTTCACTGTCCTACCTGTGGACTGCCTTGTTCTCATTTAGCATCAGCATCTCTTCAGAGCAAAGCGACTGTCCCCCAGCAAGTTAAAGCAAAGTGTATGGTTCTCAGAAAATGACAATACTGTTCAGGATGAATCAATTTTTTTTTCATCCCCTGCCTCCAGAGCAACCTGCCAGAGCGTGGCAGGTTGTGTTCGCCTGTCCTTTAGCACCCTCTCAGAGCAGTGCCAGCTGTGTCTGCCCTTCTCATACTGACTTCACCCTGAGATTTCTGCCGTAGCATTACAGCTGGTGCAGATTTCCTCCATGGCCTTCATTGCTCAGCCACAACACGCATTCAGGACCATATGATGTTGCTGCACTCCCATAGTCTGCTCCCTCCTTTAATTTTCTCTAAATTATGTCTACTCCCAAGGAGTCATCATCACGGCTCTATCCATATGGATAGAAAAGGAACAAAAATTGGGCCATCACTGGTCCCTCTAGTACATGTGAGAAAAACAGAAGATCTGGCTTTCAGGGGTTAAAGTGTCAAAAGCAGGAGCTGGAAAATAAGCAGACCTCAAGCAGTAGTCCCAAGATAGGTTTGGATAAAATTGCTTGTGTCTCTGTGGACTTTGCTGGTCATTGTCAGCTGGAGACGAGAACTGGGCACCATGGTTTAAAGCACTTTGAACTCTAATCCCCATGGCGTAGCGGCTGCATTCTCCTGTCGGGATTTCCATCCTCTCCAAGGTCCTGGCAACACTACACAGGAATCACAGCAGGCCCAGATACAACAGCACGGTGAGCTGAATAGCTGGGACCCACTGCTGCTTTCATCATGCCCAAGGGAGCTGACAGTTGAATAGAAACGAGTAATGTCTAAATTTTATCCTCATTTAAAGCACAGTGTCTGGATTCCTGTGTAAAACATCCTAACAAATTCCTCGCTTAGGCAGACACTGTGGAGCCAGCTGGGATGCCCATGGCTTTAGTTGGACATGGGAGAAGTCTGCCAGGGAAGACAGGTATCTCAGCTTATTTATATTGCCCAACTTTATTTAATATATATGATAACAGTCTGTACACATGATAGGAAAATACTATACAAAAAGGTTTTTGTGTCAGGCTGTGCAATTCCATGTCAGGACATGAGCAGATGAGGAACCTGCCCATGTCTCATCCCACTGCAGCTGCCACAACAACCTTCCAGCCCCGCTGGGATTGGTGCCCCTTACTGTTACCTAACCCCCAGCTACAGCGTGAAGATGAAGGGTGTTTTCTGCAGCTGGACTCTAAAGCCATTAAAAAGCAAACACGCTGTGTTCAAAGCAGCAGAAATCCCAGTGCTGCCTCTCTGAGGTTTGTTGCACATGCCAAGGGCTGGGGAGAGAGATGAAAGGGCTGGGAATGTGCACCAGGTCTACACACACAGTCCAGGGCACTTTATAACACTCCACTAAATCCCACTTTCAAAAAGCAGTTTGGAAATACTCCTGAATCTAATGAATGTTCTCATCTAGCTAGAGCAACAGGACTCCATCCTCATAACTGGGCTCCTTAGAAAGGGACAGTAAAAATACTAAGTAGAAAGATAAGGAACACAAAGAGACCCGTCAGGATCTCTTAAAGACCTTTTCATCCCTAAGTCTGTATTGTTTCTGGTGGATACTTGAAAATACCATTTATTTCCCAAAGTTTTCTTCTTTTCCTGACCAATGGTGTGCTTTTTTCCTGGTGGATGTGCTCTGGTTCAGCTATGTCCTGTGTAACTGGTAGCATTTACAGTGCCATGGGTAAGCTTCATTCCTAAATACATTTCATCGGACCCAGCAAGATGCCTGGGATAAAGTGACTGACCCTCTCTACAGAGGAGAGAGTCGGGGGTTCTGGTAGAGTCAGTAAATACTCAAACCAAGATGGTTCTTACTGCATTTGAGTGGCTTTGAGTAGCAGAGAGAGGATTTATCTAAAACTAAGCTCTGCAAAACAAACGATAGAGACAGAGAAGGGGGCAGAGAGCAAGCAGCCAGAACTTCTCCCACAGGTGATGGCTGATTTTCCTACTCGCACACAGAAAAGCCTCGGGCCTCTCAAGTGTTGGGGGAGAGTCGGGAGGAGAGTGAAATCCAGAAGGTCCAACGCTGGGCATGCAGCCCCCTGCACCCCACGGCCCTTTCCAGCCTCTCAGCCCTCTGACGCTTTAAATTTGTCCGAGCCCCTTCTTCCCTTTCGGCCTCCCACCGCTTCTTGCCCTCCCACTCCCTCTCGCCCTCACACCCCTCCGAGGCCTCCCGCCCCTCTCCGGCTTCGACTTTTCTTTCGGCCGCGGGCGCTCTGACCAATCGCAGGTCGGACAGTCCGACACTGACCAATCGCAGGCCTCACCCTGCCCTATGCCCCGCCTTCTGGCGGGGCTCGCGAGCGGCCGGCGGGGCAGGCAGACACACCCCCTGACCACGCCCACCGCCCTTCGCGCCATTGGGGCGGGCAGAGCCCCGCCCCCGCCCTCCACGGAGCCAATGGGAAGCGCCCCGAGGCGTGTCCGTGGGCGCGGGGAGCCTATAAAGGTCCCGCGCGGGGGCGGGAAGGGGTAAGATGGCGGGGCGGAGGCGGGACCTGCGTCTGCGCTCGCTGTGCCGCGTCCCCGCACCCCTTCTCCGCCTCCCCCCCCTTTTTGACCCCTGTGTTCCTTTCACCTCTATTTTTCCCTTGGCCTTCCCTCCTCCTTTTCGGGCTTAACTTTTTCTCAGCCTCTACTTTCCTGTTCATCCTCCCGCCCCTTCTCCACCTTTTCTTTCTGCCTCCCACCCCTTTTTAGCCTCAGCTTTTTTTCTGGCTTACACTTTTCTTCCAGTCGCCAAGGCAAAGGGCAGAGCCGTGTGTTACTCCTATCAAGTGCCATTCATTAACAGAACTGGCTGCGAGGCAATGCAGTCACACGGCGACAAACAGAAAAAACAACCCTCAGCTTTCCTGCGTGGAAACGTGTCCTTGATTAAGTGGCCGGTGGTAACTGAGGGGCAACTGTATGCAGGAATGTGCCAAGAGAGGGACTAGGGCTACTTGTCTTGATTGACACCACCATGAAATTTGATGGTGTTGATGCACTGCTTAAAGCTTCCTGGAAAATATATTCTCAGGCCATGAAACAGAAAGGTATTTCTGATTAAATGCATCACCATAGAATCGGGTAAATAAAATTAATTTATTGTCATTTGTGTGCTTTCAGGTTCTCCTTAGTTTGACAGTAATTTACGTCACAATTTCCAAAACAGGAGGGAACACAACAGCTCTGGGTATGATCAGTTCTTGCTTGTCTGCAGCAGATTGGAAGTAGATAAATGTATTATGTTTGCTTTCAGAATGAGGCAAGCTAACTGGAATTAGGTGCTTTGATTCTGGATACAAGTGTCCACACAAGAACTGAGATAATCCAATGTGCTTTCACGTCCAAACTTCACTTTGGCTGTGATCATTTTCCTGACTGTCCTTTGACAGACAACCTGACTCACAGGCCAATGGTTTTCAGGCATGCAGTGTCTCCCTTCATCCCATTTAGGCCAAGAACCAGATAAACATTTTCCTCTTCAAAGCTGGTTCTCTGTGTCCCTTCAGTTAATGGCAATGCAAGCTGCTAAGAGACAAGCCATGGCTGGGGAACCTCATGAGCAAGCTTTTTGGCTTTGTTTAACTAAGACTTTGATGCATTAATAGCTTCCCAATCAAACCTCTGAGATTATCGTGTTCTAAGAGCTTGGCTAGCAACTGATAAATCGTTAAGGGAGGTGGACTTTTGTACTCATAACCAAAGTGCTGTCTAACCTACAAAGTTGTGGTAGCTGAAACACTGAAAGGGAGCAGGGATTTTCCTTAGATGGCACTTGTGGCCATTTAACTGCTGTGAGCAGTGCCAGGCAGCAAGACAGAGCTGGAGAGACAAAGCAGCCACAGCACCCAGCCCCTGGCTCTGTTTGCCTTGGAGGAAAAGGTGTCATCCACCAGCAGCTCCGCAAAATCGTCCCTCCTGGGAGGCAGCTTCTGCTGGCTCACAGGGGGTCCTGAAAGCACACTTGGCCTTTAGATCAGAAAGTCAAAAAAAAAAAGTCTTAGATTTTATACATGAAAGGTTTCCAGTCCCTGGTTTACAGGATTAAGTATCAAATTTGATCTTTTGTCAGATTTGTCACTCCTGCAAATCCCATCTCTGTGATCCTGGGAATCTGACAGAATCTGAGGAAACTGATACACATGCTACTTCAAAAGTCCTGTGTAGAGGAAACTCATAGTTCATCAATGAGAGGCATAATTTGCATGTTTTAATATACCTTCTGCTGCCTTCAGCCTCAGGTTCCCAGTGCCTGGTACATGAAAAACTGGGAGAGGACAGGATCGTTGGAGCACAGAAGACACTCATTCTGCATTCAAGAGCAGGGGGGGAAAAGTCTGAATTTAAACCAAGACGGAAGCAAATGGTTCAAAACTAGAAACAAATATTTTGGGGACTGGAAAGAAGTTACTATCCATCTGCCAAATTCTACAAACTGCAATAGAAACAACAAACCTTCTGTAGCCTGCGTTTTGCAGGAAGAGGAGGCCTTGAAGTTATTTTTAGACTACATAGCTTTATCACTGAAAATTATGTACAGAACAGCCATTGCAAACTTCCAATTATCCCAAACTATTATTTGAAAAAAAACCTGCGTGAACTGTGAAAGGCCACAAAATTGCCATATTTTTTTAGGTGTCCTCCAGACAAAAGTACAGGAGTCATTATTAGAGTATGGTTACAGTGATGTGGATTTGGTGCAAGAATATGGCTGCTAGAAATTTGGGAGGTATCCACAAATCCCATCACTTGAACCACCAGGTAGGCATCTGGCACTGAAGTTTACTTCTGTGTTATTAAGATGAGCAATGTTTAGCAACAAATCAGAAGCGAAGGGCTGTATTCTTCCTTTCCTATTCCTTGGATTTTCTGTATGTCACAGCATTTCACAAGCTCCTACAGTTATACCGAAAAAGTGGAAATTACCATATATTGGTAATTTCCAGTTCCCATCAGTGGTAAGTATGGGAATGAATATCTATTTTAATCCAGATGAATTCCAAGTTTAATGACACCCTACAAAGGGTTATAGTAAACCTCCTCAAAGTACAATTTTGTACTGGCCTTTGGGGAGAGTGACAGCAACACTTTGGGCCAGGATAGTTGCAAGAGGAAAGAAATAAAATGTGGTGAGCCTCTGTGAATTGTGGACTATATCTTCTGGTTGAATTGTCAAGGACTCAAAGCAAATTCATTGCAGAAAATTGGTATCTATGAGACAGTCAAGTAAAACAAACAGGAATTACACTACTGCATGCAAATTTTGAATAATGTGTTTGTGGCTTGTTTTGTATATTTAAAAACCTTTAAACACAATGTTTATATTTGCAAAAGCTAAATTAATCTGAATAATATAATCACATACAGGCTGAAAGTTCACAGGAGACTAATTGCAGAGTTAGGTACAAAACCCTGATTATAAATGTAAAAAATCCCTCAGAAATTAAACTAAATGGCCTGTTAAAATAGAACCCACATGGGTTTTAACAATGACCCAGAAAAGAACACCTCTGTATTTGCAGTTCACAGTATCCACCACAATTATGTTTTTTTTCATTTCAAGACATGGCCAAAGGCTACTTCCAACATTGAATAGCAAAGTATTGCTGCAAATTGTGAGGATGAGTGCAGAAAATGCTGATTACAGCTATCATGATATTTTTTCTCATCGAGTTTGCAGTGAGACCAGTCATACTGGCTATGTATCCGAGAAGTCAACGCACAGAAAACCCGCTACCATCGTTTCACTTTTGAAATGGGATCAATTCATGATTCAGCCAAAGGAAAAGGGACCGAGCACAGCATGCTCGAAGGGCAAAGAAAATTAGTATTTTTGTAGACTAGAAGTCTGCAAGGCAAAAAAGCAACTAGTTTACCTTCAAGTGAAGAAGGTCTATCCTTCAAAAATGAAAACCATTCTCTAAGTTGATAATATGAACACATCGTCCCACCCAACCTTTGAAGCAACTATCTGGGGACCAGCCCCAACTGCTGGGCTTGGCACAGCCAGCCTGGGCACGGCTGATCAGGCAGCAGAGCTCCCGTTTCCCCTCCTGCCCTTGACTCTGCGCAGCCTTCAGCTGAGGCGCCCGGGCTTCTGTTTGTGCCGGGAAAGCTACAGTTTCTCTCCCTGAGAACATATTTGCTGTGGAAATCAGAGCGAAACGTGAACTGGTGGGGGCCCAGCCCGCGGCAGGGCATTGCCGTGCCTGGCGCCCCGCAGGCCGTTACCTCACAACCCGGGGCTTTGCTTGCGGGTAGCCGGAGCCGAGCCTGGGCCGGGGGAGCCGCACCGCGTGGGGCTGCGGACACGAGGCCGCCGGACCCCGAGTCACTCGTGGCGGTGTGAGGCCGCCGTGGCGAGGCGGCGGCCCTGCGCAGTGGGGCTGCCCGGAGGTGCCCCGGCGCCGGGTGCCGCAGCAGCTGCCCGGCAAAGCGACGCCTCTGCGGCGTGACACGGCGGGACAGCGGCCGGGCAAGGTGATCCCCGTGCAGCCCACCGCCGGGGTGCTGCGGGGCGCCGCGGTACTGCAGCCCGCCGAGCGGACGCCTGCTTGGCGCAGGGCAGGCCCCGGCGGCCCGCGGCGGCGAAGGACGGAGGCAGCGGGCGCCCGCACGCCGGCATGCTGAGGTAACCCCCGCCCCGCCGCCGCGGGGCTCCTCACCCACCGGGGGCGGAGGCCGGCGGGGGGCGCGGCGGGGGGCGCAGGCGCGGCGCCCTGCGGCGAGAACGGGGCCATCTCCCTTCCCGGGGCGCCCTGAGGGACGGAGCCATCATGGCGGGTGGGGGGGGCGGCTGCCAATCACACGACCAACAAACCCCCTCCATTCCTCCCCCCCCCCCCATCTCCCCTGGCCACGTGGGGCAGGGCGGTCGGCCAGCTCCGGCCGCGGGCGCTCTGACCAATCGTAGGCCGGACGGCCAGACACTGACCAATCGCAGGCCTCCCCCTGCCCTATGCCCCACCCCCTGGCGGGGCTCGGAAGCGGACCATTGTGGCGGCGGCCGGCGGGGCAGGCGGAGACACCCCGGCCACGCCCACCGCCCTTCGCGCCATTGGGGCGGGTAGCGTCCCGCCCCCGGCCGCCACGGAGCCAATGGGAAGCGCCCCGAGGCGTGTCCGTGGGCGCGAGGAGCCTATAAAGGTCCCGCGCGGCGGGCGGGAAGGGGTAAGATGGCGGAGTAGGGGCGGGTCGGTGTGGCCGCGCTCGCTGTGTCGCGTCCCCGCGCAGGAGGCGGGCAGGTCCCCGCGCGGCAGCTGGTCGCGCTGTGAGGCGGAGCGAGGAGGAGGAGGAGGAGGAGGAGGGGAGCGGCGCCATCATGCCCAACATCAAGATCTTCAGCGGGAGCTCGCACCAGGACCTGTCCCAGAAGATCGCCGACCGCCTGGGCCTGGAGCTGGGCAAGGTGGTCACCAAGAAGTTCAGCAACCAGGAGACATGGTGAGGCGGCGGCGGGGCCGCACTACAGCTTCCGGCGGGCCGCGGGCCGCCGTGGCGCTGGGCTCCGCGCGGCCGCCGCGCGGGGGCTGCTGGGATTTGTAGTGCGCGGCGCGGGGCGGGCCCGCGGGAGGGAGCGGCGGGTCGAGCTGGGCCGCGCTGGGAGACCTCCGCTGGGAGCCGACGCGCCGGGCCCGGGCCCTGCCGGGCCGGCCATGTTCAGCGCATCCCGCCCTTCCGCTGCGGGAGGTCGCTTCGTGGCCCCCGGACAGGGCTGCGGCCGGGGCCCGCTCTCCCGCGGGCGTCCTTCAGCCAAGGGGCCGCCGTGCAGCGCCGCTTGAGCAGCTCCCTGCGCGGGGCCGGCGCGGTGATGGGGCCGCTGGGCGCCGGGCCTGGGTTTATCGAGTGCGGGGTGAGACAACTGGCCCGGTAACGCGTGACACCCCGGGAAGCGGCGCAGCCCCGGGGGGCGGGCGGGGTAAGGCCGGAGTTGCGGTGCTCTCCGGGGAACTCCTGGCGGCGGTGAGCCGCGGCCTGGGCGGCCGCACGGCCCCAGCAATGCCTCTAGCGGCCTCCGCTGAAAGGCGCCTGTCTCCCACGCGGGCAGTGCCGCCGTGTGCTGAGCTTCCGACGGGTGGCTGGCATGGCTTCACCGCCCCCGGGGCTGCGGGGCTCCCACACGTGGAGGAGAGGGTTTGTGTTACCTGGCCGCTATGGCACAGGTTGGAGCGGGACCCCCCACCCCCCAAAAAAACCTGAGGAGCCGCTAATGGGAATGTATCTCCCGGGTCATCACCGCCACTGATTAGCCTCTTCCATGCTTGGTCTGGACTGTGATGACTTGAGGCTTGACAGTGCTTAGGGTGTAGCTGATGCCTTTAAACTACCCCCGAAGAGCATCAAGAGTCTTAATGGCATAGATAAAACTGCTCAGGAAGGATCAGAGGCTGACACCACCTTGCAGTGATGCAGTTGCAGTCTGTGTTCCCCCCCAAGCTCTGACACCTAAGTCTTGTTTTCTGTCTCTATGCTTTACAAGTCTTGCTGCCATCCTGCTTGAAGAAGCTAAAAGAACGGAGAGGCTAGAAGTTCCTCAAAGCTCTTAAAGCTTGGTTTAGAGAAGTACACTATGCATGTATACACAGCACAGTATAACACAAAGAACCTTGAAGGTTTGCTCCAACCCATTCCTTTCATCTGGCGACAGTAGTTTTTTCCAGGAAAATCCAGGATGTGCACGTGGCTTAGAATATTATGTTTCTATTGCATGGGTATTGATTGTAACTGAAAACTTAAGAGGCAGTACAAAGAGTTGTAGAAAGAATCTGTTTGGTTTGCAGCTGTTGCCATAGTACTGTTCTCATTGCTGTTTAACTGCTTTTATCCATCCAGTTGGCTAGCCAGCAGGTTCTTACGTCTACAGGTAATGTGACTTTAAGACCTAATAGACGTCTTATTTACCCCAATAAACTGGTAGCAGATGCTTCCCAGAAAGAGTAAGTTTAACAGAATTCACCCTTTTGTACAATATATGTCTTGAATCAGCTTAATATCAGACTGTTAGTAAGTACAGCTGGAGATGCTATTTGTATGCTAACTACTGTTAGTTCAGACACCTAGCAAAAAGTTCTCATGCTGGCTGAAATTCTTCATGAGAGATTGGTGTATGCTGTAAGTCAGTGTGCAGTGAAGCTGACAGCAGTTTCCTGATGGATATTGAGCAGTAAGACTATACCTAGCGGTCATCAAAAACATGTTGAAGAGGGGAGGAAGATCAGAATGAAATATTAAAATTAGGAATCTACCCTAAGGTGCTCTATAAATGGAGCCATTAGGAGTGGTTGGGTGATTGCTTATTTTTCTACTTGTTGCTAGAGTCTGTGGCAGCAATTTGCAGAGTGGGTGAATATCTCCAGTGTAAGAAGAAAGAAACTGTGGAAGAGTGTTGTCTTCAGAAGACTGACTTCTGTTCCTTCCAAATCTGTGGCAGACTTATCTAAACTGAAATGTTGGAAGTACTTAGTAGTTAATCTGTTCCTACAAAAGGCCTTACGCAGCATTGCCCTGTGTGAAACCTCAAACCTAAGACTACTGCGTTCTTTCCAACTCTGCCTCTGGTGCAGGTGTCTTGGTACATGTGCTGAAGCTGGCAGTTTGCTGCTGGCAAACAGGACCTTTGGCTTGTATTCAGTCTCTTCATCAGCAGGGATTAGTGTGCATTACATCCAGGAGGAAATTAACCCCAAAAGCCTTTCCAAAGTGAAATGCTGGAGGGCTTCTCTGTTCAAGCCAGTGAATAGCTGTTATGACTCTAAATAACCAGCTGCAGCATAGCTTCTGGGAGAAGTTTGGCTCAGCTTCCTTTGTACACTGCTGCTTTTAGCTGAGGGGTTGTACTTCTGATTCAGGGGGAAGGCGGCCTGTTGAGGGATGTTAATGTGCTCAGCTTGGGCTGAAATCAAGAATACACGCTGAATGCTTTTAGCACTACTGACGGAACCATTAAATTTGATCAGTGAGTGATGCAAAATAGTTACTGAGCAAATAAGCAACAGTGTGCCGGCTCAACACACTTGATTGTAGGACACTGTCACCCACAGGCCTTTGGGAATGCAATCCCTTGGTTGCTCTGCAGGCATATGTAATGGCTGCATTTAAATTTGTATTTGGATACAACTCTCTTTTCCTCCTGTGTTCCCAGTGTGGAAATAGGTGAGAGTGTACGCGGGGAGGATGTCTACATTGTGCAGAGTGGCTGTGGTGAAATCAATGACAATCTGATGGAGCTCCTTATCATGATTAATGCCTGTAAGATTGCCTCAGCCAGCAGAGTCACAGCTGTCATACCTTGCTTCCCCTATGCTCGGCAGGACAAAAAGGACAAGGTAAGGGATGTGGTAAAGGTTTCTGCTGGGAAGATGAATGCGCACCTTGAAAGTCCTGACTGCTGGACAGGGATTAGATGAGGTTGAATATGTGGAGAAGGAGATAAAACTTATTTTAATTTCTTTAAACCTCAAGGCATTGGTCTGCATATTCATCTTTTCATAAAGATCTAGTTCTTCTTGAAAATACACCAAGCTGTAATCAGCAGCTGATGAAAAGATGCAATGTTAATGAGTACTCCTTTTAGTAACTGTTTGTGAATCATTGCCTAGAAGTGGAAGACTGACATCTTGATGAATGAGTTGAACTTGTCTTAAATACTGGGTTTTTTTCCTGTACTAGAGTCGAGCTCCAATCTCTGCCAAGCTGGTTGCAAACATGCTGTCTGTGGCAGGTGCAGATCATATAATCACCATGGACCTGCATGCATCTCAGATTCAGGTAGGAGCTAAAACTGGGGAAGTACCTGCTCCCATCTGGGCCTCTTCACTGCCTTGCAGGCTTCCCAGTGATCTGCTTTTTTCAGACACAGCAGTGATGAGGACTTGGGAACGCAGGAGTAGAAGGGACTTGTAGAATCAGTCAGAAGAGGATGGGGAGATGGGTAACAGGTTCATCTGTAAATGAAATTATAGCTGTTCTTGATCAGACTAAGCACACTGAGTCCTGTGTAAATGAATGTTGGACTAGTAAATGATCTGTGCAGCTTTATTGCCATGCAGTGACACTGTGTTCCTAACTGGTCCTTTGAGGAATTTGAGATGGAGAATGGTTTCATCAAGGGTTTTCTTAAATATTGAGTAGAGCTTTCTGATATTTACTGAATTGTCAGAGGGGAGAGCAGTGCTCTCTTTGACACAGTGGCTGATAGTCCTGCTGCCCTGAGGTTAGCTCTGCCTCTGGGTGTACCAGCACAGCTGCTTGTGAGGGTTCAGCTGTCAGGACAGTGATCTGTGCTCAGTGATAGCTTGCTGCAGACAAGATGGGCAATCCCACTTGTATCCATTTGGTGCCACCCTTCCACACAAGTTGGCTTTGGTTCTATCTCAGGCTGCTGGTGAAAGTTTTTCATGGGTTTTGCTGTCTTAGTGAACAGATTTGTGTAAGAGAAGTGGCAAGAGTGTATACCAGGGAGAGGAGGGACAGAAAGGTGTTAAATGATCAGTCCTGTTTCTTCTCACCTTGAGCAAGTGTTCTGAGACCAAGAAACCCAACTCAGTGCAACTGAGTGTGACAGAGGGGACGTTGTCTGTTGTATTGCTGCAAGCACTTTGAATTCGAAGGGTAAGATACCTACTGCCTGGTGAACTAGGTGGGTTGGCTGTCACTTGAACAGTTGAAAATGCAGCCATTCACACTTCCATATAATTTCTTCCAGTTTAATTTGCCCAGAAATACTGTGTCTTGGCTGGACAAAATCTAGGGGAGCACAGCTGAGAAGACTTTCAGAAAGATCACAAAATGAAAGAACAGAGCCCAAGGGGTATACCTCTTCCCTAAGAGGCTTGAAGTTGTGATGTGCTGTAGAGTTGACCCTTTACCAACAGCAGTGGTGAGATTCAAGTGAATAGTTGCATTTGTGTATACAAGCTTCCAGCACCTGGCTGGTTTCAGCCTGGCTCTTGTAGTTGCTGGGTTGCTGAGTGCAGAAGGAACAATGGTAGGAAGGATCTGCCACCCCTATACCTTGAAACATTCCTCTAGAGTAGCTGCCCCCACTCTCCTGTGTATTACTGCTTGACCAGGATTAACTTCTGGCTTTTAGTGGTTGTTGAGGTTTACCTGGAGGAATCTGCTGGGTCACAGTAAAGCTGTGGAACCAGCTGCATTAGTTTAAAAACAAATGTTATTGAAGCCTTTTTCATAGGTTTCCTGTAGATGCAGACAGTGTAGGTAATGAGCTTTAAAGATTGGCTATGTAAATGGGCAGGTAGCTGCTTTGAAAATGAGCATTTGATGTTGGTTTTCTGCACCCCCTCAGGATAGAACTAGTTCCACGTTGTGAAGGTGTCAGATGTGAAGTGTTACTTACGGTACTAAACTATTTCTGACTCTGGAGACTTCTTACGTTACTGTTCTGTGTATCCCAAAGGCTACTGCCCTTGCATTAAGGAAAGTAGAAAGGAAAGCTAAAAGCTGTGGAAAGGCAGTGGCTGCATGCCTGATCATATAGAAGGCTTCTTCCAACTGTTTTTAGAATGTGACCTTCAGCTACATCTGTTCCTGTCGTCTTCCTTGCAGGGTTTTTTTGATATCCCTGTTGATAACTTATATGCTGAGCCTGCTGTACTGAAATGGATCAAAGAGAATATTGCAGAGTGGAAGAACTGCACCATTGTTTCACCAGATGCTGGTGGAGCCAAGAGGTAAGCTGTCAGACAGCTAGCTTGAGGTGGTGCTCCTACAGCTATTTGAATTCCTGAGACTGCTTGTGACCTTATTCTGAAGACACACGTTCCCCCTGCCAGCCTGCCTTCTGTAAGGCAGTCTGTGGCACTTAGTGAAGAGTGGTCAGATATTCTTCCTAGGGAATGTTTAGGTTTCTTGAGCTACCTGGAAAATGAAATAGCTTCTGGAGCTACAGCTGCACAGGTAGGAATTGCACAAGTACTACATCCCTTGGACTAGAACAACTTTTTGTAGAAGGGTGATTACACAAGTTGAAGGAAGGAATTATGTAGGTCTTACCCCTATGCCATGACAAGGTTATCACTGCTGGTTAATGATACATTTTTATCCAGACCGTTTTCTTTGCAGTATTAAGCTTAGTCTGTTGATGCATTTTCTTATTTTATTACTCTTGATTTGAATGCCTAGCTGGGATTTAAGCCTGCTGCTACTCTTCCTTTTCCCTGAGAGCAAGGAAGATAGATGGTTCCTTTCCAAAATGCAACAGCATATGTTACAGAACATTTGTACTTTGATAGTCTGACAATCTCCCATCTTTCTGCAGATAAACATGCCAGTTTGTGGGCAGTTCAGAATGTTCTCAGGTGCTTATTAGGGGAAACCAGGCTGTTGTATAAGGGCTACATGTGAACAGCAAAGGGAGGCAGATGTATTCTTTAATCCAGGACTGTCACACCAGAATGTTGGTGTGCTGACCTGATTCACATTAAGCAATCTGTGAGAAACAGCCAAGAGATACTTCTGTAATTCACTGCATGTCTTCCTGTAGCTTTGTTGGACAAGACCTTTTATATATTCAGCTACTTCTGTAGCTTGTTGCATAATGCAATATACGAAATGCCAAGCTATGATCTGACTCCTGAAAAAACATCTTCAGAAGCCACTTAATACTGAAATGTGTTGATCTCAACTGGTGCAATATTTTATGGAGATACTGCAGAACTAAATACTTCAGTAAACAGATGAGTTTAACAATCTTGTGTAGGATTCCCAAGGTGATGCTAGGATCCTGCTCATCTCAAGTGCAGAATTTTAGGGGCATGTGTATTTTGCTCCTTCTCACTCTTAATGCTTTTAAACTCTTTACTGTTCTTCAGTATCAATATATAAAGTTTAGGTCCCCCTAGTAAGGTTTTCCTGTGGTCACTTTAACCAAGGTAAATGTGAGGTGGTGGACTTGGATTTCTTGGATGTGTACTCCTGCCATGGTCCTTGTGCCAGCACTTGTACACATGACAACGGAATGCTTGTATGAGTTCAGGTAGATTCCTGTTGTAGCACAACTTAAGCCTTTCCAGTGTAGTGTTAGAAAGATTACAACTTCCCAAGCATTCTGATCACTTAAGTTTGCCAAACTTGCTGGTTAAGGATTGTTTTGAGCTTTAAGTACAAATTAATTTACAGTGGTCAGGATGAAAGACTGTTTTATCTTAATCTGATTGCTGTCATCAAGAGAGATTAGATCAGAGATTGCTTGAAGGGAAATTAAGGTAGCAGAGTGTCTTCTATTAGTTGCTTGGGAGCAGTAACAGATGTAGTGACAGCTTTTCTTACTGCAGTGGCAGTTTGCAGTTTTGAGAGATTCGATTGAAGCTGCTGTGTGGAGTTAAGTGTTGTTTGGAAACTGTTCTCTCTTCAGAGTGACCTCCATTGCAGATCGATTGAATGTAGACTTCGCCCTCATTCATAAAGAGCGCAAGAAGGCCAACGAAGTGGATCGCATGGTGCTGGTGGGTGATGTGAAGGACAGAGTGGCCATTCTGGTAGATGACATGGCAGACACGTGTGGTACCATCTGTCATGCTGCGGACAAGTGAGTAGGGCTGACTTGATTCTTTCCTAAATCAGAAACCTACTGTTAGTGAACGCTGTAATGAGTTAATCAGGTGATTTGCATGTCAGACTTCACAAAGTAACATAGAGTTTCTTGATTATTTATCTCATGTCATACAAAATAAGTAAAAAGCCTAGTTAAAATTCTCACAGTGGGAATAGTTAGAAGACTGTAGTGTGTGTCTTGAAAAATAACTTGTGTTGAAAGTATATGTTCCACTAGACCATCATTGACTGTGCTGTCTGGTCACACATCTGAATTTTTATTGGAAGTAAAATTTTCAAGCTTTGTTATCTTTAAAGCCTTCTACACTAGAAATGCCAGCATGTGCAGCTCTGTGTTAAATATCTGCTACTTTGTGTTGGCAGAAATCACAGAAGGCGATTTGTATTATCTAATTCAAATGTCCCAGGGCTAAGAACAATATTTTTTTCAATGTATACTTTGCTTGTGGCAGATCTAATGGTACTTGTTGAACTCTTTTTTTTTTTTTTTTTTTCCCCCAAATCACAGTGGACTGGAAGGGGGAATCAAAGGTAGCTTGTCCCCTAAGCATATAGTATTGTCTCCTTTAATGCTTACCATATGCCCTGCATTAACATCAGTTTAATACTTGCTAAGAATTTCTCATCCTTCTCTGTTTTCCTGCCTTGTAGGCTTGTGTCAGCTGGAGCCACCAAAGTTTATGCCATCTTAACTCACGGGATCTTTTCTGGGCCAGCAATTTCTCGGATCAACAATGCCTGTTTTGAGGCAGTTGTAGTCACAAACACAATACCCCAGGAGGACAAGATGAAGCAGTGCCCTAAAATCCAGGTGAGCATCTGCTTTCTCTTGTCACTCCTGGGGCAGCAGCACTTGTCTTTCCTCCTGTTAGTGAGAAAAGCCCATAATTCTGTCTAGTGCTTACAGCAGTTTAATGGGTACTGGAATCACTGGTGGTGTTGACTAGTTCTCTTGTTCCTGTTGCTGTGGAAAAACAGACCTGTTACACTGATAAAAAGAAGCTTCTAATCCAGCTCATCTTAAACAGTTAATTTCAGTAAACTTTTTTTCAGGGCTTGTTTTATTTAGATCACTGACCTAGTGGGGCTGTGAGTAAGTAAGCAGTTGTATCTGTGCTTTGGAGAAGCAATATGCTGATGGCATATAATGCTGAGGCAGAAGTAGGTGGGAATTCTGAAGTTGGTAATGCCAGCTTCATTTGTGTATCTATCACCTAATGCCCAGCCCTTGAGGCAGAGTGTCCCTTCCTTCTGTGAAGCAAAGCAGGCCTGGTCTGGTGATGGTGAATGCTTCATATCTGGTCGTATCAGCAGTGCAGGTGAGCTGGAGAGGGAGTGCAGTCTTGCCCCACAGACATGTCTTGCTGGTTTGACTAAGAGCAGTTGACACAGCTCCACAGCACCATGTTCAGATACTTGCCAAATATAAACAAAAAACACCTTGCTGTCCACGTGACAGCTAAAAGCTGATCTCGTCATGCTCACTCTGTCTTGGGTTTTCCATTTGGAAAAAAGTACTGGGGCATTTTGTTTCCCAAGCTGAGGATGACTTTCCTGGAAGAAAAAAACTGGCTGCACAACTTGAGCTAGGCAGAGCTTGAGGATTTCCTGTGTTAATGGACAGCTGAAAGTTGCAGTTTTACCTGATGGTTCAGGGACAATAGGTCCATCAGAAGCTTCATGTACTGCTATAGCGTACACACTGCCAAGGGCATCCTCAGTACTAGCTTCACAGCACAGAGACATAAGGCACAGGTAGCTGGAGAAGTTCTGGAAAGTGAATGGCACTGTCAGACCTAGCTAGTACTGTGATGTAAGTGTAGCGGGTTTCCCAGTACTGGGGTTCTGGTGAAAAGGGAATTCAACTGGTTGAAGCTGCAGTGAACTTTAATCTGCTTTTGGAAGTCAGTTTAAGCTGATTGCAAACTATCGGGTTGTGTTTTTTCAGTGCTAACTTCTGGATGATATTCCTGCCACTGAGCACATCTAAAAGATGCCTGATGCTTCAGACTTCTTTCCAAGCTCCACACTACAAAATGTTAAACTGATAATCAGTATGTAAATAGCTGTAGCCAGAGATTGCAGTGGAGTAGTTTTTCAGGCTCTCACTTAACACCTCACTTTTTCACTAACATCTGATGTTCAGTGTTAAGAAATACGGAACTAAAGGATTTGTTTTAAGTCTCATGCTCTGTCTGCTTTGCAGCTCCTAAGTTTTTCTTTCCTTAGAAGGCAAACTACCCAGAAGAAGAAAAATGCTCAATTTGGATTTCACTTAGTTTTCTTTAATGCACCATGAACATGGTGCTTCTTATTGAGACTGCATATATCAAAATGCTTTAGCTGCTGGGATTCAGAGCTACAGTTTTACTGAGACTTGATTTTTTTTTTTTCTTTCCCTCCTGTTAAGTGGCTTACCCCACCAGGTGGAGCCAGCACAGTGACTCCTGCTGAGCTGCAGTACAGTAGCTTTATCTTTATTAGACTGCTAGCAGGGATGGTAAAGCCTCATGACTCAAGGGAAGTGATCTGATCTTGATTTAGACTCCCCTAACTTCTCTGCAACCTACACAAAGTGAATAAGATACTGCTAGGGTAAACAGTCTGAGCTGAGGGAGTCTCAGCAAAAAAAGATGACTGTCATCCTGACAAAAATGAACAGTGAAATAATTTCTGTAGTGCTACATGTAGAATATCTTGAGAATTTTATGTCATTAAATGAGTCCTGTGTAGAAGTTGTTTATCTGCATCTGCCATGTTACAAATTTGGGTGGTGTGTTTACCCTTTAAGTTCTTCCTAACTTACCATCCATTTCTTCAGGCTTGATGTCTTTTTTTCAGTGACGCTGATGCATCTTTCTTCCCCTCCAGGTGATCGACATCTCAATGATCCTTGCAGAGGCCATCAGGAGGACTCATAATGGGGAATCTGTCTCCTACCTATTCAGCCATGTCCCTTTATAACAGATGCCAGCTGCTGCTTGTATGGCTTTTTTTAAAACCAAAAGTTGTTCAGCTTGTTGTAAAGTTCAGTAGAAGACTCTGCTTGTTCCAGTGCAGTTCTCCACAGCTCCTCCTGCTTAAGTCAGGCTTACTGTCTCTAATCCCAACACTGGGAGGCTGGCGGGGGAAGTTCATCTCTGTAACACTCCAACTCCACCAGCAACCCTGTGCATTGGGGTTCATCAGTAGTATTGACTCAGTTCTGCTGATCTGTGGAGAACGGGACTGACACATGGCAAACTGCCACAATTATTCTGACGGGGGGTGGAGGGGTGGGAGAGGGATTGTCTGTGGGCAGGGTTAGATGATCTGGCATGTGCACCCTAATTTGGGAAGTAGAGCTCCCTAGGATGTGTTGTTCTGGATCTGCAGCAAGAGCCTGAGAGACTGCTGGCTGTCTTACCACTCTATACCTGACAGAAGCCCCTGAAGAGCGATGGGAAAGGCTTGTATCTTGGCCAAGCTTGACCCTGGGTGAAACCCTGGCTGGGAGGTGGTTCTGCTACAGCTTCCTCCCATCAAAGGAGATCAGTGTAGCTTGCAAACTTGAATTCATCTTAATGACTGATGAAATTAAATGTCCTTTAGCACGCTACACAGCAAAGTGAAGGTGAGAGCATAGTCTGTGTGGTACCACTTTGCTGTGTTAACTTAGTGGTGAAGGTGCACCCTGGACAAGCATTCTCCCTCTTATGTGGAGGACTCGGTGGTTGTGTGTTTTAGTTTCTAGTGTAGGCTAAAACCAGTTCCTCAATTTCACAGCTTAGTGTTAGCCTTGCTAGCGATTAGAGGACTGCTGTCATGTACTATAGCTGCACCTTGACTTGCTGTGCAAATCCCTGATCCTTTTTTTTTACCAGTACACTAGTACTAGTAAACTGAGCCTCTTTATCCTGTAATAGCTTGGTTGTTGCATCTAGCAAGTGCCTGCGCAGACACTGGGGTGACATGATACACAACAGCTTTGTGTCCAGCTGTCTTAGCCTCTCATTGCTTGCAATCCTGTTGTCCTGTAAGATACTGACATATTCTGGTTGCTTGTCCTGGTCAGTGTCTGCCTTGCGTTGAAAGCGTTACTCCTTACAAAAGGTCTTAAACCAAGGAGCATAGGAGCTTGCAGGACTACAAAACCTGAAGAAGCCCTTGGAGTGGGTCTGATGCTGCTAATGACTGCTTATGGCAATAGGTTGAAGAGGCTGGTGATACATAGTACTGGAACGCTGTAGATCTAACACCAACCTGACAGGCAGTGAAGTGCCTGAAAGAAAAATACCAAAACTAGAGCTGGCTGAGGCTCCTGGTTGTAACAAGTATCATCTGAAACTTGAATACATAATATAACTGTACCAGACAATCGTAAGGTAAACTGTTAAGTCTCTCCTGGACTCATACAGGATTATAGACCAAACTGGTGTATGCTCTGGTTTTTATAAGCACTCCTCTTTTACTTGTTTTTTTGAGCTGGAGGAAGGGAAAAAGGGAAAAGAAGGAACTTGAAATTACTTGCTAGAGTAACCAGCATGGCTTTGAGAGGCTAGGGGCTGGGGTGTAAGTGAAACTAACTGAAAAAAGACTTGGTTAAGATCTAGGGAAGTACTACTTTAGTTGTGCCTTTTACTGAAGACTTCTCTCCCTTTCTAGAACTTCTGTCCTGTGGCAATGTTAACACTTCTATTACAGTGTAGGTCTCTTTCTTTTTGTATAAGAATTGGTGTTTGTCTGGAAAGTGTGTGTCTCTTGCTTCTTTGCTTTGCATCCTGCACTGAGCTCTCCCAAGAGTGATTCCTGCCTCCTTCTATTGGAGCCCCTGCTGCTGCCCTGCCAATGCCCTGAGAGCCAAGAGCCAGGACATCGGAGCAGCAGCGTGAGGATTTTCAGCAGCATTTGTGTTTAAACTTAAGACCTGATGAAGGAATTAAACTTTTATTTAAAACCCATGGCCTCTGACTATAAGTGCTTCTAAAAACCCTACCAAGGTGATGTGCATCTTCTGAGTTGAGTCACTTACAGGGTAGATCATGGGGTAATGTTATTTGGAAGGTCATCTGGTTTAACCCTCTTGCAGCAGGGCTGACTGAGGTTCAGCTTGGCTGTGCTCACATGGCATGGAAGAAAAAGCTTGGGACCAAGCTACTTCTCTTGGTGACTAGTAGCTTTTGTCTGTATCTGATTTCCAGGACTTAATTGTTAGGTAGTGCAGTTTCTCTTGTACAGTTTAATTATATATCTGAGCAGATCTGTTCACATAATGTTCAGGTAGGGGGAAAACCTGAATAGTTTGGCAAGTATGAATGAAGAATTGCTAAGTATCTTCCACAGATGATCAGAGGCAGCAGGATTATGTCCTGAGAAGCACTTGTTCTAACTAAACTATGATCCTTTCCCATTGTGTATTGTAGACTGAGAAAGAATAAATGAAGTCAGAAGGATGAGATAATAGGTTTAGAGAAAGGTCTTTGGCTTTACAATAGACTTCCAGGCCTAGATTGAACATTGCTTGAAACACGACCATGGCCTCAGGTAGACTTTTACTGAGGATTACTACTGTCATTCATCTGTTAAAATGTATTTTGGTAGTGGTCAATAAGTGAACAAGGTATGAGAACTGTCCCAAGGAGGTAAAGCTCTTCTGCTCTGGAAACCTCCTTCAGATCAGAAGGGCTGGACACTTTACCAAAGTCTCTTCCCTAAATTAAAAAAATCTAATTACTGAACCTATTTGTAGGCAGGTCGTGACTGACTAGAAGTAACTGTTGTGCTATTAGAGCAAGTATGGCTGCCTTTAACATGTGTGTGTAGTATAATTAAAGCACTACTCTCCCTGTCCTGGACAGTCATGGATGTGGTACCAGGCAGCCGGGGGAAGGGCATCCCTTCACTGCAGTGTGGGCTGGCCGGGAACCAGCCCCTGAGGTGTGAACAGCAGAGCACCGAGTTCCTCTGGTGTCCTCCCAGGTTTGGGAGTGATGCAGGGATGCTCATCCCTTCGCCCGGGCAAGCTCAGCTCCAGCATCAGCCATGCTGTGAAGTGCTTGTGCTATCTTGAGCTACCTGGTGGAGTGGAGGTGGTATGGAGCGTTCCAGGTGCTCTGGAGGGGAATTATGTGGTGTCCTTAGGCTTTCTTCACAGCTGCTGAAGAAATACCATAGAAAGCAAGTCATTACTTCCCCAGGAGAAAATCCTAACTGAGCAATTTGCTGTGTTTTTGTAGTTGGAGTGCTGGAAGAGCAGCATGGCTACAGCAGCTTGCTGTGCCACAGTGGGCTGGAGTATGGCTGCAGGTGTGCAGATGCTGCTACTAATGCCAGTAGCTGTCTCATAATCTGTCTGCTGCCTGCTGTAAAAGCAGAGAGAATTCCTGCATTTTAGCCCAGCTCACCTGCCTGGGTAGCTGAAGCAAATGCTCAGGGTTGGGATGCCTTAAGCCACTGTGAAAGTGGGCTTGTTTGTGCTGCCTTGCAGGCAGCAGGACTCATCTGCTGTTTGGAGGAAGATGAGATACGTCTCAAACTGCTCTCACCAGTAGCTCCCTCCTGCTGCTTCTCCCTGTGCCTTACTGATGTACAGTTGATTTCTCACCTCCTAGTCAGTGTTTCTGCAATACAGAAAGCAGCAGCTTGCCTTGCTGCTGTTGGGCAGGGGGTAAATAGTGAGGGTTAACAGCCCTTCTCTGAACTTCAAGGAGCAGCAAAATCCACTGGAGGAATGAGCCCAGGTGTAAGATACAATAGAGTGCTGGCTGCCTTCCTGGGGTGCTCTGCTTCTGCCCTGGCAGAAGGAAAAGGGCCATGGCAGAAGGCCGGGGTTAAAAATGAACGGGGAAAATGTAAACTGGCCCTGTGGAATAGCAGAACTGGCTCACAGCTGGGCAGCAGTGGCTGAAGGGGGCTCAGGTCCTGGCTGGCTGCTGTGGTGTCCTGCCTGTCCCTGCAAGCAGGAGGCTGAAAAAAACCTCTGAGCAGATAGACAAAACCTGCCTACTCCTTCCTGTAGAAAAGAAAAAAGCATTCCTGGAAATGGCCATCAGCAAGGCTGTATCTGAGCCCTGACAGCCTTGTTCTGTGGGAGATTTAAAACTCATCTAAAATGGTTGGCAGGCATTCCTTGCTATTTCAGGTCAGGGCTGTTTCTGCTTTTCCCCTATCTGTTGATGTCTCAGTTCTTTTGTTATAAATTATTGAAAGCAGAAATACTAAAATGCATGAGAAAAGCAGACTGTGTGGTTAGGGGAGACTTTGCAAATTTGTCAGGTGGGAAAAAAGCTCTTGCTGGGATCGAGGCTCCTTGTTCTTTGTGCAGAATGGGTTTTCATTGCTCCCCAGTAGCAGCCTCACACCTTGCCTGTGGGAAATCCAGAGGGTCGGCCTTAGGGCTGCTCCGGTGTGCATTGTAAGAGCATGGTGGGTGCCTGCACAGCCGCAGCCGGCTCAGGGAAGAGGGAACTCCCCTTCCCCTGCCTGCACAGCCACCGTGATGGCTGTGTGCCCAGACAAAGACCCCGGCATTTCCCCAGCGCTGTAGGGCTGAGGAGATGCGACATGTCACACAGGGACTGTCCCTTGGCTGGGGTGGGCACAGGCGCTGCTGGGGAGGGGCTGTGCACGGGGAGGACGGGGACCAGGTCCTTTGGCACTTGCTGCCTCTACAGCAGGCTCTGCAGCATCCACAAAGGAGAAGTGTGTGGAGAGCAGGCGGGGAGAGAAGGGGAAGCTGCGGGGGGAGGCAGACACAGCTGGGGAGTAAACACATGATAAAACACTTGTCTGACTATTTGCATAAAGGCAAAAAGGATTTCCTGCGTTCATTTTGAAATCCGGGTGGGGTTTTTGTTTGCTTTTGGTTGTGCAGGAAAAATAAGCCTTTTCTCAGCTTGGGGTGGGCTTTTGTGGTGCTGGCTCTGCAGGGTGGGTTTGCAGGGCACTAGTGAAGCTGCTCCTGGCAATGGGGCACCCTCCAAACCTGGCCCTGCTGGGCAGCCGCGTGGATCAGAGCTGCTGTGGGAGCTGGCTGGCCTCTGCCTCTCCTCACCACGGCATGGGGACTGGGGGCTGTTTGCCATCTTCTCTCTGAGGAGCAACTCCATCTTAGGACATGGCCTTAGATGTTGGCCTTTGTCTTGTCTGCGTACACCAGTCACTGGCATTTCTTTAACTCGGAGCACCCCTCGGTGGCTGGAGCCGGAAGGTGCCTCAGTCCTCAGGGCCTGCTGCAGACGGCCACCTCCAGTCAAGACCTGCTGTCGCTGGAGAACACCAAGCCCCCCTCCCAAGATGGCAGCCTTCTGGTGAAAAAACAAAGCAAATGTTTCTTCAGGTGTGCTGGGGATTTTCTCTGCAAAATCTGCAACACAAGCCTGGAGAGAAACCCAGAGGCTGGCAGGGCAAGAGGAGGTGGAGGCAGGTGTGAGAGCTGCTGCAGTGCAGTGCTGCCCCTGGTGCGCTACAGCACCTTGCTGTGGCACCGGGGGCTCTGCAGGATGTTTCGGCAGGGCTGCCATGGGGGACAGGATGCCTTATGTTTTTGTTGGGTTTTTTTCCCTCATTCCCTTCAGCACCTACAGGACCCTACTAAGAGGCCTCTCGGGCATCCTGGCTCTCCAACCCCTCCCTGTCCTGGGGGCCAGCATGCAGGTGGCCCCTGGACCACCACTACCCTCCTTCTCCCCCCCAGCAGGGAGCAGACTGGCTGCCTCCACTTACACCCGGCTCTTCCCCCTCCCAGAGGCATTTTTTTCCACACGCACCCCAGGCCTGTGCCGGCCGCCTCCCGGGAGCGCGCTCTGCTTCTTGCCCCCCCCGCGCTGCTGCTGAGCTGACCGGATCCCCCACGGAGCGCTGTGGCTGGAGCCGCTCTGGCCGTGGGTTCCTATAGCGGGTAGCGCACTCGGACACCCCCATCCCCGGCGGGCCCCCCCCCCGGGGGCCCCCCCCGCCATCCCCGGCGGGTCCCTCCCCCCCCCGCCATCCCCGGCGGGTCCCCACCGCCATCCCCGCGGCCCCGCCCCTCGTCCCGCCGCGGGGCACGTCGGGAGCGGCAGTTCCCGCCGGGGGCCACGCGGCCGCGGCCGCCAGGGGGCGAACTACAGTTCCCAGCAGGCTGCGCGGCGACGGGCAGCCAATGGGGGCGCGGGCTGGGCGGCGGCCGGGGTATATAAGGCGCCGCCCCACACCGGCGCGCTCCAGCCTCACCTGGCAGCGGAGCGGCGCGGAGCGGGGCGGCGCGGAGCGGTACCGGGGCGGCGCCCGGGGCGGCGGCGGGCGGGCGTGGGCTGTGCCGCGGAGCGCGGCTGGAGCGAGGAGCGGCGCCCCCGGGCGCGGGGAGCTCCGGGAAGGGCGGGCGGCGGGAGCGGGGAGGTCTCCCCGCGGGGTGCGGGCGCCCAGGCGGTGTGGGGCTGCCCGGAGCCGGGCGGTGCCCGGGGCGGCGGCGCGCGCCCCGCCCTGCGCTATTGTCCGCGGCGGGAGGCGGGCGGGGGGCCGGGGCGGGCCGCCTTTGTCTGCCGATCCCCATCCTCGGGGACCTCGGCTGACCTCGGCGGGGGGGGCGGGTCTCGCAGGCAAAATGTGCGACAAGCCGGACCTCTCGGAGGTGGAGAAATTCGACAAGAAGAAGCTGAAGAAAACCAACACGGAGGAGAAGAACACGCTGCCCTCCAAGGAGAGTGAGTAGGGAGGGGCGGGCGGGGGCCGGTGTGCGGCCGGCGGCGCCGGGGTCCCCGGGGTCCCCGGGCGCGGATGGAGGCGGTTTGGGGCGGTGGGTCTGACCCTGCGGAACCCGCCGGGCGCCAGGCGAGGGGTCGGGGTGCGGCCCTCGGGGTGTCGCGTGTCGCCTCAGGGCGGGACGGCCCCGGCACAGCCGAAGGCAGGTGCCCAACTTGCTGTCACCTCTGTGTGTCGTCGCCCTCTTCCTTGAAGCGTCTTGTCAACCCCCGTGGGGTCAAGAGGCCGAGTGATGGCTCCGCAGCCTTCTCCAGCGGCTGCTCCCACAAAAGCCCCCCAGACTAACAGACCTCTCTTCTCTTGCAGCTATTGAGCAGGAGAAGGAATGCGTGAAGTCTTCCTAGAGTGAGATGGCCTGACAGGAAGAGCTACCGTTTAGATTTTTTTTTTTTGCTTTGAATTTTTTTTTTTTTTTTTTAATTTACATCATGTCCATGTACATGGATAGAAAACAGCTGCATCACTTAACCCACTGTCCCACCTTGCTGGCAGCTTTGGCCAAGGGGGGCAACAAAGCGTGGCCCCCTCCGTACATCGGCAGCCTGAGCCAGCCCCAGCTCTGCAGCTCAGTTGGCCCCCACTGACGGTGCTGACCCCGCTCCAATGCGTGGGGAGGGGGCCAAGGGCTGCAGAGGCTCCAGGCACGGACCCCGTCTGCCTGGGGGAGTGGGGGTCCAGCCTGTGCCCTGGCTCTGTCTCTCCCATACTCTTCACTGACAGTGTTCTGTATCCTCACTCACAGTTTTTTGTCTTCCTTGCGGAAAAAAAATGAGAAGTTTATTATAAAATAAAAAATGTAATGACCTATCTCTGGCTAGTGGCTTATTCCCTGGCGAAGGTTCCAGTTGCAGCCTGGCCTGCCCTAGGGGTGGGAAGGTCTCTGGTGCTGCGGCAGTTTGGTGTCGCTCAGGGGGCTACGTGGGGTGGTTCCCTGCAGCATGAGTCCAGCTTGGGGTTTCTGCAGGGCTTTAGTTCCTGGCAGCCTGGGGGAGCCCAGAGCAGGGAGCGTTGCTGGTGTGGGGCTGGGGGCTGCGTTCCACCAGCGATCCCGCTGCCATAGTGGTTTCTCGGTGCACCTTCACACAGGAGCCAACTTGGCCCTTTCTCCTGCCTCGGAGGTCAGTGTGTGCCCTGCCCAAAGCAGCGCTTGAGCTGGGCTGGCTCCTCACCCGCGGGGCTGGAGGTGCTTGTACTAGCAACCTGGGTGCTGGCCTGGGTCCCGCTGGCACGGTGGCCGGGCTGGCTCTGTCCACCCAGTGCTCAGCAGAGCTCTCCCCTCGCTGCCTGGCACAGCCCTTCTCCACCTTCAGTCAACCTCTCCCCCTGCCCGTGGTCGAAGGAGGTTTTTGCAGCCTTGTAAGGATGGATTCATGCAGTAGACCCCTTGGGCACCCTCTAGGCTGATCCCAGCCCTTCCTTGCAGGAGTGGAAATCCCTGTGTCCTGCAGCCAGCATGGTGAGGGCGAGCTGGGGTCTGATCGTGCCTCCAGGTCTAGGCTGAGGCTTCCTGGGTGCTGCCAGGGTTTCCTCCCCTCCACCTGCCCGGTGGGGTCACTGAGCGGGCTGTTTACCGAGGAGGTGGAGGCAGACTTGCCAACGGTTCTGGCCAGAGTCCCTAATGAGCCCGGTCAACTGGAAACAAAGATGGGGCTGTTGTGCCTGTGCAGACACGATGCCTATCTGCCTTGCACCTCCACCCACGCTGCCTGCCAAGGGCTGGAAATAACACTGCTTGTGTGGCTGCAACTGCCTTCACCCCTTCAAAAGCAGAATTGAAAGAGCTGGAGGTAGGAGGTTGGTGTTTGTGTGCTGTCAGGGGTTTTCCAGGGGGTGAGGGTGGGGGTGCTGAGGGGTCTGCTGCTACACTGGGTCGATGCTGGGATGTCTGTGCCCCCTCAGGGCCCTGATGTCCCCAGGGCAGCACCCTATCCTGGACGTGGGAATCCTTTTCCCAGTGCCAATTGCTGGGGTGCCAGGCTGGCAGCAGCCACTCATCGCCCCAACAGGGCTTGTCTCTTCTTGGGGGTGGTTTCTCTCACCGGGCAGGCTCAGCCCTGTGCTGGGGAGGGGGCAGGGGACCCCTTCAGACCCTTCTGTGAAAGCAGAAGGTAGAAAAGGGTCACATCAGCAAGAGCTGGGCTTGGGAGTGGCCGGCAGGGCTCACAGACCACTAAAGGTTAAGCCTAAGCACCTTCTTGCTGCTTCAGCATTTCCCCCTCCTGCAGAGAGGCTTTGCAGTCCCTCGGAGCTTGATGCACCCAGGCTTGGAGTTGGGTCAAACTCAGAGGTAAAGCCAGCCTGAGCCCTTTCCCCATCCCCGACAGCCAGAGCATGAGCTGAACCAAATGAAGCTTTTGGGATGGAAACACAAAAGTGGCAGAGCTGATCCCCCCTCCTCAGTGGGGCTTTTGGGCACAGGGAGGTCTTTGTGGCTGCTCCCGACATCGCCCCGGTGCCTCTCCCTCCTGCACACTGTTAGTCATCTGGCCAGGTCACGGCAGGAGTGTCCCAGCACCGCCATGCTCACAAAAACCTCCCTCTCACGCTGCATTGCGTGTGCAGGCAGCAGAGACTTTTCCTAGCCGTGTCTGCCCCCCGGGTGCCTGCCGACTCCGCACCCCGTTCCTATGGGGCAACCACTTGGCTGGCCAGCACCGGGGCTGCGGCTCCCCCACGGTTGCCAGTGCCAGGAGCCGGGGTGCTCCAGCGTTCTCTCCGAGCCTGTGGGACACCCTGCTGCATCCCGGGCACCTGTGGGGTGAGGATGGGGTTCACTGGGGCCACCCCGAGGACGCAGTGATGCAGGTTTACACATGGGGTGAAGTGCTGGCAGAGCTGGACCTGTGCTCCGAGGAAGCCACCCCAGGGGCTGGCAGCCCCAGCCCGGCCCCAGGGACATGGGTTGGAGCCGGGGGCAGCTCCCCAGCCCCAGCGAACCCCTCTCAGTGGGTCATATGGCCGATGCGGCTGTGCCCACCCAAAACGAGGGCAGCCCAGGGGCTTCTCCCACCCACACCCCTGCCAGAACAGCACACAGGGAAGTACCAGACACATTTCGCAAACACTGCATGCTCAGGTCTGAGGATAAAGAGAAAGCTGTTTTGCAACCCAGTGCCAAAAAATGTCCCTGTTACTAACAAAGGATTAGCCAGTGAGGGGAAAACCATTACAGAAAAGCCCTTTATAACAACACTTTCCCTCCCTCCCCCTCTGCCCTGGACATTCTTGGATCTTTTCGGGCTGACCCAGCGCTGAGGGATCTGGTGGAGTTGGGAACGGTCAGGGTGAGGTTCATGGTTGGACTGGAGGAGCTTCAAGGGCTTTTCCAACTGAGATGATTCTGGGATTCTGTGACTCTGTGACCTTCCCTTTTTCATGGCAGTGGTGTGGGAGGCCAGGATGCCCGCCAGGCTGAGGTCTTCTAGAAAGAGTGAAGGCTTCGGTGTCATAGGCTGCCCCAGCAGCCACCCATGCACAGACGAGGCCACCCCGGGTACTGGGCCTTCCTGGCAGGGCTCGATGCTCCTTCCCTCTCCGGGCACCAGGTGAGTTATGTGTGTCAGCTTCTGCTGGTAACATCCAGGTCTCTCCCGGCCGGGGCCCACCCCACGGCTCCCCGGGGCGGTTTCCTTCCATCGCTGGATTGGGCGGTGAGCTGTGGCCAGCAGTGCAGGAGGGAGGAGGAGGCTGAGTCACCGTCAGGAGGAATTTGGGCAAATACCTGGTGATCAGCAGCGAAGGGTGAGTTCAGATCAGGGCTTGCAGCTGGGATGGACGTCTGCCCCCGCCGCTGCCCCATCCCCTCTGACTCAGCCGGGAGAGGATTTGTCCCCATGTGTGCTTTGTGGAGGATCATAATCCCATCTCTGGCAGGAGGTGCCTGGGACACCTTGTGCACGGCCCCACGCAGGGCACCCCGGTGTCCCCCTCCTCCCTGGGCACCCACCCCGCCGGGCTGCAGCACCCTCCATGCATCCCACAGCACCACGCTGGTTGCCAGCGCAGATCACCCCGTCCAAGGGAGGCTTTTGTGTGCCAGCAGCCAGGGCTTTCCCTTGGCCACTCTCCATCTGGCAGCCCCGGAGTGCAGCAGAAAGTGGTGAGAGCCAGGAGGTGGCAGTGACCAGGGTGTGGGGCAGCTCCTGGGTTTGGCCGGCAGGAAATCAGCAGCCCCAGCCCACACCGGAGCTGGTCCAAGCAAACACCCTCTTGGAAGGTGTGGGTTTATCAGCAGAGCAAACAGGATAAGGCAAAGCCAGGCTGAAACCCCACAGTGGCAGTGGTGGAGACGTGAGGGCGCAGCGAGCTGCCAGGGCAAACCTCTGCTGGGAGCTGTTGGGGAGGATACGTGTGTGCATGTCTGGCTATGAAAGGAGAAAGCAGAAGAGACTGAGCAGGAATGGGGAAATCAAAGTGTTGTGTGAGCTGGTGACCATGGTCCTTTGGGAATGGAGCTGCTGGGAGGCCACCACGGGGTGGGAGAGTGCGTGTGATGTGGCACTGTAGGTCAGACCATCCCCTGGGGACACTCAGTGACACAGGGGGGGGATTAACAGGCAAGCTGTCCCCATCCTGTGGCGGGGAGCAGTGCCATGCCGGGGAGCCCCCATGGCCATGGGGCAGGAGAGCCACTGTCCCTGAGCAGCAGGTGTGGAGGCACCAGCACAGCGAGCCGGGCGCCTCCGGACACCCACACGGGGAAACTTGCCTGCATGCTGCACAGGAGCCAGCAGAGCCAGGCGGCCACACTCAGCACATCCCAACACCTTCCCCAGCAGCAGAGAAGTTATTGCTGCGTTCAAAATAATGCCCGGGAGGTCAGGTTTACCAGGATGAGCTTACTCATCCCCTGCCAGCACGCGCTCAGCCTGTGCACTGATGAACCAGGAGTGCTTGGAGCTTCCTGCCCTCTCCTCCAGAGCCCAGGCAGTGACCGGGCTCCTGCCAGCACCCAGGTCTAAATAAAGCCGGAGAGTTACGCACCCCACCCCACGCCCTGCTCCCCACATTCGCTCAGGTTGTTGCCAGTGCAGGGTGCCGATGGGAGCAGCTTTGCCACGTGCCTTTGCCGAGCAGCATGCCCGTTGCTGGTGCCTGGGGGTGCCGAGCCCTTCTGTGGCTCACAGCTCACTCCAAGAGTGGCCAGAATTCATTGCTCGTTTCTGCCCCCCCCCCCCCCAGTTGCATTCTGCAGATTCCCGCAGGCCTGTGGGGCCCCTCTGGGAGCTGCAGGAGCACATGCTTCTGTGGAGATGCAGCTCTGGTGTCGTGTGGCAGCATCCACACTTGTGCCCGAGTCGGGGCAGCTGATGGCGGAGAGAAGTGCTTTATTTTAGGAAGCAGCTGGCTTACACAGGAGACATTGTTTATCAGCTTTATTCTCCCTGGTGCTTTATTACAAAGGATTATGGCATGAAAAGCCATTTTGTTCCCCTGCTCCCAAAGCATAGCCCCCACTCTGTGATTTATTCCCCTCCACAGGCAGCAGCTGGGGTACGACACCCTGAGGAGCTGGGGGGAGACAAGGTGGGGGCTCAAACCCACGGCAGTGATGGCAGCAGGGGTGTATCCAGTGCCCAGGCTGCAGCACAGCCAGCTGGGGTTTGCCAGGGGTGCCTGAGGCTTCTATCAACTGTGCAAGCACCTGCATGATGTGAGGAAGCCTCAAGGGGCGGAAAAACAAAATCAAAGCCTTTCCGTGAATATTGCTGTCCCCAGGCCCGGGTGTCACCACACAATGTGGTATCATAGCTCCAAACCTGCCTGGACGAGCCTGTGGGGAATGTCCCGCTGACCATGGGGGACTGGGGCTGGGTGCAGGGTACGAGCTGGGATCAGCATGGGAAGACGGCTCTTTGCTGCTTCCCCCAAAATCCCCTGCGGGCAGGGCAGAGGCACCTCCAAAGCAGTGGCAGGACCTTCTGCCCAGGCATTTTCCTTGCCAAGAGGCAGCCGGCATGCCACGTGCCCCTCTGTCCCTGCCACCACCAAGCCTGCTCTGCCACCATGCGTCTTTGCTGTGAGTCCCCGAGCAGAGCCCACGGCAGCCAGGGCCTAGCTCCCCCCTGCAAGGCCGCAAGCCAGAGCCCACCATCCGCCTCCGCAGCTTTCCAGGAACCAGCACAGGAGCGATGGGCAGGGGATAAGCCTGTTGCAACAGATGCCTCGTGCTGCCTCCCACAGCCCTGGCCTGCCTGTGCACCTCCATCAGGGGAAAATTTTGGCGGATGCTTCTTCCTGTGGTGCCACCTGCTCCACCACCCTGTCACCCAGCAGGTCCCTGATAGCCAGCCAAGAGGCTCTGGGGAAGAGCTGGGGATGGGCAAAGAGGCAAGAGAAAGGCTGCGACAGTGGCACACAGCTCGGCTGCTGCCAGCCCCGGGGCTGCGGTGGAGCTGGGACAAGCCTCCACTTGCAGTGCGATATCTGGCAGAGGCGGCTCAGCAGCCCAGGCACGTTCCTCTCCTTGTTCCTCTCCCACGCCGCTCCCAGATCAGGAGGGAGGGACCTCACCGGGCTGCAGCTTTCGCAGGGTAGGCTCCAGCAGCACCTCTGGCATCCCTCAGGGAGAAGGCAGGGAGAAGGCAGCACCCACCCCTGCTGCTACGATCCCAGTTCCCCTGCAGTGTTGGCAGCCACTCCATCTCCAGCCAGCCACCAGCTGTGTGGACTTGCCACCGTGGATGATGCTGTTTGGGGACACTGCTGCACCCTTGGGCTACTGCTGCCTGTGCGGTGGCTGGTAAGTGTCAAGTTTGCAAGCCCTCAGCCCAGCTCACAAAACCTCGCAGGGCAGCTTGAGCTGTGTGGGGTAGAGGGGGATGTGAGGGGGGGACTTCCCCAGTTTAGCTCTGTCTATGTTCGTTCTGGTGGGGGGAAACGGATGCCAGGGTGCCTGGCAGATACTGCTCAGAGCCGTGGGCTCAGGGGCAATGGGGGTGGCCAAGGCTAAGGGTAGCAGGGCTTCTCGGGGGGAACGTGTGCTGGGGGCTGTTTCAGAGCAGATGCTGTGAGCTGCAGAGCTGGGCACCAGGGCTGGAACAAAGGAAGAGGCCCGAGCCCCAGCTGCAGCACGGGACGTGTGATGAGTTCATCGGGGCGCAAGCTGGCAGTGCTTTGCGTGGCCGCAGGCTGGCAGCAGTGACAAGGCTGTATCAGGGCTCCTTACCTTGGCACGGCCTTCCCGCTGTTTGCCCTGTAACACCTAGAGCCAGGAGGCAGGTGAGTGTGTCACAGCCTCTCCGGGTAGAGATGCCGCTGAGCCCAGGGGAGCAGGAGCCTGGTGTTCCAGGAGCCTGGTGCCCTGCAGAGTCCCTGTCCCACTGCCCTGGCACTCCCTGCCCTTCCCATGGCTCCTGGACAACATCCCCATCTCCAGACAAATCCTGGTGGCGGTGCCCAGGGCATGCAAGCAAGGGCCTGTCCTGCCTGCAGTGCTGGGGTGATGCCTGCTCTTGGCAGCCTCTTCACCAGCACAAGGTCATTCCCAGATAAGCCCATTCCTTCTTCACCGGGTTTCGAGGCACTGTGGGAAGCCCCAGTGCTCCCAGCAGCTCCACCCAGCTCCCTCCCATTCCTCCCTTGCCAGGGGCTCAGCAGGGAGCCCTGCTTCTGCAACTTGCCTCCTGTATAATTCTCCCCTTGTCCCTGCCAGAACTCCTCAGGAGAGGGTCCAGGTCTCCCCTCCCTGCTGCGTGGCCAAGCAAACCGTGCCAGGTTGTGCCAGGTTATGCCAGAGCTGTGAGGAAGTGGCTGTGATGCTGTTTGCAACCCATCAGGTTAGTTCACTCAGAGGTCTCCTTTCACTTATAAAATGTATTTTTCCCCAATATGCTGTATTGTGTCTGGCTGAGATGGAGCTAATTTTCCCCACAGAACCCTCACAACGCTGTGCTTTGTGTTGTCACTAAAAGGTGCTGATAACACACTGAGCAGTGCCCCCAGCACCAACATCCCCCCTCACCAGTAGGCTGGGGGTGGGCAAGATCTTGGGAGGGGACTCAGCCAGGACAGCCAGCCCAACCTGACCTAAGGGATATTCCAGACCATATGACATCTGCTCAGTGATAAATCTAAGAGAAAGGAGCGGGGGAGGCGTTCGTTATTACGACATTTGTGTTCCAGAGCAACGACTGCACCTACGGAAGCCCTCCTTCCCGGGAAGTGGCTGGACATCACCTGCTGATGGGAAGTAGAGGATAAATCTTCTGTTTTCCTTTGCTTCCACAAGTAGCCTTTATCTTGACCCATGAGTTCATTTCCATCTTATTTTCTTTCCCCCGTCCTGCCAAGGAGGACAGTGATAGAGTGGCTTGGTGGGCACCTGCCCAAGGACAACCCAGCACAGTGCTTTTTAGCACCCAACATGGGGCATGAGACAACAGCAGTTTTGTGTTAAGTGTGCTATAGCTGTAGTAGTTATTTAGTAAAAAGCTTCTGTGCAGGTCACAGAGTTTGTTGGCTGCAACGCTTATCTCTTTATTTTGCTGAGCTTGGGAACATGTTATTACAAACAATGGCTGTGTGCTTTGCCCTGACATTGATGGCCTTGTTGTGCTGGGGGAGCAATCTTGTGGACAGAACAAGGGAATACATCTCCCTCTCCCTACCCTGGACTGATGTGGGTGGTTTTATCACGCAGGCTCCTAAGGTCCCTGTTCAGCCTTAGGTGAGCTGTTTAATGCTACTAATTAACCCTGTTGGCATATTACAGGGTCTGTGGAATCTGTTGTCATCCTGGTGTAATAGAAGACAACTTTTGGGTGAGGCGATACCAAAATGTGCCCTGAGGTGGCCAGTCCCTGGGCAGCAGGGTGTGTGGAAGCATTTGGGCAGGTGCCTAGGGAGGTTATCACCTCCCAGAGCCCGGGACTTTACACCTGAACAGGCAAGTAACCCTGGCAAACTGATACAGCTGCGGATTGTTGTTAAGGCAGGGACCCAAGAGGCCTCTGACTCTTGACTGATACTGGGGTGCAAACTACACCTGAGCTTGTGGTTCAGATAGAGACCAAACAACAACTACAGTTATTGTCCCAGTACTGAAAAAGACAGCAGACAAGGAGGTCAACAGGTCCGTATCATCAATTAGTAAGGGAGGAGGAAGAAGAGGAAGGGTTTGATCAAGAAGCTGGTCCCTCAGCAAAGAAATTGGAGGAATGAGTGAGGGAATTCAGACAAAAAGTGGGAACTATCCAGTCTCTGACCTCATCAGAACTTTGAGACATGTGGAAAGATTACAGGTGAATGGATTGCTGCCTGGCTGCTCCAGCACTGGGGTAACGGGGCTGACAGTCAGCAACTGGAAGGGAGGGAAGCCCAGTAGCTGCTATCCCTTGATAGGAACTGAGGAATTGGGAGGGAAATTGAAAAAGAGGTAGCAAGTTGCAGTTTCTGGAGATGGCTCCTCTCAAGTATGAGGCCAAGATATCCATTCAAGGAAGATCTTGTGAACTGCTCAGGAGAGTGGACTACTGCAGATGAAGGCATCCAGTCCCTGAGAGAATTAGCAGTGCTGGAAGTCATCTATAGTGATCTAGACAATGACGAGGTCTCCAAAGATCCAGGGGATGTCATGTGCATGTGGAGGAAGGTGATTCAAAGTGCCCCAGCATGCTATTCTAACAGCTTGGCAGTGATGTATTTCCCAGATACAGATACATCAACTGTGGAGAGAGCGTCTTCTTGGCTCCAAAACTTTGAAGAAAATCTCTGTCCCTCCTCATCCCTGCGGGTCAGTGCCTTGGCTGTCAGACATACCCCAAGAAGTCAGTCCCTTCCTGCCCTGGTCAGAGGGAAAGAGGCCATGTGGCACACTCTAGTTCTTGCTGCATGACCAGGGGGAGGACAACAGGCAGTGGGATGGTGAACCCATCTTTAAGCTGGAAGCCCATGTACGCGAACTGAGAGGGAAGACAGTTGTTAAGAAAGGGCCACCCAAGAAGGCTGTCAGCTCTGTTTGTGTAGAGACGCAAGAAGGCAATCAGCAGTCTCCCAGACATAGAAGGACTGAGATGACCTTCCTTCATCCTGGTTAGGGGACTTCTGGTCTGGCACTGAAAGGGTCAGACAGTGAATACTCTGGCCAGGAATAGGAATAGAGGGTTTCTGCCTTTGGCCAGGAGGAGAAAAGGGACGATCGGATATACTGGACTGTGTGGATTCAGTGGCCTGGCGCATCAGTCCTGTGGCAGTATAAGGCTTTGGTAGACACTGGTGCACAGTGTACACTGGTGCCATCAGGGTATGGGGGCACTGAACCCGCCTGGATCTTTGGAGTGACAGGGGGACACCAAGAATTGTCTGTATTAGTTTAACAGGGGACAAGTGGCAAAAGTACACCATTGTGACTGGCCCAGAGGCCCCTTGTATCCTTGGCATAGGCTACCTCAGGAGAGGGTAATTCAAGGATACCACAGAGAAGATCAGACAGCTATCTACCCTGCCTGACCGGTCAGAAGATCCCTTCAGTGGGGGATTGCTGTGAGTTGAAGAACAGGCGGCGTCAGTTCTACCAGGACAGTACACCGGCAGCAGTATCACACAAACCGAGACTCCCTGGCCCCCATCCAGGAGATGGTGCATCAATTGGAAAGCCAAGGAGTGATCAGCAAGACTCACTCACCTTTTAATAGTCCCATATGACCAGTGCAAAATCTGATGGAGGGTGGAGGTTAATAGCAGACTACCGTGGCCTGAATGAAGTTACACCAGCAATGAGTGCTGCTGTACCAGATATGTTAGAGCTCCAGTATGAGCTGGAGTCGAAGACAGCCAAGTGGTATGCTACAGCTGGCATTGCCAATGCATTTTTTTGCAATTCCTTTGGCAGCAGAATGATGGCCACAGTTTGCGTTCACCTGGAAATAACTTCCCCAGGGATGGAAGCACAGTCCTGTCATGGACTAATCCAAACTGCACTGGAAAAGGGTGATGCCCCTCAACATCTACAACACATCAATGACATCCTCATGTGGGGCAACAAGGCAGAAGTGTTTGAGAAGGAAAAGAGAGTAATTCAGTTTAACGTCTTTGCTAGTGACATGGAGAGAGTGCACCAACGACACAGAGCTGTGTGGTGCGGTGACACGCTGGAGGGAAGGGATGTGCCATCCAGGGGGACCTGGACAGGCCGGAGAGGTGGGATGTGCAAACCTCACGGAGTTCAACAAGGCCAAGGGCAAGGTCCTGCCCATGGGTCTGGCCAATCCCAAGCACAGATACAGGCTGGGCAAGGAGTGGATTGAGAGCAGCCCCAGGGAGAGGGACTTGGGGGTATTAGTGGATGGAAAACTGACTGTGAGCCAGCAATGTGCACTCACAGCCCAGAAAGCCAACAGTGTCCTGGGCTGCATCAGGAGAAGTGTGGCCAACAGGCGCAGGGCTTTGCTCTGCTCTCGTGAGCCCCCCCTGCAGTGCTGTGTCCAGCTCTGGGGGCACCAACAGCAGAAGAACACGGACCTGCTTGAGCGGGGCCAGAGGAGGCCACAAAGATGCTGGGGGGGCTGGAGCACCCCCCTGTGAGGACAGGCTGAGAGAGTTGGGGGGTTCAGCTGGAGAAAAGAAGGCTCCGGGGAGAGCTTAGAGCGGCCTCACAGGACTGAAAGGGGCTGCGGGAAAGGGGGGAGGGAGTGTAGGGATAGGACAAGGGTTAATGGTTTTAAACTGGAAAAGGGGAGATTTAGATTAGATTTAAGGACGAAATTCTTCCCTGTGAGGGGGGTGAGGCCCTGGCACAGGTTTCCCAGAGCAGCTGTGGCTGCCCCCTCCCTGGAAGGGTTCAAGGCCAGGTTGGACGGGGCTTTGGGCAACCTGGGCTAGTGGAGGGTGTCCCTGCCCGTGGCAGGGGGTTGGAACCAGATGATCTTTAAAGTCCCTTCCAACCCAAACCATTCTGTGATTCTATGATCTTGAAAGCTAGAGTCACCATAAACAGAAGCCAGGTCAAGAGAACTGCACAGGAGATTCAGTTCTTGGAAATAAAATGGCAGGATGGACACTGTCATGTCACTATGGATGTGATCAGCAAGATAGCAACTATTTCTCCACCAGCTAACAAGAAGGAAACACTCGCTTTCCTAGGCCTTGTGAGAGCATGCATATTCCAGGTTATAGTCAGCTTGTGAGACCTCCTATTGAGTAACCCAAAAGAACTATTTAGAGTGGGGCCTTGAGCAACAACAAGCCTTTGAGCACATCAAACAGGAGATAGCTCGGGTGATAGCTCTTGGGCCTGTCCAGAGAGGACCAGTCGTGCAAAATGTACTCTACCCTGCAGCTGGGGAGCATGGTCTTACCTGGACCCTCTGGCAGAAAATACTAGGAGAAATCCAAGGTCAACCATTAGGGTTTTGGAGCTGTGGATATTGAGGATCAGAAGCCCACTACACCCCAACTGAAAAAGGGATGCTAGCAGCATATGAGGGGGTTTGAGCTGCTTCAGAAGTTGTTGGTACAGAAGCACAGCTCCTCTTGGCACCGCAATTGCCCATGCTACACTGGGTGTTCAAAGGAAACATCCCCTCTACGCATCACAAAACCAGTACTACGTGGAGTAAGTGGGTAGTGTTTATCATGCCATGAGCTTGACTGGGGAAACCCAATCACCCAGAAATCCTGGAAGACACCATGGACTGGCCAGAAGGCAGAAATTTTGGAGCATCGCCTGAGGAGGTGGCTCATGCACAAGAGGAACCGCCATATAATTTGTCAGAAGGTGAAAGGCATTGTGCTTTGTTTACTGATGGGTCCTGTCGTGTTGTAGGAAACCACCAGAAGTGGAAAGCTGCTGTGCGGAGTCCCACACAACAAGTTGTTGAAGCCACTGAAGGAGAGGGTGAGTCAGTTTGCAGAAGCGAACATCATGCAACTAGCCCTACGGATTGCTGAATGAGAAAAACGGACAGTGCTTTATCTCTATACTGACATAGCCCACTGATGGGAAGTAGAGAATAAATCTTTAGTTTTCCCTTGTTTCCATTTGCAGCCTTTGTTTCTGCTTTATTAAACTGCCTTTATCTTGATCCATGAGTTCCTTTTCATCTTATTTTCGCTGCCTCATCCTGCTGAGGAGGGGAGTGATAGAGCAGCTTGGTGGGCATGTGGTGTCCAGCCAAGGTCAGTCCACTCTAGATGACAAACAGGTTGTCACCCAGCTCAGTGAGCACAGACCCCAGGAGCCAAAGTTGCCCAGATGGGCGGGTGACTCTAACCTCTCCCAGTGCCTGTGGCTCAGCCTGGGAGCACATGGGGGCCCCTTGAGCACAGTCAGCTGGGGCCACTGGCCCTCTGTCTTCCTTGGACGTGCTGTAGGGACATGCTGTCTGCCCTAAGCCCTGCAGGCAGCATCCGCTGAGGCGTTGGTGCTTGTCAGCCCTGCCCCGGGTGGTCCAGGGTGTCAGGGCACAGCAGAGCACCGTGCCCCTCTTGCCTGTCCTGGCAGCTCTACCTCGCTCAGGAGGTGTCTTGCCCCTCCTGGCCTTGGTATTCCAACAAGCTAAATTAGATCGCCAATAAATAAATAATGACAAATAATGGGATTGAATGGCTGCTGAAGCAGGGGGAGGTGTGCCGTGCTCAGAGGCTCGCCCCAGGGGCGAGTGGCCCTGGCAGGGCTGGTCCGGCGCGAGCCCCAGGCAGTGGTGCGGGCCGGGGCTGCCGTCTGTACCAGCAGCACCCTGCGCTTCTGGGCCTGGACCTGGCGCGCACGTTGGTGCCCCAGATACACACCCAAGGAGGACGTCCATATTGCCTGGGCATCCCTGGCCCCAGACTACCAACACCACCCTCAAGCCCTCACCCTGCCGCCCACTCCTCACCCCACTATGCGTCTCTTGTTCCCCGTCTCCTCTGACAGATCACCAAGGCCGGTATTACTATAATCCCTGGCTTACTTTAAATCCTCCTCCCAGCTCATGTTTTTCCAGGGGGGAGGAGAGAATCAATGCACTTTTGCGGCACTTGCTCGGCCCTGGGGCGGGTGCTGAGTTCAGATGGCCAAGAAGCCCTGGCCATCCACGCAAGGGGCTCTTTCCCCCCCAGGGGTGTCTTGCAGCCCACAGCGAGTGGTGTCCCCAAGTTTCGGAACTGTCTCTGGGTGTGCACCAGGCACTGGTAGGAAGAAGAGCTGATGACTCTGGGCGAGGCAGGTGGCTCCTGCTCCCCAAAACCCTCCCTGCAGCCACCTGGGGGGCTGGTCTCCCCCTCCCTCTCACCTCACTGTTCTCTGCAGGCTGAGGTGACCTTGTCACTAATTTTCCTTTCAACCCCCTGAAATGTTTCTACCTGCTGCTCTTTCCCAGAGCCCTCCTTAAGGGCATTCTCCCTGCTGGTCCCATGGGTGATGGTGAGGACTGGGGGAGTTGCGCTCCCTTGGGCAGCTGCCAGCCATTTGCCTCCCTCTGCACTAAATGGGGAATCAGGGAGAAGCCGTTTGGGATATTTGTTAATTTATTTCCGTACATTCCCCTTCTGCAGCTGCTGGGTGAGGGAGAGGCCTCTGAGCACTCCCGAGCAGGCACGGGGGAACACGCGGGGCTGGGGGTGGCCACCGCCACCGGGCCGTGGTGACACTGTGTAGGGGACTGTGCTCTGCAGCAGGTGCGGGGGGTTTTGTGGCAAGGAGCTGCTGACAAGAGGGAATGGCCTCAAGCTGCCCAGGGCAGGGTCAGGCTGGCTCTGAGGAAGGATTTCTGTGCAGAAGGGGCTGTTGGGCGTTGGAATGGGCTGCCCAGGGCAGGGGGGGAGTCCCCGGGATCGCTGGAGGGGTTGAAGAGTCGGGTTGACCCAGCGCTGAGGGATCTGGGGGAGTTGGGAACGGTCAGGGTGAGGTTCATGGTTGGGCCGGAGGAGCTTCAAGGGCTTTTCCAACTGAGAGGATCCTGTGAGGGGTGCCACCGCCCCACCACCGCAGTGGGGCACTGCCGGGTGCCGCTTGCCTGAACCGCGGTGGGGGTCCGGCCGAACCTGCCCTCCCGGCGGGGCGCTGGCAGCGGGGCGGCAGGAGCCGGGAACGAAGTGACAGGGGACGGGGTGGGGCGGGGCTGTGAGGGCGGCGAGGGGTCGGGAGAAGCGCCGGGGGGGGAACGGGAGCGAGGGGAGCGGGCGGCGGGGCGGGGCCGGGGCGGGGCAGGGCAGGGGCGGGCAGGGGCGGGGCCTGGCAGGGCAGGGGCGGGGCCTGGCAGGGCAGGGGCGGGGTCTGGCAGGGCAGGGGCGGGCACTGCGGGGACACGCGGGACGGCGGCGCCGAGGCCCCGCCCCCTGGCGCTCGGCGGGAGGGCGCGTGCGCGGCGCATGCGCGGCGTGAGGCGGCACCTGCGCCCGGCGGGGCGGGCGGGCGGCGGCGGCGCGGAGGGAGGTAAGGGCGGGACGGGCGGGCGGGCGCCGCGCCAGCTCCCCTGCGGCCCGGGCACACCGCCGCGGTGCCGGGTCGCTCTCCTGCACCGGAGCCTTCCGGCGGGCCCCGGCACCCCCCTCCTCGGCCTCTCCGGCCCTGTGGGTCTGGCGAGGGCCGGGCAGCCGAGCAAGGGCCCGCCGGAGGGTCTCGCCTCAGGCCGAGCGAGGAGCCGGGGGGGGGGTGGCGAGGCCCATCCTTCAGCTCCTACACCCGCACCCCGCTGTCTTTATATGCAAACAGGTGTTGGCGTCTTGCGTGAGCGGTGTCGGTCGCGCTGCAAGTCGAGGTTGCCCTCCGAAATCTCTAGCGAAGGGCTGATGGGCGGATGCAGGTTGCAGGCGGCGTTGGTAACGTGTGTGTCGTGGGTGGCAGCGTGCCCATCGGTGTCACGGCTGTGTCGTGCCCGCTAGCCTGCCGGGCTCTGGAGTAGCCCCGCGTAGCACATTACACGTTTTTAAAGCGTCTGCTCGTCACTTGCTAACAAACCGTTTCTAAATGGAAACTCTTGTCAGGGCTGATGGTGTGTGTCAGGAAGGGTTTTTGTGACAGGGGGCAGGGACAACCTTAAACCCCACTCAGCAAGGGTTTGGAAAAGGAAGAGCAAGATTTTTGAACAGCTCACCTGATGAGGGGAGAGTTTCCCGAAGCCATCAGCCCCAGGGAGCTATGCTGCAATTCCTGTTTGTCTCTTGTGCTATTTACATTTTGGTCTTTGCTTTAGAACCACTGGGTTGCACAGATGCTTCTCAGATGTCCCGTGGCACATCAGGTTAGTTCAGCTGCGCTTGATTTGGGGTGTGTTTCTCTGCAGGGGAAGTGAAATCTGTGAGCCTTGAGTTAGTCTCTGCACTTTCCACGGAAACTAACTTGAAACAGAAGCAGAAGTTTCTGATTTTAGCTTTGTGGTAAGTGCTGGTTGAAAGAGCTGCAAAAAGAGCAGAAGCAATGTTGAGCAGGGCCCCCCACGATTAATGCAGCAAGTGGGTTTTGACCTGAAAGTCAAAAGTCAGAATAGGAGTGCTGATCTGAGCAGTGTTGAATGCTCCTGTTCTGGTTGGTTGGAGGCTGGTCTGGTGGTGTCATCACTGAGCAGCACTACATGTCCACGCCCTTCCCAGGAACGTTGGTAGCAGGTGTAAGCAAGCTAGATCTCATCTCTTTTCATACCACGCTCTTGCCAACTGGCTCACTCTTCTGGTTAGCAGATTCAGGTATGTGTTCAATCCTCAGATCAGATTCCAGAGTGTGTGGGTAGGCAGGCCAAGCACATCAAAGCTATTGGCATCCACTGGATTGAGGGGAGACATGGGTTATGCAGCTTGTACATTCATGCCAGAACTCCTTCAATTTATAATTTTCTTATTTGAGTTTAGCATCTGTAATGTACTGGCTCTGCCCTGGACAGAAATGGGCTGTGTTCCATTCTACTTAGGGCAAGGAAAACATTCTCTGCAATGCCTTGTTCTTGTCTGTTTTATTCCAGCCATCAGTGCTACACTTCCAGCTTCCTAGAGCTGTGGTGGTGTTCTTCCAACCTGAGTCCCATTATGAAACATTACAAATTGAAAGGCAGTGCACTGAGTGCAGCTCTGGCAACTTCGCTGACTGATGTTTGTTTTGTAGTGACTGTTATGCTGGAGGAAGGTGTTCCCTGGACAGTCCTGGAAACAGAAGTTCTGTATTTCTAGAGCAGGTACAGTACAGACAGCAGCCAAACAAACCTCTTATTCTGTGTCAGGCCTTTACCTTTGCTTGCAGAATGTCCCTGGGAGGGGGAGGACTGTTTGGCACTTGGCCTTTCTCTTGTGACCGCTGACTGTGGTGCTGGGGTTGTTGCAATGGGAACTTACAGCTGTGCCATAGCAAACTGGCCTGCAAAGAGCATTGCCAGAAAAGAGGAGCAGAGGAGCTGGGTCTCTGTGCCTGAGAAACCCCTTCTGAGCTGCAGGGCTCATGCAGAAAACAAGCGCAGCTCCACTTGTAAGGTGAGTCAGCATTCTTGGGGTGATTAAGAACTGGTTTGCCAGATGATTTGTATTGATGTTAGGCCTGTTCATCTTTTATATCCTTCCAGCAGAGCAAGTCAGATAGGAGGAATTATTTAGCTGGTGATTGTACAGTGGAAAGGAAGGCCTGGTGATGGTGCTCCCTGGTGATTTTGCTGTTTCTGTGATAGCCTGAGAACACAGGCCAGAAGAGATGTTTAACTAGTGATGGTGGTGTGTTTGGAAAAACTGACAAGTTTTCAGATACAGAGTTTTCACCAAAAAGTGGTATAATTGACACTAAACTCTCAACAGGTGGTCTCACCTGGCGTTTACAGTGGTGACTTCTGTTTTGGACCTGATGGAGGACTTGTGTGCCTGAAAACTTGCCCAATTTCCAGCTCTAATATCTAGTAAGAGAAGTTACCTCCTATATACAAAATTTTTTTCAGAAATGGGAATGGAAATAGCATGTTCTGATCTTCTGTGTGTAACTTTCTGCAGAATCCACAAGTCAGATAGCCATTTTGTACTTTCTGAACCCTGCAGATTGCCTTGGTACGGCGCCACTCCGTCCTGCTGCAATGAGTGGGAAGTCCTTGCTCTTAAAGGTCATTCTCCTTGGGGATGGTGGAGTTGGGAAAAGCTCCCTCATGAACCGGTATGTCACCAACAAGTTTGACTCGCAGGCTTTCCACACAATTGGTGTGGAGTTCTTAAACCGGGACCTGGAGGTGGATGGACGCTTTGTGACCCTCCAGATTTGGGACACTGCAGGACAGGAGAGATTCAAGAGTCTTCGAACTCCCTTCTACAGGGGAGCAGACTGCTGCCTGCTGACCTTCAGTGTAGATGACCGGCAGAGCTTCGAGAACCTCAGTAACTGGCAGAAGGAGTTTGTCTATTATGCTGACGTGAAGGACCCTGAACACTTCCCATTTGTAGTCCTGGGCAACAAGATAGACAAACTCGAGAGACAAGTGAGCACAGAGGAGGCCCAGGCCTGGTGCATGGAGAACGGTAACTATCCGTACCTGGAGACTAGTGCCAAGGATGACACCAATGTGGCAGTGGCCTTCGAGGAGGCTGTGCGACAGGTGCTGGCGGTGGAGGAGCAGCTAGAGCACTGCATGCTGGGCCACACCATTGACCTGCATTCCAGCTCCAAGTCAGGGTCTTCCTGTTGTTAAGAGTGGCTGCTGCTTCGGGAATGTCGCTCGAGCTGGCGGCTGGATCGGAATAAGCACAGGCAGCTCTGGGGCACTTTGAGGAGAGGGGCCACAAGGACAATAGGTGGTTTTGCTCACTGGGGAGTTGCAGCCTCACCATCTGAATTCTGGCTGGAATTTTTGGGCACAGAGCATGTATCTGCAGGAGGGAGCTGTTAAAGGAGCATGTGAGTGTAGTCCTGCTCCCATCTCTGCCTGTTGTAGCAGGTTTAAAGGACTGGATTAAAGTCCTTTAAATTCACTAAAGACAGTAGTGATCTGATCTGCACCAAGAACTACCTGCAGAGCAAAGCTGAGAGCTCTCCAGACACTCTTTGAAGTATTTTAGTCCTGAACTCAAAAGAAATACTAGACCCACTAAACTCATGACCTTACTGCCAAAGGAAAGTCTGCTCAACTTACTGAACAAAACCTGTTGTAGAGACTCTAGCCCATGCGACTGTGAGAATGCCAAATACTAGAGTGGCTGAGAGCGTGTATCTGTTGTCTGGGTAAGTGCTTTGTGTCCTGAGACTCAATTGTGCTGAGAGTTGTTAGAGCTCTGATCTGAAGCAACACACAAAGGAGAGATGGACCTGTGTCTGAGTGTGGCAGCATCGCTTCTTTGCAGCTGCCTATTTCTGGTCTGTTTTTCCTCACCTCTGTCTTGTGTGAGTGTCACTTTGTGGAGAGACTGTCTGCTTCTTGTTTAATATATGTTTCCTTGTCTCTTGTGGAGGCTCAACACCGGATCTCACTTCTCAAACCTTGAAGCCCCGGATGAAAAATACTGATGTGGACACTTGCTGTGTCATGTCAAAGGGTTTAGAGTTACTCAGGAGTTCAGGAGATCTGGAGCATGAAACTTCATCTGGTTTCTGTCACATGTAATCGCTCTGTCCAGATGATATGCTCTAGCAGCCCAGATGGTGGGTGGGTGGGATGTCTCCTAGGTGTGCAGGTGGCTGGGGGAGTCATGCGTGGTCAGCTGTTAAATCCACTCACTGGGTGTGCAGGGCCAGTGACCACTGTGCCTCGTTAGTTGGCACATCAGCACCTTCGGTTGCTTTAGCAGGGGTGTTCCCATCTGGATGCTGCGACATAGAACCGTTCACTTTATTTCCTGTTGTCAAGTGCAGCGCTGCTGAACACAGTTAACTCATGCCATTGTCCTGTCCCTTGCCCCCTAATGGGGAGTTCGGTACATTTTATCGGTAATTCATACAACCAACTTCACTGGTAGAGGATGTCTGCTCTGTTAACTGGCCTTTGTTAGTGGCTGCTGTGCTCAGTCCACTGGGGAGAGAGCTGCACTGCTTCCACCTCTGTTCAAGGTGCCTGAGGCAAGGAACCTTCTAGAAAAGGATGCCAGGCTTTGCTGATCCCAGCTCCTGCCCCCCACTAGGTGTTAGTCCCGAGCCGTCTGTGTAGCAGAGATGAGTGCTTGCTGACTGCTGTCGTTACCATTATAACCTCATGTCCTGCAACTTCCCATGCAAGCGTTTGTCCAAAAGTATGACTTTGCCCATAAGCACATAGGAGCCTGCCGTGGGGAGAGCTTCCCCGAGTACGTATCCTCTAGCTGCTGGATGTGATTCCCACTGTGACGTAGCTCAAATCGAGCAGCCTGTGTTTCGGAGCAGGGCAATCTCTGCCTTGGTGCTGGCTGGTGGCAGCTAATAATCCCCATCGCTGAGCAGTCTCTGAGCATGCAGGGAGTCTCCTCGGGGGGAACTCGGGGTGATCCTGCCTTTCTCTGCAGGGCAGCCACATGTGGAAGGGACTGAAGCTTTAATGCAAAGTGCTTTCGAAGGATCTGATTTCTAAACAGGGCTGAACACTCATATTCACCAGGATAGATAGGAAGTGCTTGCAGTCTCTGGAAAACCAGGTCCCTCAAGGTGTAGGAGAAGGCTCTGCCTCTGTAGGTGCAACAGATTTTTACAGGATATTAAAGTTATTGTTACTGTTTATTTACCAATGTCTGTTTATTTACCAGTGTCTGTCTTCCCAGGCCTCTAGATTTTTCTTCAGTTTGACGCTGCTTGATATTTCCTTCAAGATCGCAGACTCTGTGATCTCTGGTTCTGATTTACACATTCCTGTGGAGCTGATTTGCGCAGGGGCCCGGGCTTGGACCCGGCTCAGGCCCTTGTGTGCTGCCCGGCCCTGCCAGGGGGGCTGCTGCGGGAGCTCCCTGCAGCTGAAGCTGCTCCTTCCCCGGTGCGGCTTTCAGGGGTCTGTGTGAGGACTGGCACCCCCGGGAGAAGGCAGAGACTGCCCAAGATGTGCTGTGGAAGGCACGGGTACAGCACGCTGTTTGCAGTACCCTGGGTGTGTGTTGATGCTGACAGCTGAAGCTTGAGAGCCTCATTGTGCACAGGCTGTGCAGACAGTGTGTACTGCTGGAGGGTGTTACACAGCATCTTTCATTCCTAACAGACATTGGATCGTTGTTTTTTTTTTAAAAAAGCCACATATTTTATTAGGCCTAGGTGTTTTACAAATCCATTTTAAAAAGTATAGTATATTTAAATTGTTTAACTTATTTAAAATGATACGCACAATTTCCAAAGGAGACAGGATTTTGAACTCTTGTTGCAAAGTTCAGTGCCAACAGCCATCCCCTCCCTGTGTCCACTCATGCTGCTGCGGTTGTTGCTATTGCTACAGAACTGGAATTGTAAAACCGAGATTCTACCTTTATTTAAGCAAATAAAACATGGATGTATTCAAGTGAATTCATTAAGTGGCTGCCTTCTTGGTTTATCAAAGTTCAAGTTGGCTCCTTTTCTCCTGAAGGATGTGGAACAGGGTTGGTTATAGCATCTGGCAGAGAGAAGTCACTAAGGGATCAGAGGGGTTGGTTATTCCTGAATGTACCTTGCGAGACCAGGAGCTGAAGAAATAGAACTTACCAGCTGAATCCAGTGACCAGTTTTGTCTTTCAAGAGTATCAGAAAACACTTCTGTAATAGAAATATTCCACGTTGCTTCCTTCTGTCACCAGATTTTAATGTTCTGCCTAGGCTATCAGCAGCAAGTCAGGTACTTTCCTTTTAATTTCTTCCTGTGATCTTGGAGCCAGTCCCTCGGGCTCCAGGGGGTTGTAACCAGGCATGGTTTCCATAGGATGCTGAAACAGAAATCAGCATATGGGGACTGTTCTCTTCCGCTGCCAGGATGGTTGCTTATTTTGGGATGCTTTCTCTGTGTTTGAAGAGTCTGTGCCTGCTGTTTCTGTTGGCAGAACCTTAGAGTTTATTTTTCTCCCGTGTCTGCTTTCCTATCCATGCTTCCAGAGGCAGCACAGGGTTTCATGTCCTTGGGAATCCTGCTTTTTAAATGTGGGCTCGAGTGTCTGGGGGCCTCCAACACCTTCAGCTGTTTCAAAACAGCGCTGAGAACAGGCAGCCAACATGACCTGGTGGGAGGTGGTCCCAGGCCTGGAGGAGTTGTGTGGTAGGGCTGTCTCATGTCAGTGAGGGTCTGTCTAAAACTGCCAGAACCACTGACTCCCCTGATGGTAGATGTTTGTAAGAAGACACAGGGCAGAGGCAGGAGCGAGGCTGTTCCCTTATTTCCCACTTTGCTGCTGCAGGCAATAGCAGGGGGCTCGGTGTCACGGCCTGGGGAGAGGATGGATCCCCGGAGGGCAAAGGAGCATCTCCAAAGGACAGCAGTGAGCTGCTTCTGTGGGGAACAGATGCTGTAGCATATTATCCTGGTGTGCTTGCAAAGGAGTGGTGGGGAGTCTCCTAGTCACATCAGCCTTCTTGAGGATTTTGCTGCTCTGGGCCAGGTAGTGCAGCTGTAAGGCCGTGCAGCTGCTTGGTGGGATGAGGAGACTGAAATCTTTAGAACTGGTAGCTGAGGAGCCCCAAATGGCTGTAGGTGCCCTGGGGTTGCTCTCTGGGTGATCGAGGCTGCTCACACGCTGTGTGTTTCCTGAGTGCTGCTCCTCTCTGCCTCTGGGGGTCGGCTCCGCACAGCAGTGCAGCTGTGAGGAGGTTTGTGGGAGCACATGTGAGCACCACATGTTCTTGTTTGAGGATGAGCAGAAAGATTGAAAGTCTAAAAATGCCCTTTTGGGAGCCTCTGAACCGCACTCCAGTTCTCAACAGGGAGTTTGTTGCTGCTCTGGTGTCGGGGGCACTGGCACACTCTGCCTGGAGTAGGGAGCACTCCCCGTTCTGCTGAGGTGGGAGGTGATGGCAGCTCTGACGGTGGTTGCACAAAGAAGTGTGAGTCAGAGTCCTGAGACTGGGAGACCAGCGCCTGGGACAATCCGTGAAGTCAGTGAAATAGCAGGCTACCTGCTGAGGTGACTGCTTGGGCAAAAGCAATCGAGGATGGACAGACATGCCCCTTGAGCCCAGTGCTTGTGTGGCTGGTGGAGTGGCTCTTCCCTGGTGGCTTCAGGGGGTCCTTTGGGGGCTGGCGCATGTGGCCAGGTGCAGACGCAGGACTCCTGTCTTCATGAGCAGCCAGGTGCAGCATCTGCTTGTGCTATTGTCAGTGCTTGCCGTGAGAACTTCCCACTCACCGTTGGCTCCTCATCCCTGGGCATCTCCCTAGCAGAGCCAAACTGCCTGTGGAAATGGAGGGAAACCAGCTGGGTGCCTGAGAGGTGACAGGTGAAACCTTCCTCTCGGGCAGATGGGCTGTGGCCCCGCAGGCAGGGCTGCCTGCCAGCTGCCACCCTGCCAGGCCATGGCTTGCCTCTCGAGGCCCTTTCCCTGCCCCGAGGCCAGCCCAGAGGTGCTGGCGAGGTGCAGCCTGCATGTGCCCTGCACGGCTGGAGAGCCCCTGCCCGCTCCGCTGAGTGCCGGCGGAGGGATGGGGGCTGAGCCAGGGCAGCCGCTGGGTTTGCCTCGACCTCAGCTTCCTTCCCTTGAGTCCTCCTGCTCGTCCCGCACAGCCTTTCCCCAGGGCTGAGCCCGAGACTTTGCAAAGAGAGCAAGCGGGGTCTGTGCCTGCCTCTGTGCCTTCAGAGGAATTTGCTGTAGTTCGGGGCTTGCAGGCAGGCTTTGGAGGGCAGCGTCGGGCTCTTTGTAGCTTTTGTTTGTGATTCCCTTGCTGTATTATGCAGGAATGAGCCCAGTGTAAACGAAGGTACTCGAAGTGGACAGTAGTTATTTTTTTCTGATGCGTGGCCGGTGGGTTGGCTCTCAGGGCACCTTCCCTGGGGAAGCACGGGCAGGGCGCCCGCTGTGCCACGGCACCGCCAGCCCAGCCAGCCGCCGCTGCGGCCGGTGGCCGCGGGGAGGAGACGGAGGACCGGGGATGCGGGAGCCCGGGAGCGAGGCGGCGGGGAGGAGCATCATCCTGCTGGGGCTTTGCCCTCGGAGGCCGCCGCAGCGAAGGGCTGGCGAGCGCGGCCGTGCCTACACCGACACCCTTGAGCGCCGCCATCCCCTCCCCAATCCTGGCCCTGTGCAGGGGGGTTTGTGATCGCTGTCCCGAGGGCTGGCGTGCCCGGTGTCCCTCGCTAGCAGGGCACAGGGCCATCTCCCGGGGTGGCAGGGCACGGGGTGAAGGGGTGGGAGTTGCTCCAGGCCCCTTCCTGTGGTCCAGCCTTTGTGGGAGCAAACTGCTGCCACATTTCAGCTGCTATACAGGGGGAGAGTGTTTGGTTGCACTGGCTCCCCTCCTTGGAGCGCTGGTGATGGGCCAGTTTACAGAGGTGTGGTTTGGTACAAGGCAGGGTTTATTCCCTGTCTTTTCTCAGCCAGGTCCCGGAGGGCACTGGGTGCCCAGGGAAGGAGCTGTGAGGGCAGGTCCCCTATCCCCAGGTGGGGTGGCAGCAAGACACAGCCAAGGGCACACCTGACAAGAGGCTACGTGTGTCCTTCAGCCCTTGGACTTGCCCAGAGTCCTGGCCATGCTGGCTGCTTTCACACGCTACCTCACACTGCTGTCCCCAACCCTCACCCTGGCCGGGGGGCACCATTCTCTGCCAGGGGAAAGAGATGGTGTTTTGTTCCCCGGCTCGCTCCTGCCCAGCGGCTGATTGTGCACACACAGGGCTCTTTCAGCATGGGGAGAGGAGGGTGATGGCATCTGGGAACGCAGGGAACAAAGGACCCCATTGATGCTGGCTGCAGCCCCATGGGTTTCTGTGAGCCCAAGGCAAGGCCGGGGTGCGGGCACAGCTGGGCACTGAGCTGGGGCAGCAACAATGCGTGAGCTAAACCTCTCCTGGCTGGGCTGCTTGGGAAGCCTTGGTGACTGCCTGGAGGGGGCTGAAGCCAGGGGAGAGGGGGACAACTTGGATTTGGGCTAGAGTCCCGTTTAGGAAGAGCAGTGAGGGTCCTGCCTTGGGTAGGTAACAGTCTGCTGGCTCTCGGCCCTCCCTGCTGCTTGTGGGCACCTAGCCGTGCCTGAAACCTGCCTCTCGGGCAGATCTGCTGCACATGGAAGCGGTGCCAGGGTTTGAGTGTGGGGCTGGGAGCATCCCTCCATGGCCTTGCTCCCCAGAGGCTCCTGAGCCCAACTCTTGGGGGGAATTTCCAAGAGAAGCAACATCTGAATCGATAATTTTTGAGAGCTGCTGCAGAAACGTGCATATAAGGGCAGCGTTCATCTGATCGGGGGCAGAAAGACACAAGCTGATACACACCAGCACTGTGCAAGCTGTTAACCGCCCTGGGGCAAATGGCACGGAGCCATCCGCCAAGCGCGTGGACAGGGCATGCAGAGCCCTGCGATGGTCAAATCCGCTCTCGTGCCTAAACAGGACCATCCTATTTCGCACAGGGCTCTTTGCAGGTGAGAGAATCAGGCATCCTGCGTGGCTCTGGACGTGCTCGTACCTCAGGCATTGCCTGACGTGAGCAGCGAGCTTTGCTCCAGCCGTGCCAATTAGCCTTATTGTGGTTGCGCTGTAGGTGCTACGTTAAGAGAGACGAGTGTTAAAGGGCACAACACATCACCAAGCACGAGCCAGCAGCTCCTGTGAGACCCCAGCTTTCCAGCTTTCCTCTGGGTGGCTGGAGGAGAAATAGAGGTTTTAAGGGCTCCCCAGCAGGGAACAGAGATTTGGAAGTCAGGGCAGACAAATCCTCATGGCTGGGGTGGGAAGGAGGAGTGGGCAGGATCCTGCAGGGGCTGCTGGCCCGCACACTGGGCTGGATGCTGCCTCTCTGTGACCTCTGCAGCCTCCCTTTCCCTGCCTTTTTTTTTTGGCCAGGTGGGGTGGGAAAACCAGCACAACAAATGGACAGACAGACATATATCTTGTTCAGAATGTTCTTAATTTTATTTTCTTTAATTTTTATAAAATACATCTTGTAAGATAAGTCTCTAAAAACTTGCTCCTTTTTATTGCTTGTTAACAAGTTGAAATTCTAGATCAGAAATGAAGGAAACACTTTCAGTTGATTAACTCTCTTTTTGCGTGTGTGTGTGTGTGCGTGTGTGTGTGTTTGGGGTCTGGGGACAAGGGTGGAAAGGAGGATCTGGTTATTTTTTGTTAAATAGATACCAAAAAGACCCCAGCAAACCCCCAAGAGAGATAGCGTTGATGTGAATTTCAAGATCTTGACTGGTTTCTCCTCACCCTGCTGTCTCTCCTGGCATCTCTCCCCTCCCCAGCCCATGTGCGTTGGTAGCCTGGCCAACCTGTTTCAACACTGCTGGTGGCAAGGATCCTTCAAATTCTCTGCTCAGCAGATCTGCTCCTTTATCCTTGCCCCTGCTGAAACTGGCACTTAAAAAAAATATAATAATAATACAGACAAAAAAAATCCATGCAGGATGGAGCTACAGTCTGCCACTGAAAGTAGTTTCTCCAATAAATAAACACGAAGATTAGCATTAAGGAGAGTCAGGGAAGAGCAAAATAAAATACCAGTTGGAGCGGAGGGCTGGAAACAGCATTTTGGTGGGTCTGGCTGGACCTATGCTACCCAGCCAAAGGGCTTTCCTCCGTGTCCATGGAGAGCGATCATGGGGGAGAGGTCGTCTCCACCAAACCCCTTGCCCCACTGCCCCCTTCCACAGGAAAAGACTGAACCGGCACCAGAAAAGATCTTGTTTGGTTTGCAGAGACGGGCCGTGTTTGTGCCCCATGATGCCCAAACTTCCGCCTTTCCTCCCCTCCTCAAATCCTTTGTGGGTTTTGGCTGGAAGCAAGATGCTGCCAGTCCCTCCCGCCCTGGCAGACACAAGACAATTGTCCTGACTCGCAGGAAACACGGGGAGAAAAGTGAGGGGCAGAGGGGGACAGAACAAAGGCAAGTTACGTTTGACACGGGTGAGAAACAGGTGAAGCTCTCCGATGGCGCGGAGGTTAGCAAAGCAGACGTCACCCCGGAGAAGAGCACCATTGTGAAGGGACGGGAGCGTGCGGCGAGCGTGGCGCTGGCGGGGCGGGGGGGTGAGGCCGTGCAGTCCGGGGGGGCATCCCCTGCCTATGGAAGGACAGCTCTGGCTTTACGCTCCCAGGGCGCGGCGCAGAGATGTCCCAAACCAAACCTATCTGCTGCCTCTCTGCTGCCTGAAGGGTAAAGCCAAGAGTTCCCCTTGTCTGCAGAGACACCAAACTCCTTTAGGCTTTAATAGGGGCAGCTGGGTTAGGGCTTTATCAGCATTGGGGTCAGCACTCTCTTCTCCGCAACGGGAAGATCCTTGTCCTGAACTCCCTTTGCCTTGGCTGCAGAAGGCAATTCGGGGTAAATTAATCTTTCTTTGCTAAGGGAAAAAACAATCCTTCTCTTATTCTCCATCCATGGGTGGTGGCAGCAGACAGCTCCAGGAGAGTCTCTAGCAATGGTACCAGGACGGGGCCAACTTCCTTTTCTCTCTAGGTAGCCTCTTGCTACTCATGGAACAACCTACACAGATTTCCTTCTCCCAGGAGTGTGAAGGCCTTTGCTCATCCCTAAGCAACATCAGGACACTGGAGTAAGTCCCTCCTCTTCTCTGGCTGGTTTTGATGGGCTTGGCCCTAGAGCGAACCGGTTATGGATGAGCAGAGAGAGAAAAGTGCATGAAGAGGTGTCCATTGGTGGGAAGCTCTCCTTCCTGGTCACGCTCAGCATGATGGATGCGAGGGAGGAAGAGGAGGGGAGTCAGCAGCAAAGGCAGAGTTAACGCAGGAGACCTGGTGTCAGGTGGCTGCAGTGTTAAAGCCTCAGGGTTAGAGAAAAGAAGGACTTTTGGTCTGTCTGGGCTCCACCGGGTGGGCTAGAACTTGGTGCCTCGACCCATCAGCTTGAGGACAGCAAAGTTGTAGGTGGCGGCGATGATGAAGGTGAGCTGTGGGTTGGAAGAGAGTGAGCGAGGGGGCAGGAGGAGAGATGAAGCTCCCGCGGGCAAGGAGGGCATGCAGGGTGGGACTCCTCACTGGGGGGGCATCCCCCAGCCCAGCACCCCAACAGGGCAGTTACCCCGCGGAACCCTGTGGCCCTGCTGCGCCGGCGGGACACCGCGGTGTCTCGTGGCTGATGTGAACCAGAGGAGAGGCAGGGAAGGGCAGGGGACTTGGTGCATGGGCAGCAGGGCCTCTCCCCAGTAATCTCCTAAAGCCTCTCCAGACCCCCTCCAGCAGACACCTCTACCTTCTTAGGGCCTGAATTCACTGTCTGCACTTATGTGTCAGAAAATGACACAAACACAGGCTCTGTTACGTCCATGCCCACCACCTCCATTGCCCTCTGCCCCCAAATCCTTGCCGGGTGGAGGAGAATGACTGGGCAAGGGGAACACTAACTCACCAGTGAGACCAGCGTGGCAGCTGCCCCCACGAAGGCTGCAATGAAGAGGTGGAAAGTCATCTGGAACTGCAAGGGAAGAGTGGTGTGAGCTCCCGGGGTCCTGCACGCTGACTGGGGAGGCCAGCGCCAAGGCCACCCGCTGAGGGGAGCGCACGTGGGGTGAGGGATGGGGGCTGCTCACCTCGCTGGTCTTGCAGATGGAGAGCAGGTTGGAGCCACACACCTTGCCAGGGAAAGCGTTCCAGGGCAGGACGCCTGGTGAGACGTGGGGAGCCGGGTGAGCTGGGCATGGCGGCCCGCCCTCTGCCTGGGTCACCCTCCCACAGCCACGTGTGTCACACACCCCCACAGCGTTTCAGGGCTTCTTCAGCACCTGCCCCTGCTTTATCCGAGACTTTTCCGCCTGGGCCCGCTCCTCCATCCCCCTCCTCCGCCCTGAGCCCTGGTTTCTGGGCGGCGAGCCCAGCACTCACCGTACATCCTGGCATCCGCACACAGGGTACCGATGCTGGCCGTGGTCTTGCTGGGGTTGGCAATGGACTGGCAGGTGGTCCAAGTGTTAAAGTAGATGTAGACTGGCACCGCAGAGCAGGCAAAAACCAGGAGCCAGATGATGGTCAGGACATAGGTAATGCCCACAAACTGCAAGGGGCAGGACAAGCCAGGGCAGAGCCGTGGTTACTGAGCAGCCAGGGACACGGACAGGAGAGCACGAGGGTCCCCAGGCAGGAGAGGGGGTGGGTCAGGCAGGGGACTGAGCTGCTGCCTGCACCCAGCTCTGCACTGCCCACCAAACCCGGCGCATCCCCAAGCAGCCAGTACAGAGCAGCAGCCCGAGCCAGACGGCCCTGCAGCTCACAGCCAGGGCCAGCATCAGCCTCTGGCTCGTGGCCTGCGTGGGGGTGACTGGTGGTGGCAGCAGGATGGCTGCCACGTCCCGTGTAGGGGGGAGAGCCACGGCCACGGCCAAGCACTGTTTGGCCTCTGCAGGAGGGCAGCTGCAAAACCCACCTTGGCGTGCAAACGCAGCTCTCCTGCCCTCCCTCCGCGGTGCCACCCCGAGCGGCCGCCCCGAAGGAACCGCAGCCACCCCCCTCTGCTCCTCCAGGCCATGGGCTCCCCTTGCCAGCACTCTGTCATGGTCCCCAAGCACAGCAGAGAGGACAACCCCCGGGGGCACCGGGTGCCAGGGAGCCGTGGGCTGCTGGGACAGCAGGGGTGCTTATAGCAATCCCCGCTGATGCTTAAACGGGAAGCGGTTTCGTTAAATTGTGCTGCTTTGGTCCCCGGGGGCCACGGCAGGCCTGGGGGAGGGTGGCTGGGCTGCGCTTCCCTTTGGGATACCCCAAACCCCAGACCCGGACGGCCGCAGTCTCCTGCCCTTCGGCCACGCCGAGCGTGGCGAACCCGCTGCGGGCGCGCGAAGAGGTGCCAAACCCCGGTTAAGATCACCTTGTCAGGATGTCCTAGCCACTTTCCCAAACACTGACACACCCGCTGCAACGAGTGAGCTCGCTGGGGGCCTCGCGCTCCCCTCCCTTTCGGGCCCCCGGTTACCGTTGCGCTGAGGCCCTTGCCGCAGATGGTGGTCTTGTAGTCCCCGAAGATTTGCCGGACGGCGCCGGTGGTGTAGAAGCCTTCGGCCAGCAGCAGGGCTCCGTAGAGGAAGAAGAAGGAGGCAGTGCCGTAGATGACATACTGAAAAGCATGGATGCTGTGGGGGAGAGGAGCGGGCAAGGATGCTCAGGTACCAGGGCAGTACTGGGATGCTCAGCCCTGCATGTGGCATGGCCAGGGCAGCCTGGCCACCATGACTTACCCTCCCCACGCCACCCAGGGGCACTGAAACAGAGGGTGAAGCCACGAGAGGAGCGAGTCAGGGCAAAGCTGTAGTGAGCAAGGCTGTGGGCCATTCCTGGCTCCCCCGTGCCCCCCATACCTACCCAGTGCAGAGGTCCTGCTCTAGACAGGGCACCTAGTGAGGGTCAGATAAAAACAGGCATGAAATGGAAACAAGTGGCCACTGGACCCTGCCATGCAGCCACGGCACCGGCACACGGCAAACACAGCCTGGGGTCTCCATGGTGTCTGGGTGACAGCATCGCCCCAGCCAGCAGGGCACCTCCTCCCAGCGCAGAGCAAGACGGAGACGCGAAGGGCTCCTGTGTGAGGGCCATGAGCTGCAGCAGGGTACTTACACGTCCATGAGATACTCGTAGTCCTGGTAGTTTTTGGAGAAGTAGGTCTCAATGAGCTGCTCGGTACCTGTGAGGGCTTCATGCCCACAGCCACAAAACAGCGCTACCCCGAAGAAGCACAAGCCAGTGGCAACCAGCGAAGCAAAGGGTGCCCCGATGAGACATCTGGCACAGCACTCGAGCAAACCTAGGGAAGAGAGAGGTGGGGTGGGACGGGACCGCCAAGTTGCAGAGTCTCAGAGCCTGCAGCAGGCAAGTGCAGGGGGAGGAGGGTGCCTGGCGGGAAGCAGGTTGAAGGAAAACCCAGTAATGATTCATTGCGGTGCTGGAGAGCCAAACCCAGCAGTTTCCCTGAGAGCTCTCTAAGCAGCCCCTCAGGATCGCACCCACGCCCACCCAGGGACAGGAGGTAACGGCAGTGTGGGGCACCGGGGCTGCGAGGCAGCCCCCGGCTGTGAGGTGGATGGGCAGCCGAGGCGAGCCAGCCGTGCTGACCCGTGCAAAATCGGATGGAAACACAAAGTGATGTAGCATAACGCCAGCGGGACCTGGCAAACAAGCCGCTAACGGGCTCCCTGCGGCCAGCACAGCCCAGCTGCGAGCCACGGCGATGCCAGCTGCCCTGTGCTTTTTTGCCATCAGAGACAGAGGAGAACCCAGCATCTCCACAGAGACAAACCCCAGCGGGGACCCAGCAGCGTGGCCTTGGGGCAGTGCAGGAGGAGCCCACACACACACACACACACACACACACACACCCACCCCCGAGCACCTCGGGCTTCCCCAGTAGCACCCTGGGGTGCACCCGTCCCCTCTCCTGGCACCCCGCGGGCACCTTGGGCTGCAGCAGCCCGGGTATGCAGGCAGATGTGCTGATGGAGAGGAGCCGTGTTTTTTCCCCAAACGGCAGCACTTGTGTAACAGATTTAATCCTCCAGGACAGATGCTTGGCGGAGAGCACATGTACCTGGGGCGGGGAGGCTGCTGCTTGGATTGCCTAAATGCTGGATTTTTTTCAGCAGCGGGGCCATGGGCACCTGCTCCTTCTGCATGTCAGGGCTGTAATGTGCAGGATCCTCAGCCCAGGTTCGCCATGGGCTGGGTTTGGAGGTGCTCAGCCAGCCACTCTCCTGCCTGGTTTGGGGGCAGGCAGCCAGGTGAGTTTGCACACACTGGCATCTGGCTCCGGAGCATCAGTCTGGCTCCAGCTGAGCTGTGATAACCTGCTGCTGGCTGCGCAACACCTCTGCACAGGGAGGCTGCTCCCCTTCCCTGAGATGTGGGTTCCAGCATCCCACTGTCCCGGGCACAGCGGCTGCCTGAGCACATCCCGTCTGCGCATTTTGTGCCTTGAATGCCAAAAAGCCACCCGTGGGAAGCATTCCCACAGCCAGCCTCCCCCCATGGATCCCGCACTGCTTATCTCCTCCCTCAAAGCACGGAAAGCAGTGGGGCCCTGGGCAGCAGTGCCCTCCCCTCCCCACTGGGAGCAAGGGCGCGCAGTGGCACCGAGGACAATGGGGGATTGTCCTGGCACTGCCACCCGGGCGCTGCCCTGTGCCGAGAGCAAACAGGGAACAAAGGCAGCGCTATGGGGGAGCGCAGGGACACCCCCCCCGGTTTGCCTTGGATGTGGCGGTCCAGTGGGGATCCCGCTCCTCCCAGCCAGCACTGCTCCCCAAACCTCGCTGGGCCCCACGGGGACAACTCTGTGCACCCAGCAGCGTTCTGGGCCAAACACACCTTTTTTTTATTTTTACTTTTGGCCACCTGGGAAGTGGTGTGGCAGGTGCCCGTGGCTGGGGCATGGGGAATGGCTCCATTCCTGGGGGGCTGTGGGTCCTGGGATGCGGCAGGACTGGCAGGCTCCCTGACACAGCTCCGGCCCCTGAGGTTTGGGAAGCCACACTGGGAAACCAAGGAAGGGGAAGGGAGGAGAGAAAGAGCCCTTGTGCCACACAATCCCGGGCCTTGTACCCGGGCTCAGCTGCTGCTGGGTCAAAACAATATGCTGCAGGCAGGAGGAGGAGGAGGAGGAGGAGGAGGAGGAGGCAGGGTGCCAGCAGTCCATGGCACCCCTGGGAACAAAGCACCCCTGCTGCCCTGGGTAAGTATTAGCTCTGGTGTATCGACAGGGAAACTGAGGCACAAGGAGCGCCTCTGTTTTTCCAAGGCTGCCGGCATACAAGTGGCACAAGCTGTGACAGGTCTCAGCGTCCTGCCTGGACCTCCTGGCTCCTGCTAGCCCCAGGCAGGAGCTCTCATCTCCCCAGACAGTGCAGCGAGGGCTCTGGTGGGACTGGCTGTGGGGAAGGCATCTGCCCCACACACAGCACATGAGCACATGGGGACAGAAAACCACTCTGGGGGCAATAAAACCCCCTGTCCTCGCTGTACCAAGGCATCCTCCCCCAGCAGATGGCCATTGCCAGCATGGCAGAGGCCACCAGGACCTGACTGGTTTTAGGGGCTCTGCCCTGGGACAGGGTCCCCAGAGCCACCAGCGACAGCTTTCCAAGTGTCCACCACCCTCACCCCATACTCACCCATGGCGCTGGACTTGGTCAACTCCCCCGACCGCCTGCTCGGCTGCGTTGGTGCTGTCTGCAGAAGCCCACGCCAAGCGGTCTCTCACCCTGTATTTCCCCCTCTGGGTGCCTGTCCTGCTCTCCAGCAAAGAAAAGGGCTCTCTGAGTGACAGCCACCCCCCTTAAAGGGACAGGACCCCGCCCTCCCCCCTGGCCCCCCCCAGCCGCACCCCTTGGCTGCCAGCTCCTGGGTGCCTGGTGGCTGAGTGGGCAGAGCAGCCCCACAGCCCCGCCTCAGGGCTTGTGGGGGAAAAGGCTTTTGCAAAAGAAAGAGCAGGTTGGGGGGCAGGGGTGTTCATGGGGTGTCCCCTTGTTGGTGACTCTGGGGAGCCCCTCCAGGCTGTGACAGTGTGGGAGCCCATGGGACAGCAGGTACCTCCCTGACCCCCAGCACCCACCAGCGGGGAATGGGGGTTCCCTGTTCCAGGGGACCTGCTTTTAGCCTTGGGGGGGTCCAAATTGGGAGTTTTCCCCTTTTTGCTGGGAATCCTGCAGCCGCTTTTCCTGGCCTCTTGGCCCCCCATGGGGGCACGGCGCTCAAGTGGGTACAGCCCTGTGTCCCCAAGTGACAGATGTGGCTGCAGGGCTGCAGAAGATGGATCCAGCTCCCTGGGGGCTCCCAGGGGTACCCCAGATCCCTCGGGTGTCCCACCTCCCATGGGTGCCCCCAGCTCCCCTGGGTGCTGCGGCTGCAGAGCCAGCACAGGGCCAGGGAAGCCTGCAGAGGGCAACCAGCCCCTTCCCGGCGGGCACGGCGTGGACAAAGCCCTGCTGTGTCCCTCAATGCCCCGCTTTGTGCCAGGCAGCAGTGTGGCAGGGCCTGGCTGTCCCTGGGGCTGGGGACGCCGGTGGGCTGGGGGGGTCTCTGGGCTGCAGCAGGCCAGGAGCAGGGTGGGCCACCCCTGCCCTTTCCCTGCCCACCCAAACAGCCACCCCTTGGCTTGCCCGCAGATGTGCTGGGGAGAAACAAACACCTCTTGGGCAGCTGTGCAAATGCTGCCAGAGCTTCATAGTGGACACTTGCACCCCACATGGGTGGGACCCAGCTCTTGGCTCCCAGCACCACTGCCTGGCTCGGTTTCCCACTGCAAGGCAGGGTGGCAGGGGGCTGCCCAGTGTCCCCAGCTGACTGTAGGATGGGAAGGTGGGAAGGGACAGGGAAGGACAACAGAACGGGGAGAGCCTCCCTCTCACTGTGGGCAGCGTCCTTGGGCACCTCCCTTAACCCTCCAGGTGGCACCCAGGTGGTCTGGCAGTGATGTCAACTGGCCACAGCCACCTTGTAATGGCCACGGGAAGGTGACAGCCTTGCAACATCCCTTTGGTAGTAACCCATGATCCTGAGGGCCACTGAAAACCAGCAGGGCCCAGCCTGCACCCCAGGGCAGTGCAGGGAGAGCCCTGGCCACCAGGAGGAAAAAATATGACATCAAAAACCTCCACAAATATAACATACAAAATAGAAAAAAAAAAAAAAAAAGACATTGGGGAAAAAAATAGAAGCCCTTTTTCCATATAAATTCCAGTCTTGCCAATTCTGCAATTTACCCCACAGGGGAGAAAGTGGGAAACTAAGAGTGACTGTGATTTCTGCTTAAAATTCTTTGTGATCGGGCAGTGTTTGCCAGCAAGCGGTTCCCTCCTGGGATGGAAACCCCTCGGCACTGCCGCTGGCATCACTTGCTGGCAGTAGGGACCAGCTGATCTCCCATCAGCACTCCTGCCAGTGCTCCAGACCGGCACTGCAAAACAGGGAGATGGGAAAAGAGGGAAATCCTCTCCCTGGATTTCTAAGGCTTGAGGGAGAAGAAAGTGGGCAGGAAAGTAGCTGGGGTTGCCTTTCCTCGGCCAGCACTGTGGGTACCCTGCACCGAGCAGCTGCACCTCAAACACTGCCCTGTCTGCCCACGCTGGGGCGGGCAGAGCCCCAGGGGGTACATGTGGCCGCGGGGATGCTCAAAAGACCTTCCTGCATCCCTCTCCCTTTGCATTTCAGTTGAAGAGGCTGTGAGAGCCTCTCCTGCAAATCCTCAGTGCATAACTGCACGCTTGGATCAATCCTGCAGCTCAGCCCCTTCCCGGATGAGGCCCTGAGGGCAGCGTGTGGCTGCAGGGAGCCTGCCAGCCCACATAAAAATTTACTTTTTGGCTTGTCCCTGCCAGAGAAAATGCTGCTATTACTCAGGCAGGAAAGGGAGATGCATCCCTGTTTGCCAGCCAGGAGAGGGCCATGACAGGCTGGTAAAAATAAACATGCTTATAAATCAATCCGCATCACCTTGCAATTTGTTCTGACCCTTGGGCAGTGGCCAATTATCTCCAAAACCACTCCCCACCGGGCAATTAAGGGCTTAGCTACCTGCGCTCATTAATAAAGTCCGGGACTGCCACGCTGACCCTGTGAGGGACGCCAAGGACTAGACACAGAGAAGGCTTTCCTGCCCAGCCACCCGCCATCTGCGCTAAGACACTGGAACGGGCTGCACCAAAATGAAGTATTTGGAGGAAATCACACAGATACAGCTCTAAATACACATCCCACATGGCAAAGCCTCTCTGGGATGTTTGTGTGTTTTTCTCTTCCATCCTCAGTGGTTCACAGCTGTGGTTCAGACTCGGGCTTGCCCTGGGCCCTCGGGAAGGCAAGTTTGGGGCTGGGGGACAAACAGGTGACACCAATGGCAAGGGGAGAGCCACAGAGACACCGCTGATCTGCACCACTCCACCGCAGTAGCACAAAGAAGAGAGATGGGAAAGCAAGCAGGAACATATGGGGTAGGGGACCAAAGCATCTTCCCTGTCCCTGTCCCCATAAGCAGCCACTTCACCCATAATCACTGCAGACAGCCTGTCACACCTGCTCCCATCATGCTGATGGCACGGGACAGCCTCCTGCTTGCCCTGGCCCCCACGGGGCACGCTGGGCACATGGGCAGTCCTCCCCGGGGTGAGCCAGCCCGCAGCAGGGAGGCCAGTCGCAGCAGGGACCAGCTGGGAGAAGAAGGTTTGCTTGCTCCCGGCTGCTGCAGCCCCACAGTTTCAGGGAGGATTTTTCTCCCCCTTAATTGATTTCTTTGCTTACATCCCCACAGGCTCGTTTTCTGTGTTGCCCTGGGCATGAGGTCGGGTTTTCAAAGATGTACAGTGGCCAAAATCACACGCTTCAGTGGGTGCCGACCCTACAAAACACAGAAAGCCCCTCTGCTCTGCACCCCCAAAAGGCAGGCTCAGCCCCAGTATCCCCAAGAGGAGCCAGCAGCAGCGTGTGCAGCACCTTTATCCATTATACATGGGGCGGTGGGAGAGATCCCAGTGCATCTTGTCACAGCTGAGAGCCTTCCTTGCTGCTATTTTTAGGCAGCTACTTCCCTGGCCAGGCTGAATTTCTCATAATCTGCTGACGATTTTAACTGTCCCTCTTCACCCACCTTGCTGCCTTGGTTCACCCATCTGTGGGGTAAAACCACCCCGGCCTGGGAGCCCGAGACACGTCCTGCGATGTAGTGCCCCAGGGCAGCTCGTGGCCAAGGCGAGCCAGGTGTGGCTTCCTGCAGCAGCCAGGGATGCCCAGGAATTTTCCTGCACTGCAAAATCTCCTGCTCTCCCTTGCAGTCCCATCCACGCAGAGAGGAGATGTGGGGACTGCGGGAAGGTCACAGTGGCACTGGCAGCATCTGCCCAGCTGCCTCCTCCCGGTGGTGCCAAGGACGCCAGCCGGAGCCAGCCCCGCTCACCACTGTCCAGGCCTGGCTGCACTCATTCTCCTGTTTGTATTCCTGGGTTGCTGCAAGGCCACAAAATGTGCTAATAAAAATTAAATTTAAAAAAAAAAAAAAAAAGAAGCTGGCTGAGGCTGTCAGAGGACAGGGAGGGCACGCTGAAGGACAGACAGACAGGCTGGTGTTGGAGGATAACAGAGGAAGGGCAGGGGCTGCGTGGGAGAGGAGCCAGCTAAAATCCTCACCAGGCTCAATGGTTATTAGCCTTGGGCGTGAGAGTCGGCAGCAGTGGGACCCCTCACCTGAGCCCCCCAGGAACGCTCCAAGGCTCTCAGGACCCCACAGCAAAGAGGGCTGCAGGCAGCTCGACAAAGCCCTGCCAGATAGCCGAGGGGCAGAGCCTCCCCCCTGGCACCAGCACCCATCTGCCTGCACCCGCTGCCGACTTCATCCGGGAGCCTGGCGGCAGCCACAGAGGTGCTGGGTGCCTGAGCTGGCACTGGGGCTGCCTTCACCTGCCCACCTAGTCTCCCTTTAGAGATGAGCAAATGCCCACACCTCCTTTTTGGCGTGCCTGGCTGATGTTTTCCCCTGCAGGAGCTCAATTCTTTAAAAATACCAAGTTTTAAAATTTGGAAGGTCTTCTCATCCAGCCTGTGCACCGTGTCTGGGCCCACTGGTGTAGGGGGAGCGGTGAGCCTGGGGGGCAGAGAGGGCCACCGGCCCCCCAGCCATACCTGGGGCAGGGTGTCTGGCATCCTGGGGGTGATGCCTGCAGGAGCCCCGCTGCCGCCCCGCTCTCCCCACATCTTTTGCAGGCTGGGAAGCCGGGGGTGGTGGGGCCACACGGCGCAGGTGTGCGGTCACGGCTGCCCACACCTTGGCGGGCGGAATCAGGGGCGCAGGCAGCTGCTGGCAGCACAACCCAGGGCCCAGCTGATGTGTGAGGCAGCCCAGGCACCGCAGAGCTTGCTGGCTGCTTGCTGCTCCTTTTACCCACCAAACAGCTCTGCTATTCACTGCAGAAACTGGGGATAATATGCTGGTCCAAACCGCCTTTTTGTCCTAGTTTCTAATTTTCAAAAAAAATTCTCAACAAGCTCCTCGCTCAGTGCAGCGAGTCCCCTGGGTTAATTACAGGTTTGGGGATGAAGGCAATTTTTTTTTCCCCTGGCTGATTTTCCAGCAGATTTGCCTTTCATGTCCACTGCCTTTCTCCTTGATTTTCTTCCTAAAGGAGGGTAAACAGACGCCTCGCGCTGATGTTCTCTGGGCTGTTCATTACTCTCTTGCTCTGCTGTTCATGGGGTCATATTCTTGAACTGTTCTCATTTACCTTTCAGAAAATCCTGGAAGGGAAAGACAAATGTTGTTCTGCTTCTTTGGAGCTGATGGTGTCTGAGAAGAGCAAATACAGCCCAGAATCCCTCTGCTTCTATTTGCTCCTGCAAAGCCAAGGCAGGCTCTGTAAAGGGAGGGTGCAGGCAGCGCTGGAGCCAGGCTCAGCTCTGGGGCACCCCCATTTATGTCTTGCTGCCCATGGGACCCATTTTTGAAAGTGTCAGGTGAATTCATGTGCCTCCAATCAGCCAAGGAGGTGTTAACTTGTCCCACGCTTTCCCTGAGCCCAGAGGAGGGAGAGTGATGCTGAGGGAGCTCCTGGGTTAGCCAGGACAGTCCTTGAGCAGCGGAGGTTCTGCTGGGGGTGTTTTGTCTTGGATTTCTACCCAGAGAGGGAGCTTTCCCCTCTATTTCCCTCCAGAGCCCAGGAAGATGCTTCTCCTCCTGCCTGTCCCCCTGCCAGCCCCAGCCCCGGCTCACCCACACATGCCAGGGGTGACGCCCCTCCCGGGGGGGCACTGAGAGCTCATGGCTGGGCCGGGTGGCAAAAGGGCAGCAGTGAGAGCCGCTGGGGTGGCACTGCTGTCACAGCACCTTGTGCCCGAGCCACAGAGAGCACGCTGCAGCTTCACGCCCAATGGTAGGACCAAGAGGTGGGTGTGGGAGACGCAGACGTCTCCTACCCGGCACCCACTGCCTCTCCCGACACGGGCAGCTCTCGGAGAGCCAGCTGGACAGCTGGGGCCACACAACCCTTCTGCGTCCCCGCTGCAGCAGAGCCGGGCGGAAACAACCCACAGATGCCACGCAGGGACATCTCTCAGGGTGGCACCGGGGACAGGTGGACTCGCCGGCTGCTCCGCCTGTTACACTTACTCGGGCGATACCACGGAGCCCCTCCGTGCCGGCGGCCGCACCGGCGGACCAGCCCCGCTCCCTGGGGGTGGCGGGGTGATGACACGGCAGCGATGAGACGCCTTTTCCAGGATGCCACCTGCAGTGGGGACCCCAGGACAGGCACCCCAGAGCCCCTAACAGCATGGGAGGCAGAGGACAGAGTGGGGGAGCAAAGCCGGTGTCACACCAGGGTCCTCATCCTCCACAGCCAGGGTGGCACCCAGCCTACTGTCCCCCCCAGCCTCAGTGGCACCGTGACACCCACCAGCTCTGTGGGACGCAGGTGCCATCACAGCAGCCTCACGCCCTGACTCCCGCAGCCAAGATTCCCCCGGGAAGCAGCCGCTGCCTGAGCTGCTGCTGTTCGTGCAGCAGTGGGAGGATTTGCCATCTAAGTAAACAAATCCTTCATCTCCACCACGGCGGCCCTGCCAGGGGGAAGCTCCTGGGGGCACAGGGCAGGGGGTGAGTTTCGTATTCCTTCTCCCCTCCTTGCTTGACACCTGGTGTCACAGGTGTGTAATGCTTCATTTTTCAAACTTGTTCCTCCCAGGGAGTCTCCAGTGGAAAAAAAAAAATCCCATCCAGTTAGGCTGAGGCGGGCAGGCGGTGGTTAACACCACGCAACGCTACCGCGTGTTTTGCTCCGGGTGATCTCCTTCCACTTTCATGCTTGGAGACCACCGGGCCGAGGGCAGGAGAGCTGTGGTGGAAGGAACAGCAAACAGAGCTCATCAAACCCCGCAAGCGCTCCTGCTGCAGTGAGGGATGAGCATCACCATGGCAACCGTGGCCAAGGATGCACAGAGCCTGGTACCCCAAAGTGGGGAGGAGACTGGGGGACCATGCTGACCCTGTCCCACATCCCCACCTGCCTCTGCTGGTACAACACCCCTTAGCCCGGCACTGGCCGAGGCATTGATTTTGCACAGTAGTTTCTCTTCTCCCCAGGCTCAGGCAGGGTCAAGGGCTGCAGTAGGCGGGGGTGGGAGGCAGAGGTTAGGAGCTGGAGAGTCTTTCAACGTCAAAATCCAGTAGATTTTCCCCACAGTAATTGGAAATTCTGGTGGTAACCAGAGCAAGGATGAGGCCAGTGCTGTCACCCCCAGCACTGCTCTACAGCCCCCTTGGCAGACTCCAACCCCTTCCAGCCGCTGTCCTCATCAAGCAGGGCCACTTCTGGGAGCAGAGGTAGGAGTATCCTCAGCCAAGAGAGAGCTCTGCTCCAGTCCAAGCTTCTTCCCTTTAATTCCCCTCCCACACCCCCAGCCTCAGGAGGGAACCAGCCTGCACCGCAAGGTGATTTGGGGACAAGGTAGGCAGCAAAGGGGTGACACATGGAAAAAGAGAAGGGACACAAGGACAGGCAATGGCCAGGCCACTCTGGGGGAGCAAGATGCCCGCTGAGGTGTTTGGCATCTATTCCAGGCTTTGCTGCTAGCCCCAAAAGTCTCACTTGACACTTACCTAAATTAAACCTCCTTATTCAGCGTGTCCAGATTGCCAAGGTCATGAGATCAGCCGGTACAGTTGCCCAGTCTTCCCTTTGTCTGCAGTTCCCTCCACGCTTGCTTTATCTGCAGATACAACCCATGTAGTTTAGTCAAAGCAGAGCGCCATCGGTGCCAGGAGGCACAAGGTCAAGTTGGGACTATCTAGGCTATATCTTCAGGCCAGGGTAGGAGTCCCCTGCTCGTACGTGATGGGGGGGACATACACAAAATATTTCCTTGAGAATCTGACAGAAATACCAGAAATATGTTAGACACATGAGGATAAACACCTGTTAGATGAGGGCTGGTTTTGAGGAACAAGCGTTGGACTCTGATAGATTTCAGGACAGCAACATCTGAAATAGTCCTGAGCTGCACGGAGGATGCCCAAGGGCTCCAGGGTGCTGGGCAGGGCTCAGGCAGCCTTTGTGCAGGTGACAAAGCTGCAGAACCACCCGCAGCCCTCCCTGGGCTGCCCGGCCGGCTCCCCTCCGGCACAGCACGCAGCCCCAGCCACGCACTGCCCGCCCCTCCTCCGGCACAGCAACCCCCAGGATGGCACGGCATACCCCAAGGCTGCACAAGGGCACAGGGGACCGAATCCCTATGGATCACCCTGAAAAGTCCTGTCACAGATGCAGACATGGGCCCAGGGCCAGATCCTGCATTTCTCATTGCCCTGGCTCGGGGCAGCAGAGCAGTGCGGGGCTGAGCTGCTCCCCAGGATGAGGAGGGTGGTGAAGGTGGATGGGGCTGGCCCAGGCAGGTCCTGATGTGCTGGGACTGCCTCCGAGCCTGGGAGAGGCCTGCCAGCCCTGTCACCTCCAGCCACCCACTCAGGTGTCCCAAACTCAGCTCCCCATCAGCTCGGACTCTCAAGGTCAGGTGAGTTCCCTCAGCTCAGCACCCCCCAGCTGTACGGAGGGGCTGGGAGCGCATTTCCTCAGCACATGCAGCAGCCCCACAGCCGCAGCGATGGGCTGAGCTCCTCAGGCCTCGCTGCCCCTCGTTAGGGAAATGCTGCAGCATTCCACCCCCAGGCTGGTCCCCAAACAGGCCAGATGCACCCCGAGGAGCACCTAGATGAGCCGGTATGACCCTCAGCATCAGCAGAGGACCCAGTGCTGGGCTGAAACACAGCTCAGAGAGCTCGCTGAGGATGCTCTCTCCCCACATGGTATTTTGGGGACTGCTGGCTGGGCGGCTGCATCTGGCACAGCCCTGGAGACAGGTGCCAGGTTACCTCGGAGTGGGAGGAGAGAAGAGGTGACATCTGCACCTGGTGGCTTGGGGAGCAGGAGGGCCAGCTCCACGGCTGCTGCAAGGCCACCCCAGCCCCACCGGCCGGCTGCCCTTGGCCAGTCCCACAGCACGGAGCAGCCCTCCGCAGCCGCTGCACACAGCACCCGCCCCGCATCAACAGCAGGGGTATTTTTAGCCTGGAAAAGCGCCACAAAATCATAGAGTGACATTAGCTGGAGTTGGGACCAACGTCTCAGTTCACCTTGCAGTCTCCTCCAGGTTGCCCCACCCAGCTTGGCGAGGCATTGGGTCCTGTTGGCACTGTCTCAAGCACCAAGCACCCACTGGGCTGCCCAGTACCGCTGCCATCCTGTCCCCTCTTCCCATGCCACAGTGCCACTGTCCCCTAGGAGCAGCTCCAAATCCCCCCCACATCCCATGACCTTTCTGGGCTCCTGGAGGGGATGTCCTGCCCTGCCCCGCTGGTGGCTATACCCAAACCCAGTGCCTGCTTGCCCAGCTGAGACACGGTGGGGGTTTGGGCTTTCTGCTCATGCGCTGGTGCCAGCAGGGCTCCAGTCTCCCCACCAAAGCACCACCACAGTTATTCATCCTTTAGCCATGCATTTGTTGCCTGGAGATGATTTTTGCTCCTGCTGAAAAAGGAAAGCACCCGCAGCCCATGAGACAGCTTCTCCAGGAAAAGACAGGGACCAGCATGACACTGGGGAACCAGACAAATGTGCCATTAAACGAGAACGAAGCGCCCAAGCTGGGTGCACACTGGGCAGCCAGGGAGAGCTGCGGGCTGGCAGCAATGCACAGCCACCCTCAAGAGTGTGTTTTTCCCAGCATTAATTTCACACATGATTAGACGCCTCAAAATGTTTGCTTTGGGGGAGCCTGCCACGGTGCCCACCCCAGGGCGGAGGGGCTGTCCTCTCCCCGAATGCAGGCTCATGGGGATTTCCTATTTGTTTTGCTGCTTTCCTTAGAAACAGCAGTGAGACTGTGTCTGGTTTCCCTCGCTTTCACTGGTCAGAGGATTAAAAAATGGAAAGGGGAGCTGGCATAGCCCTAAACTGAAGGCACAGAGGCCTTGAATCTTTCACAAGGAGCACTTCTCTCCCCAGCACTCATTAACCATTTAAGCAATTAGTACAAAAGCACACAGCAGCACTTGCACACTGGCTGGCTGGCAGAGTCCTCTGCGCTCAGTGTCTCTGCTTCACGCCTTGGTTTCTGCAAAGGAATCCCAGTCCTAAGGCAAGAGAGAGGAAGATGTGCAGAGCTGGATGGTTTGGTTGGGAAGCTTGGGAGAGGGGAAGTAAGGCAGGAGGGAATTAGGAGATGGGGGAGGAGATGCCTGCAGTGTGGTGCTCTCTAATTAAAATAAGCAGAGTCTCCTAGAGCATCTGCCTCTGCCCCTGATTAATGGCAGAGTCATTACCCTGACTTTGCTGGGAGGTTGGCCCTGGTGGGAGGTTGGGGCTGCAAGATGTAGAATACACGATGCCCCCCAAGATGGAAGCTGCCTCCAAGTTGCTATCAACCCCCTCGCAGAGCCCCCACCCTCCAAGCCTGCTGGAGGGGAGCTGGAGCAAGTTGCTTAAAGCCCACCACAAACCTGAGCCCGCCTGAAGCTTCTGCCCCTCCTGGTGCTGAAGGTTCTCCTGGCTCTGGGACAAAGGCAAAGCTCTGAGCTGACTCCAAAGGACAGACCCAGGGGCAGAGCAGGCAGCAGCATCCCAGCCCCCGGCCCCCCAGGGGTGGGGGAGCCCAGTGGGGCTCTGTGGCCCTACACAAAGCAAAATGCACTCCTCAGCCCACTGCCCTCCCTCCCACTGCCCACTCAACACGAGCAGCACAAAACTGATCTTACAGGCAACTGTTCATCCTGAAATTGAGCTTAAGCACCTCTCAACCTTTTCTCTGGGAAAAAAAAAACAACAACAAAACCCAAAAAAAACCCCAAAACCCACCAACCAAAACAACATTTTCAATGGGTTGAATCACTCAGCCCTTTGTGTTGTCTGCGAATGCAGTACAGTGTTTATCAGGCGGGATTAAATATATAGATGTGGCAATGCGGGGGCTGAGCAGCAGAGAGAGGTCGGGATCCAGTCGGTGTGGGTTGGCACAGCCCTCCTCCAGGCTCTGGATCCAGGCAGATTTGCAGTGGGTAAGAGTCCGGCCCCAGGGGAACAGTTTGACGCAGCCTCAGAGATAGAGGAGGGAAAGGGAAGGGGAAAAAAGATCTCAGGCTTTCCTCCCTGTCTGAGCAACCCCGGCCTCTGCTGCCTGCGCCTGGCACGGTGAGGGGGACGGCGTCGGGGCAGGGCCAGAGGGATCCCCTGAGAGGGCAGTGCCAGTGCCAGCCCTGGGGACTGCACCAGGACTGCCAGGGCATAGCACGGGCTGTGCCCCCCACCGTGCTGCCTCGGGAGAGTGGGCGCAGGACAGCCTGCAGGCCATGCCTGCCTCTGGGAGCCCACCGCCAGCAGCTGCCTGCTGCCTGGCATCTTCACTGTTTGCAGAAAAACCACCTCGTGCTCTGATCTGAGGCACATGGGGGAGAAGCCTGTTCTTGTTGCTCCCAGAAATGCCCCGGCCGGGGTGCAGCACAGTGACTGGGGTCCCCCAGGCATGGCCGGGCTCTGCTTTTGCAACCTCTGCTCCATCCCTCCACCCAGCCAGCAGCAAACCAGTGCTGCCTTTGCCTTCCCGATGGGATGCTCACTGCCTTCATTTTCTCAGAGTTTATTTTCAGCACAGCTTTGCTCCTCAGAGCCGGCTGCCTGTGGAGCTGCAAGGTGGGTGGGAGGGCCATGGCTGCACCGACCCCCACAGCCCTGCTCACTGGGGAGCTGTGTTGCCACTTTGGCTTCGCTGGCCTCTCTAAGGGCTTCCTTAGCTGGGCCCTGGTGCTCTGCTGGCCACAGCACATGTGGCTGAGGCTTGCAGCTGGTTATTTTCAGAGCCTGTGCTCATGGCTGTCTGCAGAACCGGCTCCAGAGCCACTCCAACCCTCCCCAGGCCCCTCAGCGGGTGCAGGCACGCAGGCAGGCACAGTGCGCGGGTGCCTCAGTTTCCCTGAAGGGTGGAGAGGATGTGACTGGCTCCCCTCCTCCCAACAGTGTCAGGTCCACTTATCTTGGACAGGCTCTGGAAGAGGAGCTGTCACACAGTGTGCGTTTGCTCTGAGCCCCAGGGCTCCAAGATCCTGCTTTGCGCCTCCCAGCACCGTGGCCCCATAAACATTAATGGCAATGGTAATCGGAGGAGACTTCTCCCAGCTCCTGGTGCTGGGAGAGCCGATGAGTGGGGACGAGGACTCCCACACACTGCCTACAGCCCCTGTCCTCTCCCCTGCGCTGGACAAGATGCCCCAGGCTTGGCTTCACAGAGCCAGCTCTCACTCACGCTGCCTCTCTACAGCAGGGAGCTCTCACAATCCTGCACGGGCTTTCTGCCCAGGAGAAGCCAGCTCAGACCCGAGCCCCTCGCTTGCCCTGTGGAGAGAAGGGCCATGGGGAGTACCGTGCTCTCCTCCTCCTCCTCCTCCTCCGCTGAGATTCTCCTCTGCAGACCCCTGCAGCAAAGCAGCTCCTAGCCATTACCGAATAGTAATTAATTCAGATAAATGAGATGAGCTAGCCACAGTAGGGTGAGCGGAAACCTGAACGACATATCCTCTGGGAATCATTTATTCTGTGCTTTTCCCTTTTTTTTTTTTTTTTAATACTATTCGCTTTCTCATAAATTAGTCACAGATTGCCTAGGACCAAAGGCGACTCTGTGGCTCGGCCAGGTGGCCCCAGGGAAGAGGGCAGAGGCAGCTGAGCAGCCCAAGCCCCAGCCCTGCCTGTGCCGCCCTAGTTAACAAGCAGCTCTGCTCCCTCTGACTCGGTTTCCCTTTGCCTGGCAGCCTCTGCAGCTCCCCGCATCGTGCAGACGTGACCGTCCACCTTGCCTTCTCCAAGGAGCTCACCTGCCCCTGCCGAGGGACGGGGCTGCCCATGTGCTGAGCCTCGGGGAAGGACAAGCCCGGGGGGCCCAGCAGGAGGGCTGACCCCCCCGGGGTCTGTGCCCCGGGCAACCCGCGGGCCGGGCCTAAACTGTAGCTCCGGGGCAGGCACCGCCAGGCCAGGCAGAAGGAGAAGGGAGCCCGGCGACTCCCAGCCGCCCCCTCCCGCTCAGCCGGGCGGCACCTCCAGGGCGACCCCCAGCCCCGCACACCCCCTGACCCCCGCCCAGCCTCAGCCCTGCCGCATCCCCCAGCCCTGGCGCATCCCTCGATCCCGGCGCATCCCCCAGCCCCGACGCATCCCTAGATCCCAGCGCATCTCCCAGCGCATCCCCCAGCCCCGGCGGGGTCCCGGCCCCTCGCAGACCCCGATCCAGCCACCTCCCTCCCCCAGCACGGGGCCAAGGCCCTGCCGCCCCGCGCCGAGGAGCCCCCGCGGGGGACGTGGGCTCCAGGACGGCCCCGACGGGGCGGCAGAGGTCCCCGGGGCGGCGGTGAGGAGGCGGGCACGGCTGCGGGGAGCCCCCCGCCGCCGTGCCCGCCTCCTCCCCGCCGCGGCGGGCGAGGCTCCGCCCGGCTCCCGGGGCCCGCAGCCGGCCGGCGCCCACCCCGCGGCGGGCTCCCGCTCGCCCGGACTATGAGGAGCGGGACCGGGCGGGGGGCGGCGGCAGCGGCGGCGGCAGCGGCCCCGGTGCGGCGGGAGCGGGAGCGGGGGCGCCGCCGCCGCCGGCCGGGTCATGCCCGTGCGCCCGGGGCGGCGGGGCTGCGGGCTGCGGCGGGATGGGCGCGCTCCGGGCTGGCGCCCTCGCCTTCCTCCTCCTCCTCCTCCTCGGCTGCCTCCTGCCCCGGCGCGGCCCGCTCAGGTGAGCGCACGGCGCGGGTGCTCGGCGCTGCGCGTCCGGCGGGGCGGCCCCGCTCGCGGGCCGGGGGTCTGCGGGGGCCGCTGCTCTCCGCGCCGCTCCCCGGCACCCCCGCGGCCGGGACCCCAGCCCCTGAGAGCCACCTTTCCCCGCCGGGACCGGGGCATCCCCGCGGCTCGGAGACGGATCTCTCCTGCGGGACCCTGGCCCCCCACCCCCCCGCCATCCCCCTCAGAACCCGGAGGAGCCTCGGGACCCGCCCGACACCCCCACCCCCCCCTCGATCCAGACCTTTCTCCAGGGGCTGCTCCCCCCCAGCCCCAAGCCGGACCTCCCCACAGGCTGCCGGAGCTGCCCCAAACCTGGCCTCTCCCCCCTCATTTCCCCGAACCCCGACCCAGCAGCCCGGGGACCCAGCCGACCTCCCCGTCCCGCCCAGCCGCACACAGCTGGGCTCTGCCTCTCCTCAGCGGTCCCCGGCCCGGTGCTGGGTCCCAGTGGTCCCCCTGGCCCCAGACCAGCGGGGGACACTTGCCACAGCAGGAGTAGGGGCCAGCTGAGCCAGGTGATGGCCCCGGCAGCTCTTTCTCCGCGGCCACAAATCCCCTGCGATGCCCAGACCCAATCCTGGCTCAGGGTGTTTGGGGGGGCTCACGACAGCCCCTGACTCAGCCAGTCGCCCAGGCCAGTGGGTGCCCCAGGTGCCATGGGTGCAGGAACAACTCTTGGCCCACTCAGGTATAAAATCCAAAGACCCCGGGTCCCTTTTTCCCTCTCTGGCCACCTCGGGTGCTACGTGGGACAAGGCGGGGTGCAGGGGAGGCTGCAGAGCCCCCGGGCTGAGCCTGCTCCCTGCCCCCACCCCGCCTCCCACCACCGGGAGCAGCGCAGGGGGGAACGGCAGCATCTGTGGCGGGGAGGGGGAAAATCAAAATGTCATCGCTTCACATGCAGAAACTGCTTGTCTCAGGGTGGCATTTTTAGGCGGACGCGAGCGCTTTCCAGCCCCGCCATCGCGTCACTCCAGGGAGGTGCTCAGCCCCACAGTGCCTGGGCCAGGTTAGTGGCAGTCCCCCGGGGCAGCCAGTGCCTGAACTGGGGGGACTGCAGCCAAACCTTGAGAGGAGCCAGGCCACAGGGGCTGTGCCAGGGGCTGTGTGCCAGCGTGGTGCCAGTGCTGCTGCTGGAGGTGGCTGTACTCGGGTCGTGTCTGCACCCGCTGCAGTCCCCAAGGTCCAAGCATCCCTGGGGCTGCAGATTTGCAGCCGCTCGGCCAGTTAGCTGAGCCTCTTCAAGGAGGTACTTGCTGCCTGCCAAGGGAGCCTTCCTCTCACATGCTCCAGGGGAGAACCCTCCTCCTCCTCTCCAGCGAGGAGGACATGGGTCACAGCTATGTGGCAGACAGAGGCCTGACTTAACTCCGTGCTACCCTGGCCCCTTGCAGCCCTCCTCCCAAAGGCTCACCGTTCCCATGCAGCTCCTGGAGGGGCAATTTCTCCCAGCCTTTCACTCTTGGTCAGGTCCAGTCTCAGATACTCTCTGATGCTCATCACCCATTAAGGGAAAACCTGCCTGTCTGGATCATTTGGGTTGGCCATTGTGGCCATTTCCAGCTGGCAAGGATGCACGTGAGCCCCTCCGGGATGATTCCCACTCCCCTGAGAGGAGGTAGGAACAAAGTGTGTTGGTAGGAGCAAAGAGGTAGGAACAAAGACCCCAGGGGGCCCCAGCTCCCAGCATCATTCTCTGATTGTGATAAAGAGGTTGTAGCTCCGAGCAGGAGTGGACATGGACCTGAGGGAGTTATGAGGCAGCATGCAGCAGCGCCAGCAGCGCGCTCAAAGCTCCCTTTGTGTCCAGAGGTCTGCGGCTAATTCCTCTCCATCACAGCCACATGCCTGGCAATGTGGTGAGCAACTGTCTCACATTGTTCGTTGAAATGATCATTATAGACTGACGGAAGGACAGAAACTGGCAGGCTAAGATGTGTTCACAAAAATATCCCCTCCAAGGTCAGATTAAATAAGTCTCCATCATTGTTGGGAGCACTGCGTGGGAGAACTCATGTCAGCTCCATGCCACAACCAGTGCAGGGGTGGGCTTTGCTTCTCCTCTCCTGCCACATCGTCTGGGCCTCTGGCAAGGTGTCACAACCCCAGCTGTGCTCCTGGGCACCTCCTCACTCCCTCCAGGCCAGCTCATGGCTCGGGTGTTGTGTTCCCCAGGCTCCCCGAGCCAGGCAGTGCACCAACATTTGCTCAGCGGCTCAAGCTGGGTCAGACCGTTGAACCCAGGCAGGACCCTCCCTTCCCACTTTCCCCCTCCAGCACCGGCACAGAGCCTGGCTGCCATGCACAAGACCATAGAGCTCTGCGCCCCGTCCCCACCACAGCCCCGGAGCCAGGAGGCACCCAGGCCCAAATGCCATGCCAGGGGACACGGCGGGCAGGGGCTTTGCTGGCAGGAACACAGGCGAAACACGGGCACGCAGCATTCAAGCTGTGGCAAGTGAGGAGGGGAGCTGCCGGGATCAGAGCAGGAGGACGGAGGGGTCTCGGGGTCAATGCTCTGACTTGGTGCTGGAGCGGAGGTGGCGCAGGCACAACTGCTTCCCCACAGGGTGCCAAAATGCGCCTACACACCTCTGGTGCTGCTGTCAGGCAGCTAACGTGCCTCCTCTGCCCCTCAGGCTGGTCTCAGGGCGGGAGGAGATTAAAGCTGCTTCCCGAAGCTCGCCCCAGCCCATGTCACCCTCTGATTTCCTGGACAAGCTTATGGGACGAACGTCGGGGTATGATGCCCGGATTCGACCCAACTTCAAAGGTAATAGGGGGACGTGAGGCTCCCAAACCTGGCAGCACCCCACACTTATTGCTGCCCCAAACCGGGGAATGAGCAGGTATGGGTCTGGGGGCAGGACTGTGACCCAAGTCCCTCCATCCCAACACCCTCCCCAGCGTCCCAGCAGCTCCTGTGATCACAACCACCCTGCGGGGCACCTGCTGTGCCTGGCAGCACGGGCAGCTGCCATGTGTGCAGGGTGTGCTGGGGCTCCCCCGACCCGCTGTGGGGGTGACCCCAGCAGGAAGGGGGGTGTTGGTGTGCATCCGTCCGCACAGCACGGGCAGGAGGCGGTGGCCCCACGTGTGCCTGTGTGGTGCACGTGTCTCCCTGGCCAGCGGCGAGAGGAGGCTTCACGCTGTTTTCCAGGTCCGCCTGTCAACGTGACGTGCAACATCTTCATCAACAGCTTCGGCTCTGTCACTGAGACCACCATGGTGAGGGTTTTGCCAGCGTGATAGGCTCCTCTCCCACTGCCTTGGGGCTGGCGGGGGCTCTGCCAGCGAGCGTACGGAGTGCCTGAGCCATGCTGACAGGGGTCCTGTGAGTCCTTCTCCAGGGCTGGGCCTGGCATGCAGAGGAGACATGCGGAGCCATAGCAAATGGCTGCGGCTTTTCTGGGATCAGTTAATGGGAGCTTGGCTGTGTGGGACACATTCCTCACACCTGAGCTGAGAGGAACACCCTGAAGGGTCGGAGCGAGGCAGCCAGCAGTAGCTCCCTGATGTTCGCAGGCTCGGCCAGTGCCATACAACACAAGCATGCTGTGTCCCGGCCGTCCTCAGCCTCCTCAGGTGCACGAGGAACTCCTCTGAGGAAGTCCCAGGGCTAAAAATTCCCTGTCTGTGTTGCTGCAAAACCTTAATACCATCAACCATCACATCAACCTCCCATAGGGCCACAGGGCCCTTCGAGGAATGCTACAGGCAGCAGCTCCTGGTCCTCCTCCTCCTCCTCCTCCTCCTCTCAGCTGCTGTGGCTTTGGCTTTTTAATTTCCCCTGGCTGCCAAGGGTGTGGGAAGGCTCCTGAGCTGCCCCTGCTCTGTGCATGGTTAGTGTCAGGCAGGCAGCACCTGCAGGGCTGAGTCTCAACTGAGAGACCCCCTTCCACCTTGTCCTCTGTCTCTTCTTCCTCCTCCATCTTCTCCTCCTCCTCCTCTCCCCGGGCACTGTGGGGTGCTCCTGGCCGACGCTGTGCCCTCTACCCCAGGACTACCGGGTGAATGTCTTCCTCCGGCAGCAGTGGAACGACCCCCGCCTGGCTTACCGTGAGTACCCCGACGACTCCCTTGACCTTGATCCCTCCATGCTTGACTCCATCTGGAAGCCAGACTTGTTCTTTGCCAACGAGAAAGGGGCCAATTTCCATGAGGTCACCACTGACAACAAGCTGCTGCGCATCTTCAAGAACGGCAACGTGCTATACAGCATTAGGTAGGACCCTTCTCCTCTGGTGCAGTGCCCAAGGGGGAGGTGAAGCTTTCCTCTCACCTTCTGTGGGACAGCTTTCTGCCCCCACTAACGGCCCCAGCCCTTAGCAACCCCCTCATTTCCCTTGCCTCCTCCAGGCTGACTCTGATCCTGTCCTGCCCCATGGACCTCAAGAACTTCCCCATGGACATCCAGACATGCACCATGCAGCTGGAGAGCTGTGAGTACCTAGGGGGGTTCAAGCTGTGCTTCGTCCTCCCCATCCCATCCCATCCCATCCCATCCCATCCCAATGATCCCATCACAAAGGCTGGCATTTCCCTGCTTCTGGGGGCAGTGAGCATGTCCCACCCCACCCCATGGCTCCCTCCATCCCCTCCAGTTGGCTACACCATGAACGACCTCATCTTCAAGTGGCTGGAGGAACAGGAGGCCGTGCAGGTGGCAGAGGGCTTGACGCTCCCACAGTTCATCCTCAAGGATGAAAAGGACCTGGGCTATTGCACCAAGTACTACAACACAGGTGAGTACCCCAGGGACCTGCTGCCACTCCCCTGCCACGGCCTGGGGGTCCCTTTTGCCCACAGGGCCATCTATCCCCACAGGCAAGTTCACCTGCATCGAGGTGAAGTTCCACCTGGAGAGGCAGATGGGTTACTACCTGATCCAGATGTACATCCCCAGCCTGCTCATTGTCATCCTCTCCTGGGTCTCCTTCTGGATCAATATGGACGCGGCGCCAGCCCGAGTGGGTCTGGGCATCACCACGGTGCTCACCATGACCACACAGAGCGCCGGGTCCCGTGCCTCCCTGCCCAAGGTCAGTGCGAGCTCCCTGCCAGGACCCCACACTGCAGCCTGCCCAGGGCACCCCGGGTTCCCACTGCTGCCCCCGGTGCCCCAGGGACAGGGGCTGGCTCCGGAGCTTTGCCAACTGGGGCACCGTGTGTGCCAAGGGGGAGCATGGCCCTGCTCGCTGGGTCAGCTCGGGCCCCTGTGTCTCAGCTGAGAGGGCTCCTGTGCCCCTCAGGTGACACTGGCAGTGGGGGGGATGAGCAAAGTGGGGGGCAACAGGTCCCTGAGCCCCCTCTTGGCCTCACAGGTGTCCTACGTGAAGGCCATTGACATCTGGATGGCGGTGTGCCTGCTCTTTGTCTTTGCCGCCCTGTTGGAGTATGCAACCGTCAACTTCATCTCCCGCCAGCACAAGGAGTTCATGCGCCTGCGCCGGCGCCAGCGACGGCAGAGGATGGTGAGTCCCTCCTGCCACCGCTGTCATGACATCTGCCTGTCCTTAGCCACCAAGGGGACACCCCGAGGTTGCAGGGCCAATTCCTCAGCAGCTGCTGGGGCAGGGCTTGGCACTGGGCTGTGTCCCACTGCCCCGGGCTTGTGGCCAGCCCCTCCGGCACATCAGGGACCCACGGGCATCTCAGTCCTTCTGCCTGCCTGAGCAGCACAGTGCACAGCACCCATGGGTGCCCCAGGCCCTGCCAGCACAAACATCCAGAATGCTGTTGTCCTCCTGCTGGGATATCCTTGGGCTCTGCTTCCTCTAAAAAAGCAGAAAAATGAACAGCAAGGGTGGGGGAAACAGCTTTTCCCCTTACCTGCATCCCCAAACCCGGGCTCCTTGCTGTGCCACAGTGGTGACAGGGGCTCACTGCTGCATCAGGGTGGGGGAGCACCAAAGGGACCTGGTGACACCCAGGGACAGGGACTGGGCTGCAGATGGGAGTGCAGCAGGGCCTGGAGAGGCAGGGTCCCACGCTTGTAGGACAGCTCTCCCCTCCATCAGCCCCTCAGCGCAGGCATCAGGCTTGCGAGATGCTTGGGGGAGGCACATGGCTGCCCGACTCTCACTTTCTTGACGTAAGTGCACCACGAGGCACCAGACCTCTGTGGAAAGCATGAGTACACACACACAGCACGCAGGCTCCCCGTGTGCAGCCAGATCTCTTTGGCATGTGCTGAAGACAGACCCCAGTTCCCAGGCACTGCTGGGGGGCTTACCCCCCCACCACGTGGATCCCCCATCCCCTGCCATCCCCATCCCGGTGCCCAGATCCCTGGGGTCGGGGCAGAGCCATCGGTCACCCACTGTCCTGTTTCTGTTTGGTGCGCACTGTCGGATGCCAAAAGGGCCTGAGCAGCGGGACGGCCAGCCTGGAGTCCCTGCGGCAGCTGAGCGGCCAGCACAGCGGCGAGCACACCTACGCAACGCTCTCGCAGCTCTCCAGCTCCCGGGTAAAGCACATCCCTCCAGCAGTCCCCTGTGCAGTGCAGTGTGACCCCGGCCAGCCTCACCCTCCCCCCCTCAAAACAAGCCCCCCAGGAGCTGGCCCCGAGGGCCACCAAGGCTCTGTGGAAGAGGCAGGGCAGTGATTTGCACAGAGCATGTGCCTGTAGGATGGAGCTGCCACTCTCTGGGCTGAAAAGAGATTTGAGAGGGATGGCAATGGAGCAGACACCCCTGCACCGTGCCTCGGTTTCCCCTTCTGTAAAGCAGGACCAGCACAGCCCCCTTTGCTGGGGGTGAGTGTTGCTGGGGCGGACAGAGGCCCCTCCTGGGGCCCATCCCTCTGTCAGGCCGAGGGCTCTGCCGGCCTGGCTTTCCTGGCACAGGCAGGTTTGAGGCACCAGTGGCTGCATGCAGGAATGCCAGCGCAGGGCACACGGGCGCTTTGCAGCTCGAGGCATAGGGAGGAACGGCGGGGCAGGGCAGGCTCCCAGGTTGGCAGGGTGATGCTGGGGAATGACTGCAGCTCCAGAGGAGAGATCAAGCCTGGTATATCCTTGTCTCCCTGCCTGGCCAGGCTGCCCTGCGCCTCCCCTCACCATCATCAGCCCTTGGATCCTGGGAGGGGCTTCCCAGCTGCCCCCAGCACAGTCCCTTGCTCCCTGCCTTTCGCAGCCCCTGAGCACTGACTCCTTGGAGATGAACACCCACCCAAACCGGACAGGGAGCCCTGCCTGCTCTGCCAAACCCAGGGACCATCTACCAGCTTAAAACAGGCCAAAGTGCAGCTGCCCTGAGGTGGAGGCTGCAGAGCCACACCAGGGTGCCACTGGCAAAGGACTGGGTGCAGGCAGGAGCATCCCGGTTGCTCCTTGGTCAGAGACCGGAGCAGAGCCCCTCTGCCCACAGCTCCCGTGCCAGACCTGCCTCATGCAGCACGGCGCAGGTGCCGCAGCCCGACAGCGTATCCCTCCCACAGACCCCACAAAGCTGAACCCAGGGAGCTCCCTGCACCCAACCTTGGCCCCCAGTAAGTGCCCCAGGGTTGCCCCAGCCCAGAGGGACCCAGCTGGGAGGACCTGCACTGCCATTTCCTCCCCCGAACACCCTGGCTGGGCCTGCTGGCTCCCTGGGGTGAGGGTGTTGCTGCTGCCCCCACACACACACACCCCCAGGGCACCCCAGCTCCCCAACACTGCATCCCCGGGGATGGCTACAAGCGCTCAGCCTGGGACAGGGGAATAAAGCAACACTGCAAATGAGAACTAATCTCAGCAATTTGAGCTGCTGCTCTCCCACTGAGAAATCTTGCTTAGCCGGCAGATTGCTGAGTTAAATAAAGATGCCAGGGCGCAAGCTCTCCGCATGAGAGCCCCCTTGCCGCCTGAGCACCTGTGCAGGCTGACCTCAGCGAGGAGCCTGCTCTCCGTGGTTTGGAGGGCAGGGCCAGTTAGAGCTGGCATTTGGGATCCGGCAGCAGGGCTGCATGTGGGCACGGCGCGAGGTGAGGGGCTGGCCAGCAGCACGCCCTGGGAGCAGAGACTCACTGCAGCCAGATATGGCACCGGTGAGGCAGAGGGGGTATGAGCCACAGAAACCAAATGAGTGGCCCAGGGGCTCAGCAAGAAGGCAGATGTGCAGCCCGGGCGTGCAAGCTGGTCCCTCACCAGATCTTTGCACCCACAACCCCCCCAAGGGTAAAAGAGCAGGATGAGGCAAGTCACTAATGATGTGCAGCTGTCGGTGGGGAGGAGCAGGGGCACCGCTGGCTGGCACCTGAGGTGATCAGGGCTGTGCTGTGAACAGTGGCAGTGAGCTGCAACCCGCGGGTGAGGGCAGGCGTGTGGTTCTCATGGCAGTTTTGCAGGTTTGCTCATGGGCACGCAGCCCCATGGGCACACTGCCCTCCCTGCAGCCCCCTGCCAGCAAGGGCAGAGAGACCAGCAAGGAATCCAGCTCTCTTCACCTCCCTCCTCTGCTGCGCCAGGCAGCTCCTGCCAAGCAGCTGTGGGGAGAAACAGGACTCTGAGCCCTTGGAGGGACTGGGAAGCCCTGGAAGCCCTGATGGTATCTGGGTTCCTGCATCCCTGCCCAGCTCTGCCCCAGCAAGCTGCCTACCTCCTCCTGTTCCCTGTCACAGACATGCTTGCACCCTGCATCAAACATGGCTGCGGAGCAGTGCCTGTGCCCCTAAGCTCTCTGCACCCCTTTGTGCTCTGCACCCCAGTGCACCTTGCACCCCTGTGCCCTGCACCACCATGTGCAAATCTCCCCCTGCTCCAATTCACACCCGTCCCCCCAGCTGCCACAGAGCCGGGCTGCCCAAGCCCTGGAGCCAGAGCTGGGAGGAGGCTGGGGGGGAATTAGTGTTGAACTGCCAGCGTCGGGGTTGCCCTTGGATGCACCCTTAAAACACGTGCTGGATGACAAGGCAGTTGGTCAGTGCACACCGCTGCCTGCCCCCATCCGCAGCCTGCCAGCCCCATGCTTTTGCCTGCATGCTCCAGGCTTTCTCAAAAAGCACCTCACCTTGTGCTGGACACTTACGGGGCTGTATTGCCCAGTGTGGGGGGGGGGTGTATAGGACACGCAGCCACAAAAGCCTGCTCGCCCGGCAATATCAGCACTCGTGGGATGCCTTGGCTGACAGCCTTTCCCTTTGCCAGGAGGAAGAGCTTGTCCGTGAAAGCCGCTGCTACTTGCGAGGCTACGGGCTGGGCCACTGCCTGCAGCCGAAGGACGGGGCTGGGGAGGGCCCCGGCATCTACAGCCCCCCTCCGGCCGGCATGCTGCTGCAGGAAGGGGAGAGCCTCCGCAGGTGCTACAGCGACCGCGCCAAACGCATCGACACCATCTCCCGAGCCGTCTTCCCCTTCACCTTCCTGATCTTCAATATCTTGTACTGGGTCATCTACAAAGTGCTGCGCTCGGAGGACATCCACTCGGTGCCCTGAGGCCTGGAAAAGCATGACTGCCTCTTGGTCTGACCCTCCCAGGGCGCCCAGCGCCACGAGCTCAGCCAGAACCATGTTTTATTTCCCTCTGTCCTCTAGCAGTGGCACAGCTGGGCTGGGCCTCAGAGCCTGGACACGTGGCAGCCCCCATGTCCCTTTGGATGCAAGGGCACCAAGGTGGGGGATCAGCAACCTCAGATCCCCGTGGTCAGATGGAGAGAGGGGCCCCTCCTGCCTCCCGCATGGTGTCACCCCTGGGTACCAGGGATGCTGTGCTGCTGGGGGAGCCCCAAGTACCCAGGGATGCTGCACTGCCAGGGCACAGGGGAGCTCCTGGTACCCAGATATGCTGCACAGCCGGTGGCCAGGGAATACCACCTTCCAGCCAAACACCCGCCGCCTCTCTGCGCCTTCCATGTCAGGCTGCTGCTTCTCTGGGCTGCATCACTGAGCTGTGGGCTACGAGCACACAGGCAAGAGGCCGCTGTCCTCTCTCCTCCTCTGGCCTGGAGCTTGGCTGCAGGAAAGAGCAGGCAGCAGCCCTGCCTGCACCCAGCCTGTGTGGGGTGCTGCTATGGCCCCATAGCCCCCAGCCCAGCAACAGACAGGGTCCTGCAGCCCCCAGCCAGCTCCAACACACAGCAGAGCGGCGGGTCAGGGGCGCTTCCCTCCCTGCAAGAGCCCAGAGCTGCCCGTCATGCATGCAGCTGCAGGCAGGACTGTGGCAGGGACGCTGGGCAGGAGGCTCCCTTTCCTCCAAGGAAACGCCAGCTCTGGGGCAGGCAGCAGGCAAGGCCGGTCCCACTGACAGTGAAGGGGCACAGACAGTGGCAGGCAGGAGCCACTTGGCATCGGGGAGCTGGCACTGCACTACCTGCAGGTAGGGGCCATCTTCTGAGGGAGATTTTTCGGGATGAAAGTAGTGGGAGCAGCTTGGCCGATCCCTTTGGAGGAGCAGAGTGGTGGCATCCCCACTCTGCTGCATTCCCATGGCCCCACAGTGCCAGCAGAGAGCGGGAGGTGAAAACTGCCCCGTTCCCCAGCTTGCCCCCCACTCTGTCACCCACACGTGGTGCTCCTCCATGGGAAAGGAGAGCGTCTGAAACCTCAACAGGACAAGCTCAGCAAGGCTTCCAGCCCCCCAGACCTGGATATCCTCCACGCTTAGCAGGAAATAAAAGCAGTAAGTGATATTCGTGTAGGTGCTACAGAGAGAAATGTGTTGATGCTCCCCTTTCCCCCTGCTCACAGCCAGCCCAGGGGAGCTCAGCCTGGTGTGGTCTGTCCCCCCACAGCCCCAGGAACAGGAAAGGGTCCAGGCTCTTCCAGGCAGGGCAGGATGGAAACAGGATTTTCCCCTTTCCTCAGAGGCTGTGGTGCCACCATGGCATGGCAAGGGCCCCGGTGACCCACTGGTGATGGCAAAAGGGACCCTGCAGGGCAGGAGGCTAGCGCTGCCTGCTGAAGCCAGACCCAGGCAGAACCCCCCACCACAGCCCCTGGCTCAGCTCCTCAGGCAGGCATGACCCTCTCCCTTGCACGACTCACCAGGAACAAAGCCCTGCACCCCACGTCCCCTGCCCAGCCCCCCAAACCCCACGGAGCACTCAGCTGCAAGCACCCATTTCACAGATCAGGCAAGTGAAGGAGAACCAGCCCAGGCCACACCCAGGACCCACCGCTGTGCATGCCTGCCCCACTGGAGGGGTCCCTGTGGGGCTCCAACGTCTGTCCAGGCCAGGCTTTCAAGACTTGTTTTTGGGGAGGCCCCCGTTGGAGGCAGAGGAAGGGGTGCACCTCATCTCGCCCGGCACCTGGCCCCCCAAGGCAGCGCTGAATGGGGAGGTGCCAGCACCTGCAGGCACCTGCTGGGCGGCCAAGCCACCCTCTAGCAGCGGTGGGTTTTTAAACAGCAGCAATCTTCCTACGCAAATAAAGCCTTTCTGGGATTTTTAGGGGTGTGCTGGGAGTTTGTCTCTGCTAAGGACACTGCGGCCAGCTCCAGCTCCTGGCGGGGGCCCCCGTGTGTGGGAGGGACATGAGGACAACGGCACAACAGCCCTGTAGGGACAAGAGCCCTGATCTGCAATTACGCCCTGGCATCGTTACCTCCATGGGTGATTTTTCTGACATAATTGGTGGTGACTATCGGGTTTTATCTTCCATGTGGGAGATGCCAGCAGGGCTGGGCGGGACCCCTCCTGCCGTGAGCTCCCAGTCCCAAACCCCATCACTCTTCTCCCCCTGCCAGCTCTGTGGGGTACTCCCTGTGGTCACCCCAGCTCCCTTCCATCCCCTCCAGGCTTGGCCAGGGGACAGGACACAAGATGGGGCAAATGTGGGGCCAGGGGGGGGATTCGGCTCAGCGGTGGAGCTCAGACACCCCAACATAGACGAGTGTTCTGACAGGCGAGCCTCCCTGCGCGGCCCCTTCGCATTGGCTTGCTGGGCGGGCGCCAGCCTCACAGAGCTGCCAGCTGTCCTGGGGGGCTTACGCCAGCCCTGCAGTGCCATCCGGGGCCGGCGCTTTTGTCCCCAGCTGGCGCAGGGGCAGGCAGAGCCCGCAGCTGAGTGCCGAGCACCCAAGCAAACATCAATCTCCCTCTGTCCTCCTGGCCAAGTTTCACAGACCGGCTCTGTTGGTACCTCGCAGCCCCATCGCCCGCCCGCCCGCCCCATCGGGGTCTTCTGCGGTGGGAAGGAGAGAAAGCGAGGTGCACCCATGCCGGTTTGGTGCTGGAGTTGTTCTTTAGATGGGACAAACCAAACACCCCGGGGAGGTCTTGCTCCTACCCCCACCCCAAACCGAGGGGAGAGCCGGGAGCCATTTCACGCCAGCGTGGTACGCCCGGCTTCTCCACTCCCTGCTCTCCTTTCCTTCCCTTGCCAAACATCAGGTCTGGGCACCCGGCATCCATTCAGAGATAAACACTGCAGTCAGCTCTGAGCCACCCAGCTCCAGGAACTTGTGTATCCCCCCAAAATTAAAGTGGTAAAAACCCAACACATCCTCCCTAAGCTAAAGCCCCTGGATCCCATGCGCTGGTTGTGGCGAGACGGGGGAGCCTCACTGCTGGCACTGTGCTAGCAAAGGCACGAGGAGAGCACTGCCCCACGGCCCTGCAAGCCGTTGTGGTTCAGCTGAACCCAGGAGCAGTTTTGCGGTCAGGAGCAGCACTCAGCCCCTGCCCCTGGTCCTCTCAGCAGCCCAGTTTGGACTGGGAGCTGCTGGGACACCCACACAGCTGCAGCGCTGTCACTGCCCTCCAGGACACCTTCAGTGGGTCCCTCACATCCTGGGGACAGCAGCAGTGCCCAAGATGGGGGTGCTGAGCCCTGTGCCCTCCTACCTGTTGCAGCATGGTCAGGGGCGAGCCCAGCTGCTTCCATCCCCCAGCAAAGCCCACAGCCTTCCGATGGAGTCAATTTTCCATTTCCTGCCCAAGGTGGTGCATTGGGGGACACATCCCAGCCACCACAGGAAGCAGCTCTGGGCACAGGACCAATAGCCATGGACAAGTTAATTGCTGGTTTAAATGGAAGTTAATGGAGTTACACCAGGCTAATGGGACAGTAAAGTGAGCCTCATCAGCACAGCCAGCTTCCCGACAGCCTGCCAACAGCATACCCAGGGCTGGGTAGCCATGGGCACACAGAGGTTTGGGGCAGCACAGCCTCGCCAGCCCCAACAGCTCCCTGGGGTGCCTGTGTGGGGCCAAGGAAACGCATCCTTGGCCAGGCACTGCGGTGGCACGCTAGCCGGGCCCCCGCTCCACCAACCAGGCGGCCTGATCCTGCTGGAGACAAGCTCTGCCACTGTGTGTGGCGGTACTGGGTCACCAAACCTTCCCTTCCTCCTCCACCAGGGCCTCCTGCCCACACCCACAGCCTGGAGCTGCCCTGGGACAACTGCCAGAGGTTTAGCAAAACACCCGCCTGAGTGGGAGCAATGCTGCAGGACAGCCTGTCCCACGCTGTTCGGGGCACCGGGTTTGGAGCCAGGGGAGTTCAACGCAGCAAGAACAGCAACAGGTCTGTCAGGGCTCTGAGCACTCAGTGCCCTTCGCGTATTGCCTGGGCACAGATTATTTTTTTTTTTAAAGAAAATGTCAAGTTCCAAAGTCAGCCAGCCAGCCCTCAGCAGGCCAGGGCTGCTCCTTACAGATGGGGAAATTGAGGCACGAGGCAAGTGCCAGGGTCTGGACTGGCAGTGTGCCCTGCTGGGATCCGGCCATGCCACGGTGCACGGGGCCCTTGGAGAACTGCAGATGCACTGCAGCCAGCCCCACGGGGGCAGGATCCTTCCACCACAGGGAAGGTCCAGGTGCGGGGTGCTCAGGCAGCGTGGAAGTGTCAGCACCCCAGCCCTCAACTCAGCTCTGCCAGCACTTTCCCCAGAGGAGCCCCAGGAGCCAAGGGGCACTTTGGCCCCCAGCACACCAGTGACATCTACGCTGCAGCACCACACCATAGCCCATCACCTCTGCCTACTCAGAGGGGCTCCACCAGTGCCCTGCCAAACCCCACACCCTCAGTCACCTGCCCTGGAATCGCTTTGGGACCAGTCTGCACACTCAGGGGACACCAGCCAGCACATGCAGGCCACAGGGTACCCCACCGGCTCCCCAGCCCGAAGGGTGTGGGTGTGCTAAGTACTCGCAGGGGCAGGCAGGGCACCTGGGAAGGGGCAGTGAGGGAGGGCTGGAGCCTGGACACAAGCAGTGATCAGCCCTGCAGCGCTCCCAAGCCCTAGAAATAGACACACACACACACCCCGGCTCCGGGCTGTAGTTTTGCACAAGAAAAAAGAAAGCAATGAGGTTTTCCAGCCCCCGAAGTGGCTTGTTTTGTCCGACTTTGAGAAGCCTCTGCGCTTCAGCCCCTCAAGGGGCAGGGGGAGGACCCCTGCACTGAAACAAGGAGCAATTATCAAACCACGCGCTCTGAAGAGCTTTTGTTCCCTGGCAGCGCCAGAGCAGGGATCGGAGGACACCTAGCGAGATGCCTCGCTGGCCCGCGCACCAGCGGCACCCAGAGCCCTCCCCCGTGGCAGCAGTCCCACCCTGCTCCTCTCCTCCTGCTGTGGCAGGGCCCATGATGAAAGCTCCAGCTGGGCTGCAGGGGTTGGTCCAGCCCTGGGGGGCATACACGGGGAGGAAGAATAGGCTCCTCGTTTTCCATTTCCCACTGCTCTCCCTGCGCCGTGACAGGCCACACACGCTGCCAGCGCCGATACCTCCAGGAGGGTGAGGCCCAGCAGTGCTCTCGTTGTGTGACTACTGCAAAAACAAGGATTAAATCTAGGGTTCATCTCAGAGACACCGACTGGGATGCAGGTGCCCCTTACAGCTCTCTGGGTCATGCTGACACCAGCATTGCCCACTCCCAGAGGTTTTTGTCTCAACACTCAGCCAAGCTGGTTTTACTGGTGCAAAGAGGGCTATGCCCAGTAACTATGACTTATTCTTGTGGCTGAACTTGTTTTGAAAAGAGAATCACTGAGTGCAAAGATCTGGATGGGCACAGGCACCCCAGGCAGAGACACGCTGGATCCAGCCCCCCAGGGATCCCCACAAGCAGGCAGAGCAGCTGCGAACAGCCTGCCCGCGCTCCAGGCTCTGTACCAGCCTCTTGCCAGCGCTGGGTGGGGCTCTGGGCTTCACTCTGATCCTTGGATCCCTGCAAGAGGGGAGCCAGGCTCTGCAGAGACCCCATTTCCCTTCCTCACCTCCCAACCTACAGTACCATAAAACACCCTGAGCTCACCACAGAGACCCTGCCAGCTCCTCAGCACAGCTGAGGCACCCAGGAGCCCTGTGCTCTGAACACCCCACACGCTGGCAGGACAGGCAGGCTGCAAGGTGCTGCCTGAAGAAACGCTGTAACGCCAAACCCCCGCCCTGCCACTGAGGTTGGACAAGCTGCCACAGCCAAGAAGCAGCAGTGCTCATGGTAAAAGGCAAAGCAAGGAAGATGAACCCAGCGGTGTGTCTCAGAGGGGCCAAAGAACCCAGGTGGGTTAAGAGAGTAGTGGGGAGAGAGGAGGGAAGGGAACGGGGGAGGGCGGGGCTCTGGGGAGCTCACTCGGGAGCTGCTCACAGGTTGTGAGCTGGGCTGAAGCCCAGAGCCAGAACCAAGCCCCAGGCCCGTGGGGAGCCCCTTTCCTCAGGGCCCCGTGCTCACACGGCCCGCGCTGGCCCCACGGAGCACGCACAAACCCGCAGCCCCAAGCCCGCCCGGGCGGAGGCTGCCCCCGGCCGAGGCCCCCCAGCCCCTCACGGCGGCTCCGGTGCAGCCGCCGAGGAAAGGCCCCGGTCAGACCGGCCCCAGCGAGCCCCGGGCGCCGCCTCCGCCGCCACGGGCCCTGCCGCCCCGCTCACGTGACCGCTCGCTCACGTGACCGCCCGGCGAGTGGGCGGGCCGCGGCGCGCCCCGCTCCTCGGGATTGGCAGAGATGTGGCGGGCGCGGCGCGGCGATTGGCCGGCCGGACAGTCCGTTGCCGCGGCGGCGCGGCGGGGAGCATGGCGGCGGCGCGGCGGGTGCTGCGCTGGGCCCTGGCGGCGGCGGCGCTGGCGGCGGCGGCAGCACTGGACAACGGGCTGGCGCGGACGCCGCCGATGGGCTGGCTGCATTGGGAGCGCTTCCTCTGCGCCACCGACTGCGCCACCGACCCGCGCCGCTGCGTCAGGTACTGCCGGTGGCGGGCGGGGGTGCCCCGGGGCCCGGGCCCGCCTTCGGGGATGGGCTGGGGGACACCGGCCCCAGGGGAGCCCCAGGCACCGGCCCTGGGGGTGTCCGGGTTGGGGACAGACGGCCCGGCGCGGTGTTTTGCGGCCCTGGCACCCGGTGCGCCTTCCCCATGGCAGGGCGGAGCGCCAGGATCGCCCCCGTACCGGGGCCGGGCGGCACGGTTGTCATGTTGTTGCTAGAAATCGGGTTGCCACGTTCTCCGCTTTCTTTCCTGGTGGTGCTGCCTCCCCGTGCTCAGCGAGCAGCTCTTCGTGGAGATGGCCGACGTGATGGCTGCCGAGGGCTGGAGGGATGCGGGCTACGAGTTTGTCTGCATTGACGACTGCTGGATGGCCCCGACGCGTGATGAACACGGCAGGCTCCAGGCTGACCCAAAACGGTTCCCCAGCGGGATCCGCAAGCTGGCCGACTATGTGAGTGCCACCTGCCGCAGCGCGGGCAGTGACAGCGGCCAGCAACCCGACCTGCAGCCGTGCTGGGAGCAGGGGAGGTGAGGGAAGGCCGGGTGGGGAATGGCCGCGCAGCTGCTGAGCTAAGGCCCTGCCTGCCAGCGTGGGGTTTTGCTTCCCTCCACGCCCCAGCTCCACTGTCTCCTGCCTCGCAGCTGCCCCATCCCCTGTTCTCTTTCTGCCTGCAAGCACAGGTCCACTCCAGGGGGCTGAAGCTGGGAATCTACAGCGATGTTGGGAACAAGACGTGCGCTGGCTTCCCTGGCAGTTACAACCACTATGACCTGGATGCGCAAACATTTGCCTCATGGGGTGTGGACCTGCTGAAGTTTGATGGCTGCAACTCTGACACGCTGGAGCTGCTGGCAGAAGGTAGGCGTGGGCTGGAAGCCCATGGAGTGGGACTGTTCTGCCGGCAGCAGCAATTCTAGGCCCAGGGTGGGCTCCGGGGAGTTGCTTTTCCCTGAGCGCATTCATTTAAGGGATTTGCTTACAAAAGCAGGTATGAGACTCTGTTCCCAAGGTAGTGAGTGTTGCTGGCTCAAGTGTTTTTTACCTGTTCAGCTTCCTGGAGCTTTCAGTGGTGTGCACAGCTTGAAAAAGCAGCTTTCTCACACCAGAGACCACATCATGCTGAGCATGGAAACACTGACTGTGTACTCCGGGGGCTCTCTGTGCAGACTGCTGCCTCAGCTCTTAATGCAGCAGAGGCTTTGCCCTTCTGCAGTGCCTTTATTGGAGAACTCAAAGTGTTTCACACACTTAACCCATAATCCCTTTGGGAGGCCATATCAATGTGGATCAGCTTGAAGCTAGAACAGCTTGTGTCAGCTGTAAAAGGGGCAGTTATCAAGGCTTTTAAGAAAAAAAAAATGAAGGGAATTCTGGCATAACAATCCTACTGGGGTTTTAAAGCATGCCAGTGTAAATCCCAGTTCAGAAGTTATTTGCATGCAGGCTGGCAAGTCAGCAGCTCACCGTGCCAAGGGAGCTTGGCTACAGACTCTGCAAGCACAAGCAAATCCCAGTGTCGCAGGAGCAGATCTGTGGACAGAACGATGCAGCTCAGAAGGTGGTTTTCTCTTGACTGGGCTTCCACTGCTTGCTGGCACAGTCAGCACCACAGTGTTTGGCAGCAGGAATCCTGTACATGCTCCTGGTTCTGCCTGGCAGGGAGAACCTGCCCAAGGGACAATCCTCTTGAAGCCAGCTGGTGGGGCATATGCCAGCTGTCACAGCTGAGCTGAAAGCTCTTCTTGGATCATACATGTAACCCAGATACTTGTATTGAAGCAGTTCCAGGCAGGACAGCAAACTTTTAGTTCCCTGTCTGCTGATGAAAAGGGACTTAACATAGCTGTCTGGGGACAATGATGGGAAAAAAGTAGTGCTTTTGCATTCCTGCTCAGTCCATATGGTGCAAATGCCTCCTAAGAACGTACTCCTGTAACATTACTCAGCAAAGCTGTACCCAGCAGCTTGATAGCTACCAACTTGTATTTCCCAGATACCTAGAGGCAAAAATACCATACAGCAAGACTGCAGCCTTGTCCCATGACTGTATGTACAAAGAGATCAGCAGTCTCGGGAGTGATAAGCCTGCCCATGACCTGTAACAAAGCTGTGAAGAAGCTCAACCTGTCTTTGGGAGGCAGGAGATTGGCTGCAGACTAAGCTCCTCTGTCTTCCCTGTGTTGTTTTAGCCATGATAATGTGTTCAGCCTCAATTTTGCAAGAGTGGAACTGAAACCTGAACCTGTGACACTGGATTAGTTCCTCTGTTTGACCAAGGAGCTTGTGTAACCTCTGTCTGCCCTCTTCCCCTAGGTTACAGGCGCATGTCTCTGGCCCTGAACAACACTGGGAGGAGCATTGTGTACTCCTGTGAGTGGCCTTTCTACTTGAGGCCTGTACAGCAGGTAAGGAATGTTTCTTAAGGCTTGTTGTGGGGCTGAAAGTAGAAAGAACAGAAAAGCATTAGGACTGCAAAACAGCCACCCAAGAAACTTTCTGCTCTCTGGTCTGACAGAGAACAAGACTCTAAGGTGAAAGAAAACCACTTTTTCCTCTAGAGCCTTGAAGTATACCTGAGGTGAGTCATTACTCTGCTGAAAAGCATTCAATAGGGTCCTGCAGCACGAAGGCACAGCCCACCTGGAGCATACCAGAGAACACAGCAGCATCCATCTGCTTTCTGTTTCCAGGTAGCCAAGCAACAAACTGTTGGCAATGCAGATACACAGCTAGCAGATAGTTTGGTGTTACTCCTCCAGGACACGGAGTGCTGCAAACTCAGCCTTACAGTCACCTCTAGGGACCAGGAGAGAGATTTTAGGACAGCCTATTTAATAGGAATTCTCCATATTGTTTGCTGACAGATTTCTGTCAGCCAGGCTCCGTAACCAGCATGTTGCTCTGCACCCAAAACTGGCCTCCCCCGTGCCACCATGACAGGATGGTGCCGTTCCCTCCCCCTGGGAGTTAAATGCATTAGTCACTGAAGGGTGTAAACCCAAGAAATGGCAGTAATTAATGGGATGTCACACTTTAATCCCATTGACCCTGTCACACCTTCAGTAAAATAGCACTCAAAGGAATTCTCTAACAGAGCTAGGTGGCCACAGCTCTTCTCCCAGGGGAAGCAATAGTGTTGTCTGGAACGTGGCAGACTGGAGTTACTGGGCACAAGGTGACCTAGGGAATCAACATGCACTAGGTCATGCAGAGTGCTGGTGGTGGGAAGTGTTACCATAGTCCTCCCCCAAACTACGCCTCATCCAGTCTAGCCTTGTGTACAGTCCTCTTCTTGTACAGCCAAGCCCTCTGGCTAATCACATTCATTGTTTTGGCAGCCCAATTACACGGAGATCAAACACTACTGCAATCACTGGAGGAACTTTTTTGATGTCTATGATTCCTGGAGCAGCATCAAGAGTATCTTGGACTGGACAGCACTTCACCAGGACAGCATTGTGAAGATAGCTGGGCCAGGGGGCTGGAATGATCCTGACATGGCAAGTAGAGCAATGCCCACCTCCCTTGCAGCACCAGCAAAAAAATCCTTCTGTCAGCTGTAGGCTCAGAAGGATGGGAAGGGAGGGAAACATTGAGGGGAAGGGCTCTAACAGGGTCCTAGGATCAAGAACTTGATGAGAGGATCCCTGGCTGGAAAAGGAAAGAAACTACAGCTACAGACAGTGCCAGGGAACTCTCTGTAACGCAGCCTGCAAGCAGTGCCAGCTCTGAACACAGGCATGGCAGTGGGAGACAGTCTCGGAACCGCTGATCTCCCACCAGAGGGAAAAAACCCTGGGGGCCAGGCTGGATGCCAGCATTGCAAGGAAGGAATAGCTGTATCCAAAAGCAGATTCTTCAGTGCTGCCTACCCAGTTAAGGATTCTTCTTTAGCTCCACCAGTAGTTCATCCTAAATTGCTACACTAGTCATGCCTTGCCTTTCCCAACCAGCTGGTCCTGCTCCCAGTGCTCAGCCTAACTAGTCCCCGACTAGGGGTCCCACCCTCAGCATCCTGTCATTTACCAGTGCTTGGGTTGGTGGCCCAGTTTCTCCTCAGCAGGGAGCACAACGGGGCATTTTTGTTTTCTTGTCACAGCTGGTGATCGGAAACTTTGGGCTGAGCTGGGACCAGGCAGTGACTCAGATGGCAATGTGGGCTGTGATGGCAGCTCCCCTCTTCATGTCCAACGACCTGCGGCACATTAGTCCTGAGGCCAAGTGGCTGCTCCAGAACAAAGAGGTGATCGCCATCAACCAGGATCCGCTGGGCAAGCAGGGATACCAAATCACCAAGGTACAGCAGGACTGGGCCAGGGTGCAGCGTGGGTCACAGGCAGCCAGTCTCTCACCTAGGGGACACTGGGAACACATGGGCTACAGAGGAGTGTTGAGGGTTTGGGAGCAGAGGCCCAGCAAGCCTGCTTGTTCCTGAAGCCTGATTAAGCAGACAAGCATGAGGACCACCAGCTCTGCCTCCCCTAATGTAAACTCTGGTTTTATTTTCTCCTCGGCAGGACAAGAACTTTGAGCTGTGGGAGCGGCCTCTGTCTGGCCGAGCCTACGCCGTGGCAGTGCTGAACCAGCAGGAGATTGGGGGACCCCAGAACTTCACCTTCCCCCTCACCTTCCTCGGCAACGGGCTGGCCTGCAACCCAGCGTGCACCGTGCAGGAGGTCCTGCCAGCCAGCCGGGACTGGGGGGTTTACAGCTGGGTCTCTTCCCTGAGCGTGGAGGTGAACCCAACTGGCACCGTGCTGCTGAAAGTAGTGGCACTATAGGAGGCACAAAGACAGTCTTTCTGTAAGCCTCAGACTGTCTAAACTTCTTGTCCCAAGAAGCCCGTCTCCTTCCTCCAGGTGGGGTGCCTTCATTCTCTCCTCAGGCTTTCACTACTCAAGTGCTTCTACATGGACTTTGAACCTTCATTGACAAATACCCATCGCTCCATCACCAAGAGGTAACAAAGAAAGGGGTGCTGCTTCTCTTCTGTTGACCCTTTCTCTGGCATCTCACCTAACTTCTCCTCCAAGAGGCCGTAAGGCCCCAGCAGGGCAGCAGCTCCTGTTGGTGCCCAGTGCCACTACCAACCAAAGAAATGCAAAGGACACATGCAGCATCTGACACTTGTGACCGTTTCAGGGACAATAGGGGAAACACACTGCCTTGCTTTTGCTTTGCCCAGCTGGGGCATGCAGTCCAAGAACAAGAAAAGCTGCTCCTACCCCTGCAGAAGAAACACAGCACTCTCCTCAGAGCATGGACATTGTCTACCTTCTGAAAACTCAGGGGCTGGCCTAAAGCACTGCACTTGTTAGCAACCGCTTTCTTGACAGCTGCCTGCTTAGTATATAAATGTGATTATCATGCCTTGGGCCTCAGCTTTTGAGGGTTCCTCCTTACCCCGGGAGTCTTCCCCTCACCCCTGGCTGTCACTTCTCTTTGGATGACAATTCCCTCCACCCTTCGCTGGGGTCCCCCTTGCTCAGGGAGCCACCTTCCAGAAATACCTGTGTGCTTGCTGTACTGCTGGCAGTAGTCTTTCAGCTGAATAACACAGGTCCTTCCAAAACAGGAGATGGATACTTAAACACACAACCATCACGTCCAAGTACATTCTCTTCTGACTACTACACAATCAAGATATCTTGATTTGTTCTTATTTCTGTGATTAAACACTTTGATTAAAATGTCCCTTAAAAAGGCTAAGCTTTTTCTTAGTTTCACTGTACAGCATGGTCTCTGAGATTAAATCAGATTTTAGAAAACAGGCCAGTTTGTTCCAGTCACTAAGTTCTTGCAAAATCTGTCACAATTACTCCAAACAGCGCTAGGTAAAGCTGATAGTGTAGCCATACAGTCCATCTCACAGCAGAGGCTGAGGCCAGTGCTGCTAACAGCTTAAGCAGCAGGAGTTTGAAAATGCTAATCACACCAGCCAGTACAGAATAAACAGAAGCACATGTTCCATTACTGTTCAGTAACTGAGTGCTCTCTGTCCCTGTGAAGAAGGATTTCTCCATCCTCCAGCTCTTGTTTTCACTACAAGTTACTCTTAAGAGAGTGCTCTGCATCACGTTCCCAGCACCCCCTGGCAGTGGTCTCCGGGCTCCCAGGGGCACAGCGCTGCCTCGAGGGGTGATCCTGTCCATGTCAGGTACCACATTAAGTCACACCTGAAACTTAGTGCTGTGCTTCAGCTTTTTTGAGGAAATTCTGAGGGGTGCCAACAGCAGTCAGAGACAGGAGGCAGGCAGCCGAGTCCCAGCACACCGTCGCTGCGTGTAACACCACAGCGCTGCAGGAGCCACAGGCAGGAGGCTGTCCCTCATCTCCGAGCTACCGTGACACACAGCCACAGCACACGGGTCCCCAACGTGCCCCAGCACGGAGCCACTGCCTGACGGTGCAGGGACACTTCATCTGGAAGCCCCCGGTCCCAAACCCACAAGCAGCTCCAGCGCATGCGTTGCCCCTTCGGGCAGCACAACTGCCCCCGTTTGTAACAAGGGGCACAGCCGAGCGCAGGGGCTGCTCTGGGGGGGTTACTCTGGGCGAGGTGCAAGGAATCTTACCTGCCCCTCCTCCCAGATGAGGGCTTGGAGAGGGAAAGAGGCCCATTCAGCCTTTTTTTTCTTTCCTCCAATCACTACTTCATCTACCAACAATTCAAATTTACCATAGCATTCCTGAAATGGAACTGCTATAATGGAGACATAAACGGTTTTAAATGAAACAAACTGCAGAAGTTTAGAGGAGGTCCTTTTGAAGGCCACCTTCTACCACAGCTCATAAACAAGCCTGGAGAAAAGCAGCAGCACAACGCGCAGGCAGAGAGGCCACTGTGCAAAAATCCATCAGAGCCTCACGCTCTACGTATTCTAAACCACCTCTTGGTAACACAGTAAGGAGATCCCAGCCATCAGCAGGGTTTTTTCAAAAGCCTTCAGATTACAAACTGTTCACTCACTAAGCAGCTTTGCAAGCAGCACCTTCCTGTTGGGTTGATGTACTTGCAAGTCCCACCCCACCAACAAGGGAAGATACATAAAACCAAGCAACTGATCATTCCAAATACTTTAATGTGGTCCATAATGACAAGATGGAGCTTAAAACTGGATCACCTGGCCCTGTAAGAAGGAAGAAACAGAGCAAGTTTATCCACCACTGAATGTCACCACGCTTTCTCAGCCACTCACAGTACAGAAACCTACCTTTCTCTTCTTGTCTCCTCCCAGTTCAAAGTGCTTGCACCTCTTAATTGCCAGCATCCTCTTGGACCTGCAGTTGGGCTCCACGCACTCCAGCCTCAGCACAATCTTCTTCGTGGTCTTAGCCTGGGAAGCGAGGAACAGAGCACATAAATGAACAAAGTGTCTGCAAGCAGACAAACTGCTGCTTTCAGAAAAAACTTGCTATCTACACTCCTGAGGATTCAGCAGCTTGTTCTCAAAACTGTAAATAAAAATACTCCCAACACAGGCTCCATTTATTAAAAACAAGAAGGCACCTTAAGCATCTTAGTGAATCTGTACCTTCCCAATAAAGGACAGTGGCAAAAGCATTCAGTGGGTCAGGGATGGTCCCCGGCAGAGATCAGCCATGCTGGAAGAAAGTCTGTGCCAGTGAACACACCAAGGAACAGGCACTTCTGCAGTGGGGGAGAACAAACCGACAGTGCTCAAGAGAAGTTCAGCAGAAAGCTGGGCAGGAGAAACACCTGAAAGCAACATGACTTGTCAAACCTTCCCCAGAAGAGCAGCGACACAACGTGCTTAACGCAGGCCCACAACTACTGAGAAGTTAGATGAAACCCAAGACTACCGAGGGAAGAATCCCAAGCTGCAAGGCCACACAGCTGTACAGAGCTGTAACTACCTGTCATAAGCCTCGGCTAATCACCCATATAATGCTGACTACGAAGAAACAGAAATGGGATGGCAACATACAGGTGCCAAACTGCAAGAGCAGTACAGCTGCTTCAGGCACCCCACTTGCAGAAACATTTTCTGCAAGGTCTCTTCACTTCCTGGCAGAAAGTCAACTTGAAAAACTGCTCTCATTTTTTTTGTTCTTGCTGGAAGGCTTCCTGAATGTCTCCAGCGGAACACCAGGGCTTTCCAGTAAGGACCCAAGTAATTCCATAAGCCAAACTAAACAGTTCACACAAAAACTATAATAAATCGGCCCACTGGGTTTTCCTTCCCTGCTGTAAATACCAGATTTCCCCCTGTCCCAACTATTTGGCAGGAGATAGAGACACAGAAGGAAAACATGTTGCACGACTACTGTCCCTGGTACCTGCACTGAAGAGCAAGGGTGACAGCAGCAGGTTTCTGCAACTCATCTGTAACAGAATGCACTGCTGCCCTTCCACTGCTGCTTTGAGACTGTAAAGGCCTAATGCAGCAGCTCTTGTTTCCTGGCTCAGCAATATGGATTTCCCCAGAGACAGCAGACTGCAAAAAAATGATGTCATGTTCTGCAGTACCCCCCAAGAGTTGCACACATTTCGCTTCTACCATACCTTTGTTGGTGAAGACAGCCTCACTGTGCAGAGCCTCACAAACCCAGCAAAACGTTTCAGTGATAAACTACTGACACTTCAAGAACATAAAGAGAGCAAGCAGCAGGCTCCCCCTCCCTTCGCCATACTCTTCATCTGCAGCAAGCAATGAGGAAAACACTCTTTTCACTAAAAGGATCAACTGTGATCACAGAATCGAGGCTCCCTGCAGAACCTGCTCTGCGAACACATGCTATGTCACTCCTGCAAAAAAAGGAGCACCTACATGAGGTGGGGCAGCAAGGAAGATGAGCACATGTGGATGGGGAGCTTACACTCCCCAGACAGCAGCACCACCACCACAGAGCCGCCATGCCACAGCTTGAGCACAGGACTGCCCCAAGGCTGCAGGAGGCTGAAGTGTCCCTCATCAGCTGGGCGTACGGATTGCCAATCTGCATGTCCAGGAGCAGCACTCACCTTCTTACGGAAGATGGGCTTTGTCTGGCCCCCATAGCCACTCTGCTTCCTATCGTAGCGTCTTTTTCCTACGAGAAGAAACGCCTCTGTTTAGGCAACAACTCCAGACGCGCCCCAAGCACAGCAGGCACTCTTACCAACCCCAGCAGACCTGGGGGGCTGCAGCTGTACAACCCAGCAGAAAACGCCCCCCTTCTCCCACGGCCACGTGCTCGGCCCACAGCCATCACCGTGGGGCGGAGCACGACCGCCCGGGCCCCGCGCAGCTCTCCCCGGGCCGCTGCCCGGCGTGCACCCGGCCTCACCTTGGGCGTACAGGGAGTCCTTGCCCTTCTTGTACTGGGTGACTTTGTGCGGCTGGTGCTTGCCGCATTTCTTGCAGTAGGTCCGCCGAGTTTTCGGGACGTTCACCTGGAGGAGCAGGGAGAAGCCGGTCAGCACACGCAGGGGCGGCGGAGGGAGCCAGAAAAATGCGGCGCTCCGGGGCCGCTCTCGGGCAGGCCCTGCGCCGCCAGCCCCTGCGCCGCCAGCCCGGGCCTCGCCGCGCCGCCCCGGCCTAGCCGCCGGCCAAGCGCCCACCGCAGCACCCGGCGCCGCGGGAGGGCGGAGGGCGACGCCGCCGGGGTGGATGGCGGCAGATGGAGGCAGACCCGCGGCGGCCAGCACTCACCATCTCGTCGGCTGCCGCCCGAAGAGAAGGGACACCGCGGAAGCGGAAGCAGATGGGAGCGACAGACCATGGAGAGGAGGCTGCAGCGCCCCCTGCGGGTGGGAGGAGAGCAGGGCGGCGGCCCCGGGCCGGGGGCAGCGGCGGTACCGGCGGGGGCTGCCCAAGAGCGGGGCGCAGGGCGCGGGGGGCGCAGGTGGCCACGGGTTGACAAGGGGGGAGGGGGTGCGGGGCGCGCAGGGTGTGGGGCGGGGGGAGCAGGGGCGGGCAGCCCGCGGGAACATGGCGCTGCCCCCAGCCGCCCCACAGCCCGCACCCCAGCCCCGGCCCCGCACTCCGGGCCCGCGTCCTGCTCCCACAGCCACGGTACCGCGTCCAGGCCCCCCGTCCCCCTTGTGCGGGGCAGGCCCAGGCTGCAGCCGGAACCCCGACAGCCCCATGGCGGAGGCCTGACTGTCTCCAGAAGGAAACACAGCTGCTGCTTTTGAGTCAGAAACCAAAAAAAGGGGAACCGAAAGGGTGGGGTTGGCCGGCCCCGTCCTTCCTCCCTGTGTGTCCGACCCACCGTGCCTCCCTGCTGCCACAGCCACCCCCGACCCGCCGGGCTGGGCCGCTCTGAGCGGGCGCGGAGCGGCGGGTGCAGCGGGAGCCTGCCCGGCCGGAGCGGCGGCGAGAGGGTTTGGTGAGTGCGCAGGGGCACGGAGGGCCCAGGGGAGCCGTGTCCCAGCACCGTGTGCTGCGGGGAGAGCCGCAGCGGGGAACACGAGGGTGGCGGTGCTCCAGGTGCCAGCACGGCCTGTAAACGTCGCTGCGGGGCAGCCGTGGCAGTGGGAGGCCGGAGCCTCCGTGTGGCACCTGCTTGTGGCCTCACACCTCTGCTCGCCTCCACGGTGGTGCCGGGGCCCGTGGTGCCTGCTGGTGGCGGGAAAGCCATCCCGGGCGCAGGCCACATGCTGCCGGGCTGCGCGTGAGCCGAGCTGGGAAAGTCTCAGCCTTGTCCTGCAGCCTGGCCAGCTCTGAGCAGGTCACATCTGACTGGTGGTGAGACAGCTGCTGTGGGGCCTCAGTGCCGTGGGGGTGCAGCAGAGCAGGGCGGTGGGGTGGTGTGGGGGTGCCAGGGACTCTGGGGCTGCACGGGATCAGGGTGGTATGTGGGTGCCAGGGACCCCAGGGACGACCAGGGTGTCAGGGTGCTGACCGCGCCTTTGACCGTTCCTTGCTTGTGCTTTTTGCAGTGGGCGCTGCTGTGGGGCAGCTCTCTCTTTGTTCCTGAGTCTCTCCCATGTGGGAGATTCTCTTCTCTGTGCCTCCCACCCTTCATTTTTGTCACCCTCCAGGCTGCACCTGAAACACAGGGGCTGGGGAGTTTGTCATCCCCAGACATGGGGAGTTTGTCATCCCCAGACACCCTGTCGTCCTTCCCACTTGCCCTGAGCATGCCACAGCTCCCGCCAGCCCCCGTTAGCCAGCAGCGGCGGGCAGGCTCGGCTCCTTAGCAGGACACCAGGGCCAGGGGCCAGGGAGCCCCAGGACCATGGTGGGGTACAGCATCCGGTGGCAAAGGGCTAGTGGTGTGTGCTGGGCCTGGCGGTGGTGTCAGAGCACGCTTGGCTGAGGTGTGACAGTGGCAGGAAGTCACATTAGCTGAGGGGACACACACAGGACATGCTTCCACCCACTCGCCAGCTCTGCTGTCGCAGCGGGGCAGCGATGGCTGGCTGTGGAGGTGAGTCCCGCGGGGCACCCACCACCCCAAAGGACAGACCGGGATGGATGAAGGATGGTGGCAGTGCCAGGGAGAGGGAGGCTATGCCATGCTGGGGGCTGTGCTGGGGACCGGGTGGCTGTGCCATGCTGGGGCAGAACAGCCCTCTGAGATGCTCATCATCCTTTCCTCTCTGGCGGCACCATCCCAGAGGACACAGTGAAGACGTGTCCCATCTGCCCGGCGCTGGTGGCAGTGACACAGCTGCTGCGATTCAAGGTAAAGCTTCTGGGGACCTGGCACTGCAGTCAGGATGGGCTGGAGCCCAGGCCACTCCGCTCAGCTCCTGTGTCTGGCGGGAGGGGACACACAATGGGAGCCCTCCTGCTCCTGGGACACAGGACCAGCAGCCACATTATATAGCTTGGGAAACTGAGGCATGGGGCTACAGGGGGATTCTGGGGTCACTCTGGGCTCACCCACCACCCCACCAGCAATTTGGGGTCAGTGGCCACTCCAGCCACCTGCCCTGTCCCCAGCAGGGACCCCAGTTGCCTCCTCCCCAGGCCTGGATCAGCCAGCAGAGGCTGCTGTTTTTCCTAAAAGATTCTGATGATTAATTTCTTGCCTTTTTTTTTTTTTTTTTTAAATTTTATTATTAAACCAGCCAAACAAGCTGGAAAGGCCTGAGCCATGAGGGCCACAAGGGGCGGGAAGGGGGGGACCCTGGGAGTGGGAAGCCCTGCTTGTGTCCAGCCTCTCTGGCTCTAGCTGCTGCAGAGTGGCAGAGGCAAGGCTGCCGCAGCAGGATCTGTGCTGGGAGAGTCTGGGCTTTGCAAGCGGGTGGGGGGATGCCCCTGCTCCTGCCCCCGTGCTGGCATGCCCTGCAGAGAGGCACAGCAGGTGGGACCAGCTTCGTTGGTGCCCACCCAGTCCCTCTCACAAGTGAGCCAACCTGTGTCTCCGGCTCTGACCCACCTCTAAGCCTTCTCTGCAGGAGGAGGGCTGTGGGCAGCAGGGGAGGGAAACAGCTTCTCCCAGGTTGGTCTCCAAAGCTGTGTTTGCAGGAGAAAAAAGGGAACAAGGTGGAGGTGAAGGAGGAGCAGGGCATGTAGGTGTGGCTCCAGGGGAGCCCATATTCCCTTAAATCAGACCCCGTATCAACCCATCCCCCCCATATCCTCCCAAATCACCCCAAAATCGCCATATCCCCCCCCAATCACTCCAAAACTTCCCCAAATCACCCCCAAAACCCTCCATATCCCCCCAACCCCCCCATATCACCCCCAAAACCACTATACCCCCAAAACCTCCTCTATATCCCCAAAATCACCTCAAAACCTCCCCATATCATTCAAAAATACCACTTTTATCCCGATATTACCCCAGTCCTCCCATATCACTCCAAATCACCCCCAAATCACTCCAAAACTTCCCCATATCCCCCAAATCACCCCCAAACCCCTCCATATCCCCTCACACCCCGCTGTATCACAAGGCATGGAGGAGTGCTCCAGGGGATCTCAGTTCAGCAGTGGCGCCACACCATCCAGGCTGGGGCAGGTGGTGGTTCCAGCCCTGGGAGGAGGAGAAGCCCATAGCTCCAGCTGCACAGCCCTTGGGGGTGCTGGGACCGTCTGGGTGTCACAGGGCTCGGGGGCAGCATGGAGCGGCAGAGGGAGAGATGGATGGGCTGCTCCAAGAGGCAGACGGGCCAGGGTGGATTGCCGGCCCCCCGAAGGCAGGGCAGCAGTGGGATGTGGGGCTCTCATCTGGGCCCTTTCCTGCCCAGACCGCCCCTGGAGAGGCCCGAGAGGAGAGCTCCACTGAGGAAGGCTGGGCTACCCGCTGGGTCCTGGCTGGAGACAGCCCTTCGAGGGCTGCTCGCAGGGGAGGAAAAGGGGTTGAGCATCATCCCTGCACTCCTGCAGGCTCCACGGACGCAGGGGGATGGAAGGTTTTAGGGCTACGCCGTGCTCTCGGCAGCACGGCTCTGCGGCTATTCGGGGCCAGGACCTACCCACCACTTATTAGGGACTGGCCTCCCGCGGCCATCCCTCGCACACTGCCAAGTCGGCACGTCCCCGGCACAAAGCGCCTGCGGTGCGGCAGGAGGAAACAGCCCACACAGACAGACACACACGATGTTGGAGGGGAGGAGGGAGCCTGCTGGGTGTTGCTGCTTGGGCTCTGTGCTCCTCCCCAGGGCTACAGTGCTCACAGCCTCCCCGGCTCCCTCCCTCTCCAGCCGTCTGCCTGTCCATCTGCACACCCGAGGGGGCCCAGCCAGCACCTGGTGGGAGCCAAATCCACCTGGGTGGTGGCTTGGTCTGCAGCCTGGTGTCAGAGAGGGGACAGGAGAGGGAGAGGTTGCACTGCAAATACCCCACACTGACCTGCTCACACACCTCTGCAGCTGATTTCCCGCCCCCCGCCGTGGGGGTTCCAGCACCCTCTGGCTGCCCCTCGGGCAGGGGGGAGAGTGCACCTGAGCAAGGTCCAGTGGTGGGCAAGTTTTCAGCTGAACAAGTGCTGTGTCGGTGTTGTCCTGCTCACAGCAACCCGCCGAGCACAGCGTGGAGGAGGCCGGAGGGGCTGACATGGCCAGTGTCATCCTGGAGAGCATCTTCTTGAAGCGCTCACAGCAGAAGAAGAAAACATCTCCCCTCAACTTCAAGAAGCGCCTGTTCCTGTTGACGGAGAGCAAGCTGTCCTACTACGAGTATGACTTTGAGCGGGGGGTGAGTTGGCAGCCCCAGGGCCGTAAGGGCTGTGACATGGCTGTGCCCACGGGTCACTAGTTGCCCCTTGCCAGCACCCAGCCCAAGGGGTGGTTGGACGGGGACGGTGGTTGGCTTGAGTCTCCCCAGGTCTCCTCCCTTGGCGATCATTCGAACCGACCCCGTCTCTTGCAGCGCCGGGGCAGTAAGAAGGGCTCAGTGGACATCGAGAAGATCACCTGTGTGGAGACAGTGGTGCCTGAAAACAACCCTCCCCCCGAGCGGCAGGTCCCGGTGAGGAAGGTCCCAGGGTCCCCACTTGTGTCCCCCTGCCCCTCACTGGGGAAGCAGGGGGCTCCCCTGCCCTGCGGTGGTGGGAATGGGGACAGCCCTGCTGCCCTGGGGGGCTCTGCACCCGCAGCCCATACCATACCAGGGCAGGCAGGGCGGGGGGAGCAGGGGGACACCAAAGGCTGTGGGTGCCAGGGGAGATGCCAGCAGCTGAGCAGCAGGATGCCAGCGTCCATCTCTGCCTCTCTCTTCCAGAGGAAAGGAGACGATTACAACAACATGGAGCAGATCTCAATCATCGAACGGTTCCCCTACCCCTTCCAGGTGAGTCCTCACTGCAACCCCTTTGCAGCTCCAGGGTGCTGGGGGGAGGACACCAGAGGGACCTGGGGCCAAACACAGCATCGCTTCCCCAGTGCCAGGTGTCATTCAGCTGTTTGGGGACACCCTGCTGCTGTCTGCGCTGTGTGAGGCTGGCAGGTGAGCCTCTGCCAGCCCCGGGGAATTGGGCAGCTCTATTTAAGGGGGATGCTTAGATGAAAACCTGCTTCTGAGCTCTGTCTCATCCCTTGGCTGATGCTGGAGAGACACTGTCTGCCAGCTGCCCACTCAGACCCCAGCCCAGCTGCCTGCCCCTGCTGGTATCCAGCACGGCCCCCCCGCCCTCCCCCGTGCACTGAAAGTCACAGAAGGAAGTGGAAAGTCTCGGGGGAGGGGGCTTATTTATAACCTCTCCGTCACGGTCCCGCGAGCACCGTGCGGGGCGGGCACACACTGGCAACAGCTTGTGCTCTGTGCTGGCTGCTTGGGGTGGCCACAACCCTCTACTCCCCCCTGTCCTCCCCGGGAGACCCCCAGCTGGGGCGCTGAGGCATGTGGTCCTGCAGGTGGTATACGATGAAGGGCCCCTCTACGTCTTCTCCCCGACGGAGGAGTTGCGCAAACGCTGGATCCATCAGCTGAAGAGCGGTGAGTTTGGGGGCTCTGTGGCTCCCTCGGAAAGCAAACACAAGCAATGAGCTGTGTGTGTGGCACAACCCACAGCACCGAGTTTCTGGGGACTCGCTATCTCGTGGTTATATTATCTCATGTTTATGGAAGAGCGAGCGCTGATCAGAAACTTCTCCCCTGAGGAGCACACTCGTAAGGCCTTGCCCCCACATGCATCCTGAGCTGACACCAGCTGCGCCTGACTGGGGGAGGTCTCTGTCACCCTCTGACTTCTGCAGCACTGCAGCCACCTCAGATGAGGCTTCTTGCACTCTCACAAGCCTGTTCCAAGTTGGCTCAAGCAGGCTCAAAGTTACAGAGGGCAAGAGGAAATAGCACACATGGCATGCAAGGCAAGGGCAGGGCTGCCAGTGCTTTAGGAAAGGTGGATAAAAAGCCTGCTGGAACCTAGGGAGTGTCTCTCCTGACCCACCCCAAGCCTCGCTCAGTGCTGCCGGGCTCAGACTCAGCTGCATGGGAGCTGCCGCCTCGAGCTGGGAGCGTGTTGCAGCAGCACTGCGCAGAGGGGTCCGGTGCCTGCAGTCGGCCAAAATCTGCTGGAGCTGCCTGTATGTGTCTCTTGGTGCATGTGTATCTTTCTGTGGCTTTGTGCGGGTGCGGGTGAGATTAGCTGCTCAAACTGACACAGGGAAGTTTGCCTGAGTGAGGCGGAAGCAGAGCAGGCTGATAACGGGGAAGTCGGTTATTTCACGAGAGCCCTGCTGCTCTGCCCTGACAAGCAGCCAGCCTCCTCCCCACTTCCCTGCTATGGGAGGGGGGTTGCTGCAGCAGCTGAAGCCAGTGTAAAATCCGCAGGGAAAAAGGGGAGAGAAAATGCTGGCCTCTTGCTGCCGGGACGGCCTCATCCTGCTCCACAAGAGAGGGGGCTCTTGCACCCCGCAGAGCTGCTGTGCCCAGCACTCTGCTGCCATGGTGTTCAGGCACATGCAGTTGTCCCTCCAGCCTGAGGAGAAGTATGAGTAAGCTCGTCAGTGCCTGCCCAGCAAGGAAGTGGTCTCCCAGCAAGGGAAGTCTCTGAGCAGGCAGGGGGTTGTGGCAGTGCCCTGCTCTCTCCATTGACATGCCAGGCACAGCACTGGCCTTCCACCCCACTTCTGTGATAAAAAGGGATCAAAAGAACTGCAAACTGTCAGCAGCCCAGGGGATGCTGAATTTTCGGCTGGCGGGAGGGGCAATCACAGCAGGATTTGGCCTTCCAAGCATGCTTGTGTCCCTTTGTGGAGCTTCTGAAGAGCTTTGATCAAATCTGAGGGGACATCCCTAGCCCTCCCTGAGCTAGGGGTTTTGTGGCACAGGGTTTGCGTAGCCGCAGCACCGAAACACGAGCGATGAGCTGAGAGCTGAGGGAAACCTGAGCAGCAGGGCCACATCTGGCCCTGTGTGTCGGTAGCACAGCAGAGGATGAAACGGTTCAATGGGGCTGATCATCTGCATTCAGGGAGCAGAGACCATTCCACAGTGGGCTGGGGCCACACCCCTGGGTCACGCGCATCTCCCCTCCTCTGCCACAGTGATCCGGTACAACAGTGACCTGGTACAGAAGTATCACCCCTGCTTCTGGATTGACGGCCAGTACCTGTGCTGCTCCCAGACAGCCAAGAATGCCATGGGCTGCCAGATCCTGGAGAGCAGGAATGGCAGTAAGACACCGGGCACCCTCTCCTTGCCCTGTCCCCAGCCCCAGGGGACTACTGCGGAATGACACCAGGGATCTCTTTTCACCTTAGTCCCTTTTGTGTTCTGAAGGTTTAAAAGTTGGGCGGTCACATCGCAAGACAAAGAAACCTCTTCCCCCCACTCCTGAAGAGGACCAGGTAGGGGCCAGCATCAGCTTGTGGGTTTGCTCCAAGGTGTTTAAGCAGAGGTCTACCTGGGGAAAGCCAACACAACATGTTCAGTGACTGACAGGGCATTTCTCTGAGATGTACAGCCCAGGGCTCTGCTCTGGAGAGGGCTGTGAAGATGGTGCCCTAAGGGAGCAGGAGCTTGAACCAGAGGATGGAGCCCAAAAGCCTGGAGAAAAGTCAAATGATCTCACCCCTGAGGTTCCCCAGGGGGAGCTGGGAGGATAGAGAAGGTCTGATAGTAGGGTAGAGGAGCCACGGGTTAAGCCAAAAGTTTGAAAGAAACCTTTTGTGAGGACAGATCTCCAAGGAGGAAATGTTGCAATAAAAAGCACTGGGGGGGGTGTGATTGGTCTGTTGGAGATACATGTGGGAGCTGAGATGAACACTGTGCTGACCTGGCCTGAGCCCACTGCCCTGCCAGGCCTGGGGAGGGTCTGGCCTGGGGAACAGCGTGTCTGCCAGCGTCACCGTGTCCCGTGCTCTCCCTCGCTCTGGGGAAGATGGTGATGAAGCCCCTGCCTCCTGAGCCGGCCACCAGCACCACAGGCGACATGAAGAAGGTAGTGGCCCTCTACAACTACCTGCCAATGAACGCGCAGGACCTGCAGCTGCAGAAGGGTGAGGAGTACTTCATCCTGGAGGAAACCCACCTGCCCTGGTGGAAAGCTCGTGACAAGAACGGGTAAGAACTCCCACTGCCTGCGGCACCCACCCCGCCGACGGTGCCCTCTCTGGGTGCCAAGGCACTGGTGGGCAAACACACCAGCGTCTCGGGGGTTCAGACAGGCTGCCTCTCTGTGGGCTACTGCCTGGGGTGGCACATGAGGAGGGTGAGGGAGACTGAAGCAGACTGTGGTATCAGCCTTCCCCAAGCGTGAACCCCGATGGGTTTGCGCCAAGGTTTTTGAGCCCGTTTCTACTCAGCCTCCTGGGGCAGGAACCTGCTTTCCCCTTGGCTTCCTCCATCAGTGTGTGACCATCCCCTTTTCTCCTGCAGGAAGGAAGGATACATCCCCAGCAACTATGTCACTGAAACCAGCAATTCCCTGGAGATCTTTGAGTGAGTACGGGAAGGTGCAGGGATGTGGCATGTTGCACTTAGTTGGAGACTTTTTACATTCAGTTGTTAACCTACGCAGCCTGTGAGCCCAGCCTGGCTGGGTGGCTCTCCCTCCTACACAGCCCCCTGACAGCCATCCCTGCCCTGCACCGCCTGTCCTGGCTGGGCCAGGGTCAGACCAGGCTGGGGGCAGTGGTGGCTGCGGTGATCTCCCTGATAACTGTGTCCCTGTTCCAGGTGGTACTCAAAGAATATAACTCGGAGCCAAGCAGAGCAACTGTTGAAACAGGAGGTAAGTGTTGACTCCCAAGGCTGGGTCCTTTCTATACACCATCCCTCTGTGTGCTGCTGTCACGTTGTGTGCAGCATGGGACCAACCCTGGCTTGTTCTGGGGGGGAAGTGTTGCCCCAGCAGCCCCAGGAACCATCTCTACCCCAGCGTGACCTCCTCCTGACTGGCACTCAGGAGGTGGTCCCCCAGGCAGGGACTGGAAGTAGGATTCCTCTGACTTATTGCACCCTCTCTGGCCATACTGTGACCTTCACTCACTTTAAGTCTTGTCTGTTACAGTCATGCCTCCCCACAACCACACCAGCCCCTCTCCTCTTTCTGTTTTAGGGTAAGGAAGGGGGCTTCATTGTCCGAGACTCTACCAGCAAGACAGGGAAATACACTGTCTCCGTCTATGCCAAGTCCTCTGTGTAAGTGGGTCTTAAGAACAGCTTGTTCCTACCTCAGAGGGCCCCTCCAGGCACCCCTCACCCTCTGCCTGCCCTTCCCATGCTGCTGACCCCACGTAATGTCTCTGCAGAGACCCCCAAGGCATGATCCGCCATTATGTTGTATGCTGCACCCCCCAGAATCAGTATTACCTGGCAGAAAAGCACCTGTTCAACACCATCCCGGAGCTCATCACATACCATCAGCACAACTCTGCTGGTCAGTGTCTGGGGGGCGGAGTGAGGCCAGCAGTGTTTTTACTGATATGACAGTATCCTCACCTTCCTGCACTGAAGGCAGGAAGCTTGTGTTCCTGCTGGAATGTGACCTGTAAGCGTGGCATGGCAATCTACCTTTTTGTGTTTCAGGGCTCATATCCAGACTGAAGTACCCCGTGTCTCAACACCAGAAAAGTGCTCCTTCCACAGCTGGCCTCGGCTACGGTAAGCTGGTCTGGGCTACCTCAGAGTTCCCTGGTTTAAGGGCCTGTCTCTACCAGCAGTAACCTTCCAGGGGTGGGGTCCTCACGGTCCATGGCAGCAGGGCTCGCAGCCTTCCCAGGAATCACTCCCCAGCACTCACTGGCCCTCTGGTGACAGTACTGACCAAGAGACGCCACAAGCTACTTTGCTCCCCACCCTCTGGGGGAACAGCTCTTGGATTCCCTGGATTTTTGGGGATGGTTTTTCAGGCAGCGCATGCTCATGAGCTCTTCTTGGGCTTGCTAGATGAGATGACTGGGAGCAGCCTGCAGGGGGGTCACCTGCACCCACGTTACACTTGCACTCTCTGTCCTAGGGTCGTGGGAGATTGACCCCAAGGATCTGACCTTCCTGAAGGAACTGGGGACAGGGCAATTTGGTGTGGTGAAGTACGGGAAATGGAGAGGCCAGTACAACGTTGCTATCAAGATGATCAGGGAGGGTTCCATGTCAGAGGATGAGTTTATCAACGAAGCCAAAGTCATGATGTAAGTGGTGAGCAGCCTGCAAGTCAGTGCTGGGTGTGCCTTGCCAGAACGGCTGCACTGCTATGGTGTGGAGGGACAGTACCAGGCAGCCTCACACTCTGTAAAATGCATCCAAGAAATTACTGTCTTTGTGTTCATTCCCCAGTGAGCTTTTCCACCGTCAGCTGGGCAAGGAGCACCTTCCCTTCACAAACTCTCTTTCTTCACACATGCTTCTTTTGCTGCTTGGCCTTCTAGATGCTCAGAATTGCCCTTCTTATGCCCAACACAGGAACCTGTCTCATGAGAAGCTGGTGCAGCTCTATGGGGTCTGCACCAAGCAGCGTCCCATCTTCATCATCACTGAGTACATGGCCAACGGCTGCCTCCTGAACTTCCTGCGGGAAACTCGGCGGCGGTTCCAGCCCGCTGAATTGCTGGAAATGTGCAAGGACGTCTGTGAAGCTATGGAGTACCTGGAATCCAAGCAGTTCCTGCACCGAGACCTGGTAGGGCTGTGGCTGAAGGACACATCTCCAGCTCAGCGACAGCCACAGCATGTCCTAGGCAGGGTCCAGCATATTCATCAACATGAGAGGCCGTTCTGCAGCCTTTTCTGGAGAACTTCCCTCTAAGCTTCACGGCCCACCCGAGCATGGGTGGGATGCGCTGAAGTCACTGCTCTGCAGTGAGTTAGCAGAGATTGCAGAAAGGACAGGACTAGGTAGTTTTATGGGGGATGGGAAAGACATTTGTGGCTAGGGCAGAGTTTGCGTTAGGCAGCACAGGCAGAATCGCAGGCTCAGACATGAAAAGGGACCTCCTGACCCCCATGAAAAGCTGAGCCTGCAGTCTGTCAGGCCTTGCGCTGGCATTGCCAGCTTGCAGTCCTGCTAGGTGCCATACCTGATCTCCTTCTGGTGCTGCTTTGTTCAGGCAAAATCCGGCCAGGGAAGTCTCCCCTCCATAGATAAACAGGGTGCCTGGAGGCCTCTCTTGCTAGCTTTGCTGAGGACTTTGTAGCTTGCCCCAGTCCAGGTGAACCTGTAGGAGATGTGAGGGAGTGTTAAGTGGGTGTGGGGGAGGTGAAGTTCCAGGTGGTACAGGGGGATGGGAGAGGCAGGAGCAGGTAGGAGTGACTGCCTCCATCTCTCCATCCACAGGCTGCTCGCAACTGTTTGGTGAATGACCAAGGAATTGTGAAAGTATCAGATTTTGGCCTTTCCAGGTCTGGTAGATATATCTGTGTCACCTTCCTGTCTCAATCCCCCATCTCCTCCAGTCTCTTCTGTGCTTTAGTCTTTCTCCCCACCATCCTCTTGCTCTGTTTTTCCTTTGTCCTCTCCTGTCTTTCTGCTTTATCTATCTGGCTGAACCTTCTGCCCCTCCACTTTCCACCATCCCTTTCTTACTTCTCTTTGTCCCTTTTGCCCCGCTCTTTGCTTCTTTCCCCCACCTCTAGTATCCTGGCTGCAGCTTTCTCTTGCATCCCCTTTTTGCTGTGCTCCTGTGTGTCACCCTATCCCTTTTGACTACCATATACTTGTTTGCAAAGGGACATTTCTGCCTGTTGAAACCCACGTGGAGTGCAACCTCTGGTCAGTCTGAGAGCTGTTGGTTCCTTTTGGGCTTGATGGGTTGCATGGAGGAGTGAAATGTGAAATCTGAGACAGGCACCATGATCCATTTATCCGCTGCAGGTATGTTCTAGATGACGAGTATACAAGCTCCATGGGGTCAAAGTTTCCAGTGCGGTGGTCACCCCCTGAAGTGCTTCTGTACAGCAAGTTCAGCAGCAAGTCTGACGTCTGGGCTTTTGGTAAGAGCGTGGCATTAATGACTTGGATGTTGGGAAGAGGGTGCCGCAACCACTGTGATCTCTGCAAACCACCTTCAGGCACAGATGCTCCCCGGCCACGACCTGTCCTTGCCCTTTCCTCTAACAGGCGTTCTGATGTGGGAAGTTTACTCTCTGGGAAAGATGCCTTACGAGAGGTTCAACAACAGCGAGACAACAGAGCACGTCATCCAAGGCCTGCGGCTCTACCGGCCGCAGCAGGCCTCCGAGCGGGTCTACGCCATCATGTACAGCTGCTGGCACGAGGTAAGCTGCTCTCACCCTCGGTGATGGCTCCCAGCTGCCCTGGGGGGGCGGACACGGCTCTGCGGCCCCCCGGGGGTGGCTGGCAGGCTGCAGCAGGGTGTCCCCTCTCTCACGGCAGAAGGCCGAGGAGCGCCCCACCTTCACGGCGCTGCTGGGCAGCATCCGGGACATGACCGACGAGGAGCCCTGACTGCGGGCCAGGCCGGCCCGGCCTGCTGACCCCCCGCCTGGTGCGGGGGGCTGGGACTGCTGAGCCGCTGCCGCCTCACCGCCCGCCGGGACGGACCCGCGCACCGGACGGTACCTCGGCACCGCTGTCACAGACACGGCACCGGCCACCCTCGGGCGAGCAGGCGCCTGAGGGGCCCCTCACGGCCACCCCCGCGGCTCCCGTCACCGGCAGGGCCCCTGGCGGCCGCGGTCCCGGTGCCGGCCAGCCCCGCCGGGCTCCGCAGGCGGCGGCTGGCCAGGCCCGCGCGCAATAAACGGTTCCCAACACCGACGCTTCCTCGGCGGCTGCCGCCGCGCCGCGGGCCCGCTCCGCCCCGTCCCGCCCCTCCCGGGCGGCCGGCGGGGGGCGCGCGGCGGGCATGCGCGGGGCGCACGGAAGGGGCGGGGCCAGCGCGTGCGCGGCGGCGGCGCGGCGCGACACGTGAAGGTCGCGGCGGTACCGGTAGCGCCGGTAGCGGGATGGACGCGCCGTCCGCCGCCGGGCTGGGCGGTGCCGACCCCCAGCTCCAGCGCTTCATCGAGGTGGAGACGCAGAAGCAGCGCTTCCAGCAGCTGGTGCACCAGATGACCGAGCTCTGCTGGGTACGGGCCGCACGCGGGGCCGCCGGCTCCGGGGACCGAGGCGGCGGGAGGGACGGGGGGTGTTGGGTCGCGGTGGTGGGGCAGGCGGGCTGGGACGCCGCGCTGATCTTTGCCCCCAGGGGGTGGAGGGAGATGGGGACAAAATGGAGGCGCCGTGGAAGCACTGCCAGCCCCGTGAGCCCGAGGAGGGGCTCTCGGTGAAGACGGGCCAGGCCGGGAAGAGCCCCGCGCGGCGGCCGGGGAGCGGGCGGGGGGGTAGATGCGCCCGAAAGGATGAGGTTCCCGGGGGGGGCGGGATGCCGCCGGTGTGCCCGAGGGCTGGAGAAGCGCAGGACCCGCGGTCCCGGTGCGCGGGAGGGTCGGGCTGTGGTTTCCCCGGGCGCAATGGGTCCCCCGCTGTGCGCAGGAGAAGTGCATGGACAAGCCGGGGCCAAAGCTGGACAGCCGGGCCGAGACGTGCTTCGTGAACTGCGTGGAACGCTTCATCGACACCAGCCAGTTCATCCTGAACCGGCTGGAGCAGACGCAGAAGTCCAAGTCGGCCTTCTCCGAGAGCCTCTCCGACTGAGCAGGAGCCGTGCCGTGGGGGACGCCGGCCAGCCCCCCGCGTGGCCGGGCCCTCCACCGCGCCAGCTCCTGGCCACTCTGCCGCCTGAACGAGCCAGGGTCAGCTCTGGGGTTTAGGATTTAATTAAATGCCAGTCTTGGGGAAGTTGCAGCCAGATGAGAGCCCACGACAGAGGCACAGTTGCTCCGCCTCGGGGTGATGGGGCACTCCCACCCCCGTGGGCCAGTAGCCCTCTTTGTGCTGGGACTCCAGGGCTACTGATGCTCCATGGGGAGTACGTGGAACTCTCACGCTCAGCTGAATGGAGGGGTGAGGATGTTTGCATCAGGGGGTGCTCCCAGCGCTGATGGGAATCTTGGCTCTGGGCGAGGCCAGCCTGTGACTGCTGACTTAAAGGGTGCTGCACAAAACCAACCCTCCTGGGTAGATGCTAATAGGCCCTGCAGGCACCGTCACTGTGCAGTGCGGTACGGGTAACCTTTGCCAGAAGAGGTTTTGGGCACAGTGGTCATCTGAGGCCCTGTCACTACTGGAAAATACCTTCAGGCTTCCATAGGTAAATCATTCATGTGGCCAAGTGACAGATTTTCAGATTGCAGCACAACTCTGTCAATACTGACTTGCTCCATTCACTGCTTTCCCCTGGTCAATGTAATAAATATTAACTGGGTCAATTTTTAACATGAGATTCTCCTTTGTTCAGGTAGATGACCACTGAGAATTGAAAATCTGGCCTTCTTGTCACTCCCCCTCCTTCCCAGGAATCCCGTTTATTGCAAAATTAGTAGGGAGAGGGCATAATTGTCTTCTGGCTAGAATGTCTGCTCTGAGTTTGGGTTTGTTGCTCAATTAATTCGGTCCCATGAATCAAACTTGTTTCTGGGAGAGGCTGTGGCTTTTCCTCCTCTTTCCCAAAAGGTTAACAGTTCCTGCTGTCCTGTAAAGGTGTAGTTTATTTAGAGAGACTAAATGCAGGAAATAAGTAACCAGCTACTTCATAACCTCATGCACCTTTACCTGTGGAGATCACTGGAAGGAGGCCTCTGGCTGTGTCTTCTGGGCCTCTGCCCCCAGGACAGAGGAGCCTCTAAGTGGATAAACAGAGGACTGATCCACCCTCTGGAAAGGCAGCCCAGCATTTCAGCAGTGTTTACATACAGCACGGCTCTGGGAAGCCTGGAGCCACCCCCTGACCGTGTCTTGAGACCACTACACAGGAACCTGGTAAAGCAGTTCTGCACGCGCCAGTGTGCCGTGGGCGGCTGCACAGGGCACCCGAGTTCCTAACACAGGTGGCTTGTAGCTAGGCAGCCTTCCTGGGAACAAACGCAGGATCTGCTAAGCAGAGCTATGCAGATACAAAACCCACATAAGTGAGGACACAGCTGTCTAGTTATCTTTCAGAAACTTACCTCAGTAGCTAAGGACTCAGGTCACTCCTGTTCCCAGAGTAAGCAATTCCCTCTCCTGTCCCTATCAAGTTTCTCTCAAGCAGCCTCCTGCCCCTATAATCCTTTACAACTTTCAGTGCTGGCTCAGTTCTTGGTACAAATGTATCACTAGCCACTTGGTAACTGAACAAATGGGGTTTTAATAGAATACGGTAAGCAGGTGCTTCATCAACCTGCACAGCAGATGTTGTGTGAAGGGGTTGCTCCCTCCGTAAGAGCCACAGCAGCATGTGGCAGCACCACTGAAGTTCTCGAGTTTTGGCTGTATTCTGTTCTGGGATATGAATCTGTAAATAAATTCTAGCAGAGTGAGCAAAACAAGTACTTGACAGAGGAATTTTTGAATTAATATTCTGGGTCTGTCATCTTTAAAGCCAGACATCCATCTTCTCTCCATGTAATCTTAGTGCAATGTTAGATTATTTTGTAACTGTTAATCTTCTAAATATACTTTTAAAAAATGCTGTGAGGCCTCCCTAAATGCATGGTCTTCACATTCAGTAAGGGTTAGCACTGTGTTAGTGCTGCAGCCCTCTCCACAGCTGAAGTGAAGAGGCTCTGGATTCCAGGAACCGGGTGGTTCCCGGGGCTCCTGCCCGTAGCCACAGGAGGCTGCTGTCCCTGCCAGCTCCCTGCAGCAGCAGGTCACCCATCGTACCTAGGGCAGGTAACTGCCAACTCCTGCTACTGCAGCAGTGTCTAGCAGCAGCTGAGGCAGCTTGTTCAACCTTGCAGTAGAACTGCCCAACAGTGGGAGCAGAAAGCTAGCAGTTTAGAGGCTTCCTCACACACTTTCACCTTCCTCCTCCTCTTCCTCCTCTGTGCTCTGAGAGCCTTTGTCCTCTGAGGGCAGAAGAGGCTGGTGCTGACATGCCTGATGTCTGTCTGCACTCCTCCACGAGGCATGCAGCTCTGCCCTGCCTTGCTGCAGGAAGAGGGGCAGAAGGTTGGGGCTGAAGGGCATGTCCCTGAAGGCGTGCAGGAGAAAGATGCCAGACACGATGGTGAGGAAGCCACTGATGGTGCCAATGATGTTGTCTAGCACCATGTGTTGCCACTCCTTGAAGAGGATGGCAGAGCACATCATGACTGCTGTGGTGAACAGCACATAGTACACGGGTGTGACCACAGAAGTGTTGAAGATGTCCAAAGCTTTGTTCAGGTAGTTGATCTGGATGCTGATGCAGATCACCAGGCACACCAGGAGCACCCAGCCCAGTGGTTCTTTCAGGACTGGCTTCCCAGAAAACAGTTCTTTCAGGGCAATCCCCAAGCCTTTGACACAGGACACAGAAAGCGAGCCGATGGCAGAGCAGACCAAAACATAAACCAGGACGTTGCTCTGTCCGTAACGGGGTCCAGCCACAAAGATAAGCAGAAGGGAGCTCACCAGGACACACACAGCAAATACAATGAATCCTTAGGGAAAGAAGAATTAAAGAGCTCTATCAGAGAACAGTAGCACCAGTAGCAGATGTAACTGAACAGCAAATAGAGATGGAGGACAGGTGGGTAACTGCCCCATCAGTCTGTCTTTAGTTTCCACCTGTGGGGACCGCAGTGGGGAAGCAGAGCTGGTCTCCAGCCTGAACAAAGTTGCAGAGACAACAGCAGCTCTTTACAGTGCTGATCACAGCACCGCCTCACAAGTCAGCCTGTTGGGGGATAAAGCTGCCCCTCCTGGAAGGGGGTAGGGGCACAGCCAGTCGCTACAGCCCTGGAAGAGGTGGGGGGCTTGCTGACGAGGAAGACGAGGGAGCACACAGCTCTGCAGGAGACCCAGGGCAGGGGCAGAAGACTTGGGAAGCCCTAGCTGAACTCTGCAGGCTGTGGTGGGATAAAGAGGAAAGCGCCACATCGCAGGAGCGCAAGGCCCTGCCAGAGTGCTCCCTCCAGTGAGCAGCAGCATGTACTTGTTAATCTGCTTTACTCTTCTCCCTTTGCCTCCTTCATTTCCTGGGGCTTATTCTGCCATTCGTGCTATTGCCCAAATCATATCCTTGCAGCCTGACTCACCCTCTAACATAAATATCGGGACTGCTTGATCTTGAGCAGTCCTGAATCGCTCGTTCATCTTTGCCTGAAGTTCCTCCTCTATCTTGCTTCAGCCACATCCCTGCTGCCCTCGTGTACAGGAATTCCCTCTCCTATCCCGGCACTGCCACAGGCCAACCCCTTCTGCTGACAGCTGCAGCTAATTCCCATGCTCTTCCCTTCTTGCATCAATACATCATAGACAGTACAAAAAAAAAAAGCACACTTGGTAACTGTTTATGACCCAAGTCTTCACTCTTGCTTTGGCACAGATGCAGCAACTTGGGAGTATCACCCACACTCTCTCTCTGCGAAGTGGGGTGCCTGTCTGCTGCTTCCATCTGGTGTTAAGAGGACCTGACAGTCCTACAAAAGCCATTCTGAATCTGACATGGCCCTCTGTGTTTTAAGCTAGTTAATACAGTGTAAATCCTCTCAGCACATGCATTAAACGCTGTTTGACTGCCACCAATCTTTCACATTTAGAGCGTGGAGACTCCAGCCTTTTTCCACCACAGAAGGCAACCTAGAAGCTATCCTGGACACAGGAATATTTCCTCCAGTGGTGCACAGAACAAGAAACAGCTCAATCACCCTTTAGTTCAGTCCTTCCCAACCTAGCCAAGTTGTATCCTACCTTCCACTGTCTTTTCCAAGCCTGAAGTTGACAGGACCCCTTTTAAGTACCTGGATCTTTCAGCTTCTCTGCCATTGACTCGAGGCTGGAAACGCCTTCTTCCTGCGGAGCATGGATCACCATCACCGTGGATCCCAGGATACACAGGATACAGCCAATCTTCCCATGAACATTCAGCTGCTCATTCAAGAAGGTGGAAGACAGAACTGCACTGATAGTGAAATAAACCCAGAACCAATTAGACCAAGAGATGGAATACCTGAGGGAAGAGACATAGAAAGCAGAGCAGCTGCTTTCACCACTGAGAGGTGGTAGGTGAGGTAAGGGTGTTTCCAAGGCTGCTTACCTAACAAGGACACTTAGAGCACCCAGGGGAGTAACCAGCGTTGCAGGGGCAAAGGCGTAGGCAGCAAAATTTGCGGCTTCTCCAACTCCCACTGCAGGAGAAACACTGTCAGGTAAGCATCAAAGTAGGAGCAATTCAGCATTATACAAGTTTGAGTGCAGTCAGAAGAAAGCCTCAATTTCCACCTGAGCATCCCGTGTTTCTCTGAGGTGTGTGGGGTAACCAGGAAAGAACAAGAAGCCTGATACAGGTTCTCTTGGGAGGAGAAGGCTTGTGGTTACACATGGTGATCCTTAGTCACACGTGGCTATGCAGCTGAGGAGTAACCACAGAAAAATATTTCCATAATGTCCTCAAAGTTGAAAGGAGTTTTGGCACTTTTCATATTTATAAGTCATGTTCTTCCCCTGGAACACCTTTTACAGCTTTTTAAAGGGTAAATCAAGTACAATTGGTTGTTAATCTTGAAAGGTATAAGTTAGAGCCACTAAAAGCGCTGTAGCCCTAAACCCCCTAGTGCTGATGTGCCGTTGTAACTGCATCATTTGGGCAGACCATTTCAGAAGTACTTAACCCAACCCAGTTAGACCAACTCCTATTTAGCAGAGAAACCTGGTAATGCACGAGAGTTTAGAATATTTGTCGTAATTACATCAACGACATTCTCAGACAGATAAAAAGCAAACAACGATCGTAATAATAAAATATGAAAGCAACAGGGAACAATGACAAACAAACTCTTAAGTGTGTCTTGCTGCAGGTTCAGAGCAGGTACTTACTGCACAGCAGCCCTGCCCACCAAAGCCATTCCTGCAGGTACGCGTGACCTCCTTGTCCTAAGCGAGGGAGAAAGAGTGAGAAGAAACCTGAAATGAAGCTTATTAAAAAGGCTCATTATCCTGCCAGAGCTGCCTCGGGGAAGCAAGCGGGGCTGCCTGATCTCCCGGCACAGCCTGATCTCCTCACACACCGGCCTGGCCCAGGCCTGGGCAGGCACCCATTACTTTTACCCTAAAAGCAAAGATTTTATCCCCTGGTTCTCCCGCGTTTGAAACGCTTCAAAAAAGCGTGAGCAGTTCTAGAAACGTGTCTTTGTTGCCTATCCCTGTGCGAAAAGCTTCTTTGAGACCAAAAAGCCCCACCGACAAGGAGGGGGGCGGCCAGGGCCCAGCGCTGCCCGGGCCCGAGGCTGATGAACGCGGCTCCGGGGGCAGCGGCTGCAGCGGTGGCCCAGGGCCGTCTGCCCGCCGGCACCGGGGCGTTCCGCTCTCTCCCGGCCCGGGGGCGGCGGTACCTGCCCTGGCGCGGCCGCGGCGGCACAGCCGGAGCAGCCCCTTCTTCTTGAGGATGAAGCTGCCGCCGATGAAGGCGCTGGAGGCCAGGGCCAGGCCCAGCCCCACGTAGAAGCCGCCCCCCATCGCAGCGCCGCCGCCGCCGGGCGCTTCCTGTGCGCCGCCAACACCCTTCCCCCGGCACCGAGCGGGCCGGAACGGAACGGGCGGGCGGGGGCAGCCACCGCCGCCGCACCGGGCCTGGCTTCCGCCGGCGGCGGCCTGGGGCTCCCGTGAGTGCCGGACAGGCCCTGCCGCGGGTGTCGCCCCCCCGGCGGCGCGGCCCCAAGCCCCCTCCCCGCCCGCCGGCGGCGGCGGCCCGGTGCGGGAGCGCCTGGCCCGGGGTAGGAGCCTTCTCGGCGCTGAGGTAACTGGTTCGTGTTTCCCAAGCTGAAGAAGAAAGGATGAGTAAGAGCAAGGACGATGCTCCGCATGAGCTGGAGAGTCAGTTCGTGCTGCGACTGCCACCGGTAAGAGGCTGCTCAGCCTGGTGCGGCCAGAGGCGCTGCCGGCCCGGTGTAGGCGCAGCAAGGTCCGGTTTGCTCGGCGAGCACCGGGCTCGGGAGAGGGATTAGCAAGGTGGGTGGTGTCAGCGGGGAAGCTGCACACATGGCAAAGGACAGGGAAGCAGGGTGGGTGCTTTTGGCCTTGGGCAGTGAAAAAAAAAAAAAAAATTCAACAGTCAGAATCCAGTATAACTGTCAGGCCCTTTCCGTAGCCCGTTCCCACTCATTTGAACAGATTTTCTGCAGCCTCCTCTTCAGAGGTGCTCCTGCCACCCGGAGCAGGAGGCTCAGAAGACAACTTAGAGGGTTAGAGAGGAAATTTTTGTGAGAGTAGAGCTTTCACAGAATCACAGAATCATCTCGGTTGGAAAAGACCTTGAAACTCCTCCAGTCCAACCGCTAACCCATCACTGACCGTTCCCAACTCCCCCAGATCCCTCAGCGCTGGCTCAGCCCGACTCTTCAACCCCTCCAGGGATCCCGGGGACTCCCCCCTGCCCTGGGCAGCCCATTCCAACGCCCAACAGCCCCTTCTGCACAGAAATCCTTCCTCAGAGCCAGCCTGACCCTGCCCTGGGCAGCTTGAGGCCATTTCCTCTGGGCCTGGCGCTGGCGCCTTGGCTCCAGAGACTCATCCCCCCTCTCTGCCCCCTCCTGTCAGGGAGTTGCAGAGGGCCAGGAGTTCTCCCCTCAGCCTCCTCCAGACTGAACCCCCCCAGTTCCCCCAGCCGCTCCCCAGCAGACCTGTGCTCCAGACCCTGCCCCAGCTCCGTTGCCCTTCTCTGGCCACGCTCGAGTCATTCAGTGGCCTTTTTGGGGTGAGGGGCCCAAAACTGAACACAGGAATCGAGGTGTGGCCTCACCAGTGCCGAGTACAGGGGTGAGATCCCTTCCCTGTCCCTGCTGGCCACGCCAGTGCTGACACAAGCCTTTAGTCAGTGCTGACTCTTCAGTTGCTGTGGCTGTCAGTGCACTTGATGCTATTTGTTAGGTTATCTGGGGCCTCGCACCACTGTCCCAGCCGTGTTGTGTCAGGAGGTGTGAAGGACACTGGCAGCGGCACAGCCACAGGGTTAACGTGCTATTGGGAGGAGGGTGCAGTTTTTATTGGAGCTCTTGCAGTTCTTTTTCTGCACTGGGATGGCAGTTAGCATTAAAGCTGGGTAGGTTGGATAGAAGCCTTGAGGGATTCTCAGAGAACATCTGATAGAAGTCCAGTTCTGATAGAAGTCTGTCCAACCTTCCCAGGAATACGCCTCCACCGTGCGGCGAGCGGTACAGTCTGGAAATGTCAACTTGAAGGACAGGCTCACCATTGAGCTACACGGTGAGTGAGGAATGGGGCATCTTAAAACTCCTCTGACTGTCCACAAGCGAAGCTTGTGTTTTCCCATGAAATTTCTGCTGCCCATAAACGTGTTGCTCAGTTTAGCTGTTTAGTGGCAGCACTAACCTGTCCTGTGGCTTTCCGCAGCGGATGGGCGCCACGGGATTGTCCGCGTAGACCGGGTGCCGCTGGCAGCCAAGCTGGTGGATCTGCCCTGCATCATTGAGAGCTTAAAAACCATTGACAAGAAAACCTTCTATAAGACAGCAGATATTTGTCAGGTATGGGCTGTCCTTCTTGCCTGCCCCAACAACTTAACTCCTTGCTCCTCTCTCCAGGAAAACCCTTCTACGCTTTGGCAGCTGGACACCCAGTATAACATGGCCAATTTCTGTGGTTTTGCAATGTTAGCAGTTTAAAATTCCCCACTCTGCTTGGGGTTTAGAAATCCTGTTTCTGAAGCATGAAGTGTGATTGTACTTGTAACAGCTTAACTGCTGCTGTGTTTAGGTAGGAACTGAGCTAGGTGTGAAACGTGTTTCGTGCGCCCCGTGCCTGTGAATCCCTTTGGCTCACAACACGCAGTGGGCAGTCACCATTCATTTTCCAGTAAAGCTTTCACATCTTTTTGTCCTTGCATTACGATAAGCACCCTTTGTATTTATGTGGGGATTCCAGATGCTTGTTTGCACTGTGGATGGTGACCTCTACCCCCCTTTGGAAGAGCAGACTGCGAGCACTGACCCCAAGGCAAACAAGAAGAAGGACAAGGACAGAGAGAAGAAATTCATCTGGAACCATGGCAGTGAGTAGAGGCTGTGCCAAACCCCTCCATCCCACCACACCAGTGTCCCCACAGCTGTGCAGGGCACTCACCACTGCCGTGTCCTGGCTGTGCTGCTGTTCCGTTTTCAGTGCTCTCTGTTCCTTCTCCCTTTTGGCACGCAGCTCTCCCATTTGCCTGACACATCCAATCTGTTTCCTCTGTCACAGTCACTCTTCCCCTGAAAAATGTACGAAAGAGAAGATTCCGGAAAACAGCTAAGAAGAAGGTGGGTTGCTTCTCACACATGGAGATGCAATAACCAAGGGATGGGAAGTCAGAAACTTCAGAGCTGTAACTGTCTGTTAGTCCAGAAAACATGTAATTCCTTAACATTGCTTCACATGTTTCCTTGGGTGAAGGGAGGGTGGTAGTTTTAAACACCTCTTTGGGTGCTTCCTCTGTGTTTTCCAAGATGCTCCTGAGGGGAAAGTCCTCTGTGCAGAGAACTGCTGGACTCCATTCCTGCGGCTGCCTTGCCATAGTGCATCTCTTCCTGCTCACAGAGAAGAAAGGAAGACTCGCATGGAAATGAGGCTTCACTCATTCCTGCTTTCCCAGCTGAAATCTTCTCTCTGTGCATGGCCCGTTCACTTCCCCAGCAGGGAACACTACAAATAGAATAACTGTCATTTCAGCTGGGGGAGTGACAACAGATGGAGCTCAGAGACTGTCTCTGTGCATATGCACAAGCCAGGCAAGGTGTTGGGGAGATGCAGCACCGTGAGGTTGGGAAGACTTGTTCTTCTCTACTTTGCAGTCTCTGAGAACAGGATGGAGTGCTATTTTACATGACATTTGGGAAACAAATTACTTGAGACATTCTTATACCCCACAGGAGAGATTTGATGTCACTGCATTGAGATTCTTGGCTAATTTAAAAGTGAAAAATGAACCCTTCTTTTGAATGGATGGGAAGGAGTTGAACTGACCATCCATCAGGGAACGGTACCTCACGGACTTTCTGCATACACACAGAAAGTCTTATTTCATAAGTAGTATAAGTAGAAAAGTGAGAGCGTACAGCCCACCACGGAGCTCTGTACAAAAGGGATGGATTGCTTTCTGGAGGTGCATAAATTACTTTTAGGGTAAGCACAAGCAAAGACTGAGGAGAAAGCATAAAAGAGAGGCTTGAAATATGGCTCTGTCCAGAGGTGGAGGGTTGGAGTTGATCAGCACCAGCGGCGTGCATGAGGCGCTTAACAGTGTCTCTGTTCTCTTTCCCCTCTCTGGCCCAGTATATTGAGTCTCCTGATGTGGAAAAAGAGGTGAAGCGTCTCCTGAGCACAGATGCTGAAGCTGTCAGTGTCCGTATCCTTTTAGGAGAAAAAAAGCTCAAGGGGGGGAGAGGACACTATGTGTGACCTGGAGGTTGTGGAAATGAGAGACAATTTCAGCTTGGTGTGGGTGTGAAAGACTGGGAGATAAGCAAACAAGAGGCACTGAAGTTTTGGAGCTGCATCTTTGCCTTGTTCAAAGTTGCACCAGGGCAGGGTCAGGCTGGCTCTGAGGAAGGATTTCTGTGCAGAAGGGGCTGTTGGGCGTTGGAATGGGCTGCCCAGGGCAGGGGGGGAGTCCCCGGCATCCCTGGAGGGGTTGAAGAGTCAGGCTGAGCCAGCGCTGAGGGATCTGGTGGAGTTGGGAACGGTCAGGGTGAGGTTCATGGTTGGGCTGGAGGAGCTTCAAGGGCTTTTCCAACCGAGATGATTCTGTGAAAGCTCATTGTTTCTTGACCTTCCTTGCAGACTGTACTGTTGTGCTGAGCAGGAACTTAAGTAAGAGCAGAGGGGAAGTCAGCAAAAAAGGGGGTTGGGATGGTTTGTCTTGGATGTCCCTGGCTGCAAGGCCAGACTTGGAGGGACAGTAATCTCATGCAGTTTCTAGCATTCTTTTGTCATACTGCATCTTCCGTGTTCCTCTTTTTCCCTTGACTGGTCTGTTCCTGCTGTCAGGCTGGGAAGTCATTGCTGAAGATGAAACAAAAGAAGTTGACAATCATGGTTCGCTCACCAGCTTGGACATCTCCTCCCCAGGGATGTCAGGACATAAGCAAGGCCATGGCTCCTCAGGTGCAGTGGGGAAGGCTGTTGTTTTCTTTCTAGTCACTAAACAATCAGCTGGGCACATACTCTCTGGAGTAAGCCCTAAGCAGAGCAAAGGAGAGAGGGTGTTGAGACAGGCACCCTGCACTTACGTGGTTCCTGGCAAGCAAAGGGTGCCGGGAGGTCACATCAGCTGTGTTTTTCCTCTTCCCTTTTGCACCCTTTAGAACATGATGAACTGCGGGAGATATTTAATGACATCAGCAGCAGCAGTGAAGATGAAGATGAGAGGGATCATCATGATGACGAAGACCTGAACATCATGGACACTGAGGAAGACTTGGAGAGGCAGCTGCAGGACAAGCTGAATGAGTCTGATGGGCAGCAGCAGGAGAACGAGGGGTCCAACCAAATAGGTGAGTGAGTGGCAGAGCGCAGCAGAGTCACCAGGCTGCCAGGCAGCCCGCGCTGCCCACCTCTGCTGCTGCTCTGGGTCTGAGCTCACTCTCTCTTCCAGTCATGGGGATCCAGAAGCAGATTGACAACCTGAAAAGTAAACTCCAGGAGACCCAGGACAGGAGGAAGCGCCAGGAAGATCTCATCATGAAAGTGGAGAACCTAGCTCTCAAGGTGAGACTCTCCTGGGCTCTCTTCAAGTCTGCTTAGTGCTGGCTTGTCATTAGATCCAGCAGAGTGATTCAGCTGCTACCCTGGAAAAGCCAGCGGGGCTTTTGCCTGCTGGGTTAAAAATAATCGTGTGACCATACACACTCCAGCATTTCTTCATAGAGGCAAAACAATCCATGAAACTGCAGGAGATAAGGGGGTTGGTTGGGACTTGCTGCACCATTTGATGTGTGCCAGCACTCGTTCAGTTGAGAACACATTGGTAACTGTGGTCTGGCATGTCTATCTCTGCAGACCCGTCTCCAGGCCGTGCTGGATGAGTTCAAGCAGCAGGAAGAGCGAGAGAAACAGCAGGTGAGGAGAATCCCCCAGTGGAGTGGGAAGAACTGGGGCACGACACGGTTCTAGGCTTGGCCTCTGACAAAGTTTCCTGAATGCTGTGTACCACACCAGCTGCTTTGAACTCTGGTGTTACGGGCAAGGTGAGGTTGTACTTTATCTGTAGTTGCATGGAGCTTCCCAGGACAAAAGCAGGTGTAGGAAACGGGGTTGGTTGCAGCCTTCTGGAGGCGCAGTGAACTAAAACGTGTGAGTCTGCAGTCCAAGGCTGCTGGGTAACACGTGACACAGAAACCCACTGCCACACCTGCATGAGAAAGTAGCTGCAGGATCTTTGCAGATTTCTTGCCTGGGCAGCTCTGCTGAGTTTTAACCAGGCACCAAGGCAGGAGGTTTCCGTTCCCGGGTTAAGCAGCTTCCCCAGTGAGTTTTGCTGCAGAGGTGCCCAGACACGGCTCCAGCAACATACGGGCACAGCGGCTACTAGTGCAGGGGAGGATCTGCAGGAACACAGCGTGCTTGGGGTGGAGCTGCCGTGAGTCCCAGCCAGCCTCACTGCAATGCCTCACTCCCTCTTCCCAGATGACGTCTCTGCAGGAGCAGCTGGAGTCCCTCATGGAAAAGTGAGGAGCGGGCCTGGGTCTCTGTACCTGCAAGCAGAGCTGGAAGTGTTGCTCATCGGCCGTGCTGAAGTCTTTGCTCTACTCGCACACTTCTGCCAGATGAGCTGCTGGGCAGTGCTAGAGGCTCCGTGTCCAGAGCTGCTCTCACATACATTGTGCTGGGTTTGGCTGGGGAAGCTAAAGAATCGGACTACGCCTGCAAGAGCAGCCAAAACACTGGATTTACAGTAAATATTCAGGACTATTCTCCCAGAGGGCTTTAGTTCTCCCTGGGACAGTGCAGTGCAGCTTTCTGCATCTTCTTGGTGGGCTGTGGCCTGGCAGGAGCTTGTTCTTGTGTTTGAGGCATGCTTGTGTCTGCAAACCAGACTCAATAAAGTACTGTTTCCAACCCTGGTGTGTTCCCTTCTGGTCTCTGGAGCACAGACCAGCACTGCTGAAATACTCCTAGCAGGGCTGGGTCACAGGGAGACTGTGTGTGAAGGGGACCCTGTGAGCTGTCACTGTGGGAGGAACAAGCCCCTCCTGATCAGGGAGTTTCTTTAATTCCTTACAGACTAGGCAGGCAAATCCCAGATTAACCTGGTAGGGTGGAAAGAGGATTAGAAAGGCAGTTCCAGAACACAACGGAGGGCACCAGGGGCGTCAGCGAGGGTGTGCCACAGCAGGACGCCCCTCTTGCAGCCTAAAGGGCAGGGGCAGAGGAGAAGGCATCCAGGCTCTGGCCCCAGCACAGAAAGGGAGAGGCCAGCAGCAGCCCCGGGAGATGACGTGTCCAGATAGTCAAGAACGGGAGATACCCTGAGGAAGAGAGAGAGGGAGCTTGGGAAGGGCTGGAGCACACCCTCGTGCGTCAGCCTGTGACCTGCTTCTGGGGGCTGGCAGGAGTGGCCATGGAGGAAACCTACCTGCTGAATGTGGAAGGGGTCAGAAAGAAGATTCTGCACGGAGGCCAAGGGGAGCTGCCGAAGTTGCAGGATGGGAGCAAGGTAAATTGTCTTGGTTGTTCCCCAAAGCCCTAGGAGAGGGGAGTGGGTGCGACACCGCCATCCCTGCCCATTACAGTTAGATTCCCCGCTCACAAGCTGAGCTCCAGATCTGTGATATGGGGAGGGCCCATCTCCAGGACATCCCTTACAAGGCGGGTGCAGGAAGGGCTGTTTCGGGCACATGCAGCCGCATTTTTCTCACAGTGACCACTGATACTGCTCACTGCCTTCACCTTGCATCGGTGCTGTCACTCGCCTCCTCCCTATCTCCTGGGGCCGTTGGAGCTCAGCAGCTATGATGGGTTGCTGGAAATCTGCCTTTCCTGATGGGTGTCAAACAGGAGTGAGGGGTGCGAAGCAGGAGCTCTGGGGGATTTCTGAGATTTCTCAGCCCAGGGGTACGGGCAGATGAGTGTGGGTTCTGCCAGGTCCTGGTGGATGCTGTGGGAGCGGCATGTACTGGGTTATAAAGGGGGATCCAAAGAGAGCAGCAGGATATAGCACCGATGGGTGTTAAGAAACTCCACCATCTGCTTGCTGTCAAAGCAAGTGGGTAGGAGGCACAATCTCCTGCTGTGGATGGAGAGCTGCCAATCAAACCAGCACCTTACTGGGAGCAGGCTTGGCCCCACATCCTGGCCCTGTGGCAGAGGAATTCGGGGCTGGTAAGGGTGTGGAGGGCTCTCACTGTGGTGCCTGCCCTGGCTTGACACTGAGCTTTCTCTGGGGCAGATCACCTTCCACTTCCAGACGCTGAAGGATGACTTTGAGCGGACAGTGATCGATGACAGCCGGGAAGCTGGCTTCCCCATGGAGCTCATCGTGGGCAAGATGTTCAAGCTGGAGATCTGGGAGACGCTGCTCAGCTCCATGAGACCCGGGGAGGTGGCCGAGTTCTGGTGCGACGCCATCGTGAGTGAGGGGCCTGTGGGCACCCACTCCCCCTCCTTTCTGCAGAGCCAGGGCGCAGCACCGTGCACCTGGAGATGCTCCAGCTTTGCCTGGGGCAAGCACAGGGGGCAGAGGTGTCACTCAGCCACAGGACCGGGGGGATGCCCCGAGGAAGGGGGTGCAGGCTGGCCCTATGCAGCTGAGCAGGGTGCTCCCCCTCTTTGCAGCACACGGGCATGTACGCCCTGGTCTCCAGGGGCATGCGGAGGATCGCAGAGGGCCAGGACCCCCTGGAAGGGCAGAATCACCGCTGTGGCATGGGCAACATGTTTGACTACCACAGCACGGGCTATGATGACCTGGACGAGCTGCAGCGGACGCCGCAGCCCCTCATCTTCATCATGGAGTTGTTCCGGGTAAGGGGGATGGTGGGGGTGTCTGCCAGCACAGGGGCTGCTGGGGCAGGCAGCTCAGCTCCTCGTGCCTGTGCAGGTGGAGGAGCCCTCAGCATACAAGCGTGACACCTGGGCAATGAGCAAGGAGGAAAAGCTGGCAGCAGTGCCTGTGCTGCACAGCGAGGGCAACCGCCTCGTCCTCCGCAAGGAGTTTGGACAGGCGGCGGCAAAGTACCAGGAGGCTGTCATCTGCCTGAGGAACCTCCAGGCCAAGGTGAGCAGGACCCAGCCACCTCCTGTCCTCCCTGGCTGCATTTCCTCAGTGAAGCACAACCCTGGGGACCCTGGATGCAGCTGTGAACCACCCGCTGTGGCTCCCTGGGGCAGGAGAAGCCATGGGAAGAGGGCTGGCTGAAGCTGGAGAACCTGGTCACGCCACTGGTGCTCAACTACTGCCAGTGCCAGCTGGAGCTGGGCGAGTACTATGAGGTGCTGGAGCACACGACGGAGCTCCTCCAGAAACACAATGGTACACACCCCCCACCCCCCACACTGTGCCCATAGCCCCAGTGGACACTGTCCTCTGGCTCCCCCATCCATGACAATGCTCATCCCACATCTCTCCACCTGTGATGGTACCTTGGTCATCTGAATCCCCATGTCCACTGCAGAACCTCCGTCCCAATTCCCCCCGCCCCTGCCCTGGTTTCCCCTGCCCCCAATGTCACCTGCAACCCGTGTCCTCTAGGTCATCCCGCCCACGATGTCCCACACCATCCAGCTCCCCCTGCCGACCATGGTTCCCCTTGCCCATGACGATCCCTGCACATCATGTCCCCAGGTGTCTCTGCCCATGACAGTACCCCTACCTACATCTGTCTTCACCCTCTGTTCCCTTGCCTGCGATGGCACCTGTGCTCTGTGTCCCCTGGGTTCCCAGCTCCCGTGGCTGGTGGCCCAGAGTGGCAGGACCCCCACCGGGGTCTCTCCTCTCCCGGCAGACAATGCCAAGGGCTATTTCAAGCGGGCGAAGGCCCACGCTGCTGTCTGGAATGAGCGGGAAGCGCGGGAGGACTTCTTGCGAGCGTCTAACCTCGACCCCGCCATGGCAGCCGCTGTGAAGAAGGAGATGAAGCAGCTGGGGGAGAGGATGAGGAAGAAGCACGTGGAGGATAGGAAGCGCTACCAGGGACTCTTCCAGCCACCCCGGGGGCCACGGGTCAGCATGAGGCAGGAGAGGAGGGAGGTGGGTGACAGGGTGATGATGCAGGAAGAGGCCCCTCAGGGTGAGATTGGTGTCCCAGAGCCCCCTGCACAAGGGGAGCAGGGTGCAGGGACCAAGGAACAACCAGGGGCTGAACAAGCAGAACAAGGGACCTCTGGGTCCGGGTGTGACGGGGCAGCACCAGAAGGAGAAGCAGCCCAGGGGCAGCCTGTGGGGGCAGAGCTGGAAGCAAGAGATGGGCTGGTACTGGCAGAAGCAGCAACCATGGGTACCTGTGGGGTGGAACCAGAGAGCTGGGGGGCAAGGAGGGAGGCGGAGGAGGCAGAAAAGGAGGAAGAGGAGGAGGAGGAGGAGGCAGAGGAGGAGGAGGAAGAGGCGGCAGAGGCGGAGGCGGCAGAGGAGGACGAGGCAGAGGCGGCAGAGGAGGACGAGGCAGAGGCGGCAGAGGAGGACGAGGCGGCAGAGGAGGAGGAGGCGGCAGAGGAGGAGGAGGCGGCAGAGGAGGAGGAGGCGGCAGAGGAGGAGGAAGAGGCAGAGGAGGAGGAGGAGGCAGAGGAGGAGGAGGAGGCAGAGGCGGCAGAGGAGGAGGAGGCGGAGGCGGAGGGTCCAGCAGCAGAGCTGGAAAAGCTGTCTGTAGGGCAAGATGAGGCAGCAGGGCTCAGACAGGGGCTGGAGCAGGGAGCCAGTGGGGCAGAGGGAGCCGACACAGGGAGCATGACTGGGGCTGAGCCAGGCGAAGCCCCAGAGCCAGGGCCACCCAGAGAGGGACCGGGGCTAGCTGAGGGGCTCCCAGAGCTAGAGGATGAAACACCCACCAACACACTGGAAGAGACAAGCTGCAGGGAGTAGCAAGCAAGCAGCCGCTGAGGAAATGCTGGGGTAGGCAACATCCCCCCAGACAGTTTCACCCCTCGGGCAGTGTTCCAGGCTGGGCACTCAGGGGCAGATGAGGAGCTGGGCGGAAGGGCAGAATAGCCCCCTACCCCGTAGTAGCCAGGGAAGGGGGTGATGAGCCCCCAGGGCAGTGCAGAGAGAACAGAGCTCAGGGCCACAACCCTGGGGCACAGCCTGCCCTGAGCAGGGCCCATTACCCCCGGATGAGGGAAAGGCTGCTGGACCACTCGGGAGAAGGCACAGCACAGGCAGCGGGGCTGCTGTATGGTGAGAGGGAGCCCCAGGGCTGGGGCCTGGCCCTGCAGTGACACAGGAACAATGCTGTCCCCACCCTGGGGCCACCAGCCCCCATGTGCAGCAGAGCCTGCTGCCTCCCTGCCCTAACTCATCAGCTCCAGTGCCTTTCAGCTGGACCCTGCTGAGCTTTGCTGGCTGTGAAATAAAAGCTCTTCCCTGACACCATGTGCTGGATTTGTTTATGGACATGACCAGCTTCCCTGATAAAAGCCCACACTTGGGCCTTGCCCTGGAGCCAGTGGTGCAGGGATGGCGTGGGGCATTTTGCTCTACCCTCGAGAGAGAGAATTAAAGAGGTTGTATTCCACCCACGTTTAAGCTCCCAAATCTCTCCTGCAAGAGCTCTTTTCCTGCAGTAGCACCATGTGAGCTTTTGCCCAGCATCACCAGCCCTTCCAGGCAGGGGTGAGAACAGGCCCAGCCCTACAAGTGTCAGTCCTGGGGAGGCTTCACTGTCAGCTGAGGCTGGGCTGCACCCTGTGCCTCAGGGAGGGCCTGAGAGGCCCCAGCCTTGCCCTGGGCTAGTCCTCAGCTGGGCCCCTCACTGTGCCACAGAAGCAGAGGGAACATGGGCAGCACTTGGGACAGAGGCACCTGGACGCCTCTGCGCACTGGAGACCTAATGGGGCTCCAGGGAGAGAGCATGGAGGGATACCCAGCATCCCACTGCTGCCTACATCCTTCCTGGGGCTGAAGGGTTTCCTACAGCAGAAGTCCCCAGGCAAAGAAGAGGGACTGTCCCCACACAGCCCCTGCCCAACCCTCAGGCTGCCATGTGGCCCTGAGCAGACCTTGCTGGAAGAAGACAAAGGAAGATGGTGGTCAGGGGATGCACCTGGCTTGGGGGACCCCAGGGCTCCTCTCACAGCTTCTGCTCTGACGTGAATAGTGTGGACAGCCAGGGTGACACAGGGCACAGGGACATCTGTGTCCCAGCAGCCCTGCAGGAGTGGTGCCAGGATGGCACAACTCAGGAAATGCTCTGACTCAGCCAAGGTGCACAGATAGAAGAAGCCAGAGCACCAATCCAGGTCTCAGTATAAATACAAATTTATTCTCTTTCCAGAGTAGAGATGGCATGAAGCAGCAATGACAGCAGCACCACAGTACATGGTTACCAGAGCGTTAGCCAGCCTGCTCCCCTCCCTGCAGCATCCCAGCTCTCCAACACAGCCTGAGCCCCCAGCCCGGCCCCCACTGCTCCCTGCGCTGGGGCCAGCAGCTCTGCCCTCATCCTGCCTTTTCCTTCCTCCAGCTCCCCTCAGGCTGGGTACTCCTGTCCTCATCCTCAGGCCAAAACTCCCCCCACACTCCCCCCATCCTGCCGCTGGGATAACAGAGGGGGTCCGGCCAGGTCTCGCAGGCTGGCATGTGGTCCCTCACCACACAACACTTACAGCCAGGCTAACACCAGTGCCACCACCACTGCACTCCTGTTGCTTGCCCGGGGGTGGGAGGGGATGGCAAGGACAGCAGCCTGCACTGCTGCTAGTGTGCATCACAGACCCCAGACACCTGGCCGTGACATTTGCCCTGCCTCATCCCCGAGGCTTTGCCCCTCTGCGGCACACGGAAGCCGACTGCACAGACCTGTGCCTCCAGACACCGCCTTGGTCCGAACCTCCCTGAACAGCTCATCCCTGCATCCCGTCCCAGCCAGCGACAGCCCCATCCCTGTCCTCACAGCAAGCCCTGTTTTGGGCAGAATGTCACACTGGCATGCAGCCCTGCGTGCACCCTGCCCGCACCCTGCCCTGTGAGCTCAGGTATCTCACCCCTCCACAACCTGTGGCCCCAGAGCACCAGGATCATCTCAGCCTCTGCTCTGGGGCACCCCACAGCACCTGACTCTACCTCTTTCTCGACATAACACTGCATGAGACAGCCAGCCTGAGGAAGCCTTTGGGGCCAGGAGCCACCACCATCGAGCTATCTGCCAGCTTGTAGAACAGCCTCCTCCACTGCCCGGTGGGACTGGGACTCATTTGCTTCCAGTGAATGTCTCTGGCTCATCAGCCCAGCTCAAACTGGGGGACAGCAGCAGGGCAGCTGCTCCTTGGGGGCAGCGAGGAGGCACCCTGCCTGCCCACACCACTAAGCTCCTGCATCGCAGCCCAACATCCCGTGGGCCCCAGGGATGGAGCTATGGCTGGAGAAACCCCTTCCTGCAGCACCATGGGATGGGCTGCGCAGGAGCCCAGGCTCCCCAGGGATGGAGCTGGGTCTGGGCAGGACAGGCTCTCTGTCTGCACAGGGGCACAGCTGCCCAGGAAAGCAGGCGGGACAGAGCACCTGCTGCCGGTCCGGCCCTTCACTGAGCACCCAGTCCTGCTCCAAGGCAGCACCAGCAACATGGAAGGTGCTGGTCCCCACGGGAGTGGATGTTGGGCTGGACTGAAAGTGAAGGACAGTTATGCTTAAAGTGTTAGAATTTAATGGAGTGAGTCCATGATAGTATTTAGGTACAGAACATGTATATATAATATATATAAATATATGCAAATTAAATTATAAGGCTCTGTTATAAAGACCCTCTCAAGATAAGGCTACTAGCTGGGCTGAAGCTCTAACATGGACTCATCCCTACTCCGTAAATCTCGCAGACTCTCCCCACCACACCGTATGTGCTGGCTGGCTGTAGAGCCCTGGGTGGCAGAGAGAGTACAATCCATAAGGCTGGCAGCTGGATGCTGTTAGAAAGAGTTCTTTTTAAAACTGTATGGCTCCAGGAGAGTTTTGGTGCCCATAAACCTGGAGGCCCCTGGGCACAACTGAAGAGGAGCGGGATGCTCAGCTTTGCATCCCCCAAGGGAGTGCTGGGAGAGACAGGCAGCCTTCACCTTTCACCGCTTGAGTTCATTCTTCTGACCCTTTCCACCCAGGCTTGGACATTGTGGCCAAGTTATCGAGCCAGCCTCCTGGGGAGCCCACAGTCCCACTCCTGCATGACCTATGTTGCCCTGAGATCTTCTGGAGCTGACAAGCATCCTGCACGACCGTCTCAGAGGGAGTCTGTGTGAGGTCTGCCGCAGCACAGGGAGCATGGCAGGGAGAGGAGGGGGAGGAAAGCAGCCAGGTAGCTGGTTAGGAAAAGCCTCTGGCTCACAGGAGTTGTTAGATAAGGGAGGTCATACCTGAAAGAGAAATGGTCAGGAAAATAGGACCCAGAGCCACCTGGTTAGGATGGGGCTGCTGCAGAGCCAGAAGGATCCTGCTCAGGAAAGACAAAGTGGCCAAGGGTCTACATGAGCAGATGGGGAAGCTCTCCCCCACCTCATATTAGTGCTGGCACAGAGCAGTGTCTCCCTGCTGGCACACACATGGGCAGCCTGGGTGAAGGGCAGAGTGCTGCTCCTGGGCTGGAGCACAGAGGGACAGCAGAAAGACCAACCCCAAAACCCACTGGGCAAGTGGACCACTGTCCACACATACAACTCCCAGTCCCCATCCCTGCTGGGAGGAGCCATCCATGAACAGCTAGGAGAGCTTGCACCATTTCTTCCATCGTGCCAGGTAACTGGGGCCTCGACCTCTCCTGGAAAGGGATCTGGGCAGGGATGCAGCGAGGAGGTGGCTCAAGGTGATCACTGCAAACTTGATGCTGGCAGGTCTGTCCATCTTCGCAGGGGAGAGCCCCACAGGGTGCGGGGTCCCAAGCAGGGCAGGAGGCTGCTTTGCAGCTCATCTGAGGAGTTGGTCCATACTCTTGGCAGCTCTGATTGCCTCTCCTTGCAGGTGTGAAACCTCCTCCTCATCCTCTCTGCACCCAGGCCACACATCAGTCCCAGCAGCGCCGCAGCAGCATAGCTCTTGGCTGTGGGTGCTGCGGGGGATCGGCCGTCGCAGGGAAGCTGGGACCAGGGCAGGGGTCTGCGGGGAAAACCTCATCTGAGGGAGCAGTAAGAGGCCAGAGAGGGGGATTTCACTCGAGTACCTCGAGAGTTGGGGAAGGCGCTCCGCAGCTTCTCCATGATGTCTTCCAGGCACACGCTGACCTCCTGGGTTTTGGCTTCCACCTCATCTGCAGTGGGAAAGAGGGCAGGGGGGTGAGCAGCGTCTTTGGGCATCCACCTTGCATCTTTGCAGGATGGCAGGGCACAGGCAGCTTCCTGCAGCATTAAACCAAGGGAGCAGGGCCTAGACCTCAGCCCAACCCCAATCCCCACCTGCAGTTTCGGTGTCAGGTGTGTTGTGCTCTTTCTCCTTTGCCTGGCTGCCTTCAGACTGATGTGGAGATGAAACCAAGGAAGATGCTGCTGAACCGTTGCCATCTGACTCTGTTGGAGGCTGGAGAAAGAAGGGGGGGTTCTCACAACCCTCTGTCCTTTTTCTCCCCGCTTCTGACCGTCCCTTTCTGCCACTGTCCCAGCTCTGTTATAGCAAAGGCCACCCCAAGGATGGGCTTCCCCAGGTCCTTGCTCAGAGTACCTGCAGCAGCAGCTCTCTCAGCCGGTGCAGCTGGGACTCCAGCTGCTTGTTGTGGTCCTCCAGGATCTGCATGCGGGTCTCCAGGCGGCTCTTGTGCTGTCGGAGGATTCGTGCTTCTGCCAGGAGCTCATCATTATGTGGATCTTGCACTGATTCAGGGGAGCCTGTAGCCAAGGTTGGAGACTCCACTGCCTCATCATGCTGCCATTTCAAACGTCTCAGCTCTCCCTGGAGGATCCTGCAAGATAGTCTAGGTCAGCATCGCCACTCTCCTTCCTAGAGACTGCTGAAAACACCCAACAGCTGCACACTTGGGGGTGGCTCATGACTCAGAGACAGAACACCCCTGGAGGCTTTGCCACATGTGAAGCTTGAGAACCAGCACACTCAGACTTTTTCCCTGCACTGCAGGGTCGTTTCCCTGCAGCTCTACCCAACTTGCGAAGTTTACAAAAAGACACACAACTGCTTCCTAAGAGGCTGAGAACAAAGGCAGGGAAAGCATCACCTCCTCATGAGACAACCTGCCCTGCTCAGACCCTCACCTCATGTGGTCCAGAGGGGCTCACAGACAAGAAACACAGCAGTGCCCTGGGTCACTTCAACAATTTTGGGGCTCAGGAGGGGGACAGGTTCTGGTGATGGGAACAGGAACATTTTGGGGAACAGAGTCTTCTCCCTTCCTTGGAGAACACACCATCATTGAGTGCTCCCATGAAGGTTTTAGGGCTCAACCCAGACACCCTGAAAACCAGCCCACTTAGCTCCTCTCATGCCCACCTCCAGCCCCAGCAGCTGGGTCCACTCTGAGCTCTGCCAGGCTTCTCCAGCCCCCTCCCCTTAGGCTACAAACCCCACTTTCAGAGTTGCCCATGCCCTACCTGTTTTCATCCTCTAAGTGGGCCAGGATTCGCTCCAGCTCTCCTTTGTCATCCATGTTGAGGCTTCCTGGAACCTGCTGGCTGCCCCCAGGCTCTCTGTCTGTGATGGGGCTGGAATGGCGCAGCAGGTACTGGTCCTCGTCCCTGTTGTGGCAGGTGGAGGAACATGAGTCTCATGGGATTTGTGTTCCCTTGGGGATGGACATCCTGGAGGGAGGTGCTTTCATATGGGAGCTCATTCTAGCTGCTCCAGGGCTAGAGCTCAGGAGCGGCTCAGCACCCCCGGACAGCTGGGGGTGCCTAAGAGTCTCAGACTCACAGGAGCTGGCAAGGAAAATATTTCTACACCCTGGCTAGGCTGGGATGAAGCTACAGGAGCCCTGACTCAGCGGGAGGAGGGAAAGAAGGCAAAACTCACAGGCTATCATCAGGGGACAGGCTGTCACTGAAGAAGGAACAGTTCTGATTTTCCATCTCTGCAAGCCTGGAGGAAAGAGAAACAGGTTGAGATATGGTCAGAGACACCCCGAATGTCTGCTCAATACACCCCTGCAAGACCCCTCTCTGGCAGGGTCTCCCAGCCGGTCTGCACCTGTCCGCCCCTCTTTACAGGCTCTTTAGAAAATAAAAGTCACTGCTGCTCTGAGTTAGTCTCCAGACAGTCTCTGGAATAAAGGGCTGCTGCCATGCAGCCAGCTCAGCCTCTTCTCACATAAGCAAAGGAGATGGGTGAAAGCATATCAGCTCCAACCTAGGGCCTGAGCTACAGACTCCCTGTGCTTCTTGGGTGCCCACTCTGCCTGGACCCGTGGTGAGGGCAGAGACATTACAAACCACAAGACAGCAGCGATGGGAAGCACACAAGCAGCACTGGTGAATGCACAGGCAGAGCAAGACATGGAGGGATCTGCCTGGTAAGAATCCAACCAAGAAGGTACATGGAAACTGCTTCACCACTAAGACATCTGCTGTCAAATGCAAGGTGTTTGCTGGCAATTTGCACGGCCTGAGCCGTGGCCCAAGCAGGAGCAGAGTGGTGCAGGCAGGTTTGTCTGGCCCTGCAGCCGCCTCTTCCCACCAGCACTTCAGCCTGAGCCTCCACAGCCACCTTCTGCCTGCCGGATAGCATGCTGGGGAGTGTTGAGGGGGTTGAGGGCAGCAGGAGCTCCCCGTGTGTCTGCCCAGAAGCCCCTCCACACCCACTGGGGTCATGCTCCGTGCCCTGGCGTGACAGCAGTGCCCAGCAGTGATACCTGCTGGCGAAGTGCTCGATCCGGGAGTGGGTGTCAGCGTGCGGTAACATCGGGGAGGAGGCTGGTCTGGAAGAGACACACACTGGTCAGCAAGGCTTGGCAGTCCTCGCTCAAAGCTAGGGCTTGGAGAGGCTGCCCTGGTCTCACCTGCACTGAGAAGAGCCAGGGACAGGCTGGATGAAGACTGAAATTTCTGCTCCTCCAAGAACTGGGTGCTGTACCACCCCCAGAGCAAGCACACCCCCCCCCCCCAGCCCTCCCACGGGAGCCCTGTCTTGCAGCTGAGATGCTGTTTCCATCCATGAAGCCCATATATCAGACAGGGTCAAAAGACACAGCCCAGGGCACTGTCAACTCACGTCTCGGAGAAGTCTGCCTCGAGTACAGACTGGACGGGCAGGTAACCTCTCTGTGGATGCTTGCTGAAGTACTGCTTGGACCGAAACTTGTTCTTCAGCGTGGTGGCAAAGTCTCTCATGTTCTCACTGGACGTGGTCTGAAGAGACACAAACATTACCAGGTGCTGCTTAGTGAAAAGTGTGGGTCTGCAGGTCAGCATCTGCAGGAAAGAAGTCCCTTCAGGCTGAGCACTCCACAGAGGAAGAGTCAGACACAACTGAGTAAGCAAAGGAGGGCACACAGCAGCTCTGTCAGCCTATCACGAGGCCTGGTACAAGCCAAGCTGGGCACTGCTGGGTGTCATGCACCCCACAAGCCCCAGAACATCAGGGACACAGGCAGCCTCCAGCATGCAGAGGGGAAAAAATACATACAAGAGATCCACCAGCCTAAACACCTCCAGGCTTCTGCCATCAATGGGGACCTGCTCTGAGCCGAGACCCTCCCAGCCCAGCCCTGCCCCATACCGGGGAGTAGTACTCCATGATGGGGTAGTGCAGCTTGTTGCCCTTGCCAGCTCGGCCAGTGAGGAAGCAAGTTTGGCAGATATCCACATTGAACTGCTTCAGGCTCCGATACCTGGAGAGATCAAGACGCCATAGGGAGGCAGTGAGAGTCAGCAAAACCACACCATTTTGGAGCCCAAGAAAAGCTCAGCAGGGGACACAGGTGGTCTGTGCTGCTTTTGCACCCTACTGAGCCCACAGTGCTGATGGCTGAGGTCCCCAGAAGAGCATCCTGCTCCTTCCCCCTCTGCTGGCACCTGGTCTGACCTGCCCAAAACATGGCTGCTGCAGAGCTCTGGGTTCCCCCCACAGCACAGAACAAACTCAGTTCCCTCCCACAGGACATCGTGCACTTCCCTTGGGGGCCAAGGTCCCATATCACGACACCTACCTGAAGCCCTTGATGGGGCACTGCCGGCAGACGGAGCACTTGATATGGTGCTTCACCTGCTCGGCCATGGTCACCCGGTGCAGCACGGCCAGCCACACCATGGACTGTGGCTCCAGGTTGGCCCACTCCAGGAACTGGGACGCCTCGATGGCAGGCTTCCCGTTGCTCTGGGGAGGGGAGAGGAAGGGACTGCTCAGAGCTGGGACCCAGCTGCGATGGGGTGCAAGCTCCTTGCCACCTCTGGGAGCCTCTCCCCAGCCTGGCAGAGGGGATGGCAGTGGCCACAGCACTCTACTCACAAAACGGAAGCAGCTGCGGATGCTGGGCTCCACATTGCTGCCCCCAAACGCCGCCACCTCCCCCAGCTGGCGTGGGACCTGGATGGCCTCGTGGAGCAGGACACCAAGGTGCCGCTGGTCACACAGTCCCCCAGCGTTTGCCACTTGGCTGAAGAGATCTGCTGGCAGGATGGACACGCAGCCCCGTTAGAGACATGGCTGGTGCCACAGCACACCCGGCAGGACAGGCATGGGGCAGCAGCGTGTGGTCAGAGCAGGGGCCCTGACGCCTGTCTTCAGCAGGGAGCTCAAGCAAGAGGGAAAAGCTGAGCTATGATTAAATAAGCTTTACCAGTATCCTTCCAGCTCCCAGTAACCAAGAGTTTAGAGTCTTCTTGAGACTTCTTGAGGTTACATACATCACTTTAACAGTTCTGTCCTCTATGAATCTGCCCAATCCCTTTACTTAACCCCTTGGTGCTTCCTATGCTAACCCCTCCACTGTATCCCCTGGCAGGGTAGCATGGTTAAAATGCAGTGAGGAGAGGGGCTTCTTTTAATTTGTCTGAAACCTATTTCCCAGCCATGCACCCCCAGTTTTTTCCTTCTGGGAAGCTGATAACTGTTGCCTGTTTGCCTCTTGTTCCTTATAGTGCCATGCAAGCAAGATCAACAGAGCACCAGTCAGTCTGCAAAAATGCCTCCTAATTTAAGTGGCGTAGGCCTGGGGAGGGAGGGAGAGGTGGCGATGCAAGCAGATTAGTCACTGCAGGAAAGCTGTTTCTTTGCTCTTTCTGGGCAAGGAAAGACTAAGCCAGGAAACAAAAGCACTCCCACTTTCCCTGGGTTACTCCACACCTGGCCCTGGGGAGGGAAACGGGGGGACTCACACTGAAACTTCTCCTTGACCTCTGTCCCGCACAGACATGCAATGCCCGTCTTGAAGGAGAGAGCCCTCATCTTCCCACTGCGGCCACTGCAAGGCGAGATATTGCACAGGTTTGCAAATGTTTGGAGTTCTATTTCTGCAAGGGGATCAGCAAGGCAAGCCCGCGCCAGGCAGCCCTCTTGCTAGGGGCCTTTTTGCAGTACTGCCAGCTGGAAGAGCAGCACAGAGGTTTCCTTCCAAGCGCGGCAGCCCCACAGCTCAGGGGATGCTAAGGGACCGGTACCTGTCAAAGACATTCAGCAGCCAGTTGAGGCTCATGTCCACGCAGAGCGGCACATTCACCAGGATGCCCCGCTCCTCCTCCAGCCTCTCATAGAGGGCAGTCAGGCAGTGGATGACCTCTACCACATCCATCGCCCGGTCGCTGGGCTGCAGATCATGCTCATTGAAGATTTCCAAGGCTGTGGCCAAGGTCACCATGTCCACTGCACAGAAAGCACAGGCAGAGGGATCAGAAGCAAAGAGGAAAATGGGAGAGGTGAGAACCAAGAGGAGAGACACAGCCCTGCCCTGACGTGGGGCAGTCTCAGCCCCACAGTGGTGGGGAAGATGCTGACAGGATGAGCACAGCTCCAGAGTTGTTCTCCTACCCGCAAACCCCTCCCAAAATACCCACATCTCCACCTATAGTCAACTTGAGCCACCATTCTGCATGACCTTCCTTCCCTGTTGCTGTGGCCAGCCATGGCCACAAAAATGCTACCCATGAAAGGCACTGTGGGGAGCCACTGGCACCCAGAGCCAGCCTCTGCATGTGTTGGGTCCCCGAGGGGCTGGCGTGGGAGGTGAGGGGACACAGCCATACAAACCCTACAAGCAGCTGCCCAGCGGTGGAGCAGTCCTGTCTCCAGCTCTGACCAGCAGCAGGTGTCGAGGCACAAACTAAAATGGGGCTAGGAGAGCGTGAGCTACCCTGGCTACCCTACTTTCAGATTCCTGTGGCCACAGGTTGTGTGTACTACTGTGTTTAGCAGCCAGCAATCTTTCTTTCCCAAAACTCTTTCCATTTCTGAGATCATTTATGTTCTCGGTGCCTGGAGGATCATGTGCCATTTCCACAATATAACTTCACTCCATGGAAAAAGTCCTCATTTCTCCTGCCAAAGCTGCTGAGAGTTGCAGTGGGGACCACCCCCAGTTCACGGGCCACGGAATATCGCCCCTGTTCATCCTAGTGTCCACACTGCCCGTGACTGCATACGGCTCTGACATGGCACACTGCCTTTTTCCTGCATGGCCACTCACTCCACCAAATATCTCATCGGGGGAAGGTGCCTGGGCACCTCCTTGTCCTTCTTAAGTACATCTTGAAGAAGCAGCATTTATTTATGTTCATCTACATCCTTTCTGGGCTGGGAAGAAGGCAGCAGTGCAAGAGATGGACAACCAAAGACGCACAAGTAGCACACAGAAGGGCTCTGCTTTGCTCTCTGCCCTTTTCCTCACCGTGTTTGGTGTTTCTGCAGCTGTTTCTGCTGCATGGATATCTTTGCAGGGTGGCAAAAGCTAACTGTTCCTTTCCCCATTTGCACTACATCAGCCCTGAATGTCCCTGGGTATGGGACAGCCTGGTCACCACAGTGTCATGAAATTCCTCTGCAGCCAGGAGGCCCTCACCGATTGCTTTCCTCAAGGCCTTTCACAGGACATCAAGGAGCACAGGTCTGCCTGGGACCCCACTGCCACCTGGCTGTATCTCCTCCCTGTTGGGAACAACTAATTCGGAAAGGGGTTTTCCCTCATTCTGCCACTGTTTAATTTTGACAGAGCCTTAGGCGATAGGCCTTGCCAAAAGCTCTCCAGCAGTGGAGGATGCTGCATCTATCAGATTCCCATCCGCCTGCTCATTGATAGCCCCAGAATCTCCTCAGCAGTTTCCAAGGAGCAGTTGCCTTGGGGAGCCACGCATCGTGTTGAGCACCTGTCACATCATATTCACTTAGCTGTTAATCCTTGTTTTAACTGGAGTTTTACCAACAGTACAGGAGTCAGGTTTATTGGCTCCCTTCCTTCACTTTGAGTACTGGAGCCCTCTCTGCTCCTGCCAGTGAGGCTGCTGCTCTCTGCTACATCCACAGCTTCTCCAGGCTCCCTTGGAGCTCCTGGGTGAGCCCCTGCCTGATACCACAGCTTTGTAACTCTGAGCTGGACCACTCTGATTTCAGATCCCTTTAACTAAAGCCTGCCCTTGCAGTGTTTCCACCCTAAGCCTGCCTTTCTTCTGCTGACACAGACACCTTGCCAGTGGATTTGCTCAGATTTCCAGCCACAGGCTCATCTTCCTAGCACTTCTTGTCTCAGCTACCTGTCCCCTGGTGGGCTCCAGCCTTTGATGTGCTGATAAAAGCTTGTGTTAGTTTAATGCCTTTACCGAGGAAAACCCAGCAGGAGGGAAATACTTCCTGCACTCACATCGCAAGGCTTTTTGCACCCGTCGCAGTTTCATAGCTGTCCGATACGCTGAGAACTTGATGTTGTTCAAATCCGCTGCAATAACACAGGAAAAGAAGAATAAAACCGCAGCTCAACATCTTATCTCCAGGGCAGGAAGCAGCAGTTGCAGTTCCCAGACACAAGCTCCACCAGCAGAAGCAGAGTGGAGGAGGACAGGCAGAGCCTGGCAGGGCGTCACACCCCATTGCTTTGGGGAGCTCTGCGACACAGAGAGGAGCAGGTGGGCTGGGGGGATCTCACATAGCACCCCACTCTGCAAAAAGGTGGATGTACTCAAGTGGCTTTGTGGCAGCCTCCTTACCCAGTGTCTGGTACAACTCTGTCATCTTCGGGTGGTCCCAGCATGTTGTCTGGGCCTGGTGGCTAGAAGGAAAAAGGAAGGAAAGAAAGAGTCAGACTGGGAACTAAGCAGCTGCCATGAGAGATTAAAGAAAGTACACGGCCGGCCCTGGGAGAGAGTCCCCCAGTGCCTGCAGACACTGGGGCTGCTCCATCCCAGTGAGCACACTGCTCAGTTGCAGCAGCACGGAGGATGCCCACAGGAAGATGTCCCCTCTTACTGCCAGCCTACCCTCCCCCCAGCCAGTGTCCCCCCTCATCTGGGGCATCTCAGCAGGCAGGGAAAGCCTGGACCTGCCAGGCTGGGGGTGACATGCTTCGCTGGAGGTCAGTGCTCAGACCAGTCTGCTCACTGCTCCCCACTGCTAACTGGTCACCAATTCCTGTTCCCGCTGGACCAGAGAAGACCCTGGGCTGTGTCTGGGATGCACACACTCACTTGATGTAATATGGCACTTTGTTGGGGGAAATGGCTCGTTCCCAGGGGACCTGGACAGATGCTGCAAGGAGAGAGACAGAGATGTCAGATCAACACCAAAGGCTGTTTCTGGTGAGGGCCCAGCAGGGCTGTGCCAGCAGGTGGGTGCCTCTGAAGAGGCTGTGCCTTCCAAATCACCACCCGGGGGTGTCGGAGCAGGCAAGGAGGTCTCTCTGCCCATAAGAGAGACACAAGACTGCTGGTCTTGTCAGAGGCACCTTGTCTCTCTTGAGACAGGGGCTCTGAATCTGACTGAGCTCAGAACTCAGGAAGAGACACTTCCTGATGGTTTTGATGATGCCCAAGGCAACGCTGCTGTCACCAGTGGGCAGGGCTCAGAGCAGCTAGGATTCGGGCACACACAGAGCACTGCCTGTTATGGCGAGGTTTGGGCAGCCACAGCATTTGCTGTTCCCATTACTCATGCTCTGTGCGTCAGCTGCAGTATCTCAGGAAGATGAGGACACATCCCCTATCAGTTACATGCCACCTATGTTTGTTATCTAGAGGACAAAACCCTCTTATGACCCTCAGCTATTTTCCCTTGTCACAGGCAGCTTATCAATTCCAGCAAATGGAAAAGTTGCTCTTCCTTTCAGATAGGAGGACATGGTCGGCAGAGAAACACAGGCCAACAAACCCCACTGACATCTGGAGACCCTGCAGGGCATTTCTCAGGACAGACTCCAGACTCCGGAGCACAACCTGCTGCCCATCCTTTGCAGGTCTGAGAGCCATCAGCTAAACTCTGTACGAGCAGCAACCCTCTTCCTTACCATGTGAATGAAAGCCTCCTTAACGTTCACTTTTTTGGCCTCCCAATGACTAAAACGGGATATGGGTGACACTTTTTCTGACATCTGTTGTCTTGCCCACCCAATCTCTGAGGCTGGCACAGTCCCAGTATCACCTGGGACCTGCTGCTGCAAGTATCACAGCTCTGTGCTCTGAAGGGGAACCACACTCCTTTCCACCATTGGTCCCACAAGTTGAGGTAGCACAACGCTAACACTGGGAGATGCCTCCTGCTCCAGTTCCTGTGCACTAGGCACTGGCCTGGACCTTTTTTTAGCTGCATGCCTGGCTCTGGGGTCTCTGGGTTCAGCAACAGGAGTCTGCACCCCATTCTCCTGCGCCAAGCCCACACTAAGCCACTCTCCAGAAATAGCTTCATGGCAGGAAGCCAGGAGGACCCGCTCACATACAGGAAAGGAAGTGCTGGGAGCCTGGTCCGAAGTCACGGTGGGCATCTTGGAGCTGCTTCAGGCGTTCATTTATGGAAGCCTGGAGAATGGGACAGAAGAATACAGTGGCATCAGGCATTTCAGATCGAAGCCTTGTTCAGGAAGGCTTGTGGATGGACTCAGACATGCCCCAACACACAGGTCCTCTTCCTTCCTCAGTATTTGCATTCCCCAGTCAATTGAGCACTCTACACCTCCTCCCACAGGCTGAAGCAGCACAGGCCACATCTCCAGCTCACCTGTATCTGTATTTTCACAGACATCAACAAAGCCACAGCTGGTACTGAACCTCCCACCAGATCCTGATTCTTCTCAGGCAGCATCCTTTGTTCCTCCTATTACCTTTTCCTGCTCAAGACCTCTACAGATATACCAGCCACTTTCCTCACACTGAACTGATGCTCTCTTCTCCACGAACACCAGCCATACCATCCCTGCTATGCCAAGCCTTACATTATCATCTTTGAGGCTCATCAGTGACAGCCCTTCCCCAGCATCCTCCCACCCGCGGTTTATTTGCAGTGCTTGGTCCTGACTCCTTCCCACCTGCAGCTGCTTCCAGCGCATGTTGATCTGCTCCAGGATACGGGAGTTCTCCATGGACAGGTGGACATCTGAGATGGCAAGCTGGTGCGCAAGATCATTGACTACTTTCACCCCATCCTTCACAGGGGAGAGCTCCTCTTTGAACAGCTGGAGTCCCATGCCCAGGGAACAGGCACAGGGCAAAGGAAGAAGGAAAAGAAGCAGGCAAGTGGTCAGGACTTGGATCTGATTTCTCTGCTACCAGTTAAGGTGGGCTAGTTGCTGGCATGACAATGCTAACTAACCCTCCCACAGGTTATCTTAGCAGGGAAAAAAAAAACAAAACAAAAATGAAAGAGCCAGGCTGGAGATTACTCAGATCTCCTGAGAAGTTGGACGTGGAAAATGGCTCATCTGTGCTGAGCCACACTGTACCTGTGTAAGGTCTGTGCCATGACAAGGTGCTCAGCACAGCCAATTGCTCGGGACACTGCAGGCCAAATCCAACCTCACAAAGCTGTGGGGCTGTCATTGGGAGGACCTGGCCCCCGAGACACCAACTAATAAGACTGCATTGGACTGAGCAGTTAGGAGGAGCAGCATCTCATCACCTCTGGGGCCAAGTCTGGAGCCTTCTCACAGCCAGAAGTACCTTGGTCGATTGGATGTGTTCTGGCAAGGAGTCAATGAAAAGGTCCCCAATGGGTTCCCAGGTTTCCCGCACACTTTCAGCCTGGTCCAGTGTGGTGCTGAGCTCCTCCATGGCCCCTTTAATCTCTAGCAGTTGCTCCAGTGTCCGTTCGATGTGACGGTGCTGGTCCACGCACCTGGCTGTGAGTTTCTCCCACAGCTCGCTGGCCACATTCGCCTGCTTCCAGACAAAGCGGCTGATATTTTGGATCCGGTGTCGGGGAGAGACATCTGTAATGGCAAAGCAGAAGGGAAACAGAAAGCAAAAATGAGAGCCCAGCCCAGAGTGGCCAAGAGATGGAGGGAGGGCAGGGAAAAGGGAGGGAAAAAAAATTAGGGAAAGCCGGAAAGAGGGAGGGAAAACAAGTGATAATAGTATCTATCTCTGCACCAGCTCCTCTAGATATCCAGCCTGCCCATAGACCTCTGCTCTCTGTCCTCGCAGGCAGAAGCCCTGCTGCCCTTTAAAAACCTACCCCAGAGCACATCTGATACTCTCTCGAGAGATGCACCCCGTCACAGGCTGTGCCAGCAGCCTCTGCCTTCACCTGGGACAGAAGAGCTGCTCTGACCTCTGGCCAAGGACTGGAAGCCTGGCACACGACGGCATGAGGCAGAGCACAGACGTGCTGCTTTATGCCACACCAACCACCTCCACTTCATCCTCTCTGGTCTAGCCCAGGAGAAGCTGTGCTGTGCTATGGGACAACTGGGAAAGGGGAGCTCCACAGACCTTTGCTCTCTGAAGTTGGTTCTTCTAATTCCTCAAATGGATGCTGGGAAAGGAAAGCCTGTGCTGACTCCAGCACAGAGTAAATGTATGGCCCCCGAGACTTCACTTCTTCCATGAAAGCCTGGAGAGCAGAGCAGAGAGATGAGACAGCAGGCTGAGCTGAAGAATCATGACACTGCTGTGCCTCTGCTAAGGGCTGCAGTCATTTATTCACTCCGGGGCCCAAACCTCACCGGAGACAGAGAAAAGTTAACAGAGAAATATTTTTGCGGTTCAGGGAAGGAATGACCACCTGCAAGAAGGTGGCTCCTGTAGAGGTCCAGAGTGCAGCTTTGCTGGAGGGGGGAGGCAAAACAATGAGTCCAGAAGGGTGAGTTGGGCCAGGGCTGTGCAAGAGGAGCTGCTTTATTGATGGTGCTTTCACAGGCACTGCTTGGAGACGCTCCTCACTCATGCAGTGAGAGCACAGTCATGCAAACAGTCCTTCCAGCAGCTTCCAACAACAGGTCCAGCTGCTGGAGGAGCAAGGAGGGGAGCAGAAAGATGCCCCAAAGCAGCACATCTGCCAGGGCAGACTTCAGAGGCAGGCTGGTTTAGGATGCCCTCTCCTCCCCTCCAGCTGCATCCTCCCACTGGTGCTGTCTGATGGGTTGTCTATTTGTGTGCCAGGGAAGTGGCTAATTCCAGCCAGGATGAGAGATAACAACAAGCAACAGTTTGGTTTTGTTTTCAAAGTAAAAACAACTAAAGCCCAACATCCACTGCCAGCAAGAAGGAAATGTTCTGCTCAGGGAAGCAGAAAACTCTGGTCTGTGTGGCTTTACCCCAGTTTCAGATACGATGATAATGTGCTACTGCAGGAATCACTCATGTCCTGACCACTGGGTCACCTTTAGACCAACCAACCTCCCCAGGAGGGGATCCCAAAAGCAGAGGCCAGTGAGAGGCAATTCCCTCTGTTGCAGAAGTAGAACATCAGGAGGAAACTGGAAGTGATGGGGCCCACTACCAGCTGCAGCACCTGCAGATGACTTGAGGCTGTAATGCAGATTAGTTACAACCAGGTGGGCTCCACCTCTCACATGGTATTTGGTGGGGCTCTGCCTTTCCACAGGAAACCAAAATGGAGGAGGGCAAGGACTGGTGCGCTCACAGGCTGTGGGCATGAGCAGTGGCATGAGGCAGGGGTCCCAGGCAGGGCTGCCCACCTGCAGCTCATCTCAGCAGTGAACAGCAGCAGGGAAGGCAGGAGGGAACGTACCGCGTGCGTCTCCTTTTCCTGTTGCACCAGGAGGACGTCGCCCTGCAGAGGCAGCTGTGCCGAGAGCTCCTCATCCTTCTGCCCGAGCCAGTCTATGATCTCCTGGAGAGGCACCTGCAGTTTTCCACTGTGGTCAGAAAAGGCCTCCAGCCGAGCCCTGGCAGGAGAGAGGGGACAGCAGGACAGTAGTCAGACAGACAGAACAGGAGCAGGTTGTCTGGGGAGGGGAGGCACAGCGGCATGGCTGGGGTGGTGACCCCCAGACACCTGCAGGACCCCACCAGTGACTGGCAGCACCCCTCAGCACAGGCTGTGCACAACCCTCAGCCAGCACAGGTGCTTCACAGCCAGGTGGGGAGAAGCACAGAGGTCTTGGGGAGAGGAAACTGAGGTTATTCATCACCCTGGAGCCCAGAGCAGAGGACAGTGTCGCTCTGCATTTGCCTGTGGGTCAGGGCTGTGCTCTGGGTAGCGCAGTGGGCTTGGTTCATCATTTACACGACTGGGCAGCTTCCAGAAGCCTTGCATTAAGGCAGGAGACAATTAACACGCCCCAGTTAAGCTCTCCGTCATGCTGGCTGTGGAGATTCATCCTCTGACAATCTGGAAGGCATGTTCCCCCCACACGGTGAAGAGGGCTCCCAGCAAAAAGAAAAGCACGGAGGGGGTGGCGTCAAGGCTGTGGGGCATTAAGAGTCAAGCTGCAGAGACAGCAGCAGCAGAGGATGGAGAAAGCAGCAGAAAACAAGCAGAAGTGAAGGAGGGGAGGAAGAGGAGGAGGGGATGAGTGGAAATGGAGGGAATGCTTTTGTATAGCAAGAAAAGGCTCAGAAGTCTGTGGACAAGAGGAAAACCAAGCCAACCACACAGTGAATTTGTGTGGCTCATCAAGTGAACAAGTTCAAAAACTTTCTGATGAGCACATGCAGCGGGCAAGGCTGGAAGGCCAGGCCAACCTTGGAGCTTGCTCCAGGCAGGGACTCTTACCGAAGGCTGTGGGATTTCTTTTTGATCTCGTTCCAGCAAAGATTCATCTCCAGAGGGGCCTGGAGCCCAGCAGCACTGCTTGGAGCCCGGGGGATTACACAGGAAGGTCCTGCACCATCCTGCGAGGCTTCAACCTAGGCAGAAACAGAACCATGCTGCATCCAGAAGTCACTGCTCGCTGCTTATGGCACCTGCCTGTGGACACCTACCCATCTCCCTGACCCTGCCTGGCTTTTCAACTCGAAAAGGGGCTGCCCTGCTCCCAGAGGGTTCTGTTAGCAGCTCCAGGGAAGCTGATGGCCATGTCTGGAGGAAGGATGCAGTGCCAGCTCCAGCAGCAGTAGAAGCAAAGATTGAAGGAAGGGCTTACTGAACAGCTCCCGTTCTGCAGGATCTCTGCACTACTTCGTTATCAGCAATTAACTTATCTCACTGTTAGGTACTGAATGAGAGCTGGCCCTTGTGTGGCCCCTGCAGGGCTAACGGTGATATTTTTTGCCACACCATACAGGGCTGCTGTGCTTTGAGATGACAAAAGAACCATGAGACCTGTTGTTCCTAGGGACCAAGGGGACCTGACAAGCTCCTTTATGCCATCCCAATACTGGGAGCTGCCACCTGCTCCTCTATAGAAGCATAAGGATATTCCCCGCTTGCACAGCAAATTTGAGATGCTGCTTCTCCTGCACAGGTGCTGCTTCTCCTCCACACCTCTCCAGAACAAGCAGTGGTGGGAAGGATGCTCTAAAAGGCTGCGGAGCACGACATCAAAGCCTAACTCAGGCACACAAAGGAAGCACACTTTGTACCACGTCACTCAGCCTGAAAACTGGGTGCTGATTGCTGGACCACAAATCCTTGGTGGATGGGGGAAGAAATCCTCCCCTAAGCCTTTAGCACCATATCATGCTCCCGCTTGTGATGGCAGCAAAGACATCATCGCACTTGCTGGCGACAGCAGCTCACCAGCATGACGAGAAGCATCTCACGTAGGACTCAGTGAGTGAGAGGGGATTTCCCCTCCAAAAAACAGTTTGTTGTGCAAAACACATGGACACACTGCGTTTCCACCAGTGAGATGTTGATGCGTTTTGTTGGGGAAATGGCAGCACTTCAATCTAATGTTACTTTGATATTAGAGCTCATTTGTGATGATTATCCCCAGGTGATTAATCAACCATAATTAACTGCATTAGCACTTTCTAAACAGCACATACAGCACACCTTTGCCAGAGAAGAGCAGCTGCCTCTGGAGGAAAGCAGCAGCTATTCTGAGGGGAATGTTCTGAGGAGAACTTGTCATTTGTCCTGTCCAAGGAGCCCTGGAGGTGTCCAGGGGACAGATCCAGCCAAGCCAAGGAGAACAACAGACACAAGAAAACCACCAGACAAGGAATTCGGCTGAACAGCTAAAACAACACACTCTCCACACCAGTTTTCAGAGAGAAATCAAATGATTGCTGAGACTGGTGCTAAATTTGCTTTACCTAAAAACATCTAACACCAGGCTGTTCTCTACCTCCCCATCCTGCCACTTCAGGAGCATCAAGAAAACAGAGAAAACCATCACAGAGTTCACAGGAATCTCAGGGCCATGAATAATAAACCACTCAAGCTAAAACTGTAGCTTGCATGTAGAAAAATCTATACTTCACATGTGCACATCCTCATGACACTGCAGTAGGTTATCACTGCAGTGCTGCCAGGGAACACACCGGCCCTCCCCTCTATCCCAAGGGATACCAAGGGATGGGGATTAGCTCTACCTGGGTGCACATGTAACTGCAGAGCATCTCAGCAGACAACAGTCCTCTCAGCCTTGTTTAAGAAGTTAAAAGCCCACCAAGGCTGTGACTCACAGACCATGCCCAGTAGATGAGGCAGTGACAGCGGCTGAGCAAGGGCCAAGTGCTGAACATCTGCTCCCCTAGGGCAACACCCCTGCAGTGAGCAGAGGGAAAGAGCAGCTCTTTTCCTAAGCACCCCCCAAGCATCCCTTCCCCAGAGCCCCAGCAGCAGCAGCCTGGATCTACACTGCCCCCCACCCTTGAACAGCTTTATTTTCAAGCGCAGAACACTCACGCAGACTCTGGCCGGCGCATGTACCTGTGTTTAGCCACAGATCTGTCGCAGGGCCGCTCAGCTCCACTGGAGGAGCAGGCATCGCCTCCCACCCCTCCGGGTGCCACCAGGCAGCACCCGGCAGGGAAGCAGGCAAGTGCTGTGTGCTTTGCAGAGCGGGGCACCCCGAGCACTGACCCCCCAGGAATCTGGAGGGGGGCGGCAGTGCCTCAATCCCAGCTTTGTCCAGTGGCATTCCAGCAGCCTCCAACCTGCCTTAACCCCAGTGGTGCCATCGTGGCTGCCCGCAAAACACAAATTGGGCAGAGATCTGCCTGCTGCAGGGCACCCCAGCATGGGAAAGCCCCTTCAGGAAGCTGGATGTCCGCAGAGGGATTGGTCCAGGCACTGGGGAAGATCCTCTGAGAGGGCATGGCAAAGGTGATGGGGATGAGGTGACCAGCAGAGACCTTTCCTTCAGAGGCTGGAGCACATGCAGGGCAGCCAGGTGTTAGACAGTGAAGAGATTTACCCAGGGAATGGTCCCAGCAAGCTTTGGCCACCTGGAAGGTAAATAGTCAGGTCCTTGAGACCTAACCCCCAAGAAGCCAAAGATGCCCTCCTTGCCTTCCACGTGCCCCAGCCAAGCACTGGGTGCCAGCACAGATGTTCCTGCCCGCCTGGACTGGGTGAAAATAGTTTGTTTTTGCCAGAAGGCTCTGGGCTGGCTCCTGGTGCCCCCCACAGTTCTGCCGCCCAGCATTGTTTCCATGCTCTCCTCCACCTACAGGGAGGGAATGAAAAGCTCCCTGTATCTCTCCTCTTCCCCTCCTTCCCTGCCTGCACATCTGACTGCTGCTGTCTGTCCCTCGGGGACTAGCATGGGCAGCTTCCTCTGCCCACCAGCCCCTAGGCCCAACAGATGCAGAAACAGCTCTCAGACTGGAGGAGGGGGTTCAGCAAGGCCAGACACAACTAAAGATGGGTTGTCTGCAGCCTGCCAGGAGCTTTCAGAACCAGCAAGGACAAGAGAGGAAGTCTTTTTCCTAGGTGGCAACACCTACACCTGTGGGAAGGAGGGCACAACAGACCCTCTGAAGGAGACAGGCTGTCCTTAACACTGCAGGAGCCAGCAGACAGCTGGTGCATGGCACCCAGCACACTGATGGCCACACAGCAGAAAGCCAGGCTCAGGCAGGGACTAGGGAAACCTGTGGTGGATATGACTCGAGCTGAGAGTGTTTGCACCCTCCTCATGTGCCATCTTGCAGCTTGGTGGCGGTGGGTCCCACAGAGCATCCTGCCCCAGCTCCCCTCCCCCAGCAAACCCCACAGGGCTCTGGCACCCTTATAGAGTCTTGAACTGCTCAGGCAGCTCAGGAGGGCATTTGCCTGCTCATCTCCCTTCTCACTTCATTTGCTGGGGTGTTCATTAACCACCCATGCACTGGCCTGGTAGCAGCTACTTAACAGCCACTCCAGGATCAGTAAGTCCTGACTCAGCTACCAAGAGCCTGCCCCAGCTGCAAGCGTCATCCTTGCGTGTTGGAGCCTCTCCAGAGACAGCTCTGCCTTCCTCCTGCAGACCCCAGCTCTCTGGGGCAGGATGAGTCCACACTGATGGCAAGTCACAGCAGGGAGGAACCCCAGGCTCAGCCTTTTCTCTTCATGTCTGAAGCATGGTGGAAAAAAATAGGCAGAGCCAAGGACCTGATTCATCCTGGGAACAGCACTGCCAGTGTCCAATAAAAAACGTAGCACCATCCATCAGTCTCTTGTCAAGTGAGAGGTAACCTGGGGCCAACAGCTACAGGCAGCAAGAGGGAAGCCATGCTCTAGCAGAGCTGAGGCAGCATGTCCCCAGCCTTGCTGTCCTGGGTGACCCAGGACAAGGTGCTAAGCCGGCTTGTGACGACAGCTCCGTGCAGAGCACAGGCAGCTTTGCAAACAGCCCCCAGCACTCCTCCGCTCTGTTCTCCACTCTGCCCTGCCATTTGCCTGGCGATCCCAGAGACCTTCACCTCTCTGCCCAGCTTTGGTGAGGAGCCTGGCCTGCTGGCTTAGAGATCCTCCAGGAAGAAGGTGGGAGACCAACGGTGTGAGCACCCACTCTCTGTTCCTCAAGAGAACTAGACTAGAAAGAGGTCAGTCTCCTCCTCTCCTTACAGCATTTGCCAGGGGCTTATTTCCAAGATCTTCTCTGCAACCAGGAAGGTTAGAAACCTGTATTTTCAGCAAAAGCTGACATTCTTCCACGTTTCCAAGAAAAAAAGTAAACCAAACCAAATACACAAGAGCTGTTAACAGTGGCATCTTGCTCTTTATTTTGAAGGAAGCTTGAAATCCAGCTCTGCAGGTTGTCTCTCTTGCTCTACTTTGAGAAACACTTTGCAGCCAAAACGCTTGAGGAGAGCTAAGAGTCTCATTAAATGCAAACTGATGGGAAGCCTGAGCTAACAGCTTTCCCTGCCACCAAGAACAGAAGTCCCAGTTTGCTCCACAGACCTTTGCAACCGCTGCAAAAAGCTTCCCTGAGAAAGGGTCTTGGACCCAGCTCTTACCTGAGACAGTAAGTGGACAGTGTTGCTGTGCTGCACCTGCTCTGTGATGTGCCACTCAGGACATCGCGGGAGGACATAGGGCCACTCCTGCATCACCAAGGGCTGCATCAGAACCACTGTTCATGGGGATGGAGACAGCTCTGGGCACAAGCACCTGAAAAGCAGAATGAGAGTCTCCGGGTCAACTTGCACCTCCTCATGGGGCTGACCCCCTTCCCAGCTACCTAGTGCGCTGCCTTCACAAAGGCTGAAGGCTAAAGAGATGGTTTTATTTTTAATACAGTTGTACTAATGTTGAAATCTTTTTTCATCTAAACATCCACCTCTTTTTTTGCATCTAGTTATACAGTTTGTTCTAATGATACCCTGTGTTGGTGTGAAAAATGCAACATAATCTGTGGATTATTATAAAGGGTTGGGTTTCTTAACTACATGAGATGCCCAGGGTTTAAGGGAAGAGGTGATCTCGCTGTCATGACCACTTATGTTTAGATATAATAGACATATCCCCATAACAAAAAATATTTTCAAACATATTTTCTTTTATGTTCAGAAGGAAAATTACAGCCTCAGTCTTCCATACATGCATCCTGCACTATCAGCTACCTTTTTATGAGTTTTTACTCATAATGAGTTATAAGATTCCCTTTTTTATTCTGTTTTTAAAACCGCATGACCCATAAGGTCAGTTAGCAGTGGCCCCTTGTTTGTTCTACAGATCTAAAACACAACCTCTGGTCACAGTGCTGCTTTTGTTGTTGTTTGGACTCTGAATAAGCTAAATTAGTGATTTATCCCATTGCCAGCATCATCTTGGCTTTACAAAAAGCCACAAGAAAATAGAGTCCAGAGAAAAAGGTGCAAAGTAATATTTACCCGAATCTGGCAATTTTCTAAAACTGAAGCATAATCACACAACTCTATATTTGGTCCATGGTAGCATCATAAAAAGAGCTGAGCACCAACATGTTCACAGCAGGATGGAGACCTAACGTAAAAAAAAGCTGTGAATGCTACACAGGGCTTTGCCCAGAGCAGACTCAGCACCTCTGAGGTCAGATGAGCAAATCAAGGGTGAATACTGCTTGTGGCAGGTCAAGAGGCAGTGCTGAGAGACCGGGCTGTCTCCTGCCCAACCCACGGCCTAACTTGGTGACAGCTTTCCTGCTTTTAGAAAGGAACTATTCCCTGGCTCCAGCAGCCAGACCTCCTGTCCAAGTGGAGATGGGGCTGCTTCCAAGGTACGGATGGAGCAATGCGGCTGAAGGAGGCTGTTGGCTCCTCCACACCCAGCTCACCTGGGCCACCTGAGAAACCTCCTGCTTGGTACTGGCAGGGCAGGAGCAGGCAGCGCGTCCTGCACAGCCAGCAATCACACTGCAGAGCTGGGCGAGGAGAAAGCCCCCAGGCCCTGGCACACACTGCCCATCTCTCACGCTTTCACATCCCTCACTCCCCTGCCTGAGCTTTCACTGCCTCTCCCCTCTCCATTACACACATTAAGAGAACAGCTTATCCTGTTGTGACTTTTTTAATCCCTTAGCAATTTCTACAGCCATAATTCTCTCCTCCTCCAGCAGAACAGCCTGTGCTGAGCTCTCCAACATGCCAGCAATCCGAGGTCCTGTCCTCTACCCCTCCTGCCCATTTTCACAAATGAACATTGCAGCCCGGCATTGCAGCAGCCTTGCCCCACACCTTTCCCCATGCAGACAGGGTTATCAGGACACATTAATATTTATAAGTAACAGGATCTTCAAGGGGCAAATTCACTTCATGCAACCCCAAGGGTACAGTGGATGATTTCTGTCTTTGACAGCAGGTAACAACTCATCTTATTCCTCCAACACTTGTGCTATGTGGGGTCTCAGCTGTCCCTGATCCTGTAAATGACTTCTAAATGAGGGTCAATCTAGCCGAGGTACAATTCTCAGGGCATGAAAAATTATTTAGCCTCAAAGCCTCTGTCAGAGGAATGCCATTGAGCCCTACTGCATGACTGGGAAATCCATGGCTTTTGCCAATGAGGTTCTGTGACATCTCCTTGCAGCTGCCCTCTCGAGGGCTCAGTTCCTCTGCGGTGCAGTTCCAGGTGACTGCAGTGATGGTGCTGGCCAGGGTTCAGCCAGCCCCTCCAACATCACACACAGGGGCCCTGCATTCCCAGTTCTCCCAGCACAGCCTGGTATCTTGTTCCTCCCTCCAGCTCTGTGGAACAGGAGCAATACTGGGAAGGTCACTAGCTCTGATCTTATTGCATTTTGGTCAAGGATAAGTCTCCATGTGCAGGGCAGGTGTGGTTCTGGAGACAGAGATGGGTAAACCATGTCATATGGGTGTCCATGCATAGGATATGGTTGGTCTCCATGCTCTCTGCCAGAGTTATGGAAATAAGAACAGCCCTTGCCTCACCTCCAGAGTGCTGGGCTCCTGAACTCCTTCAGCGACAACAAGGTCCATCTGGACACAAAGCCATGGCACAAGCGAACTAAAAGGTTTCTGAGGCAGCAGTCAAAGAGCAAGACCAAGCTGGAAAGCGAAGTGCCAGCAAAAGCCACTACCTCAAGCATGTCCTGTGCAATATCTTGCTGACTCAGATCTGAAGGCAGTGGCTCAGCTGCTCTTTGCCACTCTGCAATAGCAAAGACAAAGCCCAGATGTGGAGAACCAAGATAATGTGGAAATAGCTCAGCTGCATGGCAGCCAGCACAAAGGAGCACATTCACTGGGAGAGTGAGGCACGACTGCAAGCAAACTGACAGCTACATATGGTCCCTTGCCAAATTCCCTGCTATTACAGGAACCAGGCAAGCAGAAATGCTCTTGATCTGCTCTGCTCCTCTGCTGTGGCACACAAAATAGCTTCAACTCTTGCACTTTTACTTTAGTGCTTCTGTACAGCACTGTGTCTAGGCACTGCAGCATGTGGAGTAGATGTTCTGTGGATGCTTCCTGGCTAAGTATCTATTGCCTGCTGCCTACACCTGCCGAGAACTGAACGAGTGATCCACTTTGCTTCTTGCATAGCAGCATTCACTCTCTACACTCTGCTCTAGGTTGGTCCTGGAGGCCTGGCATACTACAGTCAACGGACATCATCAATCAAAAAAGATTTAAGTGTTGGCAACTGAAACTGTAATTCCCACAGCCTACTACAAGCCTCTACTTGAAAAACTCTCCTTTGGAGGATGAGGAGGCAATGTGGTCAGGCAGTTCAACCAGATTTAAAGTAAGGTTGATCCCCTGTGCATATTTCTGTGCAAGAAGGAAAATCATCAAGGCCCACATACAGAAGCAGGTGAGAATACCCATAGGAGAACATTGCAAGAAGCAGTCTTACAGTCACCGCAGAGCAGGCACTGGGGCACTGCACTCATGCAGTGGATAGAACAAGGAGTGAAACCCTTCCCACTGGTGTCTCTCACCTGGTCTTTGCTGGAGGTCCCCACTCCAAACCCAAAGGTGGTGAGACCCTTCCTCAGAAGGATCAGGTACAACCTTGTTACACGATAGCGCTTTGCATCCTCCTACATGAAAAGCACCCAAAAATCACCCCTGTTCTAGTACATCTTAGATGTTTCACAGTGTTGTTACATCTTCCAAACACGTTAGCAGCCAAGCCACAACTGTTTAGCCTGGTTGGAGACCATGATAATCCTCTAGTTGAAAAATAAGAAAGCCAAAAATCTTGATGGTCCATTTCAACAGTTGAATGCTTGGGCATTAGGGTATATTCAAAACAAAGCAGCTGCCTTTTTCCTCTTTCTACATGCCCAGTACCTGTTACAAATTCAGCACTGGCAAGCCTGCCTCACTGCACTGTTTTCCAGGCTGTCTGACATAGGCAGCTGGAACAGCCTTTGCTCAACCAGTTCTGTTTCAGCTCCACCACACAACTTTGCTCAGTGATCTCTGCACTCTTCCTACTGACAGACCCATGCAACAGCAGCACTGGCCAGCCAGAGGCAGTGCTCAGGAACACAGGCTATGGCCTGTCTCCTGCAGCATCGCTTTTCCATCCCAGCCAACAGTAAGATGACACCAGTGCACACACTGCACAGTGTATTTCTATAATTTTTCTGCATTCATTTAAAATCCTCCTGATACAAATCCAGATCCAAACTCTCTCAGACATCAAGGGAATTCTCACTGGAGCTGACCTGCATCGCTAAAGGTAACCCTCAGGATTAGGGACCTGCCACTGAAGCTAGAGTCTGATGTCAGCTTTTGAATTTCTGGCTCTTTACCACACATAACAACAGCAAAGACAACACAGGTCAAGAGGTCTCTCAATCACAAGGCTTCTGCTTCAAATTGCTAATCTCCTCCAAAACATTCTTTCCAGGCTAAAACTTTCCACTTCAGATCTTGGCCTATAAGGAAAAAATATGGCAACATTTTGAAGCAAGGCAGCTCAGCCTTTATCCCATGAGGGGAATGGAAACACAAACACGTTCCCTGCTGCTGGAAATGTTAATGACTTTGTTGTTGTTTAACTTACTGTACAAGAGAAGTAATAACATTTTAGCTCAGCATGATCAGTGTCCTTTAAGGGGAAAGGTGGGAGGCTTGTGGATATTTCAAAGTTCAGCTCCCATGTAGATGCTAACAAAGGGAGCATTCCCAAGCTGGCAGACAGCAGGACTCCCTTGACAGTGCAATAACACATCCTCTTCCCACAAAAATTGTTTTCTGCATGTGTAACTAAATAGTTTAAGCCTGAGATCGAGGGCCAGCAGACCTAATTCCCAAGACCCCACTAGGTCATGGTTTGGTGAGAGAGAAGGAAGAGGAGTCTTTACCCCACTGGGACCAAGCATACAAACAACAAAACTCACTCTTAGAGCACGGGCCCTTTGCCTCCATCTCTACCACCTTCCACATGAGCAGGCATTTACAACCCCACCATCCAAGGGCGAAAAAAACCCAGATGCCAAAGCTGCAGCTGGGCTTCACACTGCACTGCCACCTAAGTACCAGGTCCCCTTCATTAATTAGAATGAAGGGTCCTTCAATTAAGGAGCTGTCCTTAAGTAGTAACATACAGCAGGGATTGTATCTGGTAGTGAGCAAACGGCACAGAAGATGCCTTATTCACTGAGGGTGGGAGCACTCTCGCATCTAATGATCTGCACTCTTAAATGGCCACTTCGACTCCAAGCTCACAACCAAAATGTGATTTTAATTCAACGGATAAATAGGTGCCACAGGTCCTAATAAAGAAGCAGCATCTCTTCTGCTGGCTCACTCCCTCTCCATTTTCCCAAGCAAAAGAACACACATGCACACAGAAACTGAAGCTGAAAAATGTCACCAGTTAGTCTTGCACCAGGAAACTGGGATGATGATGTCCCCAGCTAACCAGGTGAGTGTGGCTGCATGTCCACAACATGGCCATGCAGAACTCTGCTTCTCTCTCTGCTTAAAAGAAAAAAAAAAAAAAACAACCACAACAAAAACAACCTTATGGGAATTTATTTAGGAAGATTGAAATCTAAATTTCTTTCACATGCCTTTTCAGACTCCCAGCTGGGATTTAAGCTGCTCTCTCAAAAACTCCCTTTGCCTAGGAATTCCGCCCATCTCTTCTCCTCCTCCTCCTCCTTCGATTAGACAAGTACTACAAATAATTACCTGAGCACCTTGAGGACCCAGCTGTGAACACACGGCCCCACTGTGCTGGACACAGAGAAATTGCTGTCTGACAGACCTGACAGGCAAAAGGAGCAGGGGAAGAAGTAAATATCCTCCAACCTCCCAAATGGAACAGTGGGGGGGCAATAATTTTTCTAGTGACCAAAAGGTCGCACCAACCATAAAACTGAACCCAATTCTTCAGATTCACTTGTACCCTGCAACCAGCCCTGAAACCAGCTTATTTAACCAACTAAAAATCTTGAGTCTTCTCTTTGCCTATCTCCTCTAAGAACTTGAGCTTTCCCTTCCCTGCTGTTAGAGGCAGGAAACAGTCTTGCTGCATTGTGAAAAACACATCACCCGTTGGCACCCATTATTGTAAGGGATCAGCAATAGTGGAAAGAGCACACCCACTACCAGCAACAACCAGGGTAACGCTGTGCTAACTTCTGGCTTCCTTGACACTTTGTTTTTCATTCTCAGTGTCGAACTAAAATCTATTTCTCTGTACTGAATATTCTGCCTTGCCCTCAACAAGCTTGTCATTATAATAAACTCCCAGTCAAAGCAGGGGTTTCTCTGGCCTTCTGAGACCATGTGTTTTATAAGCAGGCTGTGTGCCACATGAAGTCACATTTCCTCTCCTTTCTTGAGATGTATCAGAGCAACCTTATTCTTATGCTAAGAGAAACAGCAAAGGAAAATGGGATGGAGCTATTTTGGCTCAATTCTGAAAAGCTCAGTTTCATCTCAATACACCTATGAAAATGAGGGCTTTTTGAAGTCTGATTTTTTTCTGTTCAGTATGTCTTGTTTCATGAGATTTAGAATTCATCTTTTACGCTTTTAGGTATCCAGCCTAAAGTGGAGGCCTTGAATATATTTCTCAAAATAGTATTATAATCAGAAATTCACCAGATGTCTCCAGAACTCAGGACTTTTTTTGAATGCATTCATTTAATATCCCTTCTCTATCTCACTTTCTTTAGCTTTGAAAAGAGTCACTCCAACATGAGCAACCCCATTCATGGGTACAGTCCTGGCCAGTTTTAGTGAGTAGGATTGACCTGTCTCAGGTTAACCCAGAGAGAGATAGTCCTCATCTTAATTTCTTCAATTAACAAAAAGGACCTGAACACAGCATCACAACACCCACTCCAACGCCTTCCTGGTCCAGAATTCCAGGCACCCACATTCCTGGGCACAGTGCTGCTAAACAAGATAGTTTGAAATTGCACGTCTATAGTCTGGTCCCTTTCCGGAGTGCCATCACACGGTTGTTGTCACCAGAGCCCTGCCTGGCCAATTCCTGCAGCAGCAGAGAAAGCAGCTTTCAGCATGGGGAACTGGCAGGGGAGGATGCGAGATGGCACCAGAGCCACGGCAGGCACACGCGCTACGCACAGCTGCCAGAAAAACAGAAACCCTCCCGACGCGACTGAGCCTTGTAGCTGGGACTTCGCACAGTGTGCTGCTGTACGGGCACTGTGGTCAGGCAAGAAAGGCCCTTAAAGGGACTAACCAAGAGCTCTCACAGCTCCAGAGAGGTTGGTGAGCAGCAGCCGTGTGTGAAGGACCTCGGATTAAGGCACAGGTAAAAGACAGATTGACAAAGATTTTACTATAGATTTTTTTTTTTCCAACAATAACAACCAAAACCCAAACAAACATTGGTTTCTTGCACAGACAGCGCAGGGTTTAAAAGTGTGGCAGTGATTGCTCCACAGCCCTGTCACTGTACACAGGCAATCTGAGCATCGAGCCCCTGTGAATACGGTGCTGGCAGTTCCTCCTGCAGACCCTATGCCTGCAGCGCCGTGCCAGAGGGGAGGCTGAAGGGAATGGGCTGGACTGAGGACTGGTAATAATCTGTTGTGCAAAGTTGCACTAAACCTTGGTGAACCAGTGCCCAGGCTGCCCTAGCTGTTGTGGAGAGCCAGGTAGAGTGCTGAGCCCTGGGGAGCAGAAAAGGTCCTGTGCCTCCTGCGGGCAGTGCTCAGGGCTGCCCGCAGCAAAGGGAAGGCCAGCGGTGGCAATATAAGGCCTTGAGAGAGGAGGAGGAGGAATGAGTGAAAGGGATTGGAGAGAAGCTGGGGGAGGGGAGGGCGGACACAGAAAGGGGCAAGACTGGACTGGGTAAGGCAGTGAATGAAGAGGGCAGAGCTGGGACTAGAGTCTGATCCCAGATTACTATGTGAGAAATACTTGGGTTTCTGCCTTGCCCTGCTGTTTAATCCTCCCAAGAGGATGATAGAAGGCCACCACACACCCTGCTCCGAGCAGTCCTTCAGCTCAGACGAAAACACTGCCAGGGTGAATAAGCCTTCAGCATGCAAAGAATCAAAGCTGGTGAAATCGGGATGCTGGCTACTATTGTTTGCCTTAGGAATCCACATTACTGGCTCCAGCCTCTCCCTTGTGAAAACAGTCTTGACCACCTCTCTTGCTCCCACTGTGTCCCCCCGACATCCTTTTCTTCTCTGCAAGTTTCCTCACCCGCACGTACATGGACAGTGTTACTGTGAAGGGATACACACACCCACCCCAAAGAGAGTATTTCTGAGGTTAACCCATAGTCAATATTTTCCCCTTTTCCAGCCAAGCCAGGATCCGATAGGCAAACGAATTTTGTCATGGCCTACCTTCCAGGTCCACCAGGTCTGAGAGGCGAGGGGCAGCGGTCGCCAGGCTTCGGGAGCAGGGACTGGGGCTGCCTCTGTGAATCAGCAAAGGAGTCCCTGTGACAGGGATGCATGCTGAGGCTGAGCGCTGCTGTCGCACGCTCCCTGCCTCTCCTCCTCCACCACCCAGCGCTGCTGTGTTGCTATGCAATCACATCACCAGGAGTAACAGCATCTCTCCAAGCCTGCAAAGAGATACCCTTGACTCGGCAAACAAGGAGGGACAAGGACGATCCCACAAAGTGCTCAGCCCTTTGGAAATCTCCTTGGCCAGCGATCAGTCCGGAGGAGGGGAGGGAGAAGAATGGAGATGCAAAGACAGACACACACACAGGAGGAGGAGGAGACAAAATACACATGTAGAGGGAGAAAGAAAAGGGAGGGGGGGAAATACAAATGCACAAAAGGTGCTGTGGTCTGACCTCTGGAGACCCGACACAGGCTGCTGGGCTCAGACACGCTTCCCGCTGCTTGCCGACATCTCCCCACTGCCTTTCAGGACTTGCTGCTCTCATTTTAGGTTAGATACGGCCATGCATGTGCTGGAAAATGCCAGACACATTCACCTCCTTTCTTAACCGCAATTTGGGTGTCTGGCACAAGATTTAATAACTTAAAAATAGCCCATTTTAAAATTAAAGTTAAGGAGCAAAAATAGGATAATCACTGAATTTCAGGTATGTTTCCTAATTTTCTTTTCTAATGAGAATAAGTAAAGGAAGAACCAATTCTCCAAGTTGGGAAAAATCCTGATCTAAGTTTTTTTAAAATGTCAGGGTATTTTGTCTCAGCTCACGAGTAACAGAAGGGTTTGAGCTGCTAACTTGGCTGAGGACACAAGCAGACTGGAGTTGGAATTTCAGTCCACACATAACAAACAGTTTGCAGTTCTTCAGATCATTCCACCCAAAGATTTCAAAATGCTCCAGATGTTATTCCCATATTACATGTCTTGGTCAGAAAGAAGATTCATATCTGATCCCAGTCCCATGCTTTAGCCACAGGCTGTCTTGGCCTCTCCCTGGGAAAATTAAAACTTGGGAAACATTATCATCTTGACCTTTGTCAGAACAACCTTTAATGAGCCTTAGCCCTTCTTTTCCCAGAGCTGACAGACTAAAGACGTTAACTTTCTACTCATACAGCCACTGCCATTGCCCATTTTCATACATTTATTTCTCAAAAACGGTAGGACAGCTGAAGCTGCATTTAGAGGTATATTTGGTTCATTCAAACCCAACGAATGGATATGTAATAACAGCTTCACAATTCCACTACATTTCTGAAAATCATTTCTGGCCAAGACACCTCTCTTCCAGCAATGGAAAACACAACTATTAAACTATCAACCGTGTCCTGGGCTGTACCAAGAGCAGTGTGGCCAGCGGGTATAGGGAGGGGATTCTCCCCCTTTGCTCTGCTCTTGTGAGACCCCCCTGCAGTGCTGGGTTCCAGCTCTGGGGGCACCAATATCAGAAGGACACGGATCTGCTTGAGCGGGGCCAGAGGAGGTCATGAAGATGCTGGGGGGGCTGGAGCACCCCCCTGTGAGGACAGGCTGAGAGAGTTGGGGGCTTCAGCTGGAGAAGAGAAGGCTCCAGGGAGAGCTTAGAGCGGCCTCACAGGACTGAAAGGGGCTGCGGGAAAGAGGGGAGGGACTCTTTATCAGGGAGTGTAGGGATAGGATGAGGAGCAATGATTTTAAACTGAAAAAGGGAAGATTTAGATTAGATATAGGGAAGAAACACTTCCCTGTGAGGGTGGTGAGGGTGGCAGAAGTTGCCCAGAGCAGCTGTGGCTGCCCCCTCCCTGGCAGTGTTCAAGGCCAGGTTAGATGGGGATTTGAGCAATCTGGGCTAGTGGAAGGTGTCCCTGCCCGTGGCAGGGGGGTGGGACTGGATGGACTGTAAGGTCCCTTCCAACCCAAACCATTCTCTGATCCTATGAACTACTCACAGTGGCATGGGGCTTCCCATGGGCTGTGCACTGAGGAGCACTGGTCAGGAAATAGTCTCATAGAGCAACAATACCCAACCCACCTCTGTTACCCACTGCTGGGACAGCCATGGAGGGGAGGCCAAGTCTAGCTGCCAGTCAGTTTTGGGACCCTAAGAACAAAACTTTCTAATCCCACACCATTGTCGAAAGGTGGATGTGAATGGACCAAAAGCTTTTCTAGGTCACCAATTTAATCCTGAAGAAAACAGTCAAAATACAGTTGACCTTCAATAAAATATATTTGAAAGCATCCTCAAGAAACAAGTGTGCTCCTTATGGTGGGATCAGCTAGAACATCCAGCAGGTGGGTGGCTGACCTTGAGGAGCCTCTCCACTCATCCTAGGTAGGTGAACCAGGAGTCAGGAGCAGAGCCCATCAGCACATAGCGAGGCAAAATGCACAGACACCTCATGTAACTATGCTGAAAGGAGATTTTCTAAATAGCAACCTCCTTATAGTCGATTCCAAAAGGAGCAACACTGAATACTTTGAGTACCAACCCAAGAATACATAGTCACTCCACACACCTTCTGCTTTTGAAAGCTTCTTCAATAGCTTCTGCTTCCATAACAGCTGTACTGATGCAACAAAACTCATTCTGAAAACTGTATTTAGGCCAGAAAAAAAAAAGAAGATATGGATAGGAAGACAGAAAAGAGCAGAGTTTTTGTTGGGCTATTTTTGTGCATACATACTCACACAAATCCTGAGTTAAGTAAGGAGAGTGATGGGGGAAAAAAAAAACAGTGCTGGAAGGGCTATCCAGGCAACTCCAAAGACACCGTTCTACAGAGAGACATGACCAAATCCAACTGCAGCACGCATCTGTCACCAACAGTATCTATGAGGGATATGACAACATGGATAAACAAAGTAAGTACATACCAAGCCAAGTTACACATGCACATGAGACAGACATCAGCACAGAGACACTGACAGCACGAACCACAAAAACAAGGTCTTTGTAGCACTTGTATCCTAAATTATTGATAGTTTAAGAGATAGCAAAATGCAGCATGTCCTGGTTCAACTAGGATAGGGTCAAGTTTTCCCCAGCAAAGAGAGAGGGGGAAGGGATCTCCAGCCGTGTTATTCATACCATGCTGACGTCAGGTCCAGGGGCGGAGCCTTTTTACTTTCGCTTTTGGTTTTGGGGGTTGCGACACACGCGGCGGGCTTGTTCCCTGACCATTTTGCGGTATTTCTCTGTATATCTTTTGTCTTGTTCACTGTTATTGCTGTTTATTGTTGCTATCATTGTCACTGCTGCTATTCAGATTGTTTTATCACACTGTTGCATTAAATTTCTTCTTATTTTAGCCCGGGGTCTGTGCTTAACTTCCAGCCCGACCGGCTGCGGGTGGGGGAAGGGCAACAGCAACGTGCTCTCCGGTCCCGGCAGGGGTTAAACCTGCACACAGCAAGAAAAAAAACATGTGTCAGTTTAGCTTAAATTTTGAGACAAACCAGAATCTCCGGTGAAAGAGTTGCTTCCATGGCTGGAAGCATCTTCCTAAGTCTAACAATACCTTGTGTTTTAAGGATATAATTAGGACAAACAGGTGACCAATTCAGAACTCAAAGGAAATTAGGGAGACAAACTCAGATTTGTCATAAATGCAGCCTTTCACATAAGCACTATAACTTTTTAAAGTATATTGGAAGGTTTATGAGACAGAATGCTAAATTTGGTGTGCGCTTTGAGTTCTGAAGAGAAGTTAATCCAAAAAAATATCTCCCAAGGAACTACAAGAAGCCAACTTCCAGAAGACACAGTGGCACCTACCGTAGGCCTTTCCCTAACAAAACATTTCAGACACTTTATGTTTTACTAAATGGCAAATATGTACTTTATTAGGAAAATCAAGAATTTTCACCTATCCAACAAGGACATCTCAATTTAGCACAATGCAGTGTACAAACATATAATGGATAAAAATCAAGCCAGGTATTACAAGGCATGAACATAAAATTGAAATCAGATTCTGATTTAGATCAGAATCATTTGCTTTAAAATACCGGAGCTGAAATCAATTTAAATTATTGAAAGATATTCCAGTTTACACTTGTGAAACCAGAATCACCCACACTGGCTAAACATACAAAATGCAGAATACCCTGAATACAAATGCATTTGCTGAAAATCAGTGGTGAAAACTGGAGACATACTAAATTATGGAGACATACTAACAGTATTTTCAGTTTGAAAATTTAGAAAAAGCTGCACCTGGCCTGACCCTAAAGTCTCTATTACTTTCTCCTTATCCAAAGTCAACATTAATTTGGCCAAATCACTCTTAAGCTGGAACATCATCCATAACACTAAGTATCTTGAATTACCAACCAATAAAAACATTAACTAAAACTCTAGCATTTGCATTTTCAATGCAATACTTCAAGTGTCAATACAGTTAAAGGCTATACCTTTTCCTTCCCATTACCTCCCACCCATTAACTTCCTTTTCTAAAACAGTCCTTGTCACGGAGAATTGTTTCCCAAAATGCATACTCTCTCTCCTCTTCAAACACTACAACTTCCCTTCTTTGAAATCTCACATTTCCTGAAAGAGGAGGATCACCTTCCCTCGTGTACAGAAGATGAAGCATTACCATCCTCTGGAAACTTTACAAGATTCTTTCACTTTCTGAGTAAAACTCACATCATTCTCTAAAATATTTTAGTTGGGATAAATTGATGATTTACCCTAGGAACCTAGAATGTAGATTGTGCAAGGAAAATTATCATTTACCAGTGTCGAATAAATTCTCAAAAACTGCTTACATAGAGCACTACCAAGAACACAGCCACAGAATGCAAAGTGAAGGCAGGCTTCGGGGAGCACGAAGCAGCGGCAGCAAGGAAGGCGTACGTTAGAGCATGTTCATACACCTGTATTCAGCTGATCTTTGCCTTGAACAAAGTGCCACAGCATTTGTCAAGCAACCTCTGATGAGTAACCCACACAGCATTTTGAGCAGAGAAGCAGCTGGTGGAGCCTGATGAGCATAATTCCCAGGCTGGAGAGGCAATTGGAGGTTAGGAAGTTCCTACATGCAGAAACAAGTCATTGATAGCCTAACAGCCTCCAAATCCTGAACAGCCAAACCAAAGAACAGAGCTGAACGCTGACTGAGAATATGTATGAAAGTGTATCTTTGCTAAAAGGAGAATACAGGAAGAGAGAAAAAAAGAGCACTTTCCCTAGAGCCATAATACCAACACTGTCCTTGCAGACCCAGGTGCTGAAGAAGGGTTTGGTGAAAGGTTTGTAGACAGGACAAGGTCCCTTATGGCTTGAAGAAATCCTGTTTCTCCCCAGGACCCTACAAATCCCTGTTTTCCTGAGACTCAGGGCTCCCTCACCTGGGTCTCCTCCTAATTGAAGTAACAGATGAGATCAAGTTCTCACACAGCCATCCACATCAAAACGGCAGTAATTCGGTTTTGATGCAGGATCACTAGTCTCAGTGGTTATGCTGTGCCTACCTGCGAAGGGAAAGCCAGAAGGAACAGATCTCGCACAAAAGGACAGACCTGCCCATCAGTTCCAGCACATTGGATAGGCAAGCATGCTTGTGAGTAGAGAACAAAGAGCCTTTTTTTAACAAGGAACAAAACTAGAATTAGGGACCCTAAATTCAGCTTGAGAAGAATCCTATGAATAGTTGCCCAGATATTGTACCATCCTGTTCCTTTTTTTGTTTAAATAACTGATGTCAAATAAATAACTGTACCTCCTTTGTTAGCATCAATAAGCACAAAAATCTTCCAAGCACAAATTCTACCCTGCCGAAAGCGTTTAGAAAGACAGCAGGATACTTACTAAAAGCACAGTACCTGGGGTGAGAGAGAAGAATGGGTAGAGAACTGATACAAGCAGACAGCTGACATGCACTCAGAAACAGAATTAATCCCCCTTTTCATTTGTTCCTGCATAGGGATTGAAACAGTCCCCCTGAATGAGAAATGAGAAGGAATATAGGGGAGAGAATAAATATTTTCAGAGCAGCGAGCACCAAAAGAACGAGTGGTGGGTGTCAAAATAGTGTAAAAAGAATTTGGGGGAGATGGAGAAAGAAGAGAGGAGAAAATGGTAGGAAAGGAAGCAAAAACATGCAGGAGAGAAGGGGAAGGCAGACAGGCGGTTTTCAGGGACTGTTTTGTTCATCAAAAGCTGTCAACACATTTACAACATGCTTTCCATCCCCCTCCTTATTTACTGGGCCGAGCACACAAAGGAGCTGGAAAGCAATCACACAGGAGCTGCTGAAGATTCACTTCGACATAGAACAGAGGTACCCCGAGAGAAAGGAAACTGCTCAGTGATCTGTGTACAATAAACATCATGGCAATGTCACAGGCCTAGAGACTCTAGTGAGAGGGTTGGGAGGAAACCTGCAGAGAGCAACCTCTTCCTGCAGAGATCACGCTCAGACTCACAGGCAGCACAGATACTGGAGAGAAGCGAGCCAAACTGTACGGGGATACAGCTGCATATAAAAATATACATACACACGAGAAGCTTATCACTGAATTTAAAGGAAAAGCCCAAATGATTTAGACGGAGAATAAAATTTTCAGAAGTATCTGTTGCAATTTGCACCTAAACTTAGTACCTGAGGCTCAGGAGCTCAGCCACCTTGCGATGACTTCATATGCCGTCACCGAGCCTGTACTAGAACAGTCCATTGTGTCACATTTCTGGCAGGTACCAAAGCTTGCCTGATGCATGTTCACTCCTAAGCTGCAGAGTGGGATCGCATCTGAGCCTACAGATTTCTAAATGCTGTCAAGGTTAAAATAGCGTTTAGAGCCTGTGAAAGGTACCTGCAGCTTTTTTTGCAGACCAACTGTTTCACTTTCTACGTTTGTGCAAGACTGTAGTGAGCCTGAAAATGGAAATTAGATGTCAAAATAATTAAGGCTTTTTTTTTTAAATCTTACCCTCTATTATGCAGACTTTTTACTCCTACAAGACAGGAAACAGAAGCAGAGAAATGAAGCAGCATCACAAGATACGCACTTTACCAAACATTACTTATGTAGTTCAATACCTCTCTTGCCAACTATAATTACTTGGGAGTTACTCGGGCAGGTCTAACAGCTAGATACAGACCTCAGGAATCCTGTGCCAAAAACCACACCACCATAAAAGACCTTCTTAGTCAAAAGCAAAGTTTGGTGAAATCAAACCATCATCAGCTCAGAATCATTACTTTTATTCTAAAAAGCAGAGCCATAATGAGGGAAAGCCATCAGTACAAAAAAAAAAAATACTTGGAGACTTTGTTCTTTCAAGGTATCTATCCTCCAGAGCAAGCTTGTTACCAGTGCGTGTTGTTCTTCACCTAGACTGGGTGTATCCTCTGACTAAAGAACACACGAAAAGCTCCCTCACACACTCTCAGGAGCCAGAACACTACAAATAAAAGCAGTCCCATGTGTATTAATGACAAGTTATCAGAGTATCTAGGATCACAGCCAGACAAGAGTTTGACTGAGCTGTGATTCTGTACAGATGAACCCTTAGCCAGGTCAGATCCCTCAGTTTCCCTTATTCTTTTCTCCTCTGTGCCAAGATTTGTAATAAACCATTTTGCCACAGCAGCTGGGAGGTGACTGCCCTGCCCCAAAGGGCTTATAACTGAGCTTTTAATTAGAAGACAAGGGGAGCCAAGTGAGGAGGCGCTGGGTAGGCACAAAAAAACCCCCCTTAAACATTACATAAAAAGGGCAAAGTTAATTTTATTTTGGTACCAGTTAGATGTTATTAGAAGAGTTCAGGAGCACACACATTGGCAGTTGTTAAAGCTGCAGTACAAGTCTCAGAGGTTCAATTTTCTGAGTGGTTACAGCTGTACCACCTTCTAAATCCTTGGGTCCTGATTTATTCATGGAATTAGGCATGCAAAATGCAAGCAGAGGGAAGTAGGCCAACGGGAGAATAGAAAGCAGGGACACAGAGGAACCAGTTTCTTCATCCCAGCTGAACACAGGTTGAAATTAACTCTTTCAGAGCAAGCTCTCTCTGAAAGGGCAACACAGTCTGATGCATTAAAATGCACAAATGAGTGTTTCCCCACAAAATAAAATCATGCTTAACAGAAACACAAAGCAAACATGGCTTCAGAAAAATAATTCAGCTTAACTCTAACCCAAAGCATTTGCATTTTCAGATGCATAATGCTCAGACCAATGTGTCCAACAGGGGAGGGGTTAATGGCTTTGGTACTGTGAACTGGGGACCAGATGTTCAGCTGGTGCAACTCACACAGATCCATTAGACGCTAGTGGGGCTACGCCTGCACATCCCAGACAGGATTCTGGCCTGTACTTTGAAATCCTATCTAATACCAACTCAGAGATTTTTCTAAAGGGAAAGGCCTCCATTTTTGGAAACATCTAAACAGGCCACTAGAACAACTGCAGAATTTGGTTGAGCTGAAATGACCGCTGCCCTAGCCTGCTTGTAATATTACAAAAACCTAACATCAAAAGCGTGTAGAAGCCTCCTGAGAAGGGAGGAGACAGGAATTTGAGCAAGTTATCTTCTACTCATGGGAAGACACGATACAAAACAGCACTCCCTGAGATGATCATCTGATACTAGAAATTTGGACCTTGAAACAGCATCCTCTGGAAAGAGAACACACACTTGAGAGCAGACCCAAGTGACATAAAAGTATCTACTGTCTTTCTAGTGAATCATGTGGAATAGAATATAGTCCCCTTGGAGGGAGGTTGCAGACCTAACCTAAACTTAAATATTCCGGGGTGCTGGTTGACAACATGAATGTGAGCCTTAAATGAACTTTTCATCCTGCATTGTTCCTATCAAGTAGAACCACAAAACAGTTGTTTCTGTTGCAATTTCATAGTGTGTATATAAAGGCAGCACCTTACAATGGGCAGAAACAGGCACTAGAGGCAAATCACTGATTTGCCACTTACCAGGAAATGGTCTTTATCTCCATTTTAGTCCTCAGAGCAGATGCTATGGTCAGAGAAGTCTTTGAGCATATGCTTGCAGTAGAAACTGGTCAACAAAATTTACCACAGTGATTAGATGGTAAAGGGCAAGTGGGTAGAGGGAGGGGAGGAAGAGGTACAGCAGCACATTCTTCCTTAAAAGGACCATTCTTCCATTCAAGTGGAATATTAGTAGTCATAAAAAAATGTTTCAATGTGAAAGAATAACTACCAAGGCATACAAAGAGGCTAAAAGTACTCTCAAAGTGCCCAGCAATACTAGGCACATCACTGCTGCACAGGAAGGATTTTAAACAGCCATCTTGACCAAAGCTGACATTAACGGAAAGGTATCTGCCGTTACTTTATTTCTGCACCTCTAAGCATCCAGCCCGTGCACTTGAATGACAAAATGTTACACAATTTGTTTAAAGACTTTTATAACACAGGGCATAATAAAAGACCTGTGATGCTGCAACAAGTCTTTCGTAATGGGATTCTGTGTTTTCTCAATCACCAACCTCAGGGAAAACTGATCTCAGGGATCAATAACTATATGACATTCAATATATCCTAAAGGATTCTGCTGTAAGCCTCTAAATACACTGACATACATCACACACACTTTTAAGAATCTAGGCACCTTTCCCAACTGAAATGAAGCCTCTGGCAGCACCTTGGAGTCTGACGGGAATGCTACAGATTTCTGCTCCTTCCACATAAACTCTAAACAGCTCCCAAGTAACATGAAGTCTGTCTTCCTGGCTAAAACTAAATGTTGCTTTGAGATGTTCTGTATTTGCTTCTTTCCCTACTGAATAAGCCTACCACACACAGATCTATAACTGGGTCCGTGTCTTCACCTCACCTTTTCCTAGGGCTGTCAATCCCTCCAGCTCTACTCCTGTACTGAATCCCAGTGCACCTATACGGAAGCGCAAGTCCGGTCATCGTCTGAAGACAACTGTATGGCACAAGGAAAAAAGCTAAGGATTAAGTTCTCCTTAAGGAATGCAATACACAGGCTTTCCAACATCTTTCCAAAGGTAGCTTCATAGAAAAATTATAAAAACAACTATGGAGGTACAGAGCTCTTCTCAGATCCTCAGCTGCAGCCTTTGACTCAAACAACAAGGCAACAAGATGACCGGGGCTGCCAGCCAGCCAACAAGCTGAGCTGGTTCAAAGCAACAGTACCAGCCTTTAAGGGAGGTAACTGGCTGTATGGCAGGGTCACATCTGGAAACATCCACTTGGAGGAATTTGTAATTTGTGGAGTTTCCCCTGTTGAGAAAATATAATCAGGATTTCTGAAGATCTGTTTCTCTTGACAGAAATTAGCAAGCAGCACTTATACTAGCTGGAATAACACAGCCAGATGAGAAGGGACAATAAGCAGATCCCTCTGGAAATCTCTCTTTCAGTGACAGATTTCCTTATCCTCTGGAGAGAATTTATACACACATATAAATACATATACACATATTAACCAGAACCCCTATTTGAGCCAAGCAGTATGGTACTCAACCTAAAGCTAGTCTGATTTTCAGAGGATGAAGAAACCAAACACATCCTTAGTGGCTCTAGAATCACTCTCGGGACCAATTCCTTTACTGAATCCAAGTATAGATTCACAATGCAAAATTCAGCATACTTGACCCATCTTTCACTTGATGGCAACCTTGTTTTACAGCAGTAAAATAAAGTTCACTCAAACTTTGGAGACACGAGGTCAGCTTCTCCCAACTTCTACTCAGAGTTAAAATGAAATGACAGGAGAAGATACATTTTGTAGCAGAGTTCCTTCAAAATGGCATGTTGGAAACATTGTACAGAATATAAATTATATATATGTACACGTATAATATACAACACATACAGAACTAAAAACAAAAAAAGGAAAGCTACATTTGCACTTATCAACAGAAAATAGTGAGCTGGTGGCAACATTGTTCAAGTGCTCAAATCATCAATAAACCATCAACTGAGCAACATTATAAGCAATGTTAGCAAAAAGCCTCTTTTGGAAGCTTCATAATGAAAATGAAGTTCAGGAAAGTCAGTTTGGTCAGCCTGTTAAAAGCCAGTATATACAAAGTGCCACAGAGAAGTGGGAAACTCGTAGTGCTCCAATCAAGTACACATACAGTATCCCTGAAGAGCTGACTCCATTGTTTCTCATCACCTGCTGTCAAGGAAGGCAAAGCAGGTCAGGGATCAACATTACTTATAAATGAAGCAGCACTGCTCACTGCAGTTTTGAGATGGTAGATGTTTGTTTCTCCATCAAAGCAGATACTCCAACAGAGAAAAATGTGGATGATACGTAACATGTGAGCTCAGCAGCTTCAGACCAGAAAGTTCAGCAGGGTCAAGATGGGGTTCAGTGTTAGTGAACCAAGCCAGCCTAAGCATTCCTTCTATGTCTTCACTCTCCTAAAATAGATGTCAGTACAAAAATGCAAACTGCCTCTGAGGAAGGAAGAATTAGTGACAGTCCCTTATACTGTCTTTCCTCTTCCTGATGATAAAAAGGCTCCAGTGAGTCCCAGGGTCACTCTTGTGTATTCCCTGCTTTACTGTGAGAGGCCTGGGAAACACGATTGATGCTGCTTTCAATGAAGAGCTTCAGGCCCTTTAATCCCTGCGCATAAAGATATTCCAGATACCAGTTCCACTTCTTTCCCTATAAAAACAGAAAGAATAATCAGATGTGCAGGACATAACTTTGTCTCTCTAGGGCCAGTCTGAAAATATCACCTTCCACAGTCAGACAACATCCATCCTAGTCTGTAAATATTCACAGGTACACAGGTCATGTCCTGTTCCCAAATGCCCAAACTTTTCACTTATGTATGACACAGTCTTAGCTTGAACATTACAAATCATGATTTTTTTTTTAATACATAAGATGTTCATAAATCCCAGTTCTAAAAAGGTCAAAGTCTATTGGATCAACAGTGAGGATGTCAAGAATCAAATGAACATGGATATTAAAATGTTCCTTCCATCACTAATGGTGATTGCTCCAGATCAGGTTTGAAGTACACTGTGATACAGGAAAGAAAACAAACTGACACTGTACTTGCTCAGTGGAGGAACCCTGTTCGGAGCTATGACAAAGCTATGTATCCATCTCAGAAATGTAATATTAAGTTCACGGATAACAGCAATTCTGCTTTGAGTACACCAAAAATATAACTTTTTCTGGAGCCTGAAGAGAACAACAGACAACCTCATGTGCTGATACTGCACTGACTCATGGAAGAAATATATAAAAATCTCAGACCTCTACCCACAGATGGCTAGATATATAACTTCTCAAATGTTGATTTCCTCATGTTAAGAGACTGAACCAAAATCTAAAACTGGAATTTTCCCCTTTCAAAATTTCTTATAGACCATTTGTGGACTTGGTGAATGTTATCACCTCATCCTCTTCTACATAACTGCTGAAAATTGTCTGTTTTCACTTCACTAAATCTTACCTTAATTAAACTGAAGTTGAAGGTGGTATCATCTGGCCAAGCCTTAAGAAGAGGAAATAAAAACAGTATCAAGTTAGATAAAAAGTATGTCTCTGAGTGTGCTGCAGAGCAGTGCCCTCTGGTGCTCAGCACTGAAGTGTTTAAGATGGCACTGCAGCTAAATATTTTTTCCTGTCTTAAAACACATCTGTGACAGCTGCTAAGCAAAATCTCTTTTTTGGTTCTGCAGCAAGAAGAATGCAAAAATTCTCCACCAGAAGGTTTTGGTCTGTTTTTCTGGGGGTTGTTTTTTAGTTTGTTTTTTTTTTTTTTTTTAACTTACAAAAGCTACAAAGAAGAATCAGGAAGCCTCAGAAGGGTAAGGATCTAGACAAAAGATATGAAAAACTAATCCTGCTACAACAGGAGAAAGACCAAGGAAAAAGAAGTTGTATATAACAAAAATAATATAGCCTCTCTGGGAAAGACAAAACTTGGTTTTAATCAGCAGTAAGAGACAAACTACCTCGATTCAGGACACAGTATATAAATGAAGACAAATGTGTGAAGTCTTCCTAAGCAGCATTCATTGCTTTCACTTTCACCTCAGGTTTATCTTGCTCCATTCCAGGAGCCACACCTACGCACAGCTTCAGCCTGCCAGCATTCCTCCAACAGCACAGCATCTTTGTGCACCTCTTGGACAGCCTACAAAACCTGATTTCTCAGAGCAGCATGCGTATCTTGGAACAACAACTCTGGCAAGTTGCTCCCTCCATTATTCAGTAGCTGCTTTGAACACGTGATAGCACCTGGAATTCAAGACAACTACTAGCAGAACTCCTATCAGTCAACACAAGACAGCACCGTATATTCTTACTTCTGTACTTGAAGTAGCTACTTGTATTTCTTTTTTAATAAGCCATTCTAAAAAGCTACTGCAAAAGCCAGAAAACACTGCTAAAAAGTTCTACCATGCACACCTGTATACAATTTAACTACATATTTCTGGACTTTCTGGAGTCAAGACTATTGGGAAGCTTTTACTGAATTAGTAAATTATTTCATTATTCAGCTATTTTAGTTCTAGCCTCAAAATGATCGTAAGTACAACTAAAACTGTTACATTCATGCTTTCATACCATGCAAACAAAGCCTATTCAAATTGTACCACTGATCTGACACTAGAGCTCAGCTGACTCTACAAGTCACCCAGTACAGCCGACACGTCTCTAGAGAAACTGTCAAGGCAGAACATCTGCTGCTGCCAAGGGCCCAAATGTTGGCCCACCTCATTACCTGCTGCAAGAAGAGGACAGCATAGCCCATCATGGCTGGATGGTAGACAATGTTAAAGCTGGATTTGAACTCCTGCACTGCGGTTTTCTTCAGCAGTTCCTCATCCATACGAAGACCTTGAGGGTGAGTATCGTTCTGGAATGCAGTGGATGTCCACAGACAACCCACCATAGCTGTTATGTACTGGTTGTACTCTTGGTATGTCTGGCTACTGAACTTGAATTGCAGTATTTTCTGAGGGACATGAAAACAAATCAAATAGCATCCTCAAAGCAGTTGTGTGATCCCTCCAGTCCTTAAAAGCATGACATCTGAACCCCTCCCCTCCATTCAACCCAATTCCTTGCTAAGGTCCATTCTATCACACAGATCTATCCACAATACCTTTTTACTCTGCTCATTTTCTTTTGCAGCCACCAAGTTGGTTCGATACCTGAAAAAAAAAAAATAAAATAAATAAAAAAAATATTAATTTTTACTACCTACCAGAGCTGGAAAAAAAGCTGGAGGAATATATTAAGGAAGTTTATTTTTTCCACAAGAGAGATCCTCAAACTTTACCGGTTACTCAAGAGAGACATGAGAAAGAGTTCAAAGAGACCTTATCACTTGGCATAGACCTACCCTTTCCAGGCAGAGCAGGGAGACACCTGACCATATCAATCTTTTAAATGATTAAGACATGACCAGTTTGCCTGGCAAAGTCACATTCATAAAGGCAATACACAAGAATCGACATACAGCCTTAAAATTGGCAGAAAAATGCAGTGTATTTTTAAGAAAGGAGACTTTCATTCACTAAGCAGAGAAACAGAAACCACTGGAAGTAATGCAACTTGACAGTTGTTCTATATAATAAGCACTAGCATCTCTTATTTCCCAGAGACCGTCCTGTCATGTTAATTACCCTGCAGAGTCCTTAGAGAAAAAGCCACATGGAGAGCCCTGTGCCAGCTGTCAGCAATTGGCTACTCTCCTCAGATGCAACCACTGGAACTAACAAGGCCAAGAACAGCAGCCATGTTCGTGGATCCTGCAGAGAGCTAAACAGTGCTGTCTTTGGACCTGGAGGCAGCACAAGGCATTCCAAATTCCCACAGTCTGGAGGTGGCAAGGAAATGCTCGAATCTAGTGGTCAGAGCACAGGGGTGAGAAGTTGTATAGTTAACTACTAGTGATTCCAGCTGGCTGACTTAAGTTCTCTAAAAACAATATGGGAACTCCTTCCTTCACATATCAAACGTATGGAAATAATCCTAGGAAAGAGCTCCAAAACCTGTTATTTTGCATAACACTGAAAAAAAAAGAGATTAGGAACTACAGCTATAAAATCTTGTTATGAAAGCTGGGCACAGCTGGAACTTTCACCTTTGCCTTGCATGGTAAGAAAAAGTAGACTTCAGATTTTACACCAAAGTAATTTCATTTCCAAAAGACTGAAAGAGAAGACAAGGAGTCCCTACAGCCCACACCATTTGTAGTACCTATACATAATGTAGCAGAGCTGATTCAGGCTGACAGAATCCATGCTGAGAAGCGCTGGGTAGAAGACTCCAGCAGGAGGCATTATCAGCAAAGGCAGACTGTGCCTCAGATACGTGTCACACACCTGCAAGAATGAATCCAGGAAGATTATTACTGCCATTAACAAACCCCAAAGCATCTAAGAGCAAAAAAGAACATGACACCGCATTCCAGCCAGCTCCATCAACTTCACCTAGGAGGAAAGGCCAGGGTGAAGTAATTCTATTTATTTTCTTCTCGGAATGAGACATATTCACCAGTTCACATCTCAGTCTCTGCTTCAGCCATTTATGTGTACCATATGTTTTGACACGGTTACTTAAGAGTCAAATCTATTCAGGTCCTCGTAAAAAAGCAGAAGCCTTTTGTTTCTGATCTTTTAGATCATTCTGACATATGTAGCTGGGATTGAGCTAGACCTGACCTTGCGCCAAACAGACCACACATCTCTTCCAAGTGGGAAATTAAATCTTTCCATTTGGCCTTACTGGAACTGCATGAGCACACAATAAAGCTTTGCTCTAAGAAAAGATGATATGGCCATAAAACATGGGTTTATTATCAGACTCACGTTTAGAATTTAAGGTTGAGTTTCAAGTAAAAGAGACATTTTAAAATTTCTGCAGATTTAGAAAGATCTTCAACTACAATGACAGTCTTAAAGTATGGATAAATAATTGAAATCAATATTGCTGTAACTTAAGACATTACTGTCCTCTGTGGCCTAGCCACAGTAGCTGTTCCCAAAGGCATGACACACACCTTCCTGAAGAGCATTCTCAGAAGAGTAGTGGTCTAGGAATACGCATATCTAGTTACTAGAGTAACTCTGACTACAAACAATTAAGCTGTAACAGCCTGCCATCCTGAAGAGGAATGTTTTACATTTTGTTAAGTTAGGCACAGCAACTGTTTTAGGAATCCTTTCCCTAATCTCATAACAGACCTTTCACTAAAGATTGTTTGCCAGACATTCACCTTTCCTCTTGCCCTCAGTACAGCTATACCATGTAAGGTATATATTTGTACATAACTGAATTACTGATATTTTCAGAAACCTAGACTTTACTTAATATCTCAGCTGCATGATTTTAGAAATCTCTGGAGTTCTGAATACATAATCCTAGTTGTCCGCTAGAGCACCAATAATCATATATTGAAGGGTGCATGATCCTCTGTATATTCCCATAAAATGAGCATTTACTTAAAAACACTCTTATGCAAATGTTGTTGCCAATTAGATTTGTGCATTTTTAATGAACATTTTAATTACAAGTAGATCCCAGAACTACCATTGTTTTTTCAAATCTTCACAATTTTATCCAAACTGTAGAAGCAACAACAGCATGGCTGAAGATCACATGGCAGTAAGCACATCTGCAGAGAGGATGTGAGGAAGCCAGAGAATAGGCTTAGGCCTATGCGATGCTGTTTAGTTTGTCTACAGTATAAACTAGGGAAAAAAATGCATTTTTTTAAGGGAACATTTAAGGATATGTTATTTGAAATTGAACTGAATATTGTTATTTTCTCTAAACTAGCAGTGAAAAAACATGTTATGCCATATTGTTACTTCCCCTTCCACAGTTCACCTCTGACTTAAGAGCAACCACTTTCTAGAAGCATATTTAGATATGCCTATGGATGCAACAGCAGCAGTTATCACCTGTAGGTCTACCAAGTATTTGGAAGATTCTTACATTTAATCACAAAGTGCTGTAAACTATAATGAGGAAATTGTTTTGATGCTCTAGCTTAAAAAATGCAAACAGCCTTAGAGTACTGGGATTTTGAAAGACGAATGGGATACATACAGTCTCATAGAAATCCAGGATGAAGTACAGCAGGAAAGTAGTATTGTTTTCCAAACGTAATGCTACAGTAGAGATCCACCCAACAAATTGGATCAGTTCAGCCACCATATTCACTAGTCCAGAAAGGGTGGTATTCCTGCAGCAATGACATGACATAACATTAGTATATACACCTCCTGGGAAACGGTAAAAAGGAAAAGTGGTGAAACAGAAATCTATCCTTCTGCCCCACCAAGCACTCAGCAGCATGCATTTGTTCTTCCATATACCCAGTAATACGTTACCAACATTATTACAAATGTGACCCAGCTATCAGTGTTACAAGGAGTTTGACTTTGGAATGTTTCGATTTTCAGTGTCAATAGAAACACTTTCAAAGAAACAGAAAGAAAGAATCGATGAGGTAGCTTACAATGTAGCAGAAACATTACAGCATTATTAATCTTCTAGTCAGTCTTTATAGTAGGTAATAGGGCTAGAATATATATCTACACTAGAAAACAATGCACAGACCACTGCATAACATTTATTTCAGACAAACTTACAAAGAACAGACTTGAGAGTCACACGCTGAATCCAGATGAATCACATGCCAATTTAACCAGTTCTGCAACAGCTCTTTCAGGCTCTCAAGAACACTGCACTGCAGGAGGAAAAATGAAACAGATTTATGACAATTTACATAAGTGAATAATACTAAACAAAAAGTGACATGAAAATTGACATATACAAGGAGAGACATCAAGAGTTTCTCAGGACCACAAAGAGCAGTGAGATAATTGCATGTCCCCTTGAACTGAATGTATGCATTACACAGCTTTTCCTGGAAAATGCATGTTTCAAATACTGAGTTAAAACCGCAATTAAAAAAACAGCTATTGTCTTGTGTACTATCAGTTCTTTTTATTTCCAGTGCCCCAGTTTAATTTCAGTCAAAAAAGAAAATATCTTAAAGGCATTCCAGTTCCCAAAGAAGTTATGTTGTAACTATGTATTTTACTCTCATTTGGGGACAGACTTCCCCAAAAGAAATTCTCTATACAATCCCTCAGACTGCTACACTTGACACAAGGGCAGACAGCAATACCAACTAGAAGTAAACAGCCACTATACTCACTTAAATTACCTTAAAGTAAAGAGACGATGTAAAAAAGAGCTGTGCCAGGGGATCGTAGAGATGTGACTTCATTTCTGAAACAAATGAGAAAGCAGTATGATATCTGTGCACAAATTCTATCTCCAAAGATCACTGTGCAGCCTCAACCAAGGATCTGCAACACATACCAGAGAAGCTGCTGAGGGGGATCCAGCTCACAAGTCTGAGGATTTGTGATCGGCAGGAGACGCCATCCCAGAGAGGAAGGCTCTTATACAGAAACTCTTCACAGGAAGAAAATCCTTCCTACAAAGCAGATGATGAACATTCAAAAACTCATCGCATATGCCTGCACCTTGCCATGCTCACTTCATCCTGGAGAAAGGAAGAGGCTTACACCTCCCCTCCTGCCATACAATTCATCAGCACATTCAAATTGTCATTCTCAATCTCATTCTCAAATTATCTTTCCTGCAGAAAACAAGGCCATCTTCAGAATACTGACTTGCTATAGGAATATCTATTTTTATTACTTGAGACACTGTCACTTGTCAGAGATACTACATGAAACAGGTAAGTCTCAAGAGTACTTTACAGGAAGACTTCATGAAACCCGTGATTTCACAAAGCAGGCACTTACCTGCAAGAAACACTGTGCCTTGTAGACAGTTTCTAGGAAGTCCTTGAATTCATCTTCATACTGGTTATCAGCCACACACCAAGGGCATTCTAAACAGGAGAGAATACTGTATTTGAATGTGAGCACAGCAAAAATAAGCACAATCAGAAACAGAATTCAGTTCTCCTCCAGTAGTTCTTTTAACACTACGTGATTATCACTATAAATCTGAATAGACAAGTACCATTATTGAAAGGTGAAAAGCCTCAGACATCCTTTACCCCCCTACCACACAAGAGAATACCAAGTTCCTACCCTCCTGAAGAGTCTGGCCTGTCCAGTAATTGAGCCTCAGGTAAACAGATTCATCTTTGATGCAATTCATGTAGTGAAGCAATAAAGGGTTTGTTAGCACAGAACCCATCTGGGAAGGAAACTGCAAGAGAAATCAATAGAAAAATAGTTATTCAGTATTTACATCAGCAAATTGCCAGAGAATCTCATTCTATCAGAGCTGTTCAATCCTTTTACTGGCAACAAGACCATCTCCAGGACTCATTCATCACCCTCAGGTAGGACTAGATGCTCACACACTATTCACATATAAGCAGGGCATTGAGGAATATCCTTTGATCTCTCAGAAACACTCAGTGAGTTTACCGAGACCTTTTTGAAACTCACCTCTAGACGGTGGATATTTTGTAGGAGCTGAGGAAAGGTCTGCAGCTGCTCCACTGGAAAAGACTTATTTGTACTGTACAAGTCAATAAGGTTCTTTTCCCTGTTCTGTTCTAAAATATTTCTGTTTGTACTGCTTGCAGGTATTAACAACTGCGTATTCCATTTCTGTAGAAAAGAAACACAAACAGCAATGACTGTTTGCAATGCAATGAAGCGCACTTGTGACTAGTGTTCCCATAAAGACCATGTTTTGCAGAAAAGGTATCCATGCTTTCATTATAATGGGAATGCTGCATTTCTGTATAGCTAGTTCACCCGGTGCTGAAATAAAGTCCAAGTCCCATTATTTGCCAATATTCATAACAAAACCAGCTACTTGGCCCCTTCTAGGGTCTATTTCAGGCCCATAACCTACCCTTTTTCGTGACTGAGGTTGAGCTGTGCCTAAAAACAGCGGCTGGGACAGTGGAGAGTTGCTCTGGCTTCTTCGCCTGATTGAATTGATTGCTGCTTTCCATGGGCCCTCGCAATTCTTGAAGTAAGTCTGAAAACATAAACCAGACATCTATGGGAGAAGCCAAACTAAGACAAAGTGACAGAGAGATCAGTTTCTATTCTGATAAGTGTCACCACAATGGTGTATATACACTCAACTCTGCCTGACAGACTAAGAGGCTGGGTTTTCACAGCACAGAACTCTTGTCATTCCTCAGTTTCATTCCTTTTGACAATAATTGAATAGTTATGCTTTTATTTTCTTCCAAAATGATATTCAGTTTTTCAGAAGAGATCTCCGACACTTCTGATTTATAATCCTCATTCAGATCAGTCATCAATTCATACAGTAAATCCTAAGTATACATTTAAAATAAAATATGACCAAGGTATGCTTACGCAAGTTCCAAGGAAAACTTCCCAAATTCAGCATCAGTGATACCCAAACTAATAATTTGATTACTCATTGTTCTAATTAATGTAGATACTACAGCTTAAAAAAAAACATCTGGAAAATGAACCCAACACCTTTTCTGCACAAAACTTATTGTCGCTTGAGTTTCAATCAGTCTTTAAATTCCAGTCAAGTGCTAAGCCATCGCAAAAGCATTCACATTGTTTTGGTTCTAAGTAATCAAGCATTTATTATACAAGTTAACACAGCATGTTCATAAAAACAGTCAACAAACCAAAAAATTTTAATTCTCCAACAGCCGACTATGCAGCACAATGCAAACTATGAATTTATAAAGCTAAGTACATAAAACAGACTGAATAAAAACAAATTTTCTTTTATAAACACAACTTGCCTACATATAAATTCTTTTCTAAAAAACCCAAACCAAAACCAAACGCTAAATCTATCCCACTGAAATACTGAAAGAAAATTTGTTGCAGAATTTAGGTCTCGCCTACTGCTATTTTCAGTTTCTGCTACATATATTCTACTCAGTCAAAGGGCTAAGCATACACATAGGCCCCTCTAAAAGCTGAGTAATATTTTTTGCTGTTATCTTGAAGCTCTAACAAATCAGCTTACCACATTTTTTCCCGCCTTCTACGACACAGACTTTCCAAGTGGGAAGATCCTGACTTCCATTGTTATTTGTGTTTGAGAAAGTCAGCAATTTGGACAATGCCTTGTACAAATCATAGAATGGTTTGGATTGAAAGGATCTTAAGATCATCTAGCTTCAACATCCCTGCTGTGGGCAGGGACACCTTTCACTAGACCTTTTCAACACTTTCAGGGAGGGGAAAGCCACAACTTTTCTGGGCAACCTATTTCAGTGTCTCAACACCCTCACAGTAAAGAATTTCTTATTTATATCTAATTGAAATCTGCCCTCTTGCACTTTAAAACTGTTACCCCTCATCCTGTCCCTACACTCCCTGATCAAGAGTCCCTCCCCCCTTTCCTGTAGCCCCTTTCAGTCCTGTGAGGCCACTCTAAGCTCTCCCCGGAGCCTTCTCTTCTCCAGCTGAACCCCCCAACTCTCTCAGCCTGTCCTCACAGGGGGGTGCTCCAGCCCCCCCAGCATCTTTGTGGCCTCCTCTGGCCCCGCTCAAGCAGGTCCGTGTCCTTCTGATGTTGGAGCCCCCGGAGCTGGACACAGCCCTGCAGGGGGAGTTTCATGAGAGCGGAACAAAGGGGAGAATCCCCTCCCTGTACCTGTTGGCCACACTTCTCCTGATGCAGCCCAGGACACGGTTGGCTTTCTGGGCTGTGAGTGCACATTGCTGGCTCACAGTCAGTTTTCCATCCACTAATACCCCCAAGTCCTTCTCCTTGGGGCTGCTCTCAATCCACTCATTGCCCAGCCTGGATTTCTGCACAGGATTGCCCCGACCCATCTGCAGGACAGTTTAGTACCTGAAGAACTTAACGTTGTGTGAAACAAGTCAAAACCAGCAAGAACACCAAATGGAGGATTAGTCCTCCTCATAAGGATAAAGGTAGATGCCGTTTCATTACAAATTGTCTCATTGTGCTGAAGACAAAACAAAATCGAAGGCAAGGAATCCTCATCTAAACCTGATTTTACTCAGTGAAAAGAGAAAATACAATTAATCTTCATTACCAAATTATGCAATAGATAAATGTAAAGCTCAGTACAAATAATGTCATAAGTACTGGTTCCAAATAGATTAAATCTAATTCCTTACCTTCATTTTCCCAGGAAGGGTTATGGTCACAAGCTCAGGACAGAAGAGTTTGTAAAGTGATAGTAGAGCCTGCAGATGAGACTGCATTCCCTGTCAAATAGCAGAACAAGAGAAAAAACATGTGGGATATGTTTTCAATGTAGAAACTGAATACTGTCTTCTAGAAGAAAAAAAAAACAGCCCAGTGATCACTAAAAGCTTTCTAAAGCTACATATCGGTAACTAACCATAGATGAACAACTGAAAATGAAAGTAAGTACAGAATCTGTGCCAATGAAATACAGGGATTGAAGAAGAAACTTTCTGCAGTCATACCTAATAAAAAGGAATTTAATCAAAACTATAAAAAACAGTCTTCTGCTGTCTAAATGATCCAAAACCATGTTACTACAGCTAGTTCTTTCTTACAAAAAAGGGAGCAAGATCCTCTACAATCTTATATTTCTCAATCATTTTTATACCACTTAAAAAAGGAAGAGGAATAGAAAATTGAAGATGGTAATAGATCAGTGAAGCTGCCCCTTGCTTCAGATATTTTACAACATCTAGCTATAAAACTTACAGTTTTGTGCACGCCATTTCATGTGCTCACAAAACACAAATGAAAATGAGGGATGCATAAGCAAGACAGACAAGCCCTGATGCTACAAAGACTTCAACCTCCAATTCCAAGTCTAACCCTGTCCTGAGACACCAGCCACTCTATCCTGTAAGGACATTAGTTTTACAAATTGCATTATTAACCACAGTTCAAACTCCACAAGATTTGAAATAAACTCACCATTTTTGTTTGGAGGTCAAGCAGTCTCCTAATCCGAAAAGGCCTGACTGGAAATAAAATTATGAACATGATGGATTTAAAAACCACTGTATCAGACATTTAAGCAAAAAATGCAATATCCCTTTTACTATACCAGTGATTCTGCAAAGCAAGCAGAATGAATCAGACTTATTTCTAGGCTAATAGGCAGGTTTCCAATTCAGAAAGTGTTAAACAAATCAGGCTTAACTACTACTCATGCTTAATTGCCTTAAAAGCAATATATTGGCTAGTCATTGTATTAGGTCCATTGGAAGAAAAGACAATGCCAGCAAACACAATAAGAAACAAAATAGTATTCCACATAACACCATTGGATAGACTCACCATTTTCTTTCCTGGTCAGCAGGTAGAGCAGGTGGCAGACATAGGGGCACTGCAAAGAAGAGGCAGCAATGAACTATCCTGCTGGTGCAGACTGTTATCCAGGATAGGCTTCACAAGCTAATGCTGTTCCATTTGGTTGGCTGCCTCAAGTCATCTCTGCGTGCCCACTGGGGCAGAGCATACCCTACTTCCCTTGGAAGGCAGCATGGTTTTTTACATGTCACATATGTCAGTTTTATTTAGAAACATTATCTGCTCTACAAGCATGCCCTATAGTAATCAAGCTACACAGTGAGCTTGGATCTTGATTTTTGGAAAACTAGATATTTTGGGAGTCAGCAATGAAAGTAAAATTACCTTTTCAAACAGAAAGGCACCTTTGAATCAAAATAATTTTTTAGACCTTCTAACTACAGTTGAGGTCATAAGGGTCTTTAATCGGTTTCATACAAACTCTGGTGCACTTACAATTAGCCCATCATGCCTGAAAATGCTATTTTTAAACAATAACTTAAATCCAGTTTTATGAAAACATTACAACTAATGTTAACCTAAAACCATTAAAAACATTGCAAGAAATAGAACTTTGGCAACTTTAAAAGTTTTAACCGCAATGACCGCCAAGATCATCTTAATACAAACTGAATCCAAACACTTCAACATTCCAGCACCTGGATTTTACAGCTGCCATATAGCAGGAATCTCCTGATTGCTTGTTCTCATTTAAGCTACATTTCAAATCAATTAATTAGAAGAGCATTTAGTTTCTCACCTTTAAATAAACGTTGCCCTAAAAGTTGGTTTTTTTTTTTTTCCCAAGGTATGCAAGTCAGTTTCTCCCCAGGAGTGGGAGACTTTACTTGCTGATTGTCTGGCATCAAAGGCAACCCCAGAGACTGCAGTATCATAGTTAATCTTGGGAATTTAGAGAGAATATACTGTCACTCTGAAGCAGAATAGCAATTCTTAGAAAAATGTTTGAACAACCAGACCACAGCACTGAAACTAAAATAATCGTACAGTACTTCCCTGTTTCTGAATCTAAATGCTAATTAGATTCAGCAATCTTAGAACACAAAATGAAAAAAAGAAATTACAGCCATCAGAAAATGTTCTCTAACCAACAGCTATTCCAGACTAATTCTAGCATTCATATGCATACTACTAATGAATATTTAAGTTTATTTTGTCCATTTCATATATTCTTCAGCTCTCCTTACCATCTTCTCATCTTGCAGGAAGGAAAAGAAGAAACCATAGAGGGCATGAATTTGTTCCTTGTGATCGATGAAGTCAAACACTGTGATCAGCCATTTAAAAAAAAGCAGCTGCAAACAGGAAAAAAAGCCACATAACATTAAGTGATGGGCAAAGGCAAGACAGACCAGTCATTCGCCAATTTAAGAGACACAGTCATTAAGGATACATACCACTCTCATGGGCAACCAAGATATCCCTGCACTGTTCATCTGTAGCTAATTCAGCTGTGGAAGAAAGCCTGGCAAAAGCACCATCTGCCATATCAGAATGGTGAAAGCAGCTCAGTTCTGAATATCTGCTACCCCTCAGATATGATCCAAGGGCCCTTCATTACAAGACAGACATTGAAGTGCTGGAGCGTGTCCAGAGAAGAGCAGCAGAGCTGGTGCAGGGTCTGGAGCACAAGTCTTACGAGAAGCAGCTGAGGGAACTGGGGGTGTTTAGCCTGGAGAAAAGGAGGCCCAGGGGAGACCTTGTTGCTCTCTACAGCTACCTGAGAGGAGGTTGTAGCAAGGTGGGGGTCGGTCTCTTCTCCCAAGATAGGGAGAGGAGCAAGATATCCCAAGATAGCGATAGGATGAGAGGAAATGGCCTCAAGTTGCACCAGGGAAGGTTTAGATAGGATATTGGGAAAAATTTCTTCACAGAAAGGGTTGTCAAGCGTTGGAACAGGCTGCCCAGGGAAGTGGTTGAGTCACCATCCCTGGAGGTATTTGAAAGACGTGTAGACGTGGTGCTTAGGGACACGGTTTAGTGGTGAGCTTGGCAGTGTTAAGCTTATGGTTGGACTCGATCTTAAAAGTTCAACTTAAATGATTCTACGATGTAAACCTTTGAGCAGACTACATGAAGAAAAACAAGACTGTTTTGCTACCGCGAAGACATGTTGCCACAGCCAAGATATACAGAACCTAAGGGACACCTTGCAGAAGTTGGTGAAGAATGCCTTGATATAGCTGAAGTATTTCACAGAAATGTTGGTGGAAATATCATTCCTAAGGAATTCAGAGATACAAGACAAGTAGGAACTGTGCAAATTTTCATAAGTATTCCTCAGATCCCACTGCCGTTCCAGCAATGGGGGTGTCTGCCAATCTTTCTAAACGACAGTAACTCATGTAAGCACATTAAAACCTCAGGATATTTGCTTCCTGAAAATAATCTGTCCTCATCATTTCTGTGCAGAAAGCAATAAGTACTGTAAACATTTCTTAAGTTACCTGAATGTTGCTTGAGCATTTGCCAATGCATAGCCAAGACACAGATGAAATGATAGAACTTTCTGGTATTACTGAGGCTGGAACCAGGCTCTTCAGTAAACAAGTATTCACTGTATCAGCTAGAAAACAAAAAATATTAAAAAAGATGGTGCTCATGTACCAGGTTCTTTGATATTGTTTTGCAGCTTAAGTCAAAATCCATCCGGACAAGATTATTGAGCTTCAGTGCTTAAAGTAACAGTGCACAAGAATCTGTTAGTGACTTACCTATACTTCAAAAAAATATGAGAAATATTTTTTTCCAGCTTAAAGAAAGAAAATGGAATATTGAGTATTTTAGTACTGAAATAGCCGTTGAACTCTTGGCAAAACAGCCAGAAGTAACAGAAATTTCTGGTAATATTAACCAATCAGTTCCTTCAGCAAGAGTATATGACTGTCAGCCAAACATCAGCAGATTAGTGTTCTGAAGATAAACTAGCAATTTTAAAGCAAGAAAAACACTAAACTACTTGCATAATGAGGAAAGAATCCTCTGTGTTGCTCTTGGGTTGGGGGGAGGGGCAAGTTTAAGTGGTTTGGGGTATTTTTACTGAATTTTTTATTATTTAGAAGTATAAATGGTGGCCACTATTTCTAAGAAAGCAGTGTGAGGAGCTGCACTGACACCGCTGAATTGATTGTTAGGATGACATTTTAATTTTAGGAAGTTTCACTAATACAACTATGTCAGTTCAACTATTTTGATCTTGGGAAAGAGAAACCTACACAAACAGCAGTTACAACAAGGAAAAGACACAATGGTTGCTAAGGACACACTTTAAGCCTTTCAGAGACCTGCAATTATGGACAAAGGAAATAAGCTTTTAAAAGAAATAGTTGTAACAAGCCATCATATTTTTATGGATATCACTCCCCTGTAGCAAATACTGTGATTATTTTTAACATGAACTCAGAAACTACACTAAAACATGCCAGAAAGACCAATTTTATGCTAAAGTACCTAAGAATACCTAAGTCACCATAAGCACATTATGTCAAGTAGGTTTGATTAGAGGGGAAAAAGACATTCACAGAAGACACACCAGCAGTATAAAAGCACTTTACCAAACTTGCCACTGAGTGCCACGTTTAGCAATACATCAAATCCTTCAGGGGGCAATCCTCTTTGCAGGGCAATGCTTTTCACAGTAGCCAAGTGTTTCTGCAGAATACTGTTCTTTCTCAGTGAAACACAGTCTTGAACTAGTTAGGAAAAAAAAAAAAAAATGACAAACACAAGGATGAAACTTCTGAACTGCAAACAAATAATTTTAAACGTCTCTGAACTGTCTCTACATGTATTCCTTTTTGTAGGGTTCTTTACATAGTAACAGAAAGCGGAAAACCTTTTCAGATGTTAAAGAAATATTACAGAGCTCAGGCATTAAAGAGGGAAAATCAGCAGACAAAATTAGATGTTTTTATTATTACTAAGAATTAAGTTATTTTTTTCAGTCCTAGGTAGTTAACTTTAAAACCGCTCTTACCTTTCTCAAAGTAGCACAAAGCTTGCTCAAGAGAGTCTTGCTGTCTGTCATTTTCCTGACTGTTAGGAGTTTGATGATTCTGGACACTTTTTTCAGGGTCAACTCTTCCTCCTTTCCGCCATGCAGAGAGATCAGTTTGGTGGCCTTGCAGGGGCTGCTTTGGGGTCTTAGAACTCTGCATTTTATCGGACTCCCAGCTGAGACTGGAGAATTTTACTCATTTGTCATGTGGGTTCCAATCCTTCATTACAAAGGGGCAAGATAATAGATCAACCTCCAACGGCTGAAGAACATCAGAGAGCTGATTCCCTGCACGAAAAGAAAAATTTCTTTTCTTAACAAACAGATTTTAGAGGGATCCTGTATAACAGAACAGAGTAACTTCTGAGGAAATGACTTAGAGCCCTCAAAAAGATCAGACAATATACTCAGAAGACGCACAGATAACAGTGAATCAAAACTCCATTCTTTCATTTAAAAAGGGGAAAAAAATCACAACTAAAACACAAACTCCTTTTAATTAAAAAATTATCTGATAAACTTTTCTAGTCTTTTGATCCAAAAATTAACAAACAGAAAGTTAGCAAAACACAATCATCAATTTTCTTCCAAGTTTATTTTGTGTATTATCAGTTTCATTCCTTGTATCATATATGACAGGTAATCAGTCAACAGGTCATCATTTCCTGCAAGGTAATGTACAGATTTTAGAGGACCATAGCGACACTTATTTTCCTATTTTACCAAAATCAGATTCTTCTGCAGCTTTTCTAGACAGTATCTAGCATTGAAAAAAATGTGAAATTTTGTTCAACTTCCAAGTGAAGCACAAGAGCTACCAACACTGCAAAACTGCCTAGCTCTGGGTCAAATACAACCGTGAAGAGTGGCATTTTCTCCTCAATATGCTGGAGGGATCAATCTTTTACCCACAAAATGTGGAATTTTGCTACAGTTTCCTGGATTTGGTAGAGTATGCATTCATGTCCTTGGATTGCTGGAGCCTATCTTTTGCTTCCCAGTTTTCCTAGCACAATAAACCAGAATGATCTTCAATTCATATTCCCTCTTCAGCTCTCACTTCCTTAAGATGTTCCAATCATCCCTATTTTGCTATAGGTTTGTCACTAACATCCCTGTGCAGCATACCGAGAGCAAATCTCTGGCTAGCTATGTGAAGAACTCTGAAACACATACTGATATACGCACGCAGGGCTTTCATGTTTACAAACGAAACCTCCTGACTTCAGGCCAAACACACCCCTCCGTATTAAAAGACAACACCAAGCACAACAGAACTCCCAAAAGATGCTTTGCAAGTGACTAACTGAGATGTTTCAAACCAGTGAAAATTCCCGAGAGCGACTATACCATGGTCAGGTTGACATGAGCTAGAGTGACATGTAAGAACTGCAGAGGGACCCAAACACTCCGGAATCTTGCTTGTTACATCCTGAATCACCTCAGCACACTGTAAGATGTTGAGGAAACAGACCGAGCTAACAGCCCTCGGTTACCGCACTCGGGTACGACAGCTTTCTCAGATCGCTTAGAACCTGCTCTACCTGTTGAGGGGTTTTTTTGTCTTTTGCCTTGCAGGAATTCTACCAGAAAGGCTTGGTGAGGAAGAGAGTGCCGCCAGACCTTAAAGCTGAGCTAAACAGACTGGCTGGGAGGCCACTTGTCGCCACCCGCGAGCCCAGCACTGCACTAGTCACCTCCACGGAGATATTTGGCACAAACACCCCTTTCCCTCCTCGCCAGCCGACGCACGCACACTCTCCCCGCTGCCGCTCTCCCCCGGGCGGCCCCGCACGGAGCCGAGGCCCTCCCGGCCCAGCCCCACCACCGCGCCCTGGCACGCCGACCCCAGGGCCCCAGGAGCGGCAGCAAGAGCTCCCCATCCCGGGGAACGAATGGCCCCCGACCGCGCCCCCGGCTGCCACAGCGACAGCCCCAGTTACCTCCCGCCAGCCCCGGCTCCAACCGTCCCGCAGTTCAAACCTCCGCGCCGCGCCCCGCGCATGCGCGCTGCCCGCCACGCAGGGCCGCGCCGCCGCCGCCTCCCGCGCATGCGCAGCGCGGCTGGTGCGAACGGCGGCGCTTCCGCCCCGGCGCGGGCGGCTCTGAGCATGCGCAGTGCGCTCGGGAGCGGGGGTGCGTGCGTCGGGGGCCGTGCCGCAGGGGGCAGGCCCACAGGCCCAGCCGGGAACGGCTGCGGGGAGGGCGGCACCAAGGGTGGGAAGGGAGGAGGGGCGGCCGCAGGCAGTCAGTGGCCCTTTTCATTGTTCTTGTAACAGGCGGGCGGAGGTTCCCGGGCAGGCCCCGCGGGGCCGTGGGCGGGGCCGGTGAGCCCTCGGGGTAGGCCGCAGCTCCGGCTGGCGCCTCCTCTGGCAAACCCCTGCCCCGAGGGGAAAACGCGGGCGCTGGAAGGGGGCTGCAGTTGGATGAGGCTGACGGGAATGACGTTATGGGCTTGGAGAGAAAAAGAAGAAAGAATAGCGCGGAAGGAGGAGGGGAGTAAATGAGCATCGTCGTCTTACAAAAGGACTAAATCAGTTCTTGGCGCCTTATCTCCTCTAGCAGACGAAGGTGATTGGTAGTCCAAAAATAGTTTGCTAATGCTGGGGGGCAATGATGGAGGTCAGCCCAATATAGATAAACACAGAATTCTTCTTGCTGGACTCCAGAAGAGTCTTGTCTTCCTCTGTAATAAAAATCATGTAGCCCCTAATGTGGGTCAGTAACTCATACTATTGCAAACGTGAAGGGATGGGGACATTTTTCAGAATTCACTTACAGTCTGAAGTTTTTGCAAGGATAAGCTTTGCAATGTGGAATATTTTACATTATTACAGCATCTATACAGGTTTTGGTGAAGAACATGACAAAAGATAAATACATGTTTCCAAAAGCTTACCGAGTTAGATGCACGTGAAGCTCAGCTGGCCAAAAGGCTGCAACAATTCAGTTACGAATACTTTGTGTAGGAATACCCATCATGATGTGGTTTTCAGTTGGTGGCATGTTGGTTTTTGAATTTAAAAGTGATTAATTAAACTCGAGTCAGGGCATGGTAGATGGAAGTAAAGCAAATTCCATATACAATTGGGGTGGCCTTGAGGTAGTCTGTAAAGAGATTGTCTAAAAAAATGGCCTGTTTCCTTTGTTCAGGATGCACAACTGATAAGAGATAATGGAAGTCACTCTGAGGCTCTAAAAGGAGGATTTTTCAGCATGTATATATTTGGGACTACATCTGTTTCAGTATTAAGAAAACCGGATATACTGCATATGAACACCCATCATCAATTTTTATAGAGATAAAATACTGACATTTTCCTGGAGTTTTAATATCTTTTCTTGCTGCCACGTTGTACTAAGCAGAAATTTATCTGAGACTGTTTCATGAAAATGTTCAAACATCTCTTTAAATGCCTGTGGTTATTAATATCCAGTCCAGTAGTGTTTAGATGGCTTCCATCCTATATCATCTTGTCTTTCTCTGAAATTCCCCTGACATGATTCTGCCCATTCTGTGCAGTGTTTGAGCACAGGAGAAACATTTTCAGGTGTCTCTCTCAAAAAATAAATTTGTTTCTGTCAAGACATTTTTCTCCAAATTTCAAAAAGTTTATTTTAATGAATAATTAAGAAAATAAGGAAAAACTGAAAACAGACAAACATCAAAAAACAAACAAACTCAGAGGTAACATGCTTCTTATGACACTCTAACATTTCAGACACAACACACAGGGGTTCAGGCTCTGGAGACAGGACATCCCCCAGCTCAGCAAAGCTGTATGTGGGATGAACAATGAGGTACCTGGAAACGTTCAGACCCTCATCTATCAGCAATAACTGACAATTCTATAAAGTTGTGAAAAAAGGAATTTTTTTTCTTGCAAGTAAATAGGGAGCATGATGCTACTTGCCAACAGCAGACTGATATTTTGGAGTTCTTTGGGCAGTTCTGGGCCCCATCCCCTCACCAGGGATCCTTACTCTCTGCCAAGAGGGGTAAAGAGATGCCATTCCCTCATGTGAAGCCGGCAAAAATTACTGTTATCAGGCTACTGTCCCAGTTTCAGAGCCTCTGCAAAGTGTGGAAATCAAGGAAGATGCAAATAGCGCATCCCATGTTTTCCCTGGATAAGCAGTCCAAAGAAAGGGCTGGGCACAGAGGCAGCAAAAGGAGGCTAAGGGATCCCTCTCAGACACAACAAACAGCACTTTTATGCTCAGTAGGGTCCTTTCCCCCCTTGACAATGGAAAAGGAGACGTAGATTTGTGGATGGGGCTGCACAAGCAAGCACAGGGACACTGGTTATGTTCTACCCAGCCACTGTTGCTACGAGTGCCACACAGCAGAAGTGCATCCAGGCTGGGTTCCAGCTGCCGTGGGGCTCGGCGCTGATGCTCAGGGACTAATCTCCCCACTGCCGAGTTAGCATGACCACCTGCCCAAGTCTTTGCCCATGCTCTCCGGCTGGTTTTGCAGCTCCTGCTGAGGCCAGCACTACTCCAGCCAGGCTGCTAGCTGCCTCCAAGCTGTCCTGGTGAAAGCTAGCTTGTATTTTTCTACATTACAGGGCAGCAGCAAAAGCAAGACTACAGTGTAGACATACCATGTGCCTCTCAGACCTCAAGTGCAACTTTATTTAGACAGACAAAAAATATAAATAGGTAAATAAAAAAGAAATTTTCTGGGTGATTTTGGAGAGCTGCCTTGAGGGTCCGTATTTCTCACATGCACTCAACTAGGATACCTTCATTTTGCCTTTCTCAGGAGATGCTTCATGGATGAGTGGCTGCTCATCCCCGTTCACTGACAGGATCCTCTTTTCTGGCAGTTGCTCCTCAGGCTGGCGGGCAATCAGCAGACGACAGGTAAGCAGGATCCCAAAGACTAGGGCATGGGCGTAACGCTTGAGTGGATCCCCCACTAGCTGGTGGAAAAAGAGCACAGCCAGCACAAGGAGGAGGAGGAGAAAGTTGGCCACATCTTTGGGGCGACCAGGCACCAGTGTCATGACAATGCCACACGCCACTTCTAGGGCACCAATGCTCTTGCGGAGAAGGATGGAGCTGACTCCTATCTTCTTTAGCATGGGGAGGGCCCGCACGTAGCTTTTGTATGCTCGTTTCTGAAATCAAGCAGTAATAGTGTAGAACACCATAATGTGAGAAAGTAAAGGCAAAGGTGACTTCCATTGAAATAGGCTGATGTGCAATATGACCTAAAGATCACTTCAATCATCGCAGACCCCTCTGCCACAATATCCAAATCTGTATCCCTAAAGCTTTTGTTGGGGGGATATTAACACCATCAACCTGCAATTCCCCCTTTATAAGCTGTTGTCTCCTCACTGGAAGACAGTTGTGCAAGCTAGCACCCATCTTTGGAGCTAGGGCCAGGCCAGGTGTACCTTCTGAGACCTGAAGTTACAATTGCTAGAATAAGCAACACAGAACTATGTTGTTAAAAAAAAGTACCTACTGCTAAGAGTAGCTCATCCTTTACAATTAAATAACACACCTAGTCCCTGCAAAGCCAGAGCACAGCAAGTAAAAACCAAAGTCTCTTTCTACCTCAAAGCAACTTAACAATATCCCAGTGTTTATGGGCAGTACGATATGAGCATGAGACTATACATGAAAGCTGAGATTCACCAACCCAAGTCCTGTGCTTACATACCTTTATGATACTTTCTTTCCTCAGATGAAAGCAAGCTGACATTTGATATCCTTTGCTCCCTGGTTTATTCTGGATTTTAGAAGCAGTGTTAAGTTGCAAGACTCAGTCTTCTTATACAGCTGCCTCATTGTTTCAGGGAAGAAACCACCTCTGTCCTTACACATGTTCAGGTTCTTGCATTTGAACATTAGGCTTATCGGTTTTGTGGTTTTTTTTCTTTTTCAATCAAGGAATTCCTTTATTTTTATATTTTAATAAAGCTCCTAGTTATCAGAGGACTGAAATTATTTCCATTTACACTTGAGTATAGTATCCCTGCAGACATTCTTGCCACTGTGTTCTCTGCTTTCTAATCAGGGAGAGGGAAATGGAAGCTGAATTTCGGGTACAGAGTTGTTCAGTTCTCACAGGCACTGATCAGACTGTAGATTTCCTTCCATGTGATTTTGGAAACCTGCACTACAGGCACAGAGAACTTCCCCACTTTTCTGTAAATTTTGCTGCTTCCTTCCAAGAAGAGCTGACACTTCACATCTGGTTAAAAAATATACAGTGCTGTCATTTTTGCTACTAAATAATTGAAGATTTCATGACACATTTAAAGGTATGCATTGTAAAGATGCATTTTAAACCTTCAGTGAATAAAATGCTCTGAGGTTTTTAAACAGTTGTGAAAAATACAGCTTTTTAAAGAAATGTTCTATCAGCATGTCCTAGAGTACTCTGGTATTTTAAGTATTTTAATAGACAAACTAGTGTGTCTGTTTTTTGCAGAATGAAAAACTGTAGGTTTTGTGCTGTAGGTAGATAACAGAGATTCTCCATTTGCTTCGGGCAAGAAGCCATGCTTACTGATTGGCAAGATCTGGTTTTCACTGTCTCCATTACGTGACAGACCACCCTGGTATGCAGCACAGCAAAAGCATGCGAGTGTAATGAGCCCTGAACATGTTATAATCTGGGTTATTAAGAACGATGGAGCTGTATAATATCTGAGTACCTCTGCCGTCTTTTTGTAAAAATGGAGATCATTCCTACCTGTAGGCCTGACTCTTGGTAAAGCAGAAAGGGGACAGAGAAGTGAAATATTTTACAAAGCAAGGATTTTGCAATGCTTCTAGAGTCTCAGTGCTTTTTTTCTGTCCCTTATGTATCAGAAGCTTAAGAGCTTTGTTTTCTGGGCATTTTATCACAGTCTCTTGCTCCTGAGTTACTTCTTGCTGATTCTTCTCTGCGAGATCCCCATCCTGGGCTGCAGACGAGGCACTGCGATTCAGATGTTATTTGAGAGCTAAGAAAAAGCAGCTGGGCAGGTGGAGCAAAGGAAGAGAATAGAATGTGCTGGAAACTTCCAGCACTATTTTTTAGAGGCACAAAAATTATACCAAGGCTTTTCAGACACTGAAATAAATATAAGGGGGGGGGAAGCAGGTGGCAGGAGAATAAACAAACATAGACAGGGAAGCAAAACCTAGCAGCCAGTCCCTTGTCTGCCTGCAGCTCGCAGGCAGCAAAGCTCTGCAGCAGGGTTGGCCCTGGGCAGAGAGGAGTACAAACTGGCTCACCAGCTGAGAAATGCACACAGTGACTTCTTCCCGACACCCCTTTCCCATTAGGCAAGAGGAGGAGAGGTTCATTTCCCAGGATGAAGAGAATAATAAGGTGACAGTACAGTATCTTCTTCAGCCAGCTACGAATATCAAAGCATTTCACAGTCCTTAATTAATCCCTGCACAAGTCCGGTGAGGTGGGGACAGTCAGTGTCATTATCTTTGCTTTAAAGCACAGAATTTTGAGGATGATCATTTGGCTGCCAAAGCAGGCATCTGCTCTTCCTACCCCCAGCCCAGCTGTACCTACCTGATATAGGTTCTTTTCAGAGACCCTTGCGTCCCCATCCTTTGCAGGCACTGGGGTGCTGTGCTCCCCTATCCTCCTCGCCTCGCCTCCCCGTCCTTACCCACAAGAGGTTTCTCCATGGCCAGGCTCAGAGCGAGCCCAGGCGAGGGCTGCCAGGATATCCACGGCACTGCGTATTGTTTGTTTCTCTCCGTGTCCATCAAATAAGGAGACAGAGAAGCTTCTTCCCTTCTCCCCTCTCCCCGCCATCGCTCCAGAGCTGTCACCTCTCTGTACCCCGCTGCGAACGCTTATTCTGCCGCAAGGTTGAGGGGAGGGAGCCCTAACGCATCTCCCTGCGTGCTGCCGTACTCACCATCTCGTTGTAGGCATCTCTGCTGAGCCGAGGGGTCAGCTTGATGGTCCCCATAAAGACGAAGAAGAGCCCCAGGGCCACCGAGAGGGCGACGATGGTGATAGTCCTGGGCGATGCCATGGAGCCGCCGGGAAGGGTCCTAGCGAGGCCTCCTCCCTGCGGCTGCCAGCCCGGGCGGGAGGTAGCCAGTCACCATTGAAGGAGCTGAGGACTGAAGCTGCCGAGGCAGCGAGGACGACAGCGGGAGGGGTTCAGCCTCCTCCGCTCAGCAGCTCCGGGTCCTAATGCCCCCAGGCGGGCAGCCAGCGTTCCCCCACACCCCCCCCCCCCCAACCTCCCAGGCGTCCGCTGGGGCCCTGCACGGTCCATAAATTACCCGCAGAGAGCCCAAACCGAGGCAGTTGCAGGGATGCGGGCTGGCAGCCAAACCCAGCTGCTCCTCAGTGGGAAAGCGAGGACATGTCGGCAGGGAACCCGCTCTGGAGGGACCTTCCCTCCCGGTCAGAGGGCTTTTGTACATAGGCAGCTTTCAGTTTGAGATGCTTAGACACTAAAACACAGCAAACAACATATTGCTTAATGTATTTGGCCCAGAAAAGCAAAAAAGACATCTTGCCCCTGTGGCTCTCCCAGAACCTGCTGCCTAAAAGGGATGGTGAGGCCACTGGGCCACCCTCCCCCACTGCAGACAAAACCTGTCCTGGATGTTCAGCACTCCAGAGACTAGTGGAAAGGTTTCTTAGTCCTCTATTACTTTCTGATTTAAAGTCATTATCTCTCCCCCTCTAATTTGCAACAAATTTCCTTTTGGCAAAAGCATATCCAGGCTAGGCAGAAATCCATTATTATTGCAATATCAATGTATATTGCAGTGAGAAGCCAAGATAAAATTATACAAAAAACTGCTGGAAAGCTGCATCCTTCACTATAAACTGAAAACAAGAGGCTGTAACAGTGTGAAAAAATCTTACACTTGTGGGATAGTACAAGAGTGACACTTCCTATGCCTGTTGGGAATCTCCCCATTACCTCCCTTTCTGGTGTAGTAAGTCTCGAGTCCTAAACTCATGTATTTTAACTCCCCATGGCTTGAGAACTGGTGGTTGTTGTTATTCCAAGCTCAGAGTTCCTTAGGACTAGAGTTAAAGTTTTGAAAAGCACAGACAGCTCTCCCTGTTTCCTTGCGAGTTTGCCCATTTTGACTCACCCAAATCAGACAGAGAACTCCTCTTTCGGAGGACAGAGTCAAGTTTAACAGCCTGAGTGTAGAAATGTGTTCTGCGGCTGGTTTGGCCTAGATGACCAGGATAAACCAAAAGGTAACTTCAATACAACATAAAAGTAAAAATTAAAAAAATAAAAAGAGCCCTCGTAACAATGTGGAGTTCACAAAACACAAGGGAACTCTGCTCACTCAGACCTACCTCCAGGTTGTGGCAGCTCCATCTTTTGAAGAGCTGGAGAGAACTTCATATAAGTTTGAGGTTCACAGCTCGTCACGTGGTGAGCGTGGCCGGATAGATACAAAACACACCAAATTTTTGAATGGGCTATTGCTGAGCAATGTGATGAGGAAATAACTTGTCGCTGCTGACACTTTCACAGGGCACTTCATGTTTAGGTATTAAGGATTAGCAGAGAAGGAGGCGGCAGTTGTGAGAGACAATGAAATCTGTTCTATTTTCATTTCGTTTTATAGAAAAATCTTTCTCATTGTCTCCAACTTATCTATGTGACTGACAGCAATTCAATATTGGGTTTGGAAGTTTATACAGGAAATATTTTCCTGACCCCAAAAGTATGAGTTCTAGTTCCTACAGTTTCTTCATAGCAAGTGCAATATCAACTTGAAAAACACCTGCAGTATCCTTGAAGCAAGCAGAGAACTAATGGCATGGTATTAGAAAATACAGTGGATTTCTGTACTTCATATTCACATGTTGATGGTGAAAACCCACAGTACCAGGGGGAGGATATTTTCCAGGCTGCCCAGCCAGAAGCCCACGAAGAGGTGTGCAGGAGAGTGATGAAATGCTATAGAGAACATTTTCACCCCAGAAATCTGAGTGTTTCCTTAGAGAACAGCACAACCCAAAGTAAGAGCAAAGTAGAATTCTTTATTTTTATACAACTTTCAAGAAAATAAGTTAAAATCCTAACTACATCAACTCATCTTCAGGACAGTAGAAAGTTACTCCCTAAGCCCTCAGAGCTGGCATGCCTGCCCCCTTGTCAGCGGGTGAACAGAAGCACCAGCTCACAATGAACAGTATGAGGAAACATGTCAAAAGGTACAGCCAACGTGGGGACAAATGGCTCTCCTGACAGCTTCTTCCCTGGGTCAGGTGGGCAGCACAGCCTGTGGAAAGCAAAGAGAGCATCCTTTAGACCAGTAGTGGAGGCTTTCCCACCACTGTTGGCGGCACAATTAGCACAGAGGAAGTATCATGTGTTTGGCTAACATCCCTCAGAGCCTGCAGCTGACACTGGCTGAGGTCTGGAACCGCAATACCGAGTCCCAGACAAGCTCGGAAAACCTCATGGACAAGCTGGAGTCAGAGACAGGTTTAAAGGTCCCTTTCTCACAAGCCATCCCAGCTGAAAGACACTTAATATCCTTAAGAAATAATCCTCAATTTTGCACTACCTTCTTTGGTTACCTGCAGACAGGTTTATCACCTGCAAACGGGCCTGCCCCAGATAAAGATTTAGCTATAGGATTAACCCTAAGTAGGTGACTAATCCCTGTGGCTTCACTTCATTGGCCAGGGGCAGCCTTCCTGGAGTGGACACGGTGTAGTCCATATCCCACATCCAGATGTGCTGTTCTGCTGGGGAAGGATGCACAATGCCATTATAACATGTTTGCATTGTTTTCTATTCCTTATGCTGCAACATAAACGCCCAGAAATACCCACTACCTTAAACCAGTGAATGCAGGTTAAACCCAAAGTAACGCAGAAGCAGAAACCACTTCTGACCATGCACTGGATCACACCTGCAGAACTCACCCCGAGGAATTCAATGGCAGCAAAAAGCTGTGTAAGCCAAGGTCAGATATTTATGTCCCTGTCTGGACAAAATAGATCTGTCACTAAGGTCAGTGGAAAGGAAGAGAGGAGAGTGCTCACTCAAGAAAGTTCCTCATGGCTTCACCCTCTGGCTTGCAGGAGATGTAGAGCAGCCTTCGGATGGACTTGCAGTTCCGGATAGCTCGCACAACCCTGTAATCTGCAAAAACAGACACCCTGCTTTCCCAGCAACCCTCCACCACGGTGAGCTCTCCAGGAGGAATGACCCCACAGCAAACATCACAGGACTGCACTGAACCATCAAAAATACAGGGAAAGAAGAATATCCACATTTTGCCATGTCCTGTCTCAGATGCGAGCTCTTAGCAGGCCAGGGAGAGAAACGTTGTTACTTACTTAAGCAAAGGCACGTGAAACCTTCTACAGGCATTTGTGAGACTGCATTTGGGCACCAGGACCAGTTTGGGACTTCCCAGTACACACTGGAGAGTCCAGCAGAGCCAACTAAGATGGTTACAGGGCTGGGGCACAGCAAGCATGAGGAGAATGTGAGGGCTGGGGTCATTCAGCCTGGGGAAGAGAAGGTGATCCAGGATCCCTCTGCTATCTTCAGGGGGCTCGTGGGGGATTATGGAGAACGTGGAGCCAAAATCTTCTCAGAGGAGCATGAGAGGAGGATGGGAGGCAACAGATGCACTACAGCAAGGGGAAATTCTAATTCATTAGATGAGGGAAAACATTTTCAGGAGAGGGTATCCACCCTTGGACATAATCAAACCTCAACTGGGCTTTATAGCCCTGAGCAACCTTATACAACTCTAAAGATGGCCTTGCTTTAGCTGGGAGATTTCACCACAGATCTCCAGAGGCTCCTTCTCTCCTACATAATTCTGTGAGCACATGAAAGATGGAAAAAAGACTAGAGCTGTCTGCTTTGAAGAGAAAACATGATAAAGGCACTGAAAACAGCAGACTCTATGGGATTTTAGCTGCTGTCAGCAACAAGGTTAGAAACTGGACACTGAGCAGAGGGTTTGGACCCAGTGTAACACATCTCACAGAACTTGTTCAAAATTCTGTTTTCAACATGAAAATAAATAGCATATCCTCTCACGGAGCCCAGCCCGCGATGGGTTCACCACAACAACGAGGGGTCGGGCATCCTCCCACGACGACAGGAGCTGTGGTAGCACGACCTCTGCCTTTCCACTGTGAAACTCACAGTTTGAAATTCCTGTGAAGCAAAAAGCAACCACATGAACTAAGCAGAGTCAGCCTCACCAGATGTTAGGTATAACATGAAGTACCACCCTTTGCTGTGCAGAGATAACTTGTTAGGATCCCTCCGCTCACTTCTGCTTCCAATTTTGCAGCAGTTAGTTTGAAACTTTCTGCCACAGCAAGTTTAAACTCACCATTGAATGCTGCATTCCAGTTGGCATCCTCTATTGCCTTCTCCACCACCTCAATACCAATAATCTTGGAGACTTGGTGAGCCAGAGATAGACCAATTGTGCCTGGAAATGAAGGAAACAAAAATACCCCATACATCCATGCTGAAGAAACAAGCCTTTAGATAGTGGAGATCATTTTTGGCACACAAAGCACCGGTCCTGGGAGACAGGCTTGCATGGCCACTGCTCACCCGTTCCACAGCAGATGTCGAGGAGGATGGTGTCCCCACCAGCCTGGCTCAGCTCCCTGACTGCCTGGTACAGAACTTCTGCTCCACCTGTGTTTACTTGGAAAAAGGCATCTGGAGAGATGCGGAACTTCAGGCCGAGCAGTTCTTCAAAGATGTGTGGTTCCCCATGAAGGAGCTGGAACGGGGACTGCTCGTGGGAGCAGCGTGTCATGGTGCTGGCAGAGTGCACAAAGAGCAGCTGTTAGATAGAAGGTAGCAGAGAGGCAGCTGGTTTTCATTTGCATTCCCGAGGTGCCCATATGCAGGAGAGGATGGTTCTCACACAACCAACTCTTATTTCATGTGAGCCTTTCCACAGGATCAAAGCATTTTGATACTTTATAAGGGATCTCTAACTTGCACAGCCTAGAATTCATTGAATGGATCAAAATGACTTTGCAGAGGGCAGCAGTCCTAGGCTCTGCTCCCCAGTTTTACTGCTAATGTGATTTACTGTCTTAGGAAAGTCACTGTAGGTTTTAGTCTTGAGTTTCCCAGGCTCATAACTCCCATGAGGTAGAGCCATACTCTATTCAAGTATTTCAGGTCTGGAAAAAACATACTAAAACCACATCTGCAAGAGACATCCCAACACCTGTCATTCTCTTCAAGCACTCCCTGAACTGGTAGAATTTGCATTTGATCAGAGAGCGGGGAGAAAAAGGAGATGGCTTTGTTTGCACTCTTTCCCCTCTGTCAAGACATACCTCTCTTGGAAATAAAGTGAAGTCAAGGCACAGACTGCTCCAGGTCCACATGTGAAGAACTCCTTAAGCAATGCTTTCTGAGTAGCCAGTGCCTCCTGTCAGGAACAAGAAAGGAAAACCTGGCTGTTTGGGTAATCTGATTAGACACCTCTCCCCAGCAATACACTCAGCAAGCTCAGGTCAGCCAGATACCTGATAAGCCTCTTGCCAGAGGCCCTGTCCTCCATGTACTTACTTGGCCCAGCTCTTGGGGGTGGAAGGTGACGATAGCCATGGTGTGGCCGCAGCTGGTGGTGCGCACCACAAGCTCCCGCCAGTGTCCGCCTTCATGGAAGAGGATGCAGGGGTCCAGCGGGGAGTGACGGATGAACTCCTCATAGCACTGAGTGGAGGGGAAATGGCACTTGTCAGACAGCCAAGACAACTGCCCTGGTCTTAGCGTAACTCTGTGCACCCCAAATGGGCGGCCCTTCCACCAGTATCAGCTGGTTTCTCTGTCTGAGTTCAGCGCACTCAGTGAAAGCTCTTTCCAAGTCCTTGGAATACAAGACATTTTAATAACTCCAATCTGTGATTCTAAGGGTTTTAACAGATTGCCAGGAATTCGTTGTCACTTGATCAACTTCATTCTTTGGGACAGTTTAGGGGCTGCAACATTAACATGCAAGTTTTAAAATAAAATACTTATCCATCAGCCAGAGTCAGGCCTGAAACTTTACAGAATGTGCAAGTGAGCTTGAAAGCACAGCGTAAATAAAATTACAGTGTCCTCCCAAACAAGAGCTATGACTGTCCCTCTGTTCCAGTCTCAGGACAGACATGACTGAGTTATTTACCTGGGCTACTTGTTTGTGTTTTGGGGGTATGTTCTCCATGTGGTCAGCTTTCACACAGACAATATTTCTTGCTGCAGAGACAGACAGGTATTTCATTGTTTTGTTCCAGGGCATGTAAACCACTGTAGCATCTGACAGGATAAACCTTTCCCCTGAATTCTTCCTCTGTGCAAAAAAGAGAAGAAACCCTGGTGTCTAAGAGCCCACTAAATCCTGGGATGTTCTGCGTGCCTGCGGTCTGCAAGACCCGCCAGAACTCCCTTTGACAGTGATTACTGTCACCAACTTCCATGGAGAGGCTGGAGCTCCAGCACTGCTCCACTGCCTATGGACGTGCACATCTCCCCACGCTCACCCTCGCAGCACAGGCTCTTGGAGCACACCAAAACCACAGGAACAGCATAAAAGACTAACAAAGGTAAATCCTGGAGCGGCTGCTTCCACAGCTGTTGTCCTTACTGCTGTATTTTGCAAATTAGAAGCTGGTGTTTCTCAAGAAATTAATGAACTGAGATTTTAAAGTTGCTGCCCCAGATTTGCTGGTGTTTCTGCTGGCATCCCCCAGAATTCAGGCTTCTAACTCAGGTGGAGACTGTTAGAGCAGAGCCTTACCCCAGCCCACACCAGCAGTTTTCTACCCAGCTCCTTGTCCTGCACTGACCTCTGCCGGTTCCCACATACAACCCCACAGTTTTGGGGTTTCCATCTGGTCCTTGGTTCACAGAGAAAGTAGATTTGTTTCGGTATCCACTAACGACAGGCTAAGGGAGCAAATAAAGAAAAGGAGAACCTTGCATTAGAAGGAAAAATAGAGGAAAGCCAAAGCCCAGCATGGTTGTTCTGTTGGCAACACGGGAAGGTACATGAATGTGCAAAATGCAGAAATGGAGCTTGTGTGCGAGACCCCCCGAGCTAGTGAGTACTGCCACAGGCACATTCTCTGCCAGCAAGTAATGGCCACCATGAGACTCTTTGGGAGTCACATAAGAGACTGTTAGTGGCTCAGAGGAGACGGTGTTCCCATGGGTACTCACCGAAGGGACTACAGGCCGGAGAGGACAGCAGAGGCCACCAAGTTTCTGCGCATCTATGCCCAGCTCCTCAAGATGAGATGCCAGTGTCTGCAAAATCTTCTTCTGGTTTTGATACTTCACCTGAAAAGAAGCCCTAAGCCAGAAACACTCTCACGGGACCACGTGACAGTCATCACCCACCTCTCGGAAGGCCAACAAGAGGGAATACTGCAAGTGGGATACAGCCCCAGAGGAACCCTGCCCTTCTCATCACCGCAGCTGCTTGGAGCAACAGGGATAGAGAGGAATCCTGTGTCCATCGTCCCCAAGTGCTGGCCTGGAGCACTTGGTCCAACCTGAAGCCCCAGTGAACCAGCTGTCCCCCACTGAACAGGATCGCTGTGCAAGGCCATCCTCCGTGCTGTTGGAGAGCAACCACACCACCCACAGGGAATCTCTCCCAGTTCTGTCCTCCACAAAACTGAAGAATGAAAGCGGCAGTAAATGGGATCTGAAGAGTTTAGAGCATTAAGCAACTGAGATGCTAGGGGCTGTTGCTCAAGGGGGATAGGAGGGACAGCTGGGGCAACAGGACAGAGAAAAGTCCATGTAATTGCATCTTACCTGCAGCTGCTCTGGATAGGGAAGTCTCCACAGTGGAGTCACCACATTAGCTAACCTGGAAAGCACAACATCACGGTAATGCCCAGAGCTACTCACCCCCCGATACTTACAGTGTAACATCCTCACTGGCTGCTTCATGGGCAGGACCTGGTACGGGCTCTGCACCAGAGCTGGCTGTGAACATCCAAACTCCCTTTTCATGGCACCTTCCTGGTGCAGAATACTTGTGGCTGGAAGAGGGACCCAGGAACCACAACGACCAGCTCTCCAGAGGACAGGCTGAGCCTCTGGCAGAAGACTGAACAGCAATGCCTGGGTGTCTTGGGCAACCCAGGTATCTCTCTGAACCTCCTTTAGAGGACAGGGCCAGGAACACTGTTTCCCCTGCATAGGGACCCAGAGAGGCCCTGCCAAGCCCTGGGTGAGACCTGACTCCAAACCGATAAAGCCAGGGGAATGAGTATTAAGATGTTACTGGGGTTAAAGGGGGGAAAAAACCCCCACAGTACAGGTAGAGAAGAAAAAAAAAAGATCGTGTTGTAGCTTTAGATGGACTCTAATTGCTTTCTCCCACGGAATCAGAGGCTTTGGCCATCCCTTGCAGCTCTGAGGACAGCCCAAGACCCTGAAGTTTTCCCCTGAAAGAGCAAGATGCTTTTCTCATGGCTCGATGCATCCATCCTGTGTCATCTACTTGCTCACCCTTCCAGCCAGTACTACATCTTTTTTTGCTAATGCTGTACCAAATTAAATCCACCACAGTGAAATGCAGTTTGTGTGTAGCAGGCAGGGAATTACAGGCTGCCCACTCTCACCAACCCGGTCACTCATGCAGTGGCAGTTTAGAGATAAACCTTGGAACTTGCCACTACTTGTATCTGAGACAGGGCAAGCAAGAACAAAACACATAAAAGCTGATTTTAAAAAGAAAAGACAGAGTAAGGTGTGAGGTGGATATGATCCAAACTATTATATCCATCAACTACCGACTCACTGAACCCATGAAGAACCTCACCCCACAGCTGGATAAGCTGCTGTTATCACTTACTGGGATTTCTGGAGCTGCTTCCAAAGCACTCAGTGCCAACTACTTTCAGGCACAGAACTGCAAATGAAAAGGACTACTGCTTTTTGCTTGCCAGTATGGCAACCACTCTGCTCCTGATACTTTTCATTAGCATTCTCCATTACTCCTATCCCCAGGTGAAGCTCAAGGGAAGCCAGCTGGCCCCTGGCTCCTCTGTTCCTACAGGGGAGAGCTGGGTGAAGGTGAAACCCCTAACCCACTGCTCTAACCGCTTCAGGTGCTTGGTGCTTTGGAAAGGACATACCTCTCCTCCCACGAGGAACCTGGCAGGCTGCAGCCCTCCCTGGCCTTTTTCTTCTCCTTCCACTTTGCTGCTGTCTTCTTCTCTGTTGGCAGGCTAAAGTCCCGACTGGGCAGGCTGCTCAGGAGTGTGCTTGAAGGGCGAAGGTGCCAGTGCGGTAGCCTCAACGCGCAGGACAGAGCCATGGTGGGGCGGAGGGGCTGCGCCCCTGCAAGCAGCACAGCAAACCCACCACCAGCCTCCCAGAAAGCAGTACGTCAGCCACACAGCTGGAGACAGGCTCAGAAAAACACTCTGCTCACGGCCAGCTCTGCTCCGGAAAGTAAGCCACTTGGTTTAAAGTGGGCACGTCGTCACATTGCTCAGACCTGCAGGATGGTGCTTTGCAGCATAGCGATGGCCCTGCCCTGGGCCTGACGGGAAGCGTGGAGGGAACAGGCAGCTGAAAGCGGAGTTTCCTTCCTCTGACGCAGGTGAGCGGGCTCCGGCAGCCAGCGGGCTGCAGCTCAGTCAGCAGCGCCCGCTGCCCGCCCTGGGCCCTGCCAGCGCTGCACAGCTCGGCCCTCACCGGGTGTGATGAAAAGCTCCTTCCGCTCACAGCCGGGCGCTTCCTGGGCGTTTGGCGCCCACGTGGGGGGATGCAGTGAGCTGGTTCCACTGCCCTGCGCAGTGTTTACAGCTGAGAAACCTCCTTAAGCCGGGGAGCTCCCCACCGTGCTGCGAGGTGGCCAAATCCTCTGCTAGGGAGGCAGGGCCAGCTCCCGCCACCCCACAGGCGCCTCTGCTCAGTGGTGAGTCTCAGGGCGCTCCTGGGGCCCGTGACTTGCCTCCTGGCACAGCACCCCAGCAGGCTCCAGCCCGACAGCCTGCGTGTCAGTGGCCATGGGGGGGTGGTAATGCCCGACACTCTCCTCTCAACCGCCCCCGAGGCAGCGGCCGTGCCTAGCACACACCAGCCTCATGCTCAGTGTGGAGCCCCGGCACAGCCCAGCCCCCTGTGCATGCAGCACCACAGCAGTCGGGCAGAGAATGCAGGGGCCTAGCGGGGAGCGATGGACAACCCCCTCATAGGACTGAGCGGAGGGGAAACAGCACTTGTCAGACAGCAAAGACAACTGCCCTGGTCTTAACATTGTGCACCCCAAATGGGCGGCCCTTCCACCAGTATCAGCTGGTTTCTCTGTCTGAGTTCAGCGCACTCAGTGAAAGCTCTTTCCAAGTCCTTGGAATACAAGACATTTTAATAACTCCAATCTGTGATTCTAAGGGTTTTAACAGATTGCCAGGAATTCGTTGTCACTTGATCAACTTCATTCTTTGGGGCAGTTTAGGGGCCGCAACACTAACATGCAAGTTTTAAAAAAATACTTATCCATCAGCCAGAGTCAGGCCTGAAACTTTACAGAATGTGCAAGTGAGCTTGAAAGCACAGCGTAAATAAAATTACAGTGTCCTCCCAAACAAGAGCTATGACTGTCCCTCTGTTCCAGTCTCAGGACAGACATGACTGAGTTATTTACCTGGGCTACTTGTTTGTGTTTGGGGGTATGTTCTCCATGTGGTCAGCTTTCACACAGACAGTATTTCTTGCTGCAGAGACAGACAGGCATTTCATTGTTTTGTTCCAGGGCATGTGAACCACTGTAGCATCTGACAGGATAAACTGTGGAGGGGCCTTTCCCCCAAATTCTCCCACTGTGCAAAAAAACAGAAAAAACCCCTGGTGTCTAAGAGCCCCACTAAATCCTGGTAAGTTGAAACCACTGGGCCTGTGCCCCATTTTCTTGTACGTGTTTTTGTACCCCCACTACAAACCCGGTCACTTGTGCATCTCCATGGAAGAGGCTGGTCCTAGCGGGAACAAAGGCCCCGCACAGAGCCAAGTACCTGCCAAACGCTATTCCTGCTGCTGACAACCCCAGAGGCCGGCGAGGGGTTGTTTCTAATATCCCACAGCACTACTCCTAAAAACTCAGGCCATTTCAAACCTACCTGAGTTTGAGCAACTGTGGTTTCGAGAGTTGTATTCATTTTTCCACCTGCCCTGACAACTGTGGATCATGTGCAACATCTCGTTGTCGCTGTATTCCCAGAGGTTTGTAGATGCTGTTTGTTATTCCCACTGAAAAATGAGAACCCCTGTCAGATTCGATGGCTCCGGGAACTCCCCATCCGGGAACGATTTCCCACAAAAGTGCTCTGGCCACTCCCGCAGCAGCAGCTTTCCTGGCGGGAAAAGCTCCTGCCCATCCTGAGCCTTGGTCCGTGATTCCCGGCAGGTGCTGAACTCCGCTCGCAGGAGGCAGGTCAGCGTCATCCCTTGGCAGTCTGCGGAACACGGTCGTCCTCCAGCCTCCCCTTGGGTTTGGCGTCAGAAAACTTCCACCGTGTGGGACAAGAACTCACAATCCTTTTTACTGCCGTATGTATTCTGGGGGCTGCCCACGTTCTCTCCATCTGCTTAACAACTGCTGTCATCCCTCCGTGTGTTCCATCATGAAACCACCCAGCCAAAGCCATTAAATTTTTTCCCAGTGAAATGGGTTTTTCCCTCGGGAGCCCAAATTCCAGTTCCCTGTTTCACAGCCCCGCAACTTTCCCGGCCAGCCCGTTCTTCCTCAATGACCACTGCAGGTACGTGGGCTGGGTTACGCCCAGGGCCCATCTCTTACAGATGTGAGCACAGACTGCGTCACTCTGACGGGCCGGGGGAACTCAGGAGCCCATCGCTGGCTGCTGCAGGGCTGGGGCATCCACCCTGCCCATCCCGCTGCCATGGCAGCCAGCGCCTGGCTCACCCCGCCATTCTCCAAAGCCCCCAACCCTGCGCCAACTTACCCCATCTCCTCCTCCCAAGCTCTGACTGCACTGATGGGGCTTCTAACCCCCCATTCCAGATTCTCTCTAATTCTCCGACTGTTCTAATCCCCATCAGGAACACCCTGAGGCCAGGCACGCCAAGTTCCTCCTGGCTGCAGGGTAAATTCCACATTCTTTTTAATTCTCTCCTCCGGACAGAACAACCGTCTCGATAACAGGGCAGCATTGCCCCAGATGAATTATATTCCAAACAAATATTAGAAAATAACGATGCACAGCGACCCACGTCTTCCCTTCACGTGGGCATTTCATTTCCCACACACCCAAATCCCCGGGGCTCCAGGGGTGATGGCTGCACCCGTGTGACACAGGAGAGCGGGCGAGGAACATTTCACAGACGCCCCCACATTGCCAGGGGACTAGGGAGAACATGCGAAGCCACAGGGCGCAGCCCAACAGAAGCCGTGGTGACAGCAGAGGTGACCGCGGGGAGGGCAGTGGAATCAACTGAGGGAGGATTCAGGGCGGTGCAGAGACCAACTCGGCGGGCCGTGCTACAGAAAGCGCCGCCAGGCCCCCAAGCGGCCACGGCCGCGGCTGCAGCCTTTCTGTCCACCACGAGAGCCAAGCGCGCGGCCTCGCGCTGGACGCGGCGCCTCTCGTTTTCAGGAGGGGAACGCAAAAATACACGTCACTGTAACGCGGTGGGTTTTTTTACAGAGAGCAGCTCCGGCAACCCGCGACTCCCGGGTGCGCGAAGCCTCCGCACAGACGCGCCCCGGGCGAGCCCCTCCCCGCCAGCCTTCCTGCCGGCAAAGCGCAGCCGGTTCCGTAAGGAGCGGCCGGTTCTGCCCCGAGTCGGCCCCTCTGCTGCGGGACTGCGCTTTCTCGAGCGCGACGGCTTCCAATCCGCACAGCCGGTAGCTCGCTGCGGCACAGGAGAAAGGAGCAGGTGAACACACACGTTTGCCCGTCGGTTATTACTCGCTTCCGCTACAGAACTCGCACGGACAATAAAGGAGGAAAGGAAGGGAGGCCGCGCTGGCAGGCGGCAGGAGGCTGGCAGGCGGCTCCGGGCCCAGGCGGCTCCGGGCCCGGGCGCCCCGCGGCAGCTCGGCAAGGCCCGTCCGTGCCGCCGGCGCTCAGAGGCCCTGCCCGGCGGGGCTGAGCATCTCCTGCAGCACCAGGTGCAGCAGGTGGTTCTGCTCGGCGCTCAGCAGCGGCCAGAGCTCGGCCTGCAGCGCCTTCAGCGCCTCCGCGTCCTTCTCCTGGCACGCCAGCACGGCGGACTGCAGCAGCAGGAAGAGCTCGGCCGGCAGGTAGCTCGCCGCCGGCGGCAGCCCGCCGCCCGTCCCGGCGCCGCCCCCGGGCCCCGGCCCCGCGCCGCCCTCCGCCGCCTCCCAGCAGTACTGCTCCAGCGTCCGGGCGTGCTCGGGCAGCAGCTTGGCGGGCGGCGGCTGCAGCAGCAGCAGCAGCAGCACCCGCGACACCTCGCAGCGCGCCAGCACGTCCAGGAAGGCGCCGCCGGCCGCGGCCCCGCCGCCGCCCAGCCCGGCCCCGGCCAGCGCCTGCGCCCGCGTCAGCGCCGCCAGCGCGCCGGCGTAGTCGCGGCCCAGCAGCAGGCAGGAGGCGCGCTCGGCCAGGCAGCGCAGCGCCTCCAGGGGCAGCCGCGCCGCCGCCAGCAGCTCGGCCGCCCGCTGCAGGGCCGCGGCGGCGCGGGCGGGCCGGCCCGTGTCGCGCAGCGCCGCCGCCAGCTCCAGGCACAGCCCGGCCGCCAGCGCCGGCTGCCCCCGCTCCAGGTGCAGGCGGGCGGCGAAGGCGCCGCAGCTCTGCGCCGCCGCCACGTGCTCGCCGAAGCCGCCGCGCAGCCCCAGGCGCTGCCGCAGGTCCCGCTCCTGGCGCAGGAAGAGCCGCGCCGCCTCGGCCAGGGCGGCCGCCTCGGCGGGCCCGTGGAACAGGCTCTGGGCGCAGCGCGCCACGGCCAGCTGGCACCAGGCCGCGTAGGGCAGGCTCTCCTGGGCGCGCAGCTCCCGCGCCAGCGCCGCGAACTGCTCCGCCGCCTCCGCCACGTTCGGCTTCCGCAGGAACCGCCGCCGCAGCTTGGCCGACACCAGCCGGTACCGCGACAGGAAGTCCCCGTCCCCGCCGAGCCCCGGCCCGGAGCCGCCCGCCCCGCCGGGGCCGGAGCCGCCCGCCGCCGCCGCCGACAGCATCGCGCGCGCCCGCCGGAACTGACGCGCGCGCCGCGCCGCCTCGCTGCCGCCGGCCAATGGGCGCCCGAAGCGGGGTCACGCGGGCGGCGGGGCGGGGCCGCGCCCGCCGGGGCGGGGGCGTGGCTACGCGGGGCAGGCCCGGCCCCGCCCCGCCCCGGCAGGCGCCGCGCGGCGCAGCGGGGGCTCTGCGGGGGGCGGGCCGGGGGCGGGCCCGGGGCGGCGGGGTGTGCGCCGGCGCTGCTCGGTACCGGCCGCTGCGGCAGCGCCCATCGCTCCCTGCGGGCCGGGCCGCGCCTCTGCCTGCGTGGCTCCGCGGCTCCCTCCCAGGCCGGCAGGAACCGGGAGCTCGCTTTCAGGCTTCTCCTACCGCCCGCGGCTGTGTCCGCTCTCTGCCACCCCCCCGCCTGCACTTGAGTTCCACTTTCCTCTCGCCCACACCATCCTCCCTTGCGTTTCCCCCAAAGGGAAACCTGCCCTGGCATTCTGTGTCCTGCACGGCCCTCCAGTGCCTGCAGGTCAGGAGGATTTCTGGCCTCCGTGTTACTGTACAGCAAGCAAGATGCCGAGGGACTTGCATTTTGTGAGAGGGGAAACTTGACTTTCCATCATCTGCTGTCTTGATGCTGAGGTTTCCAAACCACATATCATTTCTGCTCTGACTCTTGCTAACACTAATCAGAAAATATGAGCAGGTTTGTGTCCTTTATTTGCATCTTTTGACAGGAAGAGCTTGCCTTTCAGTGTTTCCCCCCCCCCCCCCCCCATTAAAGATAAAAATATCCCTCTCCTGCTTTCAATGTTTTTATAGCAGAGTTGAAAGAGCACAGTGAGTCTTGCCCTCTGATTTTTAAGGTGTTCCTTCAACAGAGCTCCAGTGGGGTTTGGGGATGCTCAGACCTTAACCGGAAAGATCAGAGGATTCTGTCTCTAACAATACATTTTATTCTCCCAAGTATTCAACTGTTTGAGCTAAGCAGTTAGTCGAATAGTTCACAGTCTGAAGGAAGATCCTTCCTCCTCTTCATTGCCCAGGCTGTGTTTGCCTGATGTGTGAGTGGCTCGGCCTGTGTCTCCAAGTCTGCAGTCCTAACATAAGCAAACAGATGGGCGTATGAAATGGAAAAAATACAAACAGGGAAATGCTCTCTTTCGCTGGAAGAGAACAGACACCAAAGAATAAGAAAGGCAGAAAATTAGGCACTTCTGTGGTGCATTCCCTTTAGCTGTTCGACCCCTTGCTGGATGTTTTTGGCTCGGTCCAAGTGCCAGATTAGTTCTGTGCAATGGCCAGGCAAAGCTGCTCATCCTGGGTGAACATGCCAGTGAAATGAGCAAAGAAAAATTACTAATAGAAGCCCAGAGCTGCCTGGATACACAGAAAAGTGAAGCTGACCTGAAGTTACAAAGACTGCAGCAACAAGAAGAGAGTAAAAACTATCATTGTCCTGATTTGGGGTTACAGGTTTGCAGTGTTTCCTGGCATGCTTGTCCTCCGAGCCACAGAGTGCACATTTCTGGGCTCCATCATGGAGAAAAATATTCACCCAGTCCCCAAGTAATCCTCTGACAGGTGTTTCCCACTTCTTTTCCCAATGCTTCTGCACTCATCATCTCCCTTTCCCTTTTCCTGCTTTCCCTAGTATGGAGACAGTGTGGCACTTAGCAACCATTCACAGCAGATTCCTCTTCCCATTTCTCCCATTGCTCCTCTTCTTTCCAATGAAGGAGCCTGTCTCAGTCCTGTGCTCTGTACCTGCCCTTCCCCAGGCTGGGTGGAGAGACAAGGCCAAGCTGTTTTTCCTTTGACACTTCCAGCCTTCATTCTTCCCGGGAAATATTCTTCAGCTGTGTCAGCAGAGCTGGTGCAGAAAAACGTGAGGTCTCAGTTATCCTTTCCTCTCCATTTACCCTGCCAAGGAAGCTCTAGCCCTGGTGATGTCAGTGGAAGAAACATGAAGTGGTTCCAGTTTCTTTCTCCATCTTCCCAGCAAGTCTTGTCTGGTAAATACCAGCAGCCACAGCAAATCCTCGATGAGAACCTTGGGAACCTTGGCCCCACTGGAAAGCCTATATCTTGTCACAGACATGCTGTGGCTCAGGTCCCTGGTTCCTTAGGAGAGCTCACTTCAGCCTGCCCCGGATGATGCAGAGCACAGCCCTGCAGAAGCTGCTGAACAAGAAGAAAATGACTGGGTCAAAGCAGCTATTGGGGGCTGAGATGCAGAGCACAGGTGTGTTAGCGAGGTGGAGACCCTGCTTCCAGGACAGACTAGAAATGTCTCCCACTTGCGCAAGGATGTAAGGAATGCAAACAGCGTGATAGGGATGCAGCATACAAGGAAGACGATCGATGATCTATCTAGAAGACTATGAAAGTCTTTGCGATGGTGCTTGTGCTGATCCTCTTGTTCAGCTGCTGAGCTTTCACTGAGGAGACTGTGGAGCTTGGCAAATAGTTTGCTGTAGGAGTAGAGGAAGAGCAGCAGCAGAAAGCAGCATGAAGAAGGTGACTACTGAGACCATGTTAAAAGCTGCTGCTGTGGTGCTTTTGCTCCTGAAGTGGAAGCATTTATGGTCACAGGGCCCTTTTCTTTGTCTATCAATAAAGTAAGGCAGCATGAACACTGTATGCACCAACCAAATCACCCCAGAGGCCATAGTGCTAAAGGACACAGTGTGAACCCTAAATTTCTGCAGGGGCTGGTTGATCTTCAGGTAGCAGTCGAGTCTGATCAGGCTGAGAAATGTGATGCTGACATTCATCACATTGGGGTGATGGTAAAAGAAGGCCCTGCCAATGTTGCAGAAGACCAGAGGCTCCCTCTTGCTTTGAAAGGCAATGCAGAAGGGCAGGCAGAGGGAGAGCACCAGGTCAGAGTGTGTCAGGGTCCTCATGAACACGGTGATGGAGGTCCTGTGCTGTGTCACAGCATTGCTGAGCAGCCCAGTGATGAAGATAAGGCAGTACATCACAGGGATTGTCACAGAGAGGAGCTCATCTTGGATCTGACAGCAGGAATTGCTGAGTCTGTGCTCTGTGAGCTGACTGGCAGGAAAGGGTGTGCTCAGGAAGTCCATCATTAGGGCTCTGGATCTGGAAAGAAAAATGCAGAAGGTGTTGGAGTGGACATCTGCATGAGCTGGCTCCATACAGGCATTGTCACTTGTAGGTATGGAAGACCCCTGTGGTACCTCTGTGGTTCCCTGGTGCCCCAGGTCACTGCAAACACAACTTTGCAGTCCCCCAGACTGTGAAGGCCACCAGCTTGCACAGCACATGAAAAACAGGACTGCACAGCCCCTGAGAAGCAGCAAGGATTTAATGGAAAACAGGCCTTGGGAGTAAGATAAGAAGCTGTTAAGTTGTGCCAGGGTGTCAGGGAAAAACAAGGGACAGCTGCAACACTGAGCTGTGGGAAAGTCCTGAACTGTGAGGAGTTCCCGCTGCGTGAACAGAGCCTGAGCAAGCAGGGGATTGGTCTGCACAGCGTGAGAGTGGCCTGGTGCTGACAGGAGAAAAGGTTGAGAGCTGCCTAATTGCTGGCTTGCTGATTGTGAAGTAAGAGCTTTGGCAAGAGCATATGTACTATTGTAATAATAAATGGTCTTTCCTTCTGCACTTCATGGAGAGTCCGTGCCTCAGTTGCCAAAGATGTTGCCCTGTGTGAGGCAGCGATAAGCGTGACCAGCTTGGATCCTTCCAGTGCCAAACACCTCAGAACTCAGGAGCTGCTGTGAGGAGCAGGAGCCGGCATCACTCACCGCTGCAGGGTGAGCAAGGTGAGCTGTGGGGAATGATGGATAGTTCAATATCCTCGGAAGAAAAGTCAGTGCTTGCACTGATGGAAGGACTGTTAGCTAAATATAAGGTGCACATTAACTCACATGCCTTGAAGAGAACTCTAAAGTGGGTAGCAGTGGAAGTACCGGGAGTTGACACGGTTACTATATTCACTGTTCCGATATGGGATAAAGCAGAAGTAAGATTGTGGGAGTGTGCAATGCGAGGGAATCAGGTTGCGGCAGAACTCTTACCGACAGGGAGAATTCTTTTTGAGGTAATAAAAAGACAAGATAAGGAACGTGGCCAGGCTGTTAAGACAAAGGGCAAGTACACATGTTCTGAACCCCTGCAGCAAGATTTATATACTGGGTCTTTTGATAATCCTTTAGACCCTGACCCTGTAAATCCTAAAAGGGAATCTGGCCTGTGTCCTCCCTTACTTGGGGATGATCCGTGGGTAAAAGGGAGGCAAGAAGCCTTGGCGCAAGGAGATATGGACATGGCGAGAAAGATTTTTGCTCCTTTAATTTATAAGCCGGGACGTCAGCCACGGTGGGAAGGACTGCATTTTTCTGTTATTAAAGAACTCAGAAAAGCAGCGATTAATTTCGGGATTACATCTCCTTACACTACTAACATGCTAGACTCGGTCATGATGAGCTACACCCTGACTCCTCGAGACTGTAAAGCCTTAATGCAGTTAATATTGACAGAAACCCAATATACTTTGTGGGAGTTAGCGTGGCATAGGCTTGTAGAACAAAAACAACAAGAATACCTAATCTTGCAGCCTGGTGATCCTGTAGCAGTTCTTTCCTTCGATACCTTGGTGGGTAAAGGGGAGTGGTATGATCCTGCCCGACACGCACAGGAGATGCCGCAGCGTGCATTGGATGATATAAGAGATCTGGCATATCGAGCATTTTTACAGGTACCTGAAGCTGGCAAACCTATGAAATCATTTACCGACATTAAGCAAGGCGCAAAGGAGCCATATATGCAGTTTATTGATCGATTGAGAGAAAGTTTGGACAAACAGATCCCTAATGAGGAGGCTCGTGAAATTTTGTTATTGAAATTGGCAGTTTCTAATGCCAACGCTGACTGTCAGAAAGTGTTGTTACCACTGGACAATCCGAATCTTATTCAAATGATAGAAACATGTAATAGAATTGGCACTGTTGATCACAAATATGAGGCAATGGCAGCTGCCTTTGCTACCCTTAACATGGGACAACAGGTCTGGTTTGGGTGTGGACAAACAGGCCATCTCAAAAGACAATGTCCAAATCAGCAAAAGCAGATCGAAGCTCCTAATGTCTGCCCGCAGTGTAAGACATTTGTGAATCAATGTCAGCCCAAATTTGATAAAGAGGGGAGGCCAATTTCGGGGAACCAATCAAGGAGTGTGGGCTGGAATCACACCACGACACAAATCACTCTGGCAAATCCCCAAAGGCGTCGGAATTATGTGCAGCCACCCGAGGCAGTGCCAGCATGGACCTGGCAGCCTCCGAGTCAGTAACATTATTAGATACCACAGTATCCTTGATACCAACAGGAGTATATGGACTGCTGGGAAATGGAAAAAGTGCATTATTCTGGGACGATCATCTACAACCTTATAGGGGTTGTTAATTTTACCAGGGGTCATAGATGCTGATTATGAATGGGGAAATCAGAATCATGACTTGGACCCCTGTACCTCCATGTTCAGTAACAAAAGGGTCAAAAATTGCTCAGCTTGTTTATCTTACTGCGACTCCCCCTAATAGTATGCCAAGAAGCTGGGGTGACCCAGGTTTTGGATCAACAGGTACTTCTCAAATATTTTGGGCTCAGATAGTGACACAAGGTTGACCTCTGGTGAAATGTGCCCTCACTAAAGCAGAAGAATCTGTTGAGCTGACAGGCATTTTAGATACTGGTGCGGATGTGACTGTAGTATCTGTGAGCAGACTGGCTGTTAGCTCCGGTAACTCAAGCTCTTTTCGGGGTTGGTGTCATGCTGTAACGTTTCAAAGCAAAGATTTCATTCATGTAAGGGGCCCAGAAAACTGGGTAGCAAATATTCATCCATTTATATTGGAAACCCCTATTGCATTATGGGATTGTGACTGTATGGCTCGATGGGGAACTCAAATTGGATCAGATTTACCTTAAGGGCCACTGCAGCACAACCCACCCCTAAACCCACCCTGAAACTAATCTGGGAAACAGAATCACCCATGTGGGTGGCTCGGTGGCCCTTGTCACAAGGGCAGAGTCATGCCACCTTAATGACTGAGTTCAGGAACAATTAAGTGCAGGACACATCGTACCTACCACAAGTCCTTGGAACTCCCCTGTGTTTGTTATTTTAAAGAAAAGTGGTAAATGCTGACTTTTACATGATCTCCAACACATTAATGATGCCATGGAGGATATGAGTGCGTTACAGTCAGAAAGGCCCTCCTCAAAAATGATTCCCCAAAACTGGCATGTTTTAATAATTGATCTGAAGGATTGGGTTGTTTTGGTTTGGTTTGGTTTTTTACCATTCCCTTGCATCTGGATGATACACCTAAATTTGCCTTCTCTGTTCCTAGTATTAATGTCAGTGAACCTGCAAGACTGTACCACTGGGTTGTTTTACCACAACATGAAAAATAGTCCCACGATGTGTCAGGGGTTTGTTGCAAAGGCTTTGAGCCCTGTTAGAATGCAGGTGCCTGGGCTGTTATATATCATGACATGGATGACATCCTTATAGCAGCAGAAACACAGGAGATCATGGAAAAGGCTCTTGCTTTAACCAAAGCCTCCGTATCGCAAATGGTGTTGCAAATAGCAACTTGAAAAGGTACAGATATCATCACCAGGCAGTACCTGGGCTGAAGAATTTGTGAACAGACCGTTGTCCCACAACAGGTTAAACTTAAAACTGATGTTAAGACTTTAAATGATTTACAGAAACTGGTGGGAGCCATAAATTGGATACTGCTGTTGTTGTGCCTAACTAATGATGATCTGCATAGCTTCTTTGATATTTTGCGAGGAGATCCCTCACTGGCATCACCCAGAGTACTTACAGAGAAAGCGAAACAAGATCCCCACCGTGTGGCTAACGCCATCTCAGACAGACAAGCATCGCGATGTGTGCCCCGCCATCCATATCAACTGGTATTATTTAACCCTCCAGGGCAGCCCTATGCTCTGCTGTTTCAGTGGGATGAAACACTTAGTAACCCTCTTTTTATTGCTGAATGGATTTTTTTGTCACACCAAATGTACAAGACTGTCACTACTCATCCAGAAATGTTTGCCAAACTGATCATGACAGGTTGGGAGCGCCTACTATTACTTGCTGGTCAGGAACCTGTGTGTATCATTGTTCCAGTTACTACATGTTACAGTGGCTAATACAAATGTCTTTAGAATTCCAGACAGTGATCTGTGACTACCCCGGACAGCTTTTAGTACACAGCCTGTCACATAAATTATTACAGCAAAATTTTTTATTATATGCCATGCCAAAGTGCAGTGATGTACCGTTGCAAGCCTTGACTGTGTTTACTGATGGATCTGGAAAAATGGGAAAGTCAGTCATGGTATGGCAATCCCCACATACTCAGATTTGGCAATCAGACATTACCTGATCCCCGGGATCGCCACAGATCGCTGAGCCAACTGCAGCAGTCCGTGTATTTCAACACTGGGACACCTCAATGAACATTGTGACTGATTCTGTTTATGTTGCCAATCTTGTACAGTGTATAGAGAATTCATGTTTGAAGGACATTAATAATCCACTGTTATATTCATGAATGCACACCCTTTTACAATTATTAACTGATCGCAAGACTTCTTATTTTACTGTACATATTTGAGAGCACACTGCACTGCCTGGACCTTTGGCTGAAGGCAATCGACGAGCAGATGCGTTGACTCTGGCGGCTCAGGTGGTACCTGATGTCTTCGAGCAAGCTCGGCTTTCACATGCATTTTTCCCCCAAAACACCAGGGCAATACAAAACCAGTTTTCTTTATCAAGGTGTCAGGCTAAAGACATCATTGCCACTTGCCCTGAATGCCAGCAGGACTCCCTCTCTTCAACAAGGAAGTGGTGTCAACCCTTGGGGAGTCGCCTCCTCAGAATTATGGCAATCTGATGGCACTCACTTCGCTGCATTTGGAACATTAAAATATGTACCTGTGTCTCTTGATGCCTCTTCTGGAGCAGTGTTTGCATCCTGCCATACAGGTGAAAAAGCATGCAACGTGCAAAGACACTTTTTAGCTGCATTTGCTTCCTTGGGTGTGCCACGACAAATTAAGACAGACAATGAAACTGCTTATGTTTCTATTTCTCTTTTTTCTTTCTTTCAACAGTGGGGAGTCAAGCCTCTGACCGGCATTCCCCACTCACCGGCCGGACAGGCCATTGTGGAGCATACGCCTGGCACCTAAAGCATCTGTTATGGCAACAAAAAGGGGAGATGGAGGGTATCCATCTGCACCTCACGAGAGGCTAAATAAGACATTATATGTCGTCATGAACTTTTTAAACATTCCCTCTGTCTCACAGGTGCCACCAATATTACACCACTTCTCCTCACAGATACCAGATCAACAAGAAGTCCAGGGCAAGGCTCAAATGTTAGCAAAAAACCTGGAAAGAGGTAACTGGGAAAGACCATTTCCTTTAATAACCTGGGGAAGAGGTGATGCTGGTGTCTGCACAGGACATGGTCCCCGGTGGTTACCAGCAGGGTGTGTGCGACCACACCTGAGGCGTGAGAGGCAGCCTTTGGTGGGCACTCAGGAGCCAGCGGTGGGTGCTGTGGGTGCCCCTGTGCCGACAGTTTGGGGTCTTTTCAACTGGTCATTTATTGTGAGTTTGGGACGTGTTGGAGGAAGAGCAAGTATACGTCTTTTGAAGGAATACGTTTCCAAGTTGCAGGTTCAAGATAGCTGGCTTGATGCATTTTTAGGGGGATGGGGAATAAGTGACTGGCTTAAGTCTATCTTAAAATCAACTTTGATAGCTGTAGGAATATTCTTATGTATTATTATGTGTATACCATGTATTTTACAATGTGTGCAATGCTTGATTGATAGAGCAATACTGACTATGTTGTCAGTAGAAAAGAAAGGGGGAGATGTCTGGCCTGTCTTTGGAACATAACAGCGCTAGTGACCCTGTTGAATTACCTGGCAGTAAATCTTGGGAGCGGTAAACAGTGACGAAGAATTCGGAATAAACATTGCTAAAGAAACCGTGCTAACCATAAGTGCAAAACAGGAACTGTATTGCTGAGCAGCAGCTCGCAGGGGATCCCAGTGAGATGGGTGCGACCTGCCTTGTCATCATTGCCAGCACCATCCTCATAGGTGGACTGACTATCCCCTACATTCCAAAACAACCAAAGCAGAATGTACGGGTAATGCTTGCTGCTGCAACAGGACAAAATACACTATCTCTGCCCTTAATCACACTGCAATTGCCAACTCTTTTAAGAGAAAATGCTAACAGTGATTGCAACTCCTTAATGAAATATATGGGCTTACTAGTCACTAGTGAAAGATGTAGTTTAGATGAAATGTAGTTATTAATAAGGATGAAATACTGTAAGAACGTGTGTATTCAACTTTCTCTGTTTAGCAATATTAAGAATTAAGAACTCAAGTGTTTAACCTTATTAGAAACTCCCTTGGTTTTCCCCCCTGAGTGGTGGCCAGGCTTGGGGTGGAACCCAACAGGAGAATGAAATCAGATGTTTCTGTGCAAAGAAAAGTGCCAGTTATTTTGGCCTGCTCATTTAGATACATGAGGCTGGACCTGCCTGCACCAACTTTGGATGCCTCACCTATGGATGGACGCATTGCGTAGGGTTTCCAACTTGCAAGGACAGGTACTCCAAATCCTCGCTGCATCCAGGGTTCCCCAGCAATTGCGGATCTGAATGTTAGTACCCCATTAAGTAAGTGTGCTATTCTGTATCTCCCTTATTTGGTAATACTTAGTCATATGCTTTGATTATTGGCAGTGAAAGCAGCCAGTAATCAAAGCATACGACTAACTGTAACTGCTGTATTATTTTTAGCATTTTGTAGAATTATTTTATGTATACTGTGGTTTTTGAAGTTTGTCTAAACCTTAATTGATAAAGCTCTGAAACCAGTCTTGCAGGTGCAGCTGCAAAACAAAAAGGGGAGATGTGGGAGACATCGGCCTGTCAGCTTCACACAGCCTCTGAGAAGCAACAAGGCTTTGATGAGAAACAGGCCTTGGGAGAAAGATCAGAAACTGCTCAGTTGTGCCAAGGTGGCAGGGAAAACCAACAGACACCTGCGACACTGAGCTGTGGGAAAGTCCTGAACTGTGAGAAGTTCCCGCCGCGTGAACAGCGCCTGAGCGAGCAGGGGATTGGTCTGCACAGCGTGAGAGTGGCCTGGTGCTGACAGGAGAAAAGGTTGAGAGCTGCCTAATTGCTGGTTTGCTAATTATGAAGCAAGAGCTTAACCATAGCATAAGTATGTACTATTGTAATAATAAATGGTCTTTCCTTTTGCACTTCATGGAGAATTTGTGGCTCAGATGCCCCAACTGGGGACTCAGGAGCATAAGTCTGCAAGGCTCACACGCTGGCTTTTTGGCACTGCCTTCTCTTCCATGGGGCTCAGGCCTGCAGGGAAACCTCCACAGAGAATCTGCCCATTCAAAACTGGTGAGAAAACAGGCGACCACACTCCTGCCACAGGCTGGTCCAGACAGCTGGCAGCACTGGCAGCACTCTGCTGTCCCAGATGTGGTAACTGTCTTTTCTCCTGGCTTCTCTTGTGCTGTTCTGTGCTACCCTCTGCTAAGGAAGGATGTGAGACTGGAGTGGAAGAAGCTGGCTGCTGTGTGCTAGGTAAGCACACCCTACTAAATAGAAAAATCTGGGGTTCCTCAGCAGGGGGAAAACCACATTTTTGACTGTATGTTTGCATATACAGCAAACATGAATTCAGACCACATGCAGCATGATACATATTGGTATCCTGGCATTGTTGAGGGACACTGCTGAGGTCTGTCAGAGCTCCTTACTGTCCCGTCTGAGGCTGGGAAATCAAACCCACACTGGCTGTTCCTTCATCACCACTCTGCTGCTCTCTCGTCAGATACCTAGGCTTGCCTCAGGAGCAGGACCCTCTCCATCAGACTCTTCCCTCCCACCCAGCTCTCTCTCATGCCCATCCCTTCTCCGTCAGTGATCCCAGCACTTGCGAGGTGCAGGACAGTGGGACAGGGCTGTAGCTCCCGGCCAGCAGTGATGGTGCAGGTGGGTGCCCTCGTGCTGCTGGTCCCGGGGACTAGGCTGGAGCTCTGATTCCAGGTGCTGCGTGTGTGTGTGTGTGTGTGTGTGTGTGTGTGTGTGCCTGTATGGTTTTGGTCTCAGCCTTCTCTTGACCTTACCCACAGCTGCTTTTCTGTCCATGGTGCAAGGCCACAGGGCTCCTCAGCTAGTGAGGGAAGGCAGGGAGCGAGCCCATGCCCTGAGGCACCACAGCCGTGATGGCCCAGCTCTGCCCAGCCCTGCTAGGGACTGACCCCAGAAACACTTCACATGCCCGTGAGCTCCTGTCTGCCCTCAGCAGGGATGGGAGGCCTGGCTCCTGCCAGCCCAGCCCCTCACCCTTCACTCCTTCTTGCTTTCCATAATGTCAAGTGACCTATAGCTGCCAAACCCTCCAACTTCCTTCCCACCTGCCACTTCTCTCACAGATCTCACAGACTTGTCTGCTCCCTCCATAGGTCCCCAGCATGGACTGCAGGGCAGAGCCAGCCTCAGGCACTTTAGGACAGGGGCAGAAGAGCGAGCTGGATTTGCTGCTTGCGACACACGGTGCTTTAAAAACACCACGGCTTCAATGCCTCAGATTCACAGTTCTGGCTTGCTGCATGGGGGTGATGCCACGGGGCACCTGGTTGCTTTAGGCAGGATCCTTGCAGCATCCATGTGCACCTGCATGTGCACCCACCACAGTGCCTCTTACCTCGGGGGCAGTGCAGGGCCCTGCAGGGCAGGCAGTGACCTGCGTGTGTGCACGGCCTAACTAGGGATACACACATAGAGAGCTGCCTGTGTGTCATGCCACGCTGCGTGCATGTACAGGCAGGTCTGTGTGGGTATCTGCATGTATGTACAACTGCATGCAGCGTGACCTTCCTGTGTGAGAGTTCAGTCCAGCGATACACATGCTTTGTGTGTGCCTGCACGCCTGTGGCTGCTGCAGGGCTGTGCCAGTTTGCCTGAGTGTGCACAGCTGTGCCACAGTCCCCATGCCTGTGTGCGACTCCAGCCATGCCTGAGCTCATGTGTGTGGCAGATGTCCCTGACTGTCTTGGGCTCCTTCTGCTCAGCCTGCGACTCTCCCCACTCAGCACCAGTCCAGCTTTTCCTGCTCAGCCTCAGCCCCAACTTGAGTTAGCTGGCCTCAGTACCCCCCCTCCCCAGCACTCACATCCCAGTGACTCATAGCAAGAAGAAAAGCCACTCCAGAGTCACCTACATCTCTCAGCACCTCTCCTCTCCTCCTTCCCCTTCTCTGACAGTGGTTCCTGCTCTTGCTGGGGCCCCTATAAGCCCTTGGCTGGTTATTACATTTCTCACTGTGACAAACATCCTCTATGGTTTACCTGCTCTTCCCATGTGGGCTTGATGGGGTTTTCTCCTTCTGACCCTGGAGAGAGGGCACATTTTGCAAGGGTTTGTCCTGATGCAGGCTCTTCAATGCACCCACTTCCCTGAGCAAGCACTGCTGGCCATGGCTGCAGCTCATGAAAATGAGCCGATTTGGAGTGAGCAGCAGTCAAGTCCAGGGCGCTGCTCTCTCCAGATTGTCTCATTCACACCAGCATGGGTCAAGCTGTAAGCCAAACCCAATATCCCTCATGAAAGCACCCCATGCCACATCATCCACCTCCCTTGGGGACCACGAGAGATGCCAGGAACTTAGGGGAGAGCTCAGCCACAGGGAGATGGGGCACAATGCTGTGTCACCACTCACAGCTATCCCACGGCATTGGGGCTGCAAGCATGAGTCTACACTGGCAGAAGGAAGAGAGTTCTCCCAGCATTTGCCCATGCCAAGGGCGAAGCAATTCAGCTGGAGGTTCTTGAAGCATCCCCTTTCTTGGAGATGCCTGTCCTAATCAGACACTGGCTTCAGCCCTGCCCAAATGACATTCCCAGCGTTTCCCACAGCAAGCATCTGGCTGGGGCAGCAGGGAGACAGACCAGATCTGCCAGGGCAGCTCCTCTGGCCATGGAAATTGCACAGAGAGGGGGCAGGTAGCTTGTCCCCCACCCTCAACCCAGACACCAAAAGCCATGTCCGTGGAGCAGATCGTACTGCAAACTGTTCCCACATTACTGGATTTAGCTCTCAGACCAGCGTGAGGTGTGCCCACACAGATGCAAATAGCCCTGGCAGGCAGGGGAGGAACGGACACGAGACAGCAGTGGAAAGGAGAAATCCTTTCGTATGCTGCTCCACACCAGCTGCTGCAGCAGGGTCTGGCCAGGGCTGAGAGAACAAGTGGAGCTGTACACAGCCGTCCTGAGCAAAGACAGCGAGTCAGTCCTCTGGCCATGTGTGTCCGCAGGTCAACAGTGTGAAATGTTTGTCAGCAGCACAGAGCTCTCGGCACCAAAATCCCTGCTGGGGAGCTTGGTAGCTCTGGGCAGCTCACGGGGTCTTACGTGGGGAAAGGAGGTGTCTACATCCTACACTCCTGCTTCCCACCCTGCAGCTGCTTTGGGAGAGGCTTTAGGACCAGCTGCGTTCAGACTCCTCAAAGGTAGGTCAAGTCAACATTCACAGGGGCTGGAGAGAAACCGCTCCCTGCACCTTTCTGTGCTCTTACCCCTTGGCAGAGACTCGCACAGGAAGCCCATGGGCAGGTGCTGCGCTGCTTGGGCTTGTGTCAGAGCCAGCTGCGCCGCTGCAGCAGTGCTCCTGCCCAGGCCAGTGCCAGTCTGCTGCTCATCTGCCTGCCCTTGGCAGGAGCTCCCCAGCCCATGGGCTGTATCCCCAGTATCAGCACACTCAGGCTTGACCCTGAAGCCTAACCCAGACCTGGGGATGGGCTGAGTCACCTGCCACCCTCTGTTCCACCACAAGACGCTGTCACATACTGACTTAGCGGCTCTGGGAAACAGGAATGAAATCCAGATCCACTGGATTCTTTACCAGTGGGTGCATGTGAATTTGAAACACCTTGGCTGTGCTCCCCCATGCCCTGGTAGCATCTCTGCTCTGGGTGAGCTCAAGGTGCCACTTCCCTCAGAGCCAGCATAGATGAGTAAGGGAGGAGGGTTTTTTCCAGCTGTGGAAAACTTAAAGCCTGAAGAACGGAGGTTGAGTCTGTCAAACCCCTGATTTCTCCAGCTTGTCCCAGCATCTTGTGCTGCACCAGCTTCACCTCCAGCCCTTACTGAGCAATTAGGGAAAAAAAACCTAAGCAGCCAGCCAGCAGTCATAGGAGTAACTGAAACTGAGCAAGGCCAGGAGATCTGAAAGTGCATTTCTGCAGCATCAGCTGGCGGGTGTCAGCCACTATCAAACGGATCCACACGGATAACCACAGCGTCACACTCACAACCCCGCGTTCCTGTCTAACGTGTTCTTCCGGGAGCGGCACCTGAAAGCGAGCTCCCGGTTCCTGCCGGCCTGGGAGGGAGCCGCGGGGCCACGCAGGCAGAGGCGCGGCCCGGCCCGCAGGGAGCGATGGGCGCTGCCGCAGCGGCCGGTACCGAGCAGCGCCGGCGCACACCCCGCCGCCCCGGGCCCGCCCCCGGCCCGCCCCCCGCAGAGCCCCCGCTGCGCCGCGCGGCGCCTGCCGGGGCGGGGCGGGGCCGGGCCTGCCCCGCGTAGCCACGCCCCCGCCCCGGCGGGCGCGGCCCCGCCCCGCCGCCCGCGTGACCCCGCTTCGGGCGCCCATTGGCCGGCGGCAGCGAGGCGGCGCGGCGCGCGCGTCAGTTCCGGCGGGCGCGCGCGATGCTGTCGGCGGCGGCGGCGGGCGGCTCCGGCCCCGGCGGGGCGGGCGGCTCCGGGCCGGGGCTCGGCGGGGACGGGGACTTCCTGTCGCGGTACCGGCTGGTGTCGGCCAAGCTGCGGCGGCGGTTCCTGCGGAAGCCGAACGTGGCGGAGGCGGCGGAGCAGTTCGCGGCGCTGGCGCGGGAGCTGCGCGCCCAGGAGAGCCTGCCCTACGCGGCCTGGTGCCAGCTGGCCGTGGCGCGCTGCGCCCAGAGCCTGTTCCACGGGCCCGCCGAGGCGGCCGCCCTGGCCGAGGCGGCGCGGCTCTTCCTGCGCCAGGAGCGGGACCTGCGGCAGCGCCTGGGGCTGCGCGGCGGCTTCGGCGAGCACGTGGCGGCGGCGCAGAGCTGCGGCGCCTTCGCCGCCCGCCTGCACCTGGAGCGGGGGCAGCCGGCGCTGGCGGCCGGGCTGTGCCTGGAGCTGGCGGCGGCGCTGCGCGACACGGGCCGGCCCGCCCGCGCCGCCGCGGCCCTGCAGCGGGCGGCCGAGCTGCTGGCGGCGGCGCGGCTGCCCCTGGAGGCGCTGCGCTGCCTGGCCGAGCGCGCCTCCTGCCTGCTGCTGGGCCGCGACTACGCCGGCGCGCTGGCGGCGCTGACGCGGGCGCAGGCGCTGGCCGGGGCCGGGCTGGGCGGCGGCGGGGCCGCGGCCGGCGGCGCCTTCCTGGACGTGCTGGCGCGCTGCGAGGTGTCGCGGGTGCTGCTGCTGCTGCTGCTGCAGCCGCCGCCCGCCAAGCTGCTGCCCGAGCACGCCCGGACGCTGGAGCAGTACTGCTGGGAGGCGGCGGAGGGCGGCGCGGGGCCGGGGCCCGGGGGCGGCGCCGGGACGGGCGGCGGGCTGCCGCCGGCGGCGAGCTACCTGCCGGCCGAGCTCTTCCTGCTGCTGCAGTCCGCCGTGCTGGCGTGCCAGGAGAAGGACGCGGAGGCGCTGAAGGCGCTGCAGGCCGAGCTCTGGCCGCTGCTGAGCGCCGAGCAGAACCACCTGCTGCACCTGGTGCTGCAGGAGATGCTCAGCCCCGCCGGGCAGGGCCTCTGAGCGCCGGCGGCACGGACGGGCCTTGCCGAGCTGCCGCGGGGCGCCCGGGCCCGGAGCCGCCTGGGCCCGGAGCCGCCTGCCAGCCTCCTGCCGCCTGCCAGCGCGGCCTCCCTTCCTTTCCTCCTTTATTGTCCGTGCGAGTTCTGTAGCGGAAGCGAGTAATAACCGACGGGCAAACGTGTGTGTTCACCTGCTCCTTTCTCCTGTGCCGCAGCGAGCTACCGGCTGTGCGGATTGGAAGCCGTCGCGCTCGAGAAAGCGCAGTCCCGCAGCAGAGGGGCCGACTCGGGGCAGAACCGGCCGCTCCTTACGGAACCGGCTGCGCTTTGCCGGCAGGAAGGCTGGCGGGGAGGGGCTCGCCCGGGGCGCGTCTGTGCGGAGGCTTCGCGCACCCGGGAGTCGCGGGTTGCCGGAGCTGCTCTCTGTAAAAAAACCCACCGCGTTACAGTGACGTGTATTTTTGCGTTCCCCTCCTGAAAACGAGAGGCGCCGCGTCCAGCGCGAGGCCGCGCGCTTGGCTCTCGTGGTGGACAGAAAGGCTGCGGCCGCGGCCGTGGCCGCTTGGGGACCAGCGGCGGGGGCCTGGCGGCGCTTTCTGCAGCACGGCCCGCCGAGTTGGTCTCTGCACCGCCCTGAATCCTCCCTCAGTTGATTCCACTGCCCTCCCCGCGGTCACCTCTGCTGTCACCACGGCTTCTGTTGGGCTGCGCCCTGTGGCTTCGCATGTTCTCCCTAGTCCCCTGGCAATGTGGGGGCGTCTGTGAAATGTTCCTCGCCCGCTCTCCTGTGTCACACGGGTGCAGCCATCACCCCTGGAGCCCCGGGGATTTGGGTGTGTGGGAAATGAAATGCCCACGTGAAGGGAAGACGTGGGTCGCTGTGCATCGTTATTTTCTAATATTTGTTTGGAATATAATTCATCTGGGGCAATGCTGCCCTGTTATCGAGACGGTTGTTCTGTCCGGAGGAGAGAATTAAAAAGAATGTGGAATTTACCCTGCAGCCAGGAGGAACTTGGCGTGCCTGGCCTCAGGGTGTTCCTGATGGGGATTAGAACAGTCGGAGAATTAGAGAGAATCTGGAATGGGGGGTTAGAAGCCCCATCAGTGCAGTCAGAGCTTGGGAGGAGGAGATGGGGTAAGTTGGCGCAGGGTTGGGGGCTTTGGAGAATGGCGGGGTGAGCCAGGCGCTGGCTGCCATGGCAGCGGGATGGGCAGGGTGGATGCCCCAGCCCTGCAGCAGCCAGCGATGGGCTCCTGAGTTCCCCCGGCCCGTCAGAGTGACGCAGTCTGTGCTCACATCTGTAAGAGATGGGCCCTGGGCGTAACCCAGCCCACGTACCTGCAGTGGTCATTGAGGAAGAACGGGCTGGCCGGGAAAGTTGCGGGGCTGTGAAACAGGGAACTGGAATTTGGGCTCCCGAGGGAAAAACCCATTTCACTGGGAAAAAATTTAATGGCTTTGGCTGGGTGGTTTCATGATGGAACACACGGAGGGATGACAGCAGTTGTTAAGCAGATGGAGAGAACGTGGGCAGCCCCCAGAATACATACGGCAGTAAAAAGGATTGTGAGTTCTTGTCCCACACGGTGGAAGTTTTCTGACGCCAAACCCAAGGGGAGGCTGGAGGACGACCGTGTTCCGCAGACTGCCAAGGGATGACGCTGACCTGCCTCCTGCGAGCGGAGTTCAGCACCTGCCGGGAATCACGGACCAAGGCTCAGGATGGGCAGGAGCTTTTCCCGCCAGGAAAGCTGCTGCTGCGGGAGTGGCCAGAGCACTTTTGTGGGAAATCGTTCCCGGATGGGGAGTTCCCGGAGCCATCGAATCTGACAGGGGTTCTCATTTTTCAGTGGGAATAACAAACAGCATCTACAAACCTCTGGGAATACAGCGACAACGAGATGTTGCACATGATCCACAGTTGTCAGGGCAGGTGGAAAAATGAATACAACTCTCGAAACCACAGTTGCTCAAACTCAGGTAGGTTTGAAATGGCCTGAGTTTTTAGGAGTAGTGCTGTGGGATATTAGAAACAACCCCTCGCCGGCCTCTGGGGTTGTCAGCAGCAGGAATAGCGTTTGGCAGGTACTTGGCTCTGTGCGGGGCCTTTGTTCCCGCTAGGACCAGCCTCTTCCATGGAGATGCACAAGTGACCGGGTTTGTAGCGGGGGTACAAAAACACGTACAAGAAAATGGGGCACAGGCCCAGTGGTTTCAACTTACTAGGATTTAGTGGGGCTCTTAGACACCAGGGGTTTTTTCTGTTTTTTTGCACAGTGGGAGAATTTGGGGGAAAGGCCCCTCCACAGTGTATCCTGTCAGATGCTACAGTGGTTCACATGCCCTGGAACAAAACAATGAAATGCCTGTCTGTCTCTGCAGCAAGAAATACTGTCTGTGTGAAAGCTGACCACATGGAGAACATACCCCCAAACACAAACAAGTAGCCCAGGTAAATAACTCAGTCATGTCTGTCCTGAGACTGGAACAGAGGGACAGTCATAGCTCTTGTTTGGGAGGACACTGTAATTCTATTTACGCTGTGCTTTCAAGCTCACTTGCACATTCTGTAAAGTTTCAGGCCTGACTCTGGCTGATGGATAAGTATTTTTTTAAAACTTGCATGTTAGTGTTGCGGCCCCTAAACTGCCCCAAAGAATGAAGTTGATCAAGTGACAACGAATTCCTGGCAATCTGTTAAAACCCTTAGAATCACAGATTGGAGTTATTAAATGTCTTGTATTCCAAGGACTTGGAAAGAGCTTTCACTGAGTGCGCTGAACTCAGACAGAGAAACCAGCTGATACTGGTGGAAGGGCCGCCCATTTGGGGTGCACAGTGTTAAGACCAGGGCAGTTGTCTTTGCTGTCTGACAAGTGCTGTTTCCCCTCCGCTCAGTCCTATGAGGGGGTTGTCCATCGCTCCCCCCTGAACCACAGCATCCTCTATCATCCACCTGTTCCAGGAAATTCCTCAATTGCTTATGTCCTGCTGTGCTGTCCCTTCAACAGGTATCAGGGTGTTTGAATGTGGGAGAGAAGCCACAGGTGAAGTCCCCCATGAAGACCAGGGCTTGTAAATGTGAGGCTGTTCCTATCTGTCTATAGAGGGACTCATCTGCTCAGTCTTCCTGGTTGGGTGGCCTGTAGCAGACCCCCACTATAACATCACCAGTCCCTGCCCTCCCTTTAATCCTGACCCATCAGCTCATGCTCATCTCCTCACCTGTGCCCAGGCAGAGCTCCCTGCACTCCAGCTGGGCACTGACATAGGGGGTGACACCCCCTCCTTGTCTCCCCTGCCTGTCCTTCCTAAAGGCCTGTACCCTCCATTCCAACACTCCATGAAGGAGCCATCCCATGACATCCTCATGATGCCGATAAGATTGTAGCCCTGCAGGGGTGCGCTCATCTCTAGCTCCTCTTGTTTATTCCCCATGCTATGTACATTTGCATAGAGGCATTTAAGTTGGGCCTGCAGTGAAGCTGACTTTCTGGCTGGAATTCCTCTGTGCTGCTCTTCTGGTGCTCTCCTGCTGAACCCTCTCCAGCCTCTGGGTATCTATTGCTGGCACTGGCATCACCCTGGCAGGAGTGGGATGGATTGAGGTTCCCCTCACCTGACTAGTTTAAAGCCCTCTTTACCAGCTTGGCAGGCCTGTGCATGAAGATGCTCTTCCCCTTCTGTGACAGGTGCCCCTCAGCCTCCAGTAAACCAGGTTTCTCAAAGCGAGTCCCATGGTCTCAGTAGCCAAACCCTTGGCTGTGGCACCAGTCCTGTAACCAATTGTTGATTTGCCAGATTCAACTGACCCTTTCAAACTCCTTCCCTTTGACCAGGAGCATTGATGAAAAAACTACCTGTGCTCCAGGGTCCCTTACTGCTGTACCCAGGGCTCTGTAATCTTGATACTCCTCAAACTGGCCCTGGCTGTATCACTGGTGCCCACGTGAAACATCTGCAGCAGATAGTACCCGGCTTGGCAGCCTCTCGGTGACATCCCTGATACGAGCCCGTGTAAGCAGCACACCTCTCTAGAGCGTGTCAGGTGGGTGCCTCTGTCGCTCTCAGAAGAGCCGCCCACCACTACCACCCATCACCTTTTCCTGGTTGCGCTGGTTGGTACACGGGGAGCAGAGCGGGCCGCCTTGCTCAGCTCCAGCGTCTCCTGATGTGATGGGTCTTTCCTCTTAGTCTGCAAAGTGGTGAAGCGGTTCTGCAAGGGCACCTCAGGCTTCAGGGGAAGTCCCTTCCTCCTGCAGGGCCTTGCTGTTGCAAGCTTCCATCCTGCTGCATTATTGCCCCCCTCCTTTCTGTGTGTGCCGGTGGGGGAGTTCGGGGCTGTGTGGCCGTGGGTCCGCTGCAGACCGTGCGTGGAACCGGCTCTCTGACTCCTCCTCAGCCCCCCTGATGCTGCTCAGCCTTCTCCCCGCCTCCTGCAGCTCCGCACCCGCCGCAGGAGCTTCTTTCTCCGCTCGGGCACAGCCTTGGCAGGCGGGCCTGCCGCCGGGAGGAGGGGCTGGGCACGTCCTGCTGCGGCGCCGCTCCCGGGCAGTGCCGCCCCCCGCCCCGAGGCTCGGGCAGGATGAGCCCTCGGCCGGTGCCCGGGGCACAGCGCGCTCCGCGGCGTTCGCTCACCCCAGGCCTGTCCCCTCGGCAGTGGGGGGGGGGTGCGTCCCCCTTCGAGGAGGCGCCGCTCCCCGGGGCTGCCGGTGGCGGGGGGGGGTGGGGGGCGGGGCTGCCGGTGGCGGGGGGGGGTGGGGGGCGTGGCCGCCGGTACTCCCGGGAGAGCTGGCGGGTGCTCGCGCTGCCCGCGGGTTCCCCCGCCGCGGGAGAGCCCCGCCCGCACGCGGCGGAGCGGCTCGGCTCAGCGGGCGGCGGCTGATGAGGCGTTCACGTGTCGCTCCGGTGCGGGGGCCGCGGGAAGGGCGGGCGGGTTCACCGGGCTCACGCCGACGGCTGCTGCTGCCCGGCCCCGGCCGGCCGCCGGTCACCCGCAGCCGAGGAGGGACGCGCCGCCTTTAGCCGCAGCTCCCTCCGCGCTTCCCGCCCGGCCCAGAGCGGCGCCGCCGGCACCGTGCCGGCCGGTACGAGACAGGCGGCGGCGGGGCGGGGGCTCGGCCCGCGCTGGCGCGGGGCCTGTCGGGAAGGGGCGGCCCTTCCGGTCCCTGCGCGGCGGCAGGACCACGCGGCGCGGCCATGGCGGACGGGGACGGTGCGCAGCTGCGGGAGCGGGAGGCGGCTTGGGGAGTCCCGGCGGGAGGCGTCCGCCCGGGGCCTGGGGCTGCCCCGGCGCCGCGTGGGGGGAGGCTCGGCGGCGGGCTCGGCCCGGGGGCGTTCGGGGCGGCGGGTTCGTGTCGGGGCCTGCCCTGCCCTGCTCCCGGAGCGGTGGGGTCGGTAGGGGCTCGGCGCGGACCCTCAGCCTGTTCCTCCCGCAGGTTCCAGCGTGAAGAAGCGGCGGAAGAAGGAGAAGCGGGCGCTTCCCGATGAGGACGTAGCGGTGAGTGCGGGGCCGCCGGCGGGGGTGAGGGGGCTGCCCGGGGCCTTCCCCCGCCCGATCCATAGCGGCGCCGTGGGAAGGCCGGTGGGGCCCGTGGGTAGTGCTGGGAGTAGCGGTGCCCAAACGGGCTTTCTTCCCGCCGCCACCGGAGGGAGCGTGGCCGCGTGGCGGGCGGCGGAGCCGCCGCTTCGGGAGCGGTTCGCGGGCCGCGTGGGGGAGGCGCGTGGCTGGAGCGCGGGCCTCCGGGTTTCCCTTCTCTGACCTGAGGTCACTTCATCCGCCCGCAGGACATTCAGCACACGGAGGAGTTTTTCATCAAGCCCGAGTCCCGGATCGCGCAGCTGGACACGTCTCAGTGGCCCCTGCTGCTGAAGGTACAGCGGGGCACAGCCCGCCGCGGGGGGCCGGCCTGCTCCTGCTCCCCCTGTTCTCCCTCGGTGCGGCCCCGTGGGGATGCTCGGCCCGTGGGCCCGCCCAGCCCCTTCCCTGTGTAACCCGACTGCTAAGGAACAGCATGTGGGACGCTCAAAGCAGAGACAAACCCTCTGTATGTAGAAATCCTGTTACAAAGTTTGCTCAGCAGTATTGTTTCCATGCCAGCTTTCTGTTTACTGCTTCCTGTAAAGACCCCACTGCATTTCATGTCAATGTCAGCTATTCTGTCTGACAGTGGGCTGTGGGCTGTGTAGGTTTCTGAGTTGCTTGTGCTGAGTTTCTGTGGCACGCTGGATTTAGCCTGCATTGGAAAGGTTGGGATTCTGCCCCATTCCCATCTCTTTCAGTGCAGGACTTCTCTTTCTCTCTCTTTTTGTAAAACGTTGTGGTTTCATTGTTTGGTCATTTTTGTTTTAGAAAAGGCTCTTTCACTTAAATGTGCAAATCAGATGTGGTGTAACTGGGGAGATGTTGTGGGGCAAAGCGATTCTGAAACCAAGGTGAGCTCAAGAACACTTGTAACTTTTGCTTGGATTTTGTAGAACTTTGACAAGTTAAATGTGATGACAGCACACTACACGCCTCTTTCTTCCGGTGCTAATCCCCTGAAGAGAGAGATTTCTGACTACGTTAGGTGAGTGCAGTAAGGGCCAGAGTGATTTATTTTAATTGCACAGTTAATATCTTCAAAATATTCTTCTGTTCTGGATTCCCCTTGTACCTTTCTACTTGACTTGGTGCCTTGCTACTAACCAGTAAATGTCTAAGTAGGACCCGCTGGTCGCTTCCTGTAAGGTTTTCTGTGTTCTGGGGTTGTAGCTGATCTGTGGACAGACATACGAACACTTGAGGAATTCTCTGGGGTCTTAGGTTTGGCCTGCTAGGCTTTGAGACTGCTTGGAGTTTGTAGCATTTGGTTTGGTTTAAGTGCAGAGTAGTGATGAGACGTCTTTGACTGTGGAATATATCACCTGCTGTGTGCAGCAGCTCAACGTGTGCTCACTGAGAGTAGTTGCGAGGCTCATCGCTTACTTGGCTGTATAGAAACACGTTTCTTTTTAACCATGACACATACTGTCAAAGTTTTCGTGCTTTTGCCCTGATGCTTAGCTCCTACTCGCTGTCATCTTGTGCTGTAGGTCTGGCTTTATTAACCTCGACAAACCTTCCAATCCATCCTCCCACGAGGTGGTTGCGTGGATCCGACGCATCCTTCGAGTAGAGAAGACTGGACACAGTGGCACTCTGGATCCTAAGGTGACTGGGTGCCTCATTGTGTGTATCGAGAGGGCAACACGGCTGGTCAAATCTCAGCAGAGCGCAGGTATGTATATTATCTGGGACCATTTGCAGTCGAAGTGACTGGGGAGGTGTGGAGTTCTTTTGGAGACAAAATGGAGATTTCCAGTCTTTGAAAGGGCTACCTTTGGTCTTCAGTGTCTTGAGCTGAAGGGTTGCTTATCCTTCTCACTCCAGGCTGGTGAGGGTGCATCCATGCTGTCACACGTTTTATTTGATTGCTTCTCTAGAGCTTGTGCTACTTTAAGTCAGTGAAAACACTTCTGGTAGACTGGTTTCATGTCAGTAGTGAAAGTCCTCTACCAGTACTGTGAAATAAAACTTGGTGGAGAAGTAAATGTAACTTGGGTTTGTTTTGTTGAAGGAATAACCAACTCCATACTAAACTGTGTGCACTTCCTAGGAGAGGTGAAAATTTCAGGGTTCTGTGGCTGTGAAGCAGTGTGGACCTTGAGGTCAACATTAAATGCAAGTGGCCACTCCTGACTGCTCTTGTCGTTCTTTCAGGCAAAGAGTATGTGGGAATTGTTCGGCTGCACAGTGCAATTGAAAGTGAGGCTCAGCTTGCCAGGGTAAGTCTCTGCGTGCTCTTAGCCGTTGGCACTTCACAGGCCGAGCGCAGTGTCGGGGGAGATGAGAGGGTAGGAGTGGAGTTCAGGTGCGCTCTGTGTGTGAGGTGATGACAAAGTTTATCCATTCTCTGAGTGCAGTGGTGCTGTCCTCCTGCAGCACCCCGATTCCTGTTCTAGGGTCTTGGTGTTGTGCAGCCTCCAGAGACCCTGCAGTCTCCCAGTGTCCTACTGGGGACTGCTGTGGTGTGTGGCTGGCTGCCTGCAGGGGGAAGTGGTGCCGGCAGGGTTGGAGCCCCTCTCTGGGGGGCTCTGTCCCCACTGAGATGAGGGATGATGTCTGATCATATACAGCCACCTCATGAAAAATCCCAGCTGTGCTCCCTGGCAGATGGAGTAGCATTTTGGCCACGTCAGTGGTTCAGACCAGCTTTATTAAATATGACATCACCAAATGATGATGAACCTTGTGGTGTCTTAACTCATGGAAGTGGTCGTAGTTGCTGGAGATCCCAGGGTGCTCCCACATTAGGGCACAGGTGTGAGCTGTTACTTCTGCTTCTACCCTCAGGCAATAGAAACTCTGACAGGCGCGCTGTTTCAGCGGCCACCGCTCATTGCTGCTGTCAAACGACAACTGCGAGTCAGAACCATCTATGAGAGCAAGCTGGTGGAGTATGATCCCGAGAGACGATTAGGTAAAACTGGGCATTCCTACCTTCTTGTAATTAAGGTGACAGCTGATAAAATTGCCTGCAAAATGGGCTGCTTCCTATTCCTGGCAGATGTCTTAAGACCTAAATCCTCAGCACCATCAAGCAGTAACTGCTTCATACATTACTTTGGTGTGCTGAGAAGCAAATCCAATATATTTTTTTTGTACTGCTGCATCCTTCACTGAAGAGCCAAATGATGTTCATTAGATGACATTAGCACTCAGTGCAAAGATGACCTTCATCTATCACCCCAGGCTGATGGCTCTGCGAAGGGTTGGACACTCAGCTTCTCTCAGAGGGATCTTCTAGGTGTTGATCATTTCTAGATACGTATTTACTCTTCTGTCCTGTCTTGCATTTCAGGTATCTTCTGGGTGAGCTGTGAAGCAGGCACATATATCCGAACACTCTGTGTTCACCTCGGTTTGCTGCTCGGTGTGGGGGGCCAGATGCAAGAGCTCCGCAGAGTGCGCTCAGGCATCCTGGGAGAGAAGGTAGAGTGGTAGCTCTAACTACCCAGCAGATTTGGAATTGTCAGAATTGCAAGAGTTCCTTGGAACTGCATTGGTTTTACAGTGTTAGGAGAAGGTACAGGTGCATGGTGGTTGGGAGGAGTTTTGTGAATAGCCCTGAGAACATGGGAACTCTTGCCACAGATGGGCTGTAACCAAAGCGTTGAGTTCAGTTCAGGGTGTTGCCCCTGTTCTGGTAATTAAGCTTTGGGACAGTGAGTGACTGGGAAGTGCACTGTGGTGACTGAAAGCTTGTTTTATGCCACCTGTGTTTCTCAGCCTACAAATCATGCACGTGCCACGAGTTCAGGCATGTGAGCTGTGTGCTTAGTGATCTGGAACCGCTTGGTGTTAGTGTGCAACACAGGGAATGTGCTTCATCGAAAAGAGCCTGGGAGATGCAGTCTTGTGTGATCTTCAACAGTCTTTTCAGTCTGGTCACAGCTGGATCCTGCTGCTGGTCCACACTCCAGAATTAATTTCTTTCCTTGTAGAGCAGCAGTATCAGAGTGCGAGTGCTTCCCCATCCATCTGTGCTCTTACCACAGCTGAAATTGCTGGCAGTCATTTCTAAATTCCAGGTGTTGGTCCTTACAGCTGCTTCAAGAATTTTTTCTATGTCACAGATCGAAGAACTGGTTAACTTAGACTTCTACTCACTAATCTTTGTCTAGAAGTCCTAGGTATTTGCTCACATTTCAAAGTTGCATGTGGACAGGCCTTACACAGTAGATGAAGTGCTGTGTCATATTGGGAAGGTTGAAGTCTGTGGTAGCACAAGTCAGACTGTCCCCACGCTGTTGATGGGAAGTGTTCTTGCCTCTCAGGCTGCTTTCTTGATGCTTCTGAGATGGACATCTGT